>NC_134421.1:40542799-41863424 GCF_030867145.1 Opisthocomus hoazin
CATGCTGCACAGAGTGAACTATGACATGAAGGAGGTGTTAGGCGTACATAGATTTTATAGTTAAAGGGCTCATCTGAAAAAAGCAGATACAACCTGACCAGGAATTGTAACTTTGAAGTTTTAATCCAGATACTGATGATCACAGTTCTTAACCATCACACTCTTGTGTCATCTAAATGTGCACAAATGAATCCTTGCTGATTAGCTCAGGTGAAGTAGCTACTAGGCATCTTGTCTATGATCGTAGCTTCTCGGGTAAAAGAAAACCATATTGTTTTTCTGATGGGCAGTAAGTTATTAACTGTTACTTTTTCCTCAAATCAAATTAAAATTAGGTAATTGGCTGGTATAAAGCTTCCAACTGTTCTTGTCTTCTCTTTTGCATTGCAGATGACTTGCTTAATTTAGACCCACACTGGTAAATCTATAGAGTGTCGCCAAATATGGGTGTCTCTAAGTAGAAGGTTTCTGTCTAGTTCTACTCTTTACTGGTAACAAATGTTTTTGCATAAGCAAACACTACTGAAAAAGGAGGAAAATGCAATTTCCAGCCCCTAAGGCTTCAAGAAGTCTTTGTCAGGAGTCCTAAGTTCCAGGCACAGAAGTGCCACATGATATATTTAAGTAGTGTTGTAAGATTGTCTTAAAAAGACCAACAATTTTTTTTTTAATTTGTAGTATTTGGTGACATTTTCATCAGTGTTTAATGCTGAGAGATCAGCCTTCAATTCGTAAATGAAAACCTATACATTTAAACTTAGGCAAATTTCTACTGAAATGAGGAAAGCAATATACAAGTATTTTAAAGTTGCAATAAATATGACAATGTGATGGGGTAGCATCTGTGCTCTGGAAATAGGACTCAGTTTAGAGCTCCTCAAAATTGCTTGATATTCTCTTTATTTGCTGCTTCCTTAACAGACAAGATGATTTGCATTTTTCTTGATACTAAGATGCCTAAGGGATCTTGAGATAAGAATCTCAAATTATTAAACACTTCTGGGAAACCCTGGCTAGTAAACAGGAGTAAGTTGGGCATTATTATTGTCTCAGATTCCGACAAGTTGGACTTCTCTGTAAGGTTTCAGTATGGTTACTTTTGTTTCAGTTGGGAGACATGTGAATTTAGTTGGGGTTTTTTTACCAGGAGTTTTGTGGAACTGAGTGGCTTTTGGGCACACAAGGCTGACTTGTTTGAATGCTGCTTCCCCCACCCTGAGACTTGATACTTAAATATTTTTATAATAACACTGAAGTATTTCTGACTTCTTATAAAATCCGTATAGCTGAATGGTCTTCTGTAAATGTTTTGAAGGTGACAAAGCAGGGAGATCGAATCAGTAGAGGGAGCAGAGTGGAAGACGAATGTTTTCTTCCTTTCTGTGGTCCAAGTTCTGTGAGGCAAGACAAGACTATTTAAAAAGCTTTTGAGAAATAGCTGACTTGCTGTAAAATACCACAGGCTGTTTACTTGAGGCACTGGTGTAAACTAATCTAAATGCTTTAGGGAAGTGCATTCCTATACAAACAGGTATAACTGCAGTTGTCCTTTTTGAGGTGTTCATGAAACCATAGGCTGATCATAGGAAAGTTAGTTTTGAGATGGAGGTCCCAACTTGAGCTGTACGTATTTTGAGCAACAAGTTGCAAGAGAGAATGAAAAGCATCCATTTTAAAATCCCCTTAATATCTGTAAGGCTTTTCAGTACAAGGGAAAATCCTTGTCTTAAATTTTCAGAGTGCATTTACAAACGTACAAACACTTTTCCACTGAGTAAAATAGTTGTACTTGATTTTTTTCCCCCACCCTCTTTAATCCTTGTACTTTTTATAGCTCTAAATTAGGATGGTTTCACAGCTGTCTCATGAGCAGCTGAGGCATCCTTATTACCACTCATCTTAGAGAAGGGTGGGACAGGCAGGTGGGGAAGGAACATCTACAATCATGTAAAGATAAGTTATTCTGAACTCCTGGCACATCTAAGCACAAGAGGATCTAAAAAGTAGACTTAAGCATGTTGTGAATCTTTGATTTACTTCTGAGTCTTCTAACTCTATGAGAATTAATAAATGTGGATTTTAATGCAGCACTGTGATATAGAAGGTTTGCATTAGCAAGCTCTTCACTTGACATGCACAACAGCTGGTTGTTGAATGTGTAATTTTGCCAAAATTAAGAGATTTAAGAAAGACGCTTTTTCTCATAACTTGTGCAAGCATATAATAAGTAGGTTTAAACTTTTCCATCTGCATGATTGTTCTTTTGCATTACATGAGTCTTCAAGAACAGGTTTAATTACCTCATTAAGGCTATGGTGGTTATTTCCTGTGGAACATTTTAATTACAAATAAAATGTGAGGTGAAGTATCTAATGTTGAAGGAGAAGGTTTGTTCTGAAATTTTACAGCCATTTATGCTCGTGTAACTTAGTAAAAGTTTCCATATGAAACCCTGAGGAGCAGGAACTCTTATTTACATATATCCACCCACAGGAACTCTAAAGGTAGCCTGCAGAAGACATTTTTGAAGTTGCTCTCAAGCCACCTTTGCTTCATACCTCAAAGTAGGAGGCCTAAAAATGGTTGCAGTTAAGAGGTATATATTGTTTAAATAATTGTTTCTTGCCTTAGGTACGAAGGGTGTTGGGTTAGTTACCTAGATCGTGATGGATGGGTGGCCAGGTTCTCCACAGCATGTGTTTTCAAAGGTTTACCAAGGTACAGGACAAGAATGGGGATTTCTTCAAAATTTACATCACTGAAGTATTAAAAGGTATTAATTAGTTCTTTAATGACTAACTAAAAAGAAATTCTCCTTCTAATTCATTAGATTTTTCCTCATGTTGAGAAGATATTAGAGTAAATACAGACTTACACTTTCTCCAAGTTCTGGATTCTCAGGAGAGAGGTTGATCTTTCAAATGAAATGCTGAAACCTGGAAGCAGTTTCGCTGAATTTCTTTTCTGATTCTTCAGAATTTAGACTTTTCAAGAGAGCAGTGGCATTTTATGTGGGGAGATGCTCTCTTCTCCATGCCTCAACCTTCAAGAGAAAACAAGTCAAAACCTAATTTTTTTCCAGCTGTTTTGTCAAAAACAACAAAAAGCAGATGCTTATGGCAATGACACAAGAACTAATGCTTGTACAATCACCTGAGCTTACTGTTAGACAAGACCTGAAGCTTTAGTGTGAAAATTATTTGAAAATTGGGAAAGCTTACTCAAAAAAGGACACTATAGATGTTGAGTCCACAGACTGTTTTTGAGAAGTAGAGGAAGCCATGTTGTCCTTTTCACAGTAAAGAAAGTGAAACAGATGGACCAAGTGGTTTGGCAGGAGCAGAAAGTTTTATTGTTGGAAAGGATTAGAGCTTAGGAATTTCGGTTTAGTGGCTTGCACACACCCTTCTGACTATTTACTTATTAATTTTTTTAATAAGGATGTGGTTTGAGATGCAGGATTTCTTGAGGGTTTTTTTGGAGAGGTAGGGGAGGTAGTCTTGCTTGACAATTTAATTCATATGTGCTTAATGCTGTGCATTGGAAACGCAGCACAGACAAAGCTCCAAAGACGAGATCCAGAAATCTCTCTTGCTCGGGAGAGGAATATCCACGGTTTGTTTGCCATGGTGAGATGAAGTGTGGTCACAGATACGTGCTTGCATTCGGGCTTTCCAGTGACTGGAAGAGTCGTGGTGGAAACAAAACAGATCTTTGTGCCACTTGCCAGACAAGCGTGAGTCTGCACGCTCAGGAAGCCTGTTTCAGGACTGGCAATGAGAGAGGTTAACCTTTTCTTCTCTGTTGGTGACGTTTTATGAAATGTTAGTTCTGTGGATGGTTCTTTGTCCAAGTGGAAGAGCATTTGCTCCTCCTTCAAAAGTCCACATCTGGCTCAGAGCTCCGGGGTTCAGCAAATCAAGTGGCTGGAAAACCTGCGTCACCTGGCTGCTAGGTTAGTGCTTTAAGAAAAGCACCCATTGCTTTACACAAACTATAGCTATATAGGCTCTAGCCATGGAACAAAATAAAGAAAAGAACCCCGACAATTTAAGGCTTGTTAAGTTTGGCAGGGATTTCAAGTTAACTTATTTCAGGTCAAACTCATCTTGTACCCACACAAGTAATTAAGAAAGTTATCTGAAGCCTGTTTGCATGAATTGCTCTGGAAACAAATTTTACTGAATACAAATGAATTATTCCACCATAAAATAGATGGAGATACTTCTTAGAATAAACTACTTTGCATCTCTTAGCTGTCAGCTTGCTCTTTTAAGTTGTGTTATTACTCACTTGTCTCAGCCTGTCTACTGTTGTGTCCTTAAGCGCTCTGGAATCATCTTGCCTGCACATAGTCTTGCCTCTGTGTGTGTGTGTACACATACATATACACACATGTAATGTGTCTTGTATGTATAATGAGAGCATGTAGCTGAGCATTTCTGTGTTGCAGTTCACAGTCTGTGTACTCTGCTTCCCTGTTTTGCTGGCTGAAGATCTTTCCCTCCCTGCACTTCTGAGTTGTGTCCTGAGAATTGTTACCAAAGTGTTGAGATTACTTCATTTTACACCTCTTCAAGTGAAAGACAGGGTGTGTGTCTGGATCAGTATTGCAGTGAAGTTGTAAAAAATGAGATGGCCTTGAGGAGAGAAGTCGTGAGGCCTGTATGTGTCACTTTGAACATTAAGACTGGTGATGGGGCAGGTCTTCTTGCCAGGCAGGCTGCCAGGGATATTGTTGCCATCACAAAACAGGCGAGAGCTGAAGCCCCGTTAGGTCTTAAGCAGAGAGAAATCTGAGGCAAAACCCTGTGGTGGTGCTGGGCATCCCAGATTACTGGGCAGAGCAGTGATCGGGAGGTGCTAGGCTGTGTGTAAAGCAGAGTGTGTTCTCCATGGAGCAGCCCATCCTTCCTAACCACGCCATACCACAGCTTTCTGGCTCGCTGTTCCGAAGGCTCTGCCTTTTGGGGGAAGGTGACTCTGCCCCAGCGATGTCTCCACTGCAAGGGCAGCCTCTGGACGTGCCGATGCTGTTACTGAGCCCTGTCCCCTGCCCTGGGATCTCCTGACACTGCTGGAGATGGCACCCTGGGCAGCCAGGGTCCTCCAGACCAGCACAGCAGGGTGCGAGGAGCAGAAGTGGGAGGACAGCATGGTGGTGTTCTCTGCCTCCTGCCTGCTGTGCTCAGGAGAGCACTTCAGGTGGGCAAAACAAAGAAAATGTGGTTGTATTCCTACAATATTAACGCTTTAATATGAAAGAAGAGGAAAGGGAAGGGAAAGCAGTCTCAGACAGCCCCTAGTCCATGGTCAGACCTCTCTTCCCAGTACTTTCCACTCCCTGTGAGTAGTTCCAGTGATTTACATGGGTTAATAGAAGTTGTCTTCTGTTGCCTTTTCCTTCCCTGCTCTGCGCAGCAGTGCCTGGTGTTTTGGCCTAGGGCTACGGGCCGCCCTGAGAAGCTTTCCTCCCAGTTTCTGAGTCCCAGCCCAACCTGCTGCGTTGGTGTTGGATTTTTCCCAACACTGCCAGTGCTGACTGTGTTGCTTATTTATCCCACTGGACATCATTAAAGTAAAGCTTCAGTGTCATTTTTAGGCTATTCGGTAGATCAGTGCTGTTTGCATCTAAAGTTGTCATACTCTCACCGATATTCAAAGGTTTAACTAAAAGCAGCAATCTTGGCTGAGTTTGCTCTGATTTTTGTCAAGGACTGAAGCCCTATTTGAAATTTACCCTTAAACAGCTTTGCACTTCAAACGGTTTCTTTTTTCTTTGGTATCTTTTTTCAGTATCTTTTCTCTTCAATGAGCATCGGTTTCCAGATCCAGACTGTCTGCATTAGCTCTCCTCTTCATCTGAATCCCGCCTTCTGCTCCTGGGTCTTGCAGCTGCTTGTTAGGATGGGGAAGGAGGTCGGTTGTTGCTCCTCTTCCATCCTTTAGTTGGCAGGAAGGTGGTGATTCATCCTGTCGGCTTTGACTTGGAGCATTTCTAGGCCCCAGATGTGTGTTCCCCGTGTTCCCAGATCAGCTGCACTTCCTTGGAAGCAGAAGCTGTGGGGGAATGCGATAAAGACGTCCAAGTTCAGCAGCACAAGAGCTATGTAAATGCAGCTATATCATTGCTGGCCCAAGCTGAATATCCAGCTGTACTGTATCATGGGGATTTATGAGCCTGAGTCTCCACTAGCTCATGAATCTCTGCTTCTGGTCTGTGGCTTGGTGTAGGCACGCACGTTGCTGCAGATGCATGTGCTCAGGGGTCCAGTCCCAGAGGGTTGTGACTCTCTGTGTTTTACCATTTCAAGTACTGGTTCTTGAGCTGTGACAGGCCAGGAGCCCAGCAGCCATACGGCAAAGGGTGTGCTGCTTAACGCCTTGTTCTCTTCACTGGCTCCTTTTGGAGTCATATCGAAGTTTTGAACCCTCCAGACTTTCAGATGGACCAGCCTGCTCTTTGATTTTGAAGCACTCTCCCGGGGAAACAAGTGGGCGATTGTGAACCTTAAACTGGAGAGGAGGATGTAAAACTTACTAACACCGTGAAATGAACTTTCCAGCAAGACCTTTCTTAGGGAGGCATGCTTAGAAGGTGATGAGCAACTTAAGAAAACCCAAATGGGTGATGATGGAGTAATTTGAGATAATGATATTAATGGAGAGATCAGCTCTTCCAGATCAGTAGTAACTATTTTAGAAAACCAAATCCATCAGTTCCTGATAAACCTTTATGTACTGAATCTTTCTTTGTTCTGTTCCCACGGCCATCCTGGCTTGTTTATATGTTACACTATAAAGTTAAGCATGTGGTATTTTTAATAAATGTTTATTGCTTTATATTGGTCCAATAAAGAGATGTTTTGGGGTAAGCTGAACGTTGCAAAGTCTTATGTCAATGTTTTGTTTCCTTTTCCTCAAGTAAAGTTTAAAAAAAGGCAAGTTGCACTGCAGTTAAAGCAATGTTGTCAAGGAGAGCCACCTGGATATTAACTGATGAGATCTTAATTAAGCTTTTCATGATAGATCTGTTTTGTCAGGTCCCTGCTTATATATACGTTGGAAGAGTGGCATAAAATGAACTGTTCTCCTCAAGCTGAAAATTACACATGCATCTTAGCCTGCTGTCCCATAGTTTTCTGATGTAAAACTTGCCAAAACCAGTGCATGATAGCATGGTGATTAAATGCCCTGCAAATGACTTGTTTTAAACAGACATGCAATATAGGTGGAAGCTCATGGCTCTGGAGTGCATGTAGTACTTACTAAACTTGAAGTCTAGCTTTTTTCCTTCCTGTAAAGCCTACTAAACATTGTTAGATCCCTGAGGAGCATGGATCATTTTTCCGTAATTCTGGCTGAGAATTTCTTCTAAAGGGAGAAATTGGTATGTTGCGTCTAATTGCTAATGGAGGGAAATGGCAACCACTGGGGTAATAAACCCTTCCTTGGGCCCAGGTTTAGAGCTTGCTCTGGCAGGGTGCTGTGCTGGGTGGCTGGGGAAGTGCAGCTGATGGGGCAAAGTATGTGGGTTGGTATTGAAATGCTTGCTATTTCAAAGCGTGTACACCTAAAACAACGTGTTTAGAGGCACACAGACTTATCTGTACAGGTTGCTTCTGACCCTCAAATGCTGAGGGCTAAAGAAACGGGGGGCAGCCCTAGAGGAGGGGCTGCTGTAGTGCGTGCTGGCTGTGTAAGCGTACTGGTACTCACCTGGTAGACTCACGCGCAACCACTTGCCTTGAAGATTTGAGAGAGTCCTTTCTGGATTGCGTGATGGAAACAAGACCGGTGTTTTTATTAGGGGTTGCTAGCATAAATATTTAAAACATCTCCTGCCTGATTCCTCCAATTTTGTCGTCTTTGTTGTTCTCTGAAAAGCATGTTCATTCTGAGAAGATTGCTCCCCTTAGGTACTAGTGTTTCTAGATGAAAGATCATCTAAGAGATCAGAGAACTGTGTGTTTTGGTGTACTCCTGTGACTGAGAGGTAATGCAGTAGAAAGGAGATGAGGGGGATGACAAAAGAAAGGAAGAGATACTACCTGTGTACAAGTCACAGCCGCAAGGTGTCCCGCGTTGGCGTGAACTCCTCCGACAGCTCTGCTGCTGGGACAGGTGGAAAGTGTGTGGGGCTCTGCTGGTATGGTGGAACTTGCTGGGATGTGATGATACGATAGCTTTCGTTTGCATTCCATGCCCTTCTTAACCATGCCTGCATGAAGCGAGCAAGGGAAGTTCAAGTGAAAGTTTCTTTTTCCCTTCTGAAGGGAGCTAGAGTAACTAAAAGAAGGGTAATTCCTTCAGTGAAGATTGAATCTAACCCCTATCTGTGTTTAAACTGCTCTCTAGAATTGAAATTTAATTTAATCGTAGTCTGTTTGTGCTTTCAACAGACTTGTTTTAGAGTAGATGGCCTTGGTTTGCTGTGGGTCACATGTTTACTCCTGTGTGTAAACTGTGGTCTGTTGATCAGACAGGAAATGTTTTGGGTTGAAAAGCTTCCTGTCGTGTCCTCGTTCATGTGAAAACGAAGCTTCTTGCTGTTGCAGTCTTTTGGCACATCTTGTTACCGGTGTCTCAAGGGTTAGGAGTTAACAAGTCCAGGGAGCTGCACTGCAGACATTTGAAAGAGATTGCAGAGCTCTTTCCAAAGGGTGCTGCTTCATCCAAGCAGATGGTTGGCCTGAAAAAACCAAGGCTGGGACTCTGGGATGTTGCTCCAAAGAAAGTGGGGAAAGAGCTAAGTGAAAAGGAATTTTAAAAGATGAGTGACATGCAAACCTCTTGCTCTCAGGGCAGGAGAGTTTTACTTAAAACACATGGTTTATGGGCGAGGGAAGGTCCTGGATCGAATGCTGGGAAAGGTCTGAGGCTAGTTGTCTAAGATCTAGATAAAGCTGCGTGCGTCCAGCGCTGATGCAAAGTGGCAGATGCTGGATGACCACGTAGCACCTTCACCTGTGTGATCTGTATCGCGTGATCCTGTGGTAACTGGAGAGTGACCGGTCGGTCCATGCTGATTGTGCCCAGTCTCCTCACCCTTGTTCCATATAGCAAGATAACGAACAAACCCCAGGCCTCTTTAGTCATCCAAGGGACTACTGGCTCTCCTGCCTACTTAGCCAGCTTAAAATGAATCAGGGCTGGTGTGTCAGACAAGCGGCTAATCAATAGATCTGCTCTTCCACATGTCCACTCCTGAAAGTTCTCCTCGCTAATGCTACTGTCTGCATGTTTTCTCCTGCGGGAAGGAGGGTTGCAGGTCTGTGGGACGTCAGCAAGTCCTACTGGCCCTGGTTCCCTGCTACAGCAGGTTAGTTGACCTTTATACCATTGTAGCCCCATTTCTCCCTTGGTCAGGTATGGGCTTCTCTGTACCTAGGAAAACACGGGGACCTGCTTTGGGAGTAGAGGCACATGATGGGCTTGCTGCATTTCACACAACTTGCTTTATTACCTGCTTTTCATTTGGCTAGCGAAGGCTCTGACCTCTGCATGAAAAAGTCTGTTGGGTGGTGATGGCATAGAGAACTTGGCAAAATCAAAGCGTTTACGACATCTGTATCTTTGAAGTGCCTGTTTAATAGTGCCATTGTCATGCCAGTTGGAGGCAACACTTCTCTTTGCAATTGAAAGGCTCAGCAGAGCCAGCTGATAAGCGCTGGAGCCCTGCTGGGAAATTGACCCTTTGAACTGGGAAGAATCCCTCCAGATAAGCAAGTAATGGAATTTTTATCAGGTCTTTCTTTTTATTGTAGCATGTTTAGAGTTGTCAGTCTTTCCAGCAGAAGTGTTTTCCCTCTAGTTCTGATAGGTATGTGGGTAATGTCGTATTCACACTTTAAAGATGCTGTTTTCAGGCTTGGGAGGAATAGCCATGCCATGGACTCTCACGAGAAAAGAAAGGAAGCAATGACAATATAACTTAAATAACAAACGTATGTTGATTTAAGAGCCAAACTTACTGAGCATCCTAACTCCCAAGGGAAAGGAGAGGAGTTGTGAGGATAGTCTTAGCCTCTTTACAGAATAGATATAAAGGGCTTTTTCACTATTACATCTAAAAATAAAAATTAGGGATATGTTTAATGAACTTTTTTCATTTCACTGTAGAAATAAATGCTCTGTTTGACATTAAACCTCAGATACACTTGTCTCTCAAATGATAACATTTGTTTCAGCAGAACAATATTTGCAAGAAAAACACTGTTAAGCACTAGGTTTATTCTGCGCCACTGCGAATCTGCTTTCATTTAAGGCAGGGGTCAAGCTTTTCAAGACTTTTATTTCTAAGCCATAAAACTGAGCCATTAGACTTCTTGTCTCAGATCCTAGTACCAAAAAAGCAAGGAGAAGGAAACTGAAATTCAGACTTGACCTGGGTTTGAGCCTTGTTGTATGCCTGTACTGAACTGTTGATATCCCCAGTTTGACCACCCCAGGAAATGGCAGCGGGTCCTGTGGAAAGGCTGCTGTCGTCTGTGGGAGTGTCCGAGTGGGCTTCGCGTTCTGGATGGGGATGTTGCGGATTCAGCCCATGCAATCTGTCGGGCAAAGCAGCCGTCTCTGGCAGGCTGCGCGTCAAATACAGATGGTTTGAGTTTTGAAGTTGGAGACAAGAACAGAAGATATGGCTCTAAATACATCGATCTGAGCAGATCTGTCTTGTGGACAAGCTCTCATGGAGCAAATTGAAACTGTAAGGAAGGGTATTGCGAAGCAACATGGGAAGCTGCTGCCGTTGTGAGGGAGACAGGACACGTTGCTCTGAGTACAAATTAATCAAGTTCAGGCTGACATTCCTTCATGTCAGGTTTCCCCTTTGGTCCCCCCAAGACACTGCTGCAGTGGAAAACCTTTCTCTCCAAGTAGTTTTATCCCACTTAATTGCTCCTTAAAATATGCTTTATTCCTTGCTAACAATATAGCACCGCTGTGCTGTATTAATGAATTTGTAATTTAAAGAAGGGGGGCAGCGGCTGACATATGGCAAATACATGCTTTAGTTCTGGGAAGCACGTGATTTTGAAGATAAACAAAGCTGTTTCCTTATCCTCAGCATGTACTGATTTTGTTTTGCTGATAATGAGAAAAAATTAACACTGTTAAACATGATTGAAAACAGCAGTTTCCTCAAATTAATGTCTGTGTGAATGACATTGAAGGTCTCTTTGCTTCTTTGCACTTACTCTAAATTCTTCATTTATAAGCGTAACATGCATTTAAAAAATCATCTTAACTCCAAAAGTAGTTTCAAATCTCTCTAATTTTGTTTTCTTTTCAGTCTTGTAACAATGGTCTTTCTACATTTGCTTCTCAAATGTGTACAGATAAAAGTTACTTCTATGAAAAACTGGATTCTATCAAAGTTTCCAAATGATGGAAGAGTTTTTAATAGTATTTTATAATATGTGTTTTGCATTGAAGTTTGTAACTACTTCCACCACTCAGGTTGGAGTAAATCATAGTTCCAAAATTTGGTTTTATAAGGAAACTTACGTAAGCCTACTAATTGAGGGAAGGCAACAGTTATGCTGCTATTCCATGTTTTAGCCATCTTTATTAAAGTTAGTGGAAGGCTTCTCAGAAGCCCAAGACTACAACTGTCTGGGCAGCATTTTTTTTAGCAGTAACTGGTCCCCAGACCCTGAGATCAGATGCCAGACTGCCCAAATCCATGTTGTGTGGCCCTTGCCTGTAGCTTCACTGTGCTGTGCGCCCCACCACGCACGTGCCCTTTGGAGAGGCATTGGTCTTTGGTGGATCATCTTTCCTTCCATTCAGCGTCTCCGGAATACTAATCCGGGACCCGAGAGTGTGTGTCGCATGCATTGGGGTACTACACAAAAGTGTGGGACTGCGGAGGGAGGGTGGAGAAACCCCAACCCAACTCTAGTCTGGCCCACCTGGTAGGGTGGGAATGGTCTGTGGCCTCTCCTATATCCCATGTGCCGTGTCTGGTTACTCCAACCTACGCCATGGAGTGTACCCCCAGTGAAATGGCGTAGGCGGCTGCAGGCTTGTGCTTGAGCTTCTGCCCTGGCCCTGGTTTATTTGCTAGTGCAGAGATGCTGGAGCGTCTTTTCCGTTAAATGAGGGCCGAGGTACTCTGCGTACCTCTTGGCTGTCGTGGCTGGTTGTAGCTTTGCGGGATGCTCGTGGCTCATGTCTTGCTGGTCCTGCCAACCCACCCTCCAACATGACTGCTTTCCAGGGCTGGGGGCTGAAGGCTCGCAGCACTGTCCTCTAGCAGAGAGCTCCATGTGAACTGCACATTACAGTTGTCCATCCAGTCTGCTCCTCAGGGCTGCTTTTCTGGCAACTGCCTCTCTCCAAGGGGACAGTGGGTCGGGAGTCCCCAGAACACCATTCTGCACCTACAAGATAACCATGCACTTAGGTTATTATGCATACGCAGTATGTGAGAAGCTAATCTAGGCTGTAAAAAGAAGAGCCAGGATGAGAAAGTGCTGTGATGGGTAGTCCTTTCTGAGGCAGAACTGGGATCAGTGGTCTGTCTGGGAAAAAAAGTTGGGCACTGCCACCTTACAATACTGTAGCAGAGGTAGCATCCTCTCTGAACTCCTTACTGAAGAATTCTAGCAGCGAGTCTCACTAACGTCATCATGAGGAGGGAGGCAGGCTCATGCTGTCAAAACCAGGAACCTACTTTATGAAGATCTCTGGCATAACCTAGGTCTGTTCTCAGTTTAAAAGACAAGACCCCTTTTAATACAAAGCCCAGCCTCTGAAGTGGGTTCTCTCCACCATATCTGAAATATGTCTTTGTGCCCTGGAGTTGTGGGAGGAGAAAAAGAAGTGAGCATGCAATTTGGAGACCTTTTGTGATTTTTTTTTTTTTTTTTTTTAATTTTCCTCCTTTATCTTTTAAAATAGAGAGGTGACTTGTCCTTGTATATCCCTTCGTAGCTGTTTCTGTGGACTGAGCTGTAGATGTAAAATTTTTTGACCTCTTGTTAATGCTATGATGTTCTCCTACAAAGTGACTTTGAGAACAGCACAGAAAAACAGCAGGTTGTTTTATGCTTCTTCATCATTCTTCTGATTAATGATGTCTAATTTCTTCTAACACCTCTCATACAAGGGTCCTAGCTCTGCTCTTTGAAACAGATGTACAACTATGAGGGTAATTAGATCAGCTTCAGTGACCAAACTCGGCCCGCTCTCCCCAGAGGGACTCTGCTGTTTTGCTTACATCGGTGCCTAGGAGCAAGAGAGCACTGCGCAGAGCAAAACGTGTTGTCTAGCTGGAAAAGTGGATTCTGTTGCTGCATTGGTCTTGTAGAGAAGAGACGTGCTTGCTGAAACCTTTACTAATCGAGTTCCGGTCATTCAGAACAGACTAAGCTAATTGCTGTCAGTATTCCGTGGATGCCGCTTTGCGGATGGGTTGAGGCAGCAGTGCTTTCACTATTCTTGCATCGTTACCCCTTATTGTGAAACGTGTTTTCTTGTAAAATAACTGGAGTTTCTCCGTAGATTTGAATGGTGTGATACTAATTTCTCCACTCTTGTGAAAAGCTTTTATTTGCCTCCATTTAACAGCATCATAATGGTGAAATGTTGATAATACAATCGATGCACTATTGTACAGTATTGTCAAAGTAACGTTCAAATAAGTAATGAATCTTTGCAAGACAAGGTGGTGTCAACCCATCTTTCAGATAAGGAAAGCTGACAAGGAATGTAAAGGTTCTGCTGGAGATCTGTTAGTAGTCACAAGAAGGTGATACCAAACCTTGATCTGTATTTGAGGAGCTGAGTTTGTATTGTGCCCTCTGTTCTCATAGCTGCCGTGTCTTTCTGTAGATGTTCTGTATAGGTCTAATGATACAGAAGCTTTGTTCTGTCTCAGGTCAGAATTGAAAGGGTAATGTAGAAGTGTCTTGCTGGAAAACGTGACTAGATTTGATTATTTGGCAGTGGGCACACTTGCTACTGCTTGGAGTAACTAAGAAAACATACAGCTCTGCCTCAGGTAGTCAGCATTGTCCCAAAAAGCGAATGCCCACTGTTTGAGGGACTCGGTCTTTCCCAAGACAGACCATGTGCTTAATTATTACCTTGCGATTCAGAGCAGAGACTGGCTTCCTCAACGACGGGATTTGCTTTGGGTTCTCATTAAATGTTGTGTGCCGTAGTGTGACACACGATACGCCCCGCAGCGTGTCATGTGCTATGATGCTAATCAACATTCAATACCAAAGGAGGAGAGCAGCTGCTCTGCAGTCAGCATGTCTGAACAGTCCTGCGCCCAGCAGGGTATCGCTTAATTCGCACTAATGGATAAAGAACTGGCCTCATAACGCTTATGTAAATGTGGCTAATGATCGGGGGAAAATGCAAACTAGTTTTCATTTATTCGTGGAGATAGGTGTAATTAGAGGTAATAGCTGGATCCAAAAATTTGCTCTCTAGCATTTATTTGTTGATAGTACAAAATGTGAATGGCTTGTTCCACTGTTTGTCTCTTGTGAAGTTATTAACTTCACACAGAACTTGAAGTATGTATGCTCTTAAATTCTCATTGGGAGAGTTACAAGGCTTAATGGGGAAAAGCTGCAGATAATTGCATCTTCTAAGCTAACCTCAGCCACTTTCACTGTGTGGTAACGGATCTCTGTTGAAAATACACTGCTGAGAGGGTCAGCACATTGGTGCAGTTTTTTGACCTTTTCATGTTAGCTCCGCTGTTTTCTGTAGATCAGAGAAATCAAGAGGAGGCAACCTGTCCGTTGCGGTTGTGGCAGCCGAGTAATAAGATCGTAATTAGGTACGAAGATCTTACTTTAGCACCCGGGCTGTAGAGTACCAGCCGTCCTCTTCCATTTCCCCCCAAGCGTTCTTCCTCTTCCTCCTTCACGGTCTGCTGTCCCTCTCGCAGGTGTGCCATCCCGGTGGCACAGCTGGTGCCACTTGATTATGTACATCGTGAAGAATCAATCAGTTACGGTGATCTAGTCTGACGGTGTCAGACAGGAGTTGCTCTAGCTGCCCTTTCAACAAGTCATCGTCTACCTGGGCACTTCAGACAGTGCCGAGTGCGTTGCCACTGATCCTACACTACAAGCTGGCTTTGGCTACGTGGATTTCTGTACCAGTGGTCTTCCCGGTGTGACATGGAGTAGAGAAGCAAATGCAGCCTTAATCTCATTTAGAAGAGGAAGCTGAGTAACACTTGAGGCTCTGTGGTCCCAGCACAGAGCCAGTTCGGACTGGTATGGGCGTTTGTTATTTTCTGTAGTTTAATGTGGTGAAAACTAAGTACGTAAAATTCTGCGAGGGCTGGTTCCACTCCCACTGAGTGGGCACCTCTCTGGACATTTGCATGGTGACTGAGTCTTGACAAACTTTAGATATTATCTGGTCGGCGCTCCAAGAATTGATTGAGGAAGGACTTTCTAATCCAACTCCATAATGGCACCAAGTTGGCTGAGAAAGCAGTGGCAGTGCTCAAAGCCAGGTCAGGATTCTCCAGTCTGTAACTGAAGTCTTCTTAAGAAAACTGTAGCTAATTTAACCAGATTCTAAAGGTCTTCTCAAACTTTTTATCTTTTTTTTGTTTTTTCCTTAACGTCCCCATTAGTAGTCTGTTAAGGTCCTCTTTCTGTGAATGGAGCTTCCACCAGTCTGGAGGTGTGGGGGGATGGCTGCTGAGGAAAGCCAATCATCCAAACCTAAAAAGTCATTCTTGCCCAAATCCCCACCCTGCTCTATGTTGGAATAAGCGTTTCTTGCTTTAAAACTTGCCGGGTGCAAGATTCAGAGTACCTTCAGAAGACTTAATTTTTGTTATGATGTTGCAAGTAAAGTCCAGGCCAGCTGTCAATAGATTACATTTACAAAAGTAATGTAATTATCACTGAATTATCACTGAGTCATTACTTCTGTGTATCAGGGAAGGAGAATTATGAAGGAGTACCACTGAAGAGAAAGTAGACGATGACTGAGGAAGGAGGGTTGTGTGTGTAACACAAAAATCCAAAGATTACATCAACCTGGAGAGTCGTGTATCTGGCTGTTGTGAAACATTTGTTCTCATCTTTCCTCTGCTTGCTAATTGAGAGTTAATCTTGTCACAGCAATAATTGTTGTAGACAAGAAAGCAAGTCAGGAAAATATGCAAGTTTAAAGCTACTATATCGTCGAAAACTTAAGCTAACACTAAACATACATGCATACGCTCACGACTTTTTAGACTCAGTGTGTAACGATTGCCATTTCTCAGACCTGTAAAAATGTCATGTCTTGACAAATTGCCCGTCGGACATATCTGAAGTCGTATCAAGCAGCTCTGATGTTCACAGGTTTTACTTAACAAAACCTGATTTGCTGAAAGTTAGGCTTTTGCCTTGAGTTCGCATTGCTGTCTCAAATATTTGCTTTCAAAACCTGTTTAAAAGATACCGAAGCATTATGTAGTGGAAAGGCTGCATGGTTTTCTGCCGTCTCATCACGAAAACCATTGAACTTTTTCCTTAGAAACTGCACAACTGCAGAAATTAATCTTGAGCTATCTTTGTGAAAGTGGCGTGACACTTGAGCAGATTCCCTCAGCCTCTGATATTGGAACTCATCTAGCAACAGTGAAACGCTTCACTTCGTAGTGGCTGAATGTCAATATATGCTTGAAAGTGGGGGTGGAGGTTGTCTGTTCTAGAAGCGTGCGTTGTCTGTGGCCATAGATTGCCTTAGCACTTGTTCACTTCCATTGAATTCTGGTACCCTTTCAAAAGCGGGCATTATTACCTCGAGGCTACGCATCTGAAGGAACCCATCCTCCTGAGCAAGCTGGTGAGAAAAGCTGGGACGTGCTGGCAAGCCCAGGTGGGTGTAGGTTAAGGCTCGGAGGCTGCCAGCTGAGTATCGGGTGTCAGGTATTGTCAAGCAGTTGCTGTTTCAGCAGCTGACAGTACCATAAAGATAGATGGGTGCTTGCACAAAGGTCACTCATGTCAAGGGTAACAGTTGAGCGTTCTTAAAACAGACTTCATTTGTATTGTGTACTTTGTACATAAGGATTTTCATTACTGTGAATAATCTAAAATCTTTTCCTCTGAAAATAAGCTTATATATTCTTAAGAATCTGCAAACATTTCTGTAAACACAGTTAAGGAAATACATATGTATTGGAGGCTCCAGACTTGTCTTTAGTAATGATATGTGGGTGATGAGGCAAAGCTTGATATTTAGGGGATTTTTCCTTGCTGTAGTTACAATTAAATATTTTGCCAGTTGGTGTGGAAAGGGTACTGACTACTAGCTAAGGAACATAATTAACTGGGTTTCTATTTGAATATTTGTTTAACTGAGATCCTCATCGTTATCCTACTGAAAAACAGGCATGACTCGCATCTTGAACAGGCACTGCCTATCCACTTGGCCTTGCACTTCAAGTGCAGTGGAGACGAAGAGAAGGAAGGGACCACTTTTAGGTCTCCAACTACCTGATCCTAAGCATCTAGCTCTGTGGTGAAGGGAATACTTGGAGGAGGAGAAATTTAATTTTTTCCAATGCCTTTGGAGTGCGACTCTACTACATCTGGGTTTTTTACTGATCTAGCACTTCTTGACTGATCTCTCTCCTCAGGTCATACCTGTGTGTCCATAATCCCAAGGGCACTTGGCAGTTAACCCAGAGAAGTGCTGCTGAAGCCATCTTCCCTGGCTGCCTTTTGATGTGGTTTTGTTGTATCAGTGTAATTACAACAGCTAGCTACTGACCAGGAGTGGGGCCGTCCCTCTGGGCTTTCCTCCCGTCCCCTCCCTGATGCTGACAACTGCGCTCAGCTCATCCTGCAGGGAACCAGTTCTGGGAGCCAAACCAGCAGACAAAAACCTCATCATACTCAGAGGGGAAAAAAAACAAAGGGACAAAAAAAGAAAAAGGACGTACTCTCCCAAATCAGCATTCCTCACTTTGTTAAGCGGAAAGCCCCTTTGGGTCTCCTAGAAAACTGCTCGATCGTCACCCTCCCAGGAAAAGAGACAGCAGGCAGAAACCTCGCCTGTTTACCCCGCCCGCAGTGTATGTCGCACGCAGTTAGATTAATGTTAGTAAGAGAAGTTTGTAGTAAGGGCGAAACTCCCTTCACATTGATTTTTACTTGGCCAGGCGTGTAAGTGGGGGCTCGTTTGGCGCCCATTTTGGGGTAGTGGGTTACATTACAGCACTTCCATTGGGATACAAGACAGTGCGATTCTTTTAGCCAGATGCCAGTTTATGAAGATTTGTAACGCATTCAAGAAAGACATAGGACTGAGGGGGAAACGTTCATGGCTCTCTTAGAAGGAACTTCAGTTAGATGGAGGACTTTCTCTTCTTCCTCTTTTTTTTTTTCTTCCCCTCCCACAAGGTGAGGGAGAATAAGAAGGGGAAGAAGGAGATATGAGCATTGTTTCTATTTTAAGGAGGCGGTAACTTAAAGCATGGAAACATTGTAAAACTGTGCCCGAGTGTCAGGGTGTCATTTGGGTGCTGCCTAGCCCATGACAAGCCTTCCTAAGCATGAAGAAAAAGAAACCTTATAAAAATCAAGAAAGCTATAGTAACAGTAGTGACAGAGGGCATGAACTGGACAGATGTGGAAGCACAGTGAACCTCTGTTGGGGTAGGAGAAGCCTGAGAAGCCTGCCCAGCTTCGAGACAGAGCTTTTTGTCTGCCGAGCGAGAAGTGAGAGGACTGTTCCCAGACTTACCTGGCTGGGATAATTATTTAGCCATTGATCTTGCCATGCAAAAGACTGAAACACCTTTTTTCGTGATGCCTTTTGGTAGAGTTTCATGGCCTTCTGTCTTGACAGCTCATCAATCTGGTAGTCTCTCTTTCTCTCTTGCAGCTGCTGTACTAACGAAAGCTAATAAAGGTGTAATGCATCTCCTTATCCACCTGACATTTTTTTACGTCCTCCTTGCATCACTGTCTGCCTTGAGGATGGCCTGTGAGATTAATTTGGTAAAATAAACTAAAAGTTAATCTACACGTTGTGCTCTCCCCTGTATTTGTAGCGTGCTGTGGATATGGCTTATAGAAAATGGCAAAGTAGCACTCTGCTGGTTACCTGTTTCGGTGACTGTGACGTTTCCTTCCACCTGCTGATTTTAAGCAAGAGGAGGTTACCACAAACCTTTGCAAATCTCATCTTTGGCTTAAAACTGGGTTTTGTTTTCTCTGGATATAATGCTGCAGCAGTAGTCCTCTGTGTCAAACTTTGCCTTCACTGAAACTCAGTCACCTGTTTTTTTCCGAAGTTCAGGCTGTTGAACAGCATCACCAGTGATGGGGCAGGCTGAGCTTAACCAGAGCGCTACTCATACAACAAGACTGTACTCGTGAAGGGTCTGAAATTAGTTTTTGAGCATCAGTTCAAATATTTGTTCAAATGTTAGTTTCTTTACATGAATGCCCCTGTCCTGGAGTGAGTCTCCCTTCACGTGTGTGTGTTGGTCATAACAGAAGAGCCACGTAGAGTTTGCATCATTTCCTATTTTAATCTAAATCAATTTCCAAACCAATTTAGATAAATTGCGAGACGTTCTTTGGAGGCAAGGCCTGAGAATGGAGCTTGACACAGAGAAGAGTGACATCATTCATCGTCCACACAGGCTTTGGCACGGTATTTGGCTGAAAAGTCCCTCAATAAGCAAACAGCACATTAGCACCGGCTCTGCAACACCTTTCCCGTTGCATAATGGTGTTTGCGCTGAGGTGTTATTAAAAACCCAGGCAGCGAGTCCACCCTGCATCAGCCTCTGCTACCGGCGAAGCGTTGCAGGCGCCTGCTGTTGCGACACGCGTTGCTGTACCCTGTGCAGCCTGGGAAACGGGGTGCTGAGTAACTGGGGGTGTCGGCGTGGGCAGGAGGGCCCCGCTCGCACCCATCAGCCCCGGCGATGCGGGCACCTGGGTGGTTACCACTGGCCCTGCGTGACTGCGGGCTGCACGCAGCCAATTATGATAAAATCAGGATTACTGTCTTCAGAGAAGCCTGTGGGGTTGAGGGTTTCCAGATAAGGCAACAGACCTGTTGGTTCAGGAGCAAGTCCTAGCCCGATCCAGCGAGGAAGGGCATTTTAATGAAACTTTAATTCTTTGCTGCTGAAGCAAAGTAGTATCGTGGTTGTAAAAGGTGAGTTGGACTTCAACTCCGAGAGCATTAAGAGCAGGAAATGAAACAAACCTCTCGTAGACATGCGTTCCCACCACGCGGTGGCTGCTGCCGGCCAGTCCTCAGGCTCTCCATCGCAAGCTGTTCAGCTGCTGTGTCCCTCCTTGATGTCTGGCTGCTGGATACCTCCGCAGCTCCCTGTGTCGTCGTTTGGCGGGTGGGAATACAAATGAGCATTTATTTTCTTTCTTTCTTTCTTTGTCTAGTGCCACTTGATTGTCTCCAGATTTTTTTATGTGATGTTAATATTTCCATTGGGTGTTTTCATTTACTTTCCAAAGTTGTTTGGGGCATTGTCGCCTTTTCTTTAATTTTTACTTGTTGTATTTAATATGCATGCTTCCTTTTAATACCTGTATCTCCCCCCCGCCTCTTTGTTGCATATCACCTCTTGTCTTTTACCTGCCTGTCTCCTACAGAGCTGGTTTTCTCTGTATTTTTAAATACTATTGAAAAAATAGCGAAGATTCAGACTCTGGAGGCATCAGGACTCACAATTTGCTGCCTTCGTGCCCTTTCTGTGCAGCCTCAAAGAAGAAAATACAGGAAGACACCAGTCAGAGACCCAGTTGAGAGGCCCTCACACACCGGTAGCAGCCCCAGTCTGCCTCTTGTAGCTTGCACTCCTAGCAGTGCGTGGTGGTCGTAGAATCATAGAATAGTTTGGGACCTTTAGAGGCCATCTAGTCCAACCCCCCCCCAATGAGCAGCGACATCTTCTACTAGACCAGGTTGTGCAGAGCCCCGTCCAACCTGACCTTGAATGTTTCCAGGAATGGGGCATCTACCACCCCTCTGGGCAACCTGTTCCAGTGTTTCACCACCCTTATCATAAAATTTTTCTTCCTTATTTCTAGTCTGAATCTACCCCCTTTTAGTTTAAAGCCATTACCCCCTGCCCTACCGCTACAGGCCCTGATAAAAACTTTGTCCTCATCTTGCTTATAAGTCGTCTTTAAGTACTGGAAGGCTGCTCTAAGGTCTCCAGGGACCCTTCTCTTCTCCAGGCTGAACAACCCCAGCTCTCTCAGCCCTTCTTCCCAGCAGAGATGTTCCAGCCCTTGGATCATTTTTGTGGCCCTCCTCTGGCTCCGCTCCAACAGGTCCATGTCTGTCCTGTTTGGGTGGGCAGGAGGGAGCAGTGTTGGATGGGGAGAGCACAGGGAGGTTTCGCCTATGGCTGTAGGCGTGGGGTGGCCTTGTTCTGGTGGCTCGTTAGAGTCCTTCAAGGCTTCAGCTTTGCTTCAAGGGCATCGAGTGTGTCAGGTGTCTCCTGGTGACCATATATAGTGGTAGAATTGTGCAAACTGTTCCCATCTACAAAGGCAGGCTTCCACACTCATATTCTTACCCTGAGACAGGAGGCCTAGGGCCGACTTTGACGAGATGTTCCAAGTGTCTAGAGATGCAGGTGGATGTCCGCTGGGTGTTTCTGAATGCACCAAAGTGAACGTAGTTAAATTTCACTTGTATTTGAGCATTCTGTAAAGCGGCCTTGGAGGTCAGGCTGTTCATGCACCAGCTGAGACCCTCTTGCCCTTGTGTTTGCAAGTCCACGACTCCCAGTTTGCCCAGAAGCGAGAGGGAGTGAAGCTGACAGCTAAGCCTGCAGCTCCACAACAGCCCAGCCTTGCAGGAACTGGTCCTGGTTTTTGCTTGTGCTAACACTGGCATGTCCAGGGAACTAAACCTGCATTTTTTCACTGGGTTGGGTTTTCCAGTAGATCAGCTCAGACTGTGGTGAAACCACATCCTCTACTCTGGCCTCTTTTCTCCCTTGGGGCATAGACCTGGGACCGCTGGAGGTGGAAGAGACCTCAGTGCTGTAGACGTGTCCTAGAGCTCCCTGCGCTGTAGCCTGCAGGCAGGACCATACATGGTTGAGTCACCATCCCTAAAATTCCTGAAGGACATACCCGCCTGCGGCAGGCGCAGGCTTTGATTTGTGCCTAAACCCGAGGCGAGCAGTTGCGATTCCTCCTCCCTGGACTCCTCCTGTGCTGTCAGAAACAGGCACAACCTTTCTTGGTTTGTTTTGTTTCAAAACACAAAACTTGATTTGTTTTGAGTAGTTTTCTCATTGACTTCTCTGAAAGCATTGTTACTCTCAGATTTTTTTTTTCTCTAGGTTCCATTCATCTTACTTCATACTTTCACCTTTTGCAGCTGACTCATGACTTTTTATTTTAAATGAGCAGGTGAGATGATGCTTAATTAAAACTTTGGGGGTGACAGTAGCGATCATTAAAGGGTGATGATGTAGAGGGTGAACTCCTCTGTTTATCCACAGAAGTAATCGGGCTTGAGAGGTGGGTGTTAGGCCACTGTCCCACCCGGAGAAGCCGCCTCTGAAGCACAAGAGGTTAATTAGTTCTCTGCTCCTTGGTCTCTCTTCTGTGACTGCCAACAAAGGTAGCAATTACAGCGTTATCTCAGGGGCATGTTCCCTGATGTGGGTAATTGCAAACTGGGAAGCCACACCAATACGCTTAGCGAATTTCTTGCAGGCCAGAGAACACCCCTGGCCTGGTCAGTAGTGCAAGAGAGTTGTTACCTAGGCTAAACTTGTGCTAATACCTTAGGGCAAAAGGTTCCGTATCCATTACAAGTCCCTTGAAGCATCCGGTGGTTTGAAGGATCAGCTCTACCTGGCTGCAGTCAAGAATTTGTAACATGCCTTGAAGGACAAGTCGGTTAGTGCCTGTCTTTTTTTAGCTTTCTTTTTTTTTTAAGGCAACTTCTGTAGCATGGTTTATGCTTCAGATAACAAGTGTGTGTGCTGTCATATTAGTTGTGTAAAACCAAAACCGGAAAAATCATAGCAACACATTTGTTCTTGTGGAAGCAGCCTGAATCAAAAGAGATAGTTGAGGAATGACTTTCAGGGTTCGCAGATGCCTAGGGGGAGTTACGATAGCTGGGTCGTCAGCCGAACATTCAAGGGTACGGTAAGATCCAGCATTTGAGCACCGAAAAACAGCAATCCAGAGTTTAAAAAAAAAAAAGTTTTAAATAATTGACTATTTGAAACGATTTAAGGAGGGCTGTAGTGGATTTAACAGGAGTTGTAGTAGGTTTTTCATTGCTGGTACTTAAATCAAAATCAAATGTTTTGTTCATGCAGACAGTAATTTTAGGAAAATCTTACGACCACACGAGTGGAGGCAGAGGATCGCAGTGGTTGGTTTTGGCCTGATACTCTTTAAGTGCGTTGCCCAGAACAATACAGTAGTTCCTGTGCTCGAGCCAGAAGAGTTCGGGAGAAAAGACCAGTGCAGGCAGCTGTCTCTGCACGCCCTCGAACACTTTGGCGTCGGGGAGGGCGTTAGCGAGATCGGGGACAGTTTGGCTGCCCTGTAAAGTGAGTGAACGACTCTTCTTTGGGCTTCGGGTAGGCTCCAGGTCAGGAAACTGCGCACTCGCCTGCAGCCGTTGAGTTGGTTGTGTTGCGGAAGTCCCCGAATGAGATCCTCCTTTGTGCGATGTGCTGTGCAGATGTGGCGGGGAGCTGCGAAGAAAAGGTCAGGCACCCCTGGAAAAGGAGTAGATGGTATACGCAAATTGTTGGTGTTTCATTCAGTCGTGTCGTGGGGGAAGAGTAAACATTATTCCTGACGTTTCCATTTTTGATTAACGATGAATGGAGTTGGCAGATGTTCAGCTGGATCTGCTCAGCCTGATGAACAGGACAGGAACAGGCCTGGGCCTCGTAAAGCCGGCAGTGACAAAAGCTCGGACGGAACCTCTGGTCTGTCCAAGCGACGCGCTGGCTGTGGCCCTCCGACCCGCGTGGCCGTTTGCCGGTGGAGGTAGCAGAACCAGCCACGGGTGGGACTTGGGTGGGCTGTGGGGGAACCAGGCTGGGTTCGTTCGCCCCAGTGCCAGCGAGCTGTTTCTCTGCGGAGCGCGGCTCTGATCCCGCGGGGCGCAGCCGAGGGGTCTCCGGGCGCACCCCGTGCTCGGTGTGCGGTGGGGGGTCCTCAGCCCGGGAGGGGGGGAGCTTTGGGGAGTGGGGATCGGACAGCCCGGCTCTGCCCGCGCCCGACGATGGCTGAGGGCACACGGGGGGGGGGCCGGGAGAGGGCTGGGGACAGGGCCCCCGCTCTGAGCGCCTTCCCCGCGGCAGCCGCCGCGCCCCCGCCCGTCGGGGCGGGCTCCCCTCGGGGCCCTGCGGGCGAGGCCGTTCGGAGTCAGGAGAACTGAGTTTAGATTCATGCAAATTCGGGTCCCCGGGGGAAGCGATAAGCGCCTGCGAAGTGCCCGGGCAGATGGGGGGGGCGGGGGGTGTCTGGGTCGCCGCTGCCCCTCGCAGCGGGAGGGGTGGGCTGGGGGGGTCTGGGGGTACCGCCGCTTCGACCCCGCGGCGCAGCGCGGGTGGGTTCCCCGCGGTGATGGCTTCCCACGGGGGGGAAGGGGAGGTGCGGGCGCGGCGTTGGCGGTGGCCTTGGCGGTGCCGGAGGGGAAGCTGCCCGCCGGCCTTCGGGGCCGAACCCCCCGCTCCTCGGGGCTCTTTTTGCCCGGGCCGGGGGGAGTGGGGGGGGGGTAAAAGCGAGGGCCGGCAGCTTGTTTGTGGCAAATGTCGGTGTTAGAAAACACCCCGGAGCCCAGGTGTTGCTTCTCCGCGGGGAGCTGGGGCTCGGGTGCCGCTCCCCGCTCGCGATCTGCCGAGGGCAGGCAGCCACGGGCTGCGGTCCTCAGCTCGGATTCAATTTTTTTATTACCATTATCATTAATAGTATTTATACAGGGCGATCTGGAACGAATGTTTCCCCGTTCTCAGGCGAGTCCTTCACCTCTCCGTGCGCTCGGACGCGCCGGGCTGGGGTGGGGGATCGATTGTTTCGGGGGTGAGGAGCGCTCGGCAGAGGCCGGCAGCTCCGGGGGGGGGGGCGGTGGTCTGAGGGGGTGGCTCAGGTAGCTCCGCTCCCGGCAGACGGGACGGGACGGGGAGGGGAAGGAAAGGGAGGGGAGGGGAAGCGAAGGGCCGGCGCCGCCCGGCCGGGCTGGGCAGGGCAGGGCAGGAGGAGTCCGTGTCCCCCCGCCTTTCCCCCGGCGGGGCCGTGCCTGCCGCTGGCCGCTCCCCCGGCCCGGCCCGGCCCGGGGTGGGAGCACGGCGCCCGTCCCTCCCGCCGGAGCCGGGGTCTCCTCGCCGGGCCCGCTGGCTTCCACAGCCCCGGGGGGCAGCGGGGAGAGGCGCTCCCCCAGCGAGGGGCCGCCGCGGGGCCGCCGCTCCGCTGCTGCGAGGAGGTAACGCGGGGGGGTCCCGGGGGGGGTCTCTGGCGGGCCGGGGAGAGCTCGGCTGCCCGGCCCGGAGCCCTGCCGCGCAGGGAGGGAGGGAGGGGGCCGCCGGGCAGGCCGGGCGGTGCGGGGAGGTGGGTTTCTGCGGCTCCGCTCCCGCCGCGCGGCGTTTTCCCTGGGAAGTGTCTGGGAGGAGGGCCGTGAGCCCCAACAAAGACGGGTGTTGTTCGGGAGCCAGCAGGTGACGGGGCGAAACCTGAGGACCTGTGTGCGTTGGAGTGAAGTCTGGCTGCCGTTTAAATAGAATGTAAAAAAAATCAATGGGAGACTGTAACAGGCGAGGCTTCTAAATCCGCGCGCGCACCGTGAAGGGGGAGCATCCGCGCGGCACCGCTGGCTCGTGTCCCCGTCCGTCCGTCCGTCCGGCCCCCGGTCCCGAGGCGGCGGGCAGACGGGCTGGCGTGGGGCGAGGCCTGGTCACCGCGCTGCCGCCTGTGTCGTGCCGCTGGCCTGCCCTTGCAGTGCGGCTCACCGAAACGGGGCACCGGGGGAAGGACGGCCCCGCCGCCAGCTGGGAAAGGCATCGTGGCGCAGGGACGCTGGAGGGGGAAAGCGGTTAGCGCTGCTGTCGGTCCTCGTACGCTGGCTAACAGAAGGGCAAAAAGTCCTTATTTCCAGGGTCCGTCTGAAGGTCCGCTGAGTGAGCAAGTGCACAGGCTTCGTTCCTTCCCCCACTGCTCTGGGTAGTTCGTTACTCAAAGGACCCAACGTCTGAAGAAGTGGCTGTGTGTTGATGTTGATATAGATCCTGCTCATCAGCTCTGGGTCCGCGTTTCCAAGCGCAGAGCTACAGAGCCGTCTGTGAATACATTACTGATACCGCAGCTAGGGAACGGGACCTTCTGATCATTCGCGTGATACGTGTTGGAAGTAGTCTTTAAGTTATTAATAGTTATTTCATGGTGGTTTATTGCTGCTGTATTACACCCTTCCTCTTCTAATGCAGTTATCCTGCACCAGGGATTAGATAAGCAGGTGAATGGGCCGGCCATGCTAATCTTACCTCCTTGAGCCTTCATTGTGAATGGATGCATGCGATATGCATCTTGTATCCCCTTTAGCCTTGTTAACAAGCCTTCTAACAAAGGAGTTGTTAAACAATTTGCCCCGCAGGACAGAGTAAAACAGCAGGGGATGGGCAAGGAGATGTTTGTCTAACTGTGCTTGCAAATCATGACCTCTTCTATCTGGTCAGGGGTGAACATAATCAGTGAGCTGGAAATCCTAGCGGGGGATAACCTTCATATGGGACTCAGCAATAGCTTTGCTCCAAGTTTGATAGCGTAACATTTTATCTCCCCACGGGTTTGTAATTGGAAGCATAGTTTGTCTTTGCTTCTGAGAACTTGGTCGTAATGCCGTTGTTTTAATACATCAGTGGAAAAAAACATATTAATTGCCTTTCTTTTCAAATCAAATTTAGCTGTTTAATTCAATTATGTTATTCAGAGTTGTCAAGCTGCCAGTGAAATACCTCCTTGCAGGCTACAAAGCTTTTTTTGAGAGGTAGTGCTTGAACAGAGCCGAAACCTCAGAATGTTCCACAAACTTTTAAGAAGGCGAAACAAAACATCCTTGCTGTGTTTTGTAGATGTCGTGGCAGGAGTAGAAAGACCACCTTTCTGCTCATCCCTCGGAAAGCATTTATTTTTTCAGCTGTTGTTTATATTCATTTGAATCCTCCTTAGGATGTAATCATTTTAAACAGATCACTTTGAAGGATGAGTGCGGTTGGGGGGCGGGGAGGAAGAACCCTGTCATTTTAAAATGCAAACCGAATTACACTTGAGCAGGAGAGGAAGGAGAACTCCTAAACAAGCAGTTGCTAAAACAATTCGGCAGATAGCCTGCTGTGAAGCTGGGCTGGCTGCGAAATCCCGCTCTCGGCAATACCGCAAGGTTTGGACATGGCCATACTGATAACGTGGTGCACTGACAGTCATTTTATAGCTGGCTCTATAACGTGAGCTCTACGGTAGTGTTTTTCTTCTGAAGTGAGTGCTGTCCTTTGAGTAACCTCGGTTCGCTGAGATTTACGAACCTTGCTTTAAACGTTCCCGCTCTCTTTATCTGGGGAGGAGCACCCTGACTGAGAGGTTGCGTTTCACGGTTGGAGGTGAGGTGTCTCCTTCCTCTGTTCTCCACCAGCCGTAGTTCCAGCCTGCCCTGTATCCCTGGGAGGTGGGCCTGCGGGTCTCGCTGGAGCGTGTGCCGTCTGAAATGGACAGGTCAGAGGTGGCCCAGGCAGGGTCAGCCTCGGTGGAGAAGCGACATGCTCTCTCTCGTGGCCATGCCTTGCCTTCCTTTGGAACTGGGCCACACTCCTGTGCTTGTGGACCTGCGTGGTACCTGGAATCCTAGCGTTACCCAGCGCCGCTTTTTGCCACCGAGAAGCAGCACGTAGCCTTAGCGTTTGGAAGTCCTCAGAAAAGCTAACAGGTCTTCATGCATTCAGATTTTGGGTTGTTTTCCTTGTCTTCCAAGAGAAGAAAGTAAGTCAGAGAAGTTAATCTTTGCTCTTACGGGGGCGGGTTTTTGAGCGAGGGATGTGAAGCCGTTACTGGGTTACCTGCGTGCCCGTGGGCGCTGGGCGTCGTGCGAGCGGGCCGGGTGCGCCCTGCCCGAGGGCCGGGCAGAGCTGAGCCTCTCGCTCTGCCGAAGTGACATTTTGGATCCGCTCCCTGTGGTGTGCCTGGGGTCCGGCTGGCTAATGAAACGTTGGCAAAGGCGTTTCTCCTAGGGACTCTTTTTATTCCTGGGTTACTGGGCCAGAGTCCGTTCTCGAAAAGTGACAGTGTGACCAGCGCAAGTTCTCGTGACGCAGTGCCGTAGGAATTGGAAATCCCCGCTTAGGCGTCAGCGAGTGGCACGTGGTTGTAAACCAGATACCTACCCCTTCCTGAAGGGAAACTGTAAAACAGTTTGTCTGCTGCAAAGATCTTCTTGGAAGGACTTGGGCTTCTCCATGGTACTCAGTGATTTTGAACTTAGGAATTACTTGAGTGTAGATGATGTGGGGTGCAAGCCGCCAGCCTGAGCACCCCCATCCATCTGCAGCAGTGAGCACTGTTGCCTTTTTGCTAGAGCGGTTTCTTACCCGCATCGCAGTATTCCTCTCTCCCTCCTTCCTCGCACCCCGCCTTTATACACGCAATAACAAAAACATACCTGGTGCTTGACTTCATTTCCACCAGTACGTGGAGAGGAGAAACAGTTTTGTATCACTTATCATTTGTTTCCGAAGGGAACTAATTCAGGGGATCTAGTAGGGTATCTGTCTTTCTAATTTAAATATACTGGATTGAGCTGTTAAAACGGGGTATGGCTTTACTCGCCTTCCCTGACAGAGACTGTAGTATGGTGATGCTAAGCTCCGAAGCTGCGCTGCTAACCTTCAGTTGTTCACTAGAACAAGATTTCGGAAACAGCTGACAAGCTTTGCGGCAGTAGCCTGTTCTCAAAGGGGAGGTTGGCAGCTTTGCTGGCCCCGTCAAGTATTAAATGAATCTTTCATTACAGTGCAGCTATGCAGTGTAACAGAAGGGTGTTGGCACCTCAGCAGTGCACCAAAAATAGCGCCTATGTTTTCAAACCAGAAGTTTTTGGAGTAAAGTTAAGAAGTTAAATTTTTTGAGCACTAGGCCCACTGGAAGCATAAAGTAATCCCATCTCTTTTTGCTGGGTGTGGGACTGTGTAGCTGTACTGAAAATAGGGGTAGATAGACTGTGTGATACTGAATGTCATCATTTCTCCGAGTTTGTAGCTTTGGATGCACGTGGCCGCTTTTTCTGGAGCAGGTTTGGGTTTACTGAATCACAGAGCCTGGCACCAAGCAGTGCCTCACACTGGAAGGAGGAGAAACTCCAGTTGAGTGGCTAGCAGAATACATGGGTACGCGGTCTTAAATCTTTCTTCCACCTGTGATCTAGCAGCAACTTATTTTCTCTGATACGGTGGTGATGAGACTGGAGGCGTAATGTGGGACCCACCAGAAGTTTTCAGATTGCCCTCCCCTTTAGACCCACCAGCAAGGTCAAGGAGATTAAAATTTTCTACGGCTCAGATCTAGCACTAACAAAACTGCATCTGTGTTTAGGTGACTAGGTGAAAGGATTGCCTAGAACGGGGAAGGCACAGCTGGTGTGTGATGTTGTACTGTAAAAGCCAGCTTGTTTCTCGCCCCAGTGGGCAGGATGTCTGTCATGGTAGAATACATCCTCTCTGCTTTTGGTTATCCATATTTCACTGAAATTCCTGGTCTGAATTTCCTCAGAACTTCTGCTAGAATTTGTGTAAGATATCTATCCTAATAAGCTTTTTACTGCATAATGCTGCAGATGTTGGGGAGAGCCGCCTTTGCCAGTTGTGACTCAAAATGATCCCACTGATACTGAGCTTCGCAGGCTTCATGAATCAACAAAAGCATCTCCCTGTAGGGTTTTAAATTAACAGAACAATCATGATGTGTTTTGCAGAGCCTAATCTGGCGTAATTGGATTTCAGGTATTTGATTGGGCCGACGCCCTTCCACTCCGATGCGATGCGGCTAACCCAGAGTGCTCGGAGGAATCCAGCAGATGCTGGCTGCTGTGTGCCTCCCCCGTCAAACCCGGGATGCTACTCGCACAGCCGCCTTTCCCCAGCCATTTCTTTAGTATCTGACAAGCGTTGTCGTGTCTTCTGTGTTACTAGATTGGCGGTAGTCATGGCTTCGGGAACAGCTTGTGTCATGTCTTTTGTTGATATCTGCTCAATGAGTCTTTCCTAGATACACCTGCGTGTAACCTGTGATGTGAAACAAGCAGACCTGTAAAAGATGACAGGCGTTAATATTGAAGTGCATTGTGGTTGCCAAACATGGCAGTGTGTGTCTAGGTTTCTTGAGCAGTTTTTTTTTTAGAACTCCTTTAAGCACTTCTGAATTGCTTTTAGCAAGTTGTAATGGTGCTTCAATCTTTTATTGTTCTGGGCAACACAAGGAATACTAAACTGCTGTAAGATCATTTACGCTGATAATTAGTTGTTGCATGTTCAAATTTATTAAAGCTCTGTTAATCTTTTCCTCCAGATCAATTGCTTGATGAGCTGCAGCTGAAATATTTAACGCGTCACACTTATGCCACTCGAGATGGAGCCCAAAGCCAACAACCTCGTTTTTGGGTGTCAGCGGAGCTCAACATCTGACGATGACTCTGGCTGTGCCCTGGAGGAATATGCCTGGGTCCCCCCAGGCCTCAGACCGGAGCAGGTACCAACTGTGCTGCTGCGTTCTTAAAATAAGTCTTGTCAGGACTGCCTAAGGGAGTGATACACTGCATTTGCAAGTCTAATTAAAAATGTATAAAGCAGAGATTCATCTAGAACTCTTCAGTTCTTGTTTTGTTTCCTATTCCAGTGAGGCTGTGTTGAGGGAGCTTAAAATCCTCAGCACCAAGGAGTTTTATCCCCCCAAAAAAGTTCCCAGTCAAGATTTTTCAATAAATGCATGCCGCAGAGGTATGTATTGTCAGGTTGAAAAGCAGCATAGAAATTTGCCTTCTCCTTGAAGTAAGTTATTAGGTTAAATTCAAGCTCATGACATACCTCATAGCATTGTGCTGCTTGGCCAGTACTTCACTGCTCTTGTACAACTCTTTAAATAATTAGGAATTTGACATCTAGAACATGTACGTTACTACAGCACACACAGAAAAGTAAGTGTTCTGTCACTGTGACAGGTAGTAATGTATTTTACACTCGTTTAAATAGTTGTATGCCTGCCATTTGTTCATGCCAGGATTGCTCTTGTACGGTCTCAGGAGCTGACACTGGTGGGTTGGTAGGGCAGATAGAGCAGAATCATTTAGGTCGGAGAAGACCCTTAGGATCATCAACTCCAACTGTAAACCTAACAATGTTAAGTGCACTACTAAACCATGTCCCTACGCGCCACGTCTAGAAGTCAGGAACAGCCCATTCTTCTTTATCTTTTATAACATTGCACTAATGGAAATAAAAGTAAAATTTTTGATGAACAAAGTTGCTAGTCAGCCTCTCGTGGTATTCATTTACTTGATGATATCGCAGCTGTCGTGAAGCTGTGTACTCGGCAGTGTCCAGAACTCAGACCTCAGTGGTAAATGGACAGAGTGGCTTTGTAGCATCTGCTAATGGAGGCAGAGCAACCCTCCTTCAGCTGGCAAGCTAGCACGGTCCACAGTTACAGAGGTGCAGAAGATGTCTCGGTTTTGCTGTGCAGAGATTTTTCTTAATCGCAAATAAAGTAACAAGTCAGCAGGAATGGCAAATAATGGGCTATTTTTAGGGAAACTCTTTTTATCACTTACTTGAGCATATATAAGAATCCTGATGAATCAGACCTGAAGGCAAACAGCAAGCTAACATTCTGCCAGAACAATTAAATGCCCTAAAATATCCTCATAGTCCAGCTAGCTCAAACTCACTAGGGACTTTTTTTCCAAGGAGAATGACTTATTTTGAGAACAGCGCAATAAACTCGAGAAAAGGACATAAAGTATGTCTTTGAAGCTTCACTTCTTACTGCATGCTGTTATCTTTTCCTGCAGCTTCTTGGAATACAGGCAGTAGTAAGTGGGCTTACGGTAGACTTCTGATGTTTAAATTTTGGTTAAGTGAAGACCAAGTCATGTTTCGTGCAACCTTTCCCATATACTTCTGATTGCTTCCTGAGTCAAGTGACTGATTACTGCTTCTTTTTCATCTGTCTTGCGCCGTAATAAGCTGTTGACCTGAGCATTATTTAAATCTGGATAGCAAGTAATATTTTTGCCAATAGTCGGTTCTTATTTACAGCCCCAGGCCTCGTGACAAGCTGGAAGCTGCATAGGAAAAACAATAAATCTGTAGCTGTTCCACAAAAATATTTTTTGCCATTGGGCTTTGTCATAGTGTTCATTACACCTTTCCTGTCATAATTTTCTTCGGGGGGGGGAAGAGTGAAGATTGATGGGTGTGTACACCTAATATTGATTTCTTTACCAAAAACACGCAGCCCGAGAAAATTTCATAGTCAATTTGCATCTGATTGAAATGTGGCTGGATCCAGCCTCCTCCCAAGGGAAGGATGTTTTCACCTTCTTACCAAAGCCCACATGGAAGCAATGAAAGCCGATGCTTGGGGTGAGCCTGATCAGCAGGAGACAACAAAACAGCTTTTGTCTCAACAATGTGTAAAATGCAGAGAGCAAATTAAATTTGTTTATACAGCGGCTGTTTTCTGGAAAGCTTTGTGCCTTGTGTGGTAAATTGCAGAGGGAAACTTGGAATTTCCACGGGGTTGTTGACCAGCCCTGAAGGGGGTGGGAATAATGAGAACATTAAATGTGCGTAATTTATGATACCCCCCTAACTGTCGCTGCAGATTGCATTCCAGAAAAGCAATTCAGCAGCTGGGTGCTAGTTTTATCAGAGACGATTCAGGTTTGCTGAGCTGGTTCATCTGGCTCTCGTATTTTCCGCACAAACCCTGTCATGGGTCTAATGCAGTGGAACGGTCTTCCTTCGTAAATGAGACTCGAGATACAACGGTAGCTGAAGGGCGCTGGCAGTGCGACGAGTGTGTCCCTCGGTCTGAACTCCGCGTTCCTCCCCATCAGGTCCAGCTGTATTTCGCCTGCTTGCCAGAGGAGAAGGTCCCTTACGTTAACAGCCCTGGAGAGAAACACCGAATCAAACAACTTCTCTATCAGCTGCCACCCCACGACAATGAGGTAGGCGCAGAATTCTGGGTGCACCGGTGGGGCTTAGGTCTCCCGGGCGGCTCTTTGGCGGAGGATGACCTGCCTGGGTATTTACGACAAGCCTCAGCCGTGGCCTGCGGTGGCATCTGACCTGCAGAGCCGCGCGGCCTGCACACTGAGCCCATTGTCCGGTGTGCCGGGAAGTGCTGTCCGCAGGGACGCTGCCTCCGCTTGTCAGGGAGCCGGGTGTCACCGCAATAAACTTCACACGGGTTGGTTTTACAGTGTTTGCAGCCACCCACCAATTACCAGGAACCTACAAATTCCTGGAATTGCATTGTAGCGCACAGAAAGGATGCTTTGTGATAGTAAAAGGTTTGCATCTCAGAAATGCGGTGTAATTTGGAGTAGAAGTGGAAATAACAAACAAGCTCTTTGTAAGGAAAGGGGGCGGGGGTGTCGATACTTAAGATCTTGTCTGTACCGCAGTACTTAGTTGCAGGCACTTAACCATAAATCTGAAGGACAATGTTACAGCTGATTGAGGTTCATTCCATTATTTTAGGGTAGCGGCAGGTTTTGGTCTGGCTTTTCATAATCTTTATTTTTTGCCTAGACATCTTCTCAGTGTAGCATGGCGGGATTTTTTCCCCGTAACACACAATATCTCTCTCCGTACTGCTTCTGTGTTGTGCTGTACGAGATAACTAAGATGGTAGAGAAGACAAGTTGGAAAAGTTCCATGATGATTGCCAGCGTGCCTGATGACTTTCTCGCATATATGCACTTACTTTAAAAGCTCAGTATCTAAAGCAAGTTCTCCCGTGTTTTGGCTGGCAGGTGAGATACTGCCAGTCTTTAAGCGAGGAAGAGAAGAAGGAACTGCAGATGTTCAGCTCTCAGCGCAAAAAGGAGGCGCTTGGCCGAGGCACTATTAAACTGCTCTCAAGAGCGGTGATGCACGCGGTTTGTGAACAGGTAATGCGACTGGTGCCACAAGCCAGCCAGCGGGCTGAATAATTTAAAACTACAGTATCTCAATATTAAACGTAAGCTTATCTCTATGTCTGAACACCAAAAAAAAAATTATATTTGAAACTGTATGTAAATGGAAAGAAGGTAGTGCTTGCTTAAGCAAAGCATAACCTTTGATACTGGGAATGAACTGAGTCTTTGATGTATTTCCTACTCAGAAAACCTGTTGCTGACTCATTAAAGTAATGACAAATGAAAAACAGACATATACTTAAAAATGTTATTATGTATAAACTAAATTTCTGTTCACAAAAGTTTGTTGATGCAGAGAGTTGGTCTAGACCAGAACCGAGACTATTTTTTCCCTCGTGACAGAACTTTGGAATAAAGCCTGCGTATTGGGTTTGGTGTTTTATGTTACTTTAAATGCTAGAAGCTAGTGCTCACGTTCTGGTTTTGTTCCTAGTGTGGTACAAAGGTAAACGGCGGTGAAGTTGCCGTGTTTGCCTCGAGAGCCGGGCCTGGGGTGTGCTGGCACCCCTCGTGTTTTGTGTGCTTCACCTGTAACGAGCTGCTCGTTGACCTTATCTACTTCTACCAAGATGGGAAAATTCACTGTGGCAGACACCACGCGGAACTGCTCAAACCTCGATGTTCAGCCTGCGATGAGGTAAATAATGCCTGTTGTACAGCCAGTCTACACTCCTGTTGTTCAGTTAACGAACTGTGCCGCTTGGGCATTGCTAACTTCAGATGCCTTCGTTTAAGAAGTCAGGACTCTGCTGTGTAGATGTGTTTGAAGGCTGAGGGGCGTTCCGTTTCTTGTCAAATTGGCAATATTACAAGCAATACGATGGTGTTTGGAAAGCACATACATGTTCATATCTAAAATAGAATCTTGTAGACTGAATTAGAAAAAGGATCTGTGCAAATATTCCCAAATACCATCCTGAGAGCAGCTTCTTTAATGGTCGAGTCATTGTGTTCTCTTTTTTTTTCCCCCTTTAAAAAGTACAGGTTTGGGTGGTTGTTTTTTTTTTGTTACAGAAGAGGTCTTTTGAATACAAGGGGAGCTAAATAAAAATAAATTTAGCATGTGAACTGCACATTTAGGATATTTTGCATGCTCTAACTCCCAAGGTGAGGTTTTGGCCACTTAACTAAAAGTTGCCTTTTTATCTGTGACAAGATCATTTTTGCGGATGAGTGCACAGAAGCTGAAGGTCGCCACTGGCACATGAAGCACTTCTGTTGCCTGGAGTGCGAAACAATCCTGGGTGGCCAGAGATACATCATGAAGGACGGGCGACCGTTCTGCTGTAACTGCTTTGAGTCTCTCTACGCGGAATACTGCGAGACCTGTGGGGAACACATCGGTAAGCGTGTCCTTTCTAAGCCATAAACTTAGATATTTAGGGAGACCCAATTTATGACATTATTTCACATTCCCAAAGTGTGGATTCTGCGAGCAGTTTTTTGGAGAGCCCCAAAGCATTGCTTTTTGTCCCTTTCCAGGTGTTGACCATGCTCAGATGACCTATGACGGACAGCACTGGCATGCCACGGAGGCATGCTTTTCCTGTGCTCAGTGCAAGACCTCTTTGCTTGGCTGTCCTTTCCTTCCAAAGCAAGGGCAGATCTACTGTTCAAAAACCTGCAGCTTGGGCGAGGATGTTCACGCCTCCGACTCTTCTGATTCTGCATTTCAGTCTGCTCGATCCAGAGATTCTAGGAGGAGCGTCCGCATGGGAAAAAGCAGCCGCTCAGCCGACCAGTGCCGCCAGTCTCTCCTCCTGTCGCCAGCCCTCAATTACAAATTTCCTGGCCTTTCAGGCAATGCCGACGATACTCTTTCTCGTAAACTGGATGATTTAAGCCTTTCCAGGGAAGAGGCAAGCTTTGTTAATGAAGACTTCTGGAAGGGAAGAGTAGAGCAAGAAATGCCCGAAGACCCTGAAGAATGGGCTGAACATGAAGACTACATGACTCAACTTCTTCTGAAGTTTGGCGATAAAAGCCTATTCCAGCAGCCCACTGAAGTTGACATTAGATCAGGTGACCACTGGATTTCTGATAGCATGGTTAAGAGCAAGCTGGACTTGAAAAAAAATAATCCAAGCCTGGCAAGTAAGAAGTATCAGTCAGACATGTACTGGGCCCAGTCACAAGATGGCTTGGGTGACTCTGCCTATGGCAGCCACCCAGGCCCTGCCAGCAGCAGGAAAATCCAGGAGCTAGACATGGAACACGGGGCGTCAGGATACAAACACGACCAAACACCGTGGTATGGAGGCTCACTGGAATGTTTGTCTGACCTGAAACAGCAAGAACAAAGTGTTCGAGACTCAATGGATTCTCTGGCTTTGTCGAACATAACAGGTAACGGGGGAAACGGTGAACGGTTTCGCTGGAGAGCGAAATCAAAGTATGCATGTTGGAGTATTTTGAACTAAGACTTTACATAGATCTGTGATTTCTAAAAAGCTTCAGTAGCAAGAGATGCATGTTGTAAAGCAGCAATAGCTTTATAAGATAGCTTTACAAGATAAATAGAATTTAAGCAACAAAAATGTAAATTCTTCTCCTTTCCTTTCAAATTCTCTTTGCTTAAAACAAAACAATCCATAGTGTTAAGCAGAGTAAGAATGGTCTTGAACTATGTACTTGCTATGTACAAACCACCGCTTTAAGCAAATGAACATCTTTTTTTTCCACACCTTAAGTACAAGAAGTTGCATTATACACTAGGATAATATTAAAGATAATCTGCAAAACACTTTAGGTAATTTCCTGATTTGCTTGTAAAAAATATGTAGAAAATCTGGAAGATGGTAACTTTCTTAGCTGTAGGAAATGAGATTTATGAGATTATCTTTGTCCATTGACTGAGGAGAAACTGATAATCCACTTTTGTCAACCTCCTTGTCAAACGTGACTGAAATTAGCCAAAGTGATAGAAACCAGGTATGCAAGGGTCTGTGTGTGCGTGCTAACCTTCCTTTCCTGTTTCCCGACAAAAAACCCAAACCTGAGAGTTAGGTGCAAGAGACTCATTTTAAAAGTTGTCCTGTCCTCTTCTTCGTTGCTTTCCTTCTGTCATCTGAATTAGTGTAGCTACTCGTGTAGCTCAGAACTGACCGCGTGCTGCGTTGTCCAAGCAGTAATGAAGGAACTGGCGAGGGGAGCTTGGTTCAGGGGGCGCGGGAGGAGGAACAGGAACCAGAGGTATTGCCCCTGGGAACATCACAGGGCAGATGACGCTGGTGGTGTGGGAATGAAGGGTCGTTGGACACAACCCTGGAGTCAGCCAGGCCAGCTTAGTGCTGGTGATTTTTGGAGGGTAAGGATCCTTCTTTGCGAGGCAGTAAGCCTGGCTGTCTTGTAGCAACAGCTGGAATATTGAACTTAGCGATACCAGAAACATTAAATATTTTAGCCTTAAAAATGGCAAGTACAGACTGTAGAATAATTTTAGGTAATTCTTTTTTTCTTAGAGGCTTAGCTGTGTGCATGCTAGAGCTGTTTCAATATTTACAACTCGTTAAAACTTCTTCCACTCTCAGTGTCCTAATGTTAGCTAATTCTTTGGTAATCAGAGCTAAGACTTGAATGTTTTGGGTCAAAACAAAGCGAATTCTTCTATAAAGCTAGTCCTTTTGGTAATAGTTCCAAAAACCACTAATTAAAGGTCTGCTTTACTGAAAAGAAATATTGAATATTTTGTTACAGTACTTATCTCTTCAATAGTCCTCTCACTTTCCTTTTCCTTCTTTCTCCACTCCCACCACAGGGGCTTCAATGGATGGAGAAGGCAAGCCACGGCCGTCTCTCTACTCTTTGCAAACTTTCCAAGAACTGGAGGTGGAGGACTGTGAGAAAATGAGCAACATGGGAACTCTGAATTCTTCAATGCTCCATCGGAGCACGGAGTCCTTGAAGAGTCTGAGCTCAGAGCTGTGCCAGGAAAAGGCCTTACCAGAGGAAAAGCCGGTGCATGTGCCTGTACTGAGAAGGTCGAAGTCCCAGTCTAGACCACAGCAAGTGAAATTTTCAGATGATGTTATTGATAATGGAAGTTACGAGAATGTTGAAATACGTCAGCCTCCAATGAGTGAAAGGACTCGTAGGCGTGTTTACCATTTTGAAGAGCGTGGAAATCGGCCTTCTCATCATCGTAGAAGAAGTAGGAAGTCTCGCTCAGATAATGCACTTAACTTGGCCACAGAAAGAAAATGCTCTCCGAGAGAGAGATTTCGTTATTACTCCCCTCAGGATCATGAAAAAATTATTCAGAACAGAAGCTCACGTGAGATTCGGGCATATATTCAAAATGCGGAGCTGTACGGACCATATGCCCATACCAGGTCTGATTATGCGCTGCGGAATCAGGTGGTTGATAAGTTTTTTGGATTGTATGGTGAGGAAGATGACTCCTGGTGTTCAACGTCATCCTCATCATCCGATTCTGAAGAGGAGGGGTATTTTCTAGGACAGCCAATTCCACAGCCGCGGTCACTGAGATACCCGTACTATACAGATGACCTTTCTGGTCCAACTACTGCGTTATCTAGTTCTCAGGTTGGACAAAGGACAATCAAATCAAAGAAGAAGAGGGGACACAAAGGAAAAAATTGCATCATTTCTTAATTTGTTTTAGCAGTTGGGAAGACCAGTCGACTCTCTAGCTACAGTTGGAACCACATCTTTTTATATTAATAATTGTACTTAGGCAAGTTGCTAAGGTTCTTGATGCTTTGCCAGTGTAAATGGTAACCCTGCCAGAGTTTACATTGTACAAGTAACGTTCAGAAATGTCACCATACCAAATGACCATCTGCTCAGATATTGCTAGGTTTACATACTACGTTTCAGCTGCCAAAATACTGTTACTGCAGTTCTCGACACAGACTTTTTGTAGACGTTTTATTTTATGCTTGCTATTCACCTATGTTGAATTATCCGAGAGAGGGGATTCAACAAAGATCAATAAATAAAATTGTCAGTCCTGTGCTGTAGCTATATCCACACAGGGTGATCTTTGACTTTTTTCTCTTACCGCCAAGAAAAAGAAGGCTCTGTACTGTGCCCTTTCTTCATTGATAAAGCTCGCTCTTCCTCCTTCAAGTTTCCCTACAAAAACTGGATTTTTTTTTTTTATTTTTTTTTTTTTTTTTTTTTTTTTTTTGGAAAATGATCCTTTTCCAAGAAGTCCACTATGAAGGAGGCAAAAATCAGAACTGAAGTGCTTGAGGCCTTGACACATCCTAAAGCAGCGGTAAATGGTTTATGCATTTAATTTTCATGGGTTTCCCTCTGCATTTTTCTTTTCTATAGGAATTCCATCCCTCTGTAAGGCTTTTTTTTTTTGGTGCCTGTTTAAAGGAAGATATTAATTCAGCTGCTGGAACCGGACTTAGCTGCCAATGAGTGGTGATGTTTTTGAGGCTGTGCCCCCAGCCCCCAGCAGTGAGAGGTGCCACTGCCGGAGGAGTCCTTTGCTCAGGCACGCAACCCCTGTGAAGTCAGTGCATCTACTTACGTAACAAATAGTTTCGTAAGGGCTTAAAGGATTAAGCTCCAGGATTGTGTCTTTTCAAATGCATTATCCAGGTTTTAAAATGTATTAGCTGCAATTCTAAATCAAAAAACATTGATATTTATAATGTAGTATTTCATAGGCTTAAATGTATTCATAATTTAACAGTGCAAATACTAATGTACATATTGTACAGTTAAAATTTTAAAAGCTGAATATTTTTATATCCCTGAATTTGAAGAAGTTTGTTACAATATCAGACTAGATTTGTTAGGGGTTTAACAGCAGCATTATGGATGAAATATTGCTTGTGTTTTAGTCAGGGGTTTTAAGTGGAAAAATACTGAAAAATGTTTAGTGCGAAACAGCTTAATTTTGTCTACTAGGTATTAAAAGCTCTGTATGCATGGTGGGGCTATGTAAATACTCTCTAAACTATGGCCCTCTTAATCTTGCAAGTGTTATTTATGGGTCAAGCAAAATGTAAACTATATAAATGTAAAAACACACAAGCCTGGAATATAACAGTACAACAAATACGCAGCTCCTGTGGATGTGGATTTTTTTTTTTTTTAAATTATTTTCCCCCTCCTTTCCCAAAAATCGTTTCTGAAGTTTGCCTCCATAGAGGAAGAGAAATGCTGGCTGGTTCTAGAAGGCAAGCTGGCAAAAAACTGTGAAGTAGTGGGTAATCTCAGAAGTTGCCTTGAAATCCTATGTGGGGCAGGAGCTATTTGAAGTTACAGTAAGTTTCCAGTGTTTTAAAGAAAGGGCAGAAATTTGTCACTTGAATTAACAGTGGCAGCCACCAATGAAGACAGTAAATGCTAAAGCCGTTGGCTTTCTGACCACCTGAAGAAAGGTCGTTAATGAAATGACAGATGGTTCTTACCAAAAAAGCCTGGCAAGTTGAGCCAAGTCTGTCATTCTTGAGGATGTAGAACTTCTGCACTAAAAGCAGCTAGAGTTAGGGGATGGAATGGACACGTGGGTGTTGGCTTACGCTGAAGAAAATGAAGCTTTTACTAAGGCAAACTGCAAACGAGCAGTTACTTGTTTGTATTTTTCAGGGTAAAATAAGCAGAAGCTCCTTTACTCCCAGAGGTGGTGTTCACCGTGGAAGTCACTTTTCTAGTACAAACAAGTCTTGTGTACGTGAAAGCTTGGTCAAAGTGGTATCGTGCTTCATCACCTGGGCCAACGGGCGGCTCGTGGGGTGCTTCCAGCTGGCGGGCTGCCGGGGTGGCTTAGGCAGCGTTTGCTCTCTGAGCAGCCAAACGCCAGTTGTGTGTGCGTGTGCTCCAACAGCCGGGCAGCTGGGGCTGGAGGAGGGATGCTGACTTGCTCAAACAGCAATTGGGACCGTCCGTTCTTACCTGCATTTCCAAATAGCGGGAACCAGGAGCCTCCGAGGTGAAACACTTATCCGTTTGCTACTGCCATGTTCTTCTTGGAGCGAGCAACTGTCTCGTGGAGAAATGTCTCTACCGGTAGTTCTTCTGATCTTACACCATCTCCTGAGACAGAGCAGATGTATTTGCCCAAAGTACAATGTCTTTACAGAGTATCAGGTGATAGAAGTTCTCCATAGATCATTAGTTGCTTCCTAAGACTTTTTTTTAAAAAAACAAAAACAAAACTTCTTCAACACAGATCTCTAAAGTGTGTCACAAACTGGCTTTAGAGTTGACTTTCACATTACCTATCTAAACCTGAAAATAAATGAGCTGGAAGGTGTATCTCTTCCCCATGCCCTTACACAAAACCCAAGGGTAACTTCGGGCTCAGGGTGTCATTGCTGGGGCCCTGGGACCTCTCTGCCTCTGCGAGGATGCTCTGGGTACCTGCAAATCGGTGCTGGAAATAATGGCACTTCCCCCCCTCCCACCACCACCGTTAATGATGTTATTTTTCAGCTGGAAGCTTTGGCAGTGCCCAGAGGACTTTCCTTGTCCTCAATTTTACTCAGAAAAAATTTTCGAGGCGCATTTGTCTGTGCAAGGAGTAGGAAACCTCCCGCATGCAGCGCTGCTCACCCGCTGGGCACCACAAACCCACCCAGCCGGAGGGAGCAGCGTCGACCCATTCTCCCCCCTGAGCAGGCACGGAGCTGTGCCCTGGGGAGCTGCGCTGCCTTCCAGGCATGTATAGCTCCATCACCTACGCCGGGCTGCAGGACCACGAGTAATTAAGAGCGTTAGAAAATGCAGAAAGCTTGGTTTTGCTGAGGAATGGACTGCTAGGAGATGTTCATGTCAGAGGATGAGGGGCTAACATATTTTTATCCACTTTAAAAATTATCTGCTGAGTTTAAAGCTGGCTATACAATTTTGTTTTGTTTTTCTCAGCTTGACATAAAGGAGGTCTACTTCATTATTTTTGACCATGTCTTTAGAGAAATGTTTCTAACTGATTCCTCCACATTACACATAAAGAGAATGGCATGGGATGTAGTGTCTGCTACCAGCATCCAGCTCGCACACAGTCACCAAAGCTACAAATTCCATTTTGTGTTACTGGAAGTAGTACCTGTGTTCCCAGTGGAGCTTTATACCCCGGTAGGCACCTCAGCACCACACAGCCCCTTGCTCACCTCCCGCCCGAGTGGGATGGGGGAGAGAATCAGAAGGGTAAAAGTGAGAAAACTTGTGTGTTGAGATAGAGACAATTTAATAAGTAAAACAAAACCAAACCAAACAAAAAAAAAAATCCCAAGTGATACAAAAACACCCAGTTGCTCCCCATGAGCCAGCCAGTACCCAGCCACTCCCTGAGCAACAGCAACCCTGGCAATCATCTCACCCTGCCAGCCCCGACTTTACTGCCAAGCACAGTCCCATATGGTGGGGGACATGCCTTGGGGCAGCCAGGGTCAGCTGTCCTGGCTGTGTCCCCTCCCCGCCTCAGATTGTCCCACTCCACTGCACTGGTGCAGCCCCACCTCGAGTACTGGGTGCAGCTTTAGGTGTCTCAATATGAGAAGGACATCAAACTATTAGAGTGTGTCCAGAGGCAGGCAACCAAAATGGTGAAAGGCCTTGAGGGCAAGACTTACGAGGAGCGGCTGAGGTCACTTGGCTTGTTCAGCTTGGGAAAGAGAAGGCTGAGGGGTCACCTCAGGCAGCGGAGGGGGAGGTGCTGATCTCCTCTCTTTGGTGACAGCGATGGGACATGAAGAGATGGAATGAAGCTGCGTCAAGTTCAGACTGGACATAAGGACAAGGTTCTTCACAGAGAGGGTGGCTGGTCACTGGAACAGGCTCCCCAGGGAAGTGGTCACCGCACCAAGCCTGTCAGAGTTCAAGGAGCATCTAGATGACGCTCTTAGTCATATGGTTTAGTTTTAGGTGATCCTGCGAGGAGCAGGGAGTTGGACTCGATCCTCATGGGTCTCTTCCAACTGAAGATACTCCATGATTCTATGATTGTAAACTTCGGTCTTACTTTACAGAAGAACACATGAAAAATCAGCTATTTTTATCATAGTAAATTTAATCAGGCTTCTAACAAAGGAGACTCCTAACAAACTGTACAGTAACAATGGACGTTTTTAATCAAAAATATATTAATCACTATTTCAGTACTTTTTTCATTAGCATTTCTAACCCAAAGCAGAAAATCTGATGTAACACCCTAAAGGCTCTCAGTCCTGTAGGCAAGCAGTGAAGCGCTGTAGCTGCGCTTTTGCCTCAGAGAAGACTTTGCCTGTGGTTTCATGAGTGATCTCCATGGACCAGGCTGCTGCCAGAAGGGGCAGGTCAGGCCTAGCTACTGTGCCACAACAGGCTGCCTCTCTTCCCTCTCTCCCTCCCCAGCTGAGCATCCCGTAGGCCCACTCACAGTGCTGGCCCACACAATCCCAGATGCCAACAAGGTAAGTTGCAGGTCATCTCCTTTGAGTAACGTGAACTCTTAGAAACCAACAAAACCCAACTGCAAAACCACGCCCTGCTGACATTAGTCAGGCATCTCAGGAATCTGATGCAATACGTATTTAATGTACCGTATCAAGATTCACATGTGTAAGATGCTGTGATACATTCAGGACCTTGTACATGCAAAATCATTGCCATTCCACTTACTTTTCTGCACACCATTCTGAGGAATCTGAGAAGTTTTCTTGGCAAGGGGGCCGAATTCCCTGATTTTTTCATTTAAAACCACTGCGGACTTTGGAAACAGTGAGCTTTAGTCCTTAGTCCTTCTACGGAGTTTCACGTGTTTCTAAATGCAAATGTATGCAAAACAATCATGCTTACACTTACCTCTTTGTGATTATGACTCAAATTATCCCTTTCCTAAATCGTTCATAAGAACCAGCACCTTATTAAATGGAAAGCTGTACACGATGCAATAGTCAGGATGCTGCCAATGAATCCTACATATTTTTCATCTCTGAAAAGTAATCACGTAGCACTGGCAGCCTCTTCACTCTGCTCAACTGCTGTTCCCCACCTACAAGTCTCTCTGTCGAGTCAAAAGTGGCTCCAGACCTTATCCAGAAGCACCTGGGTTTGAAATGAAGATGAATTTGGGCCCTCAGGGTTCGACTTCACGTTCCACCTAATCCAAAGCAACTTGGGGTTACCAAGGAGAGGGTCCTGTTCGCTTTCCTTGCCTCACCTTGGCACCCCAAATTCGTGCTCCTTCCTGGTGTGGAAAGTAAAGATTACACACAGCCTCCTAACTGTTAAAACTGACGGATGAGAAGTGGTGAGAGGGGGAGAAGGAGAGAGTAGGCAAGGGACCCTTCCCTGCTCAGCGGCTGCCTGCAGTTACTCTCTGTAAGGTGTAGTCAAAAACAACAAAGGAAACATCTAGTTGCAAATATTAACGAAAAATGGGGTTCATCCTACGTAACACTGCTTAATGACTCGTGATATGGAAAACATCAAAATTGCAAAGGCATTTGCTGAACCAGCAATTAGAGCAAAAATACAGCACTTCTTGTATCACGTAGTTAAGAGTTGCTCTGGCAGTCAGAGACTAGAGATTACCACTAGCGTCATTTAACAGAATGAATCTGAAGTTTAAAATTAAACTATAGTAAATAATTGTTTGCAAGTCTTCCTTTCCTATAGGATATAGGAAAACAAGACATATTTCTGCATCGGTTGAGGAATGAAGAGCTGCTGCTTGTTATTTTAATAAAAAATACAGTATTTGAAGTTACACGTAAAAACATCAAAACATAAGTAAGTGTACATACATTGGACTGAACATTTTTTCCTAGGTAACTGTGTAAAGGTTTCAAAAATAGTTTGTCACTTTACAGCCTTTTTTTAAAAGAACATCCTTTCAAAGGAATATACGTCAACCAGTACAGGTAGGAAGAATACAGTTGTGGAGACCACAGTGAATAAGATACAGCCACCTGAGCTGCTGCGAAGGACCGCAGGCCTTGGGTTCAAATCTCCTACAGGAGCTCCTCTTTCCCCACAAAAAGCAGACTTATGTATTATGGCATACACAACGCAGAGGATCTAAAAGCATATTTTTGTCCTTAGTATGAGCCCTCTTTGAAGGATTCTGATAGATCCTGATTGGCAGCGTCGTACTGAGCAATGAAGTGTTTGAGTTCTTCAATGCATCGCTCACCTATTTCATGCAAATTCTGCCTCAGGGCAAACTGAATGGACTTCTCCAACGATGGATCTTTATCAATTAGCATCTTCACTACCATGCCAAAGGTTTCACAGTCTTGTCTGTAGACCTAGAAACAACACATTTTAGAAAACGATTAAAAGCAAGACTATCTACGTTAGCACATCAACAGCCCTCACTGAGTCAGGTGCTACTGCAGATTCAAACCAAACAAAAATACTGGATTTAACATGAGTTTCAGCTTTAAGATGTATTTGTCTCTTCCTCTCTTCTGACCTGTGCTAGTACAAACGTAACTAGTTCAGAACTATCTGGATACAAGAAGTAATTCTTATTGGAAGAAAGGCCGTAAAAAGTTCTTAAGTTCCTCTTGCAGCAATATTTAATAAATAATGACAGAGTACAGTGCAAATGCTAAACCAGATTTCCATTGCGAATATATGTAAAATTCATTTAACTGTGGCATGTCTAGCAATCTCAACCTTTATACAAAGCAAAAATAACTTAGCCTGCAATCTTTCCTAATACTTTAAATGCAAGTTGTGTTTAAATAATTTCACCAAATTGTGTTTGTTTGTTGGATATCTGTTTCTTAGAGAAGTCCTTGACATATATGACTTTAATTAGTTTGACTAATTCACGAAGGGTAAGAGAAATCCTGGCAGCAGTTTACAAGAGCCCATCTGATCTTGTACTGCAGGGAATGAAGAGTTTGCAAGTCAGTTACGCACCACAGTCCAGAAGAAGTAACTTCTCGTTATCACCGCAACTGGTCTGCAAACATCTGAGTACGCTCTCCAGCGGTTTTCAAAGCCAGACAGTGGCCTTTCAATTTTTTTTTTTTTTTTTCCTCAAATTCCAGCTAAGGTTATTAATCTAAACATCCACTAAAAAAGGAACTTGCCAAAGTCTCCCAACTGCCAGATGCAGTCCATTTTCACACCTCTTCGGCCAATTTCCATTTAGAAAATACACTGGGTTTTCAAATGAAGATAAGTCAGTTTTATATCTCTGTACATTTTTTAGGAGGAAAAAAAAAGCTAACGTGTTGATATTCCTCAAAGTACAATTATCTTTTAGTGTTGCGTGCTTGTGTTAGAACTTGTTTTTTACAGAGAAGTGTGACCCTTTCCTCCCACATTTACCTATACTGTGGACACAAACGATGTAACCGTATATAAGTAACTCCCCACTAGTAAAAAAGAAAGGAAAAAAACCCCAAACAAAACCACCCACAACCAAACACCACCACACTGTTTTATTCCTAAGGACCAGTCCAGAGCAGCTCAAGCACATCCATGTCAGAGGAGCAGGGGGAAAAAAAAGAAAACCCACATTCTGCACACAAATGACACTATTTTCAGAAACACAATGATTTAACGTGATACCTTTAATGAAGACAGCTCTCAAATGTTTGACATTATTCTATAATAATAGCCTAAAACAAGACTCACTTTTCAAACACTGGTTGGCAAATAAAAGAAAACCTTTTGGAAGCAACTCTTTTTCAATAGAGATGAAGCAGTCAGGAAGGAGAGTGCAGCCCAAGACAAACTGAAACAACCCAGCTGAAGTGTGGCAACGGTGTGCCCAGGGCGTTTTTGCTGCGAGGCGGTTTGGTTCCTCCTTTGCACGTTTAGCTCTTTAGGAGCACAGCATCAGCACGAAACCCAGACTTTCAGAGTTCGTGTTCCACAGCAAGCGAAACACGGTACTTGTTAAGAGAACTTCAAACAGAGCAAATTTGGGTTACTTTTTTTCCTGACGCTTCCCAAGGAAAAACCTCAGGAAGAATTGCTGTCTCTGATTAGCCATATGACGGACAGATGGTATTTCACTTTGGATAACTCCTGCCTTTCAAGTACTTGCAGCATGCTTGCTAGCACCTTCATGATTTCTGAAAGGTTTTTTTTCCCCAGAGCCGTGATGTTTTGGGGGAAATAGTTCAAAGCTTTTTTTTTTCTCCCCCCTTACTGCATGTGTATTTGTCTGACTTTATCACCTTTGAAGTGGTCAGACCAAGGAGGTGTGAGTGATCTTCCACAGGTGAACGGACCCGGTGCCTGTCAGTTTGCAGAGGATGCTGTGCCCCACCGGTACGAGTGAAACGCTGACACTAACCAAGGCCACAGACACATCGCCCCGTCTTCTGCACCCAAAGGCACCCGGAGCTACGACTGAAGGAAATGCTCTACTTTCAATTGGTCTTCAAATTAATGGCAAAGAGTGCTATCTGCTATTCCTCTCACACACCACAAAGAGCTAACCCAGATGAAATTCTCTGACCCTCAGCATATAAATATTAGCTCAATCTACGCACATTTTTCTTCAAAGCTTTCACAAAAGCAGGCTTGGAGAGAATCGAGAGAGACATCGTCATCGCTGCGTCTGGAGTCAGAAGTCATTTTGCTGCCACAATAATCTGGAAACTAAACACCTTTATACACGAGATGAACGTTTTCATCCTTTGTGACAAAAGACTTTTAAAAAAATAGAACAGACCTAAAACAGGGGAAGAGGCAGAAGGTGGAGCAGGAAGGCAGTTCTAACAACAGAAAACAAAGGAAACAGCTCAGCTCCTCTAACAACAATTGAGCAATTTTCCCTCAACAGGAGTTCTACCCCAGCTGCTAATTCTGATCCTCCTGGTGCAATCTGCCTCCTCCTCAATTGTGCTGATAAACCTATTTGTATAGCTGCAATGTCAATTGCATCACTGAGACGATCTCTTTGACCTCCCCCTCAATTAATGTGATTCAGTGATTCAATTCTAAAACCAGATGCATCAGCACAACTGAAAGATCGGTGAGCCACCGTCGTGAAGAGGAAACAACTTCAGAAACCAGTTTATATCTGACTCCAGTGCACGACTACCAACGCTCAGAGAGTAGTTACCATGCTTTGCTGAAGGGAGTAGGGACTATCAGTTACAAGAATATCAATTACAGCTTAATCAACTATTCAAAAAAATACAATCAACTATTCGAAAAAAACGTGAAAGCACTCAAAGCTCTTGAAAAAGAGAATGGTGGTGTGGCATATTAAAATCTGTCTTCTCCACAGAAGAGGAGGCGGCAGCTATTTCTGGAAAATAAGCTGAGAATGGGATGTTTAAGGAAGAAAGAAAACTGCAGAGAAGACTCCAAACAAGCAAAAAATCTCTCTGTTGGAGAAAAATACTGGAAGAACTTGTGACCCAACAAGCTTTGAAAATACCCCTATCTTTAAAATGCCAGTTGATACTGATTTTGAGCTCAAATCAGGGAAAGCTCATCTGTAAGCATCTGGAACTAAAACCTGAAAACGACTGCATGCGTGGGGAAAAAAGGAAATAACATTTTTATACTGAAAAACAAGAAAGGGAACGATACCAACAACGTGATTATTCTGTCTGATATTCACGGCAGGTAAGCCCGAAAACAGCTAAAGCCATAGGGTGATCATTTACCAAGGCCATAACGTACTTTTATTCTCTGACCTAAGCTACAGCACTAGCATAATGGAAAGAATGTTTAACACTTTAGTAAGCAGATGAAGGAGAAGCAGAAACAGCTGTTATGTTCCCAAATAAATAAATACATTTATATTTATTTTATATATACACACAAAATATAGATAGTCTTGATTTTCCTGCAAAGAAGTCTATAAGCTGAATTCAAGTTCTTTTTGAAGAGTTTTCCAAAACCAGCACATCTGGCATCTGTGAGGTCAGAGGATCACAAATATGCCTACTTTTACATTATTCTCATGGTATTTTAGCTCTTTTTATTCTTATATGGTAACAGCACAAAAGCTGTGGCTGAGATCAATTCCTCGCTGTGCTAGTCTCTCTATGAGCACTTAGGCTTTGTCTAGATGCAAGTCTAAAGGTGTGATGCACCGGCAGCACTTTAGTGAACACTCCTCATGTATTTGAGAAAATAAACCAAGATTTGTTTAAATATAGCTAAAAGACACTTACTTCCAGATCTAGCTAGAGCAGGAAAGATGTTAAGTCTCTCGGGGTGGAGGTGACCACCGTTTGGAGGTGATCGAGCCCTAGAACTCACCAGGTAGAACAAAACTTTTGAGAACTCCCTAATCTGCGTCTGTGCAAGTTTTCACAGTTAACCTCAAAGCGCCATCAACAGTGACTTAAATTACAATGTATGACACTGATGTGGAAGAGATGAAGGATACCACATGCTCTCTTCTTCCAGCTCAGCTGTGGGACATTAACCTCTGACAGAGAAGATAGAGGGACAGAAGCAAGCACGTGGTGACTGCTCATTTCTGAAGACTGCTACATCCCTCCTGCAATGATAATCTAAAAATGGTCTTGGATTAAACCAAAGAAAACATACTGAATGGCTCAGCTGATGGGTGGAAAACACCATCACCAAAACTTTGTCATACATCTGAACTCTGAGTGTGGATGAAATTATACCTAGCTAGGAATACTTTGGTGACCCGTCTACTACTCACTTACAAAGTCCACATCATTTCCCTTCTCTGCCTAGCACAGCCCCATGTTCTTCTCCAAAACTGTTCTGGCAGCTGCCCACGTATGTCGTGCAACAGAACTGTTGGACAACATAAATAGTAATGTGAGTAAGAAATAGAACTTAAGATGTCCTCCCCTGCTAGTGACTACAGTCTGCAGAAAAGTCAGAAACTTTGTTGTCTTGATCTCAAAGTCTTGCATACCTGGCAAAAAAAGCAGCTTCATTTTAACAGCAAGAGTAAACACAATATTAAAAGAGGAGGAGGCCAGGAAAAAGAGAGCAGTTAAAATGGAGATATTCACAACCCTTATTTCAACCCATAATGATTCCCCCAGCTTAGCTCTACAGTCTATGCAAGGAAAGGCTTTATAACTTCTTAAGGTGATTCAGAACAGCTAAAACTACAGCTTCTGCTCTAAGCAGCCTCTGAAGGAGGAAACGAGAAAAGTTGATGACTGGAAAGACCCTCAGGAAGACTGGTCCCACCAGGCTACAAGTTAGCCTCCGTACCTCCCATGACCACAGCTGGTAGAAAGTACAACTGAGTAGCAAGTGGGAGATGCAAATTTCTCCTCTCCATCTCAGAAAAGACTCAACTGAATCTTCACTTCTCATTTCTGGAAGAATTGTCCTAATGAATTTGCTTTATTTTATATAAAGGTAGACAACATTAACTATCTTCTCCAGCTATGGTTTTAAATTAATATGACTGTGCCACTTTTTTTGAATACTCTTGGCTTTATGCACACATAAAAGCCTCTCGAATAGGAATCATCAAGAGACTTGGGCATGCAAGGCTCGAGCAGCTTTATGCATGAGATGATTGGCAATTTCATTTCAATGCTGAAGGTGGTACTTCTGCTCACAAACACAGGCAGGACTACCAGGTATGAGGAGGACCACATCCATTAAGTGGATGGGATGATTTAACAAGTGAAATCAATGCCCATGATTTAATCTGTAATTTCCAAACCTTTGCTCTTTTTCATCACAGTCTTATACAGCCCACCATCAGTGCTGTGAGTCAGTGCTCTTCTTCAGAGATGCCTGTTCTCAGCTCCACATCCAGAGGGCTAAAGACCCTCAAGGCTCCATTCACGTGGGGAAAGGAGTTAGGTTTGTGGCTCAGAAACCACGTTAAACAGCCTGCAACCCTTAGATACTAACTCACCCCTGAGAAGATCCAACATGCCCAGCAATCACAATCTTGTATCTGTGATTCATGCAAGTATTCATTTAATATATTATCTTTCAGAATACAGAAACTTTTCAGTTAGTAAGGGCACATTTCCCACAAGTATCAAATACCCCGTGCAAGGAGGAAAGCAGCAACATGCTGACTGGTAGCTGTTTGATTTCTGACAAAGGCAGAGTTTCAACTCACAGAGCAGAAGTACAGCCCAAGTTTGAAAGCCGCGCTATATCCCCTCCAGACACCCCGCTCATCACAGAGCAAACCGCCTGAAATCTCTCTTGCTTCCGTGACGCCCCAGGGCTCCTCGGCACCAGACACAGGCAACAGCTTTTGTTCCCCCAGCTCAGCCACGACAGCCAGCTTGCTATAAGCCAGCTTCTTATTTTAGGTCTGCTGAAGAGGGGAAATAAGTCTGACAAAGCACTCTGCTGTTAACGCAGCCACATCTATGCCAGGTTTTCCCAAAATAGATACACAGACTATGAGGTTTAATTTCTCTTGTACTCCCAACTAAGAGCAATACTAAAATATTTTGTGATGTAGACCTAGCTCTAAGCTGATTGCATATTCAGTAAGATTTTGCATTCGAATTGTGCATGTAAGCTCTAGCAAATTGGGAAACTACTATACATTCAATGACTTCAGTATTGCTGCTATCACAGCATTTTCTTTGCCAGAGACATCTTTTAAAAGGAATTATTACCTCTCCTCAAATCACTACTTTTAAATTTATTTACATACTACCTTGGATTTTTCTCAACCATGCAAATTAGACTTTATTAACTTACCCGAAATTTATTCTCCACAAGTACAATAAGCTAATCCTGTACTGAAAGAGCATGGAGAAATTTTCATTCCTGCAGTGGCAATGTAATTGTACTGCTACGTTTATGAGTACAATATATAAATTTATAGTTCCACAGTGCAAAGAATGCTCAGAACTGTCATTAAACCACTTGCAGACAATTCTCACGATCAACATGTTTAAAATTGGTTTTCAACCAAGATGAACTATTTTTTATGGTTGCAAAAAGCTAAATTAACATACAACAAATTTAATATTTGGTTACAATAGCAGTATGCAATTTTAAATTATAAAACATCAACAAGTCTACTCTATTCCTTTCTTAAAAACGCACTAACAATTTTGCCTTGAATCTATGTAATAATTTCTGCACCCATTAATCAATGTGTTTATGGACCAATCAGATATTCATTGAAATGCAAATTGGGGAAAACATTTAATCTACTATGTAATAACGAACAATTTCATGTTAATTTGCTACTTACTGAAGATATGCAAAATATTAGTTATTTGCACTTAAACGCAATTCTGCCTCCCTTTCCATGGAAAGTTTCAAGTGCTTGGCTCAATGGATTTAAACAGCTTTCAGAACGTAAGCCCACCATTTCTGGCACCTAAACACCTGACTGAAAGGGCTGCTGGAAGTCCCTGACGTGGAGTAGATGCTGATACAGCCATCGTTTCCGAAGAAGCTTGAATTCCGATTTCAGCTCTGCTTTGCCCCCAGCGACCGGTACTAGCACCCGGGGGTCAGCGCGTGAGCAGAGAGAGCAGGGATGGGGAACGGGAGCCGTGGCGCCCAGGAGGAGGCCCCGGGAGAGGCAGCCGAGGCCACCCGGCTCTGAGCTCCCCAGGAGCCGGGTGCTGCTCCCTGCACGGGGCTCCGCAGCACGAGGCCCCGCAGCACGAGGCCACGGCGTTCCTGCTCAGCTGATGTACAGCATCTCACTTCTCAGACACAGCGTTTCCTGGCTGCCTTTTTACTTATTCATGCGATTAAACTAATGCCTTTTTGTTTATTCATTTGATTAAACTAATTTGAAAGAGGAAGATGCCACTCCAAGGCTTCCCGCTTAATTTTAAAGTAAATTCCAGTATGAAAAGGGACGAAAAGTACTCTGTAAAATGGGAGGGTGGGTGTCTATGTCTACAGTAACAAACGCTCTGTGGAGTTTACACGACCGTTTTAAGCCTGAAAACCCTGAAGAGTTGGCTTGGGTCCTGAGACACAACTCTGCTCTTTTCCATGCTGTGTAATACCCTGGCAAGAAAACATGCAGGCCAAATTATTCTCTTGCATGAAACCATCATCTCCACTTTAAGCTCAAGACATTATCTGGATACTCCTTTGCTTTGCATCATGCCCCTGGTGACACCTCTGCAATTAGGGTGAAGTCACAGGGCTTGCGCAGGGTGGAGCCCAGGAGAAGCCCGTGATGGGCTCAGGTGTGCAATGACCGCAGGAGCCCCGGGCAGAGCCCCGCTGCCTCGGCTGCAGCACGTCAGCCTCAGCCCCCGACGACTTCTCTGCAACAACACCTTGAATCACCGTCTCTCGAGAGAAGCACCATCCCTTCTCCACTCGTTTCTCCTTCCCTTCGCCATCCAAACAAAACATTACACATTTTTGTGCGTTTACTCAGTGCTTATAAAGCAATCTAAAGATCTAATCAATAATCGTTAACAATCGACAATCACATAAAAAACAATCACAGCAAAAGCCACCCAAGTTGGTACTATTTAGAAAACTCTTCATATGAACTATTGAGCTGTCTCAGCTCTCTTTTAAAAGTACTCAGCACATGGAAGATAAACCTTTAACTGCTACGACTTGTACTGCCTGGCAATTAAATTAATATCTGGAAAGTTCAGCAACAGAGTTTTCATTTACGAAAACTTACATTTTCCAAATAGTTCCTCATTGCTTTAAAACTACTACAAACAAGTTTTCAGTAAGAAGCAATATGTTTACTTAAAATATATTGCCAGGAAATCCATATATTTACTTTAATAATTTTTAATACTACAGTGGAGGACTTCAAGTGAGTGCTTAAATGAACAAGAATTGATACACAGCAAAAATGTACATGACGATACACTTCACTGAATGTTACATTTTGGCAAGAGTAAGTGCATTATTACTTCTCCAAGAAATGTCTTGCTCAGTCAAGCAGAAGTAGCTCCCACGTGGGAGAGCAAGGACTATTATGTTACATGGTTTTACTGGAGATAATTCTTTTCTAAACCAATCAGACCACATAATAACAGCATTTTAACACCAACTACAGGCCCTTGGAGACCAGTTTGTGTGTGGCCTAGATTTCATAGGCTTCTTTACAACAGATGTGTTGGATGAGGGTAGTGTTACTTCATACATTAACTTGTGTGTTCCTTAGGTAAAACAGCAGCATTAGTTTAAGTTCTACCTCTTACATATTCTTCTTATAGAATGCGTGTGACTTCTGCAAGCACATGAAAAATCTGCATTCAAATAATCCATAGCAATTACAACTCATCAGTTTATAAACCTCACTAGAAGTACGGATAATCTCTTGAAGATGTATCAATGACACCTTTTCAGCTCACATGTAAGACAACCCAGCTACATGTTTACGAACGCCCAGCTACTGACAACTGTGCAGCTAAGTCAAAAGACTGTCTGAAAGAGCAACAATTTATACATCTATTAATCTCCCTTTGTTCTATAATGACCTTCAAGTCTAGAAACTGCATTTTCATAGCAGCATACATGAAAACAAAATCCTAAAATCTCTCCTTTCTGACAGATGCTAAGAAAATCCCATTACTTGAAATGCACCAATTCGGGATTAAACAGGAAATAATCAGCTTTATGCCAAAGCAAGGACCTCGCCCTGCAACTTTTTATTTATAAAATACTGAATTGATGGAGAGCCATTTCCTAAATCTGCTCCATGGTAAACTTATTGCTCCATCCAAAACAGGAAGGGCGAAGTTTATCTGCAAAAGACTCTATGTTCATTCGCTTGTTCAAAATGCTTTAACAGCTTTCAGTTATGTCCACTGACCATAAAGGAAAATGATATTCATTTAAGCTTCATCAGAATGGGCTGTATATTAATGGCAACAATTACACCACAAACCAATCTTCCTTGTCATAAAAACATACCAATATTTTTGTACGGAAAATACAGCAGTTTAAAATCCACATATACAGTCTGTGTTGCAGTCAATATCAGCAACGGTGCGTAAGCTTTTACCAAAAAGTGACTTTGTGATGATTTAATTTTCCTTCAACAAAAGTCTTCACACTTCCCATTTTAACAAATATCCTCAGCTACAAATATTCTCAGATTCAACATTCTGTATTAAGAGGGCTTGTTTTCATTAATGGGCAAGACAGAGTTTCATCCTGGATCAGCGATATTTGCTTTGGTGGCACAATGTAAACAAGCAGCAAGAGAAGAAAACAAAAAAATAAATCATCCTTTTCCAATTAAGAACAACTTCCAGCAGATCAGCTGCACGATGAACTGGCAGCAGTGTTGTTATTGTGAACTCAAAGCTAGTGGATCAATGAGTTTGAGAACCAGCCCTTAAATGAGCAGGCTTTCTCATCATCACTGCCTAAAGAGCAACTTCTGTTTTTTTTTTTTCTTTTTCTTTAATGGTTAAAAAATGCTAAAGCAGGTTTGGCTATGCATGCCAAAGGCTGTGTTTTTTAATCACATGTGCAGCATAAGGAAAATACTACACAAAATAAGTAAAGTACTGTATGTAATGGACAACTTTTCAGAAAAGCAAAGCAACAGCTGCAAGAAGAAAAACAATTACTTAGATTACCAACATTTTATTACTTAGTTTATGTTAAACCTTAAGGTTTCTGAAAGTTTAGAATTACTTCACACATTATATTAGCCTCACAAATCAGTTTTATTAGGGCCTCAATAATGGATCTAATTTTTTTCATGTCCAAGTCATGGTCCTGTCTCTACCCTCTAAATAGTCATTCTCATCATTTACTTCAAGTACTCATTTCAAACATAAAATCAAATAAAGGAAAAAGTAAATTAAGGCCATGTTTTTGAAGACTTCTGTAATCTCTCCCTAGTTTGTGGATGGGTATCTTTTTTCCATATGCAGCTGTGATGGCCGAAAAGACTATTCCCCCTTCCCAGCTGTCACCAATCCCACACCAAAAACCATCAGCCCACTTGTTTGTGTGAGCCAGCAATATACAGGACTACTCCTAAAATTAATTTTTAGGCAAAATCACCCTGATTAGGTCACATGCTAGCATATCAGTTGGGCTGTGGGGAGGAATTGCCTGTTCTGGGTGAGAAGGTGACAAGCAGCTGTAGATGATGTCTAAAGAGGACATTTATCTGTAGCCTTACTAGTGTGTCCCGTCTCTTCGGGCTCATCTGGGACCACTCGTACAACTGCTACCTAACCCAGACGGACAAAGCACACAGCACCTGTGTTCAAACGACTGCATATCTTAGCATGTATCTTCAGTCAAATACAAAATATGTAAAGAAACAGAACATAAATCTAGCATAACGGCTGGGTGTGGAGCAGGTGAGAAAAGCTGTATGATGAAGCTTCATTTCTCATTGCAAATATATTAATTCCTTCTGTATTTCTTAGAATTCAGCACCCACACTATCTCTCCTAAATCTGTTCCCACAATTCTCACTATTTCCACTTCAATTTGGAAGCAGAAATCTAATCCAAAAATTGGTAAAAATAGAAAGCATGACTCTCCCCAAAGAGAAAGCCACAAGGAGTAGAGATTGTCTTTTATGGTTAGTAAATCATGTGTCTTAGGGCAGTGATCATCAATTGTGGTTCCAAGAGAACGTAGTAAGAGTTCTGCATTTACTCAGTGGATACACCACTGACTGTATCCCACAGTACCTGGAATTAGTTATCTGGTAAGTTTGGGTTACAGCTTGTAAGTAATGTTGAAGAATCACAGCAATTATCTGGTTCAAAAACACCTGGGAATCACTTATTTTTAAATTGCGAACTATTTTTCCATGTGAAAAACAAGCCTATTTTGTATTAAAAAAGATCTTTTGAGACTAAGAACATTGGCTTTCTATTTCTTTGTTACAAGCCTTTACTAATGAGATAATTAAGCAATGCTGCAGCATTTCAGCACAAGAACTGTTACCTATCAAACTCATTAAAGGAATGTCTGCCCTGTTCAGCCCAGTGTCACTGAACATTTTCCAGAAGTTGTCTGATGGGGTGGACTGACAGAGGACAGATTTGGAACGAACTTGGCAAGATATGTGAACACACTCAGGACTTTCTGAAGTGTCCGTTTGTCTTCAGATACTGGCATCCACTGAAAAGCTTTGATTCTCTTAGAGTCTGGCTTCAGTCAGTCCTTATAAAAAGTATTATGACCAACAGAAGAAAACTGAGACCATCAAATACTGTTTTGTGTTGGGTTTGTTGGTGGGTGGTGTTTTTTCTTTTTTTGAGAGAGTGCTTAAGCTATCTGTATTCTACAGATAGCTTAGAGCAGCGTTCTGTGAACCCTGACATCTGTAAATTGTGAAAACAGCACGATGTAACAAACTCAGTAAGCAAAAATAATAGAGATATTTCTAATACTCAAGAGACAAAACTTGCACAATGATACTAGAGGTCCAGATTCAGTCCTCTTGGATTTACTTCATGAAATATTTATTCTAACCAGAAAACAGGGAGGCTGATTACGGTACCAGTATTTGTTTACTAGTAATGATGGTAAAGCACTGTGTAAATTAACAAGGCAATAAAAAAAGATTAAAGCTAGAACAAATTAGCAGCTGCCCAGCAACTCAGTCAACTTCCTGCAGGTTAAAGCTTTGCTGAGTATCACCAACAGCATTATGAATTGTGGCCGCTTCAGAGATGCAGCAAGTTCTGCCTCTGGCCAACACTCCAACGCGTAGAACTTCACTCTGGCAAATCACACAGACAACTAAAGGGCAGGGAAGGGGGGGGGGTGACTCTTCAACTAAACACTTCATAAAATTTCAAATTACCACCACCACCTTGATGATTTGAAGACATCCTCAAATAACTACAAAATGTGGTAATATCTGCAAATATACTGACTTTGTCATATTAATCTTATCTTTAGCGATACAGAGGCTACTGGTTGAACAGTGTAAAATAATTCACTTTAGGGCAGACACCAAAACAAATAATTTCAAGTCAAACAGCTAAAATCTGGGGATAAGCTAATAAGGCGGTAATACAAAAGAAGATCTAAGCTAGATAACGAAACTGGAAACCACAGAACTATATATGAAAGTATGTATTGAATAAAATGTACTGTTACAATATAAAATTTTTTATGCTGTATCTCTAAGCAGAATAATAGCTGTTGCTGATGAAGTCTACTGATGCTGGATTGATACAGTGTGTTTTGGATAAGAACAGCATGGGAAGAGAGCAATGAAGTCTCTCTTGATAAGCAGAACTAAACAGTTTACTGCCTAAGATAAAAATAGGTTGCTAAAGGTCAAACACTTTAATGCAATAGCCAAAAGAAACAGTACCATGCCATTTACCTTTTAACCTTACTTCATACAAGACTACCATGTGCTCTCAAAGATACAGAATAGACAGAGGTTATTCGTACAAACATATCCTGAAAAATAAGGCATTCCTTCCTTCATGCAGCCTTCCAGAACCATTAAAAAAAAAAACCAAAAAAAACCAAAAAAAAAACCACAGTTCATGCTAATAAAGATCTGGCTGAACCACACTGCATGGAAACTGAACTAAATGAGGAAAAAAACTTATTTCAAATACAGCAAGACAAATTAAAAAAACCACAATGAAAATAAATGATGTTTTCTCATTTCATGTAGAAATTCCAGGGGGCTTTTTTTTTTTTTAAATCACATAAGGGTATAAACACTGCAAACTTTCTATTTGCAAACCAGCAGGTAAGACATTTTGCTATTTCAAGGATTAGTATCCACAAGGAATTGATTTACATGCTAAACAAAGTATTATTTTATTTATTTATTTATTTATTTAAGAGTACCATGGGCTGTGTAGAATGATAACAGTAACCATTTCATGAAAAGAAAGGTGCCTCCTACAGGGTAAGTTGGTAGGTTACACTCCTAATGAAGCAAATATGACTAACATTTTCCATTTGTTGGCTGCAATGCACTGAAACCCGATCTTACAACCATCACTTAATTTTAATATGATCCATTGACTTACTTCATTTTACCTCAACTCAGTATTAACCTCTCTTTCCTCTTTCACCTCTTCTCTTTGCTCTCCTCAGTCCTCCACTGCTCAGCAAACTACACTGTGGACAAAGCCAAATCACTCTCGCTGCTCCACAGACCCTGCAGCCGGTCAATACGCGCACAGTAAAGGAGCCACGACTACCTCTGACTACCTTCGCTTCTGACACCGCAACTGCATCCAAGTCCTCCCTGTTCCCTCGGCAAGTCTTCACTCAAGCTCTCATATACAACCCAGCTTTCTGAAAATTCACTAGAAAAAATATTTCACATCAACTGAATTACCTAAGCATCTTTGTATTACCTTGTGGCATAAATGCATTTACATTTCATGTGTTTCCATTAAATACAAAAAACATAAACAAAAGGTATGTGTCATAACAAAATGGAAACATTATTTAAAGAACAGAAACAAACACTACCCACTGTTACAGTACGGACATATACACACATGTTCTTCCAGAGCTTTAATTTTAGACATATAATACAGCTGCTTTAAGGAATATAGTAAAAAGCTCCTTGCTTACCAGTTACACATACATGCTGAGCAACTCCTACTGTCACAAATTGCAAGCATTCCAATGAAAGCTCGTACCCTTACATGCAGAAAACCTTACCCGAAATGAGACACTGAATATTCAGACACCATTAACAAGTTAAATGACCTTGCCTCTTTTAAAATCTTAGCTGATCCAAAATGGACAAAAACAAGCTCACCACTTTACCCCTAACAGACTTCTGCGTATGTTCATGTAACTCTTCAGCAATATGCACATATATTTTTCAAGAATACTTAGTCTTACCATACAGAAACAGTGAAATAGCAACAGACTGAAGAGACACTGAAGCCCAAGATGAAGAAATAAAGCATGAGCCATGTTACTACAAAGGCACTAGACTTTCAAAACCACCTAGTACCATTTTCAATAAAAGGGTTATAAGTGATCGAATCCCATTTTTCCTAAAGAAGAAAAGATCATTTTTATGATAAAAGTCATCATTCAAAAAAGTGAATAAACTGGTCCACAGGCAGAGTAAAGGAGGAGGATTGTGCAGCGAAGCAGAAGCTGCATTCTCGAAGTCCCCGATCTAAATAGCACAGGTCTAAGACAAGCAAGGAGTTACCTTACATTTTCACTGCACTGTCAGAAATACATACATGCAAAAATTATGTTTCTCCCATCAGTAAAAAATGTATTTGGATCAATATAAATGAACAAGGAGGGAGTAATCTTTACAGTAGATTAAATACTTCGGAATCACTGCTCTGGCTGCTTACTGTGACATGAGTAACACCTACACAAATTACAAGGCTCCAGAGCCAACTCATTATAACGATCCATGCATTTCTTGGTAGTAAAAAGCCTACCCTGCCTAAAATAGAAAGGAACACTCCTAAAAGAATTTCTTTGGTAACTTATCTGGGTAATGAAAGACCCTATAATCATGTTAAACTGAAGATTTTTCTTACTACCCCCAATTTTCCAAATACTGGATGACAAATGATGTTCAAAATTCACACACCGAGAATGCATACTGTATTCCACTCATTTTTTAAAAAAATCTGTCCTATCAGATCACACATAAATTCACAATTTTAGATTAATTGCATCTGGATTTGGTATGTTAATGACTCAAGACTACAAGCTTTTTACTGTATATTTACTAGTGCACAGATGATAATCGTCACATTTGGAATGCAGATGTAATTCTCGACCCAAAAGGAGACTGCAAGAATAACAAGACCAGTAATTCGGTTGTATGTATCACGAAACATTGCACCATGTTACTAAAAGCACAAATCACTTATACATGGGCTCAAGAAACCAATAGCCTAAACCAAATCAAGGGCGAGTCAGAGAGCCTTCCAGAGCTCAGAGTTCAACATTTAGGTATCCTGTTACTAGAAAATCAAAGGGGAAATAAGCATTAACTGACCTCAGTGAAACAGGAAACGGAATCTCAGAGTTTGTCTTTGCTTCTGATTTTAGCAAAAACATAGTTGCAAGAAAACATTCTTCAACAGCAATGTAAGAAAAAGGAAAACTGTACAGTGAGCCGTAGTTACGCCTAGCAGTAAATTTGAGAAAAACTAAAAAAAGTTTCTAAACATTAATCAGGGCATTTTTGGAGTTACAGTCAGACCTACGCTTGGGTAAGCAGATTAATCATTTCATTAAAAACAATATTCATACTGGGTTTATTTGTAGTTGATGAGAAATACAGTAAAGTGAACCAAACGGACAACAGAACAATCAGCAGTGAGTGACACGTTTATCAAATTCTTCGGTAAGCAATTTCAGGTACTGGGTGCAGGAACGCTGCATTTCCTGCCTTACCATCGGAGCTTCCTGCAGACGCTTGAGGGCATCCAGAGGGGAAGACACCAAGCTGGAAGCACCTGACTGCTCCCCACTTCTTTCTGGCACCAGAAATAGCAACGAGTTTTCTTGCATGATGTAGCGTCTCCACCCTCCAGCTAGGGAGAAACTCCACTGCATTTGCCCATGGGCTTCAGAGCTTCTGTGGAATTAATTCCCATCTCCACCCATGTTCCTCCTGTTCCCCATCTCTTTCTTTTCCCCACCCTCTTGGCTGCAGTTCCTGATCTTGGCACTAACCTTCTTTTTTCAACTGCAAGTCCAGTCCCACCCTCGTTCATCGCTTCCCACACTCCCAATTCCCAACCCTACCTCTCCCGCCACCACAAATCCTTTCATCTCTTCCAGATTTCCTCCACCCTCCAATTCAGAGGTCAACTCATCCCTCTGCTAAACATAGTTCCACTCTGCCTATTCCTCAGAAACTCTTGCATCCTTTTGCCCCTGCCTTCTGGATCCCTTCCTGCATCCAGTCCTCCTTGTATCTTTCCTTTGACACTCCTTGCATCTTCCCTTTGACATGGTCCACCTCTCTTCATAAAGAAGGAACTTAAACAGGAAGACTCCTAACCTGACATTCACGTGCCTTCCAACACTGGCTTCTCTCCTTTCAACTGTGTGAACAAAAACGAGCTCTTGTTGGGGATGGAGAGGCGCACCAGTCATTGCTAAGAGCTGGTGAAGGTATGGTCTCCATCCCCTTGGTGGGAGAGCTATGGGTGAGACTGCCCAACCAGGAGAAGTCATCTAATTACAGGTTTCAAGGAGGCTGCATCCAGCTCATAGGTTCCCCCAAATAAACAAAAAGTCATCTTTATCTTAACTATAACAGAGTCTTTGCTGTGACTTTCCAGTTCAGTAGCAGATGCATTCAAAAGGGCATTCACCTTTACTTCACTGTGAGTTGTGCCTTGCTGTGGGAACATTTCTCTATGAAGAAGAAAACGCTGAGAGGGGATCTTATAAATGCCTATGAATATACTGAGGGTGGGCGCCAGGAGGATGGGGCCAGACTCTTTTCAGTGGTGCCCAGCAACAGGACAAGGGGCAATGGGCACAAACTGAAGCATAGGAATTTCTGTCCGAACATGAGGAAGAACTTCTTCACTCTAAGGGTGACGGAGCACTGGAACAGGCTGCCCAGAGGGGTGTGGAGTCTCCTTCTCTGGAGATATTCAAAACCCTCCTAGACGAGGTCCTGTGCAACCTGCTGTAGGTGTCCCTGCTTCGATAGGGGGGTTGGACTAGGTGATCCCAAGAAGCCCCTTCTAACCCCGACCATTCTGTGATTCTGAGATAATTGCACACTCTCAGTTCTTCATCACATTAGCTGACAGGCAATAAGTACATAAACCATTCAGAAATCTTTTGATCTTCCCTTTCCTAAGAGTGCAAATACTTCAATGAACTGTAAGAGCTTAGAGTTTTAAGTAAAAGGGACCATTTAGTTCACACAAATGAGCTATCTCACTACAAAAAATACTGGCTACCGTGACTGTTCTTTCCTCTCAAGATCTACTCAAGAACTTAGGGGCTGGAGCAGCTGGGTACCAGCTTGGTTCACAGCTAGATCAAAGTTTAGCTCTAACAAGCCAGCCAAAGAAGCTGTTATGAGGGTGTCTACTGATGCACTAGTGCTTCCAAGCGAGTAAATTCTCCAAAATATGAAGAACCAAGGCTGCTGAAGTCAGAAGATGGTGTCCTAAAGGAAGAAGAGATTTCTGGTCACGACAGCTTTCCACAGAAGTTAAACAGAAATGTTTTTTAAAGGTTTATCTTCCCTATGACAAAGAAACAGTTACTATGCAAATTCCAAATCTACCAAAGACCATAGCCTTCTACAGATTTCTGCCTTATGATCAAATAACTTTGAGTGCCTCAGGCAGAGCTTTCAAGATACTGAATGTTCACAGATGGTAGTGGCTCAGCTCACAAGACAGCATGGGTACTCACTTGTGGCAGCTGGCACATTTAAGGAACCATACTGTGAATAAGAGAACTGGTTAAAGAAGTTTCTGCAAACTTTTCGGTCTTTTTTCTAATCTGACGCACAACCAGGCCCCACAAAGACTGCTGTGCCAGCACAGAGGACAGGACAGAACCGGGACACAATTTCTTGAACTATGGTTGCCACCAAACCCTTTGTAACAAGCAGTGGTACAAGTTACTTTTTTGTTTCGGAAAACACTGCAGCACTTGCTTAAGGGGACTTGCTGATGTCTAATGAGATGCCTCCATATTATGGTCTTTCTCCACTGAACATGTAGTTTCTGCTACTGTCTATTTTCACAAAGCCTGTAACAACTAATTATCTTGGTTTATGGCTAAATTGAATTTAGTTGAAACCTGACAATAGATTCAAGAAATACACAGCACAGATACACTGTAATTGCATAAGCTAGTTTCGCCACCAAGCCAAGTTAAAAACAAATGTAATAAAATTGGTGAATTTCCAGCTGAAGCAGCTCACCAAAAATCTTGTGTCAGCATACTCTAATCTATTCTGATTTTGTGTTTAAAAATGCTTATGCAGAGATCTTTTATTTAGGTAGCACATGACCAAAAAAGTTAATACATAAATTATCTACTATACTAAGGTGGTGAACTGCTTGTGGGGAGTAATTATGGTCAGATAATTACCCACATAAGTACAACATTTCATGCTGTAATGAAACCAAGTATTTAAGCTATCTGGGGGACAGGAGAGTGGGAAAGATTGCTAGCAAGCCAAGTAACCCATGGAGAAACAGTATCAAATCCATCTATTACAGGTTATTAGTGTCACTCATAGAAATACTCAAAGTTAAATAGTTCAGAAAATTAATGTATAAACAATCCTTCTCAAGATGCATGAGATGCTAAAGAACCATGACCAACGTGACCCACTTGATTTTGTCAGTATTCAACTTCTGTGACTTTCTAAGTCAAGTTGACGCTATTAGCCTTTCAAAGTCAAAGTACAAAGGTAAAATAGGCACACTATAACCTTTGTCCTGTGGGGAATCCTGGTCCTACTTTTTCTGCCATATTTTGCGAAGTGTGCCATTAAAAGTTGTGATAATCCGTACTGGTGTATGTCCAGACAATCACTGAGGACTGAAAGTCACAACATCAGTGCAAATACGAGTCAAAAAAAGCAGGAAAGTGATCCTTCCACTGAGTTGGTGATAAATTATGATGTGCATTAGTCATATACACCCCAAGATAAAAATCTAATCTTTTTATAATCTTCATTTACAGAATAAGCACATGCATAAACGACTTATGCAACAAAAGATTTTTTTTTCCTATATCATTTAGGAAACTAAGTTCCCAATTATGGTGCCTTTTGGAATTATCTTTCTAAAAATAGTAAGAAAAAAAAATGAAGAAACCCTATAAGATTGCCTTATATTTTAAAGGTCAGAGCAAATGAACTTTGTACACCAAGCTTTTAAGATGCAAACTTATATACATACTATATGCACTAAAAATAATTTGAACAAAAACCACAGAACAGTCCTCTGTAAATGGTAGCTTTTTCATTTTAAATCATTTGTTTGCTTTACAAATGCCATCCAATTAATGGCTGTCAAATCACTATTCTTCAAGGAACAGAACAAGCTATTTAATGAAGTGTGGCCTCCCCATCTTTAAAACATATTGAGTTCAGCCTGCTCACTGAAACAACTGCCAGAAGAAAGAAGACATCAGGCTAGGCACTGAGATACAGAATATAAAAAGAAATAGAAACTTAAGAACCAGGTGATAAATGCAACCTGGTTGTCTTTGGTCACAGATGATCCTATATTTACACACGAATCAGTGCTGTATACAAATCAGACTACAAATGGATTAGAGAATTAAACTGCATGCACCAGCAAAATTGTCACCTACAAAACAAGTTTCTGTTATATTAAGATCAGCCCTGCAGTCTGTAAAAGATACATGAAAAACATAAAACTGTACATTCACACTTCAGCAGATTTTCCCTACCTACAGGTTGTCTGTGTGATACTCTTGTGTCGCTATCTACTCCAACCTCCTGGGCCCTGAAAGCTCATGTCTCTGCAAGAGCAATGGAAATCAGCTTCCATGCCGAAAATCAAGTCCCTCCTGTCACCTACCCTCCTGCCACTGCACTTCATTTGCCACTTGCCAGGGGTTTTTGCATGTTCACTCAGTTACCACCTTCCCATCATCACATATGGTTTTACAGAACCTCTCCTTTATGACACTGTTCTCCATTTGCCCTACATAACACCCCGTTTCAGGCACCACTTGGGAGTCCTGGTTCATCTCTCCGTCTTTCAGAAGATCAGCACTCAGACTGCATCGGGAATACTGACAGAGCTGATGTGAAATCAGTGTTGAGGGGGAGGAACAGATGCTAGGGCTATTGTTGAGGCATTTTAAATTTCTGGATCCAATTATTACGTACATGGGACTGATCCTATTCTTATTCTGTTTCAAGCCATGAAGCAGCGGGTTTCCCCAGCAGCAATGCTGAAATATTCCTCCGAAGTTCAGAAGATGTCTTGTTCAAGAGACAATCGGTTATAAGAAAGAAAAATACTAAAAAGTTGAAACTTTAAGTCTCAGTGCACTAAGCCACCTAAGAGAAAATTTTATCTTCCACCCTTAAAACAGTTCAAAAATGAAGTCAAACAACACTGCTAAAAACACCTCTCTAAGTCTACCAATGCCCTTCTGTTAAAGCAAGAATAAACTGGAGACAAAGTTGGGGAGGAGGCTCTCCCTATCCCCTAAAATAAAGTTATTAAAACCAGCATCAACAAAACCCCACCAACAACGAAAAAGCCACATGCACACAGAGGAACAATAACCCTCACCCCCACAGAAACTACTGCCTTTATCAAGGCTCAGACTATTCATCATTTCTGGTTTTGTCCTTCAGCTTTCTCAAGAGGCTCACCAGTGACAGTTCTGCTTATCCTTCCAAGCATCTTAACCCTCTGACAGTTTTTTCAGTACGCAATTTCTCATAATTAGTTCCTAATTACATATCAAGGCTCACACATTTTTAGAGAGTTTATTCTCTTCCTAACGCCTTTTCCAATCCTGTTTACACTCATCATCTCTCAAAACTAATCTTTCTTCTTCCTAGGAAACTATAATACTGAGTAGACAAGTCTTCTTTCATCCCGTTATTAAGTTCTTATGGTTTCTCATGACAGAACAAGAAATGTTACATCAAGCAATCTCTGCTAGCTGTTGACTGAAAAACTACTATTTAATGGACAACTCCTTAGATTTTCGCTTTATCTGACCAAGAAGTAATCTCTTTCAGGTTTGAAGAGCTGGGCACTCAGTAAAACTACTACAACTTTCTTTCACATTTTCTTTGGTTTTAACTAAGTCCAGCAATTTTATCAAGTACCTAACTACTAATGCTCTCTCATTTAAGCCTTCCAGAGATCTGCCATGAAATTATAACAGCTGTAAACAATCCTGTTTAAGACTGTCTGTAAGTAAACAGTCCTCTGAGATCCTGGAGTCTGCAGTCCTGCTTGGTCACACCAATGAAGCGCCACTACATTAAAAACTGTATCAATGATTAGATTTGTCAATGAATCGAGTCCCCAGCGTTCACCAACTTCAAAAGAATGTGCTTAGCGCAGGCCAAAAATTGTTACATTAAAAAAAAAAAATAAACTGTCACACAGTTTATCTTTATAGATAGATAATGACAGAAAGCTAAAGGTGATTTCTATCTAATGCTAAAAAAATGGAAAGTGAAGGACTGCAGCTTGTAAAGCATAATGAGCCAAACACAAGAAAAGGAAAGGAGTTAAATTTTCCACATCCTTTTAAAAGTATCTTGCTTTGAATCGATGTATTTGTAAGGAGAATCAACGATACTATGAGAATACTGGCCACAAGCTTTTACGTTCTCCATCTTGTAGTCCCAATAAACATGAAAATGCAGACTTCTAACAAACAGCTCAGATTTAGAAAACAGAAAGATCACAGCACAAAAAAAGACCTAAGGCAAGCGTGAACTATAAAGATGCAAACAAGCATAACAACTTCATAGATTTGATTTTGCAAAGGTAAAAATTAAGGACATCTAGAATAAATACTAAAAGACAGTAGAAAAATCAGCAAGTCAGAATTCATATGGAAGAAAAAGTGCCTAAGAATGCGCAATAAGTAATAAATGACTTGCCTTGTATACAAGGACAGGGGTACTGGTACAAGGAAACTAATAAACTGCAAAAGGATGAAACAAGATCATAGGCAGATGGTATCATTAAGTAAAGGAATCGTCATCAATTTTTCTGATAAGCCTAAGGCAAAAATACCAAAACCTGAGACAAATGTTTTCTTGATTAGGAAAAAATAAATTAACACACTTAATTACATCTTACATTTAAATAAAATAAACATAAGTTCAGAGGAAGCATGACATATACTATGCTACCAAATTAGACTGATGATGATGATGAGTCCATCATTAAGGCCTTGCTACTGTGTATTAAGTACACAAGGTTTGAAGGACAACAGAAAGCTATGAGGGAACCAAAATCTACAGCTTCCCAACCTTTTACTCTCATCTGGCCTGTCACTCTTGTCTGGTCTGGTCCCGTCAGAAACAAAGCATGTCTGACCTCATCCATAATCAGAAATAATTCTTTAATGTGTTCTGTAGCTACTGTGGCAGTTCCTTCAGCTTCACTTAACTTACATACCTCTTAACTCATGTTTTAATTAGGTGATTTTTTTCTAACCTGGATAATTTTGTCTGAAATGAGCAACAGCACAAGCAGACCAACAAGCTAACCTAAGGACACAGTAACCTGTTTCCTTGGCTCAGCTGAAGTCAAAAGAAAAGGTACACACAAGGCCAGCTTTGACTGCCTCCTTCATTCCTTCCTGGACTCCCACTGATTCAATTTATTCATTTATTTATTTTACTACAACTGCTAAAACTTAAATGTTTAACCTGACATATCCAGAATTTATAAAACTTTCCTCATATACTTACCATGGTTTCTCATTAGCTTACTCCTAGCCAAGATGTGGAAGCTACCTCATACTTACATCCTCTTTCACCTTTCCACTGCTGAAGCACTGTAAAACAGTTTTGATTGAAGCAAAACAAAACTAACAATGGACGCGGGACAGGGTGGGGAGGAAGGCATGCAGTGTATTTCCATACATTACAAAAATCGTAACTATTTTATTGTGACAGAAATGCCTGTATATTTTCTTTATGGTCTGATATTAAAACTAAGACTTTCTTAACTAAATCCTCACAATGTAAAGTTTCACTTTGAGCCGTTCTTCTCTCAGAGCAGCACCTCTAGAGAACAGAGTCCCATTAAAAACTGTTAAATACACACAAAGACAATTCAGTTATTGCTATGTAGATCTTATCAGAACAAGAGATGTGACAAAGCAGGAGAACAAGAAAAAGTTCTTCTGAAACTACACACACTACAACTGCTAAAATCTAACCATTCTTCTTAACTGCAACTTCTAGGCCAGAGTTTTAAGTAATTTACCTAAAAACGAAAAGCAGTGTGACAGCAGATCTGGAAACAGAATCTGGACAGCATGTTGACCCAGTCACACACCCATTTTTCTTTCTTTCTGTGCACCATATCTATGAAGTTTCCAATACAAGCTTTAGAAAAATCTGTGATTTGCAGCATCTTCCAGCACGAAGGCTGTCCACTCAGGGCAACAGTTTGTTAATACTACTGAGGGCTGTTAACAAGTAATATTTATTTAGAAAGTTGAGTAAACAAGCAATTAATCCAAATGTTTGAACACTTAAAAATATTATTCTGCTGAACATTTAAAAATAGTGTTGAACTGAAAGTAACCAGTCAGCCAGTAACTCCATTAAGAAAAAAAACCACTCATGAATGCATTAATTTCTATGCTTCCTTCTTAGATGCCAGAGCTCTGTGGTAGTAGACAAATGGAGGTCTGAGTGTCAAATCCCATTCAGAAACTCAGAGGTTTGATTTTTTGCCAAAATCAAGGAAGGTACTTGGCTCATTTGGCAAAATTTGTTTCCAGAAAATAATAGATTTTCAGAGCTAACCCATGTCACTTCAACTTGCATATGCAACATTTAAGAAACTGGACACATAATAATGGACTAATTAATACAGTGTTGCAGACTTGATGTCTAGACAAGATAAGATATTTCAAGAATCCCTGCTACTCGTGCTCATAAAGGAACAACAAAGAGATAGCCTTTTGTGTAACATCAACGCTGAATTGCTCCAGCTGTGAATTTAACACCAGGGACATAATTGTCATCACTTTCGAAAAAACCTCACACTTCAGCACATTATGCACTAAAAGCATAAGCTGATCCTTAGCTGCATAAAAGCAGAAACTAAACAAATTCAAAACAATACTTTAATGTATACTGCATGTTATTAAATGAAAAAAATATTTAAAAGTGCATTAAATTGTTACATCAGCAACCTACGACCTTAGCATGTCAATGCAAAATTCTCTGCTACATTACTCTCAAGTACCCAGAACAATTTTTTACAAACCCATTTAACGGGCTTCTACCCCACCATGCTCAGGCAACACATAACACCAAATTTCAAAATTATAATTGTGGAAGAAAGAAAAGTTATTTCTACCTCGATTCCTTCATTTATTTTAAATACTTTAATATCTGTCCAATGAAGACTGAAAATCAATCTTTCAGGAATCTTGCTTTGCAGAAGAATTACAGCTTCATCATTTTTGCAGCATAACTCATTGCAATAAGTACTTTATTTTAGTAATCCTTCCTCAAAATTACATTCCAGAAATAATACCTTAAAACTAAGTATTCAGAAGCTATTTTAAACACCTGAGCTGGAAAAAAATCCACAGAACAAAACATTTTTCTACTGTTATTTGAGTCTTCGAGACAAATAATCAGAAACAAATTATATAAAAGCTTTCTTATAAATGTATTCTGTTTTTCGTTATCGAGTCAGTCTTCCTATTCCTAAAGCGTATTATAGCCTACAATTCATTTTTAAGATTTAAATGTTACATCTATGCAAACAATACAGCATGACTAGCAATAGTACTAAATTTGCATGTTAAGGACCAATTTTACTGTGCAAAAATCAGAAACACACTTTCAGTTAAACAGTGGTAAAACCAGTATAAATCATATTGAGAAGTTCATCCAAAGAACCTTTCATAAGCAGTTCACCACAGGACTGCAAATTTAGGTTCCATTCTATTCTTTGCTCCCTCTCTCATTCCTTGTCAAAGGCAGAGAACTGTAGCCACACAGAATTAAATCAAATTTACTTTTAGATGCTGACAACTCAAAGTCCATGGAATAGTATATATATGTCTGCAGAGAGACTGCTTCCATATACAGTAGGAAGATTCACAGTATTTCACCCTTATGAAAATCATCAGGATTATCAAAACAATAACTTTTCTGGATTTTTTTTTTTTTCAATTGCTGAAGCAGAAGTTACTTTGAAACATTTATCTGAAAAACACATAGGTCATTTTACAGTCTTAACTTCAAATGATTAAATACATATCTTGTCTAGCTCTCAACAAATTCACAGTTCCTAATTTTGTAAAAAAATACAAATCTTGTTCAGTTGAATAAAACGTATTGAAGATACTTCCAGTATCATTCTAAAATCTTATTTGAATATTGAAGCTACCAGCTTCCGCAGAATTCAAACCAACAACAGAAGAAATGGGTTCTATGAAATCCAAATCTTTTTAAGTTATTCCTCGGGTCCTTCTAAGCTAAATTCCTAAAAGTATTCTGTTTTACAGAACATAATCTAGATTTCCTTAGTGATAAATGCAAACTCTACCAAACATAATAACATCAGACCATGCTGAAAACAACATTTGGGTTTTATGCCCAAATTTTCATCTGTCTTCACTATAAGCCTGTCCTTAGGACCGAAGGGTAGATCTTTGTGGGAAATAAACCAATCACAGATCCACCAGCATCAGTTGAAATAATCACAATTGCTATTTTTAAAAAAATCTGCTCCTAGTCTTTATTTTTTTCAGTTTGTCATTTTTCAATAGTCATAAGTTTATGCATTTGGTAGTAGCTGATTTAGGCCATGTACAACCTGGTGATCGGACACACAGGGATAAACAAACTGCAAGCACAACCCTCGCAGTTATAGCGGGCTCCGGTTAACTCCATCCCAGCCAGAACCCTCACACATGCAAAGCCATGCTCACTAGCAACATGATTATACAAAGTCAACATTAAAAAAACCAAAAAAAAATTTGAGTAGAAAGTTGGTTTTCTACTGTAAAGAAAAAAGGGACAACAGTGTCACAGTACAGGAGATGGGTTCACAGGCAACAGAACAAAGGCCACTAGAATTAAGATGGAAAACAAAGACCTAGAATAAGCTTATCTTGAGCAAGACCAGAGATCTATTTTCTTGAAGCTGTGATTATGAGATAATAATGAGGGAAAAAAAGGGATCTGTATTTCCCTTCCACCCGTCCCAGGCACACACTGAAAACACTGTAAATGAGAGCAAGTTTCAAGAAAGTCACCTCTTTCTCCCACCCAAACTATAAGCTTTAAATGCAAATTTCCAGAGTTAGGTATAGTTGCATTTAGAAAAATCTCCAAACTCCATTTAAAGTAACAAAAATATGGAAACAAAACACTTCAATTATTTATGACAAATGACATGGAAGGTTATTGTAGATAATTTCCTTACTGTGAGGTGACATGATATTAAAGACTAATACATTAATAAACTGTCATTGAACCTCCTCAAAACCTCAATGTTACAAGAAGAATAACAGAAATCTTGTTTTGTATTAAACGGATCCACAAGTACTCAACACAAAAGAGAAAAGAATACAAACTTTGAACGCAGTATCTCTCCCTCATCCAGATATAAAACACTGTAGTCAAAGCAAAACTTCAAGGTTCTTAATCTTCAGAGAATGACAAAGGCACTGAGATTCAAAGCTGATGTAAAAAAAACAAACACAAAACCCCAACAAAACACCACACCCCCCAAAACCCACAACAACAACAAAGCCCAACAGGCAGCTTCTAGTGTTCTATCTCAAACTGAATATATTTCAGGAAATTACAGTGTGTAAGTAATTTTTTATAATTTGATCTCACACAAAGTCTTACTTTTTAATTACATTTGAAATTATCCATATTCTATTTGATTTTAAAACAATTATTCAAAGAAGCAGTTATTTTCTTCACTTGCAAAACAGCAGGTGTTGCATGTAAGTTACAGAAAACTACCACTAATTCCCACATGCAGATAAATGCCATGCTTCTTCAGAACTAGATGGAGATGTTATCATCACATCAAGAAAACAGATTACGTTCATATTATGCTCCAAGAAGGAGGAAAAATTAGATCAACACACTTCTAGCAGATCAAACCATTACACAGGTACTGTATGAACGACAAAGCGCCAAGAGGACCCACCTGTTCAATCTCCTTTGTCTTAGTTGCAATTGCTTTTGAGCGGCCAAGAAGTTGGCCATCCTCATGTAATTCCATACTATCTGTTATGTTTGTTTCTGTTTCCTCTGCTTGTTCGATGTACAATGGAGCTGAAGATCCAGCCTTTAAAAAAAAAAATTTTAAAAAATCAGTTTTCAGAGCAAAATGAAAACCTCAAAGTGTGAGAGCAAAAATAAAAACCCAAATAAAGTCATTCAGGACGATATGAGTTTGCTTATCAAGACTTACTGAATCAGCACTATTGCTACAAATCTAACAGATAGAGAAATACGGATTTTAAACACGTAGAAAACATGACATCATAAAAAACCTGTGACTCAGTCTTAACTGTGTAAAGACCATGATGTCAGATAACCTTTAGCTGCCCTTCTGCTGAGCAGCAACTTGTATATGCGATATTTATAAGATGAGCTAGCACGAAAAATCCACAACGAAAGTGGGATTAGTTTTCTGGGAAAGGATAAAAGTAACAAAATCAAAGGTAAACTAGCATCGACAAAATCAAAATGCTGTCAGAAAGAACTCTCACGGCATTCAGCACCACAGGCTTAATATTAAAGGAACAGAGATACCTACCACATAGCAAATGCAAACACACGCTTAGCGGACTCCTGGTAACATGAGAAATCTTACTGCAGTACCAAAATTCTGTAAGCTTCTCTCTCAAACAAATTAAGACAGTATCCCTGTCCCAAAGAAAACAGACTCCCACTCCAAGGAGTCTATATAGAAGATGCAAAATGAGAAGAAATTACTACAGCACATTTAAATCCAATATTATCAGGGGCAACGGGCACAAACTGAAGCATAGGAAGTTCCATCTGAACATGAGGAAGAACTTCTTCACTCTGAGGGTGACGGAGCACTGGAACAGGCTGCCCAGGGAGGTTGTGGAGTCTCCTTCTCTGGAGATATTCAAGACCCGCCTGGACAAGGTCCTGTGCAGCCTGCCGTAGGCGACCCTGCTTTGGCAGGGGGTTTGGACTAGGTGACCCACAGAGGTCCCTGCCAACCCCGAACATTCTGTGATTCTGTGATTATGGAACAGATTCGTAGTAGAATGTGATTTTTTTAAAAAAAAAATAAGATTTGAGAATTGAAGAAGATGCATTAAAAATATTTTCTACTATCAAAAATAAAGAGATGGAGAATCTTCAGACTTAACTAACATGAAAGAAAAAAGAATTAGACACACAAAAAAAAAATTAAGTGGTCTTGTGAGCATCTGCTTAAAACTTAGCAGCAACACAAACCATTAAAATTGCATCCCAAATCTTGTTACTGCAGTAAATCATGAAATGCCTGAGAGGGAGTAAAGGCTGCTAAAGTTCAGTGCAACACAAAGTTCAGCTATTAAGCACCATGTTAAACTGGAAAAAGTTAAAAACTGTTGCATTTGAGAGCCTGCTAATCAAGGTGGGAAGTATCTTTTCGTCTAGGACCCAGAATAAGATGCCTCACCTCCTTTATTAGCATTCCTGTAGCACACTTTCTTAGTCAATAAATCATCTCAGACTCTGCCATAATCAGCTGCAATTGTTTCATTTTGAATCTTTCTTTATACTGAATCTTTTTGCCACTGCAATGTTCTGAGGCACAGCGGAAGCTTTAAACAACTCTTCTCCATACAGCCCACTCTTGTTCTTTCCTCCTTTGCATTACCTTCCCCTCATCAAGAACACGAGTGACATTTCTCTTCACTGCTACTCTCCTGAGCCCCTCTGAAATGTCTGTGCATATGTTGTTCTCCGTATGGCATTCATGCTCGGATCAGTTTACTGATGCTTCTTCCTCCCTCCAACCCCCCCCCCCCCCCTTTTTTTTTTTTTAATTTCTTTTTCCTGGAGGGAAATGAATAGTTTATTCATCCAGCAAGATCTTCCTGTCCAGCATCAAGAAGCTGTTGATGCACTCAGCCATTACATCAATGGACAGGACATAAAAGTTCAGATAAATACGGACACAGTGAGTTTATTTCTCTAATCCAGCCCTTAGGTTCCACAAGTGTGAAATACAAGGAGGAAATCTGATGTTTCGCAAGATGCTTTTATCTTCCCTCAAATTATTTACAAACAAATATAAAATACAAACCCACTAATTATAAAGTTTAAGACACGTGACTTTGTAAAGTAGGTACTATTTTGTTTTTGTAAGACTGCCTCTAAAGTCGAAGCAAAGTGAAGGCTGAAGATGAAATGATCACAGAATTAAAACAGGCTATTTTACAAAAAGGTATTACGTGACATTTGGCTTGGTTTAAACGACAAATACATCTTCCACTAACAGAGAAGACTGCAAAAAAGACATCCTATCGAAGAACAGCATAACAAAACAAAGACTGAAAAGGGCTATAATCACACTTCAATACAGCAAGGGGTAGAAGACAAGGAGGGGCAAAGAACAGATGGGTAGAAACCAGAAATTTAAATATGTTGATTACTAATAAAATAAAGGTTCTGGTGGAAAAAGTATCTACCCACTGCAGTACCAAGGCAAAAGCTTAATTTTTTATATAGAGGAGGACTGGTTTTTTTAAAAGGAAGACATGACATGGCAGGCTGACATGGGATGGAACTAGTTTCTCTTCTAGTCTTACATTTTACATGTACACTCATATTTTGACTCAGAAGTCCCTCGCTAATTTTAAAGAGTTCAGCAGGCATATACACTTACACTAATGCAAGAGCTCCCTGGAGAATCCCTGGGAGAGCTGGAGCCTTATTTTGTGAATTGTAGCTCAATACGAATTCAAATTACACTAACAAAACCTACTCTGGTTTTGTGTATTTGTAAAATAAATAAACAAACAAACAAACAAATCACAAGGCTTTAGCATCTCTCTCGCTCCATTTCAACAAACATTTAATAGCATAGGCAGACAAATTCAGCGCTAAGTTACAAAATGCACCTTTCAGGAGAGTACAGAAAAACTGTAACACTTTAAAATAAATCCATTAATACTCATGTCTTACATCATACTCTGTTATTTCGGGTAAATTGCTTTCATCGGCCTTCTCTAACTTTTCAGCTGCCCACTTGCTTGCAGCTTCTGCAAGTTCCTTTTCCGATAATCTGTTGCTCTTATCCAAGGCCTGTACAAAAACATCATAGTCAAGGTTTAACATGACATACATTGACACATGGCAAAACATCGTCAAAACTAAAAGAAACAGTTATTCAGATCCCTAAAACATTTTAAAATAGGAAATAAGGAAGTTGAAGCCATTTCATTTGCTGACTGATTTCTTCAAAAACTTAGGTGGGTGGGGAGACAGCAGAGGAAAAAGAAAAAAAAAGACAGAGAAAAAAAGATAAATCAATGAAGTTCAGTAAACCGTTAAAAAAGCACCATATATTTTGAATCAGTTTCATTAAATTCATGGGACAGAGATAACAGAAAAATTGTTTGAGACCAGTTGAGTTTAAAGAGACATGGACTAAATGGGCACTAAGAAGTCAGATACAAGTGTGGAGTGATCTAATAATTCGATGTGATTTTCAGGCATAAAAGGTTGTAACAAATTAAAACTATTATATACTGCGTAGGGTATAAAACTTCAGCTAATTAGTAATTAAAAGTATTTTATACAAACTTTAAGTGATCAGAGTTGCTTTCGTTAAAATTCATTATTTTTTATTGGCGGGGAACATTTATCATTTCTAATAGAGTCAGTCATGGCTTTATAGCCTTTTAATCTACCTTTTCAGATGGAACTACTCATATAAATAATATTTTTAAACTTATTTCTCTCAAAGAATATGTTTTGGCTTTCACTAACAGAGCAACAAATAGACAATGACAAATACCCACATACCAAAATGGTTTTAGGAACAGCTACCTTGTTACCAGCTATCTTGTTACCACTATGCGAGTATTTCATTTGAATTAACTACATATAGAAGCATCCATCCAAGAATCCATACAACTTTAGTATTAAAAACCACAAAACTAAGGTGGATATCTAAAAAGATACAAAAATCCTACTGACTGGAAAAGGTTGTCACAGTTTCTACCCGATGCCATTTCAGCAAACAGATGGACAAAAAACGCAAACAAACAAACAAAAAACCCAACACTCCCCCCTCTAATCGCTAGTTCATTCCAAATTACATAAGTGGCCGTAGGAAGCAAATACTGTGACCTGCTTCATGTTCAGGCCTTTTGTGCTTACCTCAAGTAAAATATTACCCAAACATCTCTTTGTGCTGTAGTATGGCATAAGTATACAATGCACAGAACCCTTCCCGGATTCTGTGTCATAAAGACACCACCTTTATCTGAATCCAGAAGTGCAACACAATGTTCAGATAGGAATCCTTCTTTTCTCTAATTGTAAATTACAGAATTGTAGCCAGCAAAGTCAGGAGGTGACAAAGTTCAATATGCAGGGGTACAAAGAGGGTTCTTAAAAGAAAGGGGTAATATAATTCACAGAATAATTAGTCCGGCTCACTTTTCCAAACTGCACAAATATTCTTACACTGGTCTCACTACAAACAATCTGCTGCCAAGTTTTTTAGCCCCCTGTTCTTATTCCCCATAGTGTGCCTGACTTCTCACTAGCTGCCAAAAAAATCTTGTACTGTGGTGCTATTATGAATCTCCCTTTCCTCAAATGTAGCTCTGGCCAACACTAACAAAAGAAAAGACCAGTATCTCTATCATCAACAGTCAGCTTTGCATTAAATGAAGATAAATGAAATCTCACATGACTTGCAATATTTCCACAAGCCACAAACAGAAACTAACAACTCTAGTATCTACTGGAATACAGCAAAAAGAATCTGTTTAATTTAATCTCACTGAAGTTAATGCTATAGGTGACCTGTCAAAAAATACGTACTAAAAAATCCTGCGTGCATTTTATGTAACAAAGCAATGGTATTTCCATGGGTACGCTACAACCAAAGAACAGCAACAGATTTACTCAGGCTGCAAACTTGCAACAAATGAACAACCTCGTGTATGTTGTAAAAAACAACCAAACTTCTCCCCTCTGCCTCAAAACAGAATTGTCTTTTTTTTTTTTTACCTTATGTGCTTAACATAACAGCAAAAACCTGTCAGTTTTCTGCTGTCTTTGCTGGGAAGCTTTCCCTGCCTCACTCATCTGCCTTTTGCTCTAATTATGTTGGATACAGCCTCCAAGGCTTGCAGTCCAGACAGCTATTGCAAAGAAACACAAAAGATTTCATGCCGTAATCAATTAAACAGGTGGTTAAGATCAGATAACACAAACGTGTATTAATTCACATCCATGAATATGTAAAAAATTAATTATAAGACAGATAAGAATACCTTTTCAGATTTGCACATAGTGACTACTGTGAAAAGAGATATTGCTGCAGAAGCATACACATTTGTAAGTTAATCTATAAAATAAAGTACATAATTCATTCTCAAGTCTAAGTAGAGTGTAAGACTCTGGCCCTAGAGATGTTCATCATGTCTTGCCAAGATGACTTCTGTCGATATTTCTGTCAGTGAAGCACTTGTATAACTTAACTGGTCGGCGTAATGCAGCCATCACCCCAAGAGGCTCCACCAACACAAGACAGTACATTAAAAGCAGATTTCTGGACTTCAAGAGAAAAGTAATTAAAGGTCTCTGAAGTACTTCCATTTCTGATGCACACCCAATAAATATTTGTGTTGTCTGGGGAAATGATTTCCTTCAAATAGAAAATATCATTTTGTGTTGCTCACATCAAGTGGCTATCCACTGCCAACAGATAAATGCAAACTGCTGGCAAAAAACCTAATACAGCATAGATCAGACCTGACTGAAGAAGAAAGCAAAACATTTAAAGAATATTTTACAGTTCAAGCTCACACTGCAGATTAATACAAGAGCAAGAGATTTTGCAATGCCTCCTTGTTCTCAAAGGTTAGTATTAAGCAAGGTTTTGGTATTAAGCTGTAGCACGCTGAGTCTGTAACCAAAATAGGTGAACAAATTATAAAGTTTGTTTTATAATCCAAATCACTGTAACTTGCATGTAACAGCTTTTATCTCATTTTCCTTATTTACATCACTGAAAATATGTATCGCTTGCCTCCCCCCTCCAGGATATTGGCAATTATCTACGGACTAGCACAGCAATTTTAAAAGAGCTGCATAAGGGATAAGTACTTAGAATGACATAGCACAACCAAAGCCTGATTTTTTCCCTCCGTAATTACTTCCTTCAGTCTCACCTTCTCACAACAAAAAGTACCTTCCTTTCTTCTTTTTTTTTTTTGTTTCAGCATTCCACGTCAAGAACCAGGCTAGTACATCATGCTACTTGAAGGCGAATGGTACCTTCTAATAGGACCTTATTCACTTAGAACAATATAAAGCACTGTTTCTTTATTTCTCATTAAAGTATTTCTCAACAATTTAGAGAAAATACTCCTGTGGAAGTATTCATTTTAACCTCAAATATAAGTTACAGGCAGGCAGTCTGCAAAGTGAAAATGTTTTTGCTACCACAGGACAGCCAGAACAATATTGAATGCTGATTGTTCGTTAGTGTTTATTAGCCTGTCCGTTCAACCAATTAACAAGATTATGCAGTTGGTGCTCAGCCCACAAAATTTTTTTGATGGGGAAATTCAACAGCATCATTCAGAACATAAAACCGCATTTACCAAACTTTCTTGCAATGTGGCTCCCTTCCCAAGTAAACGCTATCATTCTTGCCACATCCTTGAGCAGCCCTGCTTCCAAGCCAACTCTGCTATTGGCATTACCTTCCCAGTCAGTCAGACACTTCACCACACTGTTTCCAAATCCACTCACAGCTTAAGAATCACTGAAGGATGGCATTCAGTGCAAGTACAGGCTTGTCCAACTGATCTGTTGCTCCTAAAAACTGCTTCCCCATTTTCCTTCTTGCCATTCCTTTTCTAGCACATTACCGACTTTGGGAAATTACAATTTTAAATATATACAAAACTCCCTTTCTCCTAAAATGATACAGTGAATACAGAATAAAAACATTTGTCAGTGTCATCACTAGATACACAACATTATCAGCACCTTCCTGCCAGGTAAGGGAAGGCTATCCTCTGCTGGATTGCAGAGCAATTCAAGATGCTCCCTTCCTTAACAGCTGCATACAATATCTCCTTCCAGCTGAGGAAAAAATCCAACAACAATGAGCAATGTGAAACCATGGTGAAAAGTACTCGCAAAGAAAATTCACCTTTGATGAGGGTACTGCTGTGGAACCTGAAGGTGACGCATCTCTTGATGTTTTCAGTGATTGAACTGATGTCCTCTCTTTACCTACAATTAAGAAAAAATTAACGGCTGTAAAATCATATTAAAGATATATATTGCAAATATACTTATTGGCTTAGAAAACTGCAGTGAAATTTGGTCGAGCTGGACATGAAATCCACATGCTCCACCATCTGATAAATATTGACAACACTTTCTTCTCTTTACAAAGAGAGAAGAGATATAGTTATATTATTTTACATATTTAGGAAAACCCATTGTCCTTTTCAACCTTAACTGAAAGGGTGTATCAATATGACTTGGCAAGATAATGTGGTTTTATGCTTTAATAATCCTGTAATAACATAAACAGGTGAAATCTTTGATACTAGTCAATCACTCCAGGAAACCAGGCAGTGTAGGAACTGGCTTAGCAGGCCACAGTATGTAGAAAAGCCCTGCCATGGGAATCAGTCTTGTACTGTATCAACCACAGGCTAGATACTCTTTGTATTATCAGTGTGTTTCTTGTAAGAGTTAAAATGGGCAAAATGACAATTTAAATTCACTGTGCTAATCCCAGTCTGTGCACAGCCTTGCCACAGACCAGTTACAGGCAGCCCGCAGCACCAGAACTGGCTGCAGTGTAAACTACTAGTTTTCAACCTGTGGTCCATGGATCGCACCTAAGGGATCTGCAAAAGGCAAATACAGAAAGCAAACATGTTGTCAGTAGGCCTAAATTAACTTGACTATTCACACTCACTAGGAAACGGCTGACTGTTCACAAATGGAAAATAATATATGCTTACCTTGGCTTCCATTAAACTTGTATTGACACAATTAAGAAAGGGATGAATTAAAAAGCCTATCAAATACTTAGGAAAATTGGGATATAAATTATTTTAGTAGAACTATAAACAAATACAGTTTTAGTTTAATGAGTCGAAGCTGTAAAAAGCAAACATGGCATCTCACTCCTAACAGCTGAGCTATTTTCTTTTTTTCACTCAATGCTATAAAATAAGACTGCATCATGTTGCGTATTTTAAAATACCACTACCTACACAAAAAATGCATGGAAAAGTCTACACAAAAAGTATACTTTTAGCTATAGGAAATACTCCAAAGGTATCTACAAAGTTGCTCTTTTACTCTTTCTCCACATTTTCATACCTTATGTGTAGTGCAGACTTAATGCAAAGCAAAGATCAAACACCTGCTCATCTCTGCACATCGTTAGCAGCGAGCCACTGCTGCGATGCTGAAGGCCTACTAACCCATGCAAAAATCTTCACAGCTACTGATGGGTCTTTCGAAAATGCTACTGAAAATGGCTGGGGAAGTTACTCTGGCAAAAGTAAACGTTCCAAATGGCACTTTAACCCGCGATTTGAAGATGATGCTAAAAGGCGAGCATACTCAAAAACATAGCGAGTAGCCTTATTTAAGAATTTCTAGTGGTCATAAAACAAGAGAGGAACTACGAATTACTTTTAACTAGAAAAGCTCTTTAACAATTAAAAGAAACAGCAAAAAGAATAACTGTGAAAAATCAAAAGTTCTTGTAAATACAAAGTATCTGACAAAATCAAAACCATGAAGATAGAAATAACCATGTCAGTAACGTGTCGCATTCCCCAAAGCACAAAATGTTTACCTGACAACACCAAGTAACATCGAAGTTTTGCTCCCGTGATACCGGCTTTTCAGCCCCATGGATGAACCGCCGCCTCCTAAATTTACAGACTACTCTAACTCTGCCTCCTACATGCCTCCCTCATCACACTGGATTCTTTAAAAGATTACCTCAGTTGACTGGATTATATGTCTGCGCTTGAACAGATGAAATAAGTTGATACAGGAAGCAGTGAATTATTCAGAGTTGAGCATACAGAGAAACCACGATTTAATTTAGAGACATTATTAGGAGGCCATTTTTTCTGAATGCATGTGGCTGTCTTGAACCTTCACAAGCCCTGCTTGAACAATCAAACACGACCCTTTCCAAGCACCACTACTTGCATCTCCTCAGCAAACCACTCTGCGGACCCCTTATCGACTGGCCCGCTGAAGGAATACCACCCACCATCTCCCACCACAGCTGAATGCCTGTCCTTTCCCATCAGCACTTCCCCTCCCTTTACCAAGCTTCTTTACATTCCCCCAGTTTTCTTTGTTCAAATCCTGTACTTATCCTAATTTACGAAGGGCTGGAGGGATATTCCTCCTTCAGTGGAAGTCATGAGGCCAAACTGAGTCAGACAGCATCATTTTAAACAGTATTACAATATCTAACAAGATGCTGTATTGTAAGTTCCGCATGAAATAGTATACACTTTGCATGTTGCATATTCATTTAAGTACAGACTAAAATGTACTGCTGACATATGAGATATATCACACTTTATGTTCCTTTTAAATATGTAATACATGAGCTTACCTAAGACAAATCATATTCAGTCACGATTTCAGAAGTATTAAGCCATTTATACCTTGCAAATAGGTCATTTTAATTCAGTCATCTAAAGGCACAGTTTAGTAGTACTATTTTCCAGGATAGGCAGTTATAAAGAAATAGTCCAGTGTACAAGCCATGTGGTCTCTTAAAATTGATTTAAAGATGATGGGGACAGGGGTTTAACCATGCAATTGGAAAAAAATTCCAAAAGCCACAGACCTAAATGTAACCTCCTCTCTTGATCAGCATCTTTTCTGGTTTGTGAAGACGTCTGCTTCTACTTTACTACCTCCACTATTGTTTAAATAGTTCTGCCAATATACTACAAATATGACAGAACTTGGCTCAAAATTTTAGGAAAACCTTAAATGTTCCAAAATTTTATATGGTTTCTCACAACAATTTTTTCCTGTTCCTGGTAATCATGATCTGCACATCTACAACATTTTTACAAATTTAGTTGAATATCATATTTTTTTCTTCCTCTCCTACATTTAGAGCAATTCATGTTCACTGAGTATTGCTACAAAATGTTAAAATAACTGCAATGATGAGCTAGAAAGATAATTTGTATTCCACAAGGAGTAAAACAACTCCTCAATATTTAAACTATGTTAACCAAACTCCACAAAATCTTTTTTGGCAAGAAGTGCTACATAACGGTCCAGTGTGCCACTCTGGAAACACACAATATGCCTATCAGTGGATAAAAAACCCCATCTAATTAAATTTTTAAAAGCTGCCAAAATGAACAGTAGGTTTGTACAGTTCACTAGAAAGCACTTGCAGAACGGGAAATCAAATCAGATTAATTTACGCAAGCTGTACAAACAGCAGTGGCTAAGCTTGTAGTATACCAGAAAAAGCAATTTTGCCTTTTATTTTTTCGAATTGTTTAAATAGGAAAACCTTAAATATTTTCAAAACAGATGATTCATTAGGTTTCTGGGTAAGATTAACAGCCAAGCTTTTAAAAGGCAGAAGATACACAGTATAGACTTAACTGAGATACGTTTCACATTTCTCTGAGGCAAGCAAGATTTGAGAGAACCTGCAATGAGATGAAATTGCTAAAAAAAAGCAGCTTCAGAACCTTAATAATACAGTTCTAAGAAAATTTTCAGAAAATGTAACAAGTAGCAGTATGTACTTTAATATCTCCATTTTTTTTTAGTCCGTCTTTTGCCCTGGTTGCAGGAACAGTCTTCATCTGCTATAGATGACAGTAAAGTTTCTTGTAAGGGAATCCAATGAAGCACATAAAGTAACAGAAGCAGCTGATGCTAAAAGGAAAATAACATATGATACTAGAAAGAGCTGTGCAGCTGAAACTCCTACAGTCAGTCTAGAGCTGCTACTGAGAAAACACCTACAACCTCCCACATGAAATACCTAAAGGAACAGAGAGTACAATGCAACAACCAACGAGCAGACAACACATAATTGGTAGAAAATGTCTAGTTTTCTCATTGTAGAAGACAGCATGTAAAGAAAAAGGGCTTATGCAATTTCACCTCACTAACCAGTTCTCATCATTAATCCAGCATTACCTTGCTGAGAAGAAATATTTCTTTTATGTAAAGATGACATACTTCTGCTATGCTGGGACTGGTGGAAAGGATAGGCTTTGCTTCTTTCAGGAGAGTAGCTCCTGCTGCTGACACTAGAGCCCGATCTGCTGTGCGGAGAATCCCTTCGGCTCCCTGGCGATTCCCTGAAGAAAGGAGAGTCCCTCTTATGAGGGGATCGCTCTCTCATATAATGAGAAGGATAGAAGCTTTTTCTTCTGAAGCCATCTCTGACGTCCCTTTGAAGATAACAGAAAAATAAAAGTTACTTGGTTATCTTTCCAATGTACGTGGAACAGCATTACATAATACAATGGCAACATTTTATGCCTGGTAAATACAAATAGGTTAGCTGTCACCTACAGAACGTGTCTGAAATCTTCAGCATTGTTAAAGTACTAGGCAATGGATGAAAAACAAGTAGAAAAGCAGAACAAAAATGTATACGTATGTAATTTTTTTCAGGTTTCATTCAACTACTTCATCACTAGAAGCTAATTCCTTTCTATTTCTTAATAATACAGCTAAAATATAAGAGAAAGAGTATTCAAGAGATTGGGACTCTCACATTTCATTTCTTCAGATTCACTCCACATTCCACTTCACTTGGAAATTAAGCCTTAATTTACAATAGCTAAAAATGTATATGCAAATATTGCTCAGACTATTTGGCTGGTTTTCAACTCTGTTTTTCTCTTATTTTCAAGGGACTATGTCCCTCATTTGATTTCACACAGCTTGCTACGGGAAATGTCACTGAGGGATTTTGGTTTGTACCCAGCAAGGACAAAAAGAAAACTGCAGAATATCTATCCTCATGCCTATGTACCCACCCAAGGTCAAATTCTGAATGAAAATATGAAGATGTATACCTACTAAAAAGTCTATGTCTTTCACAATATACAATATTCATTTTGAATTTTACCGTAAAATGCCACAGACACACCCAGTATTACATGAAATCCAACTGATTTGAAACCATAATCTAGTACACAGCAAAACTCTCTACTAAATTTATATACTGTTACTCCAGACCATACCCTAAATATCCTGGTTACCTGCAAATTATATTAATATACAAATACATGTAAAGGTCAAAAAAACCTGTATCAAATTGAACTTTTCCTAAAGAATCTCAAAGCTAACCAACATGCAAGCAAACACCTACCAAATCCAGACTTGTGACATTTGCCTCGGTCGGAAGGCACATTGCTAAGAGAAGCAAGTACTTCTCAGCTCCTCCACAGCACTGCTAAGTAAAAATAGGCTTCATAGCACTTGCAGTAAGCCAGAACATACCTTATTTCACTGCTTTTTCTCTCCTACTTCTGATCATAGTCCAATATTTTAAATAAGGGAATGTCTCACAAAGACAAGCAAAGATCTGGTGGTCTCATTTCGCACAATGTAGTTATAGCTAATTTTATGTTGGTGGAGAAAAGGAAGAAAGCCCTCTAGTGTACAATTCCTACTGCATGTTACAGGCCCACATTTGGGACAGGTAACAAAGGACTTCAGTCCAAAGGTGCTTTGGACCACTGACACTACACAGGTAGCACCACAGTAAAGCAAACCCTATTCCATTAATGGTTTTATACAGCATTGATCTGCTTTTTTGCATGGGAAGCCCATCTGCCTGAGCGGTTCTGCTTCAGAGCACAAGCATCCCCACAAGTAACACTGAGGTAATTCTGCAACAGAAAAACCATCGGGGTGGGGGCGTGGCCAGTAAAACTACAGACAATCCTTCAGCTTCCTTCACCAACTCCAGATGGAATAAAGTATGAGGAAAATAAAACAAATCTTCATTTTGAAAATTCTCATATGAAATTTGGGCCCTGATGGAATGCACCCACGAGTGCTGAGGGAGCTGGTGAATGTCATTGCTGAGCCACTCTCCATCATCTTTGAGAGGTCCTGGAGGACAGGAGAGGTGCCCGAGGACTGGAGAAAGGCCAATGTCATTCCAATCTTCAAAAAGGGCAAGGAGGAGGACCCAGACAACTACAAGCCGGTCAGCCTCACCTCCATCTCGGGAAAGGTGATGGAGCAGCTTATCCTGGAGGCCATCATCAAGCAAGTGGAGGAAAAGAAGGTTATCAGGAGTAGTCAGCATGGATTCACCAAGGGGAAATCGTGCCTGACCAATCTGATAGCTTTCTACGATGACTTGACTGGCTGGGTAGACGAAGGGAGAGCCATGGATGTTGTCTACCTTGACTTCAGCAAGGCTTTCAACACAGTCTCCCATGATATCCTCCTAGGGAAGCTCAGGAAGTGTGGGCTGGATGAGTGGTCGGTGAAGTGGATTGAGAACTGGCTGAATGGCAGAACTCAGAGGGCTGTCATCAGCGGCGCTGAGTCTAGTTGGATGCTGGTAACTAGTGGTGTCCCTCAGGGGTCAGTACTGGGTCCAGCCTTGTTTAACTTCTTCATCAACAACCTGGATGAAGAGTTAGAATGTACCATCAGCAAGTTTGCTGATGACACCAAACTGGGAGGTGTGCTAGATATACCGGAAGGCTGTGCTGCCATTCAGCGTGACCTGGACAGGCTGGAAAGTTGGGCAGAGAGGAACCTGATGAGGTTCAAAGGCAAAAGCAGGCTCCTACACCTGGGGAGGAACAACCCCATGCATCAGTACAGGCTTGGGGTGGACCTGCTGGAGAGCAGCTCTGCGGAGAGGGACCTGGGTGTCCTGGTGGACGACAGGTTCACCATGAGCTAGCAGTGTGCCCTGGCTGCCAAGAAGCCCAATGGCATTCTGGGGTGCGTTAGGAGGAGTGTGGCCAGCAGGCTGAGGGAGGTTCTCCTTCCCCTCTACTCTGCCCTAGTGAGGCCCCATCTGGAGTCCTCTGTCCAGTTCTGGGCTCCCCAGTTCAAGAAAGATGAAGAGCTACTGGAGAGAGTCCAGCGGAGGGCTACAAGGATGGTGAGGGGACTAGAACATCTCTCCTACGAGGAGAGGCTGAGCGAGCTGGGCTTGTTCAGGCTGAAGAAGAGAAGGCTGAGAGGGGACCTAATATATACTTACAAATATCTGAAAGGTGGGTGTCAGGAGGATGGGGCCAGACTCTTTTCAGTAGTGCCCAGAGACAGGACATGGGGCAATGGGCACAAACTGAAGCACAGGAAGTTCCGTCTGAACATAAGAAAGAATTTCTTCCCTCTGAGGGTGACGGAGCACTGGAACAGGCTGCTCAGGGAGGTTGTGGAGTCTCATTCTCTGGAGATATTCAAGACCTGCTTGGACAAAGTCCTCTACAGCCTACTGTAGGTGACCCTGCTTTGGCAGGAGGGTTGGACTAGAAGACCCACAGAGGTCCCTTCCAACCCCTACCATTCTATGATTCTATGATTCTATGAAACTGAAGTATGAATCAATAGCTTTCAGTCACCCTGGTTTTCAGTAAAATGCCAGTGAAGCACAGCCAGGCTTTACAGTTCAAGAATTATTTCACTGTTAAAAGACCACAGGCTTTTTTAGATATCTTATCTTACAGAAAAACATATTTTACAGGTCTGCATACCAGAACTGATACAAGACACTGTTACACGAATTTATATCTAGCTGGTGCGCTAAAAATCAGTATTATTTCCTTCCTAAACTTCTTTTCTTCTTCTGTTTATTTCAACACTTTATTCTCCCCAAGCGAGCTAACAACAGAAACAATTAAGGAATTGTTAAATAGCACTCTGTTTAATAACCCCTATACAGTAGCCATTGTATAGATACTCCCATCAAAGAATGAAGCAATCCAGAATACACAGAAGGATAATCCCCCTGCTTTCTTCAGAGGCCTAAGAGCAATATGCCCACTTTTGGATGCTACTCTTTCAGAAATGTGTAGATTAACTCCAGACTTACCAGAAGGAAATAACTGAAATTAGCAGAGACTGAGAAAACACATTCAATGAAGAAACAGTCAAACCCCTCCGTCCACTTAAATTTAGCAGAAAGAAATCTAAAGAAGCCAGGGAAGTTCTCAAACCTACAAGATAAATCTGAAAATAGAGCACTAACACTTTAACTACATTACATGTATGAACATTTTATGTAGCAATAGACTTAAAGTGTAAGTTCAGACTTCAAGTAGACTTGAAAGATTAGCTCAGCACTAAACTAGTTTGTCTAGTTAAGCGTTGTTTTTTTGATTTATTAAAGAACATATTGATTAAATATTTATTGAGAATAAGCACACAGGTACAGCACGTTTTCTTCAACTTCCTTCTAAATCTCTCTCTTTAAATAATCTTCTTTATTTTTAAAGCACAAGCTTTCTGGCAGACCAGAACACCGCTTTTATGCCCAAAGCATGTTTTTATGAGCAAATTATTAAGTCCTAGTATACTGAGAAGTTTATTATGGAGATGTTTACAGAGGCCCAGCTATTGCACACATATAATAAATGCTCTAACACCCACATAAGAATTTACTAAGTATCATTGAAACACACCTTTGAAGAGGAAAGCATTTAAAAGCCTCATTCTACAATAACATTATGCACAAAAAAGTAGAATTTCACTCATTTTTTAAATTTTCATTTCATCGCTCCATCTGAATTCTTAGCTGGACCCTATCTCATACTGATCACTCAAGCCATTAACTATATTAAATCTGTTTCAGACAGCATAGCAACCGCACAGCATTTCTGATGTTTTCCATTAATGTAACAAACTACACTGAACAGAACAAAATAAGCATTGTTTTACTTCCCCCCCCCCTAAAATACTTAAACTAACATACACCTGCAATTTGGTAATGAAGGCCCCAATTCAGCAAAGCAGTTAAGCACATGCTTCAGATTCCAACACATACTCAAAAGGTTTATTGAGCAGGGACAATATTAATAGAGATGCAAAATTTTGTGCTTAGCTGTAACTTTAAAAAAGAACTACTGCCCTTAACAACAAACACAGGATTAATTCCTTTTATATAGGATCCCTCTTATCTTTATACTTTGTATTCACATTGCGAACTTACTCCTGAAAGCACAATTTAGTTCTCTCAGCAGTGTTGCAACAGCAAATATTAGCATTTTAACCTCCACGAAACTTGACCGTTAAATTCTCACTAAAGCTGATAATCTTGGGATGAGCTCCTGAAATTTGATAAGCAAACAGCCATACGCAGATACACCATTCACTAAGGGCAGCTTAGGGAAGAGCGCAAGCCTGAGAGTTATTTCAGTTAACCATCAGTTCCAGTTTACTGGAGGAAAAACCACAATACTGAACAGGCAAAGGTACGGCTTTCTGCATCGCAGGAGACCAAGAGAATACAACACAGGGGAGCTTTTCGGTTGCCAAAGGATCAGAGACACCACCTTCCCAAGGCTACCACTACCACACTGCGTACTTCTGGCCTCACCCCTCCCTGCCATTTTAAGCCCTGCAAACCACTCAGCAGCAATGCTGCGGGAAACAGAGTTACAGAAAGCCTCCTGGTTTACAAAAGGGAGTAGTACAGATTAAGCTATGTGCAACAAAGACTAACGTGAACCGGTGTGTAAGTTTTGTAACTTAAGAGTACATAAAGGCAAAATTCAATCACTTGCCAGACGTGAAATGCCTGGAACGGAGGTGTACTGGCGTACATGAGAGCACATCATACACAACACAGGAAAAAGTTTTGTTTGTAAAAGGAATCGTGCCTCACCCTCATTGAATTTATGCTACCAGACAACTGTGTACAACACTTCACGCTTACTGTTCTCTTGGACTTCCACATCCCAATACAGACATCTAAGTTTCCCACTAAAACATTAATCTACGACGTGGTCCAGCCATAGAGGACATCTCACACTTCTGACACCACACTAAAGAGACTGGCAACTCAACAGCACGTCGCTGTGGAGCAGAACCGTAGGTTCTTCAGTAACTCACAGGTGAGTGCAGTCTATCACCTAGACAAAAAGAGAAGTTTAGGTGACACCTTCCATCTTAGAAAACTAATATTATTGGCAAAGGGGTTAGACATTCCATTTATAGGCTTGGGCTTGATTAGTAACCTTGACTAAAAGTAACTCACACTATTTTATAAATAGATTGAGGAAATCATACACATCTCCTAAGACACCAGACTTCAGTGTAAAAAGATAAAACAGACGAGACTTGAACCATGCTATTAATTCAACACACTTTCCCTGTCTCATAATAAACACGCAAGGGGCAGGGGAAAGAAGAGCGAAACAAAAATAAAAAATCCTCTTGCCTTCCTTGTCAGGGCACTGCAGGGTCTAACAGAGGTACTAACATGATTCAGATGATGCAGAAAACATTTAATAAAATACACCACACCCCTGACCTCTAGGTTTCTCAGGAAATTTACTGTGTTAAACATCCAAAAAGCAAACATGAAGAGCCCAGAGCACCTCTACGTGTAACATCTCCAAAGTAAATACAGGTGGTGGAAGATTCCAGCCACCATCCTCTCTCCCAGAACTCATTCCCTTTCTTTCCAAAGTACGCAACACATGTTGGTGTAACTAACCAACAATTTACTTTAGTTCTGCTTTAAAGACTTACTATAATCCCTTGTTATTGGCCAAAGATCTTTACGCTGATTTATCATAAGCTAAAACAATACAGTGAATTACACCATTTTAGATATCAGTAATTGAATCTGGTTCCATCAGCTTTCATGTGAATGTTTGAAATGATGACAGATTTCTTATGACAACTAGTTTTCAACATTTTATGACTAAGCAAGTAACTGCAGTACTTGTAAGTGATGCTTGCATTGGCTTTAAGTGAAATGAACGTAATTAGGTCCAGTCACTGTAATCTTTTTAACAGCTTTTTGCATGAAGGCAAAAGGAAACAGGCATTGCAAAACAGTGCTAAATCTCATGAAGAGAAGGATAACTAGACATACCAAATGCACAACAAAAATTTTAAAATATATAAATGCTTCATAATTTTTATGCTGCATGTGGTACTACAGAAGTCATCGCACGCAAACATCAAAACTCGACACTGCTGCCACGCGTCCACCTCACTCAATATGAAACCTAAACTCATCTCCCATCCCCACCTCGGTATGTCAAGAGAGATCGGGGAATAAAAATTAAGACACCTTGAATATTACAGCAACACTAGAGAGAAATGCCTGCTACTTTCTTTAACTGAATAGTAAAGCCATGCACTTCAGCTGAAACTGGAAATCAGATTGTACTCCTCTTTTTCCTTAGTAAAGAGTATCCTCTTTTCTACTGTAATCGATAATGTACTTTATTAAACTGGCTGGAAGATAAGCCCACACAATAGAGGTATATTTGAACTCTTTCTATTATCTGACAGACACAGACTATGGTCAAGCACACAGATTAGGACAGACGACCAAGAAAGAAATAAAGACTTAAGAGTCCAGAAAAACACAGATTTAAGTTCCAAAGAATTAAGAGCAAACAGCTTTACACAACTGTATGCAGAATAAAACCAAAATATGCCCATCAGACAAATCAAGAGCAAATTAGACAAAATAATTGCATTCAAATGCATATGATTCTTGGCTTCTCTTCATTTTGAAAATGAGGGCTTAGTAAGTCCCCGCAATTTTTCTACAACAGAAAATAAATCACAGGTCTAAAGTTCCAGAGTCCATATTTGCTTAAAGTGATGGACCAAGTTACAATTTCTATGAACAACTACAACAATCACAACAGCACAGAATTTCTGTGATAAAATATTTACTGACAGACACTACTGTCGGGCCAGATTTCATACTCCCGACTCCCCGAGCAGCAGATCATCTCAGGACAGTCAGGCAGTTCAGGTAACTATGTCGAGCAGTAAACGTCTCAATAAATTAGCAACTGAATCAATTCCTAAACAGCCTTAACTGAAAATGGAAACCATTCAAATCTTGTATCTCAATATATAAGATTAAAATTGGAAGAAAGACATGTATGATGATATGGTATCTTCGTAAACTCTTTTTTTTCCTGATACCATAACAGATCATAGAAACTGGTCATCGTTACCATTTCTACAGAAAGTTCTAACGGGGCAGAGCTTTCTAGGCAGGTGTTCCCATAGTTATTGTCATCCTGCCTCAGGCACCGAGACCAGCACATGGGAAAGAACTGCGGTACCAAAGAGCGTGGGGTTGATGGGGTGGGAGATCAAAACAATTCACAAGTACCACCCAAAGCAAGCATAAAGGTATTGAGAACAAGCATTTGTGGACAGTAGTGAACTATGAAACACAAGTAAATAGCTCGATGGAAATTTAAAAATAATTTTACTGTTTAAAAGATCTTCTAAATCAGTGTGAGAAATGACATGAGACTGCAGAGAAAAATACATGCTGTTTAGAATTACACAACTTTATACTGGCAAATCTCTAAACAAAACAAGTTTTTTGGGGTTTTGGGGGTTGGTGGGTTTTTTTGTTTGCTTAGTTGTTTCGGGGAGTTGTTTTGGTATTGGAGGGGGTTGTTTGTTTGTCTTGAGGTTTTCTTGGGTTTTTTCGGATTTTTACTTCTGGTCAGTGTTCGCCAAACAATTCAATGTAGGCAAAGATTTGTCTAAGAACATACACACACTAAGAACCTGGGAAAAAAAAAGGAAATATTTTTGGACTATATTTCTAGGGGCATAAGTGAATTTTACATTCAGCAAGCTATTACGTTTTTTCCCCAAAGCTAGCTTTAAAATTCTCAAATAGAAGAACCCAAAACCCATGAAATACCTGCTAAAGGAGCTCTTATGGCTTTTCACTGGCATGTGGCAGAACATCATTAGTTCATTGATACTCAAGGGAAAGCAACAAGCAGCATACCGCAGTACTATATACTGACTTGATCAACCCTTGTGGTTGACTTTCTAACACTATCAATAAACAGCTGCAAAAGGAAAGACCAAGTTGTGGAACAGGTCTGTAAGCAGTACTACCTTATGTCAGTAATACTGAAAAAGAATTCCCTTATTATATTTAGTTTTCTTCTCTTTCCAAATCCCTTAATGAGATCTACAAATCACAAAAACACTCATTTTTTCTCTGTATTAGAAAAATTCTGCACAAATTGCAAAGTTTTTATTCTTCAAGTGAAATTTGAAGCAATCGAGCTCAAATGGGTTTCATTTGCTTATGCTCTAAAGTTTTGTAATACTGGTACAGACTCCTGCATAGCAATTTTAAATAAAAGCTAGCAAACTACCTCTACTTTTGGATTTCTCAAGTTAAAAGACTTTATATGTATATGAAAAAAATTTTTATTGTACATAGTGGATTTTTTCTTTATTAGATCACATTCCTTCCTGTCAAGTACGTAGTTTGTTCAAAGTCTGAAAGCCCTAAATTAAGACAGACATTTCCTCTTATAAATTATTCAGCCATGTAGCTTTATCTTTTTTTTTTTCCCCAGTTTGCTTTTTCCTTTCACTTTGATTACAGTTTACACTCACTACAACATACATTAACACCTCTTGCCTTTTTTCCAGGCCATTTCCTTTACAGTACAAATAGCACTTACTTGAACACAATTAACAAGCCATGCTACTTCAGTAATTTGCATATTAACACTCCTTTTCCAGCTACTGTATGTCTTCAGTTATTTCAGTGATTTAATAATAGTTAACATCAGAGTGCACCTCCATGACAAGTCATACTGATTCAGACTGGTACGGCTACAATCCTGGTCTCCTTAGCCTTCCTTGAATTCACATTCCCACTCCATGCCTAACCTGGCACTGGTATTTTCTCTCGGGCAATCAAACTGGTAGATTATTATTTAATTGATTGTGGTGGGTTAGCATGCAGGACCAGCTCACTGAAGAGTACAAACACCTGAAACAGTACAAGGGAGAGGGAATGAATGGAATGGCACCAGCTGAAATAGGTTTAAACTGCTGTGGAAATAGATTTTTACTGTAGAAAGATCAGTCTCCTTACTGCATTCATGACTTCTATTTATTTATGACAAATAAAATAGGTCCCTTAGCAGAATTTTAGAGTAGTTAAAGTTAGCATCAGTAAGACTCAAAGAAGTAATATCTTTTTTTTTCTAAAAATAATAGACATACTTATCTAAGCAATATTGAAAACACAATATTCTGGCTGTGAGCAATGAATGTAGATTCAAAGATAAATTTTTTAAACAGAATACTGTTTGACAGAGACAAGTTTCAGTGAGGAATAAAATTAACAGTAGCAGAGAAGAGTTTCTGAAGAAGATAATTCATTACTTCTCACTTCAGTCTCCTCTGTTAACATAATCCTTTCCCTTACTTAGATAATCCTCATACAAAATTATTCCAAAAAATACATTTAGTAAGATAAAAATTGCAAAACACATACTCAGTTTACTACCTTATCAAACTTAAATTGGTTTGCCCCTCTACTCCGCTCTGCTGAGACCTCACCTGGAGTCCTCAGCACAAGAAGGACATGGAGCTGGTGGAGCGGGTCCAGAGGAGGGCCACAAAAATGGTCAGAGGACTGGAGCACCTCTCCTATAAGGAAAGGCTGAGAGAGTTGGGGCTGTTCAGCCTGGAGAGGAGAAGGCTGCGGGGAGACCTTATTGCAGCCTTTCAGTACGTAAATAGGGCTTATAATAAAGATGGGGACAGGCTTTTTTAGAAAGGCCTGTTGCAACAGGACGAGGGGCAATGGTTTTAAACTAAAAGAGGGCAGACTCAGGGTAGACATAAGGCAGAAATTTTTTACAGTGAGGGTAGTGAAACACTGGCATAGATTTCCAGGGATGGGGCATCTACCACCTCTCTGAGCAACATTCAAGGCCAGGTTGGACGGGGCTCTGAGCAACCTGATCTAGTTAAAGATGTCCCTGCTCACTGCAGGGGGGTTGGACCAGATGGCCTTTAAAGGTCCCTTCCAATCCAAAGTATTCTATGATTCTCTAAGTCAACACATCAGAACACCTATCCCATTCTACTTCCAAATTGCATAAACATGCTCTCAAACATAATTTCTGAAAATAATTAGGCATACTAGACTAGGTAGGGTAGGACTTCATTTAACACAATGCAACTATTAAAAGTCAGACTTCAGAAGAGGAAGACATTCCCAAAGCTGGCTGACAGCACTTTTGTGTGTCATGGTGTCAATATTCAGTTCCACTGGACTCAATGATCTTAAAGGTCTCTTCCAGCCTAAAGGAGTCTATGATTCTATGAAAAGCATTTCTTATCAACTCACAAATTAATACTACAAAGCTTCACACACAAGGGAAAGAACCTTGTATGGTTATGCAAATATGTGTGACGAATAAATGCCAAAACTAACATTAAGAATAATTTGTTAGCATGCAAAAATAGCATCACCTTTTAAAAATAACACCGATGGCACGAGACCACGGAATTGATTTATTGATGAACTTTTCCTCAGATGCAGATCACAACACACTCAAATGCAGCAGTAGGTGGAAATGGCATACCAAAAATCATCTTCTTACAGCAAAATGCTTAACAAAAGGATGCCTATACTGTTAATAACACCAAATTTTTTTCCTCTCCTCTACTGAAATTTACAGCACATCTCATTTCACCAATTAAGGGGAGGAAAAAAGCAACTTGCATTCATGTGAAGAAACAACATCCAAGCAAAGCTCATCCTAGTATTCCCACCGTCTCTCAATGGGAATTAAATTCCCTGAAATGTTTAGGACATTCAGAATATAACAAACAAGTCCCTGGAACCTAACAAATGAAGAATTTACCTTCCTAAGTGAAATCTGTTTAAGGCCTCTGTGACAATACTCCCCATCGTGAGAAAGCCATGACTACATTCATTAAGCCAATTCATTGGCTGGTCGTTGAGATCATTTATTTAGATGCCCGTCTTAACAGTAGTTGTGTGGACTCAAAGGAAGACTTTCCCTCCCCATTGTCTCTCAGTACCTAGCTGTTGATCAACATATTTGTTAGGAAACCTTTCCAGCATAATCAAGTGCTACCCATGGGAGTTTGCCTTGTTATTTCCCAATACAGCATTAACTTGCCAGTTTGATACCATCTACCACCCGATTACAACGCTCACTATAAAAACTTGCTTTTTAAAGTCTTCTTTAAAGTGAGGTGTTAACCAAGATCTTACAGTGTAGACATATATAATCTTATCTTCAGGCATATTGCCCTATCATACATTGTAAACAGAGGATCTCCTTACAGTTTATTAGCATAATGTAAACATCATTGATAAGAAGGAAATAATAATACTCCCAAACAGTGACTTAATTTTAATCAACAAATCCATGTTATTACAAACTGTAACTGAGTTTACACCCACTACTGAATTTTTCCTGACATGTGTATAACAACATACTAATAGTTATATGAAACAGTTCTCATGCAATAACCACTGTTAAAAAATATAATGATGACACAAACTTCATATGACAATTTACAACCTTAAAAAGCTGCAGTGGGAGACAGATGTACACACAAAAAGCTCTGGATCAAAAGCAAGTTGAATAAACATGGTAGCAATTGAGAACTACCATGGTGAGAACTTCCAGAGCTTTTGTTACCAAATTTGGTGTGTTTACTGTAATTGTTGTCAAATAAATACTTACAAGTCAATACTTACAAGTCAATTTACTACCTAGCTGTTCTTCATTCAATAATTATTCGAGCTGAGTTTTTAAGAATATCAAAACAGCCTTTGAGAAGATTGTAACAACCTGGTTTTAGTCCAAAGAATACTTTGTCAATCCTATAGAGGCACAACATAGAGACTGTATTTAAATGTAACTAAAACATTTCAGAGGATGGAAGTATAAGAAATACCATACACACAAAATCAGACTGAAATTACCTATTTGTAATTATGCTTTTCAAAAACAACCTTAACCAGTTTTCTCTTATGGCTCTCAGCAGGAGTTAAAACCAAGATTTAGAACCCTTCTAAGCTACATAGAAAACATAAGCTCTACTGCGCGAGGCTGTATATTTACAAGCTCAGCTGGGAAACAAAAATCAGGTAGTGGGAAGTTCTGCTAATTTGACAATTCCCACACAGGAGAAACTTTGAAATGTTTTGATTCGAAAAACAAAGCTTCCGTGACATCATTTAGAAATGAAATACAACAGCCAGACTCCTCGACTACCAACAACAGTCAAAGGAGTCTCCCATCAACTAGGAGGAAAAACATCATAGCGCAGACTCCTGTGGGAGGTTCCAGGGTCCTGGCTGAATGTTAGCAATACTGACACTGACTTCAGAAGCTCATCATGAGAAACGATTAAGAGAAAAAGAAATTAAATGATCAATACAACCTATATTACGACTTTAAACTCCTTCCTCTCAACCCGAGATGGAAATCACATCAGCAATTAAATCAAAGTTCTGCAACATCCCCTAAAAGGAACAAAATTATCAATAAGCAATTTTTGAAAGCAAACAAGGTTTTTAGAATTTGAATGAGGAATTCTGCAAAAAAATAAAAGAAAATAGGTCTTCAATAAAGATCACAGTCAATAGTTATGCAAACAATAATATTTTACCATTAAAAGCAATCACTCAACAATTAGATGTCCGTAAAAGCAACATTCACCTTACAGAATAACCCCACAATTAGCTGAAATATGCAAAAAAAATCCAATTGAAAGTAAGAGGTATTTTTACCTCCTCCCCATATTTTTACACCGTAAGGTGAGGGCAAAAAAATTCTGCAGTGGAAAACCCTGTCCACCAGTCTCTCCCTTTCTGCCCATTCTCACACGTGACAAACATTTCAGAAGTGGAGTGACAGCAGCCTTGCTTTGAAAGAAGTTTCTAGTACAATTCTAGATATAAACAAAGCAGATCCCACCAACATAAATAACAGAGAAACTCAGTTTGATGTAATATCTGTAGTAAGAAAACAGCCAGTGTTCTAATACATAGTTTTAAGTCTCTGGCTTCTAAGTTAAACGGAGGAAAAAGATTCATCGTAGCAACAAACCCAGACTTACTCGAATTTAAACTTTTTTACTTTCAACTGCATTGCAACAGTGGACAGTCTTGAACTGTTCTTAATTATACATAGCCTTCAGCGCAGGGCAGTTTTAAAACACTAAGTGATATCTCCCAGAGGAGATTCCAGTTCTTAAAATCCATTCAAAATAAAAACCTGTGGTCCAAAGGAACCCAAAGCTTTAGTAATACAATTAAGACATACATCATTTTGGCCAAGTAACAAAAAGCAAATTATAAAACATAAATCTCAGTTTGCAAACAAATTGATTGTCCCAAGCACAAAAGAGCTTAAAGATGCGGTGGAGCAGAAAATAGCCCTCAAAGAAAATGTAGCAACTACTGAATCAACAAGACTGCTGCATAACACACAAAGTGTAATATGAAGTCATTAAATATTTAGTGTAAACCAAAACCTACTTTTAAGTTATCTATTACCTATCATCTTGTTCCAAAAAGTTCTAACTCCCCTCTCAACCCCCTCAAAATATCATAAGCCAAGGTAAACTAATTTAGCTAGCAGACTAATACAATGGGTCTTCTGAACTACAAATTTCAACAGACAAGTCCTTGCCTGGAGTTGTAGACAGGTATAATGAATCTACCACAATGACCTATTATAAGGAAACTGTAATTTCATATATGAATAAACAAGTTATTCTAGTAGTTCGTGTGAATACCTGAGAGGTTCAATGTTCTGGCAGAGATTTTATTATTTATTAAAATAAAAAGGTATGTACTAATGAATATGATTAGAACTCTGCTTATCAATCTCTGTCACAAGCAAGACCATTTTCTTTGGGTGACTGCCGTATTTATTTCCCTCCACACATATTTTTTAATAAAGAATGAGGTTCTTGTATGGTGTCCCCTAAGACCTGTCCAATGTTGCAACAGAACAGCAGACTTAGGTACATTTTTAGCACCATCTCATAAATCTCTTTGGCTAAATTTCTCTTCTGCGAGCAAGACAAAGATCAGTTTACACCACAAGAAAGTTTAAATCCAAAACATAAAGATCTCCAGCAATATAACACGCTGTTATAAATGAGTATAAAATACTTAAACAGGTTGACTGTTTCACTCATTAAAGAATACATACAGGGTGGGGTGAGGGGAAACACAAAACAAGCTACCCCCTGTCATTCAAAGGTGATTGCACAGTAATAATGTAAAGGTAACTGCCTTGGCCTATGACACATCTGAACCCTCAATATTAAATCCTGCGTTACTGAAAGGAGTGTCAGTGACCCTTAACTTCTATATGGAGGCTCTCTCATCAACGGTTTTGGTTTAAAATAACCATTCTTGCCAAAGAACAATTTTCTTCTTAATGTACAATATTCAAACCACTCCTCTAGAGCATCCTGTCATCACATACCGCACCTACAAGGGATGAATCACCAGACAGCAGGGTAGTTCAAGCAGGGATCTGAAAGTCATGATTGCTGGGCTTCTATCCCCCACTTAGCTACCAATTTTCTCCATGGCCTTCAGTAAACACAATCTCACTGTGAAGGGTTATGCATTGACAAAAACTGGGGTATATTATGCTTTACCACCCTAACAAGTTAACTTTTGAGTTTAATGTTCAGAAAGCCACATAAAATTTTTAGAGGAAAGGCAACGTGCCATTGATTTAAAAGATTTCCAAAACAAGTTACACAACTGACTGATGAATCTTAGCTGCTCACCAATTGTTTAAAATTAAGTTTCAACATTTTGCCAGTTTTCTTTCAATTTTAGCATCAGAATTACTTTATTATTTCTATTCATTACAAAATATTTCCTGTGCACTCCACAGATAAGCAGATTGTTTTATATACACATACGCATAAGTATTAAAGACTGGATTATGACTACTTCCTAATTTCACACAGGGTACGGAAAAAAAAACAAACAACAAACAACAAACAGAAGCACACACATAGTAGTAGCAAGTTTCCTTCATTACCAAGAGAAAACTTACTCGTATGAACAATTTCAGAGGAGATATTCAAAATGTCCTATGTGAGCCACTTCTCAGGAGTCTCTATTATACAAACTTGCATTACTACTGAGGCAGAGTACTTTGTCTCCAAATATGTCAATCCTTATTTTACAAAGATCTAGACCTCGGAAAATTTTAAGGATCAAATTTAATGCATGTATAGCTGGGATTTACAAGTGCGTCATTTTGTAATTTCTCTTTGAAGATGAGTCTTACCCATCTTAAGTTGCCAAGTTTCACATATTTCACATCTTATGAACTCAGTCTGGCTGAAAAAAGAAGGATGAAGTAATGCTCTATGCACTCAAAAGGATTAAAATTTGGTATGACTAAAGTCAACAGCAGCTAACAATCTTCTAAAGCATATCACACTGAAAGGTTCATCTGACTTCATAAAAAACGAACTCGTATGCAGAATTCATTGCTATGAAGTTCATAGAGAAGCACTGTAAAATTGGAGTTCTTCAACATACAACAGCATAGCTCCCTGCAACTTTTTAAAAACATCTGATGTGCACAAAATAATTCCAGCCCTTTGAATAAATGAGCTTAATATATCACTAAAGACAAGTAATAACACAGCCCCACAAGTGATCAACATCAGCAAAAGATAAATGTACAAAGAAGTCGTGTCTTACTTGATCTCTACTCCTCTCATAATTTCCAAGTTTCACAATTCTCATAGCATCAGCGACCAAGACATTAAACCTGTCATCACGTGTGCAGAAAATTCTCTGTTCCCCAAACTAAGAGCTTCTGCTTTGATGTACAATTCTTTATACATGGCAACTAGGCTTGAACCAAGAGGCACTTCACACCAAGCCATGACTACAAGGTTACACAATTCACATCAATTCCTGGAGTTCAGAAATCCAGCAAGAATCCCTTAGGTCAGAACAAGAGAAAAAGGGCTGAGAACTCATTTCTATGCCCAGCACATCCTCTGAATTACTTTATTTTTTACATATAAAAAATGATATTACCATAAAGAAGTCATGGTCATGATGAAAGCTATTCACTGAGCGTAGTATAAAGCAGAGCTAACAACTCTCAAGAATTGAGTGGTCCAGGAAAGAGTAGAAAGGATCAGCAATGCTTCTCTCAGTGGTAGACTACTGGCAAACGACAGCTGCTTGGAAACTGAAACGTAACTCCATAGAAGAAGGCAAGAAAAAAGACAGCTAAGGCAAGTGGCAGAACCTCAACAATCCTCTTGTCGCTCATGGAGAATTGCTGCTGGTCAGTGGACTCATCACAGCTCAAGCCACAGCTATGCAACTGCTAAGTAAGCATGCACTTCCCATTTTTAAGTAAAGGGCAAGAAGCTTAAAAAAAAAAAAAAAAATCCACAAAAGAAACTACTAGAGCAACAAAAAAAGACCCACCCCCAAAAAACCTAACAGATGGTTTCTTCAACATAGGAAAATTTCACTCCCCAAAATTCTACATCAATTAAGAATTTTTGATATTCCAGATAAGCAGTTTCTTTTACTTCGAAAGAATCTCACGCAACGATTTTCGGCACTCCAGAGAAAGATATGGGGAACAAAAATGGGAGGAGTAAGAGATCAGAAACTACTTTTTCACAGTTCAGTTGTCAAAAATCAAAGGAGAAAAACGTGCATAATTAATGCTTAATTGACAACAACTTGTTACATCACATTTTTAGGTGCTGAACAAGATTTTAAAAATACCCACGAAAACTGATTATTTATGTCATTAAAAGAGCTATTGTTTTTAGAATTTATAATCACTGTACTGACTACAAAAATCCACTAATTTTACGAGTCTCCCGAGTGTCTTTAGCTTCACAAATCTAACATTGTACTTTCAGCCATGTTTGATACAAATTTTTTAAAAAGTACCTCTTGTTAAAGTGATCTTAAATCTCCTTCTACTACCCCAAAGAAAAAAAAATATTTATATGTACTCCAAAAGAACTTACTCGAAGTAACTGTCATCATATCCAAATAGAAAGCATTTTTGCATATAATAATTTTTTAATCTCATGTTTTATAGTGAAAATGCCTTTGAAATGCAAAGTAATTAGTGTTTTCACCACAGGAGACAACATATACCAAGTACTGTACTTTGATTTCCTCTGTTGAGACCCACTACATAGCTCAATAATGAGAAAAAAAAAATCATAACTAAGTTTATTATCAAGCATGTAACACTACCAGTGTTTAGCAGTCTGATCACAGGATTTGACATTCACGGTTATTTACTATTCCTGGGCTTTTCTGTATAATCAGACCTCTGATATGCTAATGTATATTTATATAATAAATCAGTAGGGCTTCATTCAATTGCAAGTACGTTCCCATACCCTCAACTGAACCAAATATCTCTACGAAGTTCTTCCATAGTGTTACTGCAGTTGTACAACAGTTACGTATTCTGAAATATACAATAAAGACTCCAAAGGGACTACCACCTACCACACAGCACAATTTTAAAGCCATCAGCAAAATGAACTGATATTTTATCCTCACATTTTAAATGGAAGAAATTAGAATGCATTTAAGACAACCTTTCTGACCACTGGGTGCCACTCTTGTTCTGTGGAAAAATAAACTGCCTGGCACTAACAAGTCTTCTCAGACTTTTTTTTCCTCTTCCCCCACCCCCCCCTTTAAACAACTCTGAGTCTTCTAACTTGGGAGGAAAAGATGCAAGAACTTTTACAAAAATTTCTCTAGAACACTTATTACTTTTCAAAACCCTTTACTGTTGTGTCTAGCCCCAAGAATGCAATTTTGAGAGAAGTCTAATGCACGCAGACCCTTACGGTGTATGAAGGGGTATTTTTTACGGTGAAGTTATGTAATAACCTAGTTATGCTATGTCTAAATCATCACATTCAAAGGAACAGATATGTACTGCAACTGTGTAGCCCTGTACTGCCATTGCTTGCAACAGCTTCACATCGAGTGTGGAAGGCCTCAAGACTGAGGCTCTGAGTCAGCTTGTCAGGCTTGCTCTGTCTGAGCTTTTCTTGACCCAAGTCTTTTTTTTAAACTTGGTACAGCTTTAACAGCAATTTTTCCAACTGACCAGATGTCTGTAGCTAACTTGTTTTACTTCTGCTGATCTTTGTATGGTACAACCATCCTTTTATAAAGACAAGGAATTATTCTACGTACAATGAAACATTTATGGCTAACAGCATGATGTGATATATAGAAATACAGGCCTAGTTTAGTAGCAGATCTGTTGACAAGTGGAAACACAGGATGTGGCATATAAAAGTAAAGGCATGAGATGACAAGAGATGGGGGCATGGGCCTGGCACTGGAAACTCCTACGCTAGAAACCATTACCCAGTGGTCAGATGGGCAAAACTAGTTTTAGGAATAACAAAAAGAACATGGAAAATAGCATTTAACATATTCCAAAGGCACTATATATGCTAAATCTGGCTGTAACATGGTGCTGTAGGCCAGCGATGAAAGAACAAAGATGTAAGAACATATTAACAAATCTAAACATGAGCCCTTCTGCATCTTTGGGTGAGGAAGAAGCAGCCATCACATAAACAACAAACTCCACCCAGCAAGAGTGAAGACGCTGACAACTCACTGTTTGACCACCAGTGACCATAAGACCCAGAGGAGCAGGTGAAGAAAGAGGTTTAGAAAGTAAGCAGTGTGTGTACAATACTAATCCACGTAAAATTGTTATTATTGAAACTTCTCTTGTATAGACATATTCTTTCCATAACAATTAAATTTGAATTAATATTGATTCTTAGAGTAGACAGCTAATACTTCAGTTCTTGAAGTAATAGTGATTCTTAGATTACACTGTTAATATTTCAGTTATACTAACAATTAATTCTTGTCTGAATATTTGAGTTTCATACTTATCCATAAATTTTGCGTGTAACACTATGCTGTGCATTTTATTTATCACATCAAATAAACTCATATCAAACATCACCGCAGGCATATGTTATGTTACAGCCCTACTGTTTAACACTATTCCTTACATATCATAGATGGAAACCTGAGGTACAGACTATAATGGAAATACCTACTTATCAGTCCAGCTGAGAAAACAGGGAGGTCAGAACAAGGCTATGGTCAACTTCAGAATCCCGTTATTCCCCCCAGTAACATTTTAAATGGTGCAGGTATCTTTCCACTCTATCGTGGCCCTAAGGTACTGCAGTCACAGAAGCAAATCTTAGACCAAAGAATTCTCTGAAGTCATGTAAAAACCGTGACTGATCAGGGAGATGCACTAAATTACTTATGGTCCCAGGCTAACATCCTAAAGATGCTATCATTATGCCTCCTATCCTTACTAAACAAATACTAAAATAGAGACTTTCACGTCATATCATTTATTGAAGTTGTATTTCAGACCATACAACTAGAATCCACTTTTCCACTATCGTCTTTTACTTCAACATATGTCCATTCCCATATCCCTGTTTTGATACCAAAGAAAAATGCCCTAAATAGTTGCAGCCTATGTATGGCACTGCCATAAAGTCTTATAAAATACCTGTATTCAGGCTGCCGACTCATAGGATGATCATCCCTTGGCCATCTGTACCCTGATTCATCCTGCAAAACATACATGCAAAACAATCACGTGACGTGTATCTCAACATTAGATGTGAGGTACAGTTCATTGCCAAATGGTACTTATTTACTGCAAAACCAAAGCATTTAACGAGCTAGGACAAAGTATTAATCATTCATAGCAAGGTTCCTCTTGTTTTGTTAATTCTACCCCATTCCTCTTATCTTCTTCCTCTATCAATATTAAAGTAGCAACTTTGAAATGCCATACAAACCACAAAAACTAAAAAAATTTCCAAACTATATACAGGGACCCCGACTTAAAAAAGAAAATATTCCTCTTTTAAATGTAAATTCTCATCACTAGCTTGAAATTACAGAATTTCAAACAGCTGGGTTGGAGGAAGCAGCAGTAACGACCTTTCAAAGGGACGATAAAATTTGTACTTACATGTAGCTACTGGGAAAAAAAAAATGCATTCAACATCATGACAGGTGAACAAATATGCAGATTAGAAGGATGAGTAGACAACATTCAACAAGTTGCATGTGCAAGGACTCATTAAATAGAAATATTTTGCAATCATTCTTCTATTCATTCAGATAACTTTGCACCGCATTACGGAGAGGACTTCTGGCCACTTGTTTTCCCAGTTTGGACTCTGAGCTTTCCACAGAGCTGGACAAAGGCTCTTTTTTTAAGTCAGTAGAGTAGCTAGGAACCATAACAAGCAGCAAACAGGTATTACAATATAATCACTAGTGTCTTAGCAGCACACTAAATGCAAGAAAGCACCAAGTATCAAAACGTAGATGTTTTTCTATTCATTCCATTTCAGTTTATGAGAACAGCAATAACATCAACACTCTACCTGAAATAATATTTTAATTGTTCAGTATTCAAGCATTAATGAGAAGATAAACACCATAAACATGTTAGAAGAATCACCTTACGTACACCACGGTGTGGAGGGCCACTTCTTCGGTTATGTGCAAAACCGCGGCCTTCTTCATAGTCTCTGTACTCAGCATGACTGTAATCATCATACCGACTGTAATTCCCATCCCCAGGTCTTTCAAGCAGTGGTGGTTTCTTGGGCACAATGTTTACTACTCTATGGTAATCATCCTAAATCACAAAACAAACAAAATCATATTGCTTTTAACCGTTGGAAATCTGTAGTGAATACACAAAAGTAAAACCAAGTTATTTCTAAATATGGGACCATATTAATCAAAGGCTGAAATAGCACAGGGAACAACAAACATTAAAATCATGCCACTGATGGTGGAATATCTTATTAAATCTAGTTGGACACCATTCAGATGCAATCCTCAGGCATTACAAGTTTAATTATAGAGGGAAAAATTTCATCATGGTTTAAGTTTCTTTTGAAAGTTTAAAGCACTAGCATTAGCTTCTTTCTAAGCATCAGCTACTTTCTTTTATAAAGCATTAGCTACACATATTTCTCAGACACTTTTAACTTAGGAATGCAATAAAGTTACACTTCTCATGCCTGTAAAACAAAGTGCCCATCTGAAAATCGTATCAATTTGCTTAATGTCGATAACATCCTCCACACTATGGAGATTATAGTGAAGACAGTCCTTGCTTCATAATCTGAATACATAAGCACGTTCTCAATATAATGCAGTAGGTGATCTGAGGATTCAAGTGACAGAGAGAGTTTTAACACTCTCAGTTTTTCTTTTAACGTAATTTTCGGATAGCTTTTTCCCAGAACGCAAATTTAATTTACTGTCTTTCCTTCAAATAAAACATCATACACCATTTACCAATTCAAGAAATCCTTTGTTTCTTAAGCACAAATTGCACAGTTGCAAAAGATACAAATTGAACTTTCTAGAACCAAGTATTATACGAGCCAACCGCAAATAAAAAGCAAATTAAACCAGGAATGCAAGACCTTGTATTTCAGGTCTTCTTCCTTTAGCAAGGTATTTTTTCTATTGGCCTTAAAAACACAACCTATAACTGCAGAGGCTTGAGTTAGCATGCACAATTTGGAGGAGGGGAGATACTCGAACTACTTTTTTTAATAGTAATAGAAGTCACAATTTAATGCACCAATAGTTTTTCTAGAAAAAAAAACCCAAATTAAATTCACAAACTGCTAAATACTGTTATGCAGATAAAGTTAGTTGTGATTTCAGAGCCCACTCAACAAATTCACTAGAGGGCAATCCAAAGCCAGCCCACAGCCATACCAATGCAAAGTAGAGGCTACATACACATCCATGCACAGCCACAACAGTTGATCTAGCCTTACCTCATTGAACATCCTCCATATCAATTTTTTTTTTTCATTTGGTGTCTTACAAAGACGATGTGCTCTGAAGCTAAAATAAAACTGCTCTGTGCTTTAACCTCACCCAGAAGTCCCCATCACATAAGTACATGGACATACAGAAGGATAGTTACATGAAAGCTGAAGGTGTGCCCACCCACAATTAATTCTGCCAAGTGCCTGCAACTTTATGTTGTTTACCTGGATCTGAAAACACATGTTTCTACTACAATCCATACTCGATATATAATCAGCACCCGGTTAGATTAGGACAAGTCTCTTGCTGTTTCAAACAAGAGCTACTTCATTCTGTATCACTGGCATATCTCAGTTCATTCCACTGTACTAACCTATCAGCAAAAGCTAAGCGCTTTCACAGATTGAATCAATTAATTAAATTTTACTTGTCTAGTCAAAATTAAATCAGACCTTTACACAAGGAAACAGACACAATGGCACAGGCTTACAAGGACACAAACTGCCTGAAACTATCTTGAATCAGCAGAGCTGTATGAGAAGGGGCTTCATACTCATCTTTCAGTAAGGCAGAGAGACACCAGATCTTGGTTTGCCCTACTACTGGGGGTGTTGTTTCGGTGCAAAGTATAGTATCAATTGTGATAAATGAGTGTATTCTGCTAATTCCTTCACCCTCAGATCCAAACACGTGTAATATGAAGCTAGCATCGAACTACCTCGTTGGTTCTTACATCGAAATCAGTGCATCATATCTTTTAAATTTTAAAGTAAATTTTCATAATGCATATGCCATGCATTGTTTGCTGGACAGCTTGAAAGACTAAAAGAATTTAGGAATGTCACCGTTGCAATGGTTAAATTAAATTAGCAACGTGTTAGTCAAGTCAAATATTAATTAAAAAAAATAAAAATTGTGAAAATACATTCTGCCTTTCCTCATGTCCTATTGCTGATCAATATTTTGGAGAAGCAGCTGACTAAATACCCTGTGCAAACTTATCTGATTTCCAGTTTGCTGAATATGCGGAAATTTTGCTGTTGCCTGTAAAAAGAGTTAAAAATGTCACAGAGCAGCCAAACACTAATACACTACTCAACAGAGAAGACTACGGAACTAGTTACCAACACGGGTACGCTTCTAAAACAACAAGCCGAAAATATGGTAGAGGGAACCCAGAATGTATGCTAAATCAGCTATGCTATTATTCCAACATTTAAAAGAAATAAAAGAAAAGTCAGATAACAGGCACAGGTACCTGAAATTTTATTTTGCCAAATGTACATTGCACAGCATGTAAATACAAATATCAAAAAATCTTAAAGTTCTATTTAGAGTGTAATAGCTCAAAAGACAAAGCCACAATCTGTTTTCTTTTTTCTTTAGAGACTTCACATACAGGAGAAAAAAAATTAAAATAATTTTACCCAAGTCTTCGTTACCCAACCAGAGATTTTCTAAAAGCATTGTAAAGTTATTCTACAGCAGAGTAAGCACAGCTTTTGCATTTGCTTTTATAAGCATAACATACAGTAAAAGTCTCCATGCCTACAAAGCAGATTTCCATCAACACGCTTCTTGACAAGTATTTCCCTTACAAGGCTCCAAAACACAATTTCTTTGGTGAAGATGTATTTTCAATTTCCTTATATACTTTAAGCGTCATAATAAAAAACTGCATCAGTGACAAGAACAATACTGAAAGTAGACATTTTACCACCTCAAAGATGTATTAACGTATTAAAAAAAATGTCTGGGGAAAAATATAACATAGTATGGCCTTTGGTTCTCCAGAAGTTATTAAAAATCCTATGTTTAATAACACAAAAAATTACACAAAAAAAATCAATTTATCAAAATACAAATACTCTAAAACACTTTACTTTTTCAAAATAGGTTTGAAAAAAAATGCAAGATTTAATTCTGTAGGCATCCTATCAGCTCTGTGCAGATGCATTTGCTAGATTGTTGGCTCAAATGAATGAGAAAAGAATGGAACTTGGGGTATATAAGGAACTTAAATATGTACATAAATCCAGCCCTTACAGTACAAGTCATGTTATAAAGGTATCGTGCTAGAGAAACACACTATACACTTACGTCAGGATGAATCCTTGGAGGGAGACGTTCTCTTGGAACTCTTTCATAGTCATATCGCCCTTCAGACCACATTTCATCTCTTCGATATGCCACTAAAGACAATAAAAATCCAATTAGCCAAAACCAGACTCATTATAAATAGACAAATGGACAGTGAGAATAGAAATAAAGGTTCCCAGACTTCTCCCAATACAACGTATTATGCACAAGCCCTGTACATACACCTTGTTTTAATTAGCCCTTTTAATAGTAAGTCTATCTAGTTATAGAAAGTAATCAATGAACTTTAAGCAAAAATAATTCACAGTATTTGCAAGAAGAATGGAATGACTGGAAATTAGTGCTGTATAATCAGTCTAATTACAGGACTTACCGATACTATAAACAGCTCTATCGAAGTATATGCATATTGCAAATACCAGCTGTACATATAAATTGCTACACACATACCTCACAGCAATTTTGATATTGCTCTGCTAAAAACGGAGGATTTTTTTTTTAAAAAAGAGTTCAACTCCTATTTATTAGATCAAATAAACTCTCCTTTTTATGTAATATAATAACTTTGATTGAATTATTTCATCATCTCGACCATCCGGGAAGATGTCAAAACACAACACATTCAGTCACTACAAAGCTCCACGTTTTGAATACATGAATGAAATGCATCCTTCACATGCAGATTTTTCCTGTTTTACATTGGGAGCCAGCAGAACACAAAAATTCCTCTTTCCAGAGAAAGGTGACTTTCAAAGTCAACATTATTAACTAAATACAGTTGGAAATAAACCACGACCATAAGAGATTCTAGTCCTGTTATGTTAGACAACACGAACTTGAGGAGCTGAAACCTTTCTGATGATTATAAAGGTGACAAATTATATACTATACATTGTTGAAAATAGATAAGAAATTGCTAGAATTATATTATTCAAAGTTTCCTTTCACAATGGTAGTTCTAGCTATTAAAAATAATAAGAAAAAGAAGCAGCAGGACACATTCAGAAAGAAATATGTAACATTACTTTCACAAAATAAAAACACTTAACTGGAAACAGACTTTGGAGGTTATATAAAAATACTGATTATTACAGATGCTAAGAACCAACACAACAACAGGGTTTATTAACTGTAAACAGAGTTAGCACTAAGTCAGGTATATATATTTGTGAAAAACATTCACATACTTACTTTTCTGTCACTTTTAGAAACGCTGCTGCTGAAGATCCATTCAATTACCTACAAAAAAAAAAAGGGATCTGTCTGAATACTAGAGTAATTCAATACACTCAATTAAGAAAGAATATGAACTACTTAGCTGAATTCACAATATCAAAAAAACTTCCCGAGACAAATTATTACAGATGCAACACTTTTCTAATAAATTCCAGAGCTTTTTTTTTTTCCTTTTATCATCTTTTACTCACTATCTCAATTCTCAGTTTTACTTCCATTTGTTAGCAAAAGCTTTTGGACATTACTGTAATTGCTTTCTTAAAAACACTCAGAAAAATATTTAATATATTCATTCAATGATATGGAAAAAGTTAAATAAATACAAGTTGAGAAAAATAAGACTTAGTTGCATGTGATGCGAAGTTAATGAAAAGTTCGATTTTACTAATGCTTTTCCTTTGGTAATACATAGTAAATCCTGATGAAGTAGCTCTTTCCTCAAGGGTCACAAGCCTTTACGTTCAGACATTTTGACTCTACCTTTGGTACAAATGAAGCAGAATGTCTTCTTAAAACATTGTTCCCTTTTAGAACAGACTTGACCTTAAGTACTTTCCATAACCAAGCCACAGTACCAGCCTGATGTAGCCACAGATTATACACCAAAAGCAGACTACACCAACAGAGTTTGGTTGGTGCTGGTTTTGGTAAGGGTAAGAGCTGGAGGGGTCGCTGTCCCTGCCCCCTCCAGTGTACTCCACTGACAGTTGCTAATTCTGACACTGTTGCTCATACTGCTGTATTTGCTGGTCGGGCATAGCCATCAGAAGCACTTTTCTGGCACTTTTACAGTAACTGTAGTACATTTGCATTTAGACAAATGAAATGAAGAAAATTAATCAGATAGAATCAATCATCAAGCACGTTGCTCAAAGCGCTGGTAAGGAAAAAAAGTAGAGCACCCTGGTCTAGTTGAAGATGTCCCTGCTCACTGCATGTGGGTTAGGCTAAGTGACCTCTAAAGGTCCCTTCCAACTCAAAGCATTCTATGATTCTGTGATTCTGTCTCAACTTTCTTCATTCTCTATTTCAGGGACTTTTGCTCAAGCCTTAAAAATTCACACCAGGGGCTATGCGTGCATTAACTGTTCTTAGGCTGACCCTGCGCCCTCTCCTTCCCACATCACCAGAAGGGTGCTCTATCTGCTCTTACGCGGTCCCCACAATCCTCTTTTCTTTGTACCTAGAACAATATCTGAACACCCTGGTGTTTCACATGTACTGGGAGGGACAGAACTATCTGAGGCAAGACAAAACCATTACACTGGAACAGCCCACCCATGAGGGCCATCCCTTCTGTCCACACCTGCTCACAGCTGGAGAGCACCCAAGGCTCCTGCAGTGCCTGCTCCCACCTCTGCTTGTCCACAGCCCACCCATGGGGACCATCCCTTCTGTCCACACCTGCTCACGGCTGGAGAGCGCCCAAGGCTCCTGCGGTGCCTGCTCCCACCCACCTCTCACATACGCATAGACTTTGGTGCCTGACGGTGAGCTTCACTCAGTCTTTAAACCAAAAGCAAATATCAGAAGCTGGATTCAGATAAGGTTTCAAGTGGGTTTTTTTGCATTTTGACAAATACAGTAGTGTCCGCGCCCTGCTGCCAGCAGCAGTTACTGAAATTGTAACCTGAACACAATGTTCAAAAAGCAACACATTTCAGGTAGGTGCCACTGAAGCCAGGTGCAAGCTTTCACACCAGGCTGCCCTGTCAGTCAAGCCACCTCCAACATCCCAACACACATCACTGGCAGCAGGCACCCACATTGACATACACGCTCTGTTATACTATCAGGCAGCAAGGCTGATAAAAACACACACACTTTTATCACTGCTGATGGACCTCACTGAAACTAGCAAGAATTGTCGCCAGTATTTTGACAAAACAAAAGCACAATCCGGAAAAAAGGCAGAGATATACTATCACAAAAGCCAACACAATGAAGAAGAAAAAAAACCCATAATAACACCAGACAAGAAATAAGTATGGAGGTGAAAGAAAAATCTCAGAAGTGAGAATATTTTGCATTTAGAGGAATGAAATGAAGAAAAATTATCAGATGGAATCAAACATCAAATACTTTGCTCAGAATGCTTGTAAGGAAAAAAAGTAGGAGTCCAGTTTTATATAGATTAAACAGACAAATTTTAGCTGGGACTAATGAAATAAAGTAGGGATGCATTTCAAAATACAAGAAAAAAAAAAGTTTAAAGGGAGGAATACACATTTCCCAGCATACTGAGCACACTTCACTTGTTTCTACAGAAAAAAAAAATTCCATTTCTTAAATGATGGGACCTTACACAGCTTTAATAACAACCATGAAGAGATCAAACTCTTAGGATCAACATAAGAAGATTCCATTAACAAAGATTCAAGAGATCAAACCTCAAGTTTACCACACTGTATTCAGATTCATTTGTTCTCTCATTACAAAACTGTTCTAAAACAAAGATTAAAAAAAAAAAAATCTATTCACACCTAACACCATTGTCACTCACATTGATGATTTTCTATCAGCATACACAGCAAAAGTAGTTGTTGATATGTCTTTCATATCACGACATATAATCACTTGCTATATTAATTTAAAGAACCTCTCCCTGTTTTTGATCAGAACTTTCCCTAAAGCAAGGTCTTTATTTCCTCAAATAACACAGAAGCCATTCTGCTGCTCCACTGTGGCCAGCTGCCAAGAATGGCTTTGCTCCGATTGTCACAACATTACATCTTGCTCTATGCTAGTGTAACCAACGTAACACAAAAAGGGTTTCTTCATCAAGCAGATTACATGAATCACTTAAACTTCAGATTTTTTGAACAATTAGGTTTTCTTTGTCTATAAATCATTATTTTTTTTATTCTTTTTTCTTTCTAAGTAATACATGCTAAAGAAAACCTGACACATTTGCAAAAGCACTCCAGTATTCTGCAATATTTTACACACAATTCTTGTCTGTTTACACTTACTTGAGACATCAATTTTCATCATGGCCAGAAATACCTACTTCTCTAGGCTCCATAATTTTCCAGTGTGCGCTATCAACCTTGTGCAGCATCTACATTTTTGTTTCAAAATCGTACAGCTTTTTAACCCAGCTGGCTACATGGTGCCATATGTGAACAAACCATAAAACCACTGCTGTGCTGTAAACGCAGGCAGGCAGCCGCAGTATCTTTGATGCTACTGGGATATATCTGGGTTTATACTGTTACTTTGACAAACAGCAGAGATTGACAAATGTGAGCCAGTTCTGTCTCTCCTCCACTTTGGAAAGCTCTCAAAAAAAGGTTAGATGCTTTTGTATGAGTAAGATGTAGGAAGATGCTTAGAGAATTGTAACTTATTATAAATGTCATGGTCAATTTTTCAACAATTGCTGCTTTGAGGAGATAAAGATAGAAAACACCGCTTTCTCTTCCAACAATTAGAATCTGTATTTGATAGTGCTTCAGAGATATCCCGCTATCTCTTACCTAGACAGGAGGCAAGACAGATAAAATGAAGTTCAGGGGGATAAAAAAAAAGTAACCTTCTCCTCCTCCCCCCATACTTGGGACAGGAAGAAAACACCAAATAGACATAGTACTCTATTGGTAAAACAAAAAAGCAGAACTGTAAGACCAGAGGGAAAAATCCACCACGACAGTACATAAAATACCATGAGGGAGGCATTGAGAAAAAACAGGGATACAAAGAGAATCCATCTCTTCCTAATAACAAAATATTAGGCTATCAGATTTCCAAAAGCAATTAGAAGCATGACTGCAACAAGTCTCAGCATATTCAACCTAGATACCAAACCACCCGAAGGAAGAGGCTTTCTTCCAATCTTTCACAGAATCACAGAATCACAGAATAGTAGGGGTTGGAAGGGACCTCTGTGGGTCATCTAGTCCTGTTCACGATAATTTTAACCTAAAATAAGAAAAAGAAAAAAAAAAAGGAAAACATTTCTTTAAGAAAGCACTGACCACAAAAGTCAAATTAACTCACACCTCAAAAGAGTAAAAAGCGAGAAATGCGTAAGCTGAATGAAATCATTAACAGCCGCGGCATTCTGATGTGGATTTACAATCCCACTGGTTCAGTTTTCTTACCACATCACTCTCATGTATCACTGGGAGCAAGAGAAATAGAGGCAATGCATGGGGGTTATATTATTACAATGACTGATGTATCAGCGCCTCTCTTTGCCTGAACACCTGCAGCTACCAACATCAGCGTCCGTGCTACGAAAAGGTTATTCCACCGGGCTGCGACGCCAGCGCACACCACTGTGCGGATCGCCGCCTCCACCGCACCTTTCTGTCTGGCAGTGCGAACGTTCTGGCAAGAAAACACATCGGCTTACTGCCCTGGTGTCCTAACGGGTCAAAACTCCAATGCTTTCAGTATTTACACTCGGAAGTACCAACCGGCTCCGAGTACTGCACCCAGGGCAAATCGGCGCGTCAAACCCTGCTCGCTGCTTGCACAGGCTCTGTTGGTTTCCACGTCTTTTGGTGTGCTGCCGACGGAGGCCTCCTCCATCCCCCGGAGTCTCAGACACCTCAGGTACAGAATTATTGTCAGACTACCCAGGAGAACCGCACCGCACGGCAGAGAGCCTGCTGCAGGAGGGTGAGGGAGGGCAAAGGACCGTGGAGTGCGCGCTCGGTGTTCACACGCAGACGGAAACCGCAGACGCGCCCCGGGACAGCTCCCGCCCCGCCGCTCCCCTCCACCCCAACTGCCCGGCAGCCGGGGGCGGCGCGGGGCCCCCCGAGGCCGCCGCTTCCCGGGACGGGCCCCGCCGGCGACTCGGCGGCCGCCCCGGCAGCGCCCAGCCGCCTCACCGGGGAGCCGCACGGAGAGCCGCCGCCGCCAGGGCCCGGGGGCCGGAGCTGAGGGCCTCGCCATCGGCTCTGAAGCGATGAAGCGTCACGGCCGCTCCGCGGAAGAGGGAGGACGGACAACCGGCTTCGCGCCAGCCCCCGGCGGGCACCGACCGCCGTCCGCGCCCCCAGCCCGGGCCCGCCGCCCGCTCACCCACCTCTCGCTCCCGCGGCGCGGCGCCCGCCCGGGGAGCTGCCCGCCGCGGCTCCTTCCGGCGCTCCCCTGACGTTCGCCGGAAACGCCCGCCTTCCTTCCACCATCGCCACCGCCTATTGGCCGGGCACCGCGCCGGCCTAGCGCGTCAGCGGAAGAGCGCCGCCGTGCCGGTGAGGGCTCGTCCCGTCCCGTCCCGTCCCGTCCCGTCCCGTCCCGTCCCGTCCCGCCGGGGCCTGCGCCTCATCCCGCGTCACACCATGGGCCCCCGGGCGGGTTGAGCCGAGCCCCGCCGCGACGGGTAGGCCCCGCCCCCGCCAGGTGAGCCCCGCCTCCGCCGTGGCTTCCGGGGTGCGCGGCCGGGCGGGAGCGGGGTGCCGTTCTTGACGGCGAGGGGGGGGGCGGCGGGCAGCCCGCCTTTCTCCTGCCCGCGTCCCGGTTCGCACCACGGAGCTCTGAGGCGGGGCCGTGGGGGGAAGGGGCGTCCCGGGGCGCGCGGCCGAGCCGAGCGGCTCCTCGCAGCCGGACGGGAAGCGCAGCTGAGAAAGCCCCGCTGTCAGAGCCCGTGACGCCGCCGCCGCTGGCGGGTCTGGGCCGCTGCTCCGGTGGGGTCGGTGCGCCAGGGGAGTTTGGTTCGAGCCGTGGGTCCCTTCCTGTGGCCTGGGCGGGCCGGAAGGCGCTGGTGCTGATCCTGCTGGTGGCATCGGCTTCATTCACCCCGTTCCGGTCCTGTTCCGTGTTTGCCTTATGCTGTTGAAGCGAGCGGAGGTAAAACGGGCCGTCCTCCGGCAGCTGCGCACTCCCCCTTGTGCTGGGCAGCGTCGCACCGAGAGGCTGACACCCCTGCCTGGGACCAGGGAGAGCACGGGTTTGGTTCCCTCCTGTGCCACAGGCTCGTGATTGGAAGCCCGAGCCACGCTCCTGCCACAGCTAATGGTTACTTGATTTGGGTCTAAACTCTGTTGACACTGTTAAATCAAAAATAGAATAAGGTCTTTTAAGCATCAAGATAGAAGAACTCAAGTTAACCTGAGTGAGCGTGTCTTGAGTCGCTTGCTCATAATCGCTTATACATGCTTTAATTGATTAAATCACAAATCTGACCTTGTTGCTGTGTACTTAAAAACAAATAAACATAAAAGTTTGTGCTTACGTTGAGTTGTTGATATCATGTCATGAAAATACCAGTAAATTCAGACTCTGCTTGGTGCTTCAGAGGCATCTGAACTATTTTGATGGTGTCCTTATGTGTTCTGAGACAGAGCAGAAAAGCCAATTACTGAAATTAATCATTGTCTTCTCTTGTGGTGCTCTCAAAATGAGTGACAGATGCTGCATTAAGCATATTGGATTCAAGCGAAACATGCTCGTGTACCCAGTATATTTCACAGGAGACTTAATCATTGCTGACAGATGGCTCTTGTTGAAGAATGGCTTCTTGTAGTTTCAGTTGTTGCAAAAGACAAAAAAGGCTGAATTCAAGAAGTCATAGTAACGAGAGACAACTCCATCCTGAAATTTATTATGTGAAGATGATAAATGAAGAAGGCGTTATTATTACAGAGAGGCTATTACATTAATGGGAGTTGTGCTCAATGCTGTGGAGATCATGTACTGGCTCCCAGCTGATGCTTTAACATGAAGTAACCAGGTAATATCCTGAAGAGCCGGGAAACCCCATAAAAGCATTCAGTATAGTGTTTTGATTTGTTGGGGACATCTAGCAGGATACGGAAGCCAGGTCGTGCGTGACCCTCAGGGGAGGCCCCTGCAGGAACTAGAAAGCTCAGATGGTTTGGGAGGTTTTTTTTGTCAGCCTGTGAAGTGGAAACCTAAAAGCAGAGAGACTGATGGTCAAGGAGAAAGAATGTGATGCAAATGTTAAGCTTGTATTGGACAGTTCCGTGGAGTTAGAAACTTCCTGAAGTAAAAGGACCCTGAGCCTTGTAATGATGAGCCTCCGGATGAGAAGTGTCTCATCTAGGGAGTTAGCTTAGAGCTGGAATTGACTTTTTTTACCACCTTCCCGCTCCCCCCCCCCCCCAGCTAGAAAACATCAGACCAATAAATATGAAGCTGGTGTGGCAACGTTGGCATCCATAAATGAAGGGGGGGGGGGGGGGGAAGCTATTGTTTATGTGGTGTTGGCACTTGGTATCCCCACAGGGTCTTCATGATGGTTTAAAAAAAAAAAGACTAATGGATTGGTTATAGCAGAGTTCAAATTGACACATGATGTTTTGTTAAGGTGTACAGGGGTGGGAAGAAGTATGCCAGTAGTTGGATCTAAAACTGCATTTATGCCACTGTATTCACAACAGATAACCAGAAATCTGCATTTTAACCTGCTCAAGCTTTTGGAGAGATTACTCTTGGTAGAATATTATTTTTTAATGTTTTGCGGAAGATTTGTTAAGGACAACGAGGCTTTTAAGTAGATAGATGAATGGCTCAAACATTGCCATTGTGCAAACCTGTCGGTGTATCTGCTGGCTTAAATAAGGTATTTAGAAACCATCCCAATGACCTGTTAATATTTAGAAGAGGAAGTCCTCCTGTGGATCTGGGGAAATACTCTTTCCTGGAGTGATATATTTGAACCTTTGCCATGTTGAACATGAGCGTGGTGATAGCCTTACAGTTACTGTACTTCTTCTTTTATTAAAATTGTGCCTGTCTGGCAAGTCAGACATTAAAAGTAAGAAATCCTGGCACCATAGTCCTAAATAATACAAATTGCTAAGAACATTTGGGCAGTTGGAGCAGCAAGAGTGTTTCACTTAGATTTGTCCGAGGGACGAGAAGCAAAGCTCAACCTCAGCTGTTGGGCAGCCAGCGCTGCAGGGTGCAACTCCTTCGGCTTGCTTCTGGAAAAAGTAGCATACAGCTGAAAATGGCCGTTCTGTACTTTGCATTTATTAATAATTTCCTATCGACTGAGCTGTTAGGCCTGTAGTAATCTTCACATGACACATCACCTTCTCTTTGGAGGCTTGCGCTGCGGTGTTGCGGAATACACAAGCTGACCTTCTCCAGTCATGCCATCCTCGCTGGCGCCTGGTCGTTAATACGGGGCCCACGTGCTCTCTTGTTAAAAAGTGCTCTAGCTTCTCTTGTCCTTTTGCTGCTGTCTTCTCCTCTGCCCTTGCAATGTATGAGCACTGGCGACATACCGCAGTGCAGCGCTGCGGTAGCTCTTGCCGAATCCTTCGTATCCACCGTGCATCTGGATAACTGCGCTTCGGGCCACCTATTCCCGTGGCGTGTCGCCAAGTGCATCTGGTTAGGCTTGTCAAGGATACTCATGCCAAGCAGCGAGGAATTTGGGATAATGAATCCCATCTGCGTAACACCAGATGCAGTATGTGGCCTTTATTGCAAATTTATTCTGTTTTCATTTGCTTAACCTTTATGTTGCCATTTCTGCTCATGCCAAAAACCACAGTCTCGGAGCACGGGAGAACTCAGAGTTCAGTCGCTTGGAAACTGCCACTCAAATGAACTGTGATACAGTAAGCATGTCGGGAAAGAGAAGTGAAGCACTTGGATAATCACTGTCTGCTGGGAATGTCAGGTCTTCAGATGGCTGAATCATGAAATGCCAGAGAATAGCCGCAGCCATGTGATATTAGTTACTTTGTTGGCACTTGGCCAAGCAATCTGCTCAAACTCGCTACCCAAAAAGCCCCCTAAGAAACTGTGTGTACTGTGACCGATGTTGATTTCTAATACTTAGTTTCTTTCATCCCCTCATCAGCTTTTGTCTGCATTTTTAAAATGAGTTCGTCTTGCTGAAGAAATGGCTTGCTCCTCAGTTAGGAATCGGCTAGAGGTGCCAAGCGGGAGGAATAAGGTTGCAGGAAACTGGCTAAGTGGGTTGTAATGGGACTCTGTGGGGAACGGTTTTGCTATACTATTTGGTGTTACCTCTCATAAGGGTTGTGCTTTATTCTGATCTTAAATTTAGCTCTTGGACCAAGCCATGGCTACAGAATAGATTGGCGGGAAGAAGTGTTTTGCACAGACTTTAGCAACACTTCAAATTTTGGGGAATGTCCAAACATGAGGAAAAACATAGGCTGTTCTTTTGCAAGTTAGTTCAGGTACTCTTTACCTAGTATGGGATGATGTCTATGCAATTTTGACAAGGTTTTTGAACTGATTCATTGTTTCTAGGCATATTCTTGGCTACTTAGTTTCAAGAGCTTAAAAGAGATTGGAAATGAAAAGGGGTTTGAGATTTCCCTGGTTCCTGCCAGTATAGAGCTGCGTAATCAGGAGGAGGAGGAGGAGGGGGAGTGCCTCCAGGGGAGATGCCGTCTATGATCAGTTCTGGACACTTGCCATTCCAGAGCAGTCTAGAAGCCTGAGCCATAGTTGCAAGCGGAAATCCTTGCTGCTTTAGCAGCCAAGATGCATTTTAAAGCCCGTGCAGCATCTTTCCCCCCCCACTAATTAGGACTGTGGTTTAGGGAAGCTTCCTCCCACTTAAGTGAATGTGCTTTATTCTGTGTTGAATGCAGCTGAACTGAAACTTGTGTAAAGAATCAGAACATGCAGCTACTTGAATAAAGGTCATTAATTTCACATATTAGTGAGAATGTTTAATAAATGGAGATTACTTGTTTCTTTCTGACCCTAAACCTTTCTTTACTGCGCAAATCAGCAGAGGCTTATTCTAACTACACCAACTTGTCTGTTTTTTCATGACTTACACATTGACTCACATACAGCAAAACTATGCTTTGGATCCAGGGGAGGGGGAAGGAATGTACGTCTTGTGTAGCTCATGAAGGCAGACACTAATGTCATGTAAAGTGATGAAAGGGAAATGAAAGCTATGCTTTCCTGCAACTTTATCATGACCATCTGGACTGGGTTTGAAAACAACTTTTAAAAAGTCTTGCAACTGATTTATAATTGATTGCTCTGTTGAATACAATTTAAGTCCTCTTTCTTTCTCCTTTTGTCAGAAAAATGAGTGGTGGATTGGCACCAAGCAAAAGCACGGTGTATGTGTCCAATTTACCCTTTGCTTTGACAAACAACGATCTATACAGGGTAAGTTTTTAAGAGCTGCATTGTGCAGATTAAACTTGTTGACAACAATTTTGAGTGTAAATACAATACTGATAGCATACTCTTAGAAAAGTTTGTCTTGATATATTTAAGACTAATGAAATGCAATTGTCACTGTTAAATCTTTTTTATTTTGTTTTATATTTCAGATATTTTCAAAGTATGGCAAAGTTGTCAAGTAAGTGACCTCATATGGCCTGCTATTTTTGTAGCTTTAATTTAAATATTTCATGTCTTTGCTTCACTTGGAAGTCTTGTGCTTCTTATAATTTAAGTATGAATGTGGAACTGTGCTGAAGTCCTGTTCATTTTTAATAAAGTATAAATTTCATTAACAACTGGAAGTTCTTGCAGTTGTATGCATAAAGTAAGAGTATTTGTGTTGGGGAGTGGTTTTGCTAGCCACCTCTTAAAAGTGAGTAGAATGTTGTTCTATACCAAGAGTCTTTTCTCTGAAATAAGTGAAACAATATTGTTCTAGTAAGTGTTGTTCCACTTACCCCAAAAACCACCTGGGATGCAAGTGGATCAGTGTAAATGTGGGAGCTTCTACTTATTTGAACTAGATGTCACGATTCCCACAAACAGGTCCCACAATTGCACTGTATAATTCCTCTATTTATGGTTCTAGAGGGACTTGTTATTGTGACTGCTTAGTATTATATTTAAGATTAGACGTAAGGCTGCATAGTAACAGCCTTTAATATGTGGGGTATTCATGAACAGTACTTGTGAGTACCTGCCTTTATGTTCAAATGATAGGAATAAATGCCACAGTAAGGAAATTACTGTTTTGTTCTGTTTCTTTATTTTTAACTGGTCAGAATAACAAGATTTAAGACTTCACTTTTCAACCCTACACCAGCAAAAATCTACTCTAACTTCTAGTAGCTCCTGTAGTAATCTGTGAGATACAGAGCTAAATTCAAAGTTTTTGAAGTCTCAGGAGTGTGTTTCAGATGACAAATAGCAGGAAAAGCCAAACTCCAACTTTATAAAAACATATTTTTTAAATTGACAGAGAGGAAAGCCCTTATGCAGGGCTCTGGCAGACGTGCAGTGACCAACACAACGGGGCAGCTACAGTCTTTATTTTTTCCAGGGTGGGCCGTATCACCTGTTTTAGTTGGTTGCTGAGCTACCAATTTAGGAAAATCCTGAGCAAAGGTTGTAGTAGTGCTTGCTTTTAATGTCTGTTGAGGGGCTTGTTCTCCATAAATTTGTCACTTCTGACCTCCCTTCTATCATTTGGTAATGTCTGTTTGGGGGCAGGGGTCTCCTACTGTCTTGGCTTTTAACGTTATTCAATAGGAGGAAGAGAATAGTATGAAGTATTGGCTGTATGATGTATTGCTCATTTTAAAGGTGTCATAGCAGCATTCTCTCTTTTTTTTTTCTTTATTGGTAATTTCTAGTGTTTTGTTTGCTTTTTTTGACTGTCAGTCAGTGGTGTTTATGCTGTTTTCAGATGCCTGTGCAGAAGAAATTTTGCACTGCGTCCTGGGTGAAAGTAGCTAATTTAGAACTTGCAACTCTAGCTGCGCAGTTACTCTTTCTGTTTTCCTCCACTTATATATTGACTTGCAAAAAATTCACTTACTGATACCTAATTTTCCCTTACATTTTGTCTAGTTGCTGCCAGAAGTTAACCAAATGCAAAGAGTCACAAAACACCATGTATAAGATACTACCATCTTTTTTTATCTAGCAAAATTTGTTTCCTGTTCACCCCTTTGCAAAAGGTGACCTGACTATAAACAGTGCAGATACTGTGGGATTCTACTGATACTCCCATTTCACTGTGAAACTGAGAGTATCAAGGATCAGTTTTCCTGTTTGTAAGTTGTTATTAATTTCCCAACAAAAATCTTCTCAAATATTAGCTTGATTTCTGTAGAGTCTTTGTTCAGGCACTTTAAAACACTTTGCAGAAAGCTTTGCAACGTCACCTAGGTCAGCTTTCACTTAAGAAGCTTAATTAGACTTTCTTTTTTTGACCTAGCAAAATCATGCTGACTTTTTTTCCATACTGCGTTTCTCACCCCGACATATCCTGACTGTTATGATTTCAGCTCAGTTTGTTCAGTGAGAAATCAGACTTTCTAGGGCTCCGAGAAGTTGCTGATTTTTTTTAAATTTGTCACACTTATTCTTTCTATGTTTGTGTTATTAACTGGTACATTCAATATCCCAATTAGAAGCCTGGAAGTCATATTAGGATTCCATCGGAACTTTTGGAAGGGTAACTTGGCAAAAGAATTAATAGAATTGTTCTAGAATCAGTTTTATTGACACTTCAACTCAATGCATTCAATTGGACACACCCTTGTTCAAGAGGCTTTGGTAGAAAAACTGTTCTAAGCTCTATCTTTCTGTGCATGTATTTTGGGGAAAATTGAGCTTTATTTACTGACCTTTTATTTCATACACTTTTTACTATGTAGGTCATCTGTTACTTACACAGGTTCTCTGGTAGGTAGCAGCGTTTGTCTGGGGCTTTTTTTGGAAAAAGGTCCTGTTGCTTCTTACAATTTTGGCTTGCCTTATGGCTGAACCTTGTTCTGCCCATGGTGGACACAGGGAGGAGATATTCCCTACTTTTTAACGTGTCCTTTTACTTTTATGTACGTGCGGATTGGCTTCCTGTTTCCCACTGTTTGTTTTTTTTAGGGCTAAAGACAATTGATGTTAAGATTGACAGCACTGAGCTAGTGTGGGTGTCCCCCTCTTCACCTCTTTTCATTCTTTTCCTTTGTCTGTTGTTTTTACTGGGTCTAAATCTTTCTTGAATTTCTCAATGTGCTGCTAGAGGTGTTGTGTTAGACTGAAGATTCAATTTGTATGTCGTGTACAATAACACATGCATCCATGACCTGCTTGGATTCCAGTTGGAGATATTTGTAGAACAATACCATATATACTTATTGTTTCCTATCATGAACATGTTGAGCGGCTAGTCCTACAGAAACATAGAATTCTCAGTTTGGATGCAGTTTGATACACTGTGTTTTTCAGCAATTATGGCAGCTGTCAAGATTACTCCTGAATTTTAATTTCACCTCCAGTTAGGTTCTCTGCAAATCTGAAGAGTATGTTCTTTATTCTTTAAGTCATCCAAAGGAATAAAGAATGATACTGGACCCAGAAAGACCCCACATACTTTTTAAAATCAACTCCGCTCTACCTGTAAGCACATGGCCTGGTTAGCTGTTCCTTTGAATTTCTGTTTAATGAGCCTTTCTGTTGTTAAATATACTTTATTTCCTTTTCGCTGTGTAACAAAGCTAAGATCCCACAGAGATCTTTAAGGAAAAAATAACTCTGAAGTAATTTTAGTGTATCAATAATGTGGTTGTATGTTTTCAGAGTTACTATTATGAAAGACAAAGACACCAGGAAGAGCAAAGGAGTTGCCTTTATTTTGTTTTTGGATAAAGAATCTGCACAAAACTGTTCTCGGGCACTTAATAACAAACAGGTAAATTGTGGAACGTTGTTTTGGTAGGAGGGTTGGGTTTACAGCCCCAAAATATTTACCTTTTTTTTCCAATTTGCTGTAGTTGTTTGGAAGAGTAATAAAAGCAAGTATTGCCATTGATAATGGAAGAGCAGCAGAATTCATTCGCAGGCGTAACTACTTTGATAAGTCTAAGTGTTACGAATGTGGGGTGAGTAAAACCAAAAATTAACTACTACATTCCAGTTTTTTTCTTCAGTTAGGCCATTGCTAATCCTGCCCATGCTGTTAAAATAAATTTTTGTGTTGATACTATCAACTTGCATAGCAGTAGTAGCATTTTCAAGAATGATAATACCCATTTTGTCCTTTAATTGGGATTTTGCATGTGGGGAAAAAATATGTGCTTATAACTGCTGCTTAACATGCTTATGAGTAGACGGGTATCAGTATAAAGCTCTATGAGAAGGAAAACCTCCTGATCTTCAAAATACCTGCTTTTGCTATATCTTTGGACATTCATGATGTAGTTGGTGGTAAAATAAATACTAGAAACAACTGCTTTTACACAGAATGAGTGTGTTTTAAATTTTAGGCAATTGCTGGCTTTTCCTTAATATAATAACATAGGAGATTGAGCTTTGGGTAGTATTTAACATCAAATACAAACTTGATTTACATTCATAACACTTTTGAGAGCAAAAATGTTGACTCATTTCTGTTTCTGAAACTGTTGATGCTGAGTTTTACATCTTGTCTTGAGCATAAACTGTGCTGTAGTGTATTCAGCTATTGCAGCAGCCAAAGAAAATCTACTTTGCTCATAGCTTGTTCTCAATTTGCAGTTAAACATGCATATCGCCACTAATCTCTTCGTTTCCATGGCAAGCTTATGGAGAAGAGTTTGTCTTCTGTGTGCTAATTCAGCATTCCATTTATCTTACTAATTGCTTCAATTTTTTTCCCCCATGAAAAAAATTAACTTTCCTCATGATATGTTTCAACATATAGTTTTTTGTAATGGTTTCTGTTAAGCAGTATTTCTTTTTCTCCAAGGAAGCAGGACACTTAAGTTATGCTTGTCCTAAAAATATGCTAGGAGAGCGGGAGCCACCAAAAAAAAAAGAAAAGAAGAAGAGAAAGAAAATGATTGAGCCAGAAGAAATGTATGTATATTTATTTACGTGTTGATACTTCTTTTAGGCAGCTTTTTCATACTGAGAACTTAAAATAAAGATCTATGTGTTTTTTTCTCTCTACACAATGAAGTGAGGAGGAAGAAGAAAGTGAAGAGGAAGGAGAAGACCCTGCTCTAGATAGCCTTAGCCAGGCCATAGCTGTTCAGGTACAAACTTGAAGCGTATTTATTACTTATTATTATTGAAATGCAACTCTACTTCCTTTTTTTAGCTGCTTTTCTAAAGCTCTGAGATAACACCCATCAGTCTCTTACCCTCTGTAGCACTCGGGGCATTTGTGCCTGACAGTAGTTGGTGACTATAGTTGGCTGCTTCATATTGCAGGCATGTTCAATCATCATCTTTTCTTTTTTTTTTTTTTTTTACTGTTTCAATATTGCTATGTTTGTGTATTGCAATTCTTTTTTTCCTTTAAGCTCCTTTGCTGCTTAGTTTCCTGTCATCTCTGCTGTGATGCTCTGTTAGGTTTCTGGTCCACAAATCCCTCTTTACTCTGTAAACTGAGCAGCCAGAAAAATTGTCATGTATATATGACCAGGTACATCCTCTTCCCTCACTCACTAGAATACCCTTGAACAACATCTATTTCTGGAGCGCTTCCTTTGCATAATACAGTCCATTGCGGTCACTAACAGATCTCTTCTCTCAAAACATATTCAATGCATTTTTTGTTACGTATATAGATAGTCTTACAGCTGTATTACTATCTTCTTTAATATTTACAGGCTTTTGCTTCACTGCACAGAGCAAGCCTGACCTGATGTTCAAATTTCATGGCTCCTTAGTCCTCAGCTGGCCCCTGTGTGCCCCTATCCTCCCAAAAAAACCCCTCAGAGTTTCTAAAATAACTTTGCCCTCATTACAGTCATATTCAGGACAAAGCTTTTACAAGATATTGTCAAAAAAAAAGATGCAAATATGCACAATTATCCCACACTCACTCCCTCCAGAGAACTCCACAATTGGTAGTAAAACCTATCAATGTAAACAAGCTAGGAAACCTTCCCATTTCTCTAACCATCCAGATTTTAACTGGGATAGCATGTTTCTCAGTAAAAACAGGAAGCATCTATTTAAACCTGTAGTTAATTAACCTTGACATCCCTGAAGACATTCATTTCCTGAATGAATGACCGCAAAAGACAACAGATAGAAGACTTGTTAGTGGAACAGAGCTAATTCAATAACGTTAGTTTAAAACGCGATGCATTCTTTGCTTCATACCTAAGCTGCTCTACAGTCCTGTAAGTTTTCCAGGTGCAAAGTTCCTCCCTTTGAAAACAGAAGGTATTCCATGTGGCCTGCATTGGTGTTGAAGACTTACTGTCTGCATGCGAGAACTACTTTCAGAAATGTTTTCTAGTGCATTCATCGCAGAGTTTGTATGGAAATTGAGATAAACCCTTTGAATTCTTTATCTTATTAAATAATTCAATGCATGTTAATAACTAGCATTATTATTTGTAATACATCTTAATTTTTCTTAATCCTAGGTAATGCTTTATGTTTTTCATTGTAGCAAGCCAAAATTGAGGAAGAGCAACAAAGGTGGACACAGACTGCAGGGGAATCTTCAATTTCAGATGATTCGAAACGTCCACGGATTAAGAAAAGTGCTTATTTCAGTGACGAGGAAGAACTTAGTGATTGAAATAATAGTTTTCTATGCATATATAATATATATAGTGTACATTTTGTAAAGTGCTACAAAGTTATCAGTAATACAGGTTTGTCTTTGTGTTGAAGACACTTACGGAAAATCATGTGGTAGTTCTACTCTGCCCGTCAAACATTTCTTTGATATCTCTCTCTCTCTCAAAACTTCACCCTTCAATGCAGCTTCTTAAGAAGATGTTTCTACACTTACCTAAAAAAAAGATATCTGGGAGAATGCTTCTTGCAGTTAATATCTAGACCCAAACCCTGGCAGTGAAATCTTTCATAAAAGAATTTTCTAAAATTTTTTTCCTAAGAGGAGTTCCTCTTAGTATCACTGTCAGCACCACTGATGCTTTATGTGTTGGTCTGTTTATTGCCTGTTTGGAAGGAGTGCTTTAGTCGTACTTTAGTAGTATATGACTCTTGCACTAGTTCCTCTGCATAGGGTTGAATTTCAGCCTTAAGCATTGTACTAGTTTTTCAAGTTTTCATGCACTAATATAATAAACTTGTAAGTCACATAAGCTTGGTCTGTGAAATCATTTTAGACTAAACAATACATCTGTCTGTTTTCTGGAAGGATATTAAGATATTAATCTTCTGTCTTATGCACGGTTTTAGTAACTTGCTGTACATTTTTTAGTATTCTATAGCCTATATTCAATATAGGCTTCATAGGAGATGCAAGTTAGAAGTTATGTGGTAATTAGTTCAGTCTTGAAATATTCATACTTAATATATTTTAAGAGTGGTAGTTTTCTTGCTCTTGCATTAAAATTGAGAATGGTCATATGTTTAAAAATGAGAATGTACATATGTTTTAATATGCTCTAATCTGATACTGAAAGTCTTTTTCTGTGATAAAGGCTTATACTGTGCTGTTTGTAACTGCCGTTTGGGTGCCTAAGATGGTAATTATGGTTATGCACAGGATTTTAAAGATACTGGTATCTAATATGGATCACAGTCCTATCTTCTCAGCTGTCTGAACCTGCTGGCAAAAACCAGAGGGCACAGAGTTTCCTGTGTGCTTAAAAATCAGCTTTCATGTATTCTGGAACCGTTGTGGTCTCTAAGCAAAGTGTGTTGGCGCCTATTTAGCACCTAAAGCTGTTCAGATCTTTTAAATAGAGCCCCCATCCTTAAATCTCTGTAGGGTTCTAGTCATGTTCTCCTAAAAATCCTCAGACATGTTAGGAGAACTGTACAAATCCCTGCAGCAGTGATCACTCCCAAAACCACAGACACATGGTCATGGTGGTAACCTTTTTATATTGGCCGCTTTGTGTAGTCAAACTTTTCATTTTTAGGAGGCGCAATATAAAACACATTCATGCTTTCACACTTGGAAGAAGAGACCAGCTGGCCTCTGTTTCTATTTTCAGCTCTTCCTGTTGCTCATCAGGACTTGGTTTTCTTCCAGCTATAGGAAATGTAAATCCAAATATACCATTACATGTTCTTAATTAATGTCAATTTACATTCAGATATATGACTGGGTGCAAAGAAAAGACATGCACGCACCCCACCCCAAGCTAATATAAAGCAGTCGCATTCAGAAGGTCGTTCTGGGGTCTTCTGTTGCTACTTTCACAAGAATTCAGAAACAAGAATAAGGTAATAAAGTGAAAGATATTTCTGTACAAACTACTCAAGTCAGAATAGGGAGAAATATTTGGCTTTATATGTGGGAAGGTCTTGGACTCAGTAATCCAACTGATGTTTTTAAGACTTACTTTGTGACTTTCTGCTGAAAGCACAATATATTCAGGCTAGTTAAATCTGAAGTTTTTCTTTCGGAAAGATCTTGATACTGGATAGCCAAGTGCTAAAGTGCCAGTGAATAAATGCAAATAGCTGTACATTATGTGTGTAGTAATGAAGGGTGAGGAGTTCTAAACTCTGCTAAGGAAGAAAATCTTGCTGCCAGCATCTTCTCTGCAAATGCTAGGTTAGGGCTCAATGGCAGGGAAAAAATAAAAAATTTTTGACAGCAAAACAAACAAAACTATTATGCCACTGCTTAAAATCAGGGTTTGTCATCTTCTCCAGTACCATGTTCAATGCTGTTTTTTAAAAAAAAGTAGAAAACTGAAATGCAATAGAGGACCAGTTTGACATTGTTTATGACTTTGATCTGGGAATGTTTGATGCCTTGTAAGAATTAAGATTTCAATGACGTGATCAGACAGCAAGTTTCAAACTTCTGTTTCATTACAGTGTGTAATGCAATAGTGGAACTCACTGCTATGAGACTTTTCAGGGTCATAGTGTCAAAAGGATTAGACATATGTAGAATGTGATGGTTATTTTAAAATATTAACTTAAATACAGTTTCCACTCAGAAATATCCTAAATTACCGACTACCTTTAGCTGTAAAATATACAGAGAGATGAACAGTCTTGGAATGTTTTATTATACACTTTACTGTTTCGTATTTGCTACTGGTGTCTTGTCAGAAAGAATAAAACCAAAACTGACCTTTGTTCTGACCTAATATAGTACTTTGTCAAGAGTTCCAGTAGCTGAAGCGTGTTGATATATCTTTCTACTCTGCTGCTTCTGCCTCCCTGCTTTCCCCGAAGGATTTGCTTTTGTCAGCATGAAGCAGTAGCTCAGTCCAGACTATTACAGCTGACCTGGTGGTGTTCCTCCATGCTCTTTTGTTCCAAGCATGAAGTCGCTTGAGGCAGGTGACATTGGAAAAGAAACAGATAAAAATGAACCTGCTTCTGTGCAGAGTTGTTGTACTGAATTCCTTACCTTCAATCATCTTCCTTGAACAGTTCTCTTAACTCTGTTTGAACTTCTGTTGATTAGCAGTGCTTACAGTTCCTGGCTTAGAGTCAGGGTAAAGAAGAAAGCACCTAGTGCCTAAAACGGGACCTAGAGGGACTTTGGAGAAGTAGGATTTTTGCACTTTGGTCTCCTGAATCATTTTAAGTTTCTATTCTTCATTAGCAAGACAATGAAGGATCTCTAGCTGAGAAATTCAGAACACTAGCATTAGGCAACTATTAAGTTAGATAGCATGAGTACCTGTTCTGCTTACTTAAATGCAAAATTGTTGTCTGCAGCAACCCCTGATGCAGCTGCTTCGTTCTGGAAAAAGGCCCAAACTTGTCAACTAAGTCTCTTTATGTTGAAAACCGAAGGATTTGCTCCTGTCCGTGCCCGACCTCACCTGCTCCAAGCAGCATGGCTTCAGGCTTCCATCCGAGTCTGGTCAGGTGGGGTGTTAACTGGGCTCCTAATTGACATCAGGCCAATAGGGTGCAATTAGTTTTCAAAACCTGAGCAGGAGAGCGGTGCTTTTGTCAGAGTTTGGTGTCTTAAAACATCAGCTCAGGAAGCAGAAAACAGCTTTGGTGGCTGCATGGCTCTGGGCCAGACAGATGAGGCTATGTAGCCATGTTTTCAAACAAGAAAATAAAAACCGCCTTGTAGAACACCTTCCTGTTATTGTTAGGAAAAACACAGGGGTTTGTGGGTGGGGTGTTTTGGTTTGGGGTTTTTTTTAGTACTTTGAGGACCTAGCTTAGGCTAGCAAGCTGAATGCTGCTCTGAGAATATGTATAATATGGCTCTGATTACAGAGAAAATGAGATTAGGTGGCAGACAGATTTTTGTTATTTTAAAATAATGTCAAAAACTTGGACCTTTCTGCAAACATCCATCTACTAGATTTTTATCTTTTGTATTTTCAAAACAGCTTGAAAATTGTCAAAATAATGCTTTCTAGGTCATGGGACCTCTTGTCTAATGCAATAGCTAGCCAAGTAGTGTCTCAAAAGCCACTAGAAGATGACTTTTATCTGTCCTTGGGGAAGAAGGGGCTTCAGAAGGGGGGTGAGGATCATTAGCTTAACTGATTATAAGTGGTATTACTCATACTGTGCCTGTGCCGCACTTGTTAAACCATTGCAGCTATGAGGCACTGGAGTAATTTTAGTCCATGTTTAGCAGGCTCCCACTATGTTCTTGGCATATTCAGGTTACTGCTCTCAGCAGAGCAATAGAAGGGGCTGTAAATATAAAGAACTATGCATAGCTAAATAGGTGATGTCTGGAACAAATTGTAAACACTTTATCTTTGGCTTCTGGGTCACCGTGTTCTCTGGGATAGCCCTTTCTTAATCTGCAGAGATGACTTACTGTAGCATGGGAAGGTGAGCTGTGCCTGCTGTTTGGCTGTAGTCTTCTGGGGCACAAACGATCAAACTGCTTAGAAAAGCTAGATGTGAAACATGATATTTAAAAATGGGATTTATGAGGTGCTACTATGAACAGGTAGAGGTAACTAGTACAGAGACCTCTTCGTTTCCACTTATTTCATTTGGCATCTACGGTGTCAGGATGATAATATATGCCATCACAATTGCAACATTGCTCTTCTATAAAAATATTTAAAACAACACTTTTCTAGATGTGTTATCTTAAAATAACTGGTATTGGATAGCTGATTGCTTCTTTTCAGTATAGAATAGAAGACTTTTAGGTGTCTAAAATGTTCCTTCTAAACAGCTTTGTTTGTCTTACGGATCTTACACACAGGGTGAGTTTTTTTTGTAGCTGTTGACGGCAGTATTAAAAATTACGACACTGTTCCTTCTTTAGAGAAGAAGGTGTCAGGTGAAGGGTTTAGTCACTTGCAGCGTAGATGACCTTGTTTCTTGTATATATCCTGGTGTCTGTAAAAAGTATCCTAGACGGGATAAGATGAGGAGCTTCTGTATGTAAAAGAAAGCAATATTTTTGAAGTTTAAGAAGTTTGTGTTTTGAAGTTTAAGAATTGTACAGGTTTGTGAAATATCGTTTTGTCAGTGCTAGGCCAACCCTGACCCTGCCGTGCATTCCGACAGATGAGATGCGTGCTTATACAAGTATTTAAAGGATGGGCTAGGTAATGCAGCACGTAAAAAGTTACAGAAATTGTGGCAGTAAAATGTGATAAAAGCGTGTGTGAAAAATCTAACCAACCCAATGAGGCAATGTAGGTCGCAGTGGCTTGAAGAAATACCACAGTTCTTAACAGAGAACTTTCCTGTCTGATTAATAGGATGCTCCAGAGAATCAAACGCATCTTGGAGATTCTGAGTCTGTCAAAGGCAACAAGCCTATGCTAAGATGAGCTGACCCACGAAAATTCAGCTTTATCAATATGCAGTTTTATCAATATGCAGTTAAAGAAAATTAGAAGGCATCCAAATTTAGATTCTGTGCCAAGCTTGGTGCAGTACAGCAAAAACGGTCACTTGGTTGCAGGACTAGAGATGCGTTATTGTGACTGCGTATGTGGTGGCACAGGACGTAGACTCATTCTGCCCAATGAACAGATGTGGCTATGGAAGAAGGAGAGACCCAAAATAGAACCACAACGGATATTAAGGACTGTATGGGCATGCTGTGAAGTTCCAAGGCACTGAATTGTATTTTTAGAGTGAATGGGATAGAACTGCTTGTACTATGTTCTGCTTAATTGAAGAATGAGTGTCTTATCTGAAAATTATGACCTTTTTGGTAGTACAAGTTTGTACTGATGTGCAAATGTTCAAGGAAAGAAGAGGAACTAGAGGAGGACACAGTTCTACAAAGGACCTCACTTGGGATGCCCTTGATGTGCGAATTTGATTAGGTGGCAAAGAGCCATCTGCCCATGAAGCCTGGAGCCGTGAGGGTGCATATAAAATGAAATGACTTAGTAGCATATGGCAGTCAGGAAAGATGAGAACATGCAGTACTTGGACGTGATGGGTTTGAGTTCATGAACCATGTATCTGTAATGAGTGATCGTAGTCCTTGAAATTATGTTCTTTCAAAGAAAGTTTTTGAAAATTCAGCAGCTAGATTTATTTTCGTCTGCGGCAGCATAACGTTTTGAAGAAGTGTTTTTACTGTGGGAGGCTTTCACAGGAAAAGCTTAACAGAGGAAACTCAGTTAATTAAAATCTGGAACATAGTTCTGCGGCAAGGGTGGATTCTCTGCGAGTCCCATGCCTGTGGCATCCCAGAGAATGCGGGGCCCCAGGGCGTTATTCATGTTCATATTCAATTTAGCTGAAGCTGCTGGAGAATGTCCAGAGTCCTCTCCCTTTGCTGCACAATTTACGTCAAGCCCATGATGGAGTACTTGAGTTCAGGACAAAGTAGCCCTTGAAAAACTTCTACCTTTTTTTTCACTCTTCTGTTATTTGTGCTAGGGTGACGGATTTGTACTATATTGCACACACGTTGTCTGCCCACTAAATGTTAAAAGACTACAAGCTACAATATGTTGTTATTACTCCTGCCAACTTACTGCAAATTTGGTGTGGTGTTCTTCCTTAGGATTCTGTGAGTGCGATTGTTACCTAAACCTTTGAAATGGCAAACTGGTGGATGGGAAAGCACTGCGCTCCATTGATCAGCATGTGGCGGGAGCACTGCACGCAGATTGCTCTGCTCTTTTGAGGACAGGGTGATCAGTAATTATTATAACAGCACTCTCTGGACGCAACTTCACTGCTCCTAGGGGCTGGGAGCCAGAGGAGCAGGGAAGGAGGCAGGCAGGGCAGAGAAATGGGTAGGCCAAATGTCCATCCAGAATTAGTGTATATCAATTATGCTAAATATTTTCAGATTTCTTTCTACAGATTCTCCTCTTAGCAGTACTTTAAGATCAGAATTTATGAGGATTAAATTTATGTGGCAATCTGAAGTACATAGGTATAAATTCTGACTGCAAAGATTTGATTTCAGTGGTGGAACTGCTCCAGAAGTATAACAAAAGCACTGTATGGATAGTATTAGTGCAAATGGGACTTGCTACATCCTCACGTTAACTCATCTTCTTGCTTTACCTGGCTTCTCCTGGGGAGCAATGACACCTGTATGTTAGTGGAACTGTTTATTGCAAGCTATTTTTTACATAGGTGTTATATTTAAATAGATTTTGACACAAGAGGCTTGAATGCAGGCAGCACAGTGGCTTTGTGGGAATGAAGAGGGTGTATTATGCTTGGGAGGAGAGGAGGGAGAGCTTCAGAAGTGAAAAAAAAAAAAATTGGTGGAGAATTTTTTCTCTGACTGAGAATATTGGTAGAGCAGAGGCCAGCATCAGAATAAGGGGCAAAAAGGAGCAAAGAAGGTCAACTAAAAACCAATGCACACAATCCTCTGTAACATTAATTCTCTTCTATTTAAAGAAGGCTTTTATAGGAAAAGAGTGATTTTGCATATTGCAGTGAAGGTTGGTTTTTCACATTCAACTCTGAACTCCGTTATCTGATTTTCTCAGGTGCTAAACTTCACAGCAATATCGCAAAAGTGGGTGTGGCTCAGCTTTTTTAGAAAAATAAAGCCACAAGTTACTTCCCAATCTCTCCTTTGTGTCACCGGTTATTGTTCAAGAGCTCTTTAAACAATAAACAACTTGTAAGACCTAATGATGCTTCCAAGAACCAATGTCTCTTAAACTCACTTCCCTGCTCTCCTGTCCGTCCCCATGGGATTGTTATAGTTCAGAGCTTTATTCATTTTTTCTAACTGTCTGGATGACAAAGGCCACCTATCTCTGTTCACTTCACCATTGATATGAGTTAGGCTGAGGGTTTTTTCCTCATTGACAACTGGCTGTTTGTTCTTCTGCCAATGATGAAGGGTTTCTCCCTGGATTTCTGACTCTCTCCAATGGAGAGATTCCTGCTCTGTGGATTTTTATGTTTTGATACCCAATCTGCAGACCAGCATCAGGGTGTCTCTAGCTGCAAGAAGCTTTTTTTTAAAAAAAACCAAACATTGCTTTCCAGCTGTGCCATTCATTTAGTTATTCTGTCCAATTGATTTTCTTCTTTTCTTATCATTGACTTAATACCAAAATAAGGGCCTAGGTTTACAACTGAAGGAGACTTTACTCATTCAGGTTCTTCTTCTTTCAGTAAACTGCTAATAATGTGAGGGGATAGCCCATGTATTTTTAAATTTTTAATTAATCAGAAAAATAGAAATGTCTAAAAATGGGCACAACCCTAGCAAGCTGAAGTGAGCAACTAATAATAAAAGTTCATCCTATGGTTTGTTCTAAAATTACTTGTATTAATAATGAATAAGGAACAAGAAACTCATTCCAAAATTTGCTGCTTGGAAACTTTCTTCTGCCGTCTCTGTTTCTCTCTCTTCTTGCAATATAATTGTTACAGTTCCTTGACATCATACAAATGAGTTAAACTGAATTCACTGAGATTATTAAAATATATATGGTCATCATTAACTGAGTTATAGCAAAAACAGCAATGAATCACACAGGCTAATGTTTGCTGCCATGTTTGATGACAGATGTATCATACTTCGGTTTCAGCTGATGAGAGAGGGCAACAAACTATATTTCAAATGTCTAGACATATTCCTTTGGAGAATACTCAAGTATGACTTTCATACATGCCTCCAGTCTGAGTGATAAGGGCATTATTCATTGATAGCTGGTTTTAAAAGATGTATTTTGTGCCACAGTATTATGAGAGGCAGTATTTTTTGCTATTGCTGTCTTAAAAGATTTATTAGCTTTAATGTTATTTTTTTTTCTTTCTTCTTTTCCCCCTCCTTTTCAAGGGTTTAAGAGTTCACTGTGGAAATCTGCTGGTGTTGGCAGAAAATACTCACTTTAGAATTGTATCTTTATTTCTAAAATAGAAAACTGTGGTGGGGAATCTCAGTGATATTTTGGTAAGAATTCAGAGATACTATCTTCAGTTTTTTCCGTTCATTTATTATATGTTAATTAATTTAGAAATGAAAATCAACTGTTTGTCTCTTTTAATAAAAATAAGCCAACCAGCAGATGGTTATTCCATATTTTGATTCATATTTCTATAGTTCCACACTCAGGCTGTTCCCAAATGTTCATATTTCTTACTAGTACCACTACAGCTGAATGCTGGTTTAAGGAGACTGCATTTCAACTCAGGGAATCACGGGAGGGAATTGACTTGGAGGAGCCTCAGCAGGCTGCCGTCCTTTACATGGCATTAATAGTTTGTTAAAGTCGTGTGAAATAATCCAGCCACTTTGCTGAGGAGAAATACCACACAACTGATCATTCACTCTTACTGGTCTCCCAGCCTGTTTTTATGATCCAGAGACAGTGGATCGAGTTTGAGTTAGTAAAAGTACTATTGATCCCATTAATTTTAAAATAAGTGTCACAACAGACCTGAAGCAGTAAGAGGTGAGAGCTCGGAGCTCGTGGGAAGTAGTCAAAAGCAAAAAAGGCAATCCCTCAAAGAAGCTGCGATAAAGGCATTATCGCAAACTACCCCAAAGTGGAATAAAATAAGGAGTGAAATAAGAGCCCAACTTAGCTAAACCACGAACTCTTCTACAGTATTAAAACAGAAGAAGAAAAAGGCAACCTAAGTCAGCTGGCTAAGTGCAATTAGCACAAGGATGCAGAGGCAAAATCAAAAGATCAGCCAAATCCAGTGAGAAACAGTCCTGAGTGTTGTACGAATATCAAGAAAAGAGGAGCCTGTTCATAGGAAGGGTAAAACCAGGGAGCAAGCTGATCCACCCTGCAACGAGGAGGAGTCCTCAGTGCAGCAGCTGAAAAGGCAGAGGTGTTTCAGCCCTCGTAGAAGCCACCCTCAGTAACAAAGTCAACTGTAATGCTAGCAACCATCCATCAGAGCGCAAGCTGCCACTGGGAAAGAAAGGGGTAGGGAGTGCTTAGGTTAGTTAGATGTTGTTAAAATGGCTGGGCCTCCCGGAGCACCTAGAGACCCCAGGCAATTTTAGGAGTTGTCTTTAGGAATTTGCATTTACATGTATACACCCAGATTCTGGTTTTAAAAAAGGGGACCTGAGGAATTTCAGAGCAATGGTTAAAAAAAATCCCGGAACAAAATTATCGAGCAAAGGGTGAGAAGTAAAAATCGATATGGACTGTAATCAATCTGATGTCTTTTGTACAAGGGTATAGATTTTACATGTAAAAGAGAGACGGTAGATGTCGTTTGTCTTGACTTCATGAAGATTTGTGATACTGTGACATTGTAACAACATGATCTGAATGCTACTGCTGTAACCCGAGTGAAAATTTTTGCGCAAAACTGCTCTCAGGAGTCAACCGACAAACTGACGAGATGTGCTGAGTGGGGTTCTGCAGAGGTCTGTCACGAACGCGATACTGTTCAATACTCTCTTTAAAACCTTGGATGGTGGAATGGAAAATACGCTTGTAAAACTTGTGAATAATGAGCATCACGTAGGACACCAGCTGTCTTGGCTTTTCATCTGATGCTGCTGAATATTGAATGGGCATAAGAATAGCTCTTCCTCTCCTGGCTGTTCCTGAGCTAATCAGTTACCTCCAGTGACCTCCGCGAGTGCCTTCTGCTCAGCTCTTGCGTCTCCCCATGGTTCTGCCACACTGGCATGGGCTTCTGCCCTCTGCTCATCACTGCGATTTCACCCGCCAAACTGACCTGTGCTCGAGACTTATTTCTCCTTGTCCTATGGGAACACCGGCAAGATGACCAGTAACTGAGCACGTCTCCAAAGCAGAATATTGTAATAAAAGCTTTCTGGATAAAAATGGGACTGAAACCCCTAAATCTGGTTTCACAGACCTGACCATTTTTTCCTGGCTGATCTAAGTTTTTGGTAGATTCTGTATCTCTTTCCAAGAGAATGGTAGGTCTGGTAATGTTTAGTTCACAGGCACTTCAATATTTCAGGAAGAGATCCTTTAAAGCTGGGTGGGGTGGGGGTTTTTTGTTTTGGGGAGGGGGACTGTTTGTTTTGGGGTTTCTGGGTTTTGTTTGTTTGTTTGTTTGTTTTTTATCTTCAAAGTCCCTGTCTAGCAAAACAAGACTCTCTTTTCCTTGGAGGCAAGTTATAAGATCTTCAAAGCTAATAACTGTCCTCTGTCTTTCACGGCTATGTTGAAGCCTGGGGCCATAGACTATTTCCCACAGCCCCCAACAAGCTTCGTTATGCCTCTAGCTGTGATGCTCCTCTAAGCATCATCACTAACAAGGTCAAATACCACATTTATGAAATACTTCAGTGTTCTTAGATTTAGGGCAATCCTATCTTTGCCTGGGTTTATATTCCATTACAGCAGGAGGCTGGTGCCCTGGTGAAGTGGTAGGGGGAGGCATCCATTGCCGATGCAGTAAATGCCAAAGCTGAAATACAAATTTTCAGAGCTCGGTTGAGTTCAGTCCCTTCAATCTGTCAGCATGGAGTTTATCAGCATGTGGGGGAAAGAATGAGAAACAGACTCTTGAGCACAAATAAGTGAAAAATTGAAAAAAGGGCTCTTTAAATGTGTTCTTACACTTCAAGACTTTTTGTTAATTGGAAAAACAGCCTTGTGTGGGATCATCATTTAAAGAGGAGGCAACGGCAGACAATTTCCATTAGACACCAAGAGACAGTAAACCTGGGTGAGGTGTTGGTCATGTTCATTACATTTCTTTTCTAATTGTGTGATACTATCAAGCCCTGGAAACCCAGCCACTCTCATTATGTGTAGAAACATGGTGCTAAATAACAATGTGCTTAGGTAAGAAGACTCAATGCTTTAACAATTTTGCAGCCCTCCCTGTATGTTTGCAGGGCAATAAAATTTCCAGGTCCTGCTTCGATAGATCACAGCTTATAATTATAGTCACGTTGCGTGGGAACATGGGCACACTGCTGGCTAGATTAGAGAAAGAGACAGACATGATCAAAGCCTCTCTGTTATTTTTTTCCCTCTACGAGTAGGCCAACACATGCCTATTTTAGGAATGTTGATGAGAATCTTTTTGTACTTTTTCTACTTTCTTCATTCTTATAGCTCTGCAGGTTTCAGTGTTCTGCTTTGTTTCACTTACAATAAATTCTTCTTTTGCTTGACCTTTATCTATTTTCACCGTGTTCATTTCACTGTGCTGTATTCCTTTGCTCCCTTCACCACAATCTGAGCTCTCCATCCCCTCCGACGCTGTCTCCACCTCCCTCCCTGGAGGCAGCCCCTGTCATTATCACCTCCGCTTCACTCCTCTCTTCCCTGACATAGGCGAGAAGCTCGATGACACACAGTTTCCTGCTTAAGAGGAGGCAGTTCATCGCCAGCTTTTATTTAATAACCGCCTTTCACAACGCTGCTTCACAGTTTATTGTAGAAGATACAGGAAAGAAAATGGAACCATTGTTTATGGAGTGGCGAGGTAGAGCTGTGGGTCCACCCGCCATCCCTAGGTCCTGCTCTGCACCAGCAGATGTGATGGTGCCATGGGCTGAGGGGCTGTGGGTCGTGGCCTGGCAAAGTGTTAAGCCTGCCTTTTGAACACCTTGCACCCAGTCAGAATATTGCAGCTACGTCATACAAAATACTGACTGGGTATAAAGTCACTCCAAATAGGTGACGAGTTCTAAAAAGGGGTCAGGTGTTTGCTGATGGCTCTTAGGACAGATCGCATATTTTCTTTTCTCACCAGGGTTTCACTGGACATACCGTATCTATCCTCAGGTCTTTCTCTGGTCAGTTCTTTGCCCACTTACAATTGTTTTGCCCAAGAGCAGAGGTGATTCCTCAAAGCACCCATTCTCAGCCCCATCCTTCCTTTTCCTGAAGGTACTGCAGCTGGGTCTCTACAGCCTCTACCTGGGACCTGGCCTTACTCCAGAGGCCTCCACTGCCATAGTAGCCAGCAGTGGCACTGTCACCCATCAAAGGCCATAGAAATGTCATTTGTTTTCTGTCTTATTGGCTGTGATCCAATGTGGATCCGGGAAGAGACCTGCCAAGGCTCTGGAGAGGAGCTGCTGGGCAGCAATAAGGAATACAGTGCCATTGCCTCGTGCATGCTTAAGGAGAGGCGTCAAAAGGACTTAGACCAGTGGAGCATCTAATCAAGGCTCTGAAGAGGGCCTATAAAAAGTCTAAGAATACCAACATGTGGTCCAGTGCTGGGGGATGCCTCCTCTGTAGCAGAATGAACTTGGCTGCAATCAGTGTGGGAGCGGGGATGCAATTCCCAAGTACAGCAGGAGTTTGGTGGCACAGCTCCAAGCCTCCCTTCCACAGGAGCTGCTTCCCCTCCTCTGAAGAAGGGCATCCATCTACATTGATTGGAGTATTGTGAGAGCAGCGACAGGGCAGACAGTGGATAAATAAGATTCCTCAGTCCCCAGGTACCCTTGGAAAGGTCCCAGGCTGTCAGTGGGACAAAATGAGGGACAACTCTATTTGTGGGTGCTTTGCTTCCTTTTCATGCCAAGACTTATTTTCTGGGCAGCACCAGTGTTTTCCAGTAGGGCTGTCCAGCCTGCTCAGTCATCCCACACCCTGACCTTTCTGCAGCAGAGGTGCTCCTTCCTCTGGCCCATCCCACCTCGGAAGCTTTGATCAAGACCGTGTCACCTCCCGTCCCTTAGTGGTTGGGTGAGTACTTCTAAGCACTTGGTTTTTGCTTGCTCTCTCTCTCCCGAAACCTTTCCTACTGAACAGGCACAGACACAGTTTTTAAAGTGGTGGCAGACGCATTCACACATCTCACACAAACCCAGAGTTGTTTATTACCATCAGAAAGTGTTTTGGTAATGGACGGACATAGAACCAACCTAGCTGTCCATCCTTTGCCGGCTTTCAATGGTCGTATGTATTTGACCTAAGTGATACTGGAAATCAGATGACTGTTTTTTGGTGAAAACTAGGTATACTGATGCACCTTTTTGACCAAGATGTTTTGTTGTGAATTACTTCTTTTAGTTACATGTTTAGTTCCACCCAGAACATAGTTTAGTTACCTAATTGGTTGATCGTTTAGGTTTAGGTCTGATTATTAACTCAAAAGTAAGTATTGCACAGTTTACTTCTTACTGAGCTCCTTACAGAGCTGCCAGTTCCTTTTAAATTCATAGTAGAAAACATTTTCTTTTCCAAATACTGACCTCAGTTTAGAATTAGCCGTGCCTTTTCAAGATGCTGAGCAAATGCACCTAGACACTGAAGATACAATAATTGCCTACAGGAAGATCAACTGAAATGCTGCCTCCTAAGTCATCACCATGCTCTTATCCCCAGCCTCCTAGGAGAGAGTGAGAGATTAAGAGATACTGCAATTTCACCCAGGTATCCTGCTCCATACCTGATATTACCCATGACAACAAAAAACACAAGGGGGGAAATGCTGAATATGCACTTTTAAGGGATGGATGCCCTGGAGCAACAGAAACACAAAGCAGCTCCCACAGGAGAAGAATAGGATTAACGATCTTGATTATTTTATAATGACCTCTGGTATGTTTTTCCTGTTGTGAGGCAAAAAAAGCTATTTGCTACACATAAAAAATATGTTGAGCCTACCTGGTGCTAAAAGGCAACGGCGTGAAGTATAAATAACTTAGAAAGTGAGAGAAAGAGTATGGAAAGAGTCCTGCATGGATTTATCCTGGCCTGTGTTAGTGATAGTTTAAGAAAAAAAAATTTAGTTTGAAGGAATTTTTACATGTCTCATTTCTGAAGAGAATAAACTGTGCCTCCAGCTCCTGAGATGGGCAAGCCAATGAAAGCCAAAGTAAAAAAGCCAAAAGAAGTGGGAAGTAGCTTATGTTACCTTATAATATTATGTTTTCCCCAGTAGAGAGACTATGGTCAACACGTTCTTCTCCGAGAGTGGTTCATGCTGCATTTAATCTGGTACAACTGTGGGCTGTCACCAAAGATGGCAGTCTTTCTGTCTACATGTCCCCACTCCCACGTGTGTCCCTGTTCTCTTCCTTGCATCACATCGAGGGATTATGCAGCTTCAGGGTGAATCAGCTCCCTTTATCCAACAGAAAATGAACAGGTTTTTGGTGAGACAGTGTGCTTTGGGCTGACCCAAGAGAACTGAGGTGGAGAGAGATGGGGAGGGTGGGGAAGAAACTGCTGAGTGTGTGGGGCAGTGACCTCTTTTCCTCCATCGGCTTTACCAGAGCCGCATTTCTGACTGCAGTCTTAGGCAGCTTCAAAACTGGAAAAGCAGAAAGGCACACAGGCAGAGCTGTTATCTATCAATATGCTGCTGGACCAACAGCAAAGATCTGGGGGAGGAGGAGGTGACAATAAATGTGATGGAAGAGGCAGAATTCTGAGGGGTTTGAATGCTAAAGCATACAGGATATTTGGAGAGTGGGAAACCACCATCTCGGTCCTTTCTGGAGAACAGAAGGAGCCAGACTCATGCATCTTCCATAACCTAGTGACTGAGGAGACTTTTTACTGAGGAAATTAAAATCTCACTTAGCTTCAGTCAAGAAATATTAATTGTTTTCTCATTTGCTGCTGTTCAGATATTTGCTGCTGATCACAGTCTAGCAGATGATGTGCTATGAAAGGTGGAGGCAGGATAAAATGCCTTGCTGAATAATTGATCACCACCCCTCCAGGCTACGTCCATGGATGAATGCATACGCCAGTTAGGATGGCTGTGTCCCTAGTTAATGCTCTTAATTGACAAGCACTTGATCTGAATAAAAATAGTGTCGTTAAAGACATCTTATTTATGTCAGAAGGGTTTTCATATTTTACAATGTTTCTTTTTTGTGTGTTTTTCTGATTAAATGCAGGAACCTTTTGGCCCTTTATTGTATGGACATTTAGAAATGGATGTACTTTTTTAAAAAAGGGACATAAATCTTGATCACACCAAATCAATGGGAAACCTCCTGTTCACCTTCCTGCTGTACTGCTTCATCCAATGTGTGTTGCTACCAACATGTTGTAATTCCCCATTTTCTTAACAGGAATTAGGGGACCAAATAAAAGCCAGTATATCAGGGCACTGTATCTCATCCACAAAGGCAACATGAAGCAGTAAAGGGCCAGAGGGCTAGACAATAGGGCTGCTGAACTCAGTATATGGCAGAGATTTCCCACTTTTAAGCCCATTCTATGGATTTCTTGGCCTTTCACAAGAATCACAGGAGAGTAAGAAATTGTACCTGAAAACAGCTTTGATTCCTAAACATCTAAAATTTTTAATGTGGCTGATGTTATGCACATATTGTCTTCCGGAATTTATTTCAGACTCTGGAAGGAGGGGAAGAAAAAAAAGGGAAAAGAGAAAAAAAAAAGCTGAAGGAAATAAGAGAGTTGGAAAAAAGGCAGCATTGGTACCAAATGGTGCCACTGCCCGTGAGCTCTCCTCTCAGCTTTCTGCCTTATCGCAGCTTCCTCAGTGCTGCTACTCCTGAAATGCATGGGTCTGGCTCTTAGAGGCCTTAGGCCATTCTCTTGTCTGTGTGCCTTTGGGAGGATTAATGGTTATTTGGAGGCAGCTGCCTGGATTTTCTCCCCATGTGACTGTTCACGTGGTCACATCCAAACTCGGTCGTGTTTGTTTTACATTTGCTATGATAAGCTGATTTACTATTTCCTATATAAATTGTTTAACATGACCTTGTAAGTCCAAAGTTCTACAAGGAGATAAAATCAAATGTCATCATTAGTCATTTTATATTTCAGCCTTTTTCAAGGCATTTTTACTTTTCTTTCAGGTGAGAATCTGGTCCAAAGTATATACAGGTGCATCTACACACATCATGCATACTGCATGTAGCCCTCTACATTACAGGAATATTAATAGGGATATAAGGTCCAAGGTGAAGCTTTTGAATGTTAGAAAGCGGCAAATTTAAGATCCCCTTATTACTCCTTTTTCATCTGTATTCCGTACTGAACCAGACAGGGATCCCATGGAGGAACACTATGTGCTGATGCTGCGTAATGCACTTTGCGCAGGGGACCAAGTCAAGGTCATATAGTCAGGTGGCATCTTCTGTCTTCTGGGTAGCTGACTTCGCTACCCACAGAACAATCTTTTTAAGTAGCTTCCTTGTTTCTTTTTTACAAAAAACCCTCAAGTTAATTTTAAAGAAGAATATATGACCATGTTATATGTGTCCCAGGCCACGGACAGACGCCCTTTTGCAGATCCAGCTGCGCTGGGGTGAAAAGTTACCCTCCCTGCAGTTCATAGGCACCCACCCCTTCCCCAACAAAAACTCCTGTGCCCTGCTCCCCGCCAGCTGAGTCTGCCAGCTGCTGCCAAGGTAGGAATGAAATCCCTCCAGGTTAAACAGGGTGAGCGGGAGGCTTCGCTCGCGTGCCTCATTTGGACTGAAGTAGTTCGGGTAAAGTCATGGGTCCCAGGGTGGGAGGTCGTAACTCCCTCAGCGGACCCTAAGGAAGGACACCTAAGAACTGGGGCCTCCCAACAGAGAAGGCTATGAGTGTGCCAGTGCACTGTTTGCTTCTGCTTACACCTGAGCAGCCCGAGCAGGAGAAGGACATTGGTCATTTCTTTTTGTTTTGTTCACTGCTAAAGCTACGTTAGATGTTCTTGTGACAGAGGAAAGGCATTTCCCCTGGAAAATATCACAAACTTTATATAAACTCTGCAACTTCTCAAATAAAGAGAATGATTTTTCAAGGCAAGGAAGGACAAAGCCCTGAGCAACCCAGTCTGACTTCAAAGCTGACCCTGCTTTGAGCAGTAGATTGGACTAGAGACCTCCTGAGATCCCTTCCAACCTGAATTATCTTGTGTTCCTGTGATTTTTTAAAGTGAAAAATAACCAGCTACAGGTTTGCTGTCACTGGTGGTATAAGCCAAATGCAAATAGCGCTTTGGAGCACAGTTGGGAGGGTTCCCCTTACAGCTGAGACACTGGGATGCCTGGCTATCCCGAGAAGGATGAGTTCTGCTCTGCCAATCTTTCTGCTTTCTTGTTGCTGCTCACATGACCCCACTGGTTGTTGGATCCGCTGGCTGAGCTGGCCAAAAGCTAGTTTGGTGAGCTGGCTCACCCACGGGTCAGACACGGCCAGAGACAAGAGAATGGGAAAAGGTGGGGCCATCTGCCCAGGATTAACCCTGGAAGAGCAGGGCCCCAGCTTCTTGTGTCAGCAAGCTGTGACATAGTAGTTTTATTCTTCTAAGATAATGTAGATGTGTCTAGTCACTGTCTGGGTCAGTTCTCCCACTGTCATGTTTAATTATTTAATATAGGGCCTGACCCATCAGGACTGCAACCCCATGCTGTAGGCTGGTCTCTGTGCCTCCATCTTGCAACGTATGTTTAGACTGTGAGTGCCAGGAATCATGTCCTGTATCTGTGCAGTACCACTTACAAGTCTGCTGTTAAATAAGTGATAATCTACCAAGAGCTTTTTGCTTCCCGCTAAGTTGCCTGTTTGGAGGCTTTGCTGTCTTTTGATCATAGGTCAGATTCATGTCCTTTTTGACATTAGGAAAATTTCTGAGTGATTTTCAGTGGAACCTTATTGCTCAGGTTACCTATTTATAGATTGCTGACTTGTGATGTGTGCAATGAAGCCTGACTCGCTGTAGCCTAGAAAGAATGGTCCAGCTCTCTCCTCCCTGCCTCTGGTTGAAAGCTCCCGCTGCTTCCAGTCACACAGCTGTGGGCCGAGCCGGACTAGCTCACAGACCGGAGCGGGGAAAATGAACTCTGATCCCGGTCCCCATGCCCTGCTGTGTCCGTAGGGCAGCCGGGGCAGGGGGGAGGCAGGGATAGACCCCTGGGCAGGGAAGGGGAGCGCTTCTCGGGGGAGCAGCCCACGATTAGCTTGTATGAAGTGATCATGAAACTGCAAGATCAGTCACTTTTTGCTCTTCAGAAGCACTTATGTTAAAATTTTTCTTACGGTGATTTTACACTGGAAGTTCCAGGAGAAATTCCCTGTGAGGCTGCAGAATCAGTAAAAGATACCCTACCGTTGTTTTTTTTTCTCCCTCAAACCAATGTAGCAGAAAAGAATGATTATATAAAAATAATTACTTCTTCTGGCATAGAACAAGAGCGAGCCAGAGAATATTTTATACTTCATCGGTTAAATATTTACAATAGTAAAGTGAAGTGGTGGTGTTCCTTTTAGCTTTCGGCAACAAATGCGTAACTGTGCACTGATTAGCTTTACATGAAGTCAGTGTGAAAGAACAACAGTATTTTTAAGAAGCTGTCAGTGGCTTATCTCACAGCTGGCACCTATTAATACAGTGAGTAATTTCTGTAAACCCAGATAGGCTCCAAAATTAACACTATCCATTAAGAAAGACCATGGAGTGCTATAATTATGTCAGAATACTTTGGCTGGCAATAAACAAATCATTCTTAATGTTATAGTCACATCCATTAACACAGGTTTCTAACTAGAAAAGCTGTAAATTTATTTATTTTTAATACAACTTAATCCATACATAGTTTAACATCATCAAGAAAAATATAAATTTTTCTACTATTTCCACATCAGCAATTTTTGTGGGAACTAGCCAGTTTGACATGGCACTTTTTTCTAGTAACATTCCCACGTTGATGTGTGCTTTTACCCAGCCTTCTCAGACTGCTCAGAAGTGACATAATTACTTCAGACTCAGCAGTGCAGCAACAAATTACAAATTGTCCTCTAGCTTGTTTTTGCACACCCACAGCAAACTCTTCTCCTGCAGTTGTTCTCAAAAGACTTGAGATTCCATCTGGTTCTTTTATTTGCCAGGTGGAAAAGAAAGGGAAAAAACCCAAACAAGATAAAACTGAGAAGTCTGCATCCATTTAAACCTCTTCAAAATCCAGAGTGAATGCTTGGATTTAAGCAGAGTCAGTGAAGATTTACAGTGACAGACAGAGAACAGCTCAAAATCTTAGTCCAAGGCTGAGTTTGGAACACAGATAAACCACCTGGAAGCAGAAGGTTTAAACAAGAAAGAACTTGCCGCCCAATGTTTATTACGGTGCAAACACATAACGCCGTCTTGACATAAAGTCTGTGAATCAATTCAGGCAGTAACTACCAAGAGAGCGTTCCTTCAGCTGGGACACTGGAGGAGTGTTGAATACCAAGCTCCAGCACTCAGCTGCTAGTTAAGCAGGAAGCCAGGCTGGAGTAAGGGAGAATATTGCCGTGATTCTGGGAATTCAGGTGTTGCCAGGACAGCCTCTAAAAAAACCTCCACAAAAACCTTTAAGAACTTATCTGACTTAGCTCATTTGCTATAAGCACGAAGAGGCTACAACTGCAAGTTACTGGATACACAAAAGCTAGGAGCAATAGCTTTTCCTGAAAACATAATTTAATCTTTCTATGGGGACCTGAATGCAAACATTTCAGACAGTGCTGGTATTCTGGAGCAATTCTTTCCAGCTGAAGAATGGGGTTTTTTCTCCAGTACAGCAATGCAGTTACCCTAATACAGCTGAAAAACATGGTGTATCACTAGTTTTTACAAATGCTCTGACTCTTCCCATCTCTTATTTGATTTCAAACACAAAGCAAGTGACTGTGCAGTCACATTCGCCTGTGCAAAATATTTCATGTGCAATAGAAAAAACGCCCCAGCTATTTCGGAGTTTGTTACCCTCTGTATAATGTTGAATTGCTTATTAAAACAAATGTGTATCTAATAAAGCAACTTAGTAGCTGATAGCTTTTCCAAGAAAATAAAAAAACTGCACTGACTTACTTTGTATATGACATTTCTTGACTTTTGGAAGGCTCCTGGTATCAGAATATGACCCCTCTTCCTCGCCAATTAAAAATGAAATAAAATAGCAGACAATAAAAGAAAAATTTCACCCAGACCATCTTCTGGAACTGACTGTCTCTTGCTTTTAACTCCCTGGCTTTCCCACTGTCCAGGTATGGCTGCAGCAGACTCATATTATCGCTGACGTTCCTGCTGTTCATCTTTATATGGGTAACATGAGCTGTACAATACTTCCCATCTTTGATAGCACTGGAAACAGGCGTTTCAAGGTTGCTTCTGAACTTGGAGGTTTTGTACAGCAACACCATTCATCAGCACATCTAAGACACTATGATTGGACTGGCCAGAAATAATTCTTCCAAGATCTTCACTGAGGACTTCAAACTGAAGTGGCAGCATGCTGTGAGAGATCATCCTGACTATGCCTACTATGCCAACCCTTTCTACACCTTCTGAACATCACAGAAAGCTTATATAATCTGTAATATCGTCACCGTAGGTGACTTTTTTCGGTCGCATTTCCAGACCTTGAATGTACTGTGAGGAACATAGAGTACCAGCGTTTGTGGAATGTGTCTTCTTATAGAGATCTGAGTGAATGGTTCAATGCTCAAAACTTCTTTGCTTTGTACACATCAAAGGTTCAAGATCCTTTCAAACAGATTGTAGGATGCATCACCTAGGATATGGATTTTATAGGATGCATCACTTTGCTTTGAGTGCAGCAATTTTTGTGACAATTTACTGATAAAATGTTTCCATTCATTTTTATATTTAAAAATTGAAACAAACAAACAAACAAAAAAGTAGTCACTTTAGAAATTTGCTATTTGCCAGTCTTTTATCCCACATCTCTGCGCAATAATGCAAAAACAGGGGAGCATTCAGACTTTCTGTAGAGTGAAAGCTCCTGCAATCTCACACGTAGGCTTCAGGACACACATTGACAGTACGTTATTAACAACTGGTGTAGGAGCTGCTGTAGACGATAGGCAGGTGCAGATCTATACCTTGACGTATAACACTGCAGATAGCAAAGCCAGGCATCATTCTTCCTCAGTCCCTGATTTGCATGATTCAGTTTAATTGGGCAAAATCAGTCGGGGACACCAGCCTCATCTGTTATTAGCCCTCCCTGACAGCGCAAACAATTACCACCCGGTCCCCAGTGTCACTCTTCTAAAGGATCTCTGTGCTTGACTGCTAGTCAATTAATGATCAGGCTTATAGGGTCTCTTTGGCTGGTGTTAGTTCACCCAGTAATGCAAAGCAGCTGTAGACCTGGCCTAGCTTATGACTGTGTTTTCTTTGCTTTGCATTGCCACGTAGCAGCACAAAGCATCCGGCGCCTGCTGATGAATCTGTCTCAAAACTTCAGATACGTTTTCAGCTGAGCCAAGATTCTTCATACATGCTACCAGTTTTGCGTCTTCTTATTGGGTTTCTTCCTGGGCTTTCTTCTTAAATGTTCGTAGATGAAAAAATTTAAATAGACATGCTCAGCCAAAGTTCAATGTTAAATTGGAGTCGATATGGAGAATGTGTGTCACAAATTTAACTGAAAGAACTCCCAGAAAAGGTATGAGCTGCATCTAGCGAGGGCTACTCGCATCAAAATCTACATCTGTTTTTCACAGATTTGGTCATGTCTGCAACTGATGAACTGAATGTCACGTCCTGAATGGACACTACCAAAGAGACTAAAAGTAAATACATATTCTTGCACAGACATCTGCTAGCTATTTTACTTTTGTAAGTTGATATCGCAAATGTAAGAATGCTTTTAATTATATGTGATAGATATACATTACGAATTGAATAGTCTGATTTATTTCTATAGTGTTTTATCCTTTGATCATTCGATTACAACACTTGTTAAGCGACACAAAGCTGCTGCATGTCTAGGCACAGAGAGAAAAACTCTTAGATTGCATTAGTCTTTTTTATTGGTGTTGATAAAAGCAGGCAGTTTGATGTCAATTACAAAGTGTTTAGTTTACCTAACCCTATACTCAGACTACCAATTAGTCATGCATATCAAGGTAATCTGGTGATCCCTTGTCCCAGTCAAGCCAACCAAAAAATCCCAGTGGTTGATCCATTACCAGCATGATAAATTGAACGTCAAAATATGTCGTATCACTCTTTGAAGCTATATCATCCTTTGGTTGCTGCAGCATCTAAAATGAAAATTGGAAGGATGATACTTACTGTGGTACCCAACCAATTCTATAGCTTCAAAGATTATAGATTAAGTAGATTTGCTTTGGAAGATTAGCCTATCAATAATGCTAGCATTAATGAAAAGAATACCCTTCTACCCTATAATGGGCTTTCTTCCAGGTCTAGATTGCCTGTCTTCTTCCCCATATCTAAGGAAAAGGTTTCAAACATCAAGAATTCCATATTCCAAATTCCACTTAAATCATTTACTATCGATGCTATTTTGAATGCTTGTTTTTGAAGCATTCCACGTTTTCCCTGCCTTGTAAGAGTGTCACACTGCCCTTTATTCTTTTAGATTTATCCAAAGAGCTCAGTCAATATATTTGAGTGTTCTGCTCTGTCAGAATGATATCTTATCCTGGCAAGTGTCCAGCTGGTATTTCATTTAAATTTGAACAATAGAAACCATTATGATTTTGAACTTCCTTCACTCAGTTCTCATCACACAAACCCACGTTTGTACCCCAGCGCAAATACACGACTTTCCCACAACACTGACTGAAGTTAAGGGATAGTTAGCTTTCGGACATGCCATCAAACGACAAACTGTAATCTATCTTAAAGCTACAACTTGAAAAAAGCTCAGTTTGGCAGATCAGAGAGATTATGATTCATGCTTTAATTTTATCTGTCAGGTGCTATTGCAGTGCTCTTCTGGCTAGCGTCCCAGGCAGAGTCCTAAGACAGAACACAGCTCTCAGAGTATGTGGATTTTTTAGACTTTGAAGCTCCACAGCCTCTCTTGTATTTGACCTTCTGAGGTTACCAAATGAACACAAAGTCTATCAATCATTTCTTGCCACTGTCTTGTTGAGGTGCTTTTTTCCTATGTCTGCTGTACAGTTGGATATCTTCTAGATACACAGGGAGAGGTTCTATCCGGAATTAAGTGTACAGGTCAAACAGCCTGCGTAACGGTATGTAGGTTAACCCAAGCAGAATATTTATCTCATTTTACTGCATGCTAATGAGAGACATGGCTAAAGAGTTTCTGCTACATGTCTCCCTTCTTAACTGTGAAATAGCTTTTTTCCAACAAATAAATCCAATTATAGGATTTTTTTTCTCTTTCAAAGAATTGAACTACAGATATAACTATTGAATTTATTTGAAATCTCCTTACATTTACAGCTAACAAATATTCAGTTGTTACTATATAAGCTAGAAACTCACATTATTAATTACTTTATCTGCTTAAGTACTTCCCCAAGGATAAGGGAAACAGTAAAGCCTTTACTGTATGTTCTACTAGTATCATAAAAAAGACATCCAACACTCCATTCTTAGCAATATTTATCAATTTTTATATAAAAATGGTAGTAGTTAAATAGACTTAGTGAGGACAAATGCGAACGTTAGAGTTGTCTGGAATGCTACAGAACTTGCAATTAATTAAAAACCGAAGCTTCTAGATAGTCTTTTCATAAATCCAGTCTTCAGGAAAATGTAATTCTTCTCCGAACCATCTAATTTAATAGAGCATGTATAAAGATTTTACTCTTCTGGGAAAGGTATATTAAGGCCCTGCATGCCCTTCTGTATTTTGCAAGTGGCAACTAACAAACGGAGGCAGAGCTCTGCGGGGCCATTTGAAAGCGTAAATCAGAAGCTGTCACACAAAGCTGACTTAAAGCTTGTGCTTACACTGCCTTGATCTGAGGGTTTCTTTGAAGATTTCTTTGTAAGGCTGTGAGAGAGCATTCTGAGGGTTAGTCTAATGCACGCAATGGCTACAGATGATAACTCCAATTCAGAATTAAGTAGCAAAATTTGTCATTTTCCAAACTCCCTTTTGTGTAACTACATTTTCTTTTCCTTTTTAGCAGCCAGCAAGCCAGCAGTTCAGCTTGAGAGCAGAGCTTTGCATCAGCGGTGTGCCTCTGCGGTGTTAGCCATGCAGCTCCCCCGGTCGTTTTCAGGCCAGACACCAGTCAGACCGTGTGGGGCAGCTGCTTCGCAAAGAAATCTTCTGACCTCAGTGTTCAGCTCCCAGTGATGATGATCTGTGACGATCATCTTGATAATCGCAATATTTTTTTTCCAGGGCACTTCTTTTTAAGGTTTAAATCATCTTAAAAATAGCAGCACCACAAGATTAGATAGTCTCTTATTTGAACAGTTCTTCTGGAATCCTGAACAATTTTGAGAGCCTTCTACTTGAGCAATTACCTAAGAGGAAGAATCAACACCGATCCATGTTGACTGACAGGTTCCTCTGGGAGACTTCTGCTTCTCCCAGCCCCAGACCGCCTGTCAGTGCAATGGGCTCGCTACAGACAGAGCTCTCAACCTACAGGCAAAGCCTGAGGGTACGCTCTATGTTAAAGAACTTCATTACTCTTTCTCATTTCTATATTTATTTATTTTGAAAAAGCAGCACTGTAAAGAGCTTCTACCAAACACTGAGTCTCTACGCAGTCCAGCCCTACACCTGGCAGCAATACAAGTCCAGTCAAAAGGACGGGGAAGGAGACGAGGGGCTGATAAGACGCAGTGCGTGGTTATTTAGGGATGCTGGCATGGCAATAACCTTAGCACAGTGGCAATGAAATTGTCTTCTCCTCAGGGGAGAGGCTTCCTCACCTGGCCTTGATTCTGAACCCACACGGTGATGTGTTCTAGCAGCTGGATCTGATACCTGTGCTTCCTTTGTTCCTTTTTGTTGTTTAGATGCTATATTTTATATTCGTTCAATTAAAAGAGGGCTGGGGAAGGAAAAGTGGAAAGCATAACACTGGTGTTGGAGGCAGAAGATACTGACATGGAGTATGTTATGAAGGATATAATCTTTTCCCAAACTGAGACAAAACCAGTGATTCCAGGCCAAAAAAAAAAAAAAAAAAAAAAAAAAGTGAGATCTCTTACCAGTCCTCCTGCTTGCTGTACCTTTATTAAATCCATCTTTCTCTTCCTTGCCTAGAATAGTGTGGGAATTGGGAAAAGGGGAGTTGAAAAGTTTCTCATGGAGATCTCTCACCTCAGAATATTCAGTAATGAAAATATAATGACTTAATATGGAATACCTTTTAATATAAATTTGCAAATGTTTTCAATATTTATGTACCCATGTCTGTGTGTGTGTATATATAGTTATGAGCAGTGATACGCTTTTTATTATACACAGAGAAGGCATTCCTCTTAAGGAGTCATCATCTTTGTATGTTTTTTTCTGACAGGTTAGTTTCTTCATTCCCTATTCCTATTATACCCGAAAAAAGCAATAGATCTGCAATATCCTTTTTTTCCTCCTGATGCCACAGTGCTACACACATTCACCCTTTCCTCTTCATTTGTCAGAAATAATGCCTGTAAGTCAAATTCTGATCACAGAGTTAATCTAGAGGAATGTATGAAAGAGATTTACAGTGAGAAAAATTGAATAGCACTTTTGATCCAAAGGTGGCTTATGGCACTTGTGAATCAGCCATTGCAGTAGGTGTTTGCGTGCTGACTGACGCTACATTGGAGTACCGAACTGAAGCTGGAACTTGCTCAGGGGCTTTAGTTCCAGTATTTAATTTTTTGCTCTGACAGCTTTTAAAAAATGCTGTGTAGGACCAGGTAGCTATGTGACTTTCAGCCACATATCCTAATCAGATTCAGAATGCTTTAAATATTGCGGTAAACTGTGGAATCTCCTCCGGGCTGCTGTTCTTCCTTTGGCACTATTTCCACTGGAAGCCTGCCACCTGCATGACACAAAAATAGGAAACTCAACCTCTGGCGAGATTTTAACGCTTTAAAACAACTGAAAGAGAGAGCATCAGTGAAGGTGAAAAGCAAGCAAGAGAAGAGTGAGACATGACAGAAATGGAACTTGGAGTATGAAGCAGGCAGAATTAGCTGTACAGAAGACCAGCTAGAAAGATAAATCTCAGATGTAAAGACAAGGAGGAAAAGAAAACAGGAAGCAGGATGAAGGAACACATAAAGAGGAGAAGGAAAAGGGAAAAAAAAAACCAACCAGAAAGACAACAAATAGCAGAGAGGGAAAGCAGACAGCAAAGGAGGAGGGATAAAGGCAGATGATGAAATCAGGGAGCAGACCTGTGAGTGGGCTATTTTTCTGTCCTACAGCCCTGAGGGAGCTTGGCTTGCTAATCAAGGTATGTGCGTGTTCACCCCCGTAACCAGCTAGACCTTATGCTGATGTCAGCAAGAACTGCCAGCTGAAGACAGAGATTGTTTCTGTTTAAAGGAGCCTCTGCAATGCACACCTAATTCCTCCTCAGGGGGTTTGGCTTTGCCCAGATGAATCCCCCTTGGCAGAGGACGTACTGGACACTACCTCAGTTCACCCTGGTGGGAGCAGCCAGGGAAAGATTTAGCCCCAAACTGAAATAGTTGCTCCCTTTATAGGTGGTTCAAAGCAAGACCCCAGCTTCACTACTTCGAACCATTTGCCCTGGAGCAGCCAATCTTTCACCATTTATTAGGAGGGAAACTTCCAACTTGAGGGTTCTTCAAGTACGAACGTACGTTGTGTGAACACCTTTCTGGTGTCTGAAACCATCGCCTGGCACACCTGCAGTCTAGCAGTTACAGGCAGTTTTTAGCACACCTCTCCTGGGAGAGGTATGATAGAAGAATTAAGTATCAGTATTATTTATTAACAATCTTTACTGACCTATCTGAAATGAATTATCGTCCTCAGTCTAAAAGACTGTCATGTGCACCACCATGCCTGGGAATCTCAGCAACAGGACCAGAAATATTTAATGAGTGTTGAGACTGTTCTTTTGTTCCTAGCCGTGATCCTTCACACCTTGGATTACTTCTGAGAAAGGCTGAATGGAAAAAGTAGGGAAATTTCCACTTTAAAGAGTTTCCTGTGACAAAGTAGAGGACTTACAAAGACTATAGAGCTGAACATTCATCATGTTTTAAATTCACTACAAAATTTGCAAAGATAAAGGCTGGGTCCAAACCACGAGGGTAGGCAGTAACTGAAACAATTATCTGATAATTACCAAGCATCTGAAATTAAGTGGTTTGATCATTTCATTCCAGTCCCTAGAGGACAAACACAAAAAATGACCACTACAGTTGAATTTTTCTCGAGCTAATGATCAGCTACACAAACAACTATGTACTGCTGATGCATTAATAGCCCATGAGCGTTCCGTGTACAATACTCAAATCCTATGTGTTTGGAGCCAAATTCTCACAAACATATTAAACAGTCAAATGATGGCCCTAGACAGACTCCTGGACTTACCACCACTGTGTTACCCCGGTTCATGACAGCATATCCCTGCCGATCTCAGGGCCATACTAACTGTGTGAAACCTGAAGGACATGGTGGTGAGCCAAGTCTCACCAATGCAGTAGTTACCTAGAAGTTATAGAATGTGTTTAGGCCAGGCTTGTACATGCAAGGAAGCACAAATTACTTCAAAACACAGTTTAAGTTTTCTGAGGCTATGACGTACTCTAGATGTGGTCCCTCTCTGCCGCAGCCCTTTCTAAAGCGGAATTTCCCTCTCCTGCCTCCACACACTAATAAGAGAAGTGTGGACTGCCAGGAGCTGCTGATACTTTTTTTGATAGCTTGGGCTGAACCCGAGGCTGAGCAAACACACGCTAGGTTAACACGGACGGGCAGTGTTCACTGTCATCAATTTTGCTGTCTTATTAGAGGGTCTGCAAGTATCTTTTACTTTTAAAAAGCTCTGAAATACTTTTTTTTTTTTTCAGTGCAGTAGTATATAGAAGCCCAGACAGGATTCAGGCCTCATTATACCAAGCGTGTTAAAAGAACTCACCAGATAAATTCCCATGAACTGGTTTAATTGTGTTGATTTTATTATATCAGTGCAGCCCAAGCAAAACAGATATACTGTGCTGGACTAACGTGGCATCTGTCCCAGTACTATTTTATACTTCTGCAGTTTTCCTTTTTCTAAATAGGGATTAAAGGGTGGTTTATCTACAACATAATGATAATCGTCTTCAAGGAGATTTTTTTTAAACTCAAGCAGCGATGAAGTGATTACTTAATTGCTCAAGATGCTGGTAATGCAGCAACTGGCATAGGTTTGATGTGCGCAACAATGGTTCAAGTATTGACTAAGTGGCAAGTCTTCATATGGATTTACACAGCAACAGCCTATTCTTAAATAGCCTCATATGTGAACACTTTTTTCCAGGAACAACAGTAATTTTCTCTGCAGCAAGAATTTTCACACAAAAAGATACTTAGAAATTGCTGCCATCCCCTTTCACATCCCCTTTAATATGAATAAACTTTTAACTGAGAAGTCACACATGCCAGAAAGCTTATACCATAAGATATAGAAAATACTATTAATCTTTAACTTCCACAAAGCTATCAGCATAGTATCATATTCAATATCATAATCATACCAGGAGCATCTCCCTAGTACAATGCTATTAAAAAAGTCAGTTTTAAAGTCAATAAGAGAGCAAACACTAACTAGAGTGAATGCCTGATGTACAAAGAGACAAATATGTTGCCTGTCCCTTCTGTCTTAAAGATATGTTTACTTTAGCTCAGCTGAATTAAAATAGGGTGCAAATAACTATTCCGGAACATCTGTATTTCTAGATGAAATCAAAAGTAAGGGAATTTGAAATGAAGGTTCATTCATCCCTTCCTTCCCTGAAACACTTTCTTGAAGACTGCCAATACTGACGCCATCAAATTTGTCATTCAAACTATCCAGGTAACATGCCATACAAATATTCAGCAGATGAGCTTTCTGGGTTCACATGGCTGTCACTGGATGACAAAATGTCTGGCTATGGAATTCTCAACTTTGTCAGTGTGTAGCAAAGTCCTTCCATATCTCTTAAGCATTTGACTACTACACAGACCTCTCCCGAGTGCTTTCGTGAATTGCTGCTGAAAGATGCTCCGCACCACCATTTCAGTTGCAGGGATGACATGGGATGGCTTGGTGCTTTCACTGGTGTTCTCCTGTGCTCCTGTCTGAGGACAGAACGAGGTGTGAGGAAAATGGCCTTTCTTCTCATTTCTCGGGAATGAGACCCATCCTTGCACAGACCCATGGGCACCGTGGGAGGCACCATGTGGAGGGCAGCATGACCCATCCACCTGAACTTCTGGAGGCACTACCCGAATCACCTTTCGGCTCCCCAGATCAGGATGAGTTGGGAGCTCAGTGGGAAATGGGCTCAGTGCTGCTGGGAAAACATTGCAATCCTTAAGCGCAGTGGTTTGGGTGATGGCCATGCAGCAGAAGGTCTGGAACGCGACAACCAGAAAGATTACTCGGCTGTTAGGGATAACATTTGTGGCTGGCAGCTGCGATTCCCCCTGCTGATTTGAAATGGTTCTCTCCAACAATGGTTCCCGCGGGATTACAACATATCCCAGCATTTTGTAACCGTCAGTGGAAGTTCTGTTTTGTTTCTCAGAACCGGTATGGAAAAAGTAGGCTTCGACAGAGGGGAGGGCAAGAGAAAGAGGCTGTCTCAAAACAATCGCTTCCTGAAAATGGGAAAATAATATGTTTATTTATACAGCAGAGAGAGTGCACTGTGGAAACAGGCAAGGACACAGGTTTCTCCACTGCTTCCTGTCTAAAGATTTGTCCGTAGCATGAGGTTCAAGCAGAGGTGAGTCACTTCATATAATTCTGTAATTTTAAAGGGTAAATGTCCAGTACTGGTGCAAAGCTCTCTTTATAGTCAATGGAGAGAAATGGTCCCTGTAGGTGAGAAAACCATACGCCTGTCTTAGCATTGGATCAGTCACCTCCCTGCTGTGGGCTGGGTCTGGGCACCTAGTTCACCTAGATGCCTAAACACAAACGGACCCAGGCCAGCTGTCTCTGCCTGGCATGGCCTGTCCTCAGATGTGCAATCCATGGATTTTACTCATAATTTACAGAAGGTTCTATGAGAAACATAAGAAGAGAAGAAAGAAAGGAACTGCAATAAAGGAAGAAAGGAAAACGCAAGGCCAATACGGAAAAACACAGAAGGCAGGGAAAATTACAATACTGGAAGCAGTATATATGCGAATGCGTAAGGGAACTGGGATAAATGGCCAGCCACAAGCAGGAAATACTACACAGGCTTCAAATTGCTGGCGTACAGGATTGCTAGAGAGACACGGAAAACTGTGACTCTTAAAAGTGTTAGTACTTTTACATAAACGTAACATCCCAACCAATGGGCCTTTCATTGCTTCCCTAAGACAACATCGAGCACTTTACCTACGTTTTCCTTTTCTTTGTCATACCCCACTATGTCTAGCTGAAATTCTATTTGACAACTTTGCCTTCAGAAAGTTTCTCCATTGTTCACTTGCTAAATTTTCCAAGAAGCCTACACTTTCAGTTATGCTTTTTCACATACATGGGTAGTGCTCCCCTCAGGCATATTTTGTTCTCGAAATCCCGTCGTTTCTCGACAAGGACAACGCAGCGCAAGTAGCTCCGGCCGCTCTGACACTGCCCAGTATCACCCCATTGCCTGCTTGCACTCTGCCCTCCACCTGCGCCTCACCGCCGCCTTACACACGCTCTGTGTTCTGTTCATACAGCGTCTTGCAAAATGGCATCCGGGCCCGCGACTGAGCTGACAAGGTAACGCGAGCACCAGTGCCCTGTTGAACGTCGCGATGCTGCCGGCGCGCCCCGTCACACCTCGCGCTTCCCAGCGCCGAAGCAGCGCGCGGCCCAGGGGCACAGGGCGACGCCTCTCCGGGGCGGCATCGGCACCTTCCCCACCCGCCGCGGCCGAACCGCCGGGGTCACGCCAAGGCTTCGCAGCACAACCTCGCCTTTCGGTTTCTTTCCCCCGTTTCTTCCCTACTGCAGAGCACGGCCCGGAGCACTCGGGAAGCAGCACACGGCAACCCAGGCGCCGCTGCAAGCGGACACCCTGCTGCGACATAGCAGAGCGGCCTCCCAGGGCAGAGCCGCGCAGGCCGGCCCGAACCACCCGCGCTCCCGCGGTGCCCAGCGCCGCCTCCCCGCCGGGGACAGGCCCTCCGCCGGGCCCCGGCCTCGCCCGTGCGGGGAGGCGCGGGGCAGCTCCTCCCCGCCGGGCCCCGCGCAACCCCCGCCCGGCCTACCCCGGCTGGCGGAAGGCCGCCATGCCTCCCCCGCCCCCCGGGGGCGGCCCGTCGCCGCTCCCCGGCGGGACAATGGCACGCCAGCCGCCGCCCCCAGCAGCCCCCGCGGCGCCGCGGCCCCCGGCCGGCTCGCAGCGCCCGAGCCGCCGGCGGCTGCGAACCTGCCGCCCTGCGCGGCCCGCTGGGCGCCGCGGCCTGCGGGCGACCGCTGGTTGGCGGCGGGGGGACACGTGAGCGGGGAGGGGGCAGCGGCGGCGGCAGGAGTTTCCCCGACAGCTGGAGGTGGCGGCGGCTCCTCCTCCTCCCCGGGTCCCCGTTAGCGCCGAGAGACCCCCCGCGCTCCTCCTTATTGACAAACACACAAAGGGCCGCGCCGGGGCCGGGCCGGGGACGCGTCTGGAAGCCGGCATGGGAGACAAGAAGAGCCCGACCAGGTAGGGGCAGCGGCGGCGGCGGCGGCGGCGCCTGCTCCTTTCCCCGGGCCCTCTCCGCGGCGGCCGGGTGCGCGGAGCCGGCGGCGATGGCGGCCGGCGGGTCGCCCCCGGGGGGAGTGGGAGAGGAGGAGGAGGAGGAGGAGGAGGCGGCGGCGGCGGCGGCGGCGGCGTGAGGGAGGGAGGGCGTCGCGCCCGGTGTTGCCCCTGCCGCGCTTGTGTCTCCGCAGGCCGAAGCGGCAGCCGAAACCCTCCTCGGACGAGGGCTACTGGGACTGCAGCGTCTGCACCTTCCGCAACGGCGCCGAGGCCTTCAAGTGCATGATGTGCGACGTGAGGAAGGGCACCTCCACACGGTGGGTCGCCGGCGGCTGAGGCGGGGGAGGCCCAGCCTCCTGCCGCCCCCGGGGTGTGAGGGGAGGGCGGCCGTGACAGGGATCAGGTCACGTTTAGCGGTGACCCCATCCGTCGTGTGTAGAAACAGAAATAATAAATACCAGGAAGGGCATAATTGCCTGCACAGCCTAACCCTGGGGAGGCCGTGCCCCTCGTGTGAAGAAAAGCCATCCCCTGGGGCGTGCCTGCTGAGGCACTCGCCCTTTAATTCTTTTTATTTTTTTCCCTTTAAACTCGTTTTTTTTCCCTACGAGTTTAACTTTGCCTAATAACCCCCCCTTTATTATTATTATTGTTATTGTTATTATTATTATTATTATAATCTGCTTTTCATCATAGAGCATCCCCGTGCAGGTTTCCGGTGGGTAATAACCCTTCGCTGTTTAGGGGTGTCGGGGGGGGGCGAGGATTTGTCGACGAGCTGGATCGCGCCCCGTGGAAGTGCCGCCCTGCGTACCCGCCGCTTCCCAGGAGGAGCTTTCCTCCGCGCACCCCGTCGGAAGGGTTTGCGGCGGATTCACCCCCGGTTCCTGCGCCTGCCGGTGTTTTTTCAGTGTCGTGGCCTAAAAGTGCGCGCGTGGGGAATGGAGGCTTTTTGTAACACCGACGGGAGTGCGCTTGTAGCCACTGCATGCTAACCGGAGAGAATATTGCTGAAGAATCCTTTGTTATGGTTGTCGTACCTATGGGTTAATCCCATCAGCGAGAGAAGTTTAAGTGGCAATAAAAGTTGCAATCCTATCAAGAGCAGCAATTGCATCCTAGGCACGGGTCAAAGCAGTGCTGAATATGACTTGCAACAAATGTTACGTGTTTGAAATTTTAACTGCAAGGTTGGGTCCAATTACTTGGCAAAAATGATTCATCTTTATTTCTCAAGTTGATTTCCTGGACTTCTGAAAATGGGAATGTGTGTTGAAAGGACTTCTCATAACTTCAGTTTTGAATACTAGTTGATTTTTTTTTTTCATTTTTTTTTAAACCAAGGAAATCAGTGTGGTTAATGCACCGACAGGAATTGCATTTGTCACGTATAGTGTCATTTCCAGTTGTAACAATGGCACTGTGTTTATGTCACAGATAGATGTGTACAGATCGTTAATATTCAGCAAAATAATACTGCTGAAATAATGAATGCAAAATCTTTAAAGCAGCGTGAATAAAGCCTCTTCAACCTCCAGTCAGTTTGATAGGCAAAGTCAGGTTAAAATTATGTTTTGTTGCACTAGAATCCCGGCTGGATAAAAGCACTAAACCTTAAAAAAAACCAACAAAATAAAGCAAAAGCATGTGGAAAAAATAAACAGTCCTGAGAAACCGCTATTATCATTGCCTTTTTTTTCCCCCGCTTGAATATTTCATATTTTTTTAATATTTTACCAACAAAATGTCCGTTTTTTGTTGGTGGGTTTTTTTTTTTTTTGTTTCCACCTTCTCCCCCACAGCGATCTGGTATGCAGAACTGTAGCTGATACACTGATTTTTGTTTCTCTGCTTAAACTCTGAAACAATGTGTAGCTGAGTAGGTTTATAGGTTTCTTTTTCCCATAAGGTTTAAATGGGTTGCATTTTCTCATGTGTTTCCCAAGTCCAGGATTTACACGTGGCATGAGATAAATACAGGTTGAGGTTTTAGGCCAGGCAGTTTCAGGCCCCAATTCTGAAATTAAATTTGAAGTAGTAAGTAGACCTTTGTGTCTATGGAGAGAATCATTAGGGTGCCAGAGACACAAAAGGCCATTTGGGTGGATTTTTTTTTTAAAGGAGCTGGAGTCCAGGAGACCAAAGTGGGGCCTTGTTAAAACATTTGCTGCTACTGCCTGTACAAAAAAATGTTTTTCATCAATGTTGGTCAGAATAACGACACTATGGTGTTTTGATGACATTGTGAATGCATTATTTTTTTATTTATTTTTTTTTAGTCTTCCTTTTTGAAGCTTAATGTTAGACTAAGTTGATGCCTCAGCATGGTTCTTAGTGTACAGTGGTTCTTACTTCAAAATTTCTACTGCGTTTTTTTACTGGTGAGAGCTTTGTCTATGAAACACTGTAAAGCACTGGGTTTTTAGTTCAGAGAAACCTGTTTCTTTGTGGTGAATGGTTTCACGTGTGCTTCTGCATGTTAACATTCACTAAATGCAACCAGATTTGCAGAGGGAAAAGCAGGCACTCATAGCCAAGTTTAGTGGTTTTGAAGGCCACTGGAAATTAGGTGCAAAGTTGATTAGAACAGCTGTATTTTTTTATATTCATAATGTGCAATTAACTTCACAGAAATATTTTTGGGTGCAGGATAGGGTTTGTGCATGCTGTCACTGTTGAATAAGTTCTTCTCTCTGAAAGAATTATATTTTATACCAGAGGCTAGATGTGGATTATGATCTTTAACAACTGGTAGAACTGTTAAGATTAGTGGAAATAATGCTTACGACCTCTTGATTATATTTTAATATAGTTCTAGACTGAATTTGCAAAGCAGATTGTGTCATGAAGTTAAATTAACTTTGTCCATGGCAGCAGTACCAGCTTGAATGGTTAAATTGGCCTGTGCTTGGATGGGAGATGTCCACGAGAGAGCCCGGATGCTGCAGGAAGCGGTGTAACTGATCCCAAGGTGGCACGCTTTTCTTTGGGTTAGTGCGAAAGGAGTGCCCCAGCGTGGTGCCAGTTAGGTGTGCCGTGAGTCACATGTAAAACTCGGATCCTGTCTGCCAGCTGGAAATCCCTCTACCTTTTACTGTAGAACCATTGCCAGACTTCAATTTAGTAATGTCACTGAGGATCTAAACTCTCCCTGTAGACATGGCTTTCTTACTTACTTTATAACCTAAATTGTTCTGTATTATTGCTTGGGTACTGAGAAATTACTATGTTCCTCTTGATAGGAGACTGTACTGAATATAGTAATTTTCTATATGTGACCTTTAAAACATTTTGAAGTCTTTCTAGATGAAAGATGTTGTATAAATGTAAGGAAGCTTAAGCTGTAATAATCATTCCTTACTTGGACAAATCTGCTGAAGTTCGTTAGAAACACGAGTAAGAAATGCTGAATAGAACCGTAACATACTGTGTTATAGAGGGAACTGGTAACGAACTCTATATTTAGGTTGCCTAATAGTTTCCATTATAAAGAATTTGTATGATCTCTTTGAGAAGCTCTGTTGTTTGCAAAAGCCGTTGAAGTTTGGCAAGAGGAAGAGTCCTTAGGCTAAATAAGCGGTTTGATTTCCTTGCCCCATGAAGTTGTTTAAGTTTTGCTGAGACATAAACACTTGAAATTCCCCCTCTGTCACTCATATCGTATGAAAAAGTGAAAGAAATGCTAGAACGCCAAAAAAGCCCAGATCGGCATCACTATAAGAGCAGCAGTGGCAGTGGTATTATGCTGAAAATCCAGAAAAGAATTATTTGGCTCCTGGGGAGGTTATAGTGAGGTTACTGAATTTGGTCTGACTCTCACAATTACTGCTCTGCCAAAAGAAAGGTGCCTCCATGGGCACACTACCATTTCTTTTCTTTCTTTGCTTCTTCTCTTCATGACACTATCTGAATCGGGAGTACACACACCAGTACTGGCTGACCTGCAAGAACTGGGCTGGATCCTTGGCCAGACCTTCCAGCAGCAAGCATTTGCTCCCAGTTTGTCTGTCCTTCAGTAGGTGTTTGTTTTTTTGTTTGGTGGTGGTGGTTTTTTTTTCTCCTTGCCAGCTAACACAGTTAGTCATCATAATTTAGACGCGTTGTAAAGCTGAAGGTTCAGGGTTCCAGTCTTGGTGTGAAGAAATACACAAGAGGACTAGCATCCTCTCTAAAGGGACGTACGTTCGCTACTCCCTTCTGTCTTCTAGGAGGCTGCATTACTGCTCCCATCACCTCTGCTCCATCTTCCTCAGATCATATTAACGCTCTTGTTATTCAGTTAGTGACAGCATCCGGATTTAAAATTACCTGTCACTTTGCTTTTCTTAATGTGGTTTTTATGCAGGCATATTGTGGTCTGGTCTCTAGTTACAGGATCCCATTCTTTTTTCCATACTATGACAATCTGCTTCTCTGCTCAGCGTGAAGAATGAGCGTCCAGGGGAGTGTAGTGAGAGCTACAGGAGGAACTGCAAATCCGACTTTTTAAACTTTGAAATATTTGGTATGATACTCTACTGTGTAAATAAAGGAAAAAAGGGGGGCATGGATACATGATCAGTTTCCCCTTTCCAGAGTCGATAGCATTCTGTGATTTTTAAATTAGGAAAAAGAGCAGAATTCCAAAGGATATTTTCACTAATAGTATTCTCATAGCTAAAAATAGGACAAGGTTTGTTGTACAAAGATGCTTGTTATGGTTTAATTTAATTTTATTTTTTAGAACTACTTTTATTTCTTGCTTTGAATTCAGTAAAAACTTAAACTTACCTATGAATCTAGGAGACTTAGTGCACACTGTTCAAACCCAAAGTATGTTTCTTTTGGAAGGAGGAAAAAAGGAGGGAGAATAAGGAGATAGGTACAAGTAACTTCTGCGACCTTTTTTTAGTTTGGTTTGGATTTTTTTTAGGTGCTTCTCTCTTATGCACATGTTGCATTAGCTGCTTTATGTAATATCATTTCTATAAAGTAGCCTCTGAAATTTGTAGCCAGAATGAGAAAGTGCTCTCAAGTCAGGATGAATTTCTGTGGATTTGGGATCTATACCTCTAAACATCCTGTACTGCTGAAGCAGAGACATATATAACCAGCTGAATGGGGGTATGGCTTCCGTGTCCTGTGCTCTGTTGATCTCCATAACTGAATCGTTCCTTTTCTCCCAGCCGAAGGTATGAAAAGCCAATTTTAAATCATACCAGACAGGAGAGTCTGAGGTATGAAGAACTGGGGTGCCATCTTTGTACCTTAGTTTGATATTTGGCCAGTGCTCCTTGATTGTGCCTGGAGAGTATGGCTATTCAATACGTGCGTGTATTTTATAAGCACGTCTGACAGTCTCCTAAATGGGAAATACAGGTCTCTCCTTGAAGCTGTCAAGAGTTTGTTTTACGCTTTGAGAAGCATAAATAAAATGTTTAATTTTTTAACTTGGATATCAAGGTCATTTTTCTTCAGAAAATATGTGCAATTTGTTTAGTCATGTACCATCTGGATGTTTATAAGCACAAATCAGTTACATTTAACCAAATCTGGTATTTGTATTTCTGTTGAAATACAGGGCTGCTCAGGACAGAGAGTTGGTACTTATCTTGTATATCTGGTTTAACATGTCTGTTTTACAACAGCTTGTTAAGGACTCTCTCTTCTGCCTTCCAGTATGCAGCCTCTGTGTGTGCACATGCGCATGCGTGTGTCAGGGGGAAGGTTGTGAAGGAGAAAAAGAGGAAGAACCGCCTGTCATGCTGATTTTACAAATACATGACTGAATCAAGCTTAACAGACTCAAGAGCTGTTCGTTACTTGTGGTAGTTCGGAGAAGGAAATATTTGCAGGAATGAAGTGAGTGGAAAAGTAATATATGATCCATATTTTACCAAGCTCCTTATTGCAAGTATTATGTTTTAGCGTAAATATTTAATTATGAAGAGAAGCCTGAATAAATACTTCTGTCTGTCTCTGCAGATAGCCATCAGGCAATCTATTCATTCTGGATTTCCAGCCTTATTTTTAAAAAGAGTTTTTAAAAGTAACCTTTTGAATTATTTAGGAATTTATGTAGGGATTATTTTCCCTGAAACATATAGTGAAACTTAAGAATTTTGCACACATCAACTTGAATGAGGTTTTTGTTTTTCCATACAAAACAATGAAGTAATTTTTATTGAGTAGAGTGGCTCTGTTAGATGCTGTTGATAGGTGTAGCTTCTGTGGGCAGTAGAGGATGCAATGGGCAGCCAATCAAAAGAGGATAAAGCTTACATTTTAGCAAGACTACATAAGTAGTTGGGTTTAGGTTTTTGTTTTGTTTTGTTTTTTAAAGGCTAATTCTGTTGTTAAATCTTTGTAGTTTCCATTACTCTAAACAGCTCATGAAAAAAGGTGTTTTTTCTTTACAGCATGAGCTTGGTATTTTTTGTCTGATGTTTGTTTGTGGTTTTTTTCTGTAACTCTTTCCTGATGTCTGTTATAGCTTGGACTTTTTTTTTTTTTTCCCCATCTTTTTAATGTAATCTCCCCAGAACGAAACAATATTTCATTTGATATTGGGCTCGGACCTGGTAGGGTCTGTTTGATCCAACTTTGGTAGCTGATTTAAACCTAGTTTAGCTGTTTCTTTTTGCATTATATTGAAAATAGTACTTACATCAGCGTCATCTTTGGCCAGAAATTTAGGTAGCTGTCACTGTGACTCGGCCTTCTGTGTGTATATACCTTATGTAATTGGAGAAACAAACATGGAGCAGGAAGACTGCTTTCTATAACTTTCTCTCTTCCCCACCTATGCTAAGTAATGATATCAGAGCTGCTGAACAGGAAGAAACATTTCTTTGCCCTCTGTTTCCAAGATTTCAGATCTGATCATGGATTTAGCAGATACGCTCTCTAGAAGGCCAACATTGTTAATGGGCACTGCAGGGTCTGAGGTAGGTTCTGCCACTTAAGAATGGCTCGTTCAGCTGAATTGTACCAGAGCCAAGCAAAATAGATTAGCATTTGTTTTCCACAGTTACTAAAGTAGTAAAAGCTTTGAATACATTTGGGTTCATTACAGGAGTGGTTCTAAGGAGGCGTCTCATTTGGCTTATCCGTGTTGCCCTAGGAACTCAGGGTGGAAAGGGTCTTCCGGTGAGTTAGACCCTCTCCTGTACTGAAAGAGGATCAGTAAACCTGGGTGACTTCTAACATAATCTTTGTCCTAACAAGTCTCCAGTGAAGGATACTGTAACCCTGTTAGCCTGTTTATAGTGCTTTTTACCCTTGATGTTTTCCAGATAGCTAATCTTTTTGTTCAGTAGGATAAGTTGATTGATACTCCCCCTAGCCCCAACGAATTACCCACTATATTTGTCATTCTTTGGTTATTGGGTTATGGTTTCCATGTTCACCCGTTTTCTCAAAGTCTTTCTTACAGAAACAAAATTTCAGCAGCCCTTTCTTACAGGTGACAGTTTTCTTCAGTTTATGTCATGATTCTTTATTCTTGACTCTTCAGCTGACACACCTATTTCTTACAGTAGTAGCCCAAAATGAAGATAGACCTTCAGCTGTCATTTCTAGTGCAAGGGGTAGTGGGCTTGCGCCTTTCCAGAGTCCTGCTAAGTTACGGTGTCTGATGTTGGTACTGCCATGAATGGGGATTTTCCCTTTGAGCAGTAGTGTCGTGATGTTTGCTTCTCTGTGCCTCGCGACACGTTTGATCCACTACAGTCTGGTGTCCTTTTGTGTCCCATTGTTACTTAAGCAGAGCGTTTTTATGCAGTTGTGGGGCCTGTGGTGCTTTATGCTGTCTCTCTTGGATTTCATTGTTTTGATTTTTGAGTCATCTTTACTTAGGGTGGTCTTGGCAGATAGTTCTCACCACCTCTCAACTTGGTGCTGTTTGCTTTTTCTAGTCCTTATTCCTTTGTCCAAAGCACGATTAAGAATATTTAATAGCATACATGTAGAACCTCGCTATAAATGTCTAGAGCAGGTGATGGAGAACTATTAAAAACAAACCAACCAACCAACCCTAATTTTGGACTTCATTCTGCACAGCTTTGTTCCAGTCATAGTCTAGCTTGAGTGGGAGAATGTATTTTTTATTGTGTCTCAAGTCAAGATGAGACGTGTATTGCTTTTCTCCTACTCACTAGGACAATTAGTCCATTAAAGAGAGAAACTATACTATATCAAGCCAATTGGCTTTATACTTTAATGCTCCCAATTGTTAAATAATTTCGTTCCAGTATCTTTCTGAAATTTGAGTTAGGCTGAGTCGTCTACTACTTTCTGCATTTTTATTTACCCATCTTGTGATTTCTCTTTTTCTTTTTGATTTTTCTCTGCTGCAGTACTTGGTGACTTATTCCATCTTCCTGTAGTTCTCTAAATGATTTGTTTCCAGGGAGAATTTCGTTAGATGCTGTTGACTGCCATATATAACATTCAGTAGCCTGGTCTGCTTCTTATTGTAACTTGTACTCGTATCCCTTCATTTAATTTGGTGATATGGAATTAAACTTTTGTGTGGAGGCTGAAGCAAAGAAGCCTTTGTGTCATCTGATATTTGCTTCTTTCCATGTTTGATAATGGAGAGATTGCTTTCTTTCTATTTCCATGATTAAGTACTTTCCTCTGGGGCATAAGTAGTGCGTGTTTCGACATGTTCGGCTTTTTTTTTTTTTTTTTTTTTTGGGGTGGAAATGCTATCTTTCTTCTTAGTGCTGCCAGTGGTATTCCTCCTCACTGCGTCTTTTCTAGGGAAAATGATTAGCTGTTCTGGTCTAAAAGCTACTGGGATTTGAATAAACACCTACGATAAGATTATGTTAAAAGAGAAGTCTAGCTGGTGAGAAGAAAGCTCTTGTACCACCTGTAGAGTGATGAGAAGTTGCATTTTCTGCCCTATGACTTTTTATAACAACTTTTCCTTTACTGTTGTGACAGCCCGCTACGCCTGTTCCTGTTTAAAACTCGATACAAGTGTCTGTACTTTTCATCTTGAAAGTCAGGTTAGGACAGTATACGTTGCAGAAAATTTTCTCAGAATATCAAATGATGTCTTGTCTTGTTGGCTGATACAGTCAGCTGCAAAAAACTTTCAAAGTAGGCTAGTGGAGCAAGACATTAAGCGTTCATTTTTTATGCTTTCATGCAGTAGCTTATCCTGATGTAAGTAGGACAGAGAGATCCTGAGGATTGTCTGTTCTTTCTGAAGTGCGTTCCACTGGTATGTGTACGTCGATGTAGAGCAGGCTTGAACTTGGAGAGTTTAGCTGCAGAATGTTGTTGGTAGGCTTTTGGCTGGCAAACTTTCCACAAGAAGTTGCACTGAAGACTACAAGGTATGACCTTGACGCCTGCTACAAGTTTTTTCTTGTTTACTTAGGAGTTGGGTGGTGGGGAGGAAATGAATAATTGAAAATTTTCCGTTTCTAACTTACTGGAAGTTTGGTACTTATCTTTAAACTTTTCCATAATGCTTGTATATACTTCATCTGAACGGCGCAGTTCAAATGACAGTGCTTTGTGTAAGAAAATATGTGAATGAGAGGGGGTTTTAAAATTTACTTTAGAAGTAGAGTTCCTAACTCTAAAAGGTGAAAAACGCTGGTTTGACACATGCACATTTAGTGAAAGGAAAGTTGTTTCTTACAAATATCATTGATTTCTGTGATTAGGGTCATGAGCTAGCAGTTCTGTAATTGAATAAGAAGGGAAAAAGAAAAGGTGAGGGCTGATGATTATGTGGCATCTTTTCCTATCAATATACATCTTTTCTAAAGAGCATTATGGAGACTTAATTTTTTAGGGAAGGTGTGTAGTCTTTTCCCCGACTTAAGGTGGACGTCTTTGTGGCACTGGCTCTGCGTGGGGAAAGTTTCTAGAACGCTGCAACCTTCTGGGAAGGTCACACCCGTAATGCAGAACAAATAAGACAGGTCAGAAACAAGCTCCTTCCCGTCTGGTCACAAAACCAGCTGTGCCACGTATTCACCCAGTTTTGTACAACAATAACTGTGCTGCTGCATCAGTACGAACCTCCTGTTTTGCGTGTGTTTTTTTGCATCGGTGCAAGAAGCATCACAGTTTCTACAGGAAGGGGACAGAGGAGCAGCCTGGAGGATCCAGTCCTTTGTGGGATTGGAAGTTGGGAGAGGTCACTTCCCCATGAATCCCAAGAATCTTAAGGGTCTAAAAGACTGTAACCACTGCCTTCTCTGCAGGCTCCCAAATACAGCCTCCTCAGGGGATGTTGTTAAGGAAACTGAGCTTCCTGACCCCTGCTCCTATGTAGCACTCTCTCATCTAGGAAACATAGATTGGTTGATACCCATATGTTTCTTAAACAGGGTATTTTCAATGTAGCTGTCACTTTTGCTGAGCATCGGTGAACCACAGTTTGTGGCATATGGGTAAGAATTTCTAACAACAGTGTGTGAGAGGTTGAAGCCTTAAAAAGGGTTGTTGGAAAAGTAACATTTGATGGCTGCTTTAAAAACTATCCGTGAAGACAAACTTGGACTTTCTAAAGAATCATAGAATCATGAAGGTTGGAAAAGACCTCTGAGATCATCAGGTCCAGCTGTTAAGGTCCTGATACGGCTATTTCTTCTTGGGGCAGACTCTTGTGCAGTGTACCAGTTGTCTTCAGGAGGCTTGCTGGCCTCATCTGTTAAATGTCATCGAGGAAAATAGGGCATTCCCTTTAAGGGAATGATTAAATAGGGACACTGCCTCAAGGGGTAGTTTTCTGCACATTTATACAGTGACTGATAAAACCATATGGGTCTTGTAAGTCTATTCTAATTGAATCAGCTTTTATTCAAAGACAGAATTGCTAGAAATGCACTGAATGGATGAATTCCAAGTAAATGATTCACACTGTAAACCAGCTAGGAATATGAAAGCACTGGAAATCAGAGCTGGCTGAAAGTTAGAATCCAAATATACATAGGATGTGTAGAAATTGCATTGTTACTCTGCAATATGCATATGGATCTATATTATGTTTTCCCATATAGACCACTAGCTCCATTGTTTGCACTGTCATAATATTCAGTTGTATTATTTGCAGAGGCAGTGTAATGTACTGTTAACACTCTAGGATATGGCAGAAGTGATGGTAATGGGAAAAAATAATTTTGGATAACAATGTAAATTATCGATGTTGAAGATGCATTTAATCATGAACTGCTTCAATGTAGAAATAAAGACTAGTTTCTCACAAGATGGCTTTGTGTGGTGATTAGCGTGAGCATCTTCATGTGACATAGTAAGCTAAACATAGTTTAATCTGATAGTTTTTATTCTCTGAATAGCTTAATAGAGTACTGATGACTGAGTGAGTGAGCTGAGCTGTGTCAGAATCCAAAGACTGCTTTTCCTGCTAGTGATTTAATTTAATTGCTAGCAACTCTTGTACTTGCATTACAAGAACTGGTAATAGGAAATATTTTTTGCTTTTCATGATATGACTTAAACTGCTAAAAATCAGGAGTTGGCATCATTACATGAACTGCTAGCTTCTGTGTAGACCACAGTGTGCGAGATCCAACTGGCCACAGTGCTTGAAATACTACTTGGTATACACAGTGTTCCTGATGATTTCCTGTTTGCTTTAAATAATGTCACTGATGTGCTTATGCAGAAATGAATCCTTTTTTTCTTTTTTTCTTTCTTTGGTATTAGGAGGTAAGTTGTGGTCTGGTTGCGCTTGATCACGTAAATCAGCGATGGTAATGGAACAAATATTTGTGCTGGGTTTTTAGTGAAGTTGAAAAAGCAGCTGCCTTTGTTACGGATTATTGTTTCCTCAGCATTTTGGCAGACCCTGGAAGCTCTCGTTGCACAAGGTGCTGCACAAAGAGCTTGTGGAGCAGATGTGATAGTCCATTAAAAGTTAAATGTGATTTTAAAAAGTAAATTTTGCTTATGTATCAAATCTAGGGGAAAAAAAAGTTAATTTAGTTGAAAAATTGCCTGATGGAAGAAAATAAAGTCTCAAAAAATTGTAGCTACTAATCTGCAATTCTGTGGAAGAATATATTAAAAGCTGTTGTGCATTTTGTGTATAGAAATGCGTTGACAATTCTAATTAATTGGGAATGAGTGTTTTGCATTTGACAACAAGAGTCCTCCACTATTGCAGTTTGAAAAATATTACGTCCTTTAAATGTTTACTGTCAAACTAGCACTTGAAAAATTGCGTGTCTCCTTGAGACACAAAGAAAGATCAGTAAAAAAGATAGGGAAATTGATAGGGTAAAGATAGGGAATCTTTTTCTTGGCTTCTGTACAGCCAGATTGCATGTATCTACACCTTAATGATATGGATTTGTGCATAAACTGGAATGAATAGCCTAAAATGTAAGACTTCATCTTTTGCCTTGTCACTTGAAGTTTAATAAGATTCTGCCATTCACTATGTGTCAAATTGACTGCATTATTACATGAGGACAGTTAGTGCAATGACTTAATGCGTGTGTGTGTGTCTCGGTTCTATTGATTTCTTTCTAAATTGTAAAGAACTTAACAATTTCTGGACTCTTAGGAAATTCTTCACCTGTGCATTTGTAAGCCAAGATTATGATGCTAAGTTAAATTTGGTTCCCTTTATTTAAAGTTGTCAACACCATTGCAATGTCTATATAAATATAGGTCTCGGCCTTCCAACATTTTTCATGGATTCCTAGTTTGTTGTGGTTTTTTTTTGTTTAAAGAAAAAAGCAATCTCTTTGCAGTTAAGCTCTTTGCAGGCGGAGGTCAGCTCAAAACAAGGAAGAGGGGGGTAACTGTATATATGTTTTAATTTTTCACTGTTAGGTGAAGTTGCTTACATTTGCTATTACTAAAGCCAGTTACAGTGGAAGGGAAGAGAGACTCTGGAAGGGGCGTAGATGCAAAAATCGCTAGTGTCATTGTACCCTGATCTGCAGAAAGACTTCTGAAAAAGAGAGGAAACATGTCTGAGGAAGCGGGAACATTAACTGATATTTGTGAAGTATCTTGTTATCAGTATATGAGGGTGGGGGGAGGGATATAATGCTATTAAAAAGAATTGACTTCTGGAGGTGAGAGGACAGTTTATTTACTTCTTAGTAACTTCTACTTCAAAGTACTGTATTACTTGTTACAGAAACTGAATTTGAAATATATATATATATTTCATTCTGGAGCCATTTAGACCTTCTGGCGTCTAAATCTACAAAATCAGCCCATCATGGAAAAGTCAGATTCCAAAGCTGCTGGTTGTAACCTGTCCTGTGATCTTCAGAGTAGAAAGCTGTCTAAGCTCTATCACAAAGTTACAGTTAGAATTTTGCATAATTAATGTCTTGAAAACATGCGTGAAGCATATCATACTATAATATCGCTGCAATATTTAACTATAGCTGTACCCTGTAAAATTTACTGAAACAAATACCCTAAGAATTGCTCAAAACATTCATACCTAAGTGAAGATATTCTCCTGATAATATGTGTTACAGGAGTAGTCTTTCACTTAGAAAATCTACTGAAAACCACTTTTTCATATCCATCTTTTTGCCTGTTTGGTGAAAAAGCTGTTTACTGTGAAATCGTTGTTTTGGTTTCGGCTGCCGCCGGCAACAAAAGCGCCACGCGGCCGCCCCTCCCCCCGCCGGCGTGCGGAGGAGAATGGAAAGAAAGAGGCAGAAACTGGTGGGTCGGGATAAGGGCAGTTTAACAGAACAGCAAACAGAGGGAAAACAGGAACAACAACGATACAAATAAGGAGAAAACACAACCACGAACCGTACAACAGCCGCTCTCCCGAAACCGGACCGGCGCTGCGCCCGCCCAAGCCGCGAGTGCCTTCCCGCCGCGCCGCTCCCCCCCCACCGGAACCCAGCGTGACGTCACGTGGTATGGAATACCCGGCTCTGTTTGGCCAGGTGGGGTCAGCCCCCACCCCCCGGCTGTGCCCCTTCCTGGAGTCCGGTGAAAATTAACCCTGTTCTGGCCAAACCCAGGACATTATCCACCCCTTATTCCATACCATCTACGTCATGCCCAGGTCCCCCACTGTCCGGTTGATCACCACCACTTCTCCTGTCTCCAGATATCATTCCTTTAGTCTATGGATCATCACTCTAAAGTGTCCATTGAGTTCATTTAATCCATGACTTCAGGCTCCATCTGTCGTTATGGTCTTCCATGGCGGGAGAGGTGATGTGTGGTGATGGGCGGTCACTTGCTGCATCCGGAGCTCACGGCTGATGTATCTGGTGCAGCCCGTGCCCACAGTCTGCAGGAGATGTTGATCTTGATGAAGTTGCTGGATGCCAGTTGTTGAAAACCAGGTCCAGTTCCATCATCGCTGTGCTCTGCTAGGTTTTCATCGAAAAAGTCCATCCTTCTTTAATCTGGACAATTCTTACTATGCTACTACTGGTACAAAATATAACAATTATAACAGTGATAACAGACAGTGACAGGGTTATTTAACAACTAACTTTATACAATTTATTTATGGACTATTCTCGCCCAAAATTAAATCCCCATGAGGTACACATCGGACTTCCCCATCCTTCCGCATTACCCACCAGGTACACCCAGGTCCTTGAGCAAAGGCAATCCCGCGGACGGGCTTGCCTGTGCCCGAGGCAGGACTAACCCAAACCGTCTTCCCTAACATGTTCCGCATGTGCACTACAGGGACTTTATCCCCTTCTACTGGGCGCTGAGGTTTTGACTGGGCAGGACCAGCCCGGTTGGTGGACCCTCTGGTGTTAACCAACCAGGTGGCCTTTGCTAAATGGGTATCCCAATTTTTGAAAGTCCCACCCCCCATTGCCCTCAAAGTGGTTTTTAGCAGCCCATTGTAACGTTCAATCTTTCCCGAGGCTGGTGCATGGTAGGGGATGTGATACACCCACTCAATACCGTGTTCTTTGGCCCAGGTGTCTATGAGGCTGTTGCGAAAATGAGTCCCGTTGTCCGACTCGATTCTTTCGGGAGTGCCATGTCGCCACAGGACTTGTTTTTCCAGGCCCAGGATGGTATTCCGGGCGGTGGCATGGGGCACAGGGTAGGTTTCCAGCCATCCGGTGGTGGCCTCCACCATTGTGAGCACATAGCGCTTGCCTTGGCGGGTTTGTGGCAGTGTGATGTAGTCAATCTGCCAAGCCTCCCCATATTTATATTTTAGCCATCGTCCTCCAGACCACTGAGGCTTTACCCGCTTGGCTTGCTTGATTGCAGCGCATGTCTCACATTCATGGATAACCTGTGCAATAGTGTCTATGGTCAAGTCCACCCCTCGGTCACGAGCCCATCTGTATGTCGCGTCTCTTCCTTGGTGGCCCGAGGTGTCATGGGCCCACCGAGCTATAAAGAGTTCACCCTTATGTTGCCAGTCCAGATCCACCTGAGCCACTTCAATCTTAGCAGCCTGATCTACCTGGTGGTTGTTTTGATGTTCTTCAGTGGCCCGACTCTTAGGGACGTGGGCGTCCACGTGACGGACTTTTACAGCCAACTGCTCTAGCCGGGCAGCAATATCTTGCCACAATGGGGCAGCCCAGATAGGTTTACCTCTGCGCTGCCAGTTGTTCTTCTTCCATTGCTGCAGCCACCCCCACAAGGCATTGGCCACCATCCAAGAGTCGGTGTAAAGATAGAGCACTGGCCACTTCTCTCGACTGGCAATGTCTAAAGCCAGCTGGATGGCTTTCACCTCTGCAAACTGGCTGGACTCACCTTCTCCCTCGGCAGTTTCTGCGACTTGTCGTGTAGGGCTCCATACAGCAGCCTTCCACCTCCGCTGCTTCCCCACAATGCGACAGGACCCATCCGTGAACAGGGCATACTGTTTCTTATCTTCTGGCAGCTGGTTATACAGTGGGGCCTCTTCAGCACGTGTCACCTCCTCCTCTGGCGATGCTCCAAAATCTTTGCCTTCTGGCCAGTCCATGATGACCTCCAGAATTCCTGGGCGACTGGGGTTTCCCATTCGGGCGCGCTGGGTGATCAGCGCGACCCACTTACTCCACGTAGCATCGGTGGCATGATGCGTAGAGGGGACCCTCTCTTTGAACATCCAGCCCAGGACCGGCAATCGTGGAGCTAGGAGGAGCTGTGCTTCAGTGCCGACCACTTCTGAAGCAGCTCGAACGCCTTCATATGCTGCCAGAATCTCTTTTTCAGTGGGAGTATAGCCGGCCTCGGATCCTTTGTATCCCCGGCTCCAGAACCCCAGGGGTCGACCTCGAGTCTCCCCTGATGCTTTCTGCCAGAGACTCCAGGTTGGGCCATTCTCCCCGGCTGCGGTGTAGAGCACGTTTTTAACATCTTGCCCTGACCGGACTGGACCAAGGGCTACAGCATGAACTACCTCCCGTTTAATCTGTTCAAATGCCTGTCGTTGCTCAGGGCCCCATTCAAAATCATTCTTCTTCCGGGTCACGTGGTACAGAGGACTTACAATCTGGCTATAATTTGGGATGTGCATCCTCCAAAAACCCACAACACCCAGGAAGGCCTGTGCTTCCTTTTTGCTGGTTGGTGGAGACATAGCTGCTATTTTGTTGATGACATCCATTGGGATTTGACGGCGCCCATCCTGCCATTTTATTCCCAAAAACTGGATCTCTTGCGCAGGTCCCTTGACTTTACTTCGCTTAATGGCGAAACCGGCTTTCAGAAGGATCTGAACTATTTTCTCCCCTTTCTCGAAAACCTCCTCCGCTGTGTCGCCCCATATAATGATGTCATCGATGTACTGCAGATGTTCTGGGGCTTCACCCTTTTCCAGTGCAGTCTGGATTAGTCCATGGCAAATGGTGGGACTGTGTTTCCACCCCTGGGGCAGTCGATTCCAGGTGTACTGGATGCCCCTCCAGGTGAAAGCAAACTGTGGCCTGCACTCTGCTGCCAAAGGGATGGAGAAGAATGCATTAGCGATGTCAATTGTAGCGTACCACTTGGCTGCCTTTGACTCCAACTGATATTGAAGTTCTAGCATGTCTGGCACGGCAGCACTCAGCGGTGGTGTGACTTCATTCAGGCCACGGTAGTCTATTGTCAGTCTCCACTCTCCAGTAGATTTTCTTACTGGCCATATGGGACTATTAAAGGGTGAGCGAGTTTTGGTGATCACTCCTTGACTCTCCAGCTGGCGGATCAGCTGATGAATGGGGAGAAGGGAGTCTCGGTTGGTACGATACTGTCGCCGGTGCACCGTTGTGGTTGCGATGGGTACCTGTTGTTCTTCAACCCTCAACAACCCCACAACGGAAGGATCCTCCGAGAGACCAGGCAAAATGGACAGCTGTTTAATTTCTTCCGTCTCCACAGCAGCTATGCCAAAAGCCCACCGATACCCCTTTGGGTCCTTGAAATAGCCTCTCCTAAGATAGTCTATCCCAAGGATGCACGGAGCCTCGGGGCCAGTTACAATGGGGTGCTTCTGCCAGTCCTGCCCAGTGAGGCTCACTTCAGCCTCCAGTACACTCAGCTCTTGGGACCCCCCTGTCACTCCCGAAATGCAAATGGACTCTGACCCTTTGAACTCTGATGGCATTAAAGTACACTGTGCACCAGTGTCAACTAGAGCTTTATACTCTTGTGGATCTGACGTGCCAGGCCACCGAATCCACACCGTCCAATAGACACGGTTGTCCCTTTCCTCCACCTGGCTGGAGGCAGGGCCCCTCTAATCCTCGTCAGAGAATTTGCTGCTCACCTGCTGTAAGAATGACTTGGAGGTCCCCTCCAGAGGATCAGAATCAAGGTCAAACTGTCTACCTGGTCTGGAGAGCTGGCTGCTGGAAACTGGAGCGGCATTTTTCCTAACAGAGTCCCCTTTTGTGATTGTTTTACCTCGCAACTCACGTACTCGTGCCTCTAGACTTGAGGTGGGTTTTCCATCCCACTTCCTCATGTCCTCTCCGTGGTCACGCAGGTAGAACCACAGGGTGCCTCGGGGTGTATAGCCTCTGTATTCCCTCTCCTGAGCAGAGAAACGCCTGCCCCTAATAGCTGAGATGCGGGCCCGCACAGGTGGGGAGTAGGACATATTCCTGTCTAGTCGCTTGACCAGTTTCTCCACGGCTGAGACAAGGGAGGAAGAGAGACTTTCCTCATATTGGCGGAGTCTGACAGCCACCTCATCCACTGTTGGTGCGTCTTTACCTTTCCAGTTTACAACTGCCAGTGAGTTGGCATGCGAGGAGGGTGCGCTCCGCACAAACTTCCTCCACATGGATTGTGAGCACTGGAGTTCATCTGGGTCTGTGGGTACCTGCTCATCGTCTGTGTCACAGTAAACCAGCTCCCGCACAGCCAATTCCCTCAAGTACTGAATACCCCTTTCCATATTGGTCCACTTGCCAGGATAGCATACAAAATCGTCACTGAAGGGGTACCTCTCCCTCACGCCTGACAGAAGTCTCCTCCAGAGGCTGAGGATTTGTTCCTTTTTCCCAATGGCCTTGTCAATGCCCCCATCCCTGGCCAGGGATCCCAGCTGCTTGGCTTCCTTGCCCTCTAACTCCAAGCTGCTGGCCCCGTTATCCCAGCACCGCAGCAGCCAGGTGGCAATGTGCTCTCCTGGATGGCGGCTGAAATCTTTGCGCATGTCTCGCAGCTCGCTCAGGGACAGGGACCGGGTGATGATCTCTGTCTCTATCTCCCGTGATGACCCTGGCTCATCGTCATCCCTCCCAGAGCGATCTGCTCTCTTTGCGTCTTTCTTTAGTTTTACAGGGGCGACTGCTACGGGCACAGGTTGGTCATTGGGCTCAGCTGCGATGCCTGCAGCTGGAGCTGGGGCTGGAGCAGCTGCTGTGCCTGCCAGGGAAACCGAGGCAGACCCTGCAGCTGTGGCAGCGGTGGTGCCAGTCTGGGGGGCTGGGACTGCCTGCTGGGCTGGAGGGGCTGCAGGGCCGGCTGGGGGGGCAGTGCCAGTCGCAGCGCCTGCCGCTTCGTTTCCCCCCCTTTCCCCTTTAGGGCACTGAACAGTGTTGAACATGGCTCGGTAGGCGTGGGCCAGACCCCAGCACGTTGCTGTGATCTGTGTCTCTCTGGAGTTCCCAGGGTGGCAGCATACTTTTTGCAGATATTTTACTAGTTTGTCCGGATTCTGTACTTGCTCAGGTGTGAGTTTAAAAAACATCGGGGGTGTCCACTGCCCTAGGTACTTGCCCATGCTGTCCCACACACCCAGCCACTCACAGCTATCCGGCCCCGGGGCAGGTCTCTGCACGATGTTCTTAACGACTTGCTTAACCCTAAACAAAACCTGCAACCCATTCAAGAGGCATAACAAAAGGAGAGTGCTGCCCTGAGCATCCCAGGGGTACTCGAAATTCTCAAAAGCAGTTAGGACCAGCCTGAGGGAGAGGGGGGGGGCGAAAGAGTGGGGGAAGGTATCCCCTTCGGCTTTCCCCACAGACTGGGTTTGATTATTAACAAAATCTAAGACATAGGATCCGAGGTACGGAAATGACCGCAGTGCCGCATGCAAATACAAGACTAATTTCATGCACAGTGATGTTATCATATCATAAGTCGATATCGTACAGTACAGCAAAATCATCATCTTAATCCTTTTTCCAGTGATGATGAACAGCATGGCAATGAACACATAGTGCAAGTACGGATTTACATAGCAGAGCCACTTGATCAAAGTCAGAAACTTTTTTTTTTTTTTTCCTTTTTTACCGGCGACTACTTAACACAGAAAAATGCGTATAACAAAATTTAAGCAAAACTAAGAAAACAGTTTTAACAGCCGCTGCTCAGCCCTGCCGTTATCCCTGCCCCACGTTGGGCGCCAATTTAATGTTTTGGTTTCGGCTGCCGCCGGCAACAAAAGCGCCACGCGGCCGCCCCTCCCCCCGCCGGCGTGCGGAGGAGAATGGAAAGAAAGAGGCAGAAACTGGTGGGTCGGGATAAGGGCAGTTTAACAGAACAGCAAACAGAGGGAAAACAGGAACAACAACGATACAAATAAGGAGAAAACACAACCACGAACCGTACAACAGCCGCTCTCCCGAAACCGGACCGGCGCTGCGCCCGCCCAAGCCGCGAGTGCCTTCCCGCCGCGCCGCTCCCCCCCCACCGGAACCCAGCGTGACGTCACGTGGTATGGAATACCCGGCTCTGTTTGGCCAGGTGGGGTCAGCCCCCACCCCCCGGCTGTGCCCCTTCCTGGAGTCCGGTGAAAATTAACCCTGTTCTGGCCAAACCCAGGACAATCGTGCATTTTTCCAGCTGACTCCCTGTATACATCTACTTGCTTTGGAAATTAGGAACAACTTTTTATTTTTAAATTAATTCTTCTAATTACTGTGCTAAGATATATTTGAGAATGTGGACCTTAGTAGTTAGAGAAATTAGGACATGTGGTGAAGGAGATTTGAGTAGGGACTAGCAAGAATATGATGATGAAGTAGAAAGTATGCAAAGATAAGCTTTTCTTGAGATTTCAGTAATGACTGTGAACTAGAAAAATGGAGATTAGAGTATTACTGTGGATATCAGATTTCTATTAGCTTCTTGAGACATTAATATTTAGGATAGACGTGAGTGGAAAATGATCTTCAAATAAATTGTAAGATATTTAAAGCCTGTACATCTGCATTGGGAAATGATCCAGTCTAGTAATGAAAGAACAGAGTAGGATTTGAATGATTTGACTTTGTTCTCAACAAGATTTTAATGCACTCAGCTGTATTCTGTTCAGATTTTTGAAAGACATATGTGATACAAACATCAGCAAAACAAGATTTTTATTAGGGCTTGGTTAAACCTAACTATTTGTTCCTGTGGTTTTGTTTAGTTCACAGTGGCATATTGCTAACTGAGTTACTTAGAGAGAAATTATTTGAGAAAATAATTATTAGCTTTACAGGAGTTTGTCTTTTTGGTTGTGGTGGCAGTTCTGAGAAGTGTTGAGCAGCGTGGTCTGTAGGTTTATTAGATGCATGGCTCTGGAGTGAGCATGTGTGGTTCTTCTTGGTGAGCTGATATGTCAGGTCTCATACTGTCTTGCAAATGCATTCTGAAAACACTCGTGGAAGTGTTTTAAACAGTTTCAATTGTTTTTGATGTAGTGTTGCAGAATTTGAGACTAGCCTTTTGAGAGACTAGTCTTTTAACAGCTTTGTGAAATTATCCAGCCAAGTGATATTTATGAAGGGATATTTACAAAATTATTTGATTAGGTAGGTGAAGAGGGAGTCATAATCATCATGAGGTTGGCTTTACTTGTGTGGTCTGGAGGTGAGGAACATACGGTAAGATGTAAAAATAAAGTAGCCAAGGAGTGATACAGAATATTGAGTATCACATCAATCTGCATGTCTAAGTACGGATATCTGAACTATAGCCCTGTATTCAGGATGCAGTACTGAAATTATGCTATGAATTTTCCAAGAATGTATTGACATGTCTGAAGTAGAATACGTTTGCTGCTAGCCAGTGGGTAGCACACTTTAAAAAAAGGTCATTAGAAATGGCCTCCATCCTGTTACTTTCTTCATAAAGGCTGAAGCTATAAGAAGACGACTAAATTTAATGAATTCCAAGGTCTATCCTCCTTCTTCAGGGATTACTCTTATTTTCAGTGGCAGTGCACTACAAAATACGGACAACTAAAGCTTTCAGTCTACCTCCTGACACAAGAATTAAATTTGCTACCAAATTCTAAAAGAATTGAAGGTTGGAAAAACTCAGGCATGTTAACAAGGCATTTCTGAAATCCTCACTGGATGAGGGGATAGCAAAAGCTGGTGGAAGAGGAGTGCTAGACTGAAATAAGAATTCCATTTGAAAAAAATACTGAGTATCTTAACTCAGTCAGAAATACACAGTAGCAGATGGAAAGGTGATAGGCAAGTCTGCAGGGCACTAGAGGGAGAGGAATACCTTTTTTTTTCATAATGGTGTAAATCTGTGGTAACTTCTAGGTGAACAAAATACACACAACTTTTGTAGGTTTGCTGTCAGTTGAGAAATTGTAAATTTGGTGGAGAGTCGGTTTAGAAGAGTTTGATAGTGGCTTCTAAAAGATTGAATTTCAAAAAGAAGACAGATGCCCCAAAAAGAGGTGGGTTGGAGGGAGGGCAACAAGGTACAATTGAAATAGAAATTAGTTGTGTAATGGTAACTGTTTTTAAAACATGGTATATATTGCTCTAAGTTATATGCTGTTTTCAGGTATCCAACAGTTTTATAAGTCTTGTAGGCAGCGTAAACCGATATTTGATGTGTCTGAACTTTCTAGCATGGTTGAATATCTTAAATATCAGATGTTATCATACTGGGGATAGTATAGAAGAGTGTATAGTTTTAGGCAAAACAAGGGAGATTTTTGTATGAATACTAGTGGACATGATGGGTTTGCGAAAAACATAGGAAGAGTGATTAATCTTTGAAGTATACAATTACTTGACTAGAAGGTCAAGTGGGGAAGGTGGTAGTTCTGAATTTGAGAGGAATGCATTAAATGCCTTCCTTGCATTTGGCAGTAATTTTGAGAAGTGTCTTAAAATTTTAATGCTGTTTGAATTGTTACAGTAATATCATACATTCCTGTGCATCACCTTGTTGTCAGAACTGCCTGCAGGAAGGCTCTGCAGTAAGGTTCTTTTCTGTCCAAAGTTACTGAGCATTTGCAGTGGCTTAAGAGTGCGCGTAGCTGGTTACTGCATATCAGCTTATCCACTATATTTATATTTCTATAGATCCATGGGACATATTTTATATAGAAATCAGGGGACAACAGAGCTGTCAAAAGAAGCAAGCAGTGTAATTATAGGTAAATGAAAGAAAAGCTTCTGTAGTTAAAGTAGGGATGTGTGCTTGAACAAAAATTTCAAGCTATCCAAATAGAAACGAGCTGAATTTCAGCATAACATGAAGTAGGAGTTGCATAAGCTTACGTATACAGGATAAGGTAGAATGAAAAATCAGAGGGGTATTAATCAGACAGAAAGTGGAGGCATTGCCATGATGATACTCCAGTAGTCATATTTCTTTGTCAGAAGTGCGCAATTTTGGGAAGGTTGCTTTTTAAGCGGTTGTCCTTCATAAGCAGTAAATGAGGAAGAAGGTGGAATACAGGAAAACTTGAAGTGGTTTGAGGAGCTCACTGACTTTCTCTGATGCTTAGTGATTAGTTCTACTTTTTTTTTCCTAGAAGCTGAGTTTGTTCTCTTTTGCTTTGCCTGAATATAATTAATTGGGAATGCCTAACTTTGATTTTAGAGTTGCTGCTACCTTAGTCAAAACTGCGACAAGTGTTCTGGGTTTAATCCATAGTGCATCAGCATACCCTGTGTTTATAATGCAGCTGTTGGAATAGACTCTAAGATTTTCCCAAGGAGACATCACAAAAAACCCCTGTGTGTGTAGTTTGTAAAGGCCAAAGCATTTCTGGTTTATTTTTTTGTACTGATCCTGTTCTTTAGCCATCAGCTTTACAAGTTTGACAAAAGATGACTTGTGTTCACAGATTGGTTACTGCTTGCAAGGCCTTTTGGCAATAGTGATTTTGATAATTCTTGAAAAACCCTGGAGAGTGAAGTTCAGGGCACCAATTGACTAGTTTACAGGTTTCCAAAGAATGAGTTCTGCCATGCTTTGCTGGTGGGACAGAATAGATTGCAGAAGTGTGAATGAAGCTGATGTTCAAAAACATGCTGGACTCATTACTTGAGTCCTGTGCAGTGAGGGCCTTAAGGCAACAAGGAGGAGAAGATTTGGTAATTTCCGTTAACTCAGAAGCACTTATTCTGTTCTCCTGAATCACCTGGAAGGGGAGAATACTTTGTATTTAAAGAATAATGTGGATTTTTCGTTTTTGAGGAAAGGATTCTGTGACCAAGGGCAAGACAAAAACAGTGAGGCTTCTGTTCCAGATATTTCTAACCTCTCTTTTTCGAGGGATGAATCTGCTGTCTTGAACAAAAGGTCAGTGTCTCCCTGCAGGGAAGAGAAGTTTAGATAAATGATACCACTTAAGGACTATGGGTGCCTTTGAATAAAACGTCCTTAAGATGCCAAAGCCTGTGTTTTTTAAGAAGTGATGATCTTTTACAGTGGAAGAAAGGAAAAAATTCGTGTACAAAGTTGAAATTATGAAATCTATGGGATATGGTGTAGAGGTTCTTCATAAATGCAGGTGAAGAATTTTGAAGAAATACCACAGGCTTTGTTTTGCTCAGGAGCTGGTCTATTCTAGGAATGAAAACATGCTAGGAGGTAAGATATTGCTGGTCAGTCTGAAAGCTCAAACTATTCTGAGGAATAAATGATTCCTGGTATATAAAAGTTACCTCTTCTGTTTGATAGTATGAACATCTTGCTTCATTGAATCCTTTTGTCATTCAAAAGGTCGCTTCTCAGTACCTGGAAGAGAAACTTGATTCCACGAACCAAAAATAGATCAATACCGTATTGGGCAGCTACAACATAACATCCTTCTGTAGGAATGGTGTTTCACAGCCAATTTCTTCCTGATTTCTAGGATGGGGCAAGATGTGTATAATTTCATAGGAAACCAGGGAGTAAGAGGAATTTGAAAACAGAATTGTATCAGCTCATTGATAGGTAAGTAAAATTGGACTGGATTATTGCTCTAGTTATTGGAGGAAAAGCGTGGCAAGTAAAGCGACCAGAGCTCAACAGCAGACTTCAATATCTGGCTTAACATGTGGTATTCTAAAAGTTTTTAGATATGTTGCATGTAGCTTTTCTTTACAAAATAGATAATTTGCCACTCCAGACAAGATCAGCCTCCAACAAAGGCTTTTTGTCTGAATTGAAGCCAGGAACTGGATGGACTTGAGAAGAAGGAAGGAAAGGATCATATTAGGTTTGATGCTCTGCTTGGTACATTTTATGGTGGATCCAGGTTATCTGCTGAAGAACATCTTTCAGCTTGATTGAAAGCTGAGGTGACAGCATTTCCTTAATTTAGACCCGTTCTGTTAAGATAGGGAAATAATTTTAATTTAATTTTAATAATTTTAATATATAGTGATTTAATACTTCCGCAGTAGTAAAATATACAAAGCAGCAGAGATTTATCTTCAAGAAAGAGTGTGCCTTTGAGTATGTCTGCTATTCTTCAGAATATCTGAACTCTGTAAACTGCGCATTACAGATGACAATACACTTTTCCCACAACAGGTTGAAAAGGCATATGTATTCAGTGCTGAGATTTAATTATACCATCTAGCTTTCCATATAGAAAAGCACAGGTTATGCTCTGAGGCGTGTGGATTCTGGGACGAGGTTCTGTGTGGACCAGTCCAAGTCCAGCACGGCTCACACTGCATCAAAGCTGAGGTGTTGGCTGCTCTGTTGGACTGTTGATGTCTCTGCGCTGTGCTTCTCAGCTCTCTGATTTGCTTGGCTGTGCTGTGCTGCTTGGCAGTCATACTCGGTTGGCTCTCTGTGCCCAGGCTATGCAGCACCAAAGGGATGAATCTTCCCTGAACCCTGCACGCAGTGGTGTGTCGTGCTGACGCAGGACTCGCTTGAGATGCAGGCAGACTTGGGGTTGGTTCATGGAAAAACTGTCACAGTTGTCCACCTCATGCTGTTTCCAGACTGTAGCAGATGGATCCTAGTGCTGGTTTGACAGATAAGTGGCTCAGGTCTGCCAGAATTTGAGCTTGTACTCTGAGTAGCACAGGAGATGTTAGACTGCTTTATGGGCTCGTGATGGCTGTAGAAGCAGCACTGTGCCAATGTAGTTGTGCTCTGTAGAAATTAAATAAATTCAGCCAGACCCCAAGATGCCTCAGCATTAAGCCAGTTTGGTTGTCTGCATGTTTGATAGACAGCTCAGGTGATTGAGAGTTTACTGTACTTCTGCTGCATATGTTATTAGTATTGTACATAGATATTTTTTGTTTATTTCTGTTTTCAAAACAGACCCACTTTGTTGTAATAAGACCAAGTTATTCACCATATCAGATTGGTCAAAATTCCTTTTACACAGATTATTGGTCAATACCTGGTCAATACCAGGTGAGGGAAATTAAGGAAGCATGTACTGCTGTGAGATGTCCAAAATGACTTATGAGCAGGAAGGTATTGTGTAGAGCTCTGGGAGAGGGAAATGACTTGGGGCAGAAGTTCCAGATATCATTTGGCCTAGTGCGCTGTGTGTGTTCTTGAATGAATAGTTTTCATCTCTAGGCATGTAAATTGCTGTGCTATGAAGCTGGTTTTTTAATTAGTATTATTCTTTAAGAATGCCAGCAATGAAAACTAGTCCATTCTTCTCAGTATTAAATATTTGCTCCCTTTGAGAGCATCAGTGTTGAATGAGTTTCTGCACACAAAACCTAAATAGACGGGTCTCTGCAGCGTCTGTAAATATACCTTCTAAACCAGCAGCTAGGTCAAATCCTGTAAGATAAAATGTAGTCACATCCTGCAACAGGGGGAATAGAGTTAAAATGATGACATCCTTATTGTTTAGCATTAATGGGAATTATAGGGAAGACAAAAACTGTGTCCTTCAATGTTTGTATTACTGTCTGTTGGCTTCTTAAAACACAAAAATGTGAATTTTCCTTATTTTTTAAAGGAGATTATGAAATATGTATTTGTTTATAGAGCATCTGTCTAAATACCTGTTAGCTCAGGTGCTCTTAAATGTACTCAAAAAGCAAATTACTGTAAATATATTGATGAAATAAAAGGTGATGTTAACATTATCTGTATCTACTTAATCTGTAGCAGTGTATTACAAGGAGTCTTTAACTAAATGATTTTGAAAACCAGTAATTTAAAATGTTGTATTGTGGCAAATCATCAAAATCAATTTCCAGTTACGGGAATAGATTTTCTTACATTTATCTTCTCTGTGAGAAAGCCTTCTCTGTATGAATTCCTTCATGCTTGAATGACGTGTTTCAGCTACGGCTAAATCATGAACAATTCTATCAGGTTAAAGCTTCATGAGTGGTATAGTTGTCTCCTGAAGGCTGCACAGCTTGCAGAGTGCTTGGTTGCAGTTCAGTAGCCCCTTTTGAGTGCTTGGGGGGATGGGGGATGGGGGATGGAACATTTGAAAGACACTCTCAGTCTCAAGAGACATGAATTTATTTTTTTCTCAATTTTTTAACGTAAAAACATTGAATGACTCATTTAAGAAATCTGGAAGTGACAACGAAAAGGATACATTTTAGAATATAGATATAACTGACAGTTATAGAAGTAATTGACAACAAAAAGATGGATGTTTAATTGAGAGGAATAAAATAACTGAGTGGAATTCCTTGTCACAGCAAAACCATATAGAACCTCTTGATTCATTTTTAGTGCAATTTGCCAAACGCGATTCCTCTCCATTTTTTGGTGTTTTTTTTTTTTTTAACTGACTTCTGTTCCTTGTGGTAAAGATCTTTTTTGTCAGTCTCATTTGTTTAATGGTACTAGAAAAAGAACTTCTAAACCTAGGACTTTAGAACTAAGCTTAATTTCCCAGCTGTACTCTAATAGAAATTATCTAGTTTGCCCTCAGGAATTGAAATTGTTGTAAATTGAGAGCTCCGAAAATAGTTGGCTGAGAATTTTTTTTTCCCTGTCTACCCCTTTTTAACAAGTTTCCATGGTCATGGTGTTGTCCACAGCCCTGGGCAATAATTAATTCTGTGTTGAGAAGTTCACTGCTGTCTTACTTCGTAAGTAACATGTCAGATTATTCTCTAAGGTCACTACGTAGTAATGATGGGATTGTCACTTGGCTATCGCTAGGAATATTAACTCCCTGTATCCCTGTCTCCTGGAGCAATATTCAATTCAAGACAGATGATCACTTTTGTTTATGTCACGAGTGTTTTCCACCTGAAATGATAAGCTTGTGCATCAGTTACACCTTGGTTCTTCTTGCTTTGTTATGAACTACTCTGACAAACGGTTGAAACAGTTCTGAGGCAAGTTTTCTTAAAAATGTCCTGTGTACTATGTTAATGGACACAATTGTAGTTCATTGAGTCATTTCGGTGATTTTGGACGCTGCTGTGTGTTTTCCAAGGTCCTAGTTGCAATGCTCTCCTGAAAAGCCTGTAGTCGTGTGTTTGCCAGTCGATGCAAGTTGGGTAGTATTCACCAAGTGATCTGCTGTTAATCTTCATCTCTCCATGAGTTAGCGTGGGCTTAGTTCATGGGCGGCTATGTGTTAGTCTAGTTTTTACCCCAACATTCTATTGTGTTGACATTTTTAATAGTCTTTATTTTTGCTTTAATTCATTAAGAACTTGCTGTGAAGGCTCCTGAAATGTCAGCTGGTTTGTATTAACTAACTGCCTTTCCCACACTTTGTGGATTCTTGTAACTTCGTTTTCACTCTGTAACATGAACTATTGCAATCATTACTGAAAATATAACTTGCTAGTAGGAGCTGCCTTCATTTGCTACTTTTGTTATTCTGCTTGGCACTTCACCTAAGCAAGAAGTGCCAGTAGCACAGTCCTGTAGGTTGGGATAAATGCATATGCGTAACAGCTGATAGCTTCTGTTCCTTTAATACCTGCTTTGTATTTTCAGAGTATCACAGTGCATATAATTTGTGCTATATAATTTTGCTATTTAAAAAAACTGAACACCACAACCTAACGAAACCCAGGAGCTTGGCAGGATAAACATTCTTTTAGAGAAGAAATTTGCATCTTCAAAGTCTTAATAGAATCATAGAACCTTCATTTTCATACGTCATGACTTAAAATTTCTTAATTCCAAAATCTCAAAATAAAGAAATACATTTGCACTGGAAAGAGTAAAATGTTTCATTTCACATTAGATTCATTGTATTCCAGTACAAAATAAAAATGAAGCTATTTCAAAATAGTATTTCAGAAAATGTAAAAATAATAAACCATTGAAACTCTTTTGCCTGCTGTTCCTCTTCTCGCCCTGGCTTTTAATTGGGATCAAAACTTGGAAATGAAACCTGTGCTATGCATACTGAGGGAATGTGGTCAGAAGTTTCTGTTGCCAGCTTTTGAAGTACATATGTTCTGACAGCTATATCCTACTATTGTTAGCGCAGTGTATTTTTTTTCCAGTGAACAACTCGATAAAAATGATGCATAACATAAAGATACAGGATCTGTCATTGCTTTCAAGGAATTTGTTTGAGCTGAAAGTGTGTAAGTTTTACTCTATAAGGCCAACAGTGGCCTTACCTGTGAGACCTGAAAGGTCAGCTTCTTCCCGTTTGTGATACGGATTGTATACTTCAGTACTGCAGTACGCTCAGAAAAGGACCCCTTCATCATTTGAAGGGGCTGGGATGGAGTGGTAAAGTTGAGTGGCAAAGTATTCCCTCTGGAAGCTTCATCTTTTGGAGTTCATTCCATGTCTGGGTATGACAACTAGAAGAGGGCACGTTGCAAAGTCTTGTTTCTAAATGCTTAAAAAAACCCAAACAAAAGAAAACAAACACTTGTTGATAATGCAAGTAAGTGAAGCAAAAGGCTGTAATGGGTTTAAATTTGATATGCTATTTTAATGAAGTATTAGCAGCAAGATAAGTTTTAGCAGTACTTTTTCTTATAGTGATTGTTAATAACTGAAGTGTAGAGAGTTTGAGACTGTTGTTGTAAAGTCTAAGCATTATGCGTATCTATGTATATGTGCACACAGGAAACCTCGACCTGTTTCTCAGCTGGTTGCACAACAGGTTCCTCAGCAATTCGTGCCCCCTACACAATCAAAGAAAGAGAAAAAAGACAAAGTAGAAAAGGAAAAAAGTGAAAAGGAAACAACAAGCAAAAAGAACAGTCATAAGAAAACCAGGTAAAAATTTTAGAAACTTTGGCAGTATTGGTGAAACATAATTTTAAACTAAAGTAAGAAAATGCTCTGTGATTTTACTGTTTTGTAAGTGCTGTGGCAGACTGTCAACAATAAGACTAAATATTTGTGTGTGAAGTTTCATTATTTTAGGATGCCTATTAAATGTGCAGAAAACCTGCAGTTTGTAATTTTGACCAGAAGATGGAGACCAGCTGAATATAGAGAGGACTTGAGTATTTTTGTTAAGGGTTAAGGGTATTTTTGTTAACAGTATTTCTCACACTGTACAAAACTGTAGATAGACAAACAGATGATACTAATCTCTGGAAAAAAGAGGGGACAATAGTGACTAATTTTCATGCAAAATAATAGGAGAGAGAGAGAGAACCAATACTGCAGAAGAGTGGGAAACTAACATGGTTATTGCTGTCCTTACAGAATTGGAATAAATTTTGAAAGGCTGAACTAGAGTATAAATTAATGTGACGGGATAAGGCATATATATTACCCAGTGATAAAAATCTCTATGTTACATCTGGGATGCTGAAGAAAGCCTTGGACTCTTAGAACTGAGAACATGAAGTATTACGCTACAGACAAGGAGCTGTAAAAGCCTTGATCTTGCTGTAAGACCATGTGGAAGGAAGATGCAAAATGCAAAACAAAAGCAGCAAGTTTAACACCTAAATCACAGTCTAAGCAAAAAGGTTTTGTTTTTTTTCTGGAAGCACTCCAAATTTGTCCAGCCAAGGAAGATCCTTTGTGACTGGTTATGTAGAAAAGTGGCAGATGCTTCTCTTGTGTCTGAAATAGGATCATCAGGACCGGAGAGAGAATGAGAGTCAACTGAGAACGGTCGTTAAGAAAATAATGAGATTTTCCTTCCTTTTTTTTTTCCCCAAGACTCAAATTTCCTAGCTTACCTCATGCAACTGAAGTACTTCAGTTATGAAGTATTTGACATTAACATAGTGAGTTTTAAGGTAATTAAATATTATAGATTTTAATATTGATGGTTGAATTGCAATAGTATATTAAAAATGCAAAAGTGAGGTAGGGAAAAAGGGAGGACATTTAAAAAATGACTAAAATAAAAATCTTGGACTGAAATACCAGTATTGAGATTTGCATTAAGATTGGTTATTTGAAATAACTGTGCTACCTTTTTTTTTTTTTTTTTTTATTCTTCAAACAGTTCAGTTTCTCACAGAATTGATTCACGAGGTGTAGGGTAAGAGGTTACGAATGCTTGATTAGTTTAAGCAGATTTCTTCAGTATCCTTTGGGAAAAGGATATTCTTTTCTGTTTACCTTAAAACTTGTATATTATTGCTGGAAATGATCATAAAAATCTGCATGCACACTCAAAATTCTTAATAAGCTCCAGGCATGGCACTTAGGCAGGTTGATAATGCTGAATTTTTCTCTTCATTCCCTTGTTACAGAGCAGCAGATTTTCATTTTTCTCTTAAATTCTTCAGTCACACTACTTCAGCCTCAGGGGAACAAGATGCCAAAGTTATCTCTATTCTAGCGGAGGAAAGGCATGAGGTGTTTCAGCTGAAGTGACTGGGAACCAATTCTACTTCAAACAGAGTCAGATGATAGGGTAAAGGTTAGGGCTTTGCTGTTAGCACACCTGCTAACATGTGATGTCATATTCATTTATTTTATTGCAGCTTGAGCCTAGGGAAAGCTGTGGAGTCAGTTAAATGCATAAAGCTATGCTGTTCATAACTGATTGTATAAATTTAGCTGTCTGGTGACAGTTTTTCATGATGTTCAAAGGAAAACAGCAAACTGAAAATACTTCATGCTTGTCACTAGCAGAAATATGATAGCAGAATATAAGTCCAAGTATTCTTTTCTGGTCTTTATGTTGTGAAAATCAAACAATTGAAAGATTAGAAGAAGAGACTTACCCTGTCAACACTGTATGTAATACTCAGCTCTGTGCATAATTTAAATCACAGCGTATGCCAGGAATACCACAGTTACGCTGTGAACACAAAGTCCAGTTCAAATAGTATACTCGCAGCCCTAGTGAGGTTTTGAAATGAAGTAATACCGGCTGCTGTTGAATTCAAAAGACAGATTCCAGCGTCTTCATTACTGAACATCATTCTGTACGTAGAATTGTTGCTTAAGGCTGCTGCAGACATGGATGCTTCTCTGGGTCAAATGTATAACTTTCTGTAGCCACAGTAAGGAAGGAATTTTTAAAAGTAAAAACCTTCAGATGTGCAACACGTCCATATTGTTGTGCAGTTACATTATTCATAAGGTCAACTTTTAAATAATCTTAGGAGAAGGTAATGTGTTATGTTCAGCTATTTGAATGTAAAACATACTAGGAAGCACTCTACCGTAAATACTTGTGGTTAGTTGTTTTCCTGGGTGTTACGTGTTGCACATAGTAGTCTTATGTATACACATATGTTCTCCAGAGCTCCTAAAAAGTAGGAAGAAGACAAGACAGTAAGATGGTGTGTTGGCTTTTAATATGATATTTGCTTTGTTTAGGCCAAGATTGAAAAATGTGGATCGAAGTAGTGCTCAGCATTTGGAAGTTACCGTTGGAGATCTGACGGTCATAATTACAGACTTTAAGGAGAAAACTAAGTCACCACCTGCTTCCAGTGCTGCTTCTGCAGATCAACACAGTCAGAGTGGTTCTAGCTCTGACAACACAGAAAGGGGAATGTCCAGGTCATCTTCACCCAGAGGAGAAGCGTCATCACTGAATGGGGAATCTCATTAAAGTTTATTTCCTCCAGTTTCCTTAGTCTCTTCTCTACAAAACATGCAAATCCATAACTTGTCACCTGTTACCACATTTTCATGACTGATTATTCATGCACAATTGGTATGTTGACTGGAACATATTTATGCAGTTTTAAAAAAAGAAAAAAAGTGCAGTGGTAGAAACAATAATTTAAATGCAATCTACAAATGCTTACAGAGCATTTTCAGACCAACTTTTTAATCTTTATGTATAAAGGTGCCATGAAAATGTGGTTTGAATGTTCATTATGCAGTGTTATTGGTAAGTCCATTTTCACTTTTAGTTTAGTGAATTCTAACACAACTCTTGGAGTCTCTACTATTGGCATGTACTGAATTTAAATTTTTATAACATAGTTCAAGCTGCCTAAATATGTATTATTTGAGAATTGTGAAACATAGCTATATGTATGCAAGTCAGAGATCAACTTAATCAACTATTGCTGCAACAGAATTTTCATAATAATTATCTTCTTAAAAACACCTGCTGGTACTTGGTGTGGTTAAATAGGAAAAATGTTATTAAATAAAACATTTCTATGAATTTTTGCCAATGTTTGACACATTTTACTAGATTACTGTTTCTGAATTATGTTGATGGCGTTACCAATATTTTTTCACACTTAAAAAACACTTATTGTAATGTTTACAAGCAAAATAGAAAATGTTCTAAGCATTGATTGGTTAACCTTACAATTCAGGTAAAGTACAACATTGTCACTGTACACTGGTATTCTATGTTGTGTAACAAATACGGAACCTCAGATGACTATGCATTTGGCAAAAACTAACATTTGGACATAGGAAAATTTGGAAAAGGTTTAAAAATAACAGAAGTGCAGTTCTCGTTTCTGCTTAGTGCTGTTTCCTTGCCCGAAATTTATCTAGTGTCCTATAGCGACTTATCATTTCATTGCAGGAATATCAGATGTTGCACAAGAATAGGGAAATAACGATACTATTAATTTTTTGTTCCTGAATCAATTTATTTAATTTTTATTTGGCCTATTAAAATATAGTATGTCATAAATCACATGAAAAAATTCAGTACCCTACTTTATGGCATAAATTGTCAACATTTATGCACTTAGCAATACACCGACACAGAGCAGAACTATTTACAGTCCCATCTGGTATTATGTAAAATCACCAATAAAATATTTTTGTCAATACAGATTTTGCATTTTTGTTTACAACCAATAAGTGTTTTGATACACACATGCAATCCATGTATAGATTTTAAATTATAGATTCAGGTTCAGTACAAAAGTCCATTTAGCTCCTTTTAGTGAGGTAGTCCACTTAAGGTCCTGTGATTCTTTTCTTTTTTCATTCAAAATAAATATATTTTTAAGCCCATGTAAAAGTTGGATGGACCTTCCTGGTAGTGAATCCAGCCCCAGATTATTACCAATGATAACGTATGATACGTTGTCTTAACAGCTAAAACAATGGATTTTTGTAGCCCCTGACAATTGTGATGTTTGGTGGTTTCTTGTAGTAATGTATTTTTCTGTTTTTAATACAGTACTTCTACAGGCACAATGGTACTGTTCTATTTTGTAAGATGCTAGTTGTAAAATACAGTTAGTTGCATAAAATGAAAGTCTGATGTGATATCTGAGAACATACATACCTCATTCCTTGGTGTTGCTGTTTAAACTTTTTAGACATCAAATGTTAATTATAGGCTATTTCAGATGGATAACTACTGACCTGTTTTATTATGTATTCTGCTTTATCTTACTAAATAGTATGTATGTTTATTGCTGTGACCTGGCCAAATCTTAGTATCTATAAAACAATGCATTTTAAGGTTCTTAAATGTTTTTGGGGCTGGGCTGGTGTTCCAAATAACATACACTAGTTTTTAAAAGAAAAAGACATGCTTCTCAACTTTATTTTTGTATATTTTATTTTTAGGTGGGACTATTTGCAGAATATACTGATGTAATGGATTACAAGAGAGCTGAAACTGTTTAAAGTAAGCAGTTTAATGATAGCGAATCTCATCGCAAGATGTTTTATGAAATGTGTTTCTAATTTAAAATGTAATGAATGCTAACACATTTCAGAATTCCTTGCAAACAAATAATAATCTATTACCAGTAGTTCGCTAAATGGGAAACGTATTTTCATTTAACTTTATGTGAATAAACCACCCAGCACTGCCAACAAGAGGTCTCTTTGTATCTTCGGAAATAAGTAGCCATTTGGTTTGGAAGAAAGGGAGGATGGAGTGGCTTTTACTATGATTCAGCTGTCTCTGGAGAATAATCTAAAAAATGTGGTACAAGTATGGTTATAATCAAAAAGAATGCAGAAAAGTCTCACTGTTCTTTATGGAATAAGACATAGAAAAGCAATTTCTAACCACGGATACAACGCAAGTGAGCTAGGATCTAAAAACTGAGCTGTGGTGGTTTTAACTGAACTATTAAGTTGCTATTGTTTACATTGAAATGATGCCTGTTTTGGCATTAAACAAAGTTAAGATAATTTTTGCCTGTTTGTGATTAAAGGGATGTGACAATACTGACAGCAGACTAGACAGATTCTAAGTAGAATATGGCATTTGATTCTGTTCATAATGTTATAATTTAAATGAACTTCACTTTCACAATTTCTAAATAGTTTTGACTTGTAGTAATCCTAAGTCCTTTTTCTAACTGTAAATATATTTAAAGGCATCTTTACTCCATTTATAAAAAGTGAAAATTTAATGTTGTAATGTGTTTTGATAGCTATTTTTCTCTGTGACTGCTCTCTGCATAAGAACTGTTACTTGTTAAATTCTATATATGCACCAGTCTTCAACAGCCATACATCCTGGGTTGTTCATGAAATGGTGACCCAACAAAGACAAGTGTGATAGTGTTCCATGTCAATGAGTTCCTTTATGTGCTGATTGATTGTCCGGTTTCAGAAAGGAAAAAGGGGGAGAAATAAGGAAAAATTAAGTACAATTAGTTCATTGATAAAGTGTACAATAGTTCAGTCTCTTATCTTCCTAAATCTGCCAGTAATTATAGGTGGTATAAGGAAAAGAACAAATATACCATTGTAGGCTGTGATCTTTTTCTTTTCCTGAAATTAAGTATGTATATTGGTGATAAACAAAAGTTGTTATATTTAATAGCAGGTTAAATTATGCCATATAAAACCTTGATTCTAACAGAAGTGATAGTAAAAAAACACACAAACATTAAAAAACTTTAAAATTCTTGATATTAAAAGTCTTGAAATTAAGACTGATTGAAGTTTTAACCTATTACATGTTTCTCTAGATATTTGATGTTTTGTGGCATAAACTGTAAAATCTCAAAAATTTTTTTGATTTTATAATTTGTGCACTCTTTTAATATTATGGATAGCACATTTTTAGGTAGCCATGTAAGATCAAGTACTTTTTATAATTTGTTTCCACCAGTTCACTGTAGTGTTCAGGCAGGTCTTCTAAACTTGACATGAGTATGGCTCTGCATCTTAGATTCTTTAATTTTTCTCTCTCCTGTCTCAAAAGTCTAACAGTTTCCCACAGTATGCTAATTGATTATACTTTGTTATACAGGATGGATTTGGCATGGAACTGTCTATTGTGTACTTCTTATGTACATCCAGGGTTCTTCAACTGTATCTGCTTGTTTTTTTCTGTCACGTGCTTTTATCTGATGCTGCTCCCTACTAGGGAGTCTGGGTATGCTTCCTTTCAAATATCAGAAACTATATGGAAATAGAAATGCAATTAAATTAAATTTCTCCAAAGGCAGCAGCAAGTGCTGCTTTTACTTGTAGTAAATTTGGCCTGTGCTTACTCAGGAATAAGATAGCTAAGGTAAAAAGTTTATGCTGGGTTTGGCTGCAAAAATTTACAAATGCGTACTTCTATTAATGTTAAGATTTGGGTGTGCTGGAAATACTGTTTGAGCTTTCAGAGGTTTTTCTTACCTGAAATTATGCCCCAGCTTCCGTCAGTGCAGTGTCAGTTGGAAAGGGTGTCACTTAACAGACTAGCAAAAGCTGTACAGTAAAATCAGTCAAACTGAGGAAGCTCAGTGGGTTTTCTTTTGTACTGTCAAAGTTTTAACAAGAGGAGAAACTTTCTCCTATTGTCAAAGAGACTCAAGATTTGTCTAATACAACAGTCAGCTTAGTTTGGCATCTAAAGAAGAACCCATGTTTTAATAAGAATTAACAGGATTTAACTACTAAATTAAAATTGGAAAAGTACTTCACAAGTTAATTTCAAATCAATGCTTTACAGAAATTATTGTGACTTCCTGTCTAGGTGGATATGAATGGAGGAAATGGTGCCACAGCAATGGCAGCTGCACACTGGCACGGTATTATCCATCAGCAAGTGATGTTTAAATGACTTTCCTAAGACATTACACAAGAAGATTGGGATATGTCTATGAACAAGGCCTAGGTGTCCCCTCCGCCTAAACTATACCATTGGATTCAAACAGTGAAAGAAAATACAGCAAATGAGTAAATTATTTTCAGATCCTAGAGTCTTAGTAATGCAGGAGCTGTTTACAGCTCCTGTCTAACTGTATCAGTGAAAATTAATTGAAGCAAACCACCACTGTTTAAGACTTAATCCCTCAGGAGATATTGTCGATCCTAATCTTGCCCCTTTTATTATGGGAAACAGGTAAAAGTCATCTGAAAGAACTTGCTCTGTCCACTCATGCAGGATTTTAAGAGGAGACAGTTTCATGTGCACAGGAAGTTTTAGCTGTACTTTTAAGGAGCTAAACGTGGGAGATGAAGGGCAAAAGCAAATTCCATAGTTCAAATTAGTATTACTAAGATTGATCACAAAAGATTGCTGTATCATTCGGGGTTTGTAAATGACAAAATCGTAACACTGTCTTAATCACTCCTTGTCCCGTATGTTTAAAAAGAAAATTGCCAGCAGAAAAAATACTGTTCCAGTAACAGTAATTTAAAGAAGAGTTCCAAACTGTTAATTATTTTGTGGAAAGTGTTGTGTATCTTGACATATCTGAGCAAGAAGCCCTTCAGGACTACATTTTCAGGATCTAGGCCACCTGGAAAAATGTAATCTTTCATTACACTATTCTTTGTGTATGAATATTGGTCTTAGCTTGCAAAGTGAACAAGCTCCCTTAAACTTTAAGATTTTAAGAAATGTGGCTTTAGACCAGTGGAGCTTTACCTTACAATGGAGTTACTGAGAAGGCAACCGGGGGCAAGAGAGTATTAATCTATTTTTTGATAACCTGATAACCATGTGTTCATAATTTTCCTCTTCTGTATGAAGAAACAAAAGTTTACAGAAGAAGGAAATATATGTAACCAGGGCTAATGAAATTTGGCTCTTTACCCCCATCCCAAGCTCACTAGATTCTACAAACTACAAATTCTGTTTGGTTCAAAGACAGTCGCGGGTACTTTGTCACTAGCAAAGGATGGAGTTGTTCAGTCACTTAGCATCTGTTAGTTAAGACAAGTGAGTGGTCAGGCTGATTCTACTTTCTGAATACCCTCTTTAGGAATGCAGAGATATATTTTGCTATTTATATGCATCTAATATATAACTACCATCCATGAATAATCTATTTCAAGCTGATCCTTCTTTGCACAGAATAAATCAAAATGCTTCAATGCCAAGCCCAGTTCCTGACGGCACAGATCTCTGAGCAAGAAAATCTGCCATCTCACTGATCATCTCTTATTGTAACAGCCTCCAGCTATGAATTAATCTCTGCAAGGGAAATCTCTTAAGATTACATGTATTTGTTGAGTATCACTACTCCCACCTCTGAAGGAAACACATTCCGATTCCTTCTTCTCTCTCTCTCTTCTTCTTTTTTTTTTTTTAAGTACATCTGTAGTATAAGTGGATGCAGTGAGTTTGAAATAATTTATTATGCCTGCATTTGTAAGTGGGGAATTTGGCTGCTGCTCCCCGTTCTTTGACTATATCTTGGTTCCTGTAGACCAACAGTGGTATATGGAGCTCAGAAGTCATCTGTCAATTTTGTCGCTGTTGTCCTTGTTTCTATATGATTGACTTACCAAACAGCTTCTTGCTGAGTGAACTTATTTACACGAGTCCTGTACCATTCGAGCGTTCTGGCTGAGGTGGCTGGCATCCTGGGATGCCAATTACTGGTCTTCATCTCTGCATTTCTGCAGATGGTCTGATTCTATTGCTGGGAGGCTTCCAAAAGTGGAAGAATAAGCAAAAGGCTTTCCAACTGATCGAGGCGTAGTGTTGCCAAGTAACTTGCAGTACCTGGAGGCTTTTTGAAAGGTGCAAGGAAACACTTTCTGTGCCAGCTGGAGAAAGAGGACTGAGGAGCATGCACAGATACTGAGCAGTTTCTCAGCTTTCCTACAGAAATTCTGAGTAGCTTCTGTTTATGAAATGTCAAACACGTTAAAAAAAAACCTTTCAGTCTAACAAAAAGAGGATAAGGGGGGGAAATAATTATTCAGAATAATACCTAGAAAAGCCGCTATATAATGGTTTCTTCGTGTGTTTAGTATTCCTTTCTCTGTGAATTGTATTGGAAGTAGGCAGCATCCCACAGTTCTTATAGGTGTGTGTTGCTTTATAATTCTTGATACCTGTTGGTTCAGTGACTTTTGGCCTAAAGATAGATGTAGGTTTTTGTGAATTTCATAGTAAATATCACGAGGGTTTCTCTTGGGTACAGATCATTCATTGAGAGGGCAGCAGTTTTGATTAAAGAGCTAGTCAGGAACAAAATAGATTCCTCTTATACATTTAGACACTGCCCAATTTTAAAGGGTCTGATTCCTAGACTACTAGAAAACGTGTAACTTTTTGGTGAAGGGGTAATAAAAACCCAGACTAGAAGAGATGTGGCTTCTGAGAAGAGTTTTGTGGCCAGTAGTTCGTATGGCTGTTTTCAGTGATGGTTCCACAACTTAGCCCGTTAATCTTGAAGCGCTGGTAGAACATCCTCACAGACAAATCAAAACTACCAACAGCACTGTCAGATGCTCTTAAAGTTTACTAAGTGCCTTACACAGAGCATCGCTGAGGCAATGGTTCGATTGAAAGGAAGTTTGATAGAAGATTTACTCCTCTGGATGGAGTCACAGGTTATCAGTTATAACCAAGGTGATGTTTCTGGTTATAACACAGTAGAATCTTACATTTTATTGCTGGTACAGGTACCTAATGAGAAACAGTGCAGAAATTTCTGAGGCTTTCAGTTTATAAAACATGCATTCTTTGGAGGAGATTTTTTCTTCTAGTCAGCTGTGATAGCTTACTGGAATATCACAGAAGTGAGTAAAAATTCTGAGTATTTCTGGATGTTTTCACACTTCTCAGTTTCTCAATGAAGGACAGTATTACCTTTCTTGGGAAGGGGTACGTAAGTTGGTTTTATTCATAGGTTTTATGTTGATCCAACAGCAGTTTTAAAGGATTTTTTTTTGTCAGAAAAAGGGCTTGTTATTTTCAAAATAAAAATCTTACCTGCCAGGTGTCTTCCCCAAAATGAGTAAGTGCCTTTTCTGTTCTGACTCTTAGAAGTATTTACTTTGTCAGATGGAATCTGAATGTCCTGGATAAACCAGCTCTTAAGTACTGAGTGTTCCCAATGGCTTGAAATCCTTTCACTGAAAGAACAAGAGACAGAATGTAAGCCACTTGAATTATTTTGAGACCTGATGTTATCAGAAGTTTTCTAACTGCTATAAGTAGTATACTTCTAAGAACAATGTAACTTTTCAGGAACTTGATGCTGATAGGAAATAAATATTTATTAAAAGAAGTATATTAAATAAATATTTATTTACCAATTTAAGTAAGAGAAAATGTTACACCGTGGGGGCAACAGTCTTGCTGTTAGCAGTCCTTACTATTTAATGGAAAGTAAAACTGAGGCCCTGAACTCTGGCTGTGAAAGAATGCGTGGTATTTGGTGAGAGATTGGGACTGTGAATCTTAGGTCCACATTCTAATAAAGTAATTCTTCCTACCTAAGTTTTTACCAATTCTCAAGCAGAAAAGAAAGCATCAGCAGATATCAGTAGGAGGCCCTCTGGTTTTATTGGTGCTGCTTCCTATCTCTAGAGGATTTTTTTAAATTTTTTTTTTTTAAACTTTGCTCAGGACTGGTACAGCTGAAAGTGTATTTTCCCTTCATTCTTAAGCGTAGACTTTGAATGGAGTTTCTCTGAGACACTTTTGTAGTGAAATCCTATTCCCTACAAACATTGAAGACAAAAATAAACATCTCCGTGAACAAAAGATTGTGTGTGGTTGTAATTTTTTAATATATACAATTTTGTTATAAAAATTCTAAAGGTACTCTAAGAAAAACATAACCAGTATATTGGCCTGCACTTAAAAGGTCTCTGTGTAGCAGTCAGAAAATATAGTTTGCATTATGAGATGCTACAAATTTTCCGTGTGATAAACTATGTTCAACTCCAGTTAAGCACTCCTTTAAATAAAGATGACAATACATTGCATTTAGCCAAGTGTATAGTAACCCATTAGGACACTGCCTTAAACTGACCTCTTCCTGACCTCAATTCAAAGACGCTATTAAACAATTTAAAATTCTGAAAGCTTGGCAGAAAAGTTGAGGGGAAGGGGTTGGAAAGAAAGAAATAGTAGCAATCAGGGTGCAAAGATATTTTTTCCAGAATAAATGCCACACAATGATAATGGAATACTTTTAACAGCTCTATAGTTATTTCACATTGTTTGGTAAACATACAGTTGATTCCAGAGGAGCGTAAATAGATGCGTTTGAAGCCCAGCATAGTGACACGTATTGAAATGCCTTCTCCGGGAATAAATACTTCTTGCCTGTGAAGAATCTGACAGGAAAGTATTTTTGGTGAAAATTGTTGTTGGTGCACTGTATTCAATCTTGACTGGCAGTGGTGATGCTTAGGGTGTGTTATGATAAATAATAAATAAAATTATTAAATTATTCAGAACGATTCTCTGAATGTGTTATTTGTACTGGCTAAAGTGCAAGAAACAGAAGTGGGCAATTTTGGGATAAACAGCATTAGGGAATTTGATCTCAAAATGCAAGGAGGCCTCTGCTAATTTACTGGTGCAGGGGATTTATTACCCCTTTTGGCTATGATGGAAGTTGAGATACTCCTGCGAGTTTCTTCATTCCGAGGGAGGAAACTTGCATGGATGCCAGTTTCTATGCTTGCAAATTAAAGTAACAACTGAGGTAAGAAGCTTGAGAAGAAGCCTTAGTCTAAGGCTTCATCTCTTGCTATGTACAGCTACTCTGTTACTAAAGGAGATTCTAAAAATACAATCTGTGAGCCATCTCACGTTATCGTCAAGTTCCATACAGTTCCTGTGTTCAGTTCTCTGTGAATTGTTTGTCGTTCGTGTTGCTTTGCAGTGTGAGGCTAAAATCCTATGAGGCATTCTTGAAAGCAGCTGGTTCCCGTGTACAGATGATCGGAGCTTCCCATTTGTCTAACAGGTGACTGAAGCGTTGGCCACGAGTATGTAAACTCATCCTCGCTCCACGGAGGCCATGTGTGAGGCTGATAATCCTCAAATGCAGAATGCTCTTAATGCCGCCCTGTAAGCGCTGGGCATAGATCCCGAAGCGCAGGCAGCAAGCAGTAACAAACTGTTGACATAACTACCAAGCCTGGTACTAGCAGAAACGCTGACTTGTACAAGACCAAATTGGCATCAGATACCAGAATGGGGCTATTGTCACTAATTGAGGGAGTCTAATTCAGGCTGGTTACTCATCTATTTCAGAAGAACAGAAGGAATTCAAAAGAGGAGAAAAAGCTGTAAAGCCCTTCTATCACCCTTCTATTCATTTCTTTTCTCTGTTGGCTGTTTGGTAAGTCTGCTACACAATTATGGGTCTGAAGATCAAAACAAGTTTCTTAAATTCCACACAAATGTTTTGGCAGCCATGGGAGATCACAGCATTCCACTATGTGCCTGCTGCCTGGATATAGCTTAGGACAGTGTCCAGTTTTATTTTACCCTTTCTTGACCTGAAAGAAAGTAAGAATAAAAAAACCCAATCTTTCTAAAGTTACAGATAAAGGATGTGTGAAGGAAGGCTAACGTATTAGTGCAAAGGTGAGCCAGCAGGGCTTGGAGGTATCCTAGGTGTTTCAGGCTCTAGGTTTTGTGCAACACAATACCCCAACTACTCACCAACTCTGCTGCCACTTGGGCAGTGGAATAGTTCGAGAACATAATTCTAATGTCAAGTCAGATGTGTCAGTATGATGTCTGCCCACTGCAGGGAGCGGCACAGGAATGTGCAAGGTAAGCTGACTGCTCACCACAATTAATTCTCTGAACTGCAGACATGACTAAGACTATTCACCAAGTATAATGATACTTGGTACCTAAGCCTGTTACGTACATCGGGCGTTTGTCTGTTGCGTGGCCTGTTCTATTCAGTTCTAAAAGGGGCAGTCAGTACAAAATAAAGTACGAATGTCTTACCTCTTCCTCCTGATAATTCAAGCACTAAATGCTTTAAATAGCACTTTGGACTGCTCTAATCTGTTTTTTTAATTAGTAATTATGGAAATAAAGCAACCCCTAGAGAAAAGGATGTGGAAAGATGAACATTAGGAGTTCCTTTCCTTGACATCCCTCTACACTGGTTTACAACATTAAAATGTACTTGAAGGGAACCAGGGAGCAAAAGCAGGGTACAGATAAACAAAATAAAAAGGTAAACTAGCAAGTGGGCTTGCCAGAAATTGACAAAGTAAATCAACTCTTCACCTGGTTTGACTGACTGACTGCTTTTCACAACCTCTCCTTTCTGAATGACAGTCTGTCATCTTTTCCATTCCAGGCTACGCTGCTGTTTCAAAACAGGGGCAACTGGCTACCTGGCTCACGGCCTCCAGCGTATCATCTGGCTGGCGTTGATGAAGGCTCTCAGAGTCCCTGACAACTTTCCTAAGCCTCAGTTTCCTCTCACAAGGGCAGCTGGCGGTTGTCATCTAACATTTTATTTCTTTGTTTTAGCTGTTTCCTAGGTGCAGTTTCACTCTCCTAGCCATGCAGGCTTTTTGCACTTGGAAATAATAAATACATACAATGTATAAAAATTTTACATCAAATATGAAAAAAATAAACTAAAAAAAAAGCAGTGGCTTTCAGTCTGTGGTCTAAGGATCTCATGAGCTAATGCATTCCTTCTAAGAGTTCTAAGAGTCTTCAAAAAGTGAGTAGGAGGAGCATACTTATTACAAGTAGCATTAAGTTCGCTGTACAGAGTCTGCAACTGTTACTGTAAAGTGGAAAAGGTAGAAAATGCCTTATAGGATTCATTTCAGATTAGTTGATGTCCTTCATCTTAAAAATTGAACTTTCAAGCCATAATGCAAAGTTGCTATTGTGTATGATTAATATTAGTAAATATTTATTCTATTAGAAGAAAAAAATCATGATGTATTGTAGAAACTTAAAAGACCCTGATCTGGGTATCAGAGGACTCAGAGCACTTTATGCTGTAGCAAACAACAACAGGACAAGATAAGCACTTTTAAACTTGAGTATAGTTAAATATAAACAAACAAACAAAAAGCCAGGCCTGCTTGCCTTATTTCTATATTTTTGAACACGGTACATATTTGCATAAGTAGATAAGTTTGCTTTGACTCCTTCAGGGAGTACTTTAAATGCAAATACCTGTGCCAGGCATGGTCCTTGGAGAATTTTAGATGAGGCAAAGAAACAAAAGCCCGACACTGAAAATTCCCTTTGGACCGATGTTTTGGAGCTCCATATTTAGAAATCTTTACAGGAAAAAAAAAAAGGGTTTTGACAGACAAATACAGAAAAAGAGATAAAAAGAAAATTCTCTTTATGATCCTAGAAAGTATTCGTTCTGCTTTTTTTAATGTAGTAAAGTACTAAAAATTGCGCGTTACATATACAGCTACATATTTATTTATTTAGGACATGGAAGCTGAACTTTCTTAAGAGGAGCGATACAAATATTTTGACTCTCTACTGTTTCATAACTTATAATTGTTCGCAGAGGATCCATTAAATAAATTTAAGTAAATTGTACTACCGGTGAAGAAATAATTGACTCAAATTAGAAGAAACTAGGAATTTTGCAAAGTATCACACCACTTCCCAAACTGCTTACAATGCAGCATATTTAATTGTGTACTATTGCCCTCAGGTGTGTATATTGCTGATACCAAGAGTAACTGCAAAATAGTGCAAGCTCTTGATTGTAGTCTAAATGGGTTAAACGCACACTACAATGCAAAACAATGAGAGCTAAAAAGGAACATAATTCGAGAATGGGGGAAGGCAGTAATGTTTTGGTCATCAATAAAAATTGATTTTGAGAATTTTTATTAACATGTTTAACATTAGGGGCTGATGTAGGGCAATTTGAAGAGCAGATACAGTAAGAGCAGAAGGCAGTTGTAACAAACTAAATCCTTGTCTTAAAAATAAATTGTAAGGAAAGAAAAATGATGTCTGGCATCAACAGAAAAGAGACATTGCACCAAGTCGTCTGATGATACCATATGCATGACACATGGTAGTAAAGCATTTTCCCCTTGCTTACCCAACCTTGCAATCTATCATAGCAAAGTGTTGACACTGCAGGTTGTACGAAAGGGCACGTGAACATCAAAGGAAGTATCTTTGCCTTTGAAAAACCCTTAACTGGTCTGCACACAAGGCAGCACTGACACAAATCTGTCAGCGCAAAATCTTATTGCTTTGCTAACTTCACTAATGCTTTAAAACCCTGAAAGAACAAAACCAGAAGGAATGATATAAAAGAATCTGATTAGGACTAGGCTTTTTAATTAGCAGAAAGTTGGAGTGGAAATTGATTTCTCTCTTTGTTCTCTCTGTTGCATCAGATAATCCCCTTCCATAATTGTGAATAATTCTTTTTTTCTTCAATTGCTCTGATTTATCTCTTGATCTAATGAGTTGTTAGAATGTTGGTTTCATTTTCTGGCATACAGTAACTGCTCTTATGACCCTTGAACACAGTTGTAGAAGATGCTGATTCTTTTAAAAAATCTATTGTCTTAACTACTTATTTAACATCCGTAGTTCGCTAAGATTACTGTTTTCTGGATTTCAGCTATTTTCTGGTAAGTAGAACTAAATCCTAAAGATACAAAAGCTCTGTGGCTAAGTAACTAAATTCCAGTCAAGAAATGGATTTCAAGATTTAAAATTGGTAATAAATGGAGAGAACCTTGGATCTAATCGTACCTTTTCAGGTTTTAAGTTTATTAAAGACTAGCAAATGTTATAGCATAAAATGTTACATATTGTTCACTAAGTGTTTATGGTAATACAGATACATAATTATTTATCTTTAAAGAATTTTAAAAGCTGAATTAGCTAATTGGATACCATCCGATAGTGGGTTTTTTCAGTAATACAACCTAGGTATGACACTTCAGTCACTTTTGCTTGTCTTTGTGATTCACGAGGCTGAGTTTCTAGTGAGAAGTATTTTATCTTTTGTCAGACAAACTGATAGTTAAATGGACAGATTTTGCAGTGTGAAAAAAGGCACTTGTGTGTGTAAGTTCATCTGTTTTTTTCTCCCCAATCGCATTGGCTACCTTCACAAAAAGTACTAACTTTCTCTCTGACCTTGCCTCAGTTATATTTTTAGAGCGCTGGAGGTACATTCTCACTCATTAATTATTCAGGCATTATTGGACAGCACTGACTGAAGTTTTTTCTCCCTATGTCATCTCTCTTCAGCACTCCTGATTTCTTCTTTTCTCATTTAAGAATGTACTTACTTCTAAAGCATGAAAGTGTTATGGCTGCCCAGCTGCCACATTCATTCTTGGTCCCTCTGTAACACCCTTCAGACCTCATTGTCCCTGACTGGAACACCAATACAAAAGGCAAGTGTCCCGCCTCAGTAAGGACTAACTGGTCTTTGCTTTTATTCTGTCAGTAAATATTCCATTGTATCTCTCCACTCTGACTCTTGTATTGCTCTGTTACTTATTCCTTGCCATTTGGACTTGATAGTCTTGATTGGAGTACTGCATCCAGTTCTGGGCTCCCCAGTTCAAGAAAGGTGAGGAGCTACTGGAGAGGGTCCAGCAGAGGGCTACAAAGATGATGAGAGGACTGGAGCATCTCTCCTACAAGAAAAGACTGAGGGAGCTGGGCTTGTTCAGCCTGGAGAAGGCTGAGAGGGGAGCTTGTAAATGCCTATAAATATCTTAAGAGTGGGTGTCAGGAGGATGGGGCCAGACTCTTTTCAGTGGTGCCCAGCGACAGGACAAGGGGCAATGGGCACAAACTGAAGCATTGGAAGTTCCAGCTCAACACGAGGAAGATCTTGTCTACTTTGAAGGTGACTGAGCACTGGAACAGGCTGCCCAGCGGGGCTGTGGATTCTCCTTCTCTGGAGGTATTCAAAACCCTGGCAAAACAGCACGTTCATCCATTGTGGCAGAAAGCACAGAGGAACAGAAAACAGTGGGGCAGAAGCCCAGCTAAGGCTCCGAGCGGCACTTTTGGAGCCGGTTCTTTCCGCGACACATGCCAGCATGTGGATCTCACTAACACATCTTTCCCTTTCTTCGTTAAGCAAATTCCTTCTGGGCAGTCCTTTTTACAAATCCTCTCCCGTTTCACCTGCCAGTCTCCCATCATCACCCTGCCATCTTTGGCCCCGAATTCCCATCGCCACTCCTCATCCTCCCCAGTTCCTTACGTCTCTTGGCTTCTTTTCTCAGTCCCAGTTTCCCTGCTTATATCTCTTAGTAACCACCCTAGCACCTGCACTGCAAGCGTAGCTGCGTACCCAGCTGTTTTCCGGGGGCCGCCTTTTCCCCTCACTTCCACTCTTTCGGCAGCGCAGTTGGGCCATGGCTTCCCGCCCAGCTGTTGGAGCGGGCCCAGGCGCCGCGCGCTGGGCCTGCAGACCCCTCTATCGCCGGGACCCTTCGCCCAAGTCCCTCTGCCCGGCACCCTTCTCCTCTCGACTTCTCCCCGGGGACGCCTTTCCCGGAGGTCCGGGCGGGCGGCGGGGCCGGACCGACCGCGGGGGCGGAAGCAGGCGGTGTCTCCGGGCCACCTCCCCCGCGTACCCGGCCCTGAGGGCAGCGGCGCGCGGCACCCGCCGCCGAGCCGTGCGCAGCACCGCCCGCACCCCCGCCCCCGCAGCTCTCCCACGTTCGGGGCCGTCGCACGGGGATTCGCAGCCCCGCCCCCCGGGACCAGGCCCCGCCCCCCGATCGGCCCCGCCCCTCGCAGGCCGGGGTCGCTCCGCCGCCGCGTCTGCTTGGGGCTCGCGCTGCCGGTTGGGCCCCGGCCGCCGCCTGGCGCCGCTGCCGGGGCCGGCGCGGGAGGATGCGGCGGTTGGCGCGTGTGGCGCTGCTCTGCCTGGGCTGCGGCGTCTGCTCGCTGCTCTACGGCTGCAGCCAGCTGGCCCTCTCCCTGGAGCGACAGGCCCCAGACCCCGCGGCGCCCGGCGCCCGGAGGCGGGCGGGCGGCGGCCGGGCGGCGGGGACCGCGGGGGCCGGCAGGTACGGGGCGCGGGGGCGCGGGCGGTGGTTCCCGGCACCATTCCTGCGGGGAGGGCCGGGGAGGCGCGGGAGCGCGCTGGCCGCCTTCCCGCGGGCGGAGCGGGGCTCGGCGCCCGCCCTGCCCTCCCGCGAGCGCCCCGGCTGCTCGGTGTCGCCCGGCAGCGCCCTCCGGGCCGGGCTGGGTCGCTTGGGCAGCGGGGCCGGGCCGGGGGAGCCCCTTGGGAGGGGGCCCGCACCGCACCCGCCCCCTCCCTCCCGGTGACCGGGGCGAAGAGGCTGAAAAAGCCTTAAAAACAAACGAACAAAAGAAGGGAAAGTTTATAAAGTCGGTGTTGCGGTCCGCGCTGCAGCGGGGTGGATGGGGCGAGGAGGGCGCCTGCGCTTCCCCCCACCTCGGAAGCTCCCAGGCCGTTACTCGGTTCCGAAACCGAGATCGGCGACTTCGCGGTGGTCGAACAGAACTTTATGTGAGGGAAAATGGCGATGACCGGGCGCCTTAGCGGAGCCGGCCTGCTGGCGGGGAGCTGCGGGTGAACCCGAGCGGCTCGCAGGCTGCGCGGCACAAGGTCCGCGGTCCAGCGGTGAGTGAGGTTACGGAGTGAAAAAACACGAGTTTTCCCTTAGATTAGTTCCATGGTCCCGTTCACTTGCGGCTGCCAGAATGGTAACGCCGGGGAGAGTGGAGTGACAAGAAACCCGTTAGTAAGGCTGGAGGAGAAATGGGACCAGGCCTTTCTGGGCCAGCCGACGTCTCGCCCGCTTAGATCCCGCGGCGGTCTGAAGCAGCGCGAGTGGTGGTGTGGCGGCTGTCCCGCCTTCCCAGTGCCGCGGGGGCTCTGGCAGCCCCCTCCCCGCGCCGCCTGGGCTCCTCTCCTCACCCGGGTGAGCCGAGCCGGCACCCCGACCTGCCCCGGAGCGCCTCGGCTTCGGCCAGCTCCGCGCTCGGAGTTGGCCCGTCCTGTGGTTTGGTGCGAAGGCGTTGGGGAGGATGGCAGGGATGACCCAAGCTCTGACTTAATCACCTTAAAAAAATCGTGAAACAGCATTTTGAGTTGCTGGGGGTGGAGTCAGCTGAAATGTGAAACTCGGCTTTTGACTGGTGAAACTACTTCAGACAGTGTTTGGGTTTGTTTTTTTTCCCACATGCTTTTCCTTTTCGTTAAGATTAATACAGGTTGCAACTTGAAAAAATGCGGGGTGCTTGTTCCTCACTTCGAGTGCATGATTAAAAACTCGTTGTGAGAAGTTGATATCTACTAGTTCTAAAGAACATGATAACTGGAGTAAGAGTTAACTTTAACAGTGTTAGGTAAGATTTTGTTGGTTTCATAAATCAGTTTTAAATAGAAATGTAAGGGAAAAAAGTCATATGTATGATACTTGTTTTACGAAAGAAAATACACAATTTACATGAAGAAAACTTGTTGGGTAAAAGATGATAATTGAATAATTTCTGTTGTTAAACATTGAAATTAATTTCAGGTGCATCATGCTCCTGGTTAGCAAAAGAAGAACCAAATTTATTTAAAAGCTGTACTTTTTTTCTGTTTTAGTATTTATACTACAGTGTAGTTTTTAAGTCACGGATACTGGTGGGGGAGAACCCTGGCAAAATGCAAGGAGCTTCTTGCTTGCCAGAGTGAGGTGAAATGAGATACAAATCTGCCCTGTGTTGCAATGTGGAAGAGCTTCACAAACTGAGAAAGTTATTTTCCAAAGGCCTTAAGTGTAGTAAGTAATTCCTGTGCCTCCAGTTTCACGGGGCATATCTCCTTGCGAAATCGGCGTCTGTTGACACCCGCGTGGGACTGCTTTACCTGCCTAGAAGCTGCTGTCAAACTGGAGGCTCAGGATGAACATCGTCCTGCTGTAGATTTGTGCAAACAGCGTGTGCAAAACTCAGGCGCGAGTCAGTCCCTCGGAACAGGCCCTAAAAGGCTTTTGTTTAAGGAAGAATTCTCTCCTGTGGCAGTTGAGAAATGCCCCAGTGAATGTTCATTTGGATGCATGTTTCAGTTACTCTCAAGTATTAAATCGTGTTACATTCACCGGTGTAACTGATACGCACGCCTTGGTGACTGTATTGGTGTTTTGCAGTTTTTGCGCTTCAGCTGTTTCTGTGGTGGAGACTGATGGCTCTTTTATGCCCACTTCTGACTACTTTGTGATGGTGTAATATCCTAAAGGGTTCACAACCTGATAGAGTAAATTGTGTTCAGATAACCTTCTAATCCTCCCTGAAGTTTAATATTTCATATGCATTAATAGTAACTCTCAGTAACGGGTTGCTTCAGCTGCTTTCACTGATAACTTTATGGTTTAGCAAAGCAAATGCAACTGCCATCTGATGGCATTTATGCACTCAGCAGTGTTTTCCTCTTCTCTTTAGCCAAGAAGGGTTTTCTTTGCCTGAATAATAAAGTTTAGTGTATGACGTAAGGGCAGAGAGAGCTCAGTCATACTCTGGAATGGGGGATTTCTGGCAGTGTTCAGAAGCACGCAAACATGAAAACTGCAAGCTTTGAATAAAGCTTCAGAATACCACACCCGGAAGAGTTTTGCAATAGTGATGAAGCTTTAAAGTAGAAAAATCTTTAATTAAAAAAGAAGTACCGTATTGAAACTAGAATTACAGGTTGAGGCAAGATCCTCCAATAAACATAATAATTTAGGGGAGCCTGTTGGGTAATTGCTTCAGTAAGGTGTTATTTGTTCCAAAGGCTACAGTAGGCTGAGGAGCAAGATGACTAGAAACTAAAGGCTTGTATCTTGAAACTTGATATAAATACCTGAAAAACATTTCAAGAACTTATTAGCTGAATCCTAAGATTGGGTTTTAGCTGTGAAGAAAGAATAACATTGAAAGTAAATTGTCCTGATTATTTATGCCAGTGAGAAAAGTAGTAATGAATAGTCAATACTGTCATGTATAATAGCTAAATGAACAATAGATCTGAACTTGAATAAAAGAAAATACTGAAATGTCTACTTGCAGAAGATATGAAGTCAGTCAAAAGCCAGTATGTGTAGTCACGCTTTTTTCCTTTGCTAGTATGATCTATGGATGAGGAAGGTGGCTGTGAAAAAATGAAAAAAACATTGAGTAAATGCAGATTTGCTGCATGTATGTCCCGTAATAGTGCTCTAATCTGCTGTCTGTGGCGTATCCTTTCAAGTCAGTCTTTCTCCACATGCTTTCAGATCAGTTAATTACCAGACTGTGCTTATGAGAAGTGAATCTTCAGTTAATTTTATCAATATTGCCACTTCAATTAGGTGGATAATGTTCCTCTTTACTATTCAGGTCCAAAAAAAGAGCTATCCTAATGGCAAGTTTGAGAAGTAGAGCAGCAACCAGGCTGTGGTCAGTTCCGTGAATTCAGTGAGGTCAATGAATTTGACCCTGCTAAAATGAAACATTTTTCCATTATACTGTAGTTCAGCATTTTTGTGCAGCCAGCCATACTGTTTTGTTACGTGTGACACTGATAATCTGACTGTATCTAGCTCTTGCTTGCTAACTGTCCTGGCAGAGGAAGAGTTAAGCAGATTGTAGTGCATGGAGAAGTGTAGGAAGTATACCCACAAGCTCAGGCAGCAGAGGAGGGTGGTTGTAGTAGGTAGTTCGGTCTTTCTGTGCGCCATGTGCAGCTGTTTTCATCTGTGTTGGAGCTTAACCGACAGTTTCACCAGTATGCTTCTCAGCTACTCTCATGCCTGAAGAAATTAGGCTAGAAACTGTCTTTTAGAGAATGCTTTTAAAAGAATGAAACATGGAACAATTTGAAGTTGAAACTTAATTTAGAAAAAAAATCTGCTGAATTTATCAAACGGTTGACTACCAAATGTTATTTTACATAGAAATGTCGTAAATTAATGAAACTTTGTCAAGACTTTTCCAGTTAAAAAGTTTGTCCTGTGTCAGACAGCATTAAGTCTGTTGTCTCCTATCTAATAAAGCCTTTGTTTCTCTGAAAAAATACGTCGTAACAACTTTGTGATATGGCCACAAGTGTTCAGGAGAAGCTATTCAGAAAAATCAGAAATTCTCAGCGCGTTTTGGAGTTGAACTGAGCATCTCTAATATTCCCAAATTTTTACTCCTGTCATTATGAGCAGGAAGGAAATAAAAAAAAAAATGCATCCTTCCTGTTCTCCTGCACGATATGGGTGATGCTGTAGGAGAGACACCGGTCTGTCTCTGTTAGCTGATTCTTGCAGTTGATTAGGCTTGGGTTGTTAACACAGTGCTGACAGGAGAGCAGCAGTCATTCCTGCAGCCGTCAGCGTTTGGACATACTGCTACATTTGCTGGGAAATTACAGTAGTATGAAAGATGCCACATGGACTGAAAAGTGTACTTGAAAGCTGTGATCTCCGTTAATAGTAAGCCCACCAGTGCGCTTAACAAAATGGTGGTGTTTTTACTGCTGAGTGTTGGGAGTTCCTTATGGTTAAAACCTGACTCGCCTGAGCACAGGGCCTCAGTCTTCATAAATGTGACTTGTGCATTGCTGTGTGTTTTGCACACAAATTGAAAATTTTCCTTTAATTCTGAAAAGTATTCTTTTCAAGTCACAATATAGACACCTTTGCTGTGTCTGCAACACTAAAATTTTTACTGTCCATTGGAGCTGAAGCTGGACTGGCTGGTTGAATGGCTGGTTGCCTGAGAGATACCTTGAACTGGCGAACATCTGTGAGAATGCTTGTCTTTGATACCAATGATTTTTAAAACTTTATAGTTCTTTGTTTTTATGTTCTTTCAGTGGTTGGTGATAGGAATTGTCCAACCTACTGATGTGATGGAGGCGAGGCTGCTGCAGTTCCGTGTCCCTGGGTCCAGCCAGGAGCAAAGCACGTGTACCCCCCAGTGCATACATACATGGCTGGCTGCGGGGATCAGCACAGAGAAAACGGCACTTGCACAACCACAGACAGCACAAGGGGCCTGATCCTGTTCCCTTCTCTGGCTGATCAGGGTGAAAGGCTTTTAGTAAAAAATATATTAATGTATACAGCGTGGATCCCTCCAGTAACGGGCCTTAGACACTCAGCCTATCCAGGAACTGTCTCCTGATGCTCTGGTCTTCCCTGCTGCTGGTCTGGGCAGGCAAACCCATGAGGCTTGCAGCCCTGATTCAGTTGCTGGTACATGGACCCTCTTAGACATGCACTCATGTGCACAGATGCATACACGATGGATCCTTCCAGTTACTGGCCTTAGCCTTGTGGCAGCTGGCCATGGGATTGCCTCATGCGAAATGAGTCTTTCGGATAGCTGGTCCAGACCTATGGCCTTAACATTAGAATTATAGAATGAATCACAGAATGCTTTGGATTGCAAGGGACCTTTAGAGGTCATCTAGTCCACCCCCCTGCAGTAAGGAGGGACATCTTCAACTAGATGCCCAACCTGGCCTTGAATGTTTCCAGGGATGGGACCTCCACTACCTCTCTGGGCAACCTGTTCCAGTGTTTCACCACCCTCATTGTAACAGATTTCTTCCTTATATCTAGTCTAAATCTGTCCTCACTTAGTCTAAAACCATTACCCCTTGTCCTGTCACAACAGGCCTTGCTAAAACAATTTTCCCCATCTTTCCTTTGAGGACTGAAAGGCCACAATAAGGTCTCCCTGCAGGCTTCTCTTCGCTGGGCTGAACAGCCCCAACTCTCAGCCTTTCCTCATAGGAGAAGTGCTCCATCCCTCTGACCATTTTTGTCGCCCTCCTCTGAACCCGCTCCATCAGCTGTATGTCCTTCTTGTGCTGGGGGCTCCAGAGCTGGACGCCGGACTGCAGGTGGGGTCTCACCAGAGCAGAGCAGAGGGGCAGAATCACCTCCCTTGCCCTGCTGGCCACGCTGCTTTTGATGCAGCCCAGGATATGCTTGGCTTTCTGGGCTGCCAGCGCACATAACCAGGTCATGTCCAGCTTTTCATCCACCAGTACCCCCAAGTCCTTCTCCACAGGGCTACTCTCTTAGAGAGAAGAATGTTGTGGGGGACTGTGTCAAAGGCTTTACAGAAGTCCAGATAGATGATGTCCATTGCTTTTAGCTTGTCCACTGATGCAGTCACTCCATCATAGAAGGCCTCTAGGTTGGTCAGGCAGGAGTTGCCCTTGGTGAAGCCATGCTGGCTGTCTCAAACCACCTCCCTGTCTTCCACATGCCTTAGCAAGACTTCTAGGAGGATCTGTTCCATGATCTTCTTGGGGCTCAACCTGGGAAGAGCCCTCAAATCCCAGGGCTTCTCTGATGGCTGGCTCAGACATTCTGGTCCTTTCAGTAGCTATCCCTCAGACCCTAGTCTCTTGTGGCTTGGTTGAGAGAGAGGTTCTTTCAGTAGCTCCGACTCTCTGATCTCTGCAGTCTGGCCCAGCCTTACGGCTTGTCTGATACCTGGCTGCCAAGCCTTTCGCTCTACTTGTGGGCTAGTCTGGCTTGATGCTTGCTGGTGATTATGTGCATCAGCATGTACACCCGTGTGCTATGTACACACATGTCTCCAGTTTCTGGCACTGCAGGCCCATGGGCCCCTGTGGTCTGCAGCCAGCTTTTCATTTGCTGGCACTTTGACCTCTGTGCATGCACATGCATGTGGAATGGAGCCGCCTGCCACCCAGGAGAACAGAAATTGAGTTTGATACAGGGGCTGGTGATCAGGCACACAACATGGCCAATCATACTGACTGGAAACTTGTTTACATGTGACTGGATCCTCTTCTCATTTTTACGTTCCCGTTCCTCCCTAGTCCACCGTCATCCCACAGTGAGCCCCACACCCCTGCAGGCTGTAACCCCTGTAGGCAGTCGGTGAGGTGGTCTGGAGAGCCTCTCCTGCTGTCTCATGTGGTGGATGTTCTGCCTGGCCCATGGGCTGACTGCTCTCCTGCATTGGGGCTGGGGCAGGGTGCTCGATGTGCCTGGGTTAGATTGCTGGGTTTCCTTCACTTGACCTGATTTTTCTGCTTTCTATTCGTGGAGACTGGGCTTTAATCACGTAACCTGTAACAGGTGTGAGCAAAATATCCCTCCCTAGTGCTGAAGGTGGCTATTCCTGTCTGACAAGTAACCTCGCTCAGGTCACAATGACCGTGCCTGTTGATGAACAGGTACAGTGCATCTCCCTAGCTTTATAAAGCACTTGTGGCACTCATTTGTGGTCTAAGCTTTCCTCAAGTTTTATTTCAAGTAAAAGAAGTATCTTCATGAGTGCTTTTTTGAATATTGTGAATAACAAGAAGAACATGCTGTCCATAGATTCCGGTCTCCTACTATGTGAAAGCTTTATGGAATATGGTAGCGTATTGTCAGTTGAGAGAGACTTCTGTTGGCAGGGAAAAAGTCTTAGTCTAACGTTAGATAAATTACATACATATGTATCCTAGTAACACTTTTGTCTCAAACGTGAAATTTATGAATAAAGTCCAAGGCTGACAACCTTGTCATCATGCTAATTGGGATACTGGAAAGGCCTAATGTGTCAGAGAAATGGCTCAGGCGTTAATTCAAGCTTGCCTCTTGCCTTGGCAGTCTGGATAGGATAGTAGCTCAAGGCAGCTAAGAAAACACAGCTCTTGACAGCTGGAAGAGGAATCCCTTGTAATAATAACAAGATAGTAATCTTCCAAACCCGAGAACTGTTTTTGAGATACAGTCTATTAATTTATCCTAAAAGTAACGAGAGACAGTTACTTGAAAAAGGTACACAGTGGAGATCGTAAAGATTGTTCTTCAGATAAGTGCAGGGTCTCACTGTGCCTTGAAGTTTTTAAGAAGCTTCAAAAGACACAAAGATTAATGTAAGAAAGAATCTGGCAGAGAGAACTTGTGGTTTTATACCATTTGCTTTCCTTGGAGGAGTGGAGATACCCCAGCCACAATCTACATTATCCTTTTTTGCACCTGGATGTTTATTTGTGATGACCATTCTTAAGTCATGAGATAGAATTACTTGGCTAATTCTTGCAAACACGTATACCTACAGGATACGAGTACTTCCTTTGATCTCTACCAAAGAGCTGCTCCATCCCTGTAACATTTAATGAAGCTTTGTGAAGCACTGTGTGTTTATCAGATCATTTTTCTTAAGTGTTGAAAAAAGAAGAGATTATACAGCTTGTCATTTTTTATACTACCTTAATTTATTAAATCTGGTATTCGCAAAACATTGGCCTTTACAGATGTCAGATAAAGATGATGCTGATTCATTTCAAAAGTGCAAAGCCAGCTTCCAGTAGAGTGCTGAGCTGTAGTCCTTAAATACCTTTTCATCGTCAGGCTTTTGTGTGGGTTTTCTTCTTGCGCATATCTGTCATTCATGGATACCATCTTTCAAAGGAGGATAAACACGATTGGCAGTGTGTCACCAGGGCAGGAAAAGGGAGAAGAGGAGGTCACTCACGAGTATACCCCTTGCTTTGCAATATTCTACTTGCTCATTTAAGATTTTAAACCTTGATGTTGATTTCCTCACCAGAACCTCTGAAAATACACTTCTGTTGCTCTTTTTAAATATTTCCTCTATTACCGTTGCATAAAATGTAGTGGTGGACTAGTAAAATCTGCTTTTTTATTTGTTAGTGTAGCACAAGTCAGTAAATTACTATTTTTGTCATTAGTATGGAGAAGGAGAACTTGCCAGATGTGAGGATTATTTCTGTATTGCATTTGCCTTTTGTTATGAAGCAGTGGAATTCGTTGATGCTGCAAAGCCCTGTTTTTTGTTAAAAATCAGCTTTGCAGATTGGCACCAAATAGTCACTGATGACTAGGGATTGTGTTTAAATAGACAGTGTAACTTTGAAAATGAAATGTTCTGCTTGCTTCTCTGCTTGAAGTTAGACAAAGGTGTTGCAAAGGTGAAGGAGTTCTTTCCAGCTGTAAGCAGTGTCATTCACTCTATTAGCTATGGACTTATACTAAGCCAAGAACGTAGAATAACTCTCAAAAATCCCAGCCCCTCTGTTTTTCTCACTCTGAAAATGTATGCAGAGGAAAGGCTAAAGGTGGGGACTGTTCTTCCGTAAAAGAATCCTCCTGGTTGTGGCACCTAATACTTCCGCTTTTATCCAAGTTACATTACGTAGCCAGTCTTCTGCGAGGCAATTAACTGTTCAAGTTATGTTTGAGCTAGAAAATAATCAATTTAACTTTGTCATGAAATCAGTAACATTTATATAGGTTATTTTTGTCTTGTCCTGTTAGGTGTAAGAATTTGTCTGTGTCTTTCTGGAATTCCTATTGGATGCTGCCCTCTGATGTTTGTGGAATGAACTGCTTTTGGGAAGCTGCTTTTAGGTAGGATCCATTATCAAATAGTACTGTATTATTTGATTGCAGACAGGTGTAGCTGATAAGTGTTTTGGCTAGTTAGCAAGGTGACAAAGCAAAATACTTTGATTGCTTCACATGCATTTTGTTTGCTTATATTATGGTTGCCTTTAGCTGGGCTTTCTCCTATTGTATTTATAAAATTATAGACTCAAGTGTTAGTACAAAGAGTAGATTTTTTCAGTTATGTTGCTTCATTAAATAGAAACTTGCCAACATTGGTAGAAAGTCTGTCTGTATATAGTCTGAAAACTTACTGATAAATTATTTTTGATAACTAAAACTTGCTGCATGGTAATACCCATGACGTAACTTACAATAAAAACTGGCAGATATGCTTAGTAGTTAGTTTGGAGTTTTTTTATTGAAGTTACATGTTTTATAGAATTTGAGGAGGTTACTTCATCCAGAAGCACAGAGAGAACCGTTTCATAATGTGCTTGAAGATACAGTGTATTAAAGCATAGACTGTGTCCTTAGAGTTGGATCTTTAACTAGAAGTTTAGATGTTTTGATGGGACTGTTCGTATGCTTTAAACTGTCAGATTACAGAAGTAGCTTGAAAAGAAATGGAAGAAGCCTTAAGCTACTTGACAGATAGGTTCTCTAACCTGCATAGTTCTCTTCAGTATATAACTAAAGCTGTAACTCAAATTTTCTTACATTTAAAATTTTACTGATGTTTGATATGGTTATGGCTTCCTCTGAGTCTGAAGCTTGTATATTTCTAGGGAAGCAAAGGGAAAAAACAGTTTAGCTTCACAAGACAATGTATTTTTGAAAATTATGATTGTGGGAGAGCCTTTAGATCTGTCAGCTATTCCTCCCTGCTTGTGTGCTGCCAGTGCTTTTTAAGCTCATAGGTTGCCAAGAATTTACTTAAAGATACGGCTTAGACGGATTTTTAGTCTGTAGTGAACTGCACCTGTAATTTAGGACTGCTGAATCTTTCTCGCTGCCCTTGGTAGCCAGCGTGTTAATCCACAGGGATTCATCTGACTTTCCCTTTGGCAGATTTAGCTCAAAGGACTCAATTCACTTTTTTATTTTTTCCCTAATGGTTAGCTTTTGGGAGTTTAGCTTTATGAAGTTTAGCACAGGGGGGGTAAACCAAATGTCGGTGCTGTTATGGTGGAGGGTGTAGGGGCTTAGCCTGTGCTTCGTGGTGGGACAGGATGTGATTGGAAGCTTTGTTCATCCATGGACATCAGAGCCAGTCTAACAGTTGTGTAGTGCTGAGAGAGGAGAGGGTCTCGCTGTCTTCTGACCCCATTGACTGTGGTGATGTCCATGAACTCTCCGCAATACTATGTAATGCACTAAAATAGCAGAAAACTTCCATTCTGGATTTTCTGCCAGGCTTAAGGCAAGTGGGACCTTGGAACCAGAAGAAGAGAAACCCCATGGAGTTCCTTTGCACATACCTTAAGCTGTAACTTGTGTTATTCCATCAAGAAAGCAGTGTGTGGCTGTGAAGACAGCTTTGTTGAAGTATGCATTGATTATGACATTGCTGGGCGAGTACAGTTTCTTTCATGGTGAGCCCCTAGTATTTGCAAAATTTCATGTTTATACATTTTGAAACTGGAAGAAAAAAAGCTGCTTAAATGTGTGAAGGGGATGTGGTGTTCAGATTAAACATTTCGGATTGAGTTTGAGTATTTTTCCCGTATATTACTATTAAATTAATCCCCATATGTTATACTGACTGGTGCTCGTTGAATTCCTCAGCGAGGTGCTCTAACTTCAGAGGGGGCCGTCTTGCCTCCCCCAAACTTTATTTATTTCTTGCTCTGTTTAGTAAGTTCGGTTGGTTTCAGAGAGGTGCAGTGAGTTTGTGTAAGAGAAGAGGTGGGGAAGATGGCAGAGAGGACAGGAAAGCTCTCCCTCTTTGGGTAGCAGCAAGCAGTTACCGTGGCTCAGCACCTGAACCTGCTGCCTACACCTCAATTCCTTAAGTGTGCTGGAATGACACAGAAGATGGTTGCAGTTCGGTTTCGGCTTTGGATGTGAGTTGCAATTTTGTTTAACGCTCAAACAAAATATATGCATTTTACTAGGTGTACTGAGAAGCTGTAGGGTTTAGACCTTTGGTATCATCTTATGCTTTGAACGGGAGACTTAGCAGTTCTCAAGTTTGTAGTCAGAGTTTTGGAGGAAGAGGAGTTAACTTAATTCCATGCAAGTTAGTTAACCACAGCAAATGAAGTCTAGCATTCTTGTTTTCTGAGATTGTATGTTCATGAAGAGAAGGCCTCTTGAAAGCTTTTTCTGTAAAGAGGCAACATTGTGGTTCTAAATTGCGTATCTTTTGAAATAGAAAGGAGTGAGAGTTCTACTGTAGTGTCTTATTCCAAATAATTTGATCCTGGGTTCGCTAAACCTTTGTGTTCTTGTTAAGTGCAGTTGGTGTAGTGAGGTGCAGAATAAAGCTGGACTCTGAAGAGACTGGAATAGGGGGAAGGATATGAGAAAAAACTGAGAGGTACATATCTGATTGAAATCTTAGGATAGCTAACTCCACTGCCTATGGATGTGACAACAAAATAATGGGAATTCCAGTGAGTTTGCTGTTAACAGAAATGACAGTCTGGTCATTGAACTGCACTAGCACTTGTCTTGAATCTTCTGTTTGGCCTGTTTTAATCCACAAAAAGAGAACAACAGTATTCATCCAGATCATAAATCAGTTGGTGAATGGACATTCTGATGTTCTGTTCTTGCTGTTTCAATAAAGTAACCAAATGAGTTTGTTCAGAGGAGCAGATCATATAGCCATAATTTCTTTGCCAATTGTAGATCCACAAAATTTATCTCGATGTTAGAATGTCTGCTTTCCCTTTACCAGTGAAGTTTTTCAGACATTGGAAGGTAGTCCTCCAGCTTTTCGATTTCTAAGTCTTTTCTTTGAAAAACCTTAGCTTGTTTTCTCTCTGTTTCTAACTTGAACTTCCAGTTGGCTTTTTTCTCCTCGGTATCAGGACCACAAGGATTTCAAGGATTTGAGAGAAAGAAGACATTTTTGAAATGCAGCTTGCTACGTCATTTACTCTGAGTAGCTTTAACGGTATAAAGTGTGAACTGACAACTGATATTCTGTGGATTTGTAAGACTCAAGTTGGTATAATAGAAGTGTTGGAGACCTATAGAGGAATCTGGATTTTTTTTTTTTGAGAGGTGTATATACAGCCTTCAGTATGACTCATGCTACAGCTCGTTCAACACCGTTAGAAATACATGAGCTCTGAGCAGGTGCTGATTCTAATAATAGATAATAAGGAAGTTGTCTCTCTTAAGTTAATTGGTGTAACATCTATTGCCTGTGCTGTGTATGTGGGAAGGATTTTGGAGCTATTCTGTCCCCACATTTTTTATCACTATTCTGATTATCAGTATTATTGAGACAGAATGTCTTGTGCTTTTGGTGCAGAGTATTTGTTAGCTTTTACATTGATAGAGGAGGAAGCATGAGATCACTTTCACATAGTGGTATAGATTTCATAAAAAATTTTTAAAAATGCTGATAAAGATAACATGAGGCTCAGGTTTTGCATGATCAAGATGATGCACCTATTTTCTAGTGCACCTTTCAAGGTGCTTGGTGTCATCTAGCTGGTATGGCTGCTTATTTACTACTGAGACTGACTAAGCCACAGTAATGACCCCTAAGAATTAATTCTGACCTGCCTGATTTCAGTTGTTGCATGTTATTTTTAAGTGGGTTTTAACTTGCTTTATTTATTAAAGAAATAAGTTTCACTATTTTTTTTTTTTTTTTTTTAGTATATTGAGGTCCTGGTGGTGTGGATACATTGAGTTGAATTGTGACAGTCCTGAAAAACAGGACTTCTCCTCTAAACTAGCTAGCTCAGTGGAGGATGGGGTTTCAGACTTTTATAGTGAATTTTTAAATGACTAATTTATCGTAACATCAAACCTAGTCTGCTAATTTAGTTTGCAATTGAATGGATGACATTTGGACATCATATGTACTGGTATCACTAGCATACTTTTACAAAATAAGCTCTGATTGTGGCCAATTTTTAATTCAGTGCAGTAGTAAAATGTTAAGAAGCTGAGTAAAAACTAGAATTTTCATCACTTTCACCTTTCATCACATCACTTTTCATCCCTTTCAAATCCGGATTATCTCTGTAGTTACCTTGATCCTACCTCTAATAAGTGTGGGAATGATTCAACAGTTGCATTTCAATCAGTGTAGGCTTTTTTGCCTTCACTATCCATTTGCTTTTCTTTTTCTGGTGACTAGAGGCTGCTGGCTTAGGCTTCTTAATGATCGATTTGATTTAGATCAAACACAAAGTATTAAAAGAAAAAGGGATGCAATATTTAAACCATCTATGTTGTATTTGTATATCTACCATGTGTTTTTCTGAGGCACATCGTGGTGCTAGGTTTGAAATAATACAGGCTGATCATATGAAAACATTTTCCCTGCATATTCTAACGTATATAATTTGCATTTTCCATGGTAATTGTCAAAAACCTTGTATGGGTAAAATACTTGCACTGATAATGTGGTTAGCTTTTTATACTGGAGAAGACGACACATTTGTAGTAGGCATCTGTTTGGTCTTCTTGTAAGTGTAAACAACTTTAACACAGCTGAGCCTGGCAGACTAGTCCATTTGGTTATAATGTCAAGGAAAGTTAGTTTAATGATGTTGTGCAAGGACTGAGAGACTTTATTAAGCAAGCTTGTTTCGGAAGCTGAATAGTGCATGCCTCGTGTGTTACGGACCGTAGGGAGAAAAGATCAAAGAAAAGCAAGGCTGTAGCTCTATCAAAATCAGTGTAGGAAAACTTGTTTTAATGTAGAATAATTTTTTAAATGTTTTTTGTAACCTGCAAAATAATTCTTACATCCCTGTGTTACCATTATGTAATGTGGTGGTGGTTGTACCTAAAAACTAGTTAGTGGGGCAAGGTAGGATAATGCCTGTCTTCTCAGAAAATGCCAAATATTTTGGATTGTTCAAAACTCATGTGATTTTATTAAAAATGGTAACTCCTCAATGGGCCAGAGTAAAATTTGAAAGGACAGCTGAGGTCAATTTATTGCTTCAGTTATTCATACCACTCTGTGCTCTCAGTACCTGGATGCTAATCTTCCCTTCCTTGGCTTTGCTTCCCCAGCCACATTAAGGGACTAGGAGAGGACAGCTTTGCTGCCAGTGCCGTTGGGCAGGGAGCTTGCTGTTGCTCCCTAGGCAAGTTCTTAGCAGTATTATCAGCAGATGGGAAAAAGGAACTCCTGTGCACAAGGTTTGTAACACAGAATTAAGGTTGACTGTGGTTTCTTCACAGCTTTCTGTAGTAATAGTGCCACTATATTGGAGTGTGCCTTAAAAAGGGGGAAAAATGAAATTGCCCTCGGTCACATCGACAACTCTTTGAACGGTACCTAGGTCACTCTAGATGCTGTCACACTGCGGCTGCTTTGGCAGGTTTGGAGCTTGGAAGGCGGCAGTGTGTGTGTGCAGCAGAAGCTGCTGCTGTCCTGTGACCTCAGTGAAGCAGGCTGGGGTTGGGACAGATGTAATGGTCACAAATCAGATGGAGTTGTGTACAGAATTCCTATGCGTGTCTGGGTGTTCCTGAGGGTTTGGTGTCCTCCCACCTGGGCTCTTAATGTGTTGCGTAAGAAGAAGAGTGGGAGAACCCTACCTTAGAATTATGCAGGAGTTGCCCGCTGTAGTACCTTGTGCCAAGTCTAGAGGGCAGAGCTAAGATTTTTTGTGGAGCTGATGAGCATTTTAGCGGCAATATTGTTTGGGTTTTTTTCCAAGAAATTCGGATGAGGTGCAGTGAAGGTTCTGGAAGAGTACAACCCATCAAAACATACCTGTGTAGCTTGCTACCAAGTTATTACTTCAGAATTTTAATTGACCTAGAACTGCTAGTTTAATATACAGTGTATCATGGTAGATATTTTTAAACAGAAGGCAGTGTCTTAACAGGCTCTGGAAAATTTTGTTGTAGAAGATTCATTGCATGTATCCAGCTATGTTCTGCTGTCAGAGGTTATTAACCCCACAGCAGAGTTACTCAGTGCTTCAACACAGAAATACTTCAGGGCAAGGCTGGTACCTGGCCTTATGCTGCTGCTGTGCAGCGTGTTTTAAAGTATATGGTTTTGCTCTCACAGCGTTGAAGTGTATTGTTTTAAATGTGTTTTGTAAATTCATGGGAGTATGTGGGGTGCACTCTCTGAAGTAGTTTATTTCATTTAATTTTACTGTCCCCACCACTCGTGTAATTAGTATCCTCAGATAAATGAAGTCCTCTTACTTGTCTGTAAACACTCAAAGCCTGTCGTGACTTCCTGCTCAGTATCTTCTGTTGGATTACAGGTGCATTCTTTACTCTTCCATTTTAATTACTAGAAGGGTTTATTTCCCCCGGAGGAGCTAGGACTTCCACATTATTGGAGATTTTTTTTTCTTCTTCAGAAGTTAGGGCTGTCAAGTTTTCCTTCTTAGTCAGTACAAAAGCCTTACTAAAACAGAGTTTGTATTTAACTCTGTTGTTGCTTTTTGCAGCTTCTCCACTAAGTTCTCCCACACCAAAACATCAGGCTACTAGTAGTTAGAAATGTGCATATAAAAATCTGCATTTGTATTTTTGTGTTTTCCACATTGCCTCTGAACATTTTTTTGAAAGTATCTCCTCACTTTTGAAAGTATCTCCTCACTTTTGAAAGTGTCTTAGCACTTTCAGAACCTGCGTTTGAGGTTCAGTAATGGTATTGCTCTGATATCAGAGCTCTGATACTCTGATACCAAACTTGCTCAGGTTCAGACAAGTTACAGTTATTGTAAAATGATTTTACTTTGCTCATGGTCGACTCAGCTACTGAATTGCTAAAAAAAAAAAAAAATCTGTATTGCTGAAAAACCTTGTGTCATTAGGTTGTACAAGACCCAGGTAATAATTGTCTAAATGAAGAAGGTTTTCCTTTCCCTGTCTGCTGATGAGGTAGTTGCATGACTAACTGCAGTGGAGAGCACTGGGGGGAGGATGGGGAAAAGAGTTACAGAGGCTGGAAAATTCAGGAAGGAGAAGTAGAGAAGGGGGAGCAGTTGAGGGCAGATAATTTTGAAAGGAATTAGGGGAAGGACCAAAGTCATGTAGACAGTACTGAAGAAGGGAGTGAGACAAGTCTTGGCATGGATAACTGGCTCTGTGAGTGGGGGGTGTTAATACTGAAGGTGAGACTGTAGAGCTCAAGCTGATAATCTTTATGCTGCTGCTAGTGGGAGGAGGAGCAAAAAGTGATGAAGGATGCTGGCACAAGAGGTCAGTAGCTTGTGTCTCTGGATGAAGGCTGGGCAATGATTTCCCTCTGAGAGTGAAGAGAGATGTTCATGTAGGGAGAGGAGCAGCACTGAGGCCCGACTATTAAAAAGGAGGCTGTGATTGGTCTGTATATAGGGTTGTCAAATGCAGCTTATAATCACTAAAGGATGTATCTTCATGGAATCTGGAGTAAGAACCACAATTCTGGAGTCTCGTAACTTCTCCTGCTGTAATATATCTCTGAACCTGATACGTCTCATCTGCTTCTTAATGGATAGTCCCCAGAGGGAATGGTGGCCTGTTCTTTCCACTGGCTTCTTGCTCCATCTGCTTTGGGGATAAAGCTTTGTGTTGTGGACTTACAGATCTGAGTCCAGCTGTTCCCCATATTGTGCAAGCAGAAATTCAGTTGTTACTAGCTTTTTATAAATATTTTTTTGCCTTTTCAAATAATTATTTTTAAACAAAAAAATGAACTCATGAAGTCAGAAGCTCATAAACAGAGGTTGTGTGCATAAAGTGACTGTGAAAGCATTATAATATGATCAGTGTCATTTTTGTTGCATGGCTTGAAATGTTCTTTTATTCGCAGATGTCACTAGATGTAGAAATAATAAAATCCAGTCTTTGAATCTCAATGTGTTTTAGAGTTGCTTTGGCATAATTTTTGTCATACCTTATTCATGGAAAGCCATGTGTTACATGTGGTTCAGGAACTTTGCTTTCAGCTACGCAGTTTGTACAGTTTGTGCCCTTATTGATCACATGACCTTGCAATATCACTGTAGGCTCTAGTGACTGCAGGGCTTAATTATCGTAATTCCTTTTTCAGTGGATTAGTGATGAGGCTAATCTGCCGCTTGCAGCTTGTTCAGACTGCAGCAATGTACTTATTTGTGGGTTGCAGCTACCCTCATCACATACAAATTGCTTTGTGTTTTTTACATGAGCTACTTACTACATGGTGTAATGTTTAAATTAGCTTTATACAGAAAGTCTGAATGGGCATGCCTCGGTTGCATTTAAAGAGTCTTTTTTTTTTTTTTTTTTCCCTGTTAACCTGAACTAATTTTTCAGGTTTTGCTGCAAGACCTCTAAAAGGTTTCAGTCTGTGGATTAAATCATCTGAATATAGATGTCTGCATATAGGTGTCTATGCCAAGTATGTCTTAAGCAGTCATTAAAATTGAAAGAGAGTAGAGAGTGATCCAGGTGACTAGTCCTTAAGTTGCTGAGAAGGAAATACTAGGTGTTGACTGAGAAGCAGTTGGGTATTCTAGATGTCTCCTTAGGACTAGTAGATACAACATGATCTTTGAGACACCCAGTCCTATTGGACCAGCACCTAGAGTTCAGGTGGGATATCCTAAAGGTTATTAGATGGTACTATGCCTGTGTTAAAAAAATTGAATCAAGCCCTAAGTATTTACTCTGAAATAAGATTAATTTCTGTCTGTGCTCCATATTCTGCTCACTGCATCTCCATTGGCTTTAATGAGACTTTGGATGCAGTGTCGTATGTCAGCATCTTGATTTAGGTATCCTGTTTTGGATCTGAATCCAGCCTATGAGGTCTTTCATCCATGTGATTTTTTTAGTAACGCCCCAAACCTTGATGAGACTGACTGCATGTTCTAATTAAAATTTTATTAATCTTAAATCTCTGGGATGCTGGACTTTTTTTTAGTTCCAGGGCATTAAACTCTTCCAAAACTCAGAATTCTTTTTAAATGCATCCATTATTTGTGGCATTAAACTTCAGCAGTTTTACAGTGATCTCTATGCTTATATTTTGCCTCATGGAACTCAAAATAATGTGCGTTGCTCTTCCATGCCTTAAAGAAAAAAAGGCATATTTGCGTAGTGTCTTTTTCAATTTAAAGGAAAACTTGTATGCATCTAAATGTTTTAGTTACATAAATTGGGTGGAGACTGTGCGCTAAGAGTCACATCTGTTTATTTCTGTTTTGAAGTGTCTCTTTGGCAAGTTTCTAAGAGTGGGTGGTATGTTTCTCTACTGTTACTAGTTTGGGAATGTCTTTTCTAACTTTGGAATTTTTTTTGTCTGCATAACTTGGAATTAAACTTGTAATTTCAACCTTTTGTTAGCCCCCCCCTTCTCCCATAGGCCATGCAAGTAGTCCAAGTGCAGAATGTTTTGAAGATCGGCTTTGAGTTGGCATTGTGTTTAAAACATTTGAAAGCTTTTCTGACTAATTAAATACATGAAATCTAGGAGAACGTGGCTTTAGGTACAGTGTGGCCACTTTGCCAACAAGCTAGTAGTATTTAGCCTATGATAATTTTAGCCTATTGTGTTAAAATAATGAAATAACTTTTAAATATACCCTGTGTAATACATATTGGGCACTTCTCACGCTAACTGTTGGACAGCTGTCTTCAGGAAGAAAGGAACTCCTGATCCCCACTCCTTGCAGTGATTTAGGGCAGTGCAGGTGGTCAGGGGTTTTCCAGAAGAACACCAGGACATCCCACACAGCCGTTTGTGTCCCGCTTCCAACCCAGGTTATACTCAAAAGCTTTTTTGCATTTTGCCAGTGCTTAAGAGAAGCCCTGAAGCATGGGTTTGACAAACAGCCTTACTGGAGCAGAAAATGGACAAAACACCTAGATCACTCCAAATTGTCCTTAACAGAACTTCTTAAAAGTAAAGGTTATCCCGCTTTTGTTGTTGAGTTTAACTCTGCTATATTCATCGTGTTTATCTATCTCTGTACTGAGCCCAGGCAAGGAGGAGAAAATGAACTCATGCATAGACTTCATGTGCTGTCAACCTTTCACATTTCGCTGTAACTTCATGTGATCGTTTTGGCTATTTTGATGGAGTTGCTTGCTAGTAATGGATAGTTATTCGTTTAGTTTCTGTACAGCACTTCCATACCTTGCTTTTCCCTCATAGGCTGGGACGGTGGGAGTGAATATGAGACTAGTTCAGGTTAAACGTTAGCCTACATATGAGGTGTAATGCTGTAGTCTGTATGTTCCGTTTGAGTTATCCTTTGCTAGTTTAAATATGATAAAGGATATTTTGTTAAATTACATGCTGCAGTAAGTAGCTGAGCTTTTCTTTAAGCCTGTGCTAGAAATAATGTCAAATGAAAAAATATTTTTGTGTCAGATATGATTATATGAAAACACATCCTTCTGAGAAAATGCATCTAGCAGTGGTTGCCTGTGGTGAAAGACTGGAGGAGACTGTTACTATGTTGAGATCAGCCATTATTTTCAGCATCAAACCTCTCCAGTTTCATATTTTTGCGGAGGACCAGTTGCATAAGAGTTTCAAAGACATAGTAAGTACCCAAATAATTTATTTAATCAATTTGTATTACAATTTCTGTGCTGCTTGGGTAGTAGTTGTTGGATATAGTGGCAGAAATGCAGGGATCTAAAAATAAGGTAATATGCAAGTCTTTCATAATGTTGGATGGGGATTTTTGAATTTTATTTCCTGAGGAAAAATGCCAGCTGCTAATATCAAAGGTTTTCATAGAGGTGGACCAAAACTTCCTGATTTGTCACCTTGAGTCTGCTAAATACAAACCTGATGTTCTGAACACAAACTGGTTATCTTGTGTGAGCTTATTCATGGTTTTACAAGAGAAAGTAAGGATCTGTCCTTTTTTGTCCCTGTGCTTACAGTATGAGGCAGCCTTACATTGTCTAAACAAAGTGAAACATCAGTCTTTTGAAAATGGTAGAGATGGTTATGTCTAATTTTAGCAAATTCCAGTTAATGAATATAACGTTGTGACTGGAGTAGCAGTATTAGAAGCTGACTAGTATATAGCTGTGGAGGGTTTTACTATTTTTGTGTTTAAAGTGTCATGCTAACTATGACATTAGTATGTTATACATGCTAGTGTATATGCACTAATGCAATGCAAACAGTAACTGTGGCAAAAATTGGGTAAGGTTATTTTAAATTGAGAAAGACCTCATTGGTATTTCTCCCATGGAAACTAGTTAAGAGAGGAAAAAGTTTTATTTGATGTATTTACTTTTTATAAATACTAATTTATTTTACTTGCTCTTACTTTTTTATATGATCTGATATGATGTGTTTTCTTCATAGTGGCCTGCAGGTGCCACTTTTTGTTCAAGTATTTTGAATAGTTGACAGATTGTTGTAGTTCAGGAAGCATTTCTGTTGTGGAAGAGAGGTGTTGCGGTTGTGTTCAGTTATCAGTTTGAACGGGGATTGGTTTCTTTTTTGTAATAGAATTAAAACTGAAGTAATTTTTGTGATCTCTTCATGTAGCTTGATGACTTCCCCTATCAAGGCAAAGTTAATTACACGTTGTATCCAATCACATTTCCAACTGAGAGTGCAACAGAATGGAAGAAATTGTTTAAACCATGTGCTTCACAAAGGCTGTTCTTGCCAGTAAGTTATTCTGTAATAGGACAATACAGAAGTCTGTTTATGGAGTATCAAGCTGTACTTGTTAATCTAATTTCTGCTTAGTTTTAAATTAACTACTGCTGCTACTCCTAAAAGTTACTTTTATGACATCCTGAAAAAGCCCTCTGAATTTAACCTTCTTCTGTGGTACTAATACCCTATGGAGTAAGAGTCCTTTTCTCACTTGCTGCATTATGGCACAGTATCCTCAGTGAGAGGTACAGGTCGTGTCATCCCCTCAGAGGTAAGAAGGATTTATCACACCTCATCTCCTCATGTACTTGGAAAGTTTCCTGCATGCGTGGGTTTGAGAAGCGTTAGAGAAAATGAAACAAGAAATGGGCTAATGTTGCTGGAGTATTTTGTACAGCCTTTTCTTTGCTCATCTAAGATACTTCAGAAGTCATACTTCAAACTAGACAAATTACAGCAGTGGCAGCTATCTCCCAGATACTGTCTTTTCTGGGGATCCCTTACACATCTCCCTTGCTCGATGAGATGCATGGGAAGGCAAGGGAACAGGAGGAAGATAAGAGCTCCTGTTATGGTAATGTTTCACCTGGCCTGCAACCCACTCCTGAGGAGCCCTGGAATATAAAATGTAGATTGAGTGCCTTTGGATTACTATTCTATATAAAACCTCTGTTTCACTCTACAAAAACTCTCCAGAATGAGACAAGAGCGAATGATGACAAATTTATTGACTGCAAACTGTCAGTCTAAAGTGAATTTACTTGCATATGACAAAAATCTATTAAACTTTATTGTGTAACGGCAACAACTTCTGTTTTATGAAGAGAAGCTCAATAAAACTAAATTAGAAGTTTGATTTTAAATTTCTTTCCCTCACAGTTAATCCTCAAAAATGTGGATTCACTACTGTACGTTGATACTGACATCCTGTTTTTGAGACCTGTGGATGATATTTGGTCTTTTCTGGGACAGTTCAACTCCACACAAATTGCTGCAATGGCACCGGAACATGAAGAGCCTCGTATCGGGTGGTATAACCGCTTTGCTAGACATCCCTATTATGGGGTAACTGGAATAAATTCTGGAGTCATGTTAATGAATATGACACGTATCAGAAGAAAGTATTTCAAGGTATGTGTGTTGCCTTTATTGCATTTTCTGTGGTTTTATATATTTTAATTCTAATTCTGTTTCAAATTCATGTGGGACAGTATTTTTTTAAATATTGTAATTAGAATAATGCTCTAAAATATACTGTGTTTAAAATGTTATCTAACTTGTGTTTTTTAAATGTCATTCACTGTAAGACTTGGAATTCCTGAATTTCAAGTGTGCTTGATTGTTTTAATTTTTCTTAGTTCTGAGATATCCTGTGGCTTGATACAGTCTGCTGTAAATTACATTTGTCAGTAGATACTCTGGTATTTTTCCTTCACTGTAGAGATCCCAGAAATCAGTTAATGTATACTGTAAAACAGCTTTAAAAATGTGTATAGTAGTATGACCAGGAGGTGGTGCTAAAACATTTAGTAAGTTATTTTAACTGTACAGTTTCCAAGTTTTGATTTTTTACATTGTAACCAGGTGATTATCACCTTAAGTATCTTTTCATTTACTTTGAAGTGATAGTTTTTGTAGAGAAATATGTTCATCATCAAAGTACTTAAACAGCATTGCATGCAGCAGCAGCAATGGTCATTGCTTCACAGATGGGAAGTTTTTTCTTACATACTTGAAACACAAGTACAAAAGCAGTGCTATGTGATTATGCTAGGCAAAAATACTTCTCTGTTTAAATGAATTTTGATTAAGGAAAAATAATGATGCTGTCAAAAACTATTGGAAGGTGCACTTGTAAGAGGGGCAATATAAACTTGTAGCAGACATTACTACTTCTCCCCATTTCCAATTTAAGAAGGATTTAGCTTTCATCTTAACATTCCTGCTATGTATTTCTGTTATGGAAATACACAGAATTTAAGAAAAGTGGCAAGTTAATTATCTTAGTTGTAGTTGAAGTAGAAAGTTGTAGTAGCTATAGTTTGTAGGTGTAGTTTTCAACTGTAGTTTTCCCAAGACAAAACTTCTCTGCATATATCATCAGTGGAATCTTGCATTGTCTGCTTTGTTCTTTGTTTGTTTTCCTGATTATAGCAACTGGAGAAACAAAAATACTGAAGTGTAACAAGAAAAATATGGGACTGAAAACTGCTTGTATGTTCATCTCTGACAATGCATTTCTGTGTAGTGAATTATTCTTAGCGTGGTAAACTCAGAGATGGTTGATCTTTTATTCATACTGTGCCAGAATTCTGGTTGGACTTCTCAGTACAACTCAGTTTATCAATTTACTGGAAACTTTATGCATTTTTGCTGTAATTGGAGTTAAAATTTTCAAAAGTATATAGATTACGTAGGATACTAGAATGGTCATTCAAATTAACTGCTGTTTTCTAGAGGAAAATAAAGTCCTTTCTCCTTAACACCTAAAACCGGTGATTTTTTAAAGTTTGAGTCTATATATGCAGATTTAAGTAGGTAACATAATTCATTAATATTTTGGAATTCAAAATGGGATATTGCCACTTTCCCTTGATGCTAGAGGCTGGAGTATTTTCCAGGTCCTGAAAATACGTGCTACATATTCCTGTTGTTGCCACATTGTGTATTTATTATGGAATGAAACATGTCAAATTGCTAAATCAAAACCAGCCTTGGAGGAAGTGTCATGAAAATGTTCATCTTCTTGCTCTTTCTCAAATTGTTCAGTACATACTGTACTAAGTAAATCTGCCTCATGAGTCACGGGTTTAGCATTCATATGTTTAAGGGGAAAGGGACTGAGATTGGAATGAGCTACCCAGTGCTGTGCAAGTATACTAACTATTCAGAATTACGAAAGGGCACTTCAGAAAGGGAGGCAGAAACAGAGAAAAGCTTCCCAATAGCAAAACACATGATTCAAAGCCCTTTTTGATGGCTTTAATTAACAAAACGAAAAAAAACCCCAAACAAAAAACAATTAGCCCATTCTCCTGCTCCACTTCAGTTGTTTTAAGTGTTAAAAATACAGCATTTTCTGCCCTTAATCATTAGTCATTATTCTTTGGCATCCTTTCCATGGCTTTACTGTCACTTCAAACTTAGAATTCCTATTCCGTGTCTGATTTACATACACTTCTGGCCCTTGCTTTCGCATGTCTTCTGAACTTCATAGTCGTCCAGGAGTGCTTGTGTGTGCACTGTAGCTATTCCTCAAACATTTGAGACTAGTGGTGCACATAAAGAAATATTCTTTCACTCTTGCTTGATAGTAAGAAGTAAAAAAGAAAGTTAAAAGAACGTGTGTTCTGTGTACCTGTTTTTGGGGGGGTTGTGGGATTTTTTGTTTTTTTTTTTTTTTGTCTTTGTGTGTGTGTGTGTGCAGCTTTTAACATGGTTGCTGAGAACTTGTTCCTTGCATGAATTTAATCTTTTTCCCCCCTCCTCTCCTTTCATGATTGTACATCTTTCCCAGAGTGTGATTGTCATGACAAGAAGCCCAGATCTAATGTTTGGTTGCATGGTGTTTCTACATGTATGGATTTTCTGGTTCAGCGGAAGCATTTTGAAATGCCCTCTTTGGATACCCTGCCTGATTTAAAACCTGGTGCCAGTATCCTTCAGGTGCTTGTGTAACAAATGCTGAGCATCTAGCTGAGCATCCAGGTGTTTTGCTTCTGTCTTTTTGTGTTTCTGCAAGTGTAATCTTTGTTATTTGTTCAGGCTTTAAATTTGTAGAGATAGATACTTTCTCCAATGTGACTGGCTTGCTAAGACTCTGTGTTAGACCTTATTGCCAGTGACCAACATACTTATCAGTGGAGACTTTTTGGTATTGGAAGGCTGAGAATTGTTTCTGATGGGAGACTACCTCTTGATTTCTAACCCATGCTGCTGACTTAGTCCTTCCACCTATTGGACACACTGGAGAAGAGTCCCATTGTACCAGGCTTGTGATAGCATTCTCAACCTAGTCAGAAGAGTTTGAGGATGTCTAATCAGAGAGCTACCAGGTTACCTGAAGCTTAGGAATGATCGTGCTTGATCGTTCTCCTCTCCTATCATAGCTAGATAATGAAGCCTGGATAATGACTACGCAGGAAATGAATTCCTGTTATACAATATTCATTCTTGAGATCTTGCCTTAGGGAGCACTCAGCAGGGGAACAGTTCAGTTTATGCTCCCCTGGTACCTAGAGTGCAGTCACACAAGCTTGCGGAGCATCACAGGGCCCTAAGATGCACAAGCTTCATTACAAAAACTCTGATGTTTGTGAAGATTTGCAGACACTTTGTTTTTATCTTCAGGTTCCTTGAATATCTTAAAAAGAGGATTGGTCAACATCAAAAATTGCTAGCCTCACAGCAAAACTTTGAAAAGGGTTTAGTGTAGTTGAGTCTATATATGGTAGGCCCGAGAGCGTGTGGCTTCCCTTGTGATGGATAGCAAAGGAGCTGCTAGTGTCAAGCCTTCGGAAGAGATGTAAACCAAATTCAATAGTCCCATTAACTATTCCAGTCAAATACAGTAGAACTAGAAAATGCTTCATTGTCTTACAGGAAGATCCATATTTGTTTATATTCATTCAGGAGACTCAAAAATTCCTCAAGGACTATATAATTCCTGGGAATTTTTGTATCTTTAAAAAGCTGCCTGTAAGACCTTTTTGTGTGACTCTCTAGTGGCTAGAGTACTTGTCTAAACAGAGGGAGTTTTGGATCGGAATATTCCTCCAGTACGATGGATTTAAAACTGTGGGTTCTTTGTCTGTTGTAGTTTCTTCAGCCCGAAATCACAGGCTGAGCTGCTTGAGGCCTTTAAGCATCTTTCTTCTGTTGTCACATTGATTTGTAATAGTTGGGAGGAACCAGAAGATACATAAATAAAAAGTAGAACCGGAGGCTTTAGCCAATGGTTATAGTGCTCACCTGGGTAGCAGAAAACCTGTAGTTCCATGTATTGCTCCAGGATTAAGTCATCTTTTATCCACTTACTTATTCAAGTCTCAATCTTCTCAGGACTGGCAGGTCTATTCATTTCAGACAAGCATCCTAGCTACTTGGCTATCTACGGTGCCTAATGAAATTTGTCATTCCTCGTCCTGTCTGTCTTATTTATCTTGTGTGGTTTGAGACTCTGTGTCTGTATACAGTAGAAATCTATGCACTGTATAATTCTTATATATGCATGCATGTGTATATGTATGTACAGACACATATGCATGCACATATATGTTATTGAATATAGTGTGATCATTAAAAACAGTGCATAAGTGGACAGAAGACTGGAACTGGTAATGAAGCTTCTGATGCCTAGTGCCTGCCTGTTGTCTTTGCTAAGCAGCAATTAGAAAACGGGAATGTAAAACATGCAAGAGTACTTAGGAGATAAAAGGCATAATAGGAGGTGGCTTTTTTAATATATTTGTGTATATATATGGATACTTTTTAACTGGAAGAGAAGTAGTAAATACCACAGATACTGTTTTCACAAAAAATCCTGGACAAGTGAGGCTTTGTGAATAGAGAACAACAACCTTTGTCAAGTTTATTAAGAAACTAGTTATTGTGATGTTGGAGACAGGGGCAGTCATGGAAAGGGATGAGCTCTTAGAAAACTCAAGCAAGCCCCAAATGAAATAACCCCAGATAGTGTGTGCAAAGGAGAGGTTCATGGGTATGCTTTACAGAACATCGAAGTTCAGAGAGTTTCTGTGACCTAAGCCATTATACACTTTTTTTTTTTTTATTTTACCATTCAGTATTGCTTAAGGCTATAGTTTCAAGAAATATGGTGAGCCTGTGCAAAAGCTAATTGCTTCTACAAGGAAAGTTCCCATTTCTTTACCAGCTGCTTTTCCCTGCTTTTCTTATTTACTTTGTCCTAGCCTCTGGTGTTTGTTGGTCCCTTCCATGATTCAGTTAAATTTGGTAACAGTAGAAAAAAGAAATCCTTCTGCTGGATTAGTGAAGTAAATGAGCTCACAAAAACATCCAGTAATGTCACTGTTAATGCAAGAACAGGAGAGAGCAATATAACCAGAAGGAAGAAGGCTTGCTCTCCTTTGGCATAAAGGAAATTTAAATTGGTGAACTGTTAGTGGGAATCAGCTGCAGCTTGCTTAGATATTGCAGTATGGTTTGAGTACTTTTTCTCAACTTTATATTTTCTTACTAGAATTAAGAGAAAGTAATAGTAGGTTGCTACAGGCTAAATGTGATTGCTCTTGTAAGTCTGACTTCAGCCTTGGCCAGGCAGAAGTCTTCTGGGACAGAAATCAGTAATGACCAAACGAAAGCACAGCATCTAAAGCAAAAACACATGTAGGAGAATATCTTAATGTCCTTATGTATATTTTGTTCTTACACATTTTCTTCCACTCAAAAAACCTAGAATTTTGAGGGCTCATAAGAGCCTGCCTGTATCAGCTTGATGGCATCACAGAAATGCCCACTACCATTGTGGGTTTTTTCTTAAACCTCTGCAACCTTCTTACAACTTACTGAATATTGGAGAGGAGGTTTATATTCTGGAATCGTTAAGTTACTGTAGAGTTATTTTTCTCATTTACTTGAGTAACTTTTGAAAAGCAATTCTATCATCAATTTTGATTAAACTTGATCATTCTACTTCACTCGCTGTTTGACCTCACTACAAGTTACAGTAGAACTTTAAAGAAGGGGATTGTGTAACTATTCAAATAGTTTCTCTTGCTCTGATTCCTACACCAGTTTCATTACACATAGTGTTAATAAATTAATAGATAACTCTCTTCTATTTGTGCACTGGCTGTTGAAACATTACAATTTCAAGTTCTTAAATCTGATAGCACTATTTGTCAAGTAGTATTGCTTCTAGACATCTGTCAATGTGATGTATGCTGTTACCTGCTTTGCATATCCTTTGGATATACTCTGGATTTCACTGCTGATAAAACTATAGAAGTTAAATGAAAATTATATGAAATAATGACTTTAACAAAATAAAGTAATGTTTCTGTGGGTTGCTCTAAAACTTTATTTACTACTGTTTTATTCTCTTATGATTTTCCTGGTATCAGTGAGCTAATTTTATTCTGGTTTTAAGTCTGAGCATTGAGTCTAAATTTGAACCTTAGGTCAGTATTCTGTGGATGGCAAAGCTCAGGTGAGTGAGTAATCTTTACTGACTGTGATTCAGTCCAATTGATTTGCTTTTTGGAAGGTTTTAGCTTGGTGTTAAGCCTGTTTTTGCTTTTGTTTAGTCACATTGCACTGAGCCTAATGATAATTCTTGCTAGAGAAGAATTCTCTTGTGCATTTCTTATGCCTGCTCTCATTGAATACTTGCAAGCAATCATAGTCATAAATTTTTTAGGACAGAAGGGACTATAATACTCCATTTGGCTTCTTATGTAATATAAGCTATAGATCTTTTTTGTATTAATTCTTGTGTGAAATCTGATAGTATTTCTTTTTTTTAGTCTTCAATTCTGAAAACCCTTCATAATTGATAGCTAAAAGGAAAGACTAAAAACTGAACTGCTAATTTTTGCACTTTCTAGTAGGTCACTGGAAAGCTTGGAGAAGAAAGTCTTTGATACTGTAATTCTAAAACTGGGTATTTTGCTCCTGGTAATCTTTTCTGTTTCTTAACATGGTGTTTCTGTATACAGATCCCAAACCATACTGGAGCTCTAATTTAACTTTTTCTTTTGGCATCTTGGTTTAAAAGAATCAAGGGTACGATCCTGTACTTGTTCAGGAATTTTCTTTATTTGGGACTTACTGTTATTCCATCCTTGCTCTCCCAATGGAAGTAGAAGGCACAGAGTGAGCAGCCTTATTCCTTTTCTGTCCTAGTTGAGCTTAAACGCGGTGTGAAGACAAGAAATTAGCTTTAGAGTATGTAACCTGTTGCATTGCGGATGGTAACCCCTTTGGTAACGTGGAGTTCAGTGTAGGCCAGCTTACTCCAAGTAGCAGCAGTGATCTTGCTGAATCAAGGATTTGAGGATTAAGTAACAGCTGTTGATTTAGAGCCTTAACTGCCTTTTGTAGTGAAACATTGTGCCTTTGCTGTGGAAGTTCAGGTTCAGTAATAAAAAAAATCATTTCAACTCAATGAAAATTCTTTGGAAAACCTTTGAAGGATTTCTTTATTTTTGTACACTGCTTTGTAGCCAATATTTTTTAGCTGTATGTGTTTGGAACTATTTAATAATTAATTTTATATTGATCTGGTTTGAATTTTTGAAGTTAACTTTAAAACCTGTGTACATTATCACTCTGTGGTGAAGATGGAGAAATTGTGTGAAGTGTGGATATTTAAATAGTGACCATCTACTTGCATGCATTACTTAAATGCACTTTTTGTTTTACATCCTACTCCTGTACAAAAATACCCTTGCTATATTTTAGAACTCTTGGTTGAGATGTTTGAGGGAAATTTTGAAGACAAAAATTTAATGTGGCAGTTACATAGAAGTAGGAGATGCATATGATTTTCCTCAAGATAATAATTGAGAAAGAAAGCATATTGGAAATGTCCATTACTGTTTTCCCTTAGATGTGTTCATTTGCTTAAAAGGAAGAAATTATCTATACATTTGGGATTTGTAACTTTGAAAAGCAAATTACTGCAATTCTTTAGGGCATTTCTTTCTTCATAGGTATGATTGTCCTGAATGTGTGTTGTTGTGCTTTGTTTTGTTTTAATAGAATGATATGACACCAGTCCGGTTGCAGTGGGGAGAAATTCTTATGCCACTGCTGAAGAAGTACAAGCTGAACATAACATGGGGTGATCAGGATCTATTGAACATTATGTTTTTTCACAATCCAGGTAAATCCACATTGATTCTAAGTCTAACATGACAAAGTTGATCTTTTCTATGATGTTCGAAGATCCAGGAAAATACTCTTTTAGCAGACTTTTAAGTGAAAGTATCCAAGGGACATTTCACTACTTTCATTTTCTGAAAGCGTTTACTTTGAGAGACAGCGTTGGAGCTTGCTAGAGTGTAATTAGCTGTTAGGTTTCAGAACAACTGTACAGAAATTTTTGAAGCAGCCTTAAGGAAAAAAAGAGAATATTAGTGTATTTCCTGAAACGGTTTTGCAACTTAATCTGGAGTTCTCATTTTTCTACACAGAAAGTCTTTATGTCTTTCCTTGCCAATGGAATTACCGACCTGACCACTGCATCTATGGAAGCAATTGTAAGGAAGCTGAAGAAGAAGGTATATTTATTCTTCATGGAAACAGAGGTGTTTACCACGATGATAAACAACCAACTTTTAGAGCTGTCTATGAAGCAATAAAAAATGTAAGTGTCTTCAGCATTGTACTTGCATGAAGTTATTTTTAATACATTTTTATCTGCAGTGCTGCATGTATTTTGTAGGTTTTGTTGATGCTTACCTTGATTGTAACAAGGTGATTTTTTTTTTTTCTTTTAAGTGATGTTAAGTGTTTCACCAATTTTTCCTTTGCGGCTTGGATAGAATTCCTTTTGTTGTGATGAGCATCTTTTGAAACAGTGTAGACTATGTCTAGGTTAGGATTCTAAAACATTGCCTGTAGTTGTCACTGTCTATTTAAAAGGCTTTACTCCCATTCCTTTAATCAATACATCTAGTAAACTGTTTGTATGAGCATTTGGACGTGACCAGAATCTTCATTTTTCTGGAGATTTTAAAATGGGGTGAAAAACCCATACTCTTCACAAAGTTTCTGTGTATTTACTGCAACATTTTAACATTAAATTGTGGCTAGATTTGGATTGTAGAAAATATATTTTTTTTTATGCTGTGTTTTGACCTTTTCTAGAGATTCAATGTATTAATATGTTGCTGTTCCTTTAAACATTAAGCATAGGGACTTCTTTTCATTCTGCAAATAAGTCATCTAATAAACTATTTATCACTACATCAGTATACTCGCTGAAGAGCTGTAAAATTTAGCACTGATGCACATTTTAATGTAGCAGGCTATTGTGTGTGTCTAACCTTCAAAAATCAATAGTATATTTTAATGGTGCTTTATTATATGTTGTCATATGGATATAAAAATGAAGAAAAGTACTTTTGGGGGTCTCAGAATACATTGCAGGGAAAGTGAACGTGTTTCCATAAAAATACGATTTCTTTGTTTCCTTTGAGCATTGTCAAAAACAGAAGAAAAAATTATTTCTTTATATTTATGATCCCATTTGGTTTATGAATATGTCAGAGAAAGTATGTAAAACACTGCTGATTCAGTGGTAATAAGATGAAGAAAATTATTTTACTTTGAAATGCCGCTTTAGTTTATCATTTGTTTATAAAAAATATTGCACTGTTGAATTAATGACTTCTTTATTTCATGTCCGTGTTAAACATAGTATGTGTTTGACCATCATTCAGTTTAATGAAACTTCAGTAGTACCACTTTTCATACTGTTGTTTCATTATAATTTGATAAGAATTGTATTCCTTAAAAGTTATGTGTCATTCAAGAAAGTTACTGTTCAACAAACAACCAGAAATCACTTTAGATCTGTAAATTTTTAATTTAATGAGGTAATTTTAAATTTCCTCCTTGCCTGTCTGGATATGTTCATTTGCTTTTTTTTTTTTTTTTTTAAACAAAATTCGCTTGTTAGGCTTATTGAGAACATTGGAGAATATTTTTGTAATTTAGGGGTGTTTTTCAAATACTGCATTCAGAAGCCCTCTGAGTTCTTGAAAACGTTTAATAAACCTGTAGAAAGCAAATACGATGTTCAAAGGCATTTTTGTAAAACTCGCTAATAACTCTGAATAATGACACACTTCTGTATTGACCTTAAATCTTCTTTTACTAACCTCTTTACAGTATTCCTTTGGAGATGATCTGGTTCGTTCCCTGTTGCAGCCCCTAGAAGTGGAATTACGGAAAACCATGCATACATACTGCGGAAGAGTATACAAAGTCTTCATAAAGCAACTAACAAAAAGCGTAAGAGACTTGTATGCCAGAAGATCTAAAGGAAGGTGATTTTTACTGCAAGCTGTTAAATCAAGAGACTGAATTAACATACTGGTCAAAGGTGCAAAAATTCTAATATGGCTTGAATCAACTCTTAATGTGCCCAGATAAAAGTTTACTAGCACACATAAAAATGAAGAAAATACCAATCTAATGAAGAGCAGGAACTTTTTTTCTGCAAAGGTGACTTTTTGCTCTTTTGAAGTTTAATCACTGCTAATGTTTATCTTGGATCCAATGATTTGGGTGTTTCTGGCTTCTATGGTCAGTAGTTTTAGTCTGCATAATTCAGTTATCTAATGATCAAATGAACAAGGAAGAAATGAAGATGGCTCTATTTGGGAGTGTACCTCATATTGTCTAAAATTCTGCTAAACTGTGAATGTAGCAATAACTGAGTCAGCAGCACTAACCTCACTTTAAAGGTGTGAGCCTTTATGTAAACAAAGTTGTTTACAAGTGCAGAAAATACTCTGTTTTCAAAGAAATGTGATATAATCATTGACAATCTGCATGTGCCTTTGTGTTCATCTCTTACACATTGAAGCACTGTTTTGACAATCTTGTTTTCACTTACCTTAGATGTAAACTGCACACTATAAGTATGATTTTGTGAGAAATTAATAACTACTATGTGATACTAGTTTTCTCTGTCTGTAGGTACAAAGGCTTTTTAATATACAGCATTTATTTCAACATCGTTGAGCCATCATGGCCAAAAGATAGAGCAGAGTTGAGGTATTTTTTAGCAAAAATTCAGTATGAAGTTGTCTGGCTTACAATACTTTTTTAAAATTACATGGTTTTTCAGCTTTATAGAGCATTTTGGAAGTAAAAAAAACCCAAAACCCCAACAGTGGAAAGCTGTTGCTGTTGTATTTCCTTACTAAGAATTGTTACCTGATGATTATTACAGAGTATTTAGTACCTAAAAGTGAAGAGCTGTAATAAGCATTCTGATACTTCATCAGACTGTGTTTTAGATGGGTTTCTTAGAGAATATGTCCTGTAACCATATCTTTTTATTAACATGGCTTTAAAATAGTTTTTGGGGCAGACCCTCAGCTACATGAATGCATTACTGTCAATAGGGTCACAGTGATTTACAGCAGGTGAGGATTAGGCTTTCTTTAGTTACCTTAGTGGGAAAGAAAAATGTTCTGTTTATGTGAAAAAAAGTTTTATTAGAGAAAAACATGAAGAAAAAGTTTGAGTTCTAGTGTTACAGCAAAATATTATTTACCCTTGCATGGTATGAAATGTATTAGTAGATACATTTGAACTTAGATAACCTGTCTGAGATGAAGTCTTTGTAAAGTGAATTTCTGGATTCCAGAGAAGTTCCTGTGTGTTGAGTGCATCCTCCATGTTCACTGAATTGCACCTTCATCCCAACCCCATTTTAGAAGCTTAATTTTCGTGGCTGTTTCTTTGTCAAAGGCAGGCTGTCTCCGACTCCCAGATCCATGTGAACTGGATGAATGCTTTAGCGGTAGAAAAACACACTCCACTGTAAGCAGAGTTTATGTTCTGCTCCTAATCTCCCTGCTGGCTCAGGGTGTAAATTTCTGGGCTGGAAACTAGAAAGCAGCCTGCCTTGCATGTAGTTACGGTCTCCTTTCCTTGCAATGTAACTTTTTGAAGTCTGAAAATCTAGAAATCTGTGTGAAGGTGAATACTGTTATTGACTGATTTTACAATATGCAATGCATTATTTTTTTACATAAATACTGATTTTTATATCAATTTGTCTTCGACTTTTTTTTAACTTGTACTGTGTGTTTGTATTTAAAAATTCTTTCAGCCTGTTTTTTGTGTTTGTCTTTGCAGAAACTTTCAGTTTTGAATTGATTTTTAGTATGTTGTATGCATGTGAAGATACTGCTTAAAACCCAATGACCCGTATTAGAAGAAAAGTGAAATGTGAACATTAGCAGCAACCTTTCCGCTTAAATTTCAGTTTTTGTGGGGGATTAGAACAAAAAGGGTTAATATCAAAGCTTATTGTAGGATAAAAATTCTCACTTTGTGCTTATTTCAGGAGTTGTTTACTTAGCATATTAGAAACAGCAGAATGTACTATCTTATGCTATAGGGTTTTTTAATTTTTGCTATAAATTTAAACTGCTCATTTCAACTATACATTCCCAACTAACATTCATGAACACTTTAGAACACTTAAAAACCAGCAAGTGCTTAGTGGCTTCCATTAAGTAACTCTCCAGAGTAGTTGTTTCAAATAATTTTTTGGTTCTGTAATCCCTATGTCTTAAATTTAAGAAATGACCTACCTTTAAAAACAAATCTAACTTATGAAGAAAATATTTGGACACAGTAAGGAGACTGGAAAACCAAGTAGTGTATTAGAAAGCAGTTATACTCCCAAACATTTCAACACCGGATTTATAAGGTTATATGCATGTAAGTGTAGAAACTTACATCTAGCCTGTGAATCTTTATTGCTGTCTAGTTTTAGAAACATTGCTTGTTCTGGAAACATAGTAACTAACTAACAAAATAGGACCTGACAAATTCTAGAACTTTAGAAATCCCATTTTTACTGATTATTTATTATAAAATTATTTAATGCTAATGGAAATGTGAAGTTTCATAGAAAAATGTAAGCATCAGGAAATGTACCCTCAGGTTAAATTAAGGTAAATCTGTCTTCATCATGCTTGATTTGTCTCTGTATCATGGTACCATTATTCTGTCTCTGTTTAAAGGGATCACAGTCTCATGACAGAAGAGATCTATTGGAAGATGTGTTATCTCATTTGTATGAAATTCTCTCTCTTTGCAGGTAGTATGAAAGGCTAGCTATCCCTTACTGAGACTGCAACGTCCTTCTGTATGGTTCTGTACCTATGCCTGTTAGTAAGGCTGTATATATTTCCAGTTCCTTGTGGTTTTGCCAGAATTTAGACTGAGGGTGACCATAATGCCAGTTGAATTGATTTTGATAAGTTTTTGGTTTAAATTTAGAAAGGTTAAGAAAAAAGGTTTAAAAGAAAAAAAAATTATTTTTCCTTATTCTGAATTTAAACATATTTTAAAGCAATATGGAATTATCTTTGCTGGTTTTGACGTAAATTTGGTCAAGCTGTAGACTACTGGCAAAATGTTGTTGGGAAAACTGAAATGTCAACGTTTTTGTTATTTTGTACCATTTCTGTGCATGCTAGACGTACTCCATCCACACAGGCTCTCCACACTTCTGTCTGTGCGCTTTCCGAAACAGGATGACTGAGAAGCCAGTCTTTTTTTTTTTTCCTCCTCCCAAATCATACTTCCCATCTAGACAGGGTAGAAAAGGAAATAACTGCAGCGTAGTAGTGGGAGGAGGGAAGGGCCTGTGTCTGCTTGAAATGTTTAGAAGCAGAACACGTAAGAGGCAAAGCTGAAGGTCTAATGGATTATCTGTATGTGCATTATTGGGCGCTCTCAGTGAAAATAGGAATGAAGTACCGCTGCTTATTTACTCACATTTATGGATGTGATGGTATTTGTGGTGGATTAATTGGGGTGAAACTGAGAGGTAGAATCAATCTTCTTACTTAGCTTATCTGTAGCAAAACACTAGACTTCTGGTTTGTTGTGGGTTTGCATGGTGAGGTTTTGGTAGCGGGGGGGCCACAGGGGTGGCTTCTGTGAGAAGTTTTCCCCATATCTGATAGAGCCAGTGCCAGCTGTCTCTTAGACCCACTGCTGGCCAAGGCCAAGCCCATCAGCAATGATGGTAGCACCTTTGGGATAACATATTTAAGAAGGGGAAGAAAACCTGTGGTGAAACGGCAGTGAAGAGAAAGGAGTGAGATGATGTGAGAGCAACAACTTTGCAGACACCAAGGTCAGTGAAGAAGGAGGGGGAGGAGGTGCTTCAGGCACCAGCGCAGAGATTTTTCCCCCGCAGCCCGTACTGAAGACCATGGTTAAGGCAGGCTGTCGCCCTGCAGCCCATAGAGGTCCATGGTGGAGCAGATACCCACCTGCAGCCCATGGAAGGGAACCCACGCCAGAACAAGTGGATGAAGAAAGCTGTGACCCCGTGGGGAGCCTGTGCTGGAGCAGGCTCTTGCCAGGACCTGCTGATCCATGGAGAGAGGAGCCCACGCCAGAGCAGGTTTGTTAGCAGAGTTTGTGACCCCATGGGGGACCCACGCTGGGGCAGCCTGTTCCTGAAGGACTGCACCCTATGGAAGGGACCCACGCTGGGGCAGCTGGTGAAGAGCTGCAGCCCATGGGAAGGATTCACGTTGGAGAAGTTTGTGAAGAACTGTCTCCCGTGAGAGGGACCTCATGCTGGAGCAGGGACAAAGTGTGAGGAGTCCTCCCCCTGAGGAGGAAGGAGTGGCAGAGACAACGTGTGATGAACAGACCATAACCCCCATTCCCCATCCCCTTGTGCCGCTCTGGGGGAGGAGGGAGAGAAACGGGAGTGAAGTTGAGCCCGGGAAGAAGGGAGGGATGGGGGGAAGGTGTTTTTAAGGTTTAGTTTTATTTCTCACTATCCTTCTCTGATTTGATTGGTGATAAACTCCCTTTTCTCCCCAAGTTCAGCCTGTTTTGTCCATGAGAGTAATTGGTGAGTGATTGCTCCCTGCCCTGATCTCGACCCTTGAGCCTTTCATCATATTTCCTCTCCCCTGTCCCGCTGAGGAGGGGGAGTGATAGAGCGGCTTTGGTGGGTACCTGACATTTATCCAGGCCAAACCAAAACATGGTTTCTCCTTCCTGTTTTATAAAGGTGTCTCCCAATGCATAGACCTATCTAGAATTTCCATTTCTTAGAAGTCTGAAGTTCTTTTTCATTGTCTAGTTTCTGTTTCAAATTAAAAGATTTTCGATTAGTTATTTTTATGTTCTCTGCTGTTGGTATGCAATGTGATTACCATGATTACCATAGCTTCCCTGCCCACTTCACTACTTTGTCAATGGACGGGATTTGGAATAGCTCCAGTAATTTTGTGTAGTATAATAAGTAGCAGAGAACTATCATGTGAGGGTGTGACTTTGTGAGCGGGAAGTGGATGCTTTTGTTGCATAAACAGTGGAAGTAGGAAGTAATGGGAAGGTTCTTCTCCTCACCATGGTTCTTGGAACAGATCTTACATGTGTCTTGTGTGACTGTTGCTGTCAGTGTGAGCACTTCTGCGCAGAAGCACTCAGAAGGGGCGTCGTAACTTGTATTTTTCAAAAGGAACTGTAAGTATTTTTCTGTCATGTTTCTAATCTCTTTGGATATCTTCTGTTCCATGTATTTTTTGGCACTTCAGTTCTGTCCAGCTGAATTTATGTATATATTTGAGAAGAATAACTTAAATTCGTACAAAGTTTTGCATAAATAACAGCCAAGTTACTCGCTCAAGTTTCCCAAGTGGATGAAGCACGAACCCAGCAAGTCAATTTTTGAAAAAATTGGACACTAGTGTATATACTTTAGGTTCCCTTAGAAAAAAGAAAAATATTGTTTGATCCAAGTTTAGCTCTACAGAGAAACACTTGCAACTTGTTTTCAGTATTTAAATGCCAAACCTTAAATATTTAATGCAGGATAATTTTCTATAGAAATGCAGGTTGCCTCACAGTTGCTCTGTAGTCCTAGTAGACTACTAGAAATTATTACTCAGGTTTAAGACCAGAAGATGTTTGCAGAGGTAATAGTGAATTTTCTGCTTCAGGAAGTGAGGAGAAAATCTCATTTTAAAATAGTTCTCAAAATCTCTCTCTTCTAACCACTTAATGGATCTATATAAGAACAGCCTGTCCTCCGAGGCTGTCATAAAATCTAAGATTTCTGGTTCTCTAATGCATTTTTAAGCTTTTGTGGGCCTATTAAAATTTTTTAAGTTTCTTGAAGGAATATTAAGTAATCAGAAATTCTTGCATTGAAGAAGTTCAGTTGCATCTCTTCAGTTTTGTGGTTGCTTCCTGCACAGCCGCATTCAGTTCTTCAGAGAGTCCTCATTTAAGCTTACGAATGTGCATCTTCCTGTATATTTGCTGCCGAGTTTCAGCATCCGTGCAGGGACAGGAATGACTCTCACACATTGATGCAGTGCACAGCCGATTCCATTTATTGCTCGGCTTGCATGGTTATATACATTTGCCATATCTGCACACGTGATCACGCTTATTCGGATAGGCTACAGACATAAATCACACGCTGTTCACACGCCCCACATTCCCTTATGATTGGTAACTATGCACTAACGCCAATAGCAACAGACTGCCTCCACGTCCTTGAACACATCTTGTTTTTGCTAACCCACATCATGTGCACTATTAGAACTTTCTCAATTGTTATTCTTAGCTGTCCTTTCTAGCGGCCTGTCCAGCTATGCTAACTGTTTTGCTTAAGTGGCCTAGTCATGCTAACTCTTAAGCTACATCAACCCCAACAATTTGCTAGCAAATTTCTGCAAGGCTTCTTTCTTCTCCCCTCCCCCTTTTCCTTGCCCTACTTTTAAGATAATCACGAAGCTCTTCTTTCTTTTAAATGCTTATAAAGATTTCAGGAGATATTATTACAGGTCTCTTTGCAGAGACCTGTAATTAAAGGAGGACCTGTAGTCGTCCTGTGGTTGGATTGGTTTTTTTTTCTTCAGATTGCTATTTGGGGATGTTCAGGTAGGAGGAATTTTCGAGCATTCAGTAAAGTCGTTATGTTCCTTGGGTGATCATCTGGTAGTTTCTTCTCTGGATCAATATTATCCACGTCCTCTCCTACGACAGATGCTTGGCTGCTGTCTGCCTACTTATCTATGTGATTGCAAGTTCCTTTAATCAAAGCAATGACTGTCACTTCTTCTAGAACTGCATTTTAAACACTCATCCCGTATCTGGGTGCCACCTTAGTTGCACAAACTAGGGACCTAGTCTGTTTCCAGTTCTAGATGTCCATCTTTGACTTTGTTTCCCTGTTTTAGTTTCCAGCTGGACCTGTAGGGATAAAACACTGAGATAACAAGGAATGCAGAATTTCACAACAGCTTAGAGAGCTACAGATTTCTGAAAAATAACTAATAATTTTGAAATAGTTTTCTATCCTTGAGCCTAATTTCTGATTTGGTGGATGATCCTTGGTTCAATCAAATCATCTGACTTTCCCTGTGTCAGCACCTTATGTGGAGCGACGGCCGGGTATCGCTTAAGAGATTGATTCCTTGTTTCCTTTGAACTCCAAGGAAAGGAACAGCAACTCTTTTTAAGTCATTGCTGTAGATCCTCTATATCCCCCTATCTACACTCTTTGAAACCAGTAGTAACTGTCCCTTTGCTGCAATTTAGTGGTACTGGTTTTAGTGGTTCTTCTAATGGTCCTGTTCAAAGGGGAGGGGAAAAGATGCAGTTACTCCGATCTCCTTGTTAGTTCCTCTCCTGCTGTCATTAAAATTCCAAATGACATGTAAAAAAAACAACCAAAACACAACTTTCTGCACCTGGGTGAAAAGCCAGAGGAGAATAAACTTGATAGCTTCTCCTTACACATTTGACACCTTCATTTTTCCTTGCACTGTTTACCAAAGCAGGTCTGCAACAGCAGGACTCATCAGGTTTTGTATAGCTTATTGCTGTTTTAAGAGTGCCAGGCTTTAAGATACAGGTATATTATGTTCCCAAAGTCTGTTAGAAGCCTGTAAGAATACAATCAATCTTAAGTCTACAGTATTTAAGACCTGTGACTCCTTTCAAGGTACCTGTTGAACTGATGTTCTCACTCAAATTCCCCTTTCTTCTCCCTGTGCAGTTTTCCACAGGTAATTCAGTGATAGTTTTGGCTTTTTAGAGCAAAGCAAAAACTTGGGAGTTTGCTTTAATACATGTCCCCTTGAAGCCAAACAGAATTTTACTAGGGAAGGAAAGGGACTGTGAAGTTTTTTGCTAGTGAATTGTTTCTGTACTTCAGAGTTCTGTAAGGTCATGGAGTGCAGCTGTGGAACTTACCTGTGGCTTCCTCACCGCTTGGAGAAGTGCTGCTGGATTGTGCTGTCTTTAATTTCCTCACTCATTTCTAGCATCGAACACATTTCTAAAAATGCTTTTTGTATATTCCTAAAGGGCCTTTCTATTTTATCTAGCTTGGGTTAAATGATTAAACCAACGGAGATGAACAATTTATTAGTCTAACGCATTTTCTACAACCTTAATATTCTGGGAGGTCACTTTCTCTCCTATTCTTCCTTTGGGTCATTTAATATCATATCTTTATTCTCAGAATTATAATCTGGGTACAACAGGTTCATTTTTTCATTTACGTCTGTCTTATGAATTTTAATATTGTGCCAGTCATTTGTGTACACATTTTACTAGACATTCACATTAAATCAGTCTGTAATATTCACGTGAATTGCTTTGAAATACAAAACTAGATGTAGAAGTTATCCTAAACTGCAAATCTTTGTGGTGGAATTAATGAGCAAGTAGGGCATGGGGTTTTTTAAGCTGTCGAGAAAATGAAAGCAATAAGATCAGTTTTAACTCCTGATTTAAGACTAAGAAATTAAATTTAATTAAAGCTGATGTTTTAGCCTTGCTAATGTGCTGTGTCTCACTCAGCAGCTGGTGCCTGGGAGACACTCTGCTTGCCTGGTGGGTATCGTGAAACTTCAGAAGTATGATGTCATGCAGTTTGACTAGTCACTGGTACTCCTATCTTTTCATTCTAAAATATTCTGCTATGTTTTATTTTATTTTGTTTTACATTTTTATGCCATGGTTGAATCAGAATTGCAGATCCAAGATGAATCGGAATTGCAGATCTAAACCCAAGAAATGGTTGTGGCAGTCTAGTGAAGATCCTAGTGATTGGAAAAGGGCAACCATAACCCCCATTTTTAAAAAGCGTAAAAAAGGAAGACCCAGGGAACTACAGGCCAGTCAGTCTCACCTCTGTGCCTGGCAAGATCATGGAGCAGATCCTCCTGGAAACTATGCTAAGGCACATGGAAAAGGAGGAGGTGATTGGTGACAGCCAGTATGGCTTCCCTAAGGGCAAATTGTGCCTGCCAAATTTGATGGCCTTCTATAACAGGATTACTGTGTTGGTGGGTAAGGGAAGAGAAACTGATGTCATCTACCTGGACTTGAGCAAAGCATTTGACACTGTCCTGCACAACACCCTTGTCTCTAAATTGGAGAGGGATCGATTTGATGGATGGACTGCTCGATGGATAAGGAATTGGCTGGATGGTCGCACTGAAAGAATTGCAGTCAATGGCTCGATATCCAAGTGGAGACCAGTGATGAGTGGCATTCCTCAGGGGTCGGTACTGGGACCTTTGCTGTTTGACATCTTTGTCAGCAACACGGACAGTGGGATTGAGTGCACGCTCAGTAAATCTATTGACACTAAGCTGTGTGGTGCGGCTGACACGCAGGGCCATGCTGGGCAGAGAATGGATTTAGAGCAGTCCTGAAGAGAAGGACTTGGGGATGTTGGTTGACCAGAAGCTCAACATGATCTGTCAGTGTGTGCTTGCAGCCCAGAAGGCCACCCGTATCCTGGGCTGCATCAAAAGAAATGTGCCCAGCAGGTCAAGGGAGGTGGTTCTGCCCCTCTACTCCGCTCTGGTGAGACCCCACCTGCAGTCCTGCATCCAACTCTGGACCCTCAGCACAGGAGAGACATGGAGCTGTTGGAGCGGGTCCAGAGGAGTGCCACAAAAATGGTCAGAGGGCTGGAACACCTCTCCTGTGAGGGAAGGCTGAGAGAGCTGGGGTTGTTCAGCCTGGAGAGGAGAAAGCTCTGGGGAGACCTTATTGCAGCCTAGTCTAGTGGGTAAACTTGGTGGATTTGGGGTTTACTGTGGATGAATACTGAATGTGAATGTTGCTGGATGAATAGCTTCTTACAAGATATGTATTTTGAGGATACCGTGTCCTGTAGCATAAGTGTCTAATTGTTAGATATAAAAATCCAATTGCTTTGCAATTGAGAATTGTCGTAGAACGGACACAATATCCTCTTAGAGTGGTATCTTGTCTCTGATAATATGTAATTTTTAAGGACTAGATTATATGGTGCGCTGGGCCTACTACTGTTCTTCATTTTCATCTAAATTGTGACTTTCTGAGGCTGCAAACATTTTTTTGTAGGGTCTGCAAAGCAAGTGTCCATTACCCTAAACAACACTGAAAAGCAGAGCTCTGAGACGGTTCTGTCGTGATACCCACTGGCACATTTGCAAGCGTTAGAGGAGACAAACAGAACAGAATGGTTCTTGAACAGAACCATTTAGCTATACTGTGCCTGACCGAAAGCACTAGCTCACTGCTTCAAAATACTATATGAACATGAAGGAAATATAGTAATGCACAGTCTATAACACAAAAGATAAATACAGACCTTCTGACCTCCTCTAGAAAACCTCAAAAATCCTCCCCTAATCAGTTTTACTCCTAAAAGCAAAGTTCCAGAAGCTCCTTGACATCCATGAGGGATTTTGCTATTGCTATTGATTTAACATGAAAGTGGTTAGGTACTGCAGCAATGGATGGCAGCATAAAGCACTGATAAATCTAATAGAGTTTAGTCTTGGGGTGTGTGTTAGTTCATCTAGTCTCACCTGTCGTATATCACAAGCCACTAAATTTCTCCCTGTTACCTCTGTACTGAACCCAATAATTTGTTTGATTAAAGCATAACTTGTGTCCAGCTAAGTCATACCTTTCAGAGAAATGTCCAGCGCTGGTCTGAAGGCATGTGGAGGGAAAATACTTCCCTTTGCCAGCTTGCTGCAATGGTTTGTTCTTACGGTGATGAGTGCGTGCCTCATGTTGCATTTGAATTTCTCCGGCATTAGCTTCCAGCCATTGATTCTTTTTATGCCTCTCTCCACAAAGGTAAAGAGCTCCTTAATATCTTCCAGTTTCTTCTCGTGGAGGTACTTAGATGTTGTAATCAAATGTCACTTCTCAGTTGCCTTTTGGATAAGCCAAACACATCGATCTCAGAAACTTTCTCTCACTAAAACAGTGTCATTCAAGATCTGTAGCTCTGTTTTTCTACTTTCATCAAGTTTCCACAATCCTCTGTGAAATATAGGGACCAGGACGGTATACAGGATTTCTGTATAGTTAAGGACTTGGTAATTTTAATACATAGGTAAAATTTTCCTAGTCCTATCTGAATTTGTACACTGAATGCTCATGTTAGCTTACTTTCTATTCCTGGGCTGAGAGCCACATTCCTCGATGTGGGGGCATTTGCCATTGTTAAAATGAGCTCAGCCTGGTACTGTTTCACCACAGGAATGCAGATTCGTCTGTGCAACTGATGTCGTTATCACTGCGTATCATCTTGCCAGGTATTGTTGTCTGCAAACGTCATCAGCCATATTTACTTCTAGATCAACAGTGAAAGCTTTTAATAATGTTATGTCCTTTATAACATCACTGGAAACAGCTCTTCGATAACACTTTTCTTTGAAAGTTTATTTGTTGAGAGTGGCCAGTTAATCTTGCAAGATTTTGATGTTGCTGTTTTTCTCTGCATAGCATAATTTCAACTTCATGGAACAAAAAAAGATATTTAGGAATAAATCTCAGATTTGTTTGACAAGCCTTATTTTCCTGGACACCACACTGATTGCTTCTGATTGTGGTATTTATTTTTTTAATTTTTTCCAGTTAATTGTGTTGCAACTTTTGTAATTATTATGTGGGAGTAGTCTCATAGTAGTCTGACTACAAGTAACTTAGTATTTTGAATAATACTAAAATTATTTAGGTTATCTTCTGGAATTTTTTGGGAATGCTAAGATTTATTTGAACTAGTAACAGCAGCATTATTTAGGAAATTCTTTCATGGTTTCCTGCTGTAAATTGTCTAGATCTGCTGATTTTGAAATATTTATACCTGGTCAATGTTTGTTCAACTTTCTTCTAGCTTGCTAGTGGACAAGAAAGTATTTCAGCATCCTTATGTGACACAAACATTTTATTTCTGATTCCAGAAGACTTAATTGAATGTTTTTGCATTATCGACAACATCACCATTAGTAACGAAAGCAGTTTTATTTCTTTTGTTGTTAATTTATTCCAAAAATTACACCATTGTATTCTCTAGTCCTTCATTCTGTCAGCTGCAGGTTTTTTTTTTTTCTTTCCCCATTTTGCAATGTGAACATTATGGTAATTCCTACATAATTTAGTAATTTGTAATTTTTACCTCTTGTTATTTTTATCTTGCTGAAACTTCACTTGGCACCATCTTCTTTGTGTCATTCTGTAAGATGCTTATCTGCCAGATGGAGTGCTGGACAAAGCTGGCCCATCTGCAGTTACTCTGTGTTTGTTCACCTCCAGGTTTGGTGAAACTTGCATGAACTCCTCCAGAAGATAATGCCTTTGCTTCCAGTCTTTGACCTTGTGTGTTCACCCAGAGAATATGAGGCAGGCTAACCAGCTCTGTATAGGAGATTTCTCCTGGGAGAATCAACAGATTTCAAGCCTGCTATGGTCAGTGGTCAGGAAGAAGGGATATGTGAATGGCTGGGGTGGAAAAGAGCATTGCCTGATGGACAGTCCTTTCGTCAGCTCACATTGGTGAGTGCTGATGCCATAATGTCATCTTAGAGCTAATGTCTTGGAGATGTGTTGGAGTTTGACATCTGGTCAAAAAGAGGAGATGCCCCAGTCCTTTATTCCTTTGGGTTCATTCTGCGAGGTTCAGAGAGACTGTGATACGGTATTAAATCAAACAAAAGACGACTGCCTCCTACCCCTGTCATCTTTTTTTTGTGCAAAAAGTTGCCTGTTAAATGTGTAGGATGATCAACACAAAGACACAAGGAAGAAGAACACTCCTTCCCCCCAATTTCATATTTTATACTTAAGTACAAATACTTAATAAATATAAATACTTAATACTTAAGTATAAATACTGAAAATACTTAATATTTTGATATCCTTATAGAAATAGGCGTGTTAGAGGAAAAAGTAACTTCTGGGGCTTGAATGACTGGTGTTGGCAAATGCTACACCTGCTTTTCATAGATGTAAAATAGCTGGTAAACTGAATAAGAAGAAATACATCTTGGAGCCTAAGCATCAGAGACTGGTGCAGGTTAGGAATAGAAACAAGCAAAGTAGCTCCTAGAACTCTTGAATAATCAGAGTCACAGAAGGGTTGAGGTTGGAAGGGACCTCTGGAGGTCATCTGGTCCAACCCTTCTGCTCAGGCAGGGCCACCTTGAGCCAGTTGCCCAGGACCATGTCCAGATGGCTTTTGAATGTCTCCATGTGTGGAGATTCCACAGCCTCCCTGGGCAGCCTGTGCCCGTGCTTGGTCATCCTCACAGTAACAAAAGTGTTTTCTGATGTTCAGAGGGAACCTCCTGTGTTGCAGTTTGTGCCCATTGTCTCTTGTTAAAGTTGTCGAAGACCAACCCCTTCAGAGAGCATAAATGATGCCCATTCCCTTCAGACTGCAGCAGGGAGAAACCTTACTGGCCAGGCTAGTGCTTGTTTCAGAACAGAGTTTGTGTCTTGCAGTTTATTTTCTATTTAAAATTAGCAGTCTAATTATGATATCTCAGCAAATTACTGGGAAATAAACAGAGGATGAACTTTGGAGGAAAGGAGATGTTCTTTCCATGCAAATATTTCTGCTGCAGTGAAGAAAATAAAAATCCCAATAATGGTACAGTCAGAGTTATTTCCATCAGAGTGCCCTAGCTTTTGTCTGCAGTGTTCCTGAACTGGCCTGTAGAAGGTTACTTTTTATGTGAAAGTCCTTTAAGTTGCAACCTTGTATTGAAATTTGTAATTATTCCTAATGATCTTATGTATAGTTATATTGGATAACCTGTTTTGAAGTAGGCTATAGTTACTTCTGTTCTTTCCATGTAAAATTTAACTACCACTCAATTTTTTTTCTCACTTCAAGAATATGGACACTATAACTTTGTAATGGAAGAGGTGGCTTTTTTGGCTGTTATTTCTACAGTGTGCCAGGTATTGCTTTGCAAATATTCTTTGGTGCTACGTAATGAGTCCATGCATGATGAAATGTTATAGTTCCTTTACTGAAGACACACGCTGGATTCATACCATCAAAATTCTCTGAACTAATGATGGTAGGCCATGGCTTAAGTGAAAGGAGGAAAATAGCGATTTCCAGAATTCTGCAATGTGGTTCATCTCATCCTGAGGTAGACATATAATGTAAATCACATGAGTTGTACTCTAAAAGTAGTTGCATTTTCCCTGCTGATAGAGACTAGGAAGTTAGCTCAGAAGCAAGTGCCATAATGTAGACTCCTAATGTGAGCCAAGATGAATCCCAGATGAAGCTGGATCCATTTAAAATTCATTTCTTGCCATTCCAACTACTTATGAATATTTCCAGGAAAGAATGTTGTTTTTTTATGAATGATACTTCTTTGAAATTATTGCCTGAATAATTTAATCACTAAGTGTTGATCTGTGGTTACCCTAAGAGAAATCACTAGATAGTAAGTGATACGTGTTCTGTTTCCTGACTGAGCAGGAAAACATCCTGTAATAGGGTTTCTGGTGCAAATACAAATATATTTCTAAGCTGTTGTTTTCTTCCCTAGCTAGTATGTCTTAAAAATCCACTCTGTGTTAGTTACTCTTGTTAGTAACCTCCAAGGTGATCTAACAATGATCAAAGAAGTTCACATTGGACATTAGGCAGAGGTAAAGAGGTTCTTCACTGAGAGGGTGGTTGGTCACTGGAGAAGGCTCCCCAGGGAAGCGGTCACAGCACCAGACCTGTCAGAGTTGAAGCAGCATCTGGATAATGCTTTTGGTCTTATCGTTTAGTTTTAGGTAGTTCTGCGAGGAGCAGAGAGTTGGATTTGACGATCCTTATGGGTCCTTTCTGTCTTGAGATATTCTATGATTCCAAAGCACATTAACTTCACTCAATGGACTGTTTTAGCATCTGCACATTGCATGTGTAGCGCATTGCTGATTTGAAAGTTTTGGCTGATATGTGAATTATGGTTACCTCTGCTTCTGCTCCTCAGTCAGCATTTCTAATTCTGTCTGCCAGTTTCAGTTTGCCAATATTGTTTTGATCAGAAAAGAAGGGCTATATAGGTATTGCATGATTAAAATAAGAAGTTTGAACTTCAGAGACTAGTATAGGGTCTTTGTGTCTTTCATTTCTGGGAAGGAGTCCATCTAGCCCAACAAAATGGATCAGGAAGTGTCCAAAAGTTACTTTCTTTTCACTTGTGCTCTGTATGTGCTCGTAAGTACTGGCAGACAGCAGCTCAAACAACTCTCTGCCAAATTGTCATATTCAAAATCTGCGTTCATTTTCAGCATTGTGGAAACAGTATTCACTGCTTCCCACATACCATCTTGTGATCCAGGGCTGAATAGAAGCTTGTATCAAATAAGCTGTGGAAATAAATGTTGTCTCTCTTTTTCAGCTTGTTGAAAGAGAGTAAATGTCAAGGCCTTACAAGGGATTTATTGAGTAAGTAGCTGAAAGAACTTAAAATGAAAAAACAAGAAGACAACAATGAATTAAATGACTTGAAGTCATCCTTATCCTGAAAAATTCTTGATGATGCAAAAATCAGTAAAAATAATGCCATTTGACTTATTAGCCATGTTCTTCTGGTCAAATGAGCTGTTTAAATTTAGCCCTCTTCAGTCACCTAAAAGCCCAGCATGTTTGCTCATACATCAATGCTTGCATATAAATGTCCTCAAAATACAGGCAGAGTGGAAGGCTCTTCCTTACGCTTATGGCAAATCCAGCTCAACAGTGACTCTAGGATATTTTCTTTGAGACAGTGAATCTCTGGATGCCACATGGCTGGGGCCAGACCCTCCTGTCAGTCATCACTTAGTGGGCAGCCTTATGTTTTACACCATCAGAACATCGACAGGTAATGACACAAAACTCTAAAGATCATTTTCCACATGGGCATAGTCTCATACCAATTTCTTTCCAAGCTAGGGGATTAAGGTCTCCTTGCCTGCACTTGTCTTTGAGACCTCTCAGAGACTTTGCTAATACCAGGATGAGGTTATCTGGCAGGAACCTCCACCCTGTCCCTCTCAACCCAAGGGGACTACAGAAGGTGAGGAATTAAGCATGCTAATTACCCTGTGTGCCCACAAAATTCTCTTTCATCTACTTCCTTCATTCCTGTATGCAGTCACCACAGGTCTTGTCCCTGAAACTCAAGCATCTTCATGTTGTGGAAAGTTAACTGGATGGTCCAGGCAGTTAGAGTGAGTTTGTTCACTCACAGTGAGAAATATGTGTGTCAATAGCAACAAAGACATTGTTTGGCGCACATAGATATAAAAGAAAAAGTGGTTTACATTTTGGGGATAATGTGTGGGCGGGGGTCTGTTGTCCCAGGGAAACCTTCACCATGTCAATTTAGGATATATGGAAAATCTAAAAATTGTAACCTCTCCATTAATTTAGTAAAAGTTTTGGAATTCATTTTTGTCTTTATGCCTGATCATAGAAACAATTTTTGTTTTCTTCCATGCTTCTGTAGTACATTTGCTTAAAGGCATCTGCTCCTACGTCTAGAAATCCCGTACCACCGTGAATCTGAATTCAGGGTTGGAGTTAAAAAAACTTCAGGGACTCTTGTGGCTAATCTTTCATATGCCAGATTTTTCTGGGATAAGGTTTCAGGATAAAGTCTCCACGTGTGGTTGTGTTTGTCCTGAAGGGTGGTCCTTCTGTGTTTCTTCCCAAACGCTATTTGTCCCCAGCAGAGGACATTACACGCACTAAATATTAAAAATCCCTTGATAATGACTCTTCGCTTCTGTAAAGTGAGTTGTCATTGCTTCTGCCACAGAAAGGGCTTTGAGATTAGCAGATTGTGTCTAAGACCATCCTTCTGAATCACTCATGGCATGAAGACTTGCAATGATACAACAGAGGTGGAACCTGCTTGTGTAGTTCATGTTTGCAACCTGAAAGAGTCTCTGTATGTAAAATTACTTCCAGATTTGTAAAGCTGCTAGATGGAGTACCGTTTGGGCGCAGTTTTTCACCTGAGACTTTTTAGACAGGAGGTTGGTCCAATCTTGCTGTCCCCAGTTTTCTGGGTGAGGGCTCTGATGAGAGTGGCACCACAGTTCTCAGCAAGAACCTGCATGTGGACAGTCGATGGAGGATGAGAGGAACATTTCTTAGAAGTAATTGTATAATCTTCATAGTACACTTTGCATAATTACTGTCAACATCTGCCCACTCCCCTCTCTGACCTTGCTTTCAGCGTTATTTATGTTTGGGCCAACGTTGACAGGTTCTCTCACCAGTTTAGACCTTGTGGGAGAAAATTACACCATGTGCAGGGAGAATGAGATGCCTAAAGGTCTCCGAGTTTAAGCATGGCTGTGCTCTTGGCACAGTGTCAATGTGAATATAAACAGCAAATAGACTGCGAAGAACATCCATTTAGGGATAAACTATCTTCCTTTTCCATCCTTTCAAGGACTCTGCTGAAGTAGATGGAAATGCCTGTGAGGTTGCTGTACTTGCATGAGAGGCACTTTTTGACAAGAGGTTACCACTGTACCACAGGCTGCTTTGCTTCTGGTCATTTTTCTTCTTGTCACAGATTTCCTTTGCAGCTGAATCTGGAACTTCTTTCTGACATCAGAATGTGCATAAAAAAGGAAAATGTTGACAAAAGCAAGACTCATTAATACTAAGCAAGCAGATGCCTATGTGAAAGGATAACACAAGGTCTAGTTACAGTAGGCCTCCCTCACTCTTTCCAGTCTGGAGTTTTATAAGGAGATTGTAGAACTGGTTTATGGGTGGATTAAATGTTGTTTTTCCTTTGGTACAGTCAGATGTTTTGTTTTCCCCAGGGCCGGCTCCAGCAAACACAGAGCCCTGTGCTGGCACGCGTGGCCGTGCGTCCCCGTGCAGCTCTGCACACCCAACGGGCCTCGCGTCCCTGCTCCTCTCCTCACTACATGTGGGACAACCCCACAGCATCACCCAGCCCACCCGGCTCTGCCAGCAGCCCCTGGCATGGACCACCTGCCCGTGCTGCTGTGAGGCAGAGTACCAGCACCAGCCCTGGGTTTCAGGGTCAGGTGTGGAACCCTGGCAAACCACGGCTGTGGGTGCTGAGGGTCCCTGGCTCCTAGCAACTTTCGGTACCCACCAGATTGCAGCCCCATGGACCTATTTGTCTGGTCCATCATACACTTAAAGACATCCTTGTGGGATCTTGCATCGCAATGAAGTTTTATTATGTGGCCATTCCTTTTTCATCTAGAGATTACAGTAAAACACTGTTGGGATTTTTTACATCGGAAGATGTAGCATTTATGTTGCATCACTAAAACAGTTGCCAGCAATACCTGTTTGGGTCTTTTTCTATTGGTGTGTTGTGTGTCAAACTGGCTTGCCTTGTCACAGCTGCTCACTGGTATCTTGCTGCTTTGAATAGCAGGGTTTATTTGCTTTGCATTTTTCAATAAAGAAGTAGCCAGAAGTCACCTTTAGTACTTTCCTTAAAAGTAACTAATCTTTTGATACCCTAGGGCTTTGAATCAATGGTTTAAAATCAATATTTTCTATATAAAGTTATTGTTTATCTTCACTCTGCGCTCTGTGGACTGAAGATCAATGGGGTATGTTTGTGAATTGTACAGAATGTGGGATAGGCAAAGAATTAGATGTTATGCTCTTTTGGGAAATGCACGAAATTAAGGAAATTAAGTGGCACTCTTCTCAATAAAACCTCTAGTAACTATGGCTGTTTTCATGCAATTTAGTTCTTACATATCTCTTGGGAACTAATTGAAAAGGAAACAGAATTTCATTTTTCAGGACGTAGTTGAAATCTTGAACAGCAATTAAAATACAGAATGTTTTGGCAGTCTTTAATAATGTAATTGGTTCCACGGACAGGAAGAGTTCATGAAATGTTTTGCATTTCTTTCACATTTGGTCTTAATTTTAAGAGACCATTACTTCTTACAGTCAGCTAGGAGCCCTAGATTCAGCAGAATCTCAGGGGAAAGGGAGCGCAACAGTGCAACTGTAATAGCATCAGATGTGTGTTCATCTCAGGCTTTTTGTTAGGCTTTCTTGAATTTGTTATATTAAGAGTACTACTACAAGCTATGTTCTCTGAACTCCTTTTTAATCTATATTTTGAAGAGAGGTTACTTGGTCTGAATTTTCCAAGAAACATGTATTAAATTACCTAATATTAGTTTCTGTTATTTCATGAAATTAACATATTCCTGTGGTCTGGAGTAAAACAGAAGGAGCATGGGCATGTTTTTGATGCCCAAAGCTTTTGTTTTGTTAAGAAAGGTTATCACAGTAATTTTTTTTTCTGAAAACATTTGGTAAAATGGTCTACAGTTTCAAATGGTTAGTCACTCCAGTGAAGTGATACAAACTGAGAAAAATGAAAAAACCCGACAATTCGACAGCTATGAGAAATAAGACGATTCTAGCTCTCTGTAGTCTCTGTAGCTGCAGAATGAACTCAAAGATAATATTTTGATTTGATCACCTGAACAAAAGAAAACAAATGTTTTCATCCAGATGTTTTCATCCCTGACTGGTGTGGAAGGTCACAATGCTGTGAATGGCTTTTCCTGGGTTCCCTCTTGGACTTTATGAACCTTGTGAAGGCACCCTACAAAGGGGGAGAGACAGAAGGGTGCTGAAATGTTCTGCTTCCTTCATGTGTTGGTGTTTCAGTTTTAGGGTAAAAACTGCCTGGTTTTGGTGATTTTCTTTTTTTTCTAGTTATCTTCTCTACAACCACTGACAGCTTAACTGTTAAAGTAAAATCCAGCTGTCAGTCTTCCCTTGACTGTATCTCAGACTGCCGTTCTTTTACATCTGCTCTCTGGATTTACCTGCATATTCTCTTTTCCCCTCTGACCGACTTGGGGTACTGCTGACCGAGCACTTTGCCGGTGGGCTGCTTCTCTTGGGACTTTCAGAGGTGGTCCCTCCCTTGCCAGCATCCTCAGTGCTCTCCGCCTGCCTGACCCCTTCACCCCACACCCATGGTTTCCCCAGCATGGTCTGTGCGTGGCGGCAGCCCCCAGCATGACCCCCAGGCCGGCTGCCCCATCCCTTGAGTCACCCCAGTGGGGACATTTCTGCTGTGAGCCAACCTGCTCGCTTGGAGGGCGGGAGGCAGTGATGGAGGCTGCAGACCCTCCTGGCTGCTGCTGTCCCCTTTGCTCCTCATTTGTTTCAGCCTCTCCTCATGTGTTGCTGTCAACCTAGCTTGCCAGTTCTTCATGGCAGAAGACAGCTCTTTACTGCTTTATACGATTTCGGCTGCTGGGCATCAATTCTGAGTGAAACCAACCATCATGTAAATAGTATCTTGACAGAGCAGCAGCCCATGCAGTCCAAATGAAATGGTTGTGACACAAAAGCAGCTCCATCCAGTGAAAGGTTCCCTCCAGACCAGACTGTGACCACCTTTCCAATCTGGGGTCTTATCCAGAAGCTTTTGTGAACTGGACCAAACTGTGAGTTGTAGATCTCGTCAGGCTATTATTAGAGCTGCCTGACCTGGTAATGATTGATATGAAATAAGTTATGCGAGGAGCTCTAATTTCTTATTTGCAGAGGCCTGTAGAAGGACACAGACAGTGACAAAGTACAGCTTTTTCCTTTGAGAGTAGGAGTCTGAAATGCCTTGTATTTCTTCTGGCTAGTCAATGCAATAAACTACCCTTACCCATCAAGGACATGATTTAGTGCTCAGTGAAAACAAACAAAATATTTCTACTGCCCTTAAGAGTAGGGAACGGTTGAGTCAGCCTTTCTCATAGGATCACTGAAAGCACGCTGAGTGAGCTGCAGGGCTGAAGTGGGCAGAACATCACCTGCCCTTTCCGCCAGGTCACGGAGCTGTGAAGGTAGCAGAGCAGTGTTGCTATGAAACTTGTATAGGAGCTTGTAGATCGGCTTGCAGAGAAGAGCTCCCGTGTTCGCTGGTTCTGCAGCACGGCTGGCCTGTCGGGTGCAAACAGGCAGCGCATCTGGCTGCTGGCAGCATGGCTGCAGGTTTGTTGCAGCTCTGGGAAACAGAGGGCTGGAAATTTCCACTGCTGTAAAGCTAAATACGAGGCAGAAAGTTGGCAATGGGTTTCTTCAGCTTTTCACAGGTAATTTAATTTTCTTAATCTTAACAGTAAAATAGTAATACTTAAGCAAATTGGCTCAGTCTAGGCTGTCTTTTCAGGGAAAAGCCCTTGAAGTTGCACTTTCTGTTCTGCCAAATGATGAAGTCAGGCAAGTGTAGAGCCAGATGATGCCAGGGGTGCTGGACATCAGTCCAGATATGTTGTACATTGGCTTCTTCTGCAGGGTGGGTGAACAAATGGCATTCCATGACCAGGTCTGCAGTTCTGGTTCTGGACCTTTGCTCACTCAAACTGATGGATTACTGACTGCTCAGAGCTAATACCCTAGGTGCATGTCTGGGTAGCCTGTGTGTTTATGATCTATGTCTGGATTCATCTGCTAATAAAAGACCTATTACTTTTGGTTTTACTGTTTCTGAATCTCTCTAAAAGTGTAACACTCTTCTGCCTCATTTTTTGAAAGCGTGACCTGCCTGGACCAGCCATAAGCTGTGAGTATCACCACTATGGTGTTGATCTTCGAGCCAGAAGGTCCTGAGCTGCTGTCACCAAGTAGAGAGTCATCTGAAGTTCCCTGGTGAGGCTAAGTTGTTCCTGCCTGTGCACTAATAAGTTGTCCTTCCCTTGCTTCAGACAGAAGAACTGAACCATTGCTGACTACTCTCCTCTAACATTTTATCAGCTCCCTCCCATGATTCCCAAGGCAACTTCAGCTCAATGTTTTAGGAGCTCTGACAATGTGCTCTGATAATTTTGCATGCATCTGTGCTAGTGTCAGCCCTAACCAGTAGCATTGATGCTGCCGTGTATGCTTTTTGGTGGACCAATGCTAAATCAGAGAGCAGTTAGACAAGCGCACAGAGAGACTGAGATTCACTGTACTAATTCCCCAGGAAACTGGAATTTAAAATCTGATCTCAAGCTGTAGAAGACTTGGACTGGAGTCTGTGCCCCTCTGGCTGCAGCTGTACTGGCTGTATGTCTACACAAATTAAAGAGGAGTTGATTAGCAAGCCTGCGAACACCCACATGGCCTCGTTGTCAGCGTCCCCCTGCTTGGTTTGAGCCTGTTTCCGCAGCGCTTCCCTGGGTCGCTTAGCCCCAGCCATTTCAGTTACTCCCAGGAACAGAGAAAGGGTCTGGTCCTTTTTCATTTTTAGTACAGGTGTAAACTCTGATTAAGTTACTGACTTGCTGGTGTTAAGATTTCCCTTAAGGCCAGGATCTCAAAGGTTCAGTCAAATAAAAGACAAGATGGTAAAATGATGAATCATTAAGAAAAGACAGAACATTTTGTACCATGTTCTTAGTACTGTTTATTTGCAGTTTTATTTTCTGCTTTACAAGCAGAGTTGTTCTTGCCTTATGCTGGCATAAAACAAGGAACCCTGGTCTCTTGTAGCTGTTGGAGCACCAAGAGAGTCAGTTCACTAACCTGGACCAAGGGACAGCTGTGCAGACACCCCTTATGACACCCCATGCACATCACCAATAAACCTTGCCCATAGTGAGAGAAAAAGGTTTTACTTCTTTTGTTTAAAACCACAAAGACCATGTTCAGCTTCCCTAGTACATCTTAGAGCCTTAGTTGTGTGTGAATAAGTTGGCTACGAGTTTGGCAGCTGAACCTGACCTGCAAGCTCTTTGGCACTAGCGTTGTTTGTGTCACCTGCATGACCTTTTAAGTGATGGCTGAAACAAAATGAAGTGTTAGATACTTAATCTTTCTCAACACCACTCAGTAGCCTTCCTTCTTCCCTTCTGGCTGAGGTATTTCCATAGATAGCTTTCTTCTTGTTTGTAATCCTTATTGTTTTGTAACTTTATCCTTTTCTGATTTACGTTTTACATTTTTGTTGTTTTCTTTTGTATTCTGTTGTCCCTAACAATTTCACCTGTTTTCCACTGTTTGTACATGTATTTGTGTTTGAGATCATTGAGGAAGTCATGATTTGACCAAACTGACTCTTATTATGCTTCGTGTCTTTACTTTACTTTAGGATATTTTGTACTTGTGTGTAACATCCTGACCTTCTTCTGCAATTTCTTTCCCAAGGGACCTTCCTAATCGGTTACTGAGTTTTTTCTGTGCTTTCTCAAAACTCACTCATTTTATAGTGGGTTGCCTGACACAGAACTGCGTAGAAAAACATCCATTTCCTCTTTTTCTGTCTGGAGAGAGTGTCCAGGGGAGAAGAGAGAGCAAGTGTGGGGAGATCAGGACATGTGGTTGCTCTACTTCCAGCTTTTGCTTACGCTATTTAATTCATTGGTGTCCATCCACCTGAGACATTCCTCAGGTTGTCCTCTTCTCTTCATTCTTGCCCCTCTTGTGAAGTTGTAATGAATAATTATTCCCTCTTTATTTGTATCACACTGCCAGGTGGGGGGAGGTGGGGGGTGTGTGAGAGGTTTGGGTATGTCATTGCAACAGCCCCTGGCAATCTCAATCCTGTTCCCTAAGCAAGGATTTGTTTCTTTCCGTCACTCTTGAACTCATCAGTGGCTCTTGTTGGATGTGCTGGATGGCAGGTTACCCTCAGGCTTGCTGGGTGTTTCTGGAGTCACTAGCATCCCTTTTACTAACTCTTGCATTCTCTGCGGAGTGTGACAGGTGTGCCCAAGCCTGCTCTGCTTTTTGAGATCCCCGCAAAGAAAAACTTTACCAGATGAAAGCCCCCCCCCCCCCAAGGCTTATGTTCAAATGGCTGCCAGTCCCTTATAAATGATGAGGAGTTGCACAAAGATGCTGACAGTGGCCCGAGCATAATCATTTTCCTTTTTCCTGAGGTGTAGGCATACTAACACAACTTCTGGGTATTTTTTCCCCAACAGTGCTTTAGCCCGAGCAAGTGAGTCTGCTAAATGGGATATCAGTATAGTAGCTTCTATACAGATATAGGCAGTCAAATTCTGCACTTTTAAAAATCACAGCCGTGCCTATCCCTCCAAAGAAACGATGCTCCTTACTTTGTTTCTTCACTGTAGCTTTTGATGGCAAGCTCTGAACCCTAGCTCATCGTGTCTCTCTCTAATTTTAGTCTGCGTCCACCTCAAGCTCACAGTCGTGCCATGCTGGATGATGACGGCCTTCCATGTCCCCCATCTCTCTGGAAAGCTGAAGGTAGGGCTGGTGGTTTCGCGGTGTTTGTAGGGAACGTTTGCACGGGTGTACAGCAGATGGTGCTCTGCTTCCCTTCTGGCTTCTCGCACAGACTGCTGTCGTTAGCCAAACTTTTCAAACCAAGAGCAGGGGTTATTAATAATCTTTTCTGCTCTGGCTGAGCAATTGGAGCTACATATTTTCAGAGATGGTGTACTTAGCCACGCACTGATTTTGTTTTAAGGAGCAAGAAAGCATAAATTCTGTTCGTGGGTTAATTTACAACACTACTCTATCTTCCCTGTGCAGTTAGAGCAGAACACTGACTTACATTTATTAAGGGATTATTTTTGTATGTGCAAAACCGGTATTTGTTCCAAATGAGTAATTCTTTACTAAAATGAATGAATCACGAAAGAAAATACAGGTTGAGTTTAAGCAATGAACTCTGTGAAGCTATCAGAGGTCTAAACTAAGAAAACAGTTTCACAGCTTAATGCACTGAGATGTTTATCCAACTACCTGAAGTTGGATGAAATGAAAAAGTATTCTCTGTTTTTATGCTGAATAGTCGAATTCCTGCTTCAGCTCTTTCGGCAGACTCAATGCTGTTTTCTGACACCTAGCACAGTTAGCCCAGGCTGTCAGGGGCTCGTTTCACAAGTGATAGCTCTCAGACAGCTAGAAGTGATGTTGGAAAAGTCAAATCCATTTCAAGGATTTGGTGAGAAACAGTGCTGTAAGCTTTGAAATATTGCAGACTGCAATAATACCATAGTAATCTTCAACAGTATTAACAGCTTAAACAGACAAGACTATATAAATTGGCTTAAAACCAATCAGGTAGGAGAACTTCACTAATTCAAACTAATAACTCTGTGGGCTGCATTGTGGATTATCGGCTGTTGCAAATTAGGAAGTGAAAGCATGATGCAACGCTTATGGAAATCACAGTAAAGTCTTCCATTGATGTCACTGTGCTTGTATTATCCCCGTACATGGATTTCCGTAACAAAGATACCAAGGATACTGAAGCACAATAGGTTACTTTCTTGTTTTGACAATTTTGCTCTATTTGCTGTCATTTGTGATACTACCTATTTCACTCTGTGGCATTGTACTTCATAAAAATGGATTGCTCTTTTTGTGATAGTAAATCTAAGAACATCAGAGGTTGATCTGAGCCCACGGTTGGTGCTGTACAAACACAAACCAAAAGGACAGTCCCTGACCTTAGTGCTCAGCATTTTGCCAGTGTGAAGCTGTCTTATGAACAGTCTGTCAACAGTAAGTTTTTCTCTGAAGGTCTGTGAGTCCATGTGTAGTATTTCAGATGGATATTTCCGCATTTGTAATTCAAGCTGAAAAAAGCCCCGCTGAAATAATTAATGGTTTTCTTCATTCAGAATCAGGGAGTCAGTCTACCTATGAAAAGGTGAAGCAAAATTCTGTTTCTGTGAATTGATATCTACCCTTTAGCAGAGTATATGTATCTTTTAAATAGATCCAAAGCGACTATTTCCCATAGAAGATTTTATTTTCTAAAAATAAATGGATGCTTTTTGTTCTTCTAAGGTGGGGAGAAAGGTGTTGTGAAGATCAGCAGTGAGAAAAGGGATCAAAATCTGGTTTTGTCTTTTCAAGACTATGAAAAAAATTGGTAAATTTGTTTTTCTGGCTTGGGAAAAATTTTTCCCAAGCTATTACCTCAGGAATGTATCTTTGGATTGATGGAAAGTGAACTGTTAAATATATACATATTGCACCATGTATTTTATCCCTGAATTAGACCGTCATGGAGCAAATCATATGGAACAAAAATGAAAGGGATGAGATAAATTTCTTCCCTATTTTCACATGGTTTCCTGTGTAGACTAGTAATGATGAGGTGACATGTTACACCAGAGTATAATTTCCAGGCTCTGGGGAACCTGGACAGCTGACTTGGGCAACTCAGGTTAAAACAAGATCAGTCCAGACTGGCAACAGAGGGAACATGAGGAAAGAAACGTGGCATTTCGGAGTGAGGGAGGTGGCAGAAATGAATCGGGCATTGGGTTCGCTGCATGGGGTTCAGAACTGGGACTGACGGGGCCCGGGTTCTCCCCGCTGCTTGGCCTTCAGTGAAACCAGCTGAAATACAGTAAATATTACATGTTGCATATACAAGCTGTACTATTGCCTCCAAGAAAATGCTAAATGAAAGGATTGCCTCTGTCACCCACAAAAGAAGTTTTGTGGACACAGAGAAGAGAACTGTGACTCCCTTTGAGGCCCCACTGAATTCAGTGCTGATACATTTTAATCCAGTGTGAAGTGCTGATAACTCTATTCCTCCTTCCTTGATTTGATGAAAATTAACTTTCAACATTCACATCTGATCAAATCACAAGCTAGAATTATGTGCAGGCATGAAAAATATGACACCTTATTCTATAAATACACACTTGGTAGTAACTTTCAAATTACATTAACAGAGTTCACACAGTATTAGTCAAATCCCTGTCATTAAGAAATGGTATTTCATACGAAAGCTGATAATAGGATACAAAGATCCTAATATGATTAGATGATGACTTGTTAATGGGAATTCTTTTTTGTCATAACCAGTGATTTTCAGTTTACTCTAACAAAGATGATCTCTCTGATGGGAGAAGGTAATATAACAAAAATCTGGGAATGGTGTAAAAAAAAAGAAACTGAAGTTTCAACAGTACAGTCTATAATTTTGTAGATCCAGGGTGATTAAATTTTAAAGACGTTGTTGGGGGAAAAAAAGGCAATTCTGAGGCAGAGCAAATACCACTGTGCACCGCCTGTCTGTTAAAGCCCCACACCTACGCTTTGCTCCTATGGGCATACGATGGCTTTCTTTCAAAGCCCAGCTCAAATCAAAACAGGGATTTACACAGGAAGCTTTCTGCCCCCCAGCGCATGAGTTATGGCTGGCGGTGTGACCACACTTCAGGCAACAGCAAAGTTCTCACTTAACTGGAGGGAGTTTTACAATTGATGAGAAAAATATTGAACTCTTAAGGTTTTTTTCTGGGGATTGGAAGACCATTTTTCACCAAGTCCGATTATCTGAGATGACCAATATATTAGCATACACCTCTCATCAACGTTTTCACCTTAGCTTTGTAAGGGTAGCTTAGAATATCAGGGTCTTGTCTGTCTTTGGTTTTGGGTATACTAAATCAAGTAAATATCAAAAGGCTAGGTTTTATTAGCAATTTTCATGTATATTTGTGCACTGGTAGCATAACATAGTGTTTGTGAGAGTGAAAGAAATGTACCTTCAAATTGCCATAGGAATGCTTGCCAGTCACTCATGTCCTATGGCAACACCAACTAGCGCTCAAGCTATGGGTTAAAAAAGGACTTTTCTTTGCAGACTGCACACACAAATAATCTTGGTACATCCGTTTTCATCAATGGAAGTTAGCTGCACTAAAGATGCTCCTTTCATTAATTGGTTTTAATGTAGGAGAAAGAATGGCACCTAAATAATTTGGGCTCCTGAGTGAAGACCTACATGATTTTTAAAAGAAAACCACTGTAGTCACTGAATGTCAAAGCTGTGATTAAAAAGCAAAAAGCTGACGCAGATACCACTGTAATAGGGTATGTCTCAGTGGGAACCTGCTGCCACCATCAGCTTTTTACAATTTTTGTATTGCTAGTATGATACGAAATGCACCACTAGGAATACTGTTGCATATCAAACCCTCTTATTTCATAAATTATTACTATATTACTCTCTAAATGTCCCAATGAGTGTGGCAGCATCAAAATACGATGTAAAAACAATAAAACTGTGCAAATAGCAATTATTGAACTGTGGATGTGTACAACAATTTTTTTTTCCATTTTGCATATTTTTATCCTGAATAAATAAACAGTTTGCAACTGATAGGGTCATTCAACCACCTCTGAGATGCCATTGCTTCTGAATGGGAACAGGGTAGCTAATTAGCACTCGGAATGTGATGTGACAGGTTTTAAGAGTGGGTAAACTGCAAAATGACTTTTGATATTCAAATTTGCTCTCATCTTCTTTCCATATTCTGCTGCTGGCACTAATGAAAGAAGATGTGAAATGTGTCTCATCGCATGCTCGGAAGGGCTGAGAACTCACAAATCTCCTTCCTTCTCAGTGCTCCATCTATGAGCCAGTTGGAGTAAACAGAACTTTGCCCAAGAAAGAAGAGAAAGATAAACAGGGAAGGTCATATTCTCTCAGGTTTTCAGGAAATCATGGAGGACAGTACTGCAGAAGCCATCACTTCTGCAGGAAGGAGCAGGTTCATCAGTCAGTGCTTGTGTCTGTAACCTGGCTGAGCCTGCGGGCTCATAAAAACTGCCTGTCCTATTTCATGGGAAACTCCACAATTTAAAACAAAGTCCTATTCTGAGCAAATATATCAAAAAGTTTTCAGAATTCATTAATGTGAAATTACATTAAAATAAAAATTCTGGATAATGTATTTTGGAATTGCTTCTCCCATAATTTTCCTTCATGTTGTGTTAATAGTTCACTTTCAGTATCTTGAAAGAAGTGTTTTTTAAAAAGAAAAGTGAAATATTCCCCTTCAAAAAATCTAAAATATTCCATTGTTCCTTATCAGAAAATATTTTTCAAGGGAAATTAGAGTGAAGTATTGTTGAAATAAGCAGTTTCACCACTGGCCAAACAGCATTTTCCAATGGAGAAATACTTTTTCATAAGATTTATGACTGTATCATTCATTCAGAATAATTTTAATAAAAACAGGAAGGTTAAGATTTGTATGATTTGTCTGAAGGTGAGAAGTTCTGTTTAAAACTGTGTCAAAGTTCATTTGGGAGATACTGACTCATCTTTACAGATGGTCCAGAATATAAATAATGTTCTGGCAAACAGTATTAATAATGTCTTTCACAGAGATATCATTTATAATTATAGTTTAGATGGCTACAACTCCAAAAAAAACGGTTCTCATGGTGCAATAAACCAAAGAAGTGTGCTCAACTAGTTTATGACTTCATTAAAACGGTGAGCTATAATTGCAACCTTGCAATCAGCAAATGCAAATGCTCTATTTGTAGTACTGCAGTTTTATTTTATGTGTAACTTTCTCTTCAGAGAAGAGGAGCTTATACTATTTTTCTTGGATTTTGGTGCATTGAAAGTTTATTCTTTGGAAATAAAGTAATAGCACAGAAATGGAATTGGGATTATGAAGTATCTGATGCCCTTTTTGCACATTTATGATGTGCCTTAAGCAATAGCACTGGTTGTAAAATACAAAAGGGCTAAAAAAAATGTAGTTGTCATGAGAGTATGTGTGTCCAGATTGCAAGCCAGAAAACTGTCACTGATAGTTGGGGTGTAATAGACCAGAGTGTATGATAAGCACAATATTGATTGATTAATGTGACCTAGGTGTATTTGAAATGTCAAAGAGGAAAATTGAGTTGTCATTTTAGATCATGTTCTTTCTCGAGTAACAGATAAATATTATAATTAATGACTTTTCACTAAGGTTATCTAAAAAATTTAGGGAATATTAAACATCACATTATTCACAGTCATCATAGGTGAATATATTATTGATGAATATTGATAAATCTTCGCTTATGTGAAACAGGGTCCAAAAGAAGTCCATATACTTAAATAACGCTTTTTAATAGGGTATGTCTTCTGATTACATTTTTTATTGTTGAACTTAGTGAATAGACTAAATTCACTAAATTCCTTTTACAGTTTAGTAAGGTTTTATTTGTACTTAGTCCGTGGCAAACTGGGATATTGATTTAGAAGGTTGAAGTTTGCGTCTGTTGAAGTCAATTGGAAAAATCCTGTTGACTAGAAAAGGATTGAGAGTTGACCCGTGCAATGCCTTACTACCATTTTCCATTATGTACACAAAAGAACCTTGAATTTTCTCAGGTAGTTGAAAAAATCTGCTTTAACAAATGAATTTCCAGAAAATATTTTCAGCCTTGAAGTAAATCTCAAAGAATCCTCCAAGCTATTATGGATAAAAAAATAAAAGGGCAAAAAGCATCTGCTGCAAGATACTGAAATATTATCCCTCACTATTTGCCTGAAGTATAACGCGAAGGGGGCTGCCTGTCAGTAGGAGACTTTTGCACCAGAAAATGCAGCTCCATCTAAGTCTCTAGCATTTTGTAAGACAAAGAAAAGATCTGGCAAAATGTTCAATGGTAAAAAGTAGAGGGTAGCTAACTTGTTCTCTAAGAAATAAAGCCCAAGCAGTCTGCCTTCTCAAATCCTTCCCGAGTTTTCACATGCTAGGTCACCCTCCATCCTCAAGTCCAAGATTATACAATTTACATAGACTTGAGTCCTGTGTCTTGGAGCAACTTCTTACCATTTTTGACCTCAGAGTAAACGAGGGAGGACTGAGCAAAACTTCAGCCTTTCTCAACCAGTTAGTGCAACAAACATGGCAGGCAGGGACCAGCCAGTAGGCAGGAACCAGTGATCAAGTGATTAATTGCTATGCTTATTGCCTACACCCTGCTGGGCCAGGAGATAAGTAGGGAAAGCATGATTATGGTCCAGGAGTTGTGTTGTCTGGTAGGATAAGGCAACACACCTTTCCTTGATCAAAGTGATGCCTAAAATACAGCCAAGCCTACAGGGTGTGGTGAAGACTTGTGAGGACCAGGGGTATTGCTGCAATGGTGTAGTGGTGCCACTGATGGAACATGGGGAAAAGCACAAAGGCCAGGTCTGTTACTCTTAACCCTGAATTGTCTGATCATCACCCCTCAATCATCTGCAGCAAAGTCAGAGGAACTGTCCCAGGATATTCTTAAAAATACCTGACTGCATTTTTACTTATCTGTTTTTTCCTGGTAGTGGGATGTTTGCACTCAACCACAAATGGGCAGGGGAGTTTGGCAAATGGAGCACAGGATCCCTTGGGTGGGAGAAGGTGTCAGGAGGACACCTCATGCAGCGTTCTCCTGCTTGGGCTGGTGAAATGACCGGTGGGAGCAAAGAGATGCTGACCCTGCCTCTGAACTCAGTCGTCAGCAGCCCACCTACCATAAAGCTTCGTGATCTTCCAAAAAGCTGGAAAACAAAACCATATCTTTCTAAATAAAGGGCAACCAGTTGTTTGACACAGTTGTGCACTCTGGGTAATGTTTTGAGCAAATGTTTAATTACAAAAGGATGGTGCCGAAATTGTCATAATTAATCTGAACCTGTGCTAGAGTTCACAGCAGCCAAGACTTTTTACACTGGTGAATCACTCTCATTGAAATACTCTGTGCTTAAATAGCAGGAAAAGCTGCTATTAGAAATCTCTGTAATAGCTTTTATGAAAGCTCTGGCTAATTTAGAGCCCAATTAAACCCAGAAATCCAATTATTTCTGAATAACATAATTGCAAGAAAGTAACTAGCATTGTAAGTATGCACTAGCTATTACAGAAGATGCTTTAATAAAAGAAAATCAGTTCTGAGCTGCTGAAAAGATGTGTTCTTAGTTATCATAAGGATGGTCTGCAAATTTCAGATTTCTTCTATTTTCACTACTCTGCATCGGGGGCAAGTAAGCCCTTTTCTTGGTGTTCTGTAGCTGTTATTACATGCATTTCGTGGGTCTAGCTGGAGAGCAGATAAAAGATGCTAGAACAGAGCCATTTATCCATGTGCTTGAACAATTTGTGTTGAATAAGACCCCCCTACCAGTCAGTAAAACCAAAACCCTTCCAATCTCTACTACCCTACCCACCACAAAACAAGTCCAAAAAAACAAGATTGCTGTGACTTCAGCATTAAAAAAAGATAAAATATGATAGAAAACTGGCCTGATCATTTTGGACGTGTAACAACAATATGGATAATGCTGGAAGTGGAAAGCCTCAATGTAAATAAGAAGCAGTTTGATAATATGGTCTTGGCCAGACAGGGATTGAGAACTACATTCAGCTAGCAGCTAGTAAGAGTGATGTTCAGTAATTATTAATTAACTGTGAGAGTAATTGTGAGCTTGTCTACCTGCACACACAGAAAGGTTAGCGAAAGTAAAGCAGACCCAGCTCCTACTGGCAACTGCTAATTTTGCTGCTGGTGGGAAGGGGGATCGCTTACAGGCTGCCCATGGTTTTGCTGCTGTCCTGGTAGGCAGTGGTGGAAACCCAACACCAACCCACTGCCAATGGAGCTCTGTGGCCGCAGGCAGTGAGTTCACGGGACCGCTAACCTCGTAGCTCTTTTGCCTGAGCTCTGCAGTGCCTTAGTGAGGGCAGCACCCTAACAGCCTGCTGCTGGAAAGCTGTCCTCAAATGCACTGACAATAAGGCAGAACAGAGAATTTCTGCTCATCTTCCTCAACAATGCAGGAGACACGACCTACAATTCTGTGCATTAGGGACTTTGGTTGTCTACAGGTATAGCTGAGTGAGGAGGAATTATGATGGTGGTGTAAAATACTTCATAAACCCACGGGGAGACCCTGGCTTCAACATCTCCGCAGAAGGGAGTGGAGCTAGAAACGTCAACTAACCCAGTTCTTTGCAGTAACTCCAAATTTTTTTTTTACCCCAAAAGCCACAGTTCAACTTTCACTTCCTATTTCAGATAAACTTCCCTCCTGAATCAACTGGAGTTTTTCTTGAGTGAAGATTTGCCATGTTAAAATTTCGCTTACTGATTTCATTGCAGTCTGTGTCCTGAAAGGCAACATGAGTAAAGCACTAAGGGAAGGTGGGATGAGGAGAAAGAACGGCCTACTGAAGGGGTAAGGATTTTCAATTTGTTATATATGTTCATCATTTCAGCTGCTCACCCGTATGCAAACAAACAAAATAATTCATTAAACAGTTGGGTTCCATCACATAAATACCTGCTAAACAAACAAATCCCTTCAAAGAAGTAGCGTGCTGGTGCTACAAGGTTATCAACTCAACACATCTCTAGTGTATGCAAAGCTTTGTGCACAGTATCTCCCAATGTTATGAAGGCCAAGGTCATTCAGGCTAAAAGACTTTGTTTTTTTAAAGACATCTGAATTATAAGCACTGGAAAAACTATCTGTACAGAGCTGATTGATAGAAGGAATTTATTATTTCAATTGTGGAAACTTGATAAAAGAAATTAAATAAAGTCTAACTCCTAAGTGTAAATTAACAAAAGAAAGCGCTCATCTTCCTGTAGCAGAGAAGTTCCTGTACACCTGGCATACTTAGGCACAGTCACTTTGTTTAATATGTGTTGGGAAATAATTGCCCTGCAGGGAATCAGATATATAAAATGCAAGGCACTAGTTTTACATTTTGATTTTAAAAAGTTAGTAGACCTTTAGGATTTACAAGAATAACTTACAGTGTACTATTTAGGAACAGGCCTCATGATCCCGATTCAAGACCTTTTCAGGGCTAGAAGAATATTTTTTTGTTAGTTATGTTTTTAGCATGAGGGAATCTTTGAAAACTGCATCTGTAGATATCAAGGCTAGTTGAAAGATTTCTCCAAGAGTGCTCAAATCAACGATCAGGAAAAGGTTACACAAATAGAGTACATTAGCACTGTATCCTCAGTAAAAGAAACTAAAAAAATAATCTCAGAGAAATCGAATGATTTTACTAGTGCAAAGCATAATGCTTTGTGTGTTTGGAGGAACTCTGCCAGAATAGTTTCAGTGAATTATAGGGCTTTATAACCAAGTACTTTGTTGATATTTTTTTTTTAATTTGGTGTTGGCATCATGTCAAATTTACATGTATGAGGTATAATTAGCCAGTCTGATTTTAAAACTATAAATTAACATTAAGTGACAAGCATTAAAAGTTAATATCAACTCAATGTTCATTCTTTTGCATTCAAATGAGTCTTATTAAGTTAAGTCCATCTAAATATCAGTATAATTTTCAACTAATACACAGTGAGTCCCATAATCTGCCTCTCTCTCTAACCCTCAATTAGCTCTATTGTTTCTCTACATTTTGTTACTCCAATAAACCATTTTAGAATTACATTATTTCATTTTTCATGTAAAGTGCATAACTTGAGTTTAGAAATAAAATTTTGATGCAAACTAGACCTCTGGTGACCATGTGCTGTGTTGATTCTAAATGTGCTGTTACAGCTCATGGCCTTTCTTTGAAATGCACGAAAAGAAGCAATATCTGAATTTAAACAAGCAAATCAAGCCAATTGGCTTAGAATTATGATGCTTGGTTTTCTAATGCATATTCAGAGTGGTAGAAAAGAAAGTATGAAATTTAATTGTACCATAAAACTGTCAGGAGAAAATATATACTGAATATCAAGCAGGATTACATTTCTTCAGTAGTGATATTCTGTGGAAAACTTTAAAGAACTGCTACATTTTTAAATGCTGTATTTCTGGACAGAGAGCAGTTCTAAGAACCTTGTCACTGAAAAAAAAGTGACAAAATATAATGCATTTGGTTCGTTCTGTAGAGTAGGACACAGAATGTTTCTGCACTCACTCTGGGTTACTAATGTCTGTTTAGTACAAAAGAAAACACAGTGAAAATGGTAAAGCAGCTCATGTAGTGTTTTCTGGTTTCACAACAATAGCACAAAACCGGTAGCAGTTTGCAAGCAACAAAAACACAGATATCAGCTGATATCCACAAGGGCCCTTTGCAGAATTTGTATTATTTATGTGCCAGAGACCATAATCATAAAATTTACACTATACCCCATTACATGTGGAAGCACACCTTATCATAATTTCTATTACACTGCCAGCAATTTGTTTTATGCACACACATGAACTCAGCCATTGAAACTATTTTTTATCTTCATACTTCTGTAAGAAAGTAAAATTAATAGCTGATACATATAAAATATATTTCTTGTGTATACACCATGGCATGCGTACACATATGTATCCACGAAGACACCTCTGAGAAATGAGTTTTCATTTTTCAGTGAAGTGTTTTAACGTCAGTAAATGGACGTACTGCATGGATCTGACTCAAGTTTCCTGGAGACAAAGGAAACAATCCTGAGCTGACTTGGATGGGTTTTGAACCGAGTCCTGCCTGTTGCTGCTGATTTCACCAAGCTGAAGACATAAATGAACCCATTAGGGAATCAGTAAGTTAAATTTACTGATCATGCTTCCAGTCACATACATTTAAGTGCATAGCTAGTTACTGTAATCAACTATGATGACAACTAATGATCCAAAACCATTAAAGGGAAATAATATTAATGATTATCTTTTCACTGCACCAACGCTAAGTTTAAAGGAAAGAAGATACGGTACTCACTATTTCCCTAGGCATTTTTTTCCAGACAAGAGACCCTCTTGAGGAGTCAGTATTTCTAGGTTACTTAAGGTTTTTTCTTAAGAGACAGGTATCTTTCCCGTACCTTTTTTGTGGATGCTGGTTTTGAGAACAGGATCTTTACTGCCAGTGCCTTTATCTCAAAAGCACAGGATTCAACTTGAATATCTGTCCATATTTATCTCAGTTGTCATTATGTGATACATTCCTCCTCTTCCTGATACAGAGATGGGGCTACGGGGAAGTTGTGTTCATTACGTTCATGTCTGCTTCCAGGGCTGACTGAAAATGGGAGGTGCAGGGTTCCATGAAAGCAGCCTCCATGCTGTGGTCACAAAGAAAAAAAAATCTGAGCAGAAGTCTTTGGTCCAGCTAGTGCTGACATGGGGCAGTTTTCCTCAAGTGTAAACAAAAATCCCTCATGAAAAATTTGGTGCCTGAATTTGGAGGAGGAGACTTACAAGGAACTCTGGCATCTGTCTCCAGCTGCCTTTCTCCCAGCTGAGAAGTCTTCCCCATTGCCTGCCAGTGACCTTGTGGATGACCCCTGTGAGCTGCGGGAGATGTAGTCAATATAGCTGAAGAAGCAAGAGCCGTTGACAAAAAAAGAGAACAATTTAATCAGTGATGATGTGGAAGTCATTGACAGAGATCAGTAGTTTCATAGTAAGGGACTTAGCAGCTCGCATAATTTTATCCTTGCAGTGATTTGTATTACTTGAGCTTTTTTGCAAGCCATACTTAATCAGGTGCCGTGGGTCTTCAGACCCCTGTGGGATGTATTCAGGGGTTAAACTTTCAGTCTGGTCTTTGCTTTTCAGTATGCCAGAACAGAGAGCGGTCTCCCTGTCAAATCAATGAGAAATAATACCTAATACCAGGACACACCGGTGCTTCTACCCTCAGGCCACTGGTTAAAATCCAGCAGCGTATCCAGTCCTATTCCGCTCCGAAGTCTGTTACTAAGTGACAGGTGTCTGGTGGCCTGGGTTTAATGAGCAAGTTGTATCGGCCCTTTTCCAGTGGAAAGGGGCTCACGTGGCTACTAGCTGAGCCTCTTCTCACAGCAGAAGTACAGAGCACCTAAATGCCTCTGGTGAGTAAATTGCTGTTTCAACCCCAAAACCAATGCTTCCGTAGCATGTTTTCTTTGAGGCACAGGCCTCTTTGCCCAAATCTTGGTCATCTTATGGCTATTCTGAAGGACAATGGGATTCTCAACTGGGCATTTTGTGAGAGCTCTGTATGTGTTTTGAAGGAAAATATTTGTGTTTTTCCAACACATACTAAGGAAATAATAGCACCTTTATGCAATTCAGCTTTTATATTTCTGATATCTTTTGCTGACAAGCAGTCTTACGGTTTTTGAGAGGGGCTATGATCATATGTTTGTTTTCTAAAGCCACTTGCTCCTCCAAAGAGATGAGAATCTGAGAGGAGTAAAGGGCACCAGAAGAGAGAAGAGGAGAGGTGGGAGCTGGGGCAAGACCAAAGTGAAATAAATAATCAAGTCACGGTGAGCTGTGTTTTGATCATATATCATGTTTCCTATTGTGCACATAACTTTGAGGGCATTTTCTTAAAATACATAGACCATTAGCAAAAGTATCCCTCATCTGACAGGTGGAGGCTGAAGCAGGGAGATCAAGCAGAAGGATATATAGACAAAAGGCTGCAATTACTTTGTGTGATGTAGGAACATACAGAGCATTTGTGCTAATGAGGGAGTCTGAGAATCTGCTTAGTACCTCCCCAAAGAAATCCATTCTAGCACACTATTTCCAGACAATCCTCCACTCCCCATGTCTGTGAGAGAGGACGCACACAAATACTGGTTTTTCTTCCCATTGGCAGAGCTGGATGACTTTTTTCAGAGCTAATCTGCCCCATGAGTTTCAGCAGACTCAGTACAATGTGTTACACTGGTGAACCAACACACTTGTTAGCTGGGAAAAGACTCCCCTTAGCTTCTTTAAGAGCAAACCACAGATCGTTCCCAGCACAATAGAGATATAGAAGCTGCCTTATTTATTAAAAAGTGGTAGCATGCTTGATTACATTTACATTCATAGTTAATTCCTGGCACTGCTGAACGTGTAAAATGATAATTATGACAATGGCGCCAGTTATTTTTAAATGGCTATATGAATATACATTTTTTAAATGACAACGTTAAGTGCATGTCTTTATCAAATGAAAAATGTACGTCTGCTACTCATTCATTAGCAAAAATCTGCATCCACAGTAAAATATTTGGCTTTTACTGAAAGAAGGTTCATTACACCTCCAAAGCAGAAGTGCAGAATGAAGTGGAAATCTTCTCTGGGTTTTTGCTGGCAGTGTGCTAAAACTGTGAGCAATGCAGCCGGGAATGCTGAGGACTCTGAAGATTCCTAGTGCCTATGAAGCAGATGTTGTTCATGCCTCTGCTGCTCCCGTAGCAGAAGGTAAACGTGTTTGTGTAAGGAAAGGGCAAACAGACCACTCCATGTGTATTGAATTTTTAAAAATACATAATTGAAAATGTACATTGAGATCAGTTTCAAAGCATACTAGCAGGGCACTGAAAGTTATGTTCCGAGACTCTCTAGTTAAGCTTCTTGCTTCTTAATCCACTGTCAAAAAGATTGCCGACCGTTCTTTTGGTACAATGCGAGAGTTAGAAGGTTAAGTGATAAGAATTCTGACTGCTCTGACACACATGAGGACACTTACCCAGAGGGAAAAGGCTGTGTGTACTTAGCCTATGAAGAGAACTTCATTGTCCAGCAAGAAGAAATGAAGAAATCTGTGTATGCAAATGTTTCAAAAGAGTGTAACTGATATTTTTGTGACTCTCAGGCTGGCAGGCATATTACTAAGAGAAGAGATGAACAGTAAGTGTGTAGGGTGCAGAAACATCATGCTGGAAGGTGTGATGGAAAGGATCTCCAAACAGTGTGGTATATATTTGCAATGCTAGTTTCCGACTCTGAAGCCTCTGAGAAGCAGTAACTTAAAAAAATATTCTTCAAAAACCTCTTTCTTCACGTACACCAAACTGACATGGGACAGGGAAAGTTATAAAACTGTTGCGCTAACACACTGACTGCCAGCATGCAATGCACCAGCACCAATGTCCAAGAACACATGCCCTTCAAACTTTTAGTAATTTATTGGTTTTGAGTGATTCTACAAAAAAATTTAGTGCTGGGGGATTTTCTGGCAAATTCCAATGAAATATTTTTCTTTGGTTTTTTTTTTCCACAGCCAGTCCTGTGCTGTACTTGGTGTTGCCGCAGGACCCTAACATTGAAAGTGTGGATTTAATTAGTAAGGGTGAACTTCTCCTACATGCTGTCACTAAGCTGTCTCCATGGGGGTTTATTGGTGTAATCTCTGCTTTTGTCACCAGAAGAATATGTGCAAAGCCACTGAAGTCAGGGAGTATTAACAGGCACACTGAAGGCAGAAAAGATGTCCCTTAGAATGGGAGCTAGTAAGACACTTCTGAAGCTGTCTTTCTGTGTGTTGCTGAAAGCTGGAACTTCTTCAGGCTACATGACGGTGCAGAGAGAACACATATTTTTGAAAAAGTTCTTCAGAATTCATTTCTATATAGTATAATAACGACAATAATAACCCTGCGGTGTATTCTGGCTTACAAGTCACTTGCAGTTTTGCTAGAGATTTTCAATGGCAATTGGATCAGCCTCACAGCGAAGGAAACCTTTATAACAGCAACTAAGGGAAATGAGAGGAACGAACTATTGTGGTCCCTAAAGATTTTAAATCCTCCAAACATGTCTTTATCCTTGTTCTCCTTTTGGGAGCTGACTGGAATTCATCCTTGTTCCTGGACCTGCAGTAGAGCTCAGCTGTCTGGGTGACTGCACAAGGGATTTGGAGATCAATCAGGATCCAAACCCAAGCCTCAACATCTCAGTTCCTCGCTGCAGTAAGTGATTCTTTTATATGAGAAGACAGAAAGCTACACTGTTGTAATCAATGGTGAAACTCCTGCTTCAGAGAGGCTGAATGTCATTCTAAAAAGAGCTAATATGTTTAATGCTGCTGAAACAAAGAGTTTCAGTAGGAATTTCCTAGTAAACTACATTTTTACTGATCCTGGACAGCATCTTGAGTAAGAACTAATTTCTTGATTCAGATCACAAGGAAAATGAGATGGGCTTAAAAATTCTGGGAGCTATGAAAGCAAAAAAATACATGACTTAAAAGCAGTCACCTTCTGGCACTGGAGCTGTTCAGACTCAGTTGGTTACCTGCCCAGAATGCCCCCTTCACCGAAGAGCACTATAAATTTGCTTATCCTAGAGAAATAAGAAATTAACTTTTGATCAGTGGCTTGAAGAACTAAGATTTTAAAACTAGTGATAAAATCATGATGGCTTGCAGGTCATGGACCTATGGGTAAGTCACTTAACGTGCTTTCAGTTGTGTTCCTGAGCACAGGAAGGGAAGCAGAAGCATTGCTGCTCTGCACCCCATGCTGATGTTTGGCTCTGGGGAGGAGGACTATGGGTTAGGATGGTGGGAACCAGGTCCCTCACAAGGAGTAGGTCTTGGAGCCAGCCACCTGGACAAGCATTCATTTGTATTATAGAAACATAGAATCGTAGAATGCTTTGGCTCGAAAGGGGCCTTTAGAGGTCATCTAGCCCAACCCCCCTCCAGTGAGCAGGGACATCTTCAACTAGACCAGGTTGTTCAGACCCCGATCCAACCTGACCTTGAATGTTTCCAGGGATGAGGCTTCCCCTATGTCTCTAGGCAACCTGTTCCAGTGTTTCACCACCCTCATGGTACAAAATTTCTTTTTTATATCTAGTCTAAATCTACCTCCCTTAGTTTAAAGCCATTACTTCTTGTCCTATCACAAAACACCTTGCTAAAACAATTTTCCCCATCTTTCCTACACGGACCCTTTAAGTACTGAAAAGCCACAATAGGGTCTCCCCGCAGCCTTCTCCAGGCTGAACAACTCCAACTCTCTCAGCCTTTCCTCATAGGAGAGGTGTTCCAGCTCTCAGATCATTTTTGTCGCCCTCCTCTGGACCCACTCCAACAGCTCCATGTCTTACTTGTGCTGGGGGCTCCAGAGCTGGATGCAGGACTCCAGATGAGGTCTCACCAGAGCAGAGCAGAGCAGCAGAATCACCTCCCTCGACCTGCTGGACATGTTGCTTTTGATGCAGCTCAGGATAAGGTTGGCTTTCTGGGCTGCGAGTGCACATTGGTGGCTCATGTCCAGCTTTTCATCCACCAGTACCCCCAAGTCCTTCTCAGCAGGGTTGGTCTCGATCCCTTCATCCCTCAGCCTGTATTGATAGTGGGGGTTGTCCTGACCCAGGTGCAGGACCTTGCACTTGGCCTTGTTGAACCTCATGAGGTTCACACAGGCCCACTTCTCAAGCTTGTGCAGGTCCCTCTGGATGGCATCCCATCCTTCTGGTGTGTCAACTGCACCACTCAGCTTGGTGTCATCTGCAAACTTGCTGAGGGTGCACTTGATCTCACTAAGTCATTGATGAAAGTATTGTACAGCACCAGTCCCACTACAGACCCCTGAGGGACACCACTTGTCACCGGCATCCATCTGGACATCAAGACATTGACCCTCTTGCTGCGACCTTCCAAGCAATTCCTTATCTACCGAACAGTCCACCTATCAAATCCATATTTCTCCAATTTAGAGAGAAGGATGTTGTGACGGACTTTGTCAAAGGCTTTACAGAAGTCCACATAGGTCACATCCATAGCTCTTCCCTTGTCCACTGATGCAGTCACTGGCATGCACATGAAATCCTGAGGGGTGATTAGGAAGAAGGGAAAGGAAAACAGTGAAGAAGTATAAGCTAGGGCACATAGATGATAGAAGGCAATGACACGCTTGTAAAGGTTTGGGGAAGCAGAGGCTGGAAGCAGATGGGGCCCAAGACCCTTCTCTGAGTATTACGGGACAGTGAACACAGATGGCAAACTCACCAGTCAAATGTGTGCATCACTAAATGCAAGGGCAGGTGGGTGATGAAGGAGGCAATTTAGCTGCTAAGGAAAGTACAAGTCTGGGCTGATGATCGCACTTTCAAACCCACCTGAAATGTGAGAAATTAGGTTCCTGATACAAGCTGTGTTGCCCCAATCAGCACACTGCCTATGCACACACTGGTTATGTGTTGTGGGCTGACCATGGCCCGCAGCAAAGCACCCACACAGCAGCTCACTCATCCACCTCTCCCAGTGGGGCAGGGGAGAGAATAGGAAGAGCAAAAGAAAGGAAACCCATGGGTCAAGACAAAGGCAGGATTTAATAAGCAGAAAAAAAGAGCAAAAGCCAAGTGATGCAAAGGCAATCATTCATCACCTCCCATCAGCAGACTGATGCCCAGCCATCTTCTGAGCGACATCTGCCTTGGAAGCCAAAGCTGCTCCACCTCCTTCTTTCTCTTACGGAGTTTTACTGCTGAGTATGATGTTATATGGCACGGAATATCACTCTGGCCAGTTTGGATCAGCTGTCCCGGCTGTGTCTCCTCCCAGCTTCTTGCCCATCCCCAGCCTACTCACTGCGGGATGACAAGAGGGCAGAGTGGGAAGGTGAGAAAGCCTTGATGCTGTGCAAGCACTGCCCAGCAATAACCAAAACATCAGTGTGTTATGGACATTTTTTCAGCCACAAATCCAAAACACAGCACCATATGGGCTGCTCAGAAGAAAGTTAACTTTGTTCAGGGCAGACCTATTACAGTGTGACTTGGTGTTGAATTGTACTATCCCAGGGGTAAGCAAAGCCTCACTGAAGCCTTATTAATTCAGAATAAATAGCAAATTTGATCTTGTTTCTTTGTGGAATAAATAGGGGAGACAATATTGTTGTACCCCAGAGCCCAATGACACCTTCAAACCTGGCACAGACGTCGAGCCAGGGAATCTCAGGTGAGGCTGCTATATGTCTGTGGGATTTTATGGACTAAATCTGTGCAGAGCTACTCTGACACTTCCAGTTCACATCATACTTACTGCCTGTGCATGAACCATCTGTGTACCGCACGTGTCATTAATACTGCAGACGCTGGGGTTGCCAGATTTCTGGCTAGTCAGATGAAGCTACTGTGTAGGTGTTCCCATAAGTTGCCACGTGTCTGGAAGTCCAGCAAATGCAACAGTCCCTTTCCTCCCTCAAATTCTTCCCAGCTAAAATTTCCAGAAAATAACCACCACCTACAGCCAACGGTCTGATGTATGGTAGCTGTGCTTTCAAGAGCATTTTCAGTTTTACAGTTTACTGTTTCAGGAAATGAGACAAGGGGATAACCATGCATGCTTTGCACATAGAAACAGTGGTTACTCCAGTGCTTTTTAGTTGATGTGCCCAATTTTCTGAACAGAAAATTTTGTAGCAGACTTCTATGAGTGTATGTATGTATGTGTGTAAAGGAGGCTTAAGAGAACAAAACAACATAAGAACAGTACAGATTATTCAGTAAAGATAGTACAAAGAAGATGAGACTGTTTACTTTTATGTTTGATAACAGAAGAAGTGGCCATTACATTGTGAAAAGCTTTCTAATTTTCTATTGTGTGCTGCTTTGCAGGTGCTCTATGGCAATCTCTGTGAGCTCAGGTACCTAGTGAAACCTCCCCTGGAGTCCACTGCCTGGACACGTAAGTGCACGACAGCTTTCTAACACGTTTACTTTTCTTTTTGATCGAGATGAAAGATCTGCTTCCTTCAGCTGTGGCGTGAAGGAGGGTGGGAGCATACAACGGGACAATAAATCCCCACTGCTCACTTCACCAGCACAAGCACAGGACAGCCGAGGTGTTGGGACTTTCACACTTTCTCCCAGGCATCGGTTTTCCTGCCTGAGCTGCCTCGTGCCTGAATAACTTTGGGACCAGCAGGAAAGCCTTGCTGAGGACTGATATGGAGATGCCATGTACTTCCAGCTCCTGTGGGCTGTGGTGGGGGGTGTCCCTGCTCAGTGCAAGGGGAAGTGAGGCACAGAAAGTGTTTACCAATGGTTGCAAGGCTGTCGCAGGGATGGACATACCTCACTATACACAAAGTAAGATATGCTGCTGCATAGAAAAAAAGACGAGGTAGAGTCAGCCAGTAAAACACTACATGACCCTGGTATAAAATTAACAGTGATGTTTAGGGGACACATTGCAGAGTGCAAAGAAAGCTGGAACAGGTACTTGATCCTCTATGCATTCACAGAAACAGAACAATGTTCTTGTTTTTTCCTGCTGGGGAGACTTAGACTGGACAAACATGTTTCCTTCTATAATTTCTCCTCCTAACAGAAACAACCCACCAAACCCTTGAAAATCCGCTAACTGCTTAGGGTAACAATGACACAGTCAGAGGCAGACCTTTTTCCAGAGGACCCCGGGTCCGTGCAGTGCAGAGAATAATAGTGAATCAAGGCAAGAAAGAATATACAGCTTGCCTATCAGGGATGTAGTTCATTTGCTAGTCTGGTCATGCTAGACATCCTGTGATGTAGGTATGATCCTCGCCATCACCTTCAACACCTCAGCCGCACTCACAGGTTGAATGGTCTGTAAAACCCCTTCCTCTTGGCTGCCATAAGTTGGAGGGGTTTTGTAAAAAATCAAAGTGCGGTAAAAAATCAAAGTGCGGTCTTGCAATCAAAGATTGTGTCATGAGGCATAGGCAGGACGAAGAAGAAATTGAGGTTGCACAAAAGTACCATAAATGTCTTGTTTTCTAATTTTTACAATTATTTTATTAGCATTTTTGCAATGTTTTAACACCAGTCAGAGAATGGCAGAGAAAGGGAGAGAAAATAGGCTAAGAGGATCCAAATGTTTGGAAAGGCCAGTTAGGAAAACTCTTTTCCACAGAGTGTAATGTTGTTGGGAGCAGGTTGAAAGGCAGCGGGTGACAGCTTTTTTCCTTGTGGGTGGAAGTCAATAAACACTGCTCACACAGAAAACCAGTGCTGTACTAGCTGTGCTGTAGCTTTGTTTGTTTGCGTATATTTTTCATACTGCTCATGAAAGTCCCATTTGAAAGCACTTTTCAAAAGGATTAAAGCTCATGGTCATGGATTACTACTGTTTCATACCCAGAGAGAGCAAGTTATTGATTCAGAAAAATAGAGCTTTTGATTTCCTTGAATGTGAATGTGTGTTTATTAATATTTATACACTCCTCTGGAGGTGCATGGTGCTGTGCAGACCACTGAGATGACAAGGTCCCTGCCCTAGGATGCTTACAAGACAGAAAACACAATGAATTACGACATCGACTAACAAGGGTCACAGAGGGTGTGAAAGAGAAAATGAAACAACAGAAAGCAAAAGAAAGGGAATTTGTTTCATGAAGGAATCATTATTTACAAAGCGTGGCCATCAGGTAATTTGATTCCCTTTGGCTTTTATTTTGGATTTGTATTTCACTTTGTTTTATTATGTTTAATAATCAGGCATGGGTGAGATAGTGCATAACACTAGAGCTGAGATTAATGATGAAAGGCTAAGAGAAAGCTGTGGCTCTCAAGGAGGGATTTGAGAAAGAAAAGCATTTGATTTTTCACTCATTAGAAGCAGGTAGACTCAGGCACAGAAGAGTTTCACACTTGCGTTAAACTTTAAATTAACCACATGTGTAAGTCTTTATGGGAATAGGGGACTAATTGGGTAGATTAGAATACAATTAACAGTGAAGTCTGGCTAGCACTAATTGACAATGTTTAAAGAGTGGAAAAGCTGATAAAATCTTGCCTAGTTAAAAAAATAGCTATGAAGATATCTGGGGAGGGAAGGGACCCTTTGCCATTACAGGATGAATGCCAGCAACAGAAGTACAGATGAACTTGGTGCTCTTGTCTTGTTTCTATAACCTCACTCAGCTGCACTGATTTTTCTTCCAAGATCCATTTCAATCTCCTCTCAAGTAAGCCCATTACTGACCCACAGTAACCTTCATCATCCTCAGACTTCACAAACGGGAAGATGCTGAGCTGGCAGGGCAAGGTCAGCCAATGAGAACCTTCTCCAAAATTTAGAACTGTTTCATTACAATGTTTTCTGAAAGGTTCTAAATGCCTTTAACTACTTTGGGAAATAACCACAGTTATCCAAGTGACAGAGCTTTGTGTGCATATTTGCCGAGCACTCAGCCATCTAATGAAACACAGCTGAAAAGTTATGCCGGAATTTTCCAAGAGATACCAGAGTTTATTCTATTCATACATAAAATTTAGCAATACTTTAAAGAGCAGCCTTTTACCAAATAACTTCCACATGTCAAAGATGTAAAAAAACCCCCTTCTTCATATTTTTGGAGCTGTCTCAAAAGTTATGAATTTTTAAAAGAATGCTTGGCTTTCCTAACATTATCATCAGAGAAGGCAAATTATCAATACAGGTTTTATGCCTGGTATCTGCAGAAACTTGAACTTTGTGTTGTAAAGTCTTACACCATCTGCAAAACAATTAGTGTTGAAAAGTGCCTAACCATCTTCTCTTTTGAAGGGATGGCAGGGAAGAGTCAGACCCTGTGTTTGAATCTGACCTTCAGTAGTTAACTGCCCTTCGCAATGCGTTGTGTAAAGCTCTCTGTGTCTAAACAAGTTCTCTGACTGAAGGAGGAAAAATATATGCTGAAATGTCTCCAATGATGGGACTGCTTGCAATAAATGGTTAAATCAATAGTGATAAAACTTTAGATGCTTGGTGTCGAGAGGGAATAGTGTGTGTGTAAGTTACTTTGAGAACCATATGTAAATGACTATTTAGTTTTTGTTTCCAAGATAATAAAGTACTGCATTTAAATATTGGAGCAGTACAACTCTTGCTCTTCTTATAAATGAAAGAATTATGCCTGATCTCTGTTTTGCCTTTTTTCTTAAATGTGTATTCAGCAGTGTCTGTGACCATACAGATAGTCACAGGCACAGGTGTGTATATAGGCGTAATCAAAGACCATCATCTTCCGTTCTTACACCCTGAGCTAAGGTCATGACTACCACGAATCAGAAGAAAGGATGATATTCACCTACACAGAATATAAATCATGTTGAAAACAATAGTTATGACATGCTTTAATAAAGCATAAAAATTTACATCACCTGAGTGAAAGAGTCAAAGTGACTTCTGTTATCTCCTCTGCCCTCACAGACTTGCCTTACCACTGGAAAACTGACCAGTCCAAACAGACATTTGAACACGAGTCACTCAAGTTTCACAGTGTTTTCAGGAAAAATAATTATTTAGAAAAGATAAGGTATTTCCAACACAGTTTTCATTGGCTGTGCAGATTTTTCATAGACTGTTAAAAATTTGGCTTTGTCAAACTTCCCATTTGACAACATAATCTTTTGTATAAGTGGAGCCCCTGAGAGTTGTGTGTTAACGGTGCTCCACACATGCCTTATGGCATATTGTCAGATGAAAGGCCAATGTGAAGAACATCTTTCCCTGTCAAGTACTTACCCATTGTGTCCTTCTTCAGTACAGGCTGAGGAATAAAGGCGAGGACTCCACTGCCTCCTCCTGAAGACTAGTTAATAAACAGAGCGCAAGCAAAGTCTCCAGTTACATTTTTGTTCTATATTTTCTGAAAGTTATGATGATTGGAATTCACTTAAGAAGAGCCATCTCTGATTTTTATTACAAGATATAAAGAAATCCAGAAGCACGATTGTTTCTGTAGCGTAATCTCAACATATTCATGAATGCAATGCCCATAAATGCAAGCTGCTATTGCAGTGAATGCTCTTATTTTGGCGTACGTGCCTTACTGTGTGCATTGTGTTATGTTACTCCCATTTGTGCCTGCCAGTTGCAATCCTCCATACTTTCAGAATTAACGTAACTTTTCCCTTTTGCCAGAATCTCTACTAGCTACTTTTCATTAGTCCCCTTGGTATTGTATTGCTTTAAAAAATCTGATGCAAAAGTTTAATCTGATATGACTTTGAATTATACTAATGGCAATGAAAAGCCTGAATATAACCAGTTGTGTATGCTGTAGAATATAAATTCGTATGAGCACAGTATTTCACCACCGGATTCAGCTATAGTGAGTGAATTCTTGTTATATACAGCCTGGGTGTGTTCTCATTTTAAGCAGGGCATTTGCATTGCTGGCAACAAAGAAGACATTTACAGCTAAAGGAAGAGTACGATTCTTGTCCCTCAATTTTTCGGTGATTTAAAGTATACTGTAAAATTTTTTAAAAAGGTGCCTTTTCACAATAAGCATTAAAGAAAACCCCAAACTCTGACAGTCTTAAATAGGACTTTTTTTTTTCTTCCGACATAAACATCTGTTCTTAATGCGGGTTTGAGCACTTGGCTAATTTAAAATTTATTTTTAAACTGCTGAGAGGTTTATATTTGGAAACAGCTGCTGAGCATGGCCCTGTAGCTACCTTTAGCAATGTTTTATTATCTTGACTAAGCTCATAATGGTGATTCTCTGCTCTACCACTGACATCTTAATGGCTGCCTCACCAATACTGATGTTGTAGGAAGTATATGGGACTGACTTTTACATCTATAATGATATGGTAATGTGAGCCATTACGATGTCAGTGGTGGTTTATTGGCATTATGGTTTAAGATTATGAGGGTATTACAATGCCATTGCAAACAAATACTACTGTTTTTAAAATAAGCAGATGAAACAGAGAAAAGTGCCAAAATAGTTGTAATATTAAATTCACAATAGCAAGATAGTGTTTGCTTAAGGCAGTCACTACCCTAAAATTCATCTGTTATCTGCATAATTCAGCAATGCATACTGTGCAGTCATCTGCTGGAGATTCCACAGCATCAGGCAGAATTAAGAAATGACCCAGGGTAAATACATTTGCCCATTTTGTGCTTTATAGGATTCAGCCTAATTTTAGACCCTATCAGCTGGAGGATCAGAGCCTGCAGTCAAAAACTGTCTGATACCAGGGAGAATATCTCTGAATTTCCAAAGCCAACAGGGTATAAAACAAAGCTGTGTTTTTATTGTCTGGTTTTCCAGTTCCAAGAGGAGGACGATTAGAAGCCAAAATAGGAAACAGCAGAAATCAGACAACATTGTCTGGTGAGAGCTTTTGTAGATCAAAACAGCAGATCTGCGAACATGAGCTCAGGCTAGACTGCAAACTGACCTGAAATTCACACCTGACCATGAGGTTTCCAGAAGAGGGTTTTGAAAAACATTTGAGAAAAATCTGTTCCCATGGAGTCCGTGTTTACATGCTGCATTGGGCTTTCTTATCTAAACTCTTCCCAGGAAAAGTATGAAAAAGAACAATTTTCAATTGACTTGATACAAAGTATTTTGATTAATACCTTGCAAGAAATTTGGAGCAAACATAGTAAAGAACTGCTAAGAAAGGCCAAAGAAATGAATCTTCCATTCATTTCATGTGTTCTGAGGGTCATATTTGTTTTTGCCTCATAAGAATATAGCAGCTTCATCTACATAAGCAAGTACTGTGGCACAGTAGGAATAGATCTATAAAGCAAATCAGTTGACACTGCAGCACCAGCATCCACACTGCTCACATTTTGGAGCTTTGCTGCAGATTAGTTTGGATCAGACTCTTCTGGTCTCTAGGACTGAATGCTGGTTAGCGGTTGAAGACCATCAAGTGTACTTCTGGAGTGCATCCTCTGGTTTAGTTTCATCTGAAATAAATCCAGTTCATCCTTGCATGTGATAGCTCTGCACAAAGTCAAGCACAGTTAAGTGAGGGCAATTGGGAGATTCACTTCATGAATTTGTTCCTGATCTGAGCTAAACACTAATGGAGATGCACCAAGGGAGTTCCACGCTCTTGATCCAGTCCTACAGAAGTTTGTTTCTTTGTGGCTCTGAGTCTTCTTCTCTGTCAGTGGCTTCATAACTCTGGTGGAACATAGGTGTTGTGGGAAATCAGAGCTGATGAAACCATCTCAGCCCTGAGTTTGAGGACAGGATTAGTTCTGCAGAGTGCTCTGAGTGCAACAGGAGTGAAGGCAGCAGCAAACAGCAATCTAAGCATGTACTATGATGCTTAGTACATGGGACAGAGGATTCAGATTAACATTTGGTATTGAACCTAACCCACTGTTATCACTGACCTTACAAAGCTCTGAATAATCCCATCATAGAACTGATCATTGCATCTTAAAAGTAGCTGAGGTGTTTATTATCTCTATTAAATTTACTCAGAGGTGATACCAGAAATCCACTCCTCTCATAGTTGGAAGCCTTTTAATTTCTGTGTGAAGTTTATTCAGGCCAGTATATACCCATTTGTTCCTGGCTCAGTCTTGTGTCTATTCAAATAATCCTATTAGAAGAATTTACAGAGGAGAGTCATTTCACCTCTCAGCCTTTCAATAGCAGACTGCCAAGTCCAGGCTTCTTCACAGCCTGTCAGAATATGGGCTTGCTGTCCTTTGATCACTTCTGCAATGGTGAGCCCACCAGGATGAATTTCCCTTCCTGGAGCTTGACCCTGCTGGAAATACTGATATATCCTCAGATTAGTCTTGTGTCTTCTTATTGCCATAATATACTGGCACTTCACTGTCACCATGCCTTTACCCAGTATCTCCATGTCTTCCTCTTTACTCTTATTTCTAATAGGGGTGCTCCCAGCTTTTAACAGAAACTTTTTCTGTAATAGAATATTTTTACAGGCATGACCTTTCATGTCTATTATTAAATTTCCTCTATTACTTAAGTCTTCAAGGTTATGCAGTCCCTGTGGTATGGAGCTGCACTCTGGACCTTTGCTGCAAAGAATGCCTCAGCAAATTTCAGCGATGTGGGTTTTTTTTCTGTGCCATGTTCATGCATAAAATTCCCTCCAGGCCAGGGTTTCATTTCCCATTACAAATAGTATCATCTCTCCTTCAGCTAGTTAGCTATGCAATATAGAAATCTCATATTAATGTGCATATTTTTCTCTTTAATAAATAATTTTCCATTTGACATTATAGCTCATAATTTTCTGAAGACTCTCACTAACTGTGTTTAATCTGTCTGGAGAATAACACACAATATCTAAGAGTTTAACATGTAAACTGCCAAGCAGATGATATTAACAAATTGAACTATTTTCAGTCAAGTGAAGTGCTGTATGGAAACATGAGGCCCATGCATGAATTACCAGCTCTAGCCATGTGTCTGTTAGATAATACATAGTCTTCCAGTGAATCAAGGCAATAGCGGACATTTTACCACTGAAATGTTTTAGGTATCCAAGTTTGAAGAATCTGGAGGCCCCAAGAATCAGAAGTACTCTGCGGGTAGCCTGGTCTGAGGATGAAGGAGGTGGTGAAGAAGTTTTTCACATCATTCTCCTGTCATATCACGGTCATCTCAGGTTCTGCTTATTTTTGAAATTAGATATGCTTTTTGCAGTTTTTTGTTTGGAATATTGAAGGTATTTCCAAATGACTTATTACAGTGAAAGTAATTAGAACAGCAAAACCACCAAAGAATACATAACACTACTTTTATGTTAAGCTTGCCCTGATTATATTAAAGGTGTAACAATTCTTCCAAGGTCCAGATGTACAGTACGGCAAATCACTGCAGAATCTGAAGAGTTCTGTTCAGCCTGAAAAGCAGAATAGGTCAGCAGGTATTTGTTGATCATTGTTCATGCACTCAGCTGTTGACTACTTGCAGGTAACAGTCTTCACAAATACTTTACCACTATCAGAAAGGTTTTGTTAATAACAAAGACACAGCAGTAATCATTGCAGGCTTTGCCCGAAGGAGAGTTAACTATGTGTGTTGACTGAATCATGGTAGAGATGACTAACCTGGGTAGAAGGATGTTCCACCCAAAGCACGACATTTTTTCATGGTGGCTTGAGTGAGATCTGAGGATGGCGGCTGCAGGATTGCTCTGGAGATTTTCTGCTTGGGTCTTTGCAGTCTTGATTAAAAAGGAGTTAACTCCTAAATGGGAGTTTGTGAGATGTCACCAAGTAGTTGATTTTCATTGTTAAATCCTGAATGGACTATGATATGATTGGAAATTAATTCTCAACACATGAGATATTGAAAATGTCTGTGAGCAGGCATCACTCTTCCCTTGTGTGTCATGTTTTTCCCTTCATCTCCTGCAGTGGTTTTCATTTCTTTAGAGATGAGAAATCAGTAGAGGTGTGGAACTTTGTGGACTTTTCACATATACAGCTCCTTCTATAGCACATAGAAATTAATTTTTCTTGATTACCTTTTGCAAACTCCTCCGAAGATGTGCACAGACTCCTAGAGGGCTTTCTAATCACTGTGATTAATAATGCAGGTCGTTTAAGCTGTGGGATCTTGTTTTTATGTGTAGACGGAAACAATCTATATTGGGAGGAATTAGGTTAAGGGAGCACTGTGGAGACGAGCAAAACAAGAACGTGCATTGCTGTTCAGCAGTGAGGAAATTCAAGGGTGTTCTTTCTGGGCAAGAGGCTGAAAATATACATTCAACAAAATGCCCATTGCCACTTTGTAGTCTTAAATTAGCAACTGTAGCATTTCTAACAACCTGTTTGTAGAAATATTTATGCAGCAAACCTCCAGGCAAGATGTCTCGAAAGGACAGAGGGAGGTGCCAGCAAAACTGGAAAGGGAGGCTCAGAGGCTAGGCTAGGAAACCTACTGAGTGGCATAATAGGCCTGGCGTGTGGATGCATATGTATAGCTCCTCATCAGATCTTTCTCTTTCCCTCCATCTCAGCAAGGGGTAGCTAGTTATCTCACCCACTGACCTGTGTCTGTCAGCAGGCTGCTTGGCACAGGCAGCCGGGAAACTAATTCTTCTCTGCACTGGGAGATGTGGAAATGCTATCAGGGGCTGCATGACACAACCAAATAAAATGCACGAGCAGAGGTAAGAGCCTGTCTGCAGTGCCTGGAAAAAGCTTCACCGGTTTCTTCAGTCCTCGCATCCAGCTGAGAGCACACAGCCTGACCTCTGTCAGCTCAGCTGAGGGCAGTGATCAACAGAAATTGCCAAAGCAAGAGCAAGGGACACAGAGGAGGGTACCAGCGGGTTCTAACGTGGCATGTGCCTCTGGGGTGCCAGATCCCTGCCATCCTATTCATTTCTCAGTGAAACAAAACTCAGAGTTTGGAGCTTACAATCTTCATTCAAAGTCCCAAACTGTCACTAGCATGCAACCACATTTTCACAAGCATCATTTACATTTGGAAGCATCGCTAAGTTGCTCTGCAAACCCATTGGGAAGATATTGCAGCTAGCTTTTTAAAGAAAATTATATTTCCCTGAAAGAGCCTGCTAGTTCGTCTCTTTTTCCTGAGTGAGCTGGAGGATGAGAAGTTCAGTAATTTCAAACCTCCACTGTTTTGGGACGTCTGCTCAGAGTGCCAATGGCAAAGCTATTTCCAGGGCTCCACAAGCCTCACCAACAGGATCTAGCCTGGGAAACCATCAGTTCATTTCACATACCAGCAGGCCACAATAATGCCATTGGACACTAATAATTTTCAGTAACTACCAGATTGGATTAAATTCCAGTTAGTGGCCTAAAGGTCAAATGCCTTAGCACTCCTCAAGAGGACCCTTGTTCTTGTTACTCCAGTGGAGATTGTGCACATAACCATATTCTCACAGGGATAAGCATGCACAAATAGGTCAAGAGCTAAAAGTACAGGATCAGCGTCCTGTTTCATCCAGGAGGTGAAGCATCTCTCCATCAGAAAGCCTGCTACCTGGGGCTGCCAGACCCTAACTCAGCCAAAGGAGAGACACAGAGGTCAGGCTGTAATGGTAGGTGCTTTGCTTGGGTGTAGCAGTTACCTCTCTCGATTGATTAAACAGGGAGCTGAGGATATTGGACATGGGTCTTTCAGAGCCTTCCAGAGGGTAGGAATCCTAATTCTATATAATTCTAATACAGAGTGACTTTGCAAATTCCTCAAGATTAGCAGTGTTGCTAATCTTCAAAGGAAAATCCCTTTATATTTGAATCCTGAAAGCCTTGGAGAGAATATTTTGAGGTGGAATTGTCATTACATGAAGAGTATTCAGAAAAAAAACAATCAATTTGGTTGCAACAGCCAGCAGTTTGCTTTGCTTATATTTTGCACACTTTTCTACTCATTGGCTGAAGTGTACTTCATGGGATGATTACGGGCCTTCATTTGTGACTTTGGGTATTTCTTCTATCAATGATCTTTCCTTGTATTTACTGTTGGTGCATTCAGGCACATCTGGTCTTCTAGTCTTTAGTTTGATACAGAGTGCTGAGAAATAATTTGTTGTCACTGGTGAGCAGGGCTTTGTGAGACAGATGTTCCAGGAACAGCAGACCTAGAAGGACCTGAGCTTTCTATAGTACTATGCATTTTTTAGACAGTAAATGTTTATTCCATATTGTCTTTGATTTTTGGGGACTTGACTCAATAATCTGTGTGATCTCTTGCAGACCCATGCTCCAATATTCCCAGAAATGCACAGTACATTTAAACATCTGCTTCATGCCTGGAACAGCAAGCGCTTCCTGTCCCTCTCATTTTAACCTATTAATTATGACTTTATCAAATACACCAGTCCTATAAGTCAAACGGCTAAAAATTCAAGTTCCACGTTTCAGTAACAATATTAACTGCGAAGCTGGTGGCTAGTCTGGATAATGGCTGGCTGGTGAGAGCATTAACAGGCTGTGGCAAATCTTGTTAGCTCTAAATACCTTGAGAAAAGACAATAGACTGCTGATAATGACTGCTTTGTCAAGAGTTACTAATAAAAGGATTTTTAAGGAATAAGAAAGTCACTTGTGAAGGAAGAGGGTTTTTTTTCCTCCTTAGAGTTTTGAGGATGATTTGAGATGGTACTGAAAGCTTAGGAAGTGGGAGGATGACCCTGGCAATCATTTGGTTTTAGAGATACTGAGTAAGGCAGCTGGTGTGTAAATGGGATGGAAGACTTGATCCTCATACTCTCTTCCTTCTTTTTTCTAAGAGAAAAACAACAAAGTACAACAAATTCTTGAAATGAGAAGTTCAAATATTGAATGTGTTGAATTGCTTGAAGGGTTATGTTTCTCTTTGCTGTAGTTATACATATCAAGAAGATGTGTTACTGGAGAATATCTATGCTGTGTCCTGGGTTTGGCCAGGACAGGGTTAATTTTCACCGGACTCCAGGAAGGGGCACAGCTGGCACAGCCTCGGGGTGGGGGCTGACCCCACCTGGCCAAACAGAGCCGGGTATTCCATACCATGTGCCATCATGCTGGGTTCCGGTGGAGGGGGGGCGGCGTGGCGGGGACTGACTCGCGGCTCGGCAGCGTGCGGCGCCGGTCCTGTCCGGGAGAGCGGGTCTGTGGGGTCGTGCGGTCTGTTCTGTGTATTCCCCTTATCTGTGTCGTTGTTGTTGTTGTTCCCTTTGTTTGCTGTTCTGTTAAGCTGCCCTTATCCCGACCCACCAGTTTTCTGCCTGTTTCTTTCCATTCTCCTCCGCACCGCGGCAGGGGGAGGGGCGGCCGCGTGGCGCTTTTGTTGCCGGAGGCAGCCGAAACCAAAACAGCTGACACCTGGAGAAGTCTGATTGCTGATACGCGCAGTGTTTTTGCTCCCCAGTACTTTCGGGAAGAATAATGAACCCAGAAAGGCTCAGGATATAAAAGCCATGTCTAGAATGAAGCTGAAAGGAGCAGAATAGGCAGCAGACCCAGATCTTTATCTCATAGAAGTTTCCCATCACTTTACATATGCTTTACTCTTCTAGACAGCTGTGCTCAGGTGGTTTTTACACAGAAACAAGTAAGATGCTGCCATGAACACCACCACACTGTGCCCTAGAACCCAGACAAATGCTTTATCCCTCAAGCCAGAGGTGATGGGAGCTTTGACAGAAACTTTTTGGAGAGGGTAGAGGAGAAGAAGAATAAAGCTCCTTTGTTTGAAAGCTGCATTTCATGACCCAAGGATTACACGGACAGACATTTACGGGAAAATGTAAGCAGCCCTCTGCTGCCAGTTCAGTGGCCCAGCACACCAAGGAGCAGGGAAATGCTAGGGTTTGGCACAACACTTCTTCCAAAGAATTGAAGCAGTCATACCTCTTCTATTTGATCTCTGTAGTTGTTCTCCACCACCGAGTTTTCACATAGGTAGTTGGTCAGATTGCATTACAGAAAAATCAGATTACATTACAAAGATCGAGGCTGTCTATAGTTAGGATTTGGGTTTAGGTGAAATTATTAAAGGTTGTTTAAATCTAGCAAAGGGCCAAGAAGTGGGGTTTTGCAGCTGCTATTCACCATGGCAAGTTCTTGCCTTTTGAGATGTGAAGTTTGCATTCCTAATTTTATTTCTCCTTTGGTGAGGCACTCTCACTATCTGGACAGCAGTACCAGTGGAGATGCTTCTGTCAAGACATTTGCTCAGGATCTGGCAGCTGCAACAAGGAAGTCCAATGATTGCATGGGGCAGGGGAGCTGTGCTAAATGGGTAAATGTCTCTCACGTCTGAATGACCCTTGACAAACACTGCCACATTCTCTTATCGATGTGTTTACTAACTTCCTTGAATGTTATTGGAAAAGGTACATGCTCACTGAGGAATGAAAGGAGACATCTCTCATTTAAAGCAGATCCCTTGCTCTTCTTGCACATGTGGTAACACATTTCTTCTTGCAGCCAAAAGCCACAAGCTGGCCCATGTCTTCTGCACTCATCGACTGCGACTGGGTTTCTAAAGTAACATGTTGCTTAAAGTTGTATCTTACTGGTTTTCCTTGTTCTTTCTTTACCTGCACCATAGTTTAAACATCACAACTTTGATTTGTCTTCGTTGCTATATCTTTATATGAGAGAGGGTCAGAGATTTCTGTGTAATATTCTCTAGTAATATGTATGAGCAAGGACTGACTGGACTGACTGGACTGGCTGGAAGGAGGAACTGGAAGGGAAATGGGATGGCTTTCTTCACTTTCACAGTGTTTAATTGCAGCCATGTGCTTTGATAATAACTTTAATTTGCTGCTGGTGATTTGCTGTTCTTAGGCACCAGGCTACATTATAAAATAACAGCTCATTTGTGGGAGGCCCATATTTGCCCACCATCACATTGTCCCTGTCTCCTCCGAGACAGCCTGTGAGCTCGCTGCCACTCTCAGACCTGATGAGCTAAACAGCCATGCCCGTTGGTACCATGGTTTGTTGAGTATTTTTGATTGGTGAGACCAGTAGGCTCAGGTAAGTTGCAGGATCTGAAATGAGAATCCCCTCTGGCAGCTACGGCGCCTGTGGTTCTTGGGTCTGTCTTTCTGGGAACCAAAGCTTGCTCCAAGCCGTGCATAGGTCTCAGTCCATTCCCACAGGTTGTGTGCCATATGGGAGAGGCACATTTCCAAACTCCAAGTCTCAGAATGCAAATTTTCAACCTAGAAGTGGCTCAGGTGAGGTTGGTAGAAATAGATAGAAGTGAGTCATGGTGCTAGACTATCATTTAGAACCTGTATTCCTGCAGAGCTGATTCCTCTTTCTAATATGAAAGGTCCCAAATCTTGTCCGTATATTGACTTATTCATTAATAGTTTGTCTGTATGAATAATTCACCATCTACGTACTATATGTCTACTTTAAATGCATTACAAAGCATATATTAGACAGAGATTGACCTCTACTGTGGTTAACACCGAGATTTATTGTTCCAGGAAGCTCCAGATGTATTGACTTGAATCAAAGCCTGGAGGTTCAATTGAAGTTGATACTGTATTCACAAAAGGCCACAAGTCACATTTCTTCTGTATTCTGCTTTGTGAAGGATGTCAGTTCTCTTTCTTTAATTTTTTTTTCACTGAGGCTGGAGTGTAGCTGTAATCATAAGCTGTTTGCCTAGTTCAGTCTGGCCTTCCCATTTTATTTAGCTGCCTCTGAGTTCCTGTCTAAATCATTGTTAATGGGATGCCTCACTCTAGCCTGAAAATAATACTTTTTGTTTTCATCTACACTACTAAATGTTTTTCTTTCTAAATCGAATATTTCGGTGTAAAGTGGCAGATTCTTTGCCTTTTTCTCTTTAACCCAGGAGCAAGTCTACTTTCAAAAAAAAAAAAGATCCTATTCCAGTGTGCTAAAATGGAATGGGCTTGCTAACAGTAAGGCAACAGTGGGGACAAAACACTTTGAATTTTCTTCCTGTTTTGTCTCTCAGTGTTGAAAGTAAATGAGGAAAGAAGATGTCACAGACGGGCTGGGGGAGTGTGACCTCCTCTCTAGCTGCTGTATCTGATATTATTCCGATTTTGCTAGTGATTATTAGTGTGACCTTCTTATTCCTTTTCTATTTCCTTTTAAAAAAAATGCTCTGGTATCTTTGCACCACCACCATGTGCTGCACATTTCATTGCTAAGCAACAATCAGCAGTGCACAGCCTGAGCACTACGTATGAACTTTCCTTTTCATCTCCAAAGCAGAGCAACTTTCACCCCATATCACTGAAGCTGATCCTTGAAGGATGTGCTCCTGAAGTGGCGGAGCGTGGAAAGCCAACACTCAGACTTGTGCGCATGTGCACTCCAGCTCTGTCATGGTGCTCTCATGAGGAAGCCTTCCTTAATTAGACATGTGCATGCGTGCTCCCACCCTTGCACCAGTGTGGAAGGAATATTAAGGACTAGAGTCACATCCAAAGAACTGAGATACCCTCGTTTGAGGATGGGAACTGTCATGGAAAGAATAATTACCAAAACCAAGGAAGACAGGAAAGCAAAGGCTGTTCCATTTCTTTCAATCCAAAGCCCTCCTAAATATGTAAGCTTGCAGCTTGCATGAGACCTTCCTGTAGCCCCAGCAGCACACAGATAAAAGAGGAAAGGGAAACTGAGGCATGTTCAATAGGAAATGGTCTGAGCAGGATCTTTAAATTACGGCTGGTAGCAGGGAGGTTATTATGAAATTTACAGTTGCTAGCGAAAACAGATGATCCTTAGTGCATGAGTAAAAGTCCAATCAGAGAGAATTTAGTTCTAGCCATGAAACGTACAAAAGCTGGGATAAGGAGTAGTATTTTCATGGCAAATAGATGTTCTTGAAGCGCCTACTGAAAAAAACTCCAAAGTACTGGTCACTCAATGTCTTGAACCTTCCCAGCTTTAGTCCTGGTACAATAGTACTTCCTTTGATTTAGATTCTGAATCTTTACCTTTATTACAACACAGAGAGGTCACAGAGAAGAAAATCAAACTGACTCTCCAGAGAGATTGTCACAGCTTCAGACTCTGCCACCTGATTTCGGTCAGAGACTCCAACATAAAGCAGGAGTGAGTGCTACATCGGAGGCAGTGCGGGAGATCAAAGTAAAGCACACATGATATGAATATCTCTCCGATCACTCTGGTGGCTTCTTACAGTGTTACAAATCCAAAGATATGCTGTTAACAATATTGTCCAGGTAAAAGGTAACCAGAAGTTGATACTGTCTGATAGAAATGGGAGAGCTGCTGTAAGTAGTAATTAGTTATCCCCATGAGGTCACTCACCATTACACTTCGGTAGAGTGCCTGAACCTATTAATAAATCTTACTCAAAGTTCAGATCCCGGTCTCTCGGCATATGCTTATGACTCTCAGCGGGAACTGGTGTAAGATCCTTTGTATGGGACTATAGGGAAAAATTCAGCTTCTCACCCAATATAAAGCAAGTGGGAGAAATTCCAGTACCTGCAGGAGAGATTCCTGATACTGAAGGGTGTCTGATATATTGCTTGTTGTAATGGATGGCTCCAAGCAAAGTGTACACAGACTGCTTTTAAGGATCTGGTTTAATTGCTTCATCTTGCACTCAGCTTGCGGTATATGTGGCATTCCCCTGATTGTACAGAACTAGGAGCAGATAACTGCAAACCACAGGCCATTATCTATAGCTTTTCGTCACGGAGAGGCTGCTGGGCAGATGGGGACGTTCAAACCCATTCCTTCTCTTCTGGCCTTGACAAGTCCTCAGAGAGCACGAGCTTGCACTGCCTCAGCTAGGATTTAAAGGTGTGCTGTGGTTCTTGCTGGCTACACCTAACTAACGTGTTCTAAATACCTGCCCTGCAGAAGGCAATGCCCCTTAACACGGGTGAAACTGGTGAATACGCTTGCTAGTAGAAGAGGCTGCAAGGTAACTGCCCTGCTCTTAAAAAATGTGAATGCTCTAGCACTTGGCTCATTCTTTAAAATATGGATTCCCATAATTTAATTGCATGTGCTAGCACTTTATTTCTGATCATAAATATTCCAGAAGGCATGGCTTTTGAGTGGCACGATGCTGGATCTGCAAGAACAGCGTGTCTGGTTTGAATTCAAAGGCAAGGGCATTTATTTTACAAACCGCCATTCTGTTAGTAGAACTATAGTATTGTTTCTATTCCTAGTAATAATTGGAGTTAAGATTTTCAGGGAAAGCAGGAAGGCAAATGACAAAATCTTCGTCAGTTCCTTCAAACAGGCAGGTGCCACAGCAGTTTCAAAGTCATCACCACGGCCGTGTCTGGCTGAAGTACTCTGTGAGGCTCTTCTGTGTTCAGTTTTCAGATGAAAGTAACAGATTACTCCCACTGAAGTCAAGGCACAGATACAATCTCAGGTACATGTTACTATTGGTGCAAGTAGCACACACCAAAAATCATTCTTTGACCGTGAACAAATACTTGCGCTTTGCAAATCCTGCTTCTAACAAGCCTTCGGCAGAGCACAGACCAGAGGCCATCTAACGAGTAACTCATTGCTCCGCACTCCCACACCGAGGTCCGGTTGGGTTGCTGACCCCGGCGCAGGGTCTGCTGTGCTGGGGTGGGCCTCAGGCCGAGCTGGTTCATGAAGGGCTTATTGGTTTTATTACAAGAAGCTGAGGACGATAATATTCATTTGCCCATGGCTGGGTGGGCTTGCCATGGCATTGTACAATCTCAGTTTAAAATGCAGTTGATAGGGGGGCAGCTTGCTGACCTGTGAAGGCAAAGTAATGTTTGTCTAGCAGGATGTGTCTAGCAGGGGTATTAACCTTTGCCAGTCCCTTTACAGAAAGTGTGAGCCATAACCTCCTGCTCTAAATGTGCTGCTGTGCTTTGTGATTCCTGTATGAGAACCCCAACAGCTGAGATCGTAATGATGCCCCAACTGTGCATGGGTCAAATCCAAAAATGAAAAAAACATGCACTACCTCCAGAACTGTCGGCAAAAGAAAAGCTTTAAAAAACAATATTACAGGCTGTTTTTTTCCCAGGCTCTGGAAAAATTGGGGTTGGAAGATCTCTGAACTAAAATTGTCCGATAGCATTTTTTGTCAGGCTTTGCTCTAGACATTTTTTTTGCAATTCTTTACCGAGACTTTTGAAACAAGCAAGCTATTAGAGCCTTAACTTCTTTGTTTATAATGGAAATGCTCACTGACCCATGACTATAGAGGTGCTCTTGCATTGTTGTAATAAATGCCAGGCACATCCAACATATGTGCGATCCAGGAATGCTCTGGCTCCTTGCCAGCGCACTACTCTATGCCTGGTATCTAATCCTGCTGTGGCAAAAACAGTCGGAGAATTGGATACATTGTGAACAGTTTTTCTGTTTAATGACTATGTGTGTATCTGAAATGCTCCTTGTCTTTACATTCTAATTGTTCTGAAGAACTGAGAGTAAGAAGTTTACTTAGCTCCTTTTTTTTTTTGATTTGTCTTTCTGAAGCATTTTTGTACTCTGCAGTTCTCCACTAGAAATTAGAAGGAAATCTTGTGCAAGATGCGGCAAAGAACGTCTGTGAGCTCCTGTCTCTGGTGAAACCAGTGGGAATTTTGCCATTATCTTTCACAGGGCCAGACTTCTCTGTGGGATTTTTCTGCCCTGTTTGATAAGCTTTTCAAATCCTTGTAGCTTAGTACTTCTTTCTGGCTGTGAGAAATGGTTTATCATTTAGGGTGAGCCAATCTCAATTGCTGGTGTCCCTCCATCCCCGTTTCCTGGTTGCGGACTGTGCTCTCCCACTCATTCCCAAATAAACAGACAAGAAAAGAGACAATCCCCCCTGCCCTCTAGGTTTATGCCAGTTTAGTGAGATGAATGGGCTTATCAATGTGTCAAGAACGGCCAGGACCATGAAAGCAGGACGTGGAGGAAAAGCAAGTGGGGAGTCGGGCCCCTCACTGAGTAGGGCAGCTCTGTTGCCACATGAAACAGCACCCTTGGATACTTCCTACAGGTCAAGGCATTTTTACCTCCCTTAACTCCTTCATTCAGGTAAGGACTATCTGGATGCCCTTAGCTATGTGTCCTTTCTGCACTGGGTGCTCAAGCCCTGAGCTTTGTGCTCAGGATGCCTTGCTCCTCTTGGGTCTGCTCTGAGCTGCAGCATCCCATGAGGTGGACAGTCCCAAAGCTGGTGTCGCTGCTGCCCCTTGGCAGCACACCGAGTCCTCATCCTTTTGCTATGTGTGTGGCAAAGCTGCACACTGCCAGAAAGTCAGAGACTGTGTAAACTAGGTATCTGTGTAGAGGCTGAGAGGGGGCTTGTGTGTTTAGCACCATCAAGGTTCACCTGGGACTTCAAGAGGCACCATACCTTGAATCTGGCTGAGTTTCTCCCCTCTTGCTGTCTATGTCCACCTCACCTTCATTCCCCCACCTCATATCTGGGCTTATACATGTCAGGGTCTGTGTCTCTAAGGGAGTAGTCTGGTTTGATTCTCAGAGGTATATTTTATGAGATTTATGGAACTACCTGCCTGCTTCTATGAATGTTTTACAAATACTGAAAATGTTTCCAACCTGGCTGAGAATTTTCTGATGCGTTCATATTTGCAGTCTTTTCTGCTGAGATGAAGAAGGGTTGACATTTGTTACCAGCATCTAGAGATCTGTAGTTTTTTAGCCTATCTGTAGCCTTGATCTACAACAGTATAGATGAAATACTGTTAAATCAACGTATATAAATATACCTCCCCCCTAGAATTCATAGCTGTCATAATGACCTCAGCCTTGGACCTCTCCTGAAGTTTAATGACCAGTTGGGGTTAATGGCCCAAAGTTCCACCTCAAGCTGTTAACACTCTCAGGCAGTCATTAATTCTCACAAAATGCTCAAGGTCTTTATTGCTGTTGCTTAAGTGATGCTCAAATGGCTGTGAATATTTACACCCCTGCTGTGGCTGTAAGAAATAGGACCCTTGCAAAGCATTTCAGATGTCTCACTGTTCAAAAAGATCTGAGTACCTGATAGTAATCACTTCCACATCTGAGGTTAATGAAGTAATTTCAGCTGGCTACCAACAGTAGCAGTCTAAAATTGTTGTTACTTGTATAGATGTATACTTTGCTTTAAAAATAATGAGTGTAGAGGCACACTCCCTGCCCTGATGAGCTTACAAACTGAAGTCCTTGTAAATACATGGTTAATTTTGCTTTTATTTAAAATAGTTTCATGGGGTAACAGGCATGTGCTTCCTGTTAAACAGATACTTCTATATATAAACCAATGTTGCGTACAATTTTTTTCATCAGAATACCTTATGTTTAGTGCTTTCAGTGAGATGAGACGCAGGACTTAGCTACTCAAGCTTCCCACCACAGCATGTCCTCTTCCAAGAAGACATCATAGTGTTGGTTGACAGGTTACTTAAAGAGTAAGTTTTTGAAGAGACAATGTTCTTTAATTACTAAGTCTTCTTATTTAGGAAGGAACATAGGACTGAGACTGGCCTTGTGGCACACAGAGTCAAGTTACTGTTCCCTGAAACAGTGTTGTGAGATCACTGTTAATAAATTGAGCGACCTCACCTTGAAGGGACTTAGGGATTTTCATCCCGACAGCCTTCTCAATGCTTGTTTCAGAACCTCACTGCCCTGGGGACTGGAAACCTTCTGCTAATTCCCTGAGTAAATGTATTCGTGGTCAGTTTGGGTCTATTTATACTTGTGCCAGTATTGGCTTTTGGACTAGGTAGCTCTTGCTTTCCCTGGTGCTTACTTATTGGACACGTTTACAGAGGGCCACGATGTCCTCTCTCAGCTTTTATTTACCCAGGCTTACCGGACAAACTCTTGGCACTCTGTTCCCCCGATGATGATCTGCACCTGCTCCTGTCTGAGAGTCCCGAAAGAGTACACAATAGGCCAGGGAGATCTTCCCAATGCTCTGGGTAGTGAAGCTCATGCTGCCTTTGCTTTACTGAGATACTCTCCTGGTTTACCTAGAATTGCATTTCCTTTCCTGACAGTGTCAGCTTTATTCATTCACTGATAAATTTGCACTTTGTTCTGAGTTATTTTCAGATTGCATGTTCATTCTACTACTGTAATTCTTGTTAATAGCCATTATATGCATCAGTTCTATGCACTATCTTGAACTTCATACTATGGGGTATCATCCCATTTCTTTTACCTTGCAAGGTCATTGAATTCCTAGATCAAAACTGTGGGCTACTTACTACAGGTGGGACAGGAGCTACTGACCATTCCCTTGACAAAATGTGAAAAGCCAAAAAGAGGTTTAAACTGGCACCTGTTTAGGCCAGGGCCTTGCTCCTGTTGCTATTTTGCGTGTTTCCTCTGCTGTTCTAGGATCCTTTATTTGCCGTTCTGCTTCCACAAAGTTGTATTCAGTGCGTGATTATGCACCATGTTTGGAGATGACATCTGGGTGTGTACCCATGTTCCTTCGTTCTCTCTATTTCATTCTGGAAGCTCTTTGGATTACATTATCCCTTTTTTGCATATTTTTTTGAAATCATGACTATCTATACAGCAATTGGCAGATATTCCTGAGCATTTTTCTATAGTAACTCTTCTTATGCTTCAATGACTTTTCCGTGGTAAGTTATGTTTCTTCTCCATTTTATTCTTTACAGATATCATTAATAGTGTCATCAAAAATGGCACATATTTTAGGCCCAGATCACTTGATTCTGGCTGAATGGCAGAACTCAGAGGGTTGTCGTCAGTGGCGCTGAGTCTAGTTGGAGGCTGGTAACTAGTGGTGTCCCTCAGGGGTCAGTACTGGGTCCAGCCTTGTTTAACTTCTTCATCAATGACCTGGATGAAGAGTTGGAATGTACCATCAGCAAGTTTGCTGATGACACCAAACTGGGAGGTGTGGTAGATACACCAGAAGGCTGTGCTGCCATTCAGCGTGACCTGGACAGGATGGAAAGTTGGGCAGAGAGGAACCTGATGAGGTTCAACAAAGCCAAATGCAGGGTCCTGCACCAGGGGAGGAACAACCCCGTGCATCAGTACAGGCTTGGGGCGGACCTGCTGGAGAGCAGCTCTGCGGAGAGGGACCTGGGTGTCCTGGTGGACGACAGGTTCACCATGAGCTAGCAGTGTGCCCTGGCTGCCAAGAAAGCCAATGGCATTCTGGGATGCGTTAGGAGGAGTGTGGCCAGCAGCTCGAGGGAGGTTCTCCTTCCCCTCTACACTGCCCTAGTGGCCCCATCTGGAGTACTGTGTCCAGTTCTGGGCTCCCCAGTTCAAGAAAGATGAAGAGCTACTGGAGAGAGTCCAGCGGAGGGCTACAAGGATGGTGAGGGGACTGGAACATCTGTCCTATGAGGAGAGGCTGAGGGAGCTGGGCTTGTTCAGGCTGAAGAAGAGAAGGCTGCCAGGGGACCTAATATATACTTACAAATATCTGAAGGGTGGGTGTCAGGAGGATGGGGCCAAGCTCTTTTCAGTAGTGCCCAGCGACAGGACAAGGGGCAACGGGCACAAACTGAAGCACAGGAAGTTCCGTCTGAACATGAGGAGGAACTTCTTCCCTCTGAGGGTGACGGAGCACTGGAACAGGCTGCCCAGGGAGATTGTGGAGTCTCCTTCTCGGGAGATATTCAAGACCCACCTGGACAAGTTCCTCTACAGCCTACTGTAGGTGACCCTGCTTCGGCAGGAGGGTTGGAAGATGACCCATGGAGGTCCCTTCCAACCCCTACCGTTCTGTGATTCTGTGATTCTGTGATCCTGTGATTCTGTGCTTCTGGTTCTAAATCTGCTACAGAGACTTCCTTGTGACTCAGTCAAGTCACCTGAACACTAAATATAAGAGAAGGATAGTATTTCTCTACCTTCAAGGACCATTTGGACACTAAGATCTGTTAACATTTTTAACACTTCAGACACCAAGTGACCCTAAGATGTGCCTTCATGCTGAAAAGCTTGATTAATTTTCCCAACTGTACCAGCTGGCATAATAAAAATACTATGTCAGCCTGCAAATTTGTCCTGCTTGTTTCCTTAGACCACCCCAGCCACAGCAAAGTAACTGTATCTATAGTGTAACTGAAGTAGGTATTTATTATAGGAAATAGAGAGGCATACACCAAGGACTAAGGGCCACTCAGAAAGTGCACTCTGTATTTGTCTGAGATGAGAGCCATGTAGAAAAGCATTCTGCAATGCTGTTAATGTTCTAATAAAACACTCCAGTTGCCTGAATAAAGCCAGATCCTAAGGTGATGAGCATAGTGTAAATACTTAGATACAAAGAAGAGAAAGAAAAATCAATTTTTTAATGTGCTATCAAAAAAAGTTTTAAAGAAAAAAAAACACCCCACAATAAAAAATATATAGTAGCAGAAGTAGTAATCTACTGCCATGGGCCAGAATGAATATTACAGAAAAGGCCCTTCCCACTAAGAAGAGTCTTTTCTAGGGATTTGTTCCACCTGAATCCTTGGAGCATGACTCTCTTAGGACAAAGTCTGCCATGATAGATAGGAAGAGCTCGAAATTGCAGAAGACGGTACATGGGAAGAAGAAGGGAAACTGGGGAGACAGCTATACTACCGTCACCTTCTTTTAACACAAAGAAAGTAAAACCAGGTCAGTGAGGATATACCAAAGATAAAGGAATATCAGATACCAGGAAACACAGGGGTAAAAACACCCCCAAGCATTGATGACTGGATAGGCAATAAATTGAAGCAAATACTGTACTTAACCTAGCTAGGAAAGCAGGTTAGGTGAGGCAGCAATAACAGATGCAACAAAGCAACCTGCATGCAAAGACAGAAGAATTAGGCTTATTGGTGCATGACATGAAATAGGATATTAGAGGGATAACAGAAACATAATAGAATACTAATTGCAACTGGAGTGCAAGTACTGCAGAGTGCCCACTGTGAAAGGCACCCAGAAGGAACTGTAAAGATAATGTGGTAGCATTATGTATTAAGAATAGGGCTGGCAGTAAAGAAATGCTAATTAAGAGTATGGATGAGAGACCATCAGTGTCAAATGTGTTAGGGAAGGATTCTGAAAGAGACTGTAGTGAAAAAGGGATTGGGCTTTACAATGAACGTAGGACTTGAGATTGCTGTAGTATCACAAGAGAGATAAGCTACCAGGTGATTGTATCATTATGTGAGACTTTGAATTTCACAGTCATAGACTGGAGAGCAGTGTTACATTCACAGTAGAATCCAGTAATTTCTCAGAGTGGAAGCTGAAAAACCTCCTTTTCCAATCATAGAATCATAGAATCATTAAGGTTGGAAGAGACCTCTAAGATCATCAAGTCCAACCATCAACCCAACACCACCATGCCTGCTAAATCATGTCCTGAAGTGCCACATCTACCCTTTTTTTTTGAACATCTCCAGGGATGGTGACTCCACCATTTCTTTGGAGAGCCTATTCCAATGCCTGATCACTCTTTCAGTAAAGAAATTGTTCCTAATATCCAATCTAAACCTCCCCTGATGCAACTTGAGGTCATTGCCTCTCACCCTATCACTAGTTACTTGGGTTAAGAGACCAACACCTGCCTCACTACAACCTCCTTTCAGGTATTGGTAGAGAGTGATAAGGTCTCCCCTCAGCCTCCTCCTCTCCAGACTGAACAATCCCAGTTTCCTCAGCCTCTCCTCATAAGATTTGTGCTCTAGACCCTTCACCAGCCTTGTTGCTCTTCTCTGGACACACTCCAGACACTCAATGTCCTTCTTGTAGTGAGGAGCCCAAAACTGAACACAGTACTCCAGGTGCGGCCTCACCAGTGCCGAGTACAGGGGCACAATCACCTCCCTCCTCCTGCTGGCCACCCGATTCCTGATACAAGCCAGGATGCTGTTGGCCTTCTTGGCCACCCAGGCACACTGCTGGCTCATGTTCAGCCAGCTATTGACCAGTACCCCCAGGTCCTTTTCTGCCAGTCAGCTCTTCAGCCATTCTTCACCAAGCGTTGCATGGGGTTGTTGTTACCCAAGAGCAGGACCCAACATTTGACCTTGTTCAACCTCATACAAATGACCTCTGCCCATCCATCCAGCCTGTCCAGATCCCTCTGCAGAACCTTCCTACCATCAAGCAGATTGACACTCCCGCCCAGCCTGGTGCTATCTGCAAATGTCCTGCGAGAGCACTCAATCCCCTCATCCAGATCACTGATAAAGGTATTAAAGAAGACCGGACCCAAAACTGAGCCCTGGGGAGCACCACTCATGACCAGCCACCAACTGGATTTAACTCTGTTCACCACCACTCTCTGTGCGCGGCCATCCAGCCATTTTCTTACCCAGTGAAGTGTACTCCCATGCAAACCATGAGTAGCTGTTTTTTCTAGGAGGATACTGTGGGAAACGGTGTCAAAGGCCTTACTAAAGTCCAGGTAGATAACATCCACAGCCTTTCCCTCCTCCACTAGGCAGGTCACCAAGGAGCCATGGAACTCCTACGAGATTATAGTGTTTTAAGTTGGTGGTGGACAAGTAACAAAGATATTATAGAGAAAGTAGTAGAGAAAATAATATGCTATCAAGTGATGACAGTACTGACCAAATTTCAATTCAAATGAAACGACAGTGTGTACAAAGACAAGTTGGTAGTTAAGGCTTTTAACTGTAAAAGGGCAAATTACATCATAGCGAATCATTCTGAAGAGCAAAGGCACTGAAATGGGGTTGAGTGCAGGTGTGAAATTCGTATTCTTAGGCAAGAGAACTCCAGATCTCTCTGGACTAATAATTCTAGTAAATAGGCCATTGAGATTTGCCAAAGAATGTTCAAGAATCAGAACAGATTTACTCAGAAAAAGAAAACAGAATTTGGAGCACTGGAAGTGAAAGATCAGAATATGAATTGTGAGTACATGGTTAATTTAGACCTTAGAAATTGGAAGAAAGAACTAAAGGTTTTCCAGACAAATGAATAAAGAACTAGAAAAAAAGTAAGGATGCTATTTAAAGCTATTTTAAGGATGGCCCCCAAAACAATGCTTTGTCTCTGTCTCTGAAGACAAGCAGGTGGAACAGAGATTTATGGTGGAACAGGATAATGGAAAGTGGAAATGGCCCCACAGATGTTGGCTCAGAACTCATCAAGATGATATGCCCATCTGAATTTAGGGTAGTAAGTGTCAGTCGCAAAAAGGTGCTAAAGGGCAAACCTAGCAACCACAGACCAGCTATTCTGATGTGCAAGATTTTAGGGAAAATGAAAGACATGGCGAGTAATAGAAGATGTCCTAAAATACAATATCAACTCAGTAAAGGGGACTAAGTTTCATCCTTCTTCAATAACTGATTTTTTTTAGCCAAGGAAAGCATAGTAATGCAGCAGCCTACCTGTTCTTCAGCAGAATATTTCACATAATTGTTAGGTATTCTGTGAGATGAGAATTAGTACAAGGAACTGGCCAAAGGGCAGACAGTGATGGATTATGCCGAAAGGGAAACTAGCACTCAAGAGTGAGATTCCAAGTTATGTTCCTTAACTACTTTTATCAGTGATCAAGAAGTTGACGTGCACTAATTACATTTGTTGAAGGTACAAAATTGGGAAGGATACACCTGTATCAATAGGGCAAATTCAGTAGGAATCTGGTTAACTTGATTCCCGCAATAATAGGGTGGGATTATATGAACTAGATCAAAATCCAAGGTGATGCGTTTGAGAATAACAAGAATGGTTGCTACCCATTGAAAATGGGAAGAAAAAAAGAAAAAAAAAAATGGATTTGTATTGTATTTGTCAGTCACAGGATGTCTCTGAGCCATTGGTGTGAAAAAAAAAAAGAAATCGTATACTAGGCAGCAGCAGGAGAAGTATTTCCAGTAGAGAGGGGGAAGTACTGATGCACCGTAATGTGTTGCCTGGAATCACCATGCACATTTTTGGTCACCTACATTCAAGAAAGAAAAATTCATACAAAGAAGTGCAGAAAAGTGGTGCATCACAGTACAACAAGAAAAGAGAGCTTACCATACTGGAGTGAGGGGCTTTTGCTGGGTTTGGCCAGGCAAACAAAAACAGCCTTGGAGGAGATAGGATTACTGCCTATAAATGCATTGAGATGGTAAAACCAAGGAGCAGAAAGCTGTTTAGCTGAAAGGACAATGTTGACACACACATAAAAGCCCCAGAACAAATTTATGCTAGAAATTAAAAAAGGGGCTACTATTTACCAGTGTAGTTTGTAGTAGTCAAAATCCTGTGTTTTTTAAAGATGGAGCTTGATTAATGTAAGAAGAGAATCATGTAGGTTGCCAGAAATATCAAAGAACTGTATATGTAACCCAGGAAGTCCCTCCCAGCTTATCCCTGTCTTTCCTAAATTTCTAAAATGAGTAAATTTTGTGCTTGGAAAGTGGTCATTGGACCTGAGGAAAAACGTTATTAAGAGCTCAATTTAGCTGAGCTTAGTTTAACCCACAACACACACACACCAGTCTAAAACTTTCTTATGATATTCTGGAGAAGCCACACACTGAAATTTCTCTGTGCAGGGTTGAAGTCAGAAGAATTACTCCATTAGAAACCACACTTTCCGGCTGCACATCCCTTCGTGTGCAGATGGAGTGCAGAGCACTGTTTCCTAGCAACTACTAAGGACCACTGGCTTTACAAATCAATCTCTGCCAGGATATCATAGAAACCACGATAAATGGGAAACATTTAGTAGTCAGAAGGCTTTCTACTTCCTCCACTTTCTGGTCTGCACAGAAAAGTCTTTTCAAGAAGTAGATAATATCAGCATTCCTTCATAAGTAAACTGAATTCAAATCCTTGTTCAGGTAGCTTGTTTTTCAGCTTCCCTGGGGCACATGTCCTCCTGGTCCTTCTTTAAGATGTCAGTTACCGAGCTTTCTCGAAAACAAAATTATGTGGAACTTGATTTGAAAAAAAAAAAATTAAATGCAGATAACGAAGGAATGAATAGCATGGGGAAAAAACTCTGAAGACCCCTGGGAAGAAGGGGAGTGATAACAGTCAGTCAAAGCACGCGGATGTAACTCTTCCATTCTATGCAGTAAATTAGCTTCCAATGTCATGTCCATCTCTAAAATTTAAACAATACCTGATTGACAGCCACCTTCAGTTCATTTGGTTTTTCACTTCTAAGAATTTCTACTCAATTCGCTGTTCCCTCATCCTTCCCATTTTGCAAGATTCCAGCATCTTCTGATGCAGCTAACAGGCTGAACTGGGAGCTTCCATGTTGTTAGTGCACCGGAAAATCCCATTTTCCTTTTGTGTAAAGCGCAGAAGAGCCACTCCCTGTCCAGCAGCACTTTCATCAGGGTTTTGTTTCAGAAATACACCAGAGGTTTTGTCACTCTGGTAACATTGGGGTTAGAAAATGAAAGTGCTAAGAAGCTCCCCGTAATATGTAAGAGGAGAAAAAGACTCTCCTAGTGCATTTAACAATAAATATTACTGAAGGGCTCATTAAATAAGAAATTAATATTTTAGTCTATAATGTGATTGTTATATTGTCAACAGCCTGATGGGACAATCTAGTTTCATCTTTGAGAACAGTATTGATTATTTAATTTCTAGCACAGAGTGGTGTCTGTTGTGAACTCACAGCATCAGTCTGAGAATGCTCTGTCATTTTTTTCATGAACACCAGCAGAACAGGAGCAGTAGGTGAGGTAAAGGTTAGTTTCAGAAAGGGAGTACTTGAGATGCTAAACGTGACCAATCTGATGCTTAGACTGTGAGCTCTTTTAAAGTGGGAAATTGCTTATATATCACAGAAAAGAAGCCGTGCACGTTAGTGGTCCCATATAAATAGAGAGAAGTCAGTCTGATTCTGAGCTGGAAGTAAAATTAGGAAGGGCTAACATTTTGCTGTTCATTTTTCTCCTCTCTTTTTAGAAACATTTTAGAAACTTCTTTTGTATGGAACTAATTCTGTTTCTGTTGTAATCAGTGATGCATTGTTGTAGACTCACAAGATATTTCCTCTTTTACTTGTACTGTTTATAATTTCAGCTGAATCACTCTTTTCAGAGATGGATCTGTGTTACACTGGTGTCTCAGATTATTCTTTGCCTTTTTTGTTGTTGAGTTCTTCTGAGGAAGATATGTTTATATCCCCATTGTTCAATCAACAAAGTATGCAATTACTAATCTTTGGTCTTCTGGTATGTTTCACAAATCTTTTCAGTGTATGATTTACCACCTGTGGCTTTTCTTCGTTTCCGAAAAATGCTATTATCTTAAATTGCCTATTTCTAATTTCGGTGGGTTTAATTGCTTGGATACACAAGGGTCTGTGTTGGCTACTGTTGTTTTCCGGACATGTTCAGAAAAAATGGGTATCTGTGTACAGATGTCTCTAGAAGGGGCAGGAATTTTACTGCACATTTCTCCTTAATAGCAATGGATGTCAGCAGGTTTATGACAACATTCCTGGAATGATTGCCCTCCTGAGAAGAATTTCCACTCCAGACCATCTCTATGGGAGATCTCTATGAAGATGCTGCCCTGCCATATCTTTCCTGCTTGATGCTCTGTTTGAAATGAGTGGTGCCACTGGAAAATGCTATCTTGAGCCAAGTGCGCTGCTGCTGGTTTCAGAGAAGTGTTTGACAGTGGCGTGTGTGACAATATTTCTTTATTTTAAGAGGGGAGATGAAAAAATCATTCAAAAGGAAGGAGGTCTTGTAAACAGAAAACACATGGAAGCATGCTCAGTTGAACTCTGTGTCTATATATTCTAATTTTTTTCCCAGTAAATGTATGGTGTCGTCATTATTTGTAGAGTCATGTTGCTAATTTGCAAACATCTGGAGAACTATCAAATGTTTGTGTGAATATTTATGAGTCCTCAGTGTCTCACCGCTTTTAGCACAGGTGGTCATTTGCCCAAAAATTCCTCTAGGAAATGTACTACTTACTGTTCACCATTCATCTTTCTATTGCTTAAAAAGTTTGTCATCCAGTTAGGGAACAAAATACGCAGCCCGTGATGTAGGACACAGAGCAAGCCTTGCAGTGGACAGTTGAAATGAATAGCTTCAAACAAGCCATGTGCAGAAAATTATTTCTCTAAGCAACTAAGCAAATATTTATCAACTGGAAGGCCTCCAGGGCACACATTATCTTTTTTCCTATTTATTCATCATCCACTACAATGGGATTGCAAAACTTATAAAGGTCTTTAGACATTCATATAATAAAAAATATACAATGTCAGAGAAAAAAAAATGCCATTGAAATCTGTATTGGATAGTAGATAACTCAGAAATAGAAATAAAGCTACAGTAGAAACAAATTTCCTGTGAGTAGGTTTACTTCAAGTTAAAAACATTGCCAAATCCTTCTTGCTGTACTCACATGAGTCCTCAACCTGAAGAAAAGCTTCTAAGGCAGATTATAAGATTTTACTCCATAGACTGGGCATTTGTATTTCAACAAAGAGAATGGAGTCTGCAGAACTGTGAACTGTGTGAAACGATCTCCAGGAAGTATTTTTAATGATCAAGAAAAAGAGAAAATATTTCAGAACACAGACCTAAAACCTTTCAAAAGCATTTTGTTTTCATCTTTTAATTCTAAGTTTTGACTTTTGTCCAGCCATTAACGATCAATGACTAGAAAGTTAAAGAGGAGCAGAAAACTATTTCAAAATGTTTTTTTCTGGATAAATCACCGAACACACAAGGGAGCCTGCTGCATAATTTGGGCTTGCATTGTAACTACTCACACACTGTATGTTGGCAACCAGAGAGTACGCATGAGTGTATGTTACACCCTGTGGTTACAAATGTTAATAGTTAGCAATATTTAATGGATTAGGTATCTCCTATAGTTTATGAGCTGTCATGGGTCTATTTGATTTATTCACATGTCTTTGCAGCAAGGTAAAAAATGAATTTTATTTTACAGTTTTCTAGTAAACTTCTGAGCGCTTGTTACCCCAGGTTGATTTAAAACTGTGGGGAAATTTTGTAATTGGAGATGGCAAGAGTAATCAATCAGGTTTTTATGAGTCTTCCAGAGAGCCAGCACCCTCAAACAAAGACATTTAAATATTATCACTTAAAAGATTATTAACTTCAACCTTTGTCTTGGCAATGTCCCACCCTCCCCAAAGGAACCTACGGTATTTCAGCCTTGCCCTAACTCTGTTCTGTGGAGCTTATGCTTAGAGATCTTTGTTTCTTTCCTTTCAGATGTTTGACTGGAAGACAGATAGCACCCGTGGTGGGGAACATTAAGGTCAAGACCTTGAGGCTTCCTGGGTCTGGCAGATGCCTGGTTTTCAGACTTTCCCCACTCCATCCAATTGTGAAGTGAAGCCCCAAGGGATTTCATTAAGTCAGTTTTTGTAAATGATCTGGGTTTGTGCTCTTACTACTGCTACTCCTACAAAGACAATGTTAGCTGCACAAGGTCCTTTTCTGGTATGTACCTGAGATCAGCACTGAATAAAACTTATAAAATGCTACTTCCGTGGTTTTTTTTTCTGGGAATTCAGTTTCTAAAACATGAGTCAATTCAATTGCCTAATCACAGACGTCTACTTGAGATGCCTTGGGGTACCACAGGCACCTGCACAGGGTGGCATCTACGACACAGTGCCTGACCCACACCTCTGGGGAGCAGGGATAACCCAGGGCATCTCGGACACCGCCAGACACTATGTACAAGTAGCTGCAGGAGTCCTGGTCAGCACAAGGAAGGGAATTATAGAGGGTCTATCCAGCTGGATTTCTGTTATGCAGCCCCTGAACCAAGCCTTGGGTGTCTGCCTTGGGGCAGACTGAATTGGTCTCTCGGCTTCCAGGCTCTCCTGGCTAGATCTCCAGGGACTTCAAAGGGAGTTTACACGCCCAGGGCACAACCAAACTCTGGTTTGGCTCTTTCTGTGCTTTTCCCCAGAACCTATTCTTTGCTCATCTGGCTGCTTGTTAGGATACTTTTCTGAGATGCTTAGAAAGTGCAAAGTGTTCTCTCAAAAGCATAGTATTTCTGCATTTGGTTTAGGTGTACACATCAGCCCATCAACATCTATTGGGTGTGAACATCTTATAAGGCAATTTGTCCTGCCTCATGGCTTCAGCTCTTCCACGTCCAGTCCAGTGTATCAGTGATGGGAGAAATTCTTATGAGTATCAACACCAGCAGTAACCACACTATTATCTGAGCTGCCTAACCCTGTTCTCCTTCATGTTCCAGGGCCCAGCAGGTGACACCTGTCTTAGGCTGAGGACAGTTGCAAAGGCTGCAGGAGCACACTGGATACTAGCAATATGCATGTGGAATATGCAGGTTCTTCACACAACAATGCTGTTGTTAACTAAGAGAAAAGACGTTGTCTAAGGGTGGGTCAACACATTGACGGCATCCTTAACTACGCTGATCTAACTGCCCTGTATGCTGTCAGGAGATGCACATCAGCTGTGAGAGATACTGCGTCACTCCCAGAATAGCTGCTGCTTCTGTACAGCCTGGGGGAAAATGTCACCTTTCTCACTAGCTTCCTCACACTTCAGCATACAGAGCCAGCAGGAGTTATTTTAGTACGAGCTTCAAAATCCCGCTTTGGTTTCACGCAGCCAGACTGAGAGTAGGACCTGTTCCCATTTTACCCACATTTCATAACAGCTTTGCAGACATCTTTTTGACTGCATACCATTTCCCATTTTCCAAAGAAGTGGTAAAATGCAAATCTATCCCTTTCTTTAAGGGCAGAGGGTGAAAAAGCAAAGCAAAGATCAGTTTGGAGCAGACTTCAGATTCACTTGGATGCTGCACAAAGGCGGGGTTGGAAAGAGGAAAGCAGTAGCATTTTTCTCACATCTCCAGTGTGATCTCAGTCCCATTGAAACTGATGGAAATCTGGCTGGCTTCAAGGCTTGTTGAACCTGGGCATACCGAAGAGCAATTAAAACTCAATATTTTTTACAGAAGATGATCCTGCCCTGAAGCCTGCAAACAAACCAAGCAGAGGCTAGTAAATCCTCTCCTGGAGAACGACGGCTCTCTGCTTATCAGCCTTTCAGAATTCCTGTTTATCAGCACCACGTTGCTGCTGGACTCTTTTGATTCTGCTTGTTCCTGTCTGATCAGAGACTGCCTTTGTCCAGCTTTAATTATGCATGAAACTCAAGCAGGCAGAAAATAATGGATAGAATTTCTTCCATTGTTTTAAAAAAGGGTTGTATAATTTTGTGTGAGAAAAAGAGAAAACATGATCACTGCCTCACTGTCAAACATAAGAAATACAAGCAGGCTTGGCCATAAAAATAATTTTCTTTCCATATTTTTAAACTTTTTTTTCTTGTTGCTGCAGTTTCTGTTTTTAACAGTCTCCTGGTGAGGCAGATAAGATGCTAATTCTATTAATGTTGTTATCCCAATTTATAAGGTAACTGAAGCTTCCAATTTAGTAATTTATTACCCTGAGCAGGGTAGGTAGAGTGTGTCTTTCATGTTGTGTAATCGGCAGTAGAAAAGCATTAGACTCCTAAGGAGGAAACTCTCTGCTTACCATCTCTACTTGCACGAAAGTCTTGATCAAACGAGTGAAGTGTCTTTTTCTTTGTCTGAGATCACTTTCAAATAATAAAGAATAAATAACATTTATATAAACATGGACTCTACTGATGTCCACGTGTGTTGATACAAGAGCCTGTACCTTTCAGACAGGTCAGAAATGCATTAGGTCTAGAAGATACTGCTAACTCTTAAAAATGGATCACATAATATTCTCAGGCTCCCGTGTCTGAAGCAGGATTAGCAGAGCCAAATCCAAATCTCTTTTGTACATGCTTTTCAATCCTCTCACATCAGGCATTTGCTAACATAACTCCACTGATTTTACAAGTGTACATCAGTATTATCGTAGGAAACAGGGAGCGTACTGAACTGATAGTTCTACTGGGCACATCCTGAGGGAAGAAACAAACTCCAGGAGCTTTGAAAATCTTTTCTTTAAACTTCGGTTATACGGAAAGAACATGCAAAGGTCTAACGATTCTGCCAGATCTTGCTACAGAGGCATCATAGTCTACAAGACAGGCCTTTGATTTTAATATTTCTGTTATGCATGGACAGGCATGTGATCAGGTCAGAATTACTTCAGCACAGTCATGTGGAGATTAGTCAGATACAACTGTTATTTGTAAAAGATATACAGTGCCTGCCAGATTGCAGGAAACGAACACTGATGGCAATTGCTAAAGTCATAAATTGGATATTCTCAATGCTTGGCATTTCCTTTGGGACTGCAGAAAAGTTCAGGAATATATGTTGAGATCCTAGTGCAATCGCAAATATGATCACTGACATCCCCTCCAGATACTGATTAGCTGCAGAATCACCATTTTTTTGTGCTTTTGTTGTATGATGAAACTACACAAAATCCAGCCAAACTTGTGCTGGTACTCCCCGCACATGTTGGTACATGTAGTGGCTGACCAATCAAGTTGCTTAAAATGCACACGGGCACACTAAATCTTTGTTTGTCAGCAAGGAGTAGATTAAAAAGTCAGATTTTATAGGGTTAATTCTCTGGATAGAAGGATGTTATTGGCTGATTTTATTTATGTCTATAATTCATACAAGGGATGCCTTAGACTTTGGATATTCTGTATATACATGAATCCAATCTATATCAATTGCAGGAGACATAAAATATGATCCCCACTACTTGTGGTCACTAAAGGACCACTTTTTATAAATCTGCTGATATAAGTTTCTCCTCAGCTTTACAAGTTGCCTGCGTTAACCTTACCTTTTGTAATCACAATTTTCTAAATTCGTTCCAAATATTCTCCTTAAAAAGACTCCATGACAGTATGTTGCAAAAAAAAAAAAAGTAATACAGTAATCACAGCTGTATTTTAATAATTGTGAAATGATTCCTGTACATATACCAGTCTGGGACCTGTTAGCTGGGAGGGACTCCGACAAAGGAAGGCAGGTTTTTTACTACTGGTATTGTTTTTTAGCGGGTGGTGTTACAATTTCAGGAAGTCCTGGTTTTTGACATGCAATATGACCACCTTCTGTTGGTATCTTATGTTAAATAAAAACACTTGCAAGTTTATAATGCATTCTCTTTTTAATGTGATCGACTTCAAAATAGAAAATGAACACTTAAAGAATTGAGAGGAGGTAACAGTACAGACGAAATTGTTCTCATAATTCTTAAGGTATTTTTCTCCCGAGTCTCAGTGAGGTGAATGCAAAGATGAAATTATTTTTCACCATCAGTTTTACTTAGAATCTTGAGGTCTGTGTTGTATTTGTCTCACTGTACCACCAATATAAGATGATTTAGACATTTGTTTTGGCTTTTAATCTTTGCTTATGTATACACTCCTCCAAAATAAAAACTGGTGGAATATGCACACCCATAAATCTGTCTAGACTTCTACTCTTCTGAGATATTTCAGAAAAGCCTTGATGCTTGTAATCAAAACTAGGTTTGGATGCTACCTTCAATACATTCACCAAACTCCCCCCACCCCCTTGCCCACCCACATTCCCTTCTCCCTATTTGGTCCATTTTTAAGCCTAAAGGTTGCAAGGAGAGGAGAACTCGTTTGAAGGTGCCTGAGGAAGAAGCCTGGCAGCAGTAGGAGAAGCATTTTTAGACTGAACATCAGTTATTTACTTTTGCATCAAAAGCACACTGCTTTAATATATTTAATGTACTTGTGCTGTAGTGAACGTTGCATGTTTTCCACTCCTCAGAACCTCCCATCTCCAAACCCTCCATGACACTTTTGCCAGCTTTTCGGCTATTGCCATCTCCCAGTGCCTTCTTAGCTCTGCCCTGGGGAGGCTTTTTTGGGCTTATCAAGTCTGATGAGAAGAGGCCTTGGGGCAAACCAACAGCTGCCTGCAACTGCTGAAAGCCAGTTTCAGAGATGATGGATGCAAACTTTCCTCATGAAATAGCTAATGATATAACACAGGCAGTGGTCACAAATCACAGCTCACAAGGTTCAGTCTGTATAATAGAAAAAACATCAGGAGGACATTGCAGCATGGAACATGTTACCCAGAGAGGCTGGGAAATTTCTTCAACTTGCCTCTTAATACTGTGAGAGCAGGAGAGGTGTGAACCAGTACCTTAGCACAGCACCCAACACTGTAGTCAGGAGGAGACCACCAATACCTCTCGGGCCAGCTAGAGGCACGTTACCATGCCAGGATGGCGTGGTTGGTGGTAGAAATGGTAGTGGTGGACTTACAGTGATCATTCCGATCAGGTGGGGTTTTGAAGGCTGTTGGATGATTTAGAGATTGATCTGTCTGGGAATGACAGGATCTCTTGCTCAGAGTTTGTCTTTTCACAGGACTTACCCTTGCAGTCTCACTTCTCTGTATTTAAATAGCGTTGAAACCACAGAGAGGGAAAAAATCTGTAGGCAGCATTTAAAACAGTATTGCAATAAGTCTGGCTAGGCAAATGCTCGCTTAAGTCAATATTACGTGGTGTGTTCAGTATAGAGAGTTCATGTTTTGAAACACAAAAATTACCTCTGTGTAATCTATCTGTGCAGCTCCATTGGTCAATAATTCCTATTTAACCCAGAGAAAATGTCCCACTTGAAAGAAATGGTTTCGGTTTGGTTACTCTGGATTTGAACAGTGTATCTCAGATCAGAACCTGGCCCAGAGGCTATAGGAATAAGTGGGATTGGGAAAAGATGGAAAAGACATTGTTTTGAAAAGGAAAAGGTAATTTGATATACTGGGCAGCAGGAGAACTATTACTGTGATTGAAGGCACTTTTTTCCTTCGAAGTTTTTGTTTGCTGGATGTATTAGTTATTGCTGGGAGATGGTAGATTATTAGATTTTTCAAAATCATTTTAATATTTGATTATGAAGCCAAGTTGCCCTTTTGAGACTTTCCTGGATATAGTGCCTTTTTGTTCAGCACAGAAATTTCGTTGGTTTGTGTTCTTTAGAAAAAGAAACACATTGTTAATATTAGCAATACTGAAAAATGAAAGTTATATTGTATTGGGAAATGTTTTCTTGTTCTAAAATGGCATGTTCTTACTCTTTGAAAGGTAAAGGCAAAAAGCAAGCACAGATGCCATCTTTTCTAATTTAGGAAAATTTGAAGCTCTAATTAAGTAACTAACTAAGTATTCAGAGCTTTCTTCCTGTTTTGGGCTTTTCAAAGTTGTAATTTTCTTGCCACCTGATTATTTTTTTCAGACTGCTTATTCTGAATCTGGTATTTTTCGTTGTATTTGGACATACAGCAGTAGGTTCTGCTGTAATGGGCTAATTTTAAATGACAGCTTAAGAATATCACTAGATATTATTTGCCATCACACAATAAGCCTTTTAAGTTCTTGCCAGATGGAGCAAACAAATCATTAGAAGTTATCCGGCAGACACTGGTGTCAGAGCGTCATAGATTTATCTCTTTCATTTGCCTTTGGGTAAAAAAAACTACAGAACATTTTCTGTCAAAGCCTGTTTTGACAGAACTGGCCAAAAACATGTTGATGAACGTCTCCCAGAGACCAGTTTCTTTTCCACTGAAACTGTCTGCGACAACCCATCCATTTCTAGCGTTCCTTTTTTTGTGGGAAAATTTTGAAACGATGAGGTTCGACTTTCCCATTTCATTTTGCGGTGATTTTAAGTTTGTGCATTTTACTTTGCAGCTGAAGTGACCTAAGAGTGTGCAGCCAGTTGTACATCATTGCTCAGCAGACATGTAGCATCTGGCTAAGCCATAGGAACTTGATTGCTGAGCTGTAACAAGCTCAGAGCCTTCGTCTGTGGTTTTGGAGGACAAGGGCTTAAACTTGTCTCTTCATAGCCAATCAGTACTAACTGCCCATCAGCATTCAGTGCTTGAAATGCTCTTTTCCAAAGAGATGAGAAGGACAAGTCCTATGTGCTTGTGAAAGGGGCATGGCCCTTTGCATTATTTTCTGTTGTACTGCTGCTTGGTGCCGGAGTCGACATCTTCCTCGCTCTGAGGTAAGTCTTACCTATGTGTGCTCCTCAGTTTTTGGTGAAATTACAAAGAGGAAATTGGGAACTTGTTGCTCCATCCTTATCTAGAAGGTTACATACCAGCTAATACCACATCTTCAATGAAAGCCAAACAGTTTTCCAGCCAGTAGGCCAAATGGTTCCCCTAACGTGAGATTGCATTCAGATGAGAATCTGGAAACTTCATATTTATTCCCAATAATACTAAGAGAAAAACTCCTGCTGTTTGAAGGGGAGTGGTAAAAGCTGATTTTGAATTAGTCATACTAGCCCCAAGCAGTCTGCCTGTGCCGAGGGAGGCAGGAGAGTGATGCTGGCAAGCTGTCCTGAGCAGCGAGACGGTGGCAGACTGAGACCTTGGGGACAGCTGTGAGCAAGCGGGCCTGAAGGGATGCCACGTGTTGGACCCTGGAGAGCCCTCGCGATGCTCCTGTCACTAGATGCAATGGGCTGAGGTGCTTGTGTGGGTGGGCACAGCCCTGAGCTTAAGTCCCTAAATCCCTCTCAAGGCCAGGGGGCCTCTAACTAGACTGTTTCCTCCCAAAAAGCAGACTTCTCAATCTGTTCCATGTTCTGTGTCTCTGTGTTTGGAGAGGAGTCAGAGTGAGCAAGACTAAAAAAAACAGTTTGAACTGGCTAGGGTGCTACTTGCATGCAATGTTAAAGAGTCCTGCCATCTTTTTATCTATTTCTAACCACACGTGAATTCATTTAATATTTAAAGAAGAACTCCTAACCTTTGACACTGACAACCATTTAATTTCTCAAGTATATTTATAGTGAAAGTTTCAACAGACAGTAAACCTTTTCCAAGAGGCAGAAGGTACAGGAGAGAAAAGAAGAGATAAAGGCATGGGAAAAACATCACAAGGTCGATCACAGACAGACCTGCACTCAAACTTGTGTGTTTGCACACTAAAAAAAACAGTAGTGGCATTTGTTCCCAAGGCTTCACAGATCATCGGTTCTTTGTCATTTCAGAAAAGAAGTCTGTGCTCCTTCTCCCAAGGCACGTCTGCAATCGGCCATTTCACTGCAGAATTCAAAATCGCACCATCACAGAGTAAAAGAGAAAAGGGAAGGTGAAAACTTGGGAAGAAAACACCGGAGGAGTGAAAGGAGAGTACAGCAGCTTCAGTCTTTTCTTGGCGCGCTGATCCACTGCTGTTTGCTCATCCAACCCCCCAGACAGGCCTAACCCCAATTTACCTATGGTGCTTAACCACTTTTTGCTTTATTTTTCCCTTTACTGCTCCCAGAAGGCTACCCTGTTGGGTGCTAATCTAGTTGCTGTTACTGATGATGCGTCAGGGTGCTGCGTCAGGAGGCTGGGCAGGGCTGTGTCTGTATCTGTATCTGTATCTGTATCTGTATCTGTATCTGTATCTGTATCTGTATCTGTATCTGCATCTATCTATAACTATTCCTATAAGTATACATATACCTGTATCTGTATCTATATATCTGTATCTATGTATCTATATCTGTACCTATATCTATATCTATATCTATATGAGATTAGCCCTGCTCGTAAGTAAAATAACAAAAAGACATTTTCCAGACGATGCGGAGAACAAACGATGAAAGCAGGATCTGCTTTTGATGCCCTGTGAACAGAACATTTTCCATTTGCCTCTCTCAGTACCTGGTGGTGGTCCTGCACCCACTATGGCTTCCCTAACCCAGGGCTCAGTTCTCTGCTGAGTGTGGCACCAGTACAGTACTAATTAGACTCGTTTCCTTTCATAGCACACAGATTAATTGCTTTGCCTTCCTCTCCTAGTTATGATCTTCTGCACCACTCCTACCTTCTTATTCTGCTGATCCACTGGTACTGCCACAAATTCACTAAAATGACTTCTCATTTAATTCCAGCTCCCTGGCTGTCACGTCAAAGCAAGAGGGCGAGCTGAGTGACCCCTTGCTGATTTTGCCATAGAGTCAGAATAATACATGATAAAAATATTTCTGATATTCAATAACCTGTCTGTCTATAATTACAATGTACTGCCTTGTGATACGTCCGGCTTGGGTTTGGATGTCTGTGCAAAGGAGGCTTCTTTTGGCAGGAGGTACATGTTTTGCTTGTCCTCCTTCTCAGGCGTCAGTTGGCTGGCTGAGTTACCACTATCACTAAGCAAGGACTGATGGTTTCTTACAGTTTTACTTAGAATTGCCCATTTGTTTAGATCCACGTATCTGAGGCCCACCATGATGTACATTTATTATTCCAGATGACATAAGCTCACAAACTGCTTTGCAGAAATATGCCTGCTTTCTATGGGGACAGATGTGGAGTCTATAAAAATATAGGCAGGGGAATCCATACCAAAACAAACTTGAGAGAAATGAGGGTAGTTATGGCTACACGGTTACAGCCCCAAAATCTACATAACACTCAGTAAGGTATATTTTGAACATTTCTGTCTTGTTACAAAGAAAGAAGTGGAGTGATTTTCCAGAACTGTATTTATTAAGAGGAACAAATAGTGAGGTGTGAGGATTAGGGCCTTTAGTTTATCTTTGCGCTTGGTGTGACTCTTGTCAGGTGCAATAACTATTTCCTGAGGTGGGAAGCAAATGTCCTCGCTGTGGAAGTGGTGACCACCTCAGGCTGATGTATTAGCCAAAGACAGGCACAGATTTATTGAACCTACTGAGAGAATGAGCAACAAGACAAGTGAGCTTTTGCAGGGTTGGTGTTATGACCAGGGGGCTGGATAATCCACCCCATTGCAAACAGAAGTTGGTTTTTAGGAAGGAGAAATACAGCCCTACTCCAGACTCTCTTTGGAGAAACAAATAGTCATCTGCTATTACCAGCAATGTCAATGAAGTCAGGATACTGTCACTGCAAATGATTTTTTCACGTATGTCAACACCACCACACAGAAACAGAAATGTCTGTGACACACTGTCTGCCTCTGAGACAGGTTTTTTGCCTCTGGCAAGAAAGCCTTTGCCTTTGCCGTGCCACCAACTGCAAGAGCGGATGTTGGGTGGCAGCAGCAACTCTTGATGGCACAAGTTCCCCACTGCAGGAGATCCTCTCCAGCCCCTCCAGAGCTGCATCAGTCATAGTTTAAAAGCATTTCCAGGGGGTGGAACTAGAGAGCAGGCACAGCTATATCTTAAAGTTATGACTTATGTTTTCCTCCTCTAAATCTGAGTAAGTTTTGGGTTAAACTTTGGAGGATGACACCAATTCTGCAATCACTCTCCCTCCCGACTCCATGTGTGTCAGGGAGGGTCCAGAACACAGAGGCTCTTCAAGTTTCATTATCCAGTATTGTTTCAGGCTTTTTGTAAATTAAATTATTGTTCTGGAAAGCTGAAGCTGGAGTGTGACTGAGGCATTGCAGTCAGAAACACAAATAAAAAAAAAATTACTGAATGCTCCATCTCCTCCCCACCTCTGAGTCTTGTGCAGTGTCTAAATGTTAGAATCAAAGATGGAACACCAACACCATTTTAAATCTTGCCTTTTTCTGAAGCAAGTGTAGAGTTATACAGAGCACATGTTCCTAGAGCTTCTGCTGCACAGGAGAGCATTACTCTCTACCCCAGTAGTTTGTAGTCAAAACCAGCAAGTATATGATGATATGCTACATCAGTACTTCAAATTCATAAATCAGGAGTCTCTGCAGGGAGACTTAGTACTGAAATAAGTCACACTGAGATACCTTTAGTTCCATACTCATTCTTTTCAATCTCAGCACAACTGGTGTTGCCTTTGCAAACTGTTATGCCAGTTAGAGACGGCAACATCCCTCCCTTCTTACAAACCCTCATTTTGGTGTTTCCAGGCTCACATGGATTAGGTGAGGCTTCCTCATTCACTTCAAAGACAGCCAGGTTAATATGCTCTGCGCTGGTACCAGAAGTACATAGATGGTGAGGGAGTAGCTTCTTTTTGGTGGTGAGGAGAAAGGAGATCTGGTGGTTGAGCTCTTTTTCACCATCTCAGCCAGATCTGGAAAAGGATATGCTGGTCAGTGGCATCAGTTTTAATTTCATAAGTATACAAACAAAGCTTTCTTAATTGAACTTCTCTTACCGTTGCACAAGGACAAGAGATTCAACCCTTTCCCAGATAGCAGACATGTGAAAAGAAACATAGCAGAGTAAGACTGCCATTGTGTCCAGAAGAGTGAGGGGAGAATTTGTTCTATTAACACAACAACATCACATTATGCCCTTATCTTAGGCTATATGGAAAAAACTTATTCCACATAGACAAGACCATGGTTATTGACCTGAAAAAGCACATTTTTGTAGAATATTCCACTATGTATCTCCACAGAAATGAGACTTTCCCTTTTTCTTGATTAGCCTTTTCTCTATATTGAAAGAAAATCCATACGGAAATGTTATTTTTAAATTATTTTTATTTCCAGTGACATATGTGTATTACAGCAGTGCCAAAAATTCTGCTAGCAGTTTCAATTCAGTATCAATTATTTTGTGTTGAATAGTATTGACTAAACTGTGACCTGTTTTGTGTTCTGGAACAGGATAGGATTTGCAAACTATGTTTACCAAAAACCACATTCCACACCCATGATAATCTGAATTGCTTCAAAATGGTAATATCACCAATACAGTGAGTGCACAGGCAATACAACAATGGATGCTTTGCAGTAATGCATAGGTAACCAAAAAAATTGAAAAACTGATTGAGGCAAAGCTTAGCCAATTAGACCTTGAGAGTACATTCACTCTTTTCCAAAAAATGCTGAGTACTTTTTAATTATGTACATTTTAAAGATTCCTACATGACTTTTGTATTCAAGGAAGAAGTGGGAGCTCCACTGTAGAAGAGCAGTGCTTGCGTCAAAGCAGCCTCTGCTTGCTTGTGAGCTGTGGGCACTGGGTGTAACCTCTCCTTCATGTACAGGAGCTGTACAGATACAGCAACTGCTTCCAAAGCATAAAAACTCTCTGGTGAAAGGCCAGGTAACGGAGGAATATTTCAGGTGCACGTGATGTACAGGATTGAGTATTTCTGACTAGGCTGCGAAAACTACATTGCTCTTAAGTCTTATACCATTTATCTGTCATTGGTAATTTCATATCTCATTTTTAGAATGAAAATCACTTACATAAAAAGCAACTTTATTGTGCATTTTTTCACCATGAAAATAATTCATTGTTCTGCATACTTTCAGTTATGCAGGTGAGCACTGCAGAAAAAACTGCAGCTGTTCTGAGCAACCTGGTCTAGTGGAAGGTGTCCCTGCTCATGGCAGGGGGGTTGGAATGAGATGATCTTTAAGGTCCCTTCCAACCCTTACCATTCTATGATTCTATGATTCTATATTGCAAACTATGGGCAAATACGATTTTTGACCTGAGTTTTATCTCTGTGGTCCCATGTCTGTGTCCCACTGCCCATACTATTAACACATGATAGGATGTCTTCAGAAATAAACACATTTTTGCAAAAATAAATGGCATCAATCAGTGCTGGGTTTTAAAGTTTCTAAAGCTTGTCACAAATCCATGCAGAGAGGGAGGCAGGAAGGGAGGAGAAGGGAGAGAAGGAAGGGAGAGGAAAGAAAGGCAGAAGAAATTTTCTGGAAAGCTAGAGATCTTATGAAATTTCATTTCCTGCTTCAGACAAATGCTTCCTTCTCTCTCCTGCCTAGGCCGGATAAAATCAGCTGTTCTTTTGGGAAAAAACACATCAGTGTTGTGTTTCCCAAGTCCCTAGAGCCTGGCAATACTTTTATATCTAAAAGTAGCTGAATAGGGGAGGAAAAACACCCTCTTCTCCTTTCTGCCCATCCCTGGATCTATTAACAACAAAACATTCTGGTACAATATTACATCCTGACCCACACTGGTCTGAGAAGTGGTATGTTGCTTCATGACTCGTTTGACGTATAAATATTAACCAACTTTATTCTATATATAAAAGAACACTGATAACAAAGACTGTGTATTATGCAAACATTGCACTATACTTGATCACTTTTAAACCCCATTAAAACAAGCTATGTTTTTCCTGTATGTAGAATAACTCTCTCAGAAGACTCTATTTTATTCATTGTATTTGGCAGTCACAGCCACATAGTAAATGATCACATTATATGCAGCATCCTAATGTTGTGCAGAATGTAAATGCTGAGGAGGATAATGAATAGGGCAATTCGAGAACAAAATTACATTTCCTACTTAGAGCTCTGATCAGCTCTAGTTAGCATGCTCATAAGTAGAGTTACTTATGGGAAGGCAGCTGATGATTAAATGAGTGAAGAAACATATTTGTTTTGACCAGCAGAAGACTGGTAAATAAGTGGGTGTATAAGAGTTCCCGGCGGGTGGGATGCACAGGTGAATGCTGTATCAAGAGGGAGCTGCCTTTTTATTAGAGCGTATTGAACAGTTGTAGTTCACTGAAAGGTCTTCTCTGTTGTCAGAGCAATTTCTGCATGTCACTCAGTATCTTTCTTTCCATGCATCTCCAACAGAATTCAAGTCTCCCACTTGACCTCCACAGAAATTTGCTGTGTGAAGAGTCTTCATATGATCATATTTCCTGGAGATACTTAACTTCTGACATAATGTGGAGAATCAAAAGGTGTCAATGCTCTTCAGGGTGAGAAAACTAAACTGTCTCCATGTTATTTTGAAATTCTAATCTCAAAAATTACTCTCCCACTTGTGAATAAGAAACGTCTACTGATTTCTATCTATCTGCAGTGCTTTTTTTCTGAGTGTTAGAGCTCAGTACATGATCTTTCCAAGTTCTCCCACACTTCTGTATTCTCCCCCTTCATATTTTTGGCCAAGAACCAGCAACTGAGTTACTCAGACAGAAGGCAAAGCTTTGAAAGGGGATGAGAGACATAGTTCCTGAGCCAGCTTCGTGTCCTCGTCAACAGCTACCCCACTGCTACAACAACAAATTGCACATCCTCTCAGATGTGAAGGACTTTGCACAAGCAGAAGCTGCCTTTGGGTGTGTGGGGATGAGTGGAGGGAACTGGAAAAATCCTGAAGAGCAGATGTCACTGTTTTTCATCCCAGCTCCAGTAACCACAGCTAGTTGTGGTACTGCCACGAGTGTGACAGCAGCTTTTTACTGCATAGTAACCTCCTGCCCCAGTTCATTCCTCTCAAATACAAAAGGATTGCTTTGGAGATCCAAAGAAATATGTTATAGATGTGTAACACTGGAGCAGCAGCCCTTAATGTTCACCACTTGTCTGGAGGAGTTTTGTACTTAACCAACCCCCTGTAAGCCTGCACTGATGGTGTGGAGTCTAAAGCAGGTTTTCATGACGTAGTGTTTCCTGAGAGCTCCACTGTGTTGGAAGAGCTAGAAAAGTGCATCTGAATGAACTAATAGTATTGGTTAAAATGGGTTTGTTAAACTGCATTGATCCCCATTATAGACATTCTTATTCAGCATTAACCCAGCCCTAATTAAATTCAGTTTGAGTCATTTTGGCAATGAAGTAGAGAGAACTGGCTTGCATTGGTTAAGTGCCCAGACCCTGCTGAATTCAGGTACTAAGCCCGTGCAGACCTCTTAGACCATACCTGCACAGATCTAAATATCTGCCCCAGGCTGAATATCCCTTAGATCAGCTAGGGCCATCCCTATATTTGGCAAGTCTACTGGGATTTTACCTGAGAATGTCTTTGATAACTGTCTGTTTCCATAAGAAAAGATTAACTGTTGAACTACGATGGCTATGTTATTTCTTTTACAGACTGTGTTTTGCCTCAGTGTCTGGTTTATGAAGTTCTGCCAGAATCATCTGCATGTTTTTTATTCATTTAACCGTAAACATCTATAGGATTACTTTAATCTCCTTAGAATAATTGAGAAAATATTTGTTGTGTGTGTCTATTAGAGATGCTATACAATTCACAAGACAGACATCAAGAAGGACCATGAAGCCCTCAAATATTTTGACTCTGTTAAGCCATTTTGGACTGCTGTGGGATATTTCTATCCCTTTACAAACACACTACTCCTTGGCTGGAGTAAACTGTGTGAGAGGTCATCTCATGGTGGAGGAAGCTACTCCAGGACATTCCGATCAGCCCTTCTGGGATCACCAGTAATCCTAGCACTGGTTTTTCTCATCCATTTTTCCTGGACCCGAGGATCACATTGATCGCATCTGGGTGGTAGAGATGCTCTCTTCCCTTGTGTCCTTGGAAAGGAAAAAGAGTTCTCTTGGCTGGAGGAAATAACCCCAGGAACTTAGGCACAATCCACTTTCAGTCCCTTCCTTTGTCCAGCAATGGAATGCAGAAACTTCTAGGTAGCAGCATGCCTGCTATTGGAAGAAGTTCTGGTGTAGAATAGAAGCAAAGGCACAGGTAAAGCAAGGCCAAGAGAAGTGGAATGAGATGGGTTAAGATATAGAAAATAATGTAGGATGGGGCGTGAAACTAACAGTTTTAATACTTCAATAGTATTGATGTCTGTTAGTTGAGGTACTGTTTGGGATTCTAGAAGTTTAGAACAACTGCTACAATAGAAATGCTATATAATAGTGTGAATAACAACCCCTATTTTCTCTTTCTGAAATATCTAAACAAAATAAATCTAACTCCAACAAGTATGAAGAGATGGTGTATTTTCAACTGAAGCTAACAGCTCTGAAGCAAGTTGCTTTTACTGCTAAATTAGTAGTCGTTAATGTAAAAATTCTTACAGTCTCCAGTCCTTTTTATGTTCTGTAACAATAATTGCACTGCAGATGACAGCTAATGTCAAGATGTTAGCCACTTGTTCCTTCTCCTTCTGCTTAGTGTAAATTAAATTAGGCACAGATTTATATTAATATTTCTGCAGAATTCTTTCCTCCTTCTAAAATGCAGAGGCTGTACTCATTTTTATTGCTAAGATCTGGCAGTTATCCCTTGTATGGTGCCTTTGGATTAATGTTTCATGAAGACAAATATATTCTCTCCAGTGAGTGTGGGGTGCTACCATTAGATCGTCCATGTTCACAAAACTGCATTCAGACTTCAACAGAAAATGTTCTGTATTATCATAATTTCTCAGCTAACCTAACAGGAAATGGGAGATAATCTAATGATGGCAAAAAAAGTTGCACATTCATACAACATTGCCTTAAAGGAACACAAGACAATTAAACACTGTGGGCCTGATCCTGCCTCCAGTAAAATCAGTGGCGAGTTCTTGATGATTCTGAATGTAAATTGACTCAAACTCCCAGTCTATGTCTCATCTGTCCTTTCTCTCTGTGCCACACTGAGATGTGGGAATTCACTTGACTATAGTTACGCTACCTCTTCTGACTGACCATCCAAAAAATACTTTTCAGGCTTCCCTCCTAAGCTTACTCGTGAGACTTTCAACCGCTAAAGGGACAAGGAAAAGAAAACTACTAATGATACCATTCTTAAGCTTCTCTGTCTTTGTAAACACAATGATGTCCCATTTTCCAAGTAATTATCAAGTCAGTGCGTATGTTTTCTCTTGTATGGTTTCTTATACTGAAGTGATGGAGAAACCATTTCCGAATGTATGAAGGATAAGGCAGTGATTTGGAATAATCAGCATGAATTTTTATGAGGGGGAAATCATGCCTGACCAACCTGATAGTTTTCCATGATGAGATGACTGGCTTGGTGTATGAGGGAAGAGCAGTGGATGTATTTTATCTTGACTTCAGTAGAGTTTTTAGCACTGTCTGCCATAACATCCTCGTAGACAAACTGATGAAGTACAGAAAGGGTAAGTGGACAGTGAGGTGGGTTGTAAACTGACTGAACTGCCATGCTCAAAGCGTTGTGATCAGCTGCATATGTCCAGCTGGAGGCCAGTCACTAGTTGTGGATCCCTAGGACTAGTAATGGGCTAAGTACTGTTAAACATCTTCATTAATGATCTAGATGGTGGGGCAGAGTGCACCTTCAGCATGTTTGCAGACAATACAAAGCTGAGAGGACTTGTTGATGGGCCAGATGGTCATTCAGAGGGATGTGGACAGGCTGGAGAAATGGGCCAGCTGGAATCTCCTGAAGTTCAGAAAAGAAAAATGCAAAGTCCTGCAGCTGGGGAGGAACAACCCCGGTCACAAGTATAAACTGGGAACAGACTAGCTGAAAAGTAGCTTGGCCAAAAAGCACCTGCGGGGTCTGGTGGACACCATGTTGAACATAAGCCAGCAATATGCTCTTGCAGCAATGAAGGCTAAGGGTATCCTGGGCTGTGTTAGGAGGAGCGTAGCCAAAAGGTCCAGGGAGGTGATCCTTCCCCTTTACTCAGCACTGGTGAGGCCACACCCAGAGTGCTTGGTCCCATTCTAGGCTCCCCAGTACAGGAGAGACACAGACTTACTGGAGAGAGTCAAATGAAGGGCCATGAAGATGACTAAGGGACTGGAGCATCTCTTCTATGAGGTAAGACTGAGAGAGTTGGGACTATTCAGCCCGGAGAAAAGAAGGATCGGGGAGAATCTTATTTAGAGAACAATTTGCATGATGAGGGCGCATAAATAAGTGGCTCCAGATGCTTCTCGGTGGTGTCCAGTTAATGGACAAGGGTCAATGGGCACAAATTTAAATACAATAAATTACATGTCAACATTAGAAGGAGCTTTATTACAGTGAGCATGGTGAAACATTGGAACAGGTGACCCAGAGAGGTTACGGAGTCTCCATCTTTGGAGATACACAAAATCGGTCAGACTAGATGATCTTCAGAGAGCCCTTCCAATCTCAACCATTCTGTGGTTATGTGATTTTATAACAATGGAAATTTCTGCATCTATCTTCAGTGTATTTCTTATGAAGAAGTATTTCCTGTGATATAAATTTTTGTTCTGTCCAGGTCTAATAATCCTAAGTATGATAATCATACGACAAGACATCTGTTTTCCCAGACAACAATATAGCCATTGTTGCCAAGTATTAGATATATGGTGAATTGTTTTGAATAAAACAGTGACTAAATGAACATATGAATCATGGTACCAAATGCCTAATTTACTTCATGATCAATACCATAAAAGTTCATTTTCTAGTATTGCAGGAGTCTCTGAGAGAACGCAGACAGTCACACAGAAATGTGAGCTGAATATTAGGTATGCTTGTGATAGGCTGACCATGGGAACAGCAGTATATTTACCAGTGTTATCCCATTTTAAGCAGTACCTCCACATATCTGAATCTTGTTAGGATTCTCAGCTCTCAGGTTGGATGACCTCAGATCTCGGTGATTAGTCTTTCAGCTTCTGACTGTATAACTTAATTTCTTCGTGAGGATTTACTCCATTCTGTCCAGGAAATCTCTTTCTTGTTCATGCTTTAGCATCCTTCTAGATGTGCCCAAGCCACCCTGCCCACGGTCATCCCTTGTTGCCTCTCCTGGAATATCCTGAGGTGGCTTGGAGGGAGAACTGTTTCTTAGTTCAGCACCTCTTGCTTGACTCCCTCAAGGTTACTCTCCCTGATCAGGGAGCTCTGAAACTTGATGAGAACAACGTGCTCCACTGAGCCAAGTTACTGCACCATTAAGATTGGAATGATTATTTGTGGGTACTCCCAAAGATGAGCTGGAGAGAAGCTGTTGTGTTGGAGTTGACTAAGCGGGAACCCAGGAATGAAGTAAGGTTGAATAAATAACTATCAATAAAGACTCCTTCTCACTACACTTACTGAATTAAATTATATTGTCAATTTATTTGTCTGCTGGTTGCTCTTCTGATCCAGTTAAAGCTCTTCTCATGAATTAAAAAGACATGATCATCCTACTGAATTGTGGGAGACGTTGTTTTACCAGAGTTGTTAATAACTCCTTATATTATTAAACCTGGAAGAAATTTTGTAAGCTAATTCGCCATCACCATGGATGCTGCAGTTCATCAGCTTCAAGAGTAAATGAAAACAACTTTTTTTTCTTGAGCTTGATTCTCTATTGAACTGTTCCTTTGGGCCCAGTGTATCTGGTACAGAAATCAGGGCAAAAGTTGTTCTGAATGAGATCTGGATCCGGCCTATGGGACTGCTTGAGACAATACATAGTTGCAGGAATAGGTCCTTTCTGGATTGCACTCGTTAGTGCAACACTGCATTTTCTTTAGCAAATGCTGAAGTACATCCTAATGCCCCTATTTTCTATGTAATTCATCTTTATTCCCAAGAAGCTGAGAAAAGGTTTCACAAAAATTCATTTTTCCCCAAACTAAATTTCTGGAAGTTAATAGCTCTGTCAAAATCCGTTTAGTTGCAGCTTTAACAATATCTTTTTCCTTCTTCCAAACTATTTTCTTCCTTTTTCCATGTCTTAATTTGGTTTTAAAGAACAACACATGTAATTTTTAGATGTGTGAAATGTATATGGGCTTGAGGTTATCCAAGGAAAATCTGAAATTAAAAAAGGAAATTTAAAGCATATCCGCAATAAAGCAGACATTAATCTAAGGGGAAAAACATTAATAAACCTTCATGAAGAATATAATTCTTTTGTTTCCAAGCTAAATCACAGGTCTACCTAGTTGAAAGGTGAAGATGGCTCATCTGTTAAATAGCTATTGGAACTAGATGATATATGATGATTAATTGTAATATACAAAGTCTGTCCCAGGTGTACTGACCTCATAAAGCCAAAGATGACACAAGTGGATTATTAGCTCCCATCATAGTGGTAAAATAAGCCAACTTGTGATCTAATTATCCTTTTTTTTTTATATATATGTGATGACAATGAGTGTTCTGACAGTAAGGGCAGAATTTAAGTATTCATATTTTCACCTGTAGTCTTTCATTTGGTTTAATTTGAAAATGTAATGCTTGATTTGCCAGCAAATCTAGAAAATACGGTTCCAGACTCTGTATGATTTTCACTGTATTACATGCTGAGGCTGCCCCTGGGAAAGTATTTATTTCTCTCCTCCTTGTCAATAATGAATGACCCTACATAGCAGAAACCTTATTAGAGTCTATGTTTAATGATTGCCCTAGTGATATGAGTGGCCTGATAACAAATTGAAATGTCAGACACTCCATGACCCTCAAATAATACTGAAATCTGCCAGCCCCTATTAAAATGCCTTCAAACTGTATTATCCTGTGGTAACAGATCAGTTACTTACCCCAGCTAACACAGTTATCACGTGGGACACTGCAGCGTGATCCTTTTAATGAAAGGAGACAAAAAAGCAGTGGAACAGTGGGTAAAAATGAGGTATTGTCATAGCAAGTCATGATGAACCCAATTCATTAAGGCAGAAAACTGCCCAGGAAGAAAGAAGGCTGTGATTGATATTCATTCTGGTGTGTCACATTGCATAACGGAAAAAGTAATTTTCAAATTTGAATGAACATGTTTTTCTCTCCTTCTCTTGCTCTCTCCCTCCCACTGTCTCTGTTCTAATGGATTATCTTATTGCATAAGCCACAAGATCCTTTTGTAGACCCAAGTGCCATCCAATGTGTTCTAGAAAAGAAATGTGCCATAGAAAAGAAAAACACCCAAGCAACAGAAAGACTTTTTCATCATTATTTCCAACAGCTCTCTGGCACTTTTACATGGAGAGCATGGCAGTAATTCTTTCCTGTTTCCAAACATATACAATAAGGAGTATCAATTAAAAAAAGTAATCGTCATCATCATAATTATAACAAGGAAAGTAAAAGTAACAGCAATTGTAACAATTGAAAAACAGTGTTACATCCTTCTTCCTTAGGACTCGCCCCTCACTGAATTATGTTAATGAGTAGAGGTCATATTTACACAGCATCAATAACTGCACTTGAATTGGAGCATTGTGCATAGATTTACGCGTAAGATTAGAATGAGAAAGAGAACTCTTGGTAATCTCAGACTGTCTCAAACCACTTGATCCACTTGAAGCTAATGGGAACCTGTCTTTCCACTGTGGAAGATGCTGAATTGTGCTTGCCCATGGGACTCTCTGTCTCATTCCTTACTATGGAAAATAAGATGGGGTTAGGCAGGGAGTCTGCCAAGTTGTAACTTCCAGGTCCTCCACTTTTTAAAAGGAGGTCAGGGAAATTGTGACCTTCTGAGCCAGCATGTATGTCTGGACTAGCACTTAGTAATTTTACATAAATACACCGAGAATCCCAAGGCCAGATTTCAAACCTTACAATTTTCCAGCTGAAATACCTCTGTAACAGACTCTACAGCTACTCTGCTGAAATGGCTAGAAGCATCTAAAAGTTCTACTTCACAGGATACCAAAGAACACACTTACTTGCCAAGCGGACTGCTCCTGAGACCTTGTGCCTTTCCCCTCCTAACTTCAAAATACCATATCAACCCTTCTGGTAAATGATTTGTGGCTGATGTCAGGCAAAGCAAATAGTTCAGTGTCCTTCCTATGGTAGTCCTGAGCAGAGTAAGGGAGCATGTGTAGGAGGTCTATCACAGAATCACAGAATCACAGAATGGTAGGGGTTGGAAGGGACCTCCATGGGTCATCGAGTCCAAACCCCCTGCTGAAGTAGGGTCGCCTACAGCAGGCTGCACAGGACCTTGTCCAGGCGGGTCTTCAATATCTCCAGAGAAGGAGACTGCACAACCTCCCTGGGCAGCCTGTTCCAGTGCTCCGTCACCCTCAGAGGGAAGAAGTTCTTCCTCATGTTCACAAGGAACTTCCTATGCTTCAGTTTGTGCCGATTGCCCCTTGTCCTGTCACTGGGCACCACTGAAAAGAGTCTGGCCCCATCGTCCTGACACCCACCCTTAAGAAATTTATAAGCATTTATACGGTCTATGCTGAGCCTGAGCCCAGGTTTGCACACAGCTTAGTATGAGAACCCTCTGGGTTTCAATACTGTAGAATTTGAGCTTAAAGTCTCTGTACCATAAACCCCTAGATGAAAAATCAGGATGGTAGTATTCATCTACAAAAGATATGTGCACGAACATATACCACTTCTGTGGAGAGGAACATCAGCCTGCTTCCTTGCCTGCTTCCCTGCCGTGCAGAATCCTCCTCTAGCAGTGCCTTCTCCTGCATGCTTTCCACCCTGCCCCAGTGCCTCATCATGTACCTCTGTGCTAAAGTTTTGGATGGGTCTTCAATCAAACTACTTAATCATAACTCTCAGGTATCTTTTCTCCATAAACCATTTCAAATTACATCCCAGTGTAGGAGCAGTGAGCTCTCTAAAGCTCACACAGTTATAACAGACTCTGACTCGTGGCTATAACTAGAAGGATGAACGTTTCAACCTGGCTTCAGCAGGATCCTATGCAGGAGCTGAAAACTGTGAGAAGAGTTTGTCAGGAGTTTTGTATGATGCGTAGTTAAATTCAGTTCTGTTATGAAAAGAAAAGGTTTTCTAAAAATAGCTCCATGTTTATTGTCTTTTTATCAAACAGATCTAGCTTGCAAATAAATAGATGGATATTGTATCTGCCATTCCTGCAAACTCACTCTGGGCTTTTATTGTCAGCTTTAGCTTCCCTCCATTTCACCTATCATCATCAGCAATAAAGACCTGCAGGCCAAATTAGCCCCCTTGAGATGGCTGTGTAACACACTGGCTTCAAATTCTGCTCTCAGTGACACCCCTGCAGCCCCCTTCATGTCAGTGGTTTTCCACAGGTAAAGCTGGCTGAGCTTAGTGAATATTTGACTGAGGATGTACAAAAGGTATCAGGACCTGTAGTGTACAGCTCTTTGCTGCCTTATTCTGTAGACAGAGCAGCAGGGAAAAAGAAGTAAGCTCTAGAAATCAGTTATATTTTCATTGTTATGTATTGTATTCATATTTGATGAATTCTACAGAAACTCTTTCAGTTGTTAAACAGGCCTGAATTGCTTCTGACTATCTGAAAAATACATAAAAGCTTGATTTGTTTTCCCCCAGGGCTGGCTTTTGATTGTGAACTGCATTTGGAAGGGCCCTACCCTACAATGAAATCTGCCCGAGGACAGAGAAAGCCAGCGCGGTCTCATTGCTAGGCTGGGACCTAGGCTGATCCCAGAGAGACCCATTGCTCAGCTCGGTCTCACACACCACCAGGAGCTCCAGCGGGTTGCCTTTGGAACTGAAGGCAACTGGACCGCTTGCAGGGCATAAACTTCAGCACATGCATAATACAGAATCATCCTGAAGATTCCCGTATTTATTCCACTGAGTCCAGAAATTCTAATTGTTTGGATTTTCAAACTAAAATTTCAAATGAACTATCCAAGAATATTTGAGACAAAATGCTTATAATAAACTTTTCAAGCTGAGATTTACTTTGGGACAGTTTTCCATAACATGTGATATATTTCCACGTATTTCTGAATGCAGAAATAGTTAGTCAAGGCATAAATAGTGTCAGGCAAATCAAGAACACACTCACTCATAGATACAATTTTTTCACACTATTTGTCCAGCTTCTCTGAAACTCTTGACCTGTGTGAACCTGAAAGTTCAGGAAGAAAAATCTTGCTGTCTTGTTGTCGTGTACTTGATTAGGTTGGTTAGAAAACAAAGGATGTTCATAAACATTCTTGTTTACTTTTGTATTCGGCATTCTGTATTAACCCATGTTCTTCACCTGAACATCTATTAAGTATCCTCTGGAATTTGTCGTGTAGTTCTTCATGTAGGGTAAATTATACTTCCAAATGCCCCCCGGTTTTGATAATTTCGCTTTCATCCCTGGTGGCCATTTTCACTCTTGCTGTATCTATTGTGAGATGGCATATGTAACCTTTGGGCATGTAGAATATTAATCCTTCTTTGATCGCATTTCCCTGTGTATCTTTCCCCACAGCTTTCTGATTTTCCTCCAAAATAAATTCTGAAGCAATTCAACATCTTTATTTTTATTATTGTGATCAGTTGACTTCAGTTTTAGTTAACAAAACTGGATCTATTAGGGTTTGGTTTTAGTTTTTTTTTAAACATTGTTTCCATGCTTGGATGCTGATCCTTTAGAATTTTTTTCTTTTACTGCTTTTGGTTTTGTTTCCCTGAATCCTCGTTTGCTCTGCAAGTAAGTATCAGAATACATAGCTGTAACACATATTTTCTAAACTTAGTATAACAGGTATCAAAAGAGGGAAAGGCTTCTTCCATTGTCACCTCCCTGTCAGTGCAGGACTGCTTCTCCTGAGTGATTTTGCTAGCCACCCCTACTCAAAAAGCATCCCACAAGTAAGATCTTCCACTCTTTCAGAGGCTACAACTACTATAGTGTAGTATACAATATTTTTTCATTCTTGCATCTTAATCAAGACGACAACAAGACTACCTGGAATTCCTTTTTCAGGAGGTGGTTGCTCTTTTTCCAGGCCTTTGTAGGACTTTCCTTCATTCTGTCATACTGTTGGCTCATGTAAGTGTCCTTTCTTTGTCACTTTCTACCATCCTTGAATCACTGTTTTTGTCTGAGCTCATTCCACCTTGCCAGCCTTCAGATTCTGTATCCCAAACACCAGAGACAATTTACACACCAGAAGCTCTCTGTAGAAATTTCCCCTCACAAATATGTCTGGGTTAAGGGAATGTCACGTATATTTGTCTTGAAGCTAAATCAGTATCCTGAATAAAACCTGATGTCTTGAATCTCTCTGTCCAGGAGACAGTACCTCTCTGAACACAGCCCAGAATTCTGTTACCCTTTCACACCCGTCCTGTAGGGAATGCTCCTGTGTGATTTGTTGCCCACTGTCACCTTGAGGTTTTTGCCTTCTATTGAATTTGTGGCTTCCCTCAGCCCAAGTTATTCTTCCCCTGTGGCATGCACTAGCTTGCATTTTTACAAGCTGAATCTCATTTTGCTATTCTCAGCCTCTATTTCTCTGAGCGGCTTTATACTACATTTTTTGATCCTGACTAGTATAATATCTCCCTATTTAGGATCATCTGCAAATTTAATGAATGTGGTTTTATTCTGTTATCTTCATGATTATTAATAAAGGAGGTAAGTAAATATTGGTCCTACTATAGGGCTCTGTGGCTCTGCACATCTCCCTTCACATCCATAACCTATTCCCCTGCACCCCAAGCTCTCTGCATTGTGCTGTCTGGCAGTACTCTCTCCTTTCAGCAGCTCTAGTTCCACCCTTTGTGTACTTCTACATAAATATAGTTTGCATGTTAACTTGCTATATAATTGGTTTACCAAAATCCACATCTGTGATACAGACTGTATCTCAAACACCCAGAAGTTTGAGAAGTACCACAAAATGTAGTGATGAGTTAAAGTTCATAGGCTGGTTACCCAGCTCTGATGTAGATCACAGTACTGCAGTTCCGGTCTTGAAATCAGTGGCAGTTTAATGGTTTAAGAGGTTTTTTCTCCTTATTGGTTTTGTTAAGCGTGTGATTTTTCCCCTCCTGTTGCTTATAGAGGATAGTTTTTAGTGTGGATTCAGTTAGACTGTGCTGAGGGTACCTTACTCCCTCTGTACACTTTTTCTTCCAGAATAAGCATCTTGATACTGCCCCACAGCAGGAAGTGAACAGGGTGGTAGAAATTCCTTGTTTGTGTGTGACTTTTCTTACATTTACGAGTTTTGTTAGCACGGTAACACATGGCTGAAAAAGTCACCTCACTAAGCAGCACAGAATCCAAGCATACATGGATCTTTACTGGCAGAATAAGCTTTTTTTAACAGATATTGTCCTCAGAAAGTTCCTATAGGTTATGGCAAAAGAATGTGGTAGGTGTTTTGTTTTGTGGAAGATGTATCTTTCCAAGAAGGCTTACTAGATACTTAGCAACTTCTTCTCTTACCAGCATTAGGAACAGGTAAGTTTAAAGCTAGAGAAACCACAAAAGAAAGAAGAAAGTTGGATGGAATCAAGAAAAAAGGCCAGGTGATGCCTGGTAGATGGATCATTAGTTTATGTATTTAGCAAAATGCATCCAATTTTCTGTCAAGCCCCGGCCTACTCACATGCCCTCAGCAAATTACATAGTCTCTCTATAAAATGGGTCTATGTCATAAAATGTATAGAATAATCTGAGACCTGCAGATAGTAGCATGGACCGGCAGTAATTTTAACTTCAAGCTATCTACTAGCTCTTGCAAAGTAAACATATCTCAAGTTTTAGTAAGTAACCCCTTCACTTTTCTAGTGAGTTTTTACAAAGGCAATTTACTTAGAGATTACATTCAAGTCATGTACAAACAGATAGGCTTCTACATACTATCTCCAAAGTGTTCAGTCCCACAGTCACCCTCCAGCTGTGGTGCAGACTGCTACATCAACCAAATACTCATGACTGGTGCAAAGTACAACAAGTCTGCATAGCTTTATGCCTGTGTAGCTCATCAGCTTTCCTATCTGTTATTCTGTTGTGAAAAATAGATTAAAACCCAAAAGTATATTTCAGTTTCTCAGGCATTTTTGTGTCTGGTTATTTTTAAAACATCTTCTTCTTCCTTGCTTACTTCCCTATTTTTTTTCCTCATTGATATAAGAGTGCTTCTCTCTTCCTCTGTACCTGCAGCTGGCATTTGCCCTTACTTTTTACTTTCTCAGCTGTGGTTGTATATTCTTGCTTCAGTGCATCCTTCCTTTTTCATTTCCAGCTGACAGCATCATTGTAAAGGTGAACTAAAAAGAAAATTGGAAATTCTGTTTACTTCACCACTGTGCATTGAATGCCCCACCTATGCAGTCTGACGGGGAAACTCGTAATGAGAATACGCTGCACCAACAGACATGTCTCTACTCTGCAGATCTCAACATATCTTGCAGGGGCAATTAATGTTTAGCATTGCTGTTGCGTTCCTGTGCAAAGATGGCCTTGAGCAGATTGATATAGGACAAGATTCATTGGTGCTACTATATCACACATGCATCTCAAATCTTCTTTCTTATTTATCCCTACTTCTCACACTTTTTATTCTTGAGGTAAACCCTGATCCTTTCCCATCAAATGTGTAATGCTTTTTTCTGACTAAGCTTCATGTATATGGCGAGGTGAAAAAGACTTCCTGAGGCTAGACTTCAGAGTGGCTTGCAAATATCTTTCACAGGGTTATGTCCTGTTTCCAGGGATCTGTGCATGGGAGTCAGCAAATCGAAGTGTGCATCTGATGGAGCTGAGGTGTAAATCATCACGAAAATATCTGCTGCTTTAAAGTCCTGCTTCTGTTTTGGGAGTATTTCTGGAGGAAGAGGCCAGAAACGGGGTAAATAATAGAAGGCATGACTTCATTTTTGCCTGAGCTGTAAGATCGGTATTTTTCTGAGCAATGAGATATTTTTAGTGAGTTGCATCACCAGTTTTTCGCAGCCATGGCAACTAAGATCCTCTTCTACCCAACAAAAACAGAGAAAGGAGAGAAGCCAAACTTCACTGTTACCCTGGCCTCTCTGTGATGGTTTCTGCCCCCCGCCTCCCCACCCCCTTGCAACAGGTTTATAGATAGTATAATCGCTTTTGGAGCCTCACACATTTTCCCCTACATGTTCCAAGCTCCACCATAACCTGAAGAAATGAGCTTCAGCAACGAGGCTCCCCTATCCTGTATTTTGTTATGTTTGCTGTATTGCCATCTGTATTTACTCTTTATGATGATAGCTCGCTCAGTCTTGGATTGGCATATCAAAGAGATATGCACAGGGCTGTGGAATGAAACCATGGCCAGTCCTGCGGGAAATGCCAAGAACAGACTTCTACTTATCGATCCAGAACCCATAGTTTCTTCTCGGTAATGAAGTCTGTAGGCCTGAAAATGAAGGCTTTTTTCCATAAAGTAGTTCCCTTTATAAAGCAGAAAAATGGATGCACAGAAATAGGATGAGCTTTGGTGTTTCCTGACAGAAAAGCAAAGAATGAAGAACTTATTCTGTGTTTTTTCCAATTCTAAATCTGTAAGTCGGTCACTGACTTTGTCTGTCAACAGTTTAGCCCAAGGCACGAAACAGCTTGTCCAAACAGGACTAGGTAATGTCCTTCGGTCACTGTTGACTTGGCAGAATTGCAACTAACGGTCTCGAAGTGAGATTCCCTCTCTTATTACCAGTCTCTTAAATCATCCTTTTCCCTCATTGTAATAATTACTGGATGGCTATAGTGAGTGTTACCTGTTAATTTATAAACCTCTCATACATCTTCTATGAATGTGCTGATTTCTTTCTGTATGAAAAAGCAGCTAATATATTTGCAAAGGAATTGCTTAAAAAGGACAGCTAGAGAAGGAATCAGAAAGAGGCACACTATGATCATTGGGAATAGAGAGCAAATGGGGACAAGTCGGCAACAGACCTCTCCTGTAAGCTCTGGGTAACTGCTAAATCTTTAGGAAGATGTGAAGCATCAAGGACAACACAATGAATAAAGTTGTGGATTTGCTGGCAGAGGTTGCTATTACCCGGGCTTCTGAGGAAGCATGAAAAGGGCCTGTAGAGATATTTGCGTTGTTTATGTTCAATGTCAATTCTGTTTCAAAAGATCCAATATACCAGTTAATTCATGCTTTTATTTTTTTCTTGCAAAATACATTCATAATGCACACAAGCAGTGCTTTGGGGGCCAGAGGATGCCAATTTATTGTTGCCATGGTTTAACCCAACATCTGCCAACTAAGCACTAGACAGCCTCTTGTTCACCCCTCCACTTCCCCCCACAGTGGGATGGGGGGGAGAAATGGACAAAAGGGAAAACTTATGGGCTGAGATACAGACGGTTTAATAAGGCAACAAGGGAAATACTCATACTACTGCTAATAATGATAATAATGAATATGCAAAACCAACTATACACAAAATAATTTTCTCTCCACCTGATGACCAATTTTCAATCAGTCCCTGAGCAGTGATCACGGAACACACAGGTTTTCTGAAGCCCATCAATTTTTCGAATTTCACATAACTCCCAAAAAAAAACAAACTCCCCAAAAAAATTCAAACTTCAGGACAAGAGAGGATTCAAACTCATGGAAAAGAGAGAATAAAGATTCCTGGCCCGTGGTTAACCCCCGTTCATAACCTGAGAATGCCGTCCATGGTATAGAATATTTCTACTGGTCAGCTTGGGCTGGCTACCTGGCTGCGCTCCCTCCCAGCTCCTGCGCACCTGCTCATTAGCTGAGTATGGGAGACTGGAAGAAGTGCTTGATTCCATAGCAACAACAGAAAACATCAGTGTTATCAACATTCTTCTCGTACTAAATCCAAAACACAGCAGCTACTGAGAGGAAAATTAATGCTATCCCAGCTGAAACCAGGACAATTGTATACTCAGTATTTGTGGAAGAGACCACATGCATTCTCACATTTTTGTGATAAATTATCCACTATGAGATGCTGAAGTGACTGAGATTACTCCACTGACTCCTTAGTAGAGTCCCGTCATGGTGCTGTTGGGTTATGTTTGGCAGCAATTCCACCCTCAGAAATTGTCAGGCCCAACACAAGAGACATCTAGTATTAAAATGTTGTGGGATGGAGTCTTGACAGAAAACCTGCCCACCAAAAGACTTATTTTTCTTGTCAATTCAAAATAATTGTCAAATTTGAAAGGTGGCATTGTTGTATGTTTCTAGAAATGGATGACTGTTACAAAGACCTAAAGCCATGACTGAGAATCAGCATCACAGCTACAATGATACAGTCAGGGAAGACCTTTTTCCATATTTCCTGTAAATATATTGGGGAAAATGTCCATTTATAAAGACAGACCATAATTTAATGAGTGTGAGGAAATGAAAATATGAAAATATGACAAAATCTGATATAGTTTGTCGTGATACTATCTGCCAACTCCTGGTTCTGCTTTCTGGACCATGTTGGACCCTGTCCCTCTAGTCTACAATACAGGTATTGAGGCCAGGATTTTATCAGTTGCCTTTCTGATATATTTGTTGAGTCAAGGAAAGGGTTGACTGCATAAAAATCTAGATTTCCAGTAGGGTCTTAGAGATGGGAACTTTGGAGTGTCATAAAACAGATACCATTTCCTTCCAGGCTAGCCTGATAAGATCAAAGTCAGGAAATACTGTGTCTCCTGAGGGAAAGTGATCGCTGCTTTCCAGAGGGGTAAGAGGCTCTTTATGTCTTATCTTTCTTATCTGTCTTTCTTATCTCTAGCTATATTCGTGTGAACATGATATAGACCTGGGACTATTCTCATGAAATATACATTTTTGTATCAACTTATTTTTCCCGAGTTGTATGATTTAACCCTGTTGGGGAGACACCTGTGAAATAAATTCCAGTATTTTAATAGATATAGAGGGATAGAGTCTAAATATTAGGCTTACTCTGTGTACAGGGACAAACATAATGTTACCTGGACTAAACTATATCTCTTTGCCCCTCAGAAGCTCATCTGAGAGTAATTGTACATACCTAGCTAAATCAAGAGCGCCACAGCTTGATGCAAGAAATGGGATTAGAGGCTATGACAAAAGTGTCTCAAGTCTCCCTGATCAAGCTAAGCTACAGAGCAGCCATCAGAAAAGAAAGTAGGCACAAGAGAAAAGCCATGACTGAGAATCAGCATCACAGCTACAATGATACAGTCAGGGAAGACCTTTTTCCGTATGCCTTGTGAACAATTTCCGTGCAAGATTGTGTTGTGTACTTGTAGCAATGTTTATATTTCCGTGTGAATAGAAATAGCTCTTCATACAGAGGAATTCCAAGGGAACAAGATTTAAAGTTACAGGAGACTAAGCTTTTCAGAAGGTTTAAAATCATTAATATAGTTTATTCAAGCAATAATCCCCTTAGAATTCGTTATTACCACTATTAATGACTTGCTAGTTAAAATATTAATGACCCGTAACCAAAAACTGCTGGTAATGACTGATTTCAAAGGGTATTATTGCTTAATTAATGACACTTCACCTATCTGCAGTTAGTTTTGTACGTATCTATTTTACTGTCTGTTTCAGGATACTAAAAACCAGTTAATACATGTGAAGGAAACATCACAGAGAGACAAAATACATACTTATTTTCTGGTTGTTTTGCATTTTGTGGCCTGTCAGCTAACTTGCATCTGAATTTACTTGTCTTTTATTAGTATATATCTGTTATTAGGAATTTTATGTGCATTGAAATTGCATGTTGAAACTCAGTATTGAAAAGCAATGCATGCTTTGGGAGAGATTGGTAGATGGAAGTTCAAAATATTTATTTTAAATCATTGTTTTATAGATTACATCATTTCAATTCCTTTGATCTGAAAGACAATTTCTTTTACAATACCCCATTTTCACCCATCAGTTTATCATGTCCTGTTTAGGAGCCTTGTTGGATGTGTTGACACCATGATTGTGCTACTTTGTAATTTACACATCATGTTGATTACAATAGGTATGTTTTAGGAATACAAGCGGTGAAAATGAAGTAAGCTGAAATGCTAGGTGGCAGGATGACTGCAAAGTGTGGAGGGAGTGATCAAAATTTAATACACTTACTAAAAAGTCTCAGACTTTGGTTTCCCATTGGTTGCTGAGTTCCACTGTTCCCTGTACTTGCAGCTGTCATGCTCAATAATAGGACATAATGCAAATCTTCTGTAATTGGCACTTTTAACATCAGTAGCCTTATTCCTGCTTGTCCCTATATGCGCACATTAAATAACAAAAGTGAGAAAACACTTTCATGCAGGGACTTTCCATACGTACAAAACTAACTGTGTTTGCATTTTGTGGTTTGGACATCTTCAATTCTTCTATGACTATGGTTTCTCAGCAGACAGTCCTACAAACCCTTACAGGATTAATCTTATTCTCCCAAATGCTCCCAGGTCTTAGTAGCAGAACAGTTCTGGAGACTGTAAAGATCATCATTCCCTTGACCACGAATCTGACTGTTCAGGCTTTGAGGTGCTCAGTAATGCTTTCAGTGAGCCATATTCTTCTCTAAAAACTGTAGTAACTCATGGAATTATTGACAAAGTATTCCAGGGTATTTCTGGTATTCATTTGTGTTTAGTTCAACACTTCAGAAAATATAAAACCTGAGTGTATACAACTACACATTGAACAACTCTGTAACTATCCAGTTATAAAAATTTTCTTTTAAAGTCAGTTTTGATTGGTTCTCCTGAACACCACTCCAGGCTGTCTTATTTCTGGATCCCAAGTTAAAAAACTAAGAGCTTTGCTAAGAGCACAGGGAGGAGTTCAGCACACACACAGATGGTAAAACCACAGATGAAATTAAAATTAAAAAAATATTCAAATTAAAGGTAATCTTTCATTGCCTAAGAAAATAGGGTATCTGTACAACAATACAGTTGTTCCTTGCAATCCTGCGGGCTTTATTGCTTTCATTAAAAAAATTTTGGGCTAACAAAAGATGATAATTTTAATTTGAGATGAAGGCCTACCATCTGTGTACATAGTGGACTCCTCTCCCTTCTGTATTATCTACGAAAATAACACCCATTTTATTATATGGGGAATGTGATGAAGATAATAAAAGTGAATAGAGAGAGGTACTGATCAAACAGATGTTGTTTTAGTCTGACTTCCTCTACTTGGCTCATCAGCGTTCTTCAACACAGGCATACATCACTCCCAGTACTGTAAGTCTGTGCTAACCCTGCTGGCTTGTGTTCTGATTTACTGGGTGAATACAAAGGAATAAGTAGACATTATCAAATTCCAGGGTTATTTTGTTGCAGATATCTGGAAATTAAAAGCTACTGCAGACTTCCAGTGGATCACTTCACCATTGTCTTTTGCAATAATCAGCCTTCCATGAATCTCATCCTTTAATTTTATATCTGTACTGACATTTTCAAATGAGTGAAAGGAGAGGAGTAGCATACAGATATTGAAGAACGTTTACACAAGTAACTCTGCTCTATAAAACCAGCAGTACTGCATAATCTATATCCGAACTTGTGCAGATATAGAATAAATTATCTCAATGTAACCCACGTGGAATGTAGGCTAAGGCTGATTTTAATGCTAAACTAAACCTATTTTGAATCCATTTCAGTGAGATGATTTAATTAACTAGACCACTTCTCCTAGCCCTGTATACTCAATGCAAATTAATGGCACTTGGAATACACATTCTCTTGGTGTCTTGCTGCTGTTTGCTGCCTGTGAATCCTATCTCCCGTCCCACACCTTGCACTTGCACAAATTATTAACTGCCTCCAGAACTCGTTTCCTCTTAAGTGGCTTCACAGTGTTTTTTCTCCATGGAAGGAAAATACGGTGGGTGAGCCAGCACAAAACCATTTTCAAAGGTGTAAGTATTGTTGTGCCAGTACCATTGTTTCTGATACCTTATGCTATAATAGAGTATACAAAAGAAATGTTATATTACCTTTTTACTTTATACTGTCACTTACAAGGGCAAAGATGAATGGTCTATTTTGTGTTAAAAATACGCTGTTTGTGCTAGGAGGTGGGAGTAGGACTTTTAGGCATACTCAGAACTGAATTTTTTTTTAATATAGCATCTAGATAAAGACTGCCTGAGAAATGACACAGTGTTCTTGCAAGCACAGTGAGCGGCCTCCTGTTCTGTGGCGTTGAGGCCATGATACGGACTGAGTCACTCTTGTGCCCTTTGTTGCCAAGAGGGAATGCAGTGTGAAAGCTGGATTTTGTGCTTCGTGAGATTCCCACCTGTAAATCCTTTTTTTTTTTTTTTTTTTTTCCCCCAGAAGGGAATAAGAAACAGAACTGTTGAAAATTTTTTCAGGTCAAGTTCTGACAAAATTCAACCTTCTTAGGTCTTACCTGAAGAGCACTGCCAAAATGTCAAGTTGAGATGAAACCCTGACAGGTCAGTTTGGTGCAGGCCGTAGAGAGAGACTTTTGAAAAGCTGTCTTTTTTTCCACGTAAGCATCAGACATGAAATCTTATTCTTGCTCTTAAACGCTTTGTATTCCTTGCAGCCCCTAGCAGACAGTGCAGCTCTGTATTATGGGTCCTCTATTAAATCTCTATAACAGAGAGTTACTGCCAAAAAGGACCTCACACTGAAAGACCAACAGGACACAGGAGGTGACGTGGAAAAATGCTGCTGTACTTACTGGGACTGAAACAAGAGCCATCCAGATCTTTTCCTCCACCACCAACATCAGGCAGAGGCTCTGATATAAGCACAGGAGGCCTCAGAAGGTGAAGAAGTAGCAAAGTCCGATACAGATGGCCTGCTCAGCAAGCTGAAGCCAACTACCGATATGGAAGCAGACAGCAGAGAGTCAGGAAAGCTACAGCATTGCTGCTCGGAATAGTAGGGCGGCAGGTTGCTGCTAAAAGAAACCTCAGCCTGGCAGCCACATCAGCGTGAATGGGAAACTGCTGTGTCAATTGCCCTAGAAACAGGAGCTGCAGGTTGCTGTCCTATGCTTCACCTCTACTGTCAGATCTGAGTGCTCAGAGGGTCTGGTAGGGAACAGGAGAAGATTGCTTGCACGGGGAAGATGATGTGAAGGGAAATAAGAACGCCATTGGCCTTGTTAGAACAAGGAGCACCTGTAAGGGGTACCATTTTCTGGTAGTAACTAATCCCAACTGAAATTCACTATTGGAAACAGTGACTCACTGTGGTTTGCATTTTGTAACATCTGGGCTTTTCAAATGTTTATGCCATATTGAAAAGTTACTGTGCCACTGCAGAATTTCTCATAAAAGTTTGGTTGAAAATATAGGAATGCTTTTTTGCCCTATTTTGTAGCATTTTCCAGATGTGAGCCTTGTGGAACTATTTGTCAAAAAATGCAGTGGTTTGCCTTAAAGTTTGCAAATTTCCTTCTCACATATGTCACAAGTAGTCGCTACTCCTTATATCTTTGAAGGGTTTATATGTAGTGTTATGTAAACTGTCTATTACAAAGAAAAATGGTGTTTCAAACACACAAGTGAATCTCACGCTTGCAAAAAGACCCCCTATAGGGTTCGGCCCATTCCAGACCCAGGCCATGGCCACCTGAGCTCTTCCTCTGCCCACCTGGCTGCCCTGAGGATCGTGGGGTTGGCTTCAGTTCTTTTGGGAGGTGACTTGGTCCTGTTGCCTGCAAGAATGTGATTCTGCCCACGCAGCCTACTTCACGCTCTTGCCCTAACACCATGTCGGGGGCAAGGCTGGGGCAGCTTTGTGAGACTCTTTTGCCTCTTCTTGACTCCACCACTCACTAAGCATCTCCTGCAAAAAGTTATGGCAATTTATACTGCCAGAGTTGTTAAACAGGGCAGAAATGGGCTCTGTGTCATGCAACTCTACCCATCGCCCAGCCGATACACAGTCCTGTACAACGCTGTTAAGCACAGAACAATCCAAGGCTTGTTTATGTCTGATGTTTTCCAATACCTACTGCTGTGCGGTTCAGTTAAGCCAATAAGGGCATACTTGTTATTATTGCTAGTTATGGCAACAAATCAAGTGGTGTTTTATATATTGCCAACATAGTTGATTGGCAGTAAATAAAAAAACAGCCCGTGAAGACAAATAAAGCTAGTTGAACAAGGTAAAGGTTATTAATTTTTTAATGTTTTTTTCTTGAATAGGAGGGTGGGTTAGCTATCTGTTGGAAAGGCGGTGTAAATCAGTTCACATCACACCTTGCAGAAGAAGAGAAAAGATGTGTCTCTAGAAGGAAAAGCAATCAACTGAAGGGGTGGAGAAAAAGTATAAATCAGGATGGTTTATGCTCTCTTCCACCTTGTTGTAGATTGCTTTTCCTTCTGTAACCTCCCTCCCTCCTTCTCCCCCTTCCTCTGTCCTTCAGTAGCAACTCAGCTTACATCCACATATACCTTCTCACAATATTTGAATGTGTTATAAAGGTAAAAGCACAATTTATAGTATTGGCTGAGTGTTGTGCTACCTCTTTTCATTCTAGACACGGGAATGTCCAAGTCACAGGAAGTTTTGGATCAATAACAACTCACTTTGAATTTATACTTTGCTGCTGAGCTATGGACTAGAGCTAGCTGAACTTTGTTTCTAAATCATCTGAATCCCCAAGCGTTTGTACTGGTATATGAGTGCAATGCGATTCTAATGGTGTCTTCTGAAGAACATTTGTAGCCCTTGACATGGACATCATCCTAGCCCAAGCCATAACAGTGAGAGATCACGTGGCTGATGTAACTGCTAATATGACTTGTCATGGGACTGAGACAAAAAGTGTGGTCCTACACAAGAACATATTCTTCTTTTTTTGGCTGCATGTTTGTTTTTGTGTCCCTTAGATTTAGGTGTGAAATTACTGTTCTTCATCTTTTCACAAAGTGCTGAAACATTTGTTTTGAAGACACCTACCACTGAGATTGTACTCTTTCCTGTTTTGCAACCTTGGTTTGAAAGGATAATCTTTGTAGGATTCCAAGTCTTAGTTCTGTCTCTGAATTACTTTTTAACGTGTGACAGCTGCAAACATTCAGTTCCAATAACTAATTCCATTTAAACTTTGAGGAGAGAAATGCGACATTTGCACGTGTTCCTTGTGATGAAACTATAGTAAAAAACTTCATCTCCCTTTTCATAATCCTCTTACAAAAAGTAGTGCATGAATGAGCTCATCCAGATATACCAGAAATGCATGTTGGTGTTTCTGAAGGGAAGGATCAAGAGTTGCATTACAATGCAAAGGTGAAGGGCGTAGTGATGGATGTACTTGTGTCAACACATCTGCTAGAAACATAAGACTTGCTTCAGAGGGGTGAATGAAGTCAAAGAAAATAGAAAATGCAGTCTGTGGATAATTAGGAAGATGATCTCAGCTAGACTTATTCTTTCCTGCAAATCTTGCTTAGGTGACCTGCTTAAAGAGTGCAATCAATGAATTTTCAATAAAATCCTACTAATTTGCATGTGTCTGTTTAACAGATACAATATATTGGGCAATAAGGTCTGGAAATGGAATCTAAGTTTTCTTAAGATTGCTTTGTTCTTTAATTCAGACAGCAACTTTATGTTTCAGTCCTGTTTATTGAGAACATATTTCACAAAGCTGCTTAGCTTATATCACAGTTTTATGTTGAGATGTGAACATAGCTGCGGTAATGTGGCCTGATTTACTGAATGTCCACGAGGACAAGCACAAAAAACATCACATTTCATGGATTTTTTTCTCCTGTGGGGAAACAAATATTTTAAAGAAAATGATATACAGTGAAGCCACACACGGGACGGTAGAGTTTGGTCCTTTGTTATAAATCCTACAGTGGCTCTTTTACCCCGAGGCGAAAAGGTCTAGGTGGCTGATGATATTGCTCGAGAATGAAGTATTCAGCTGTGCTTTTAAAACAGACTTCAAGAGCTCCATCACAGGAAAATCTGTTAACCGGCTGCTACCAGTGGCAATTATTTTTGTTTCCTTTGGAGCTCAGCTTTTGGCATTGTCATCCCAATCATATGGGATAAATCTCTGAATTTATATAAATCCAGAACATGTCATTTGTGCAACTATTTCATCTTCCTTCCAAGTTCTTAAAACACCTCCAAAGTAGGCTGAATTTGACTAGCAAAGAGGCTAGTGTTTCTATTCTCATTTTACAGATGGACAACTTAGGACACGGATAAGTTTCCTGATGTATGTAATGACGACACAAGAAGTTTTGGCAAAAACAGGGAAAGAATCCAGACAAAAAGGAAAATAACAATTTTCCTGTTACAGGCACCTGGAATATTCATTTTTTTTGGCTTTCTGTTACAGAAAAGAGCAAGAAGATTAAGAGAAAAGGTGGCGAAACATAAATGTCTTTTTTTCCATGTGGCATTCAAAATATCCATATCATTTCATTTTTATGCTACTTTTTAAAAGTTGCACTGAAAAAAACTAACATTACTGAAATACGCTGGAAGGTAATTTTTCCCGTTCAATTTCTCCGTTGTTAAAAATAAAAAGCATGATAATTCATTATATGTTTTTTTAAAGTATTTAACCCTATCAGAAGAACTATGCAGCTAAGCAAAGAGAAAGAAACAATAGTGAGCAAAAGAATATTTATTTTCTTTCTCTTTATTTGCTTTCAGAGATAAGACATAAATTACAGTGAAGTTAACAAACACCGAGACCCTTCGGCATTTGACACAAGAGCCTTTTCTCTTTAATTTGGCATCCTAATAATGCTTGGAGTCCCTTCGTTTGAGCAAGTCACTGGCAGATGCTTTATTGTGTCTGTTGTTTCTCCTCTGGGGCTGTACATTAGGTTAAAATATCACAAATAGCTGCTATTAAAGTGTGAGTCAGAGTAGCTATAATTTTTCATGACAGCCAAAGAAAATGTGACATGTTTAGGAAACTCTGTCATTGATGCTAACACTCAGATCTTCAGGCAAATGTTTAATGACATACTCAGCATGCTGTGCAAACTCCACTATCTACCAAACAAAAGGTTACTACTAGAGAACTATAAATATTCGGAAATGTCACTAAACAATAGGATCTCTTTTCTTCCTGATCACTGAAGGCAAGATAGAAATCTGACTGATATGAACTGCAAAAAAGGAGAAGCTTTTTACATATGCAGTTATTTTTGTTTGGCACCTCTAAATACTCTGTTTTAGCATATCTACTGTCTGTGCTTAGTGCAGAACCATGGCTGTCCCCTTTTGTTTTGATTTAAGCTTTTGTCTGGCAGCGAGCATCCAGGCTTACCACTGTTCAGCTGCTTTTATTCTGCTGTACAGGGAAGCAGAAGATCACTAACACACACATGCATACACCCTCTGAGATGGCACAGCACGAAGCAAGAAATCCTTGCCGTGAGTAGGTCCTGTGCTACCCGTAACATTCCTAGTGAGCATTCATGGTCTCATAGCTCACCGTCATCTACCTTCTTAAATTAGACACTATGTGTTCATTCAATCTTTATGATTACTGTAAGAAATGGGGCTATCTTAGGAATACCCAAATGGCAAATAATGTATTGGGAAGACCCACGACTTAAGGATTTTAACACAAGAAGTACAAAGCGCTGCACTGTGATCTGAAAGTCATAATGTATTGTGAAATACTGCAATGTAAGTCTATGGTCATTTAAAGTCACTTCAAATTGTCAGCAGTGTGAAGGACAAAAAGGAAATTATTCTATCTCATCCACAAAGACCAGCAAGGCTGAGAACAGCGGAACTGTAAGTGCAGAACAAACCTGGCCAGGGAGCTGGGCTACAACGCTGTAAAATGCCTTAGAAACTGCCCACTTGGTTTCCCTCTGTTTCATGTGGGGGGCAATAGATTTTGCCTTTCACTGAGCGAGAGAGAGTGTCCAGTGGTGAAGCAGAGATGGGTTTTCGAACTGTTCAGATGTATGATGGGTCTTAATCACAGTATTATGACAGGTTAAGTGTTTAAGCCTGCACAGCTTGGAAATGATGAAGCTGCCTGGGGATGGGAACTCACTGCAGCATATTAGCACCTAAATCAGGGTTATGAGATCCTGGGCAAGGAGAGAACTGAACAAAAAAAATGTACAGATATCCCTGTAGATTAAAGCAAAGGAAACAGTTTCATATATTTCTGTTCTTGGAGGGCAAGGATTGCTGGTTGATTTCTTCATCTCCAGAGACAGTGACAGAGGTTTCTGCATTTTAATTTAGAGGGGAATAACATCACCTGTGCAGAATTCTCTCTTTTTAGGCTGTCTCTACAGTTCCTGTTACAGGGAGCGTAGGAGCTGTAGGGTTCATTGCAGTGCTGTTACAAACCCAGGCTCAGGGGAAAGCAAGAGCCTTTGCAGCAATAAACTTCAGGGCTGGCATGAAACACATGGTATTTCCATCAGGTCAAAACAGGCTGCTACAGCAGACACTACTTAGTTGTCCGGTTTTCTGTTTCTGAAGTGCACAGCTGAGCTACCAAACCATCCAAAAAGCAATGTGAGCTGAGACTTGCGTGTGAGTTTGGGCTCTCACTCAAAGCACAGTGTGGGGTGGTCCTCGTGTTACGAGCTTCTTTGCCCTACGTGGGAGCCCTCCTGGGCTTCTTGCCCTTGGTGTCACAGTTGCTTCAGTGTAAGGGGTAACTTTCACCAAAGGGCAAATTTATAGCAGATAACCACTGTGATGTTTTTGGCATGGTTTTAACAGCAGGCTCTGTGGTGGGCTCTTGGAGACTGGGGATGTCTATCTTCAGGTGAGTGTTTTGGGAGATTAATCCCCCACTGCCTTTGTGTAGGTCACACAGAGATGTGCAAAATCCAGAGAAAGATGGGAGTGAGGATTCACCTGTCTTCTCAGAATTTCCCAATTGCACATTTTACATCATGTTTTACTGACCACAGAAACATTGCATAACTACATGTGTGCATTTTCACTTTAGCCAGGGAAAGCACATCAGGCAGCCTCATCGCTGGATGGGGTGTTAGCTTTCAGTTTGAGCAGGTACTGGCTGTAAAGAAAGCTGAGAAGAGAACAGTTTCAGACTGAGCACAATTGCTGCAAGGAGCTAACAAATAACTTTCGCAGTGCTAGTTAGAAGGCAGTGAAGAAAGGGCAGGAGAGGAAAAAGAAGGTATTTCTTCTACTATGTATTAGAAGTATGAGAGCTAGGAGGAAGGATGAAGGCACAGACCATCTTCAAAGAAATGCAGGGCTAGGAATTTTTCCATATTCATATGACAGGAAATGCATAAATGAGAAATAAGCTTAATCATGGGAATTTTCTTCTTGGCAAAAGGAGAAGCTTGAGCTTGTAGACCTGGGGCTGGGTGACCACTTCTACATGGTAAGTGGGGTTGGGACTGCAAATGCATCTTGCTTAGTAATTCTATATCATCTGCATGTAGAAGTGCTATGAAGGTACAGCCATGAGTGATGTGTCCCAAGCTGGACCACAGAGGCTGAATTTGCTCTCTTAAAGCCTGAAAACTTCAAAAATCTAAAAAAAAAAAAAGGTGAAGAGAGGCTGTTCGGAGCAACAGGTATGTCTTGAAGGCTGTAGGAGTTGCCCAAAGCAGCCATCAATATGTCATTTTCAATGGTTTTCAGATTATGCAGAATATCCTAAAGCCTCACCCCAAAATATTTGGTGATCCCTGATGCCAGCATGCTCATGCAGAGGTGCACTTCTGATATTACCAATGCCTTTGCAAGCAGCCAGAGAGAGGCACTGGGACCCCAGGAGGTCCCGGAGGCCTAACATTGTGCTGCAAACAAAGTACGATGGAGGAAGATTGGCAGACATTAGAGAATTACTGTCTGAGCTAACATCAATGGAAGCTTTGATGCAAGCCTCTTTCAGGGAATTACAATAAAAGGTAGAGTGACTGAAGTTGAGGCAGGCTTAAACAAGCATTCAGATGCAGTTACTGATACAGATAAGAGACTTCAGGAGCTTGAAAGCAAGGACCTAAAAAATAGATAATTTGGAGAACTGAGAGAAAGAAATAACAGTGGATTGAAAGAAATCCCAGAGCAGACAGACATAAAGGAGGAGGAAATAATAATAATAAAAAAATTAAATTCCTGCAGAAGGAACTCTTGAGAGAGGGAGAGAGAATTTTCTGGGTATGAGTGGGTGAGGCACCTCGTACACATTGCAGCCAGCTACTGGGTTTCACTCTAGCAGCCATGGCTTTTGCACTATGCTGTGTATCACACTGTGCCAGTGAAAAGAAAATGAGCACGTAACAGGAATCATTAAACTGTGAAAAAGAGTATATCCCACTTAGTTTCTGTGGGAAATTCGCATGGTGTACAGCAGAATGGGAGAGAAAACACTGGTCAGAGAGAAAGGATGCTCAGAAATGAAGGCAGAACCCTAATTCAGCCAAGCACTGAGCATATGGGGACTTAGGCGCCCCAACATGGCAAGTCCAAAGAGCCAAGACACCAAGGTAGAAGCTTTCTGCTGAAAGTAAGGGAGCTGAGTGCCATCCTGGGACATGAGTTCCCTACCTCTGTACTACCTGGAAGCCTGCAACCAGCTCTTCATGACAGATACCCACATATTTTTTTCAATAGCACCAAGCATGGCTCATTTCTCCCTGTAAAAGTATGACAACTGAGAGTAGAGGAAGAGGAGATGATCATGTCCAACCATATCTGCCCACAAAATGAGGAGAGCTGAGGCATTTCAACACCACTTTTGCCAACCGAGAAGTACTGTTCCCAGCACTGCTTTTCAATTTTCTATTCAAAGGTCTCGGTCCCAGGAAGAGTGACTAAAATGCTGGCCCCTTCACTCCTGAAAAAGTGCAGGTAGTTTTAAGACACAGGTGCATTCCTTCTTTCTCCTTTTCTCTAGCCCAATAAATCCTGAGATTTGAAGGAGATCTGAATCCTCTCGGGCAGGAGAAGGAGTTGGGCAGCTTTCCCTTTCCCAGCAAGAATGTGCCAGGCATTAGGTCAATACACACAAACATTTCCTATTGCCATTGCTGCTACAAAAGAAAGCTTGGAACATCTCTTTATTTTGCGAAACATGTAATTCTGTCAATATATGTTAGACATGGTCTGAGAATGTCTACCAAGTCCTGCCTCTGAGGAGCTGGGCAGTGGGACACCAGGCTTATGAGCCAGCTAGTCAGTCCTGTAAAGGAGGAAGAAGATGAATACTAATATAAATAAAAAAAAAAAAGAGTTTAGTTAACTCAAGGAATACTTACACAGAGACTATTAGAGTTGCAGCTTTGCATTGTTTTGAATAAGTTCTTCCTAAATCTAGGAAGAACTTAGATTTTAGCAGCTTAAAATCCTTCTTTAACCCTAATGGCTCCATTACCACAATTTGTCTTCAGCAAAACAGAAGGAAGAACCAATTCTTACATTTAGAGGGGTATTTTGAAGTGTGTTAAACAGGGTATACTTCAGAGGCGCAATCACAAAACGTGTTTCATTTGCAAGTGGTTATTCTCATTTAGGCAAACTGATAGGATGGATAAAGAACTTTTTAAAAGCTCAGACTACACACCAAGGTAAACAGCTGACATTGCAGCAATTCTGATCCTGGGTGAAAAACAGCTGGGAAAGCTTAACAGAAATAAATGTGAAGGAATATGTAAGAAAATGGTAGAAGACCAAAAAAAGCAAGAAGAAAACCCTTACTGAGGCATTAAACAGAGTAAGAGTTTGGCTTTCAATCCTGTTAAGTTGGTTTCCTGGAATCCCAGCAAATTTAAAAATCAATAGAAGCCCATCTTTAATTGACCAGAAACCTAACAAAGACAAATTTGATTTTGCCTCTCATAGGCCTGTCTACTTGTTCTATATTGATGTTGAGATATTCAGCAATGTCCTGGCTAATAGGTTGGACTCTCTGCTGCCTGATTACTTAGCAGACAACAGAGAAACTGTTTTCAAGGACATTGATTAGCAGATAATACATGAAGAGGTGTAAGTGTGTGAAAGGTATGCCATTGTCCTGTGGTGCAAACGAAGTCTTAAAAAGAGCTGAATTAACCGATTTAGAGAGGAGTCCTTGATTGCATGGATAGTGGGAAAACATCACAAGTGTTAGATCAATAGGTACGGTTCCATTATGAAATCCCGTTGGCTGGAGTCAAAGTTAACCACAGCTCTGTGTATCCTCAGCATATACTTCCTTTTTGTAAGAGTCCTGTTACTTTTGCAGACATTATCACAAAAATCCCATCTTGCAGATATAAAATATAGGATGTTTGGAGAATGAAGTCATGCAAAATATAAATGACTTTTTAATGATGATTGCTGTTCTACTTGCGCAGGCCATTGTAATGGAAGAAATTAGGAAAGAATTTGTGAAGTTTATAGAAGATCCAGGTCTCAGTCAATTATACCAAGCTTCTGGCATTAGTATTTCAAACAAGTCAAGCTACTCACAAATCATTACAAGACAAATGTAAACTCAGTGAGAAAAATCTTAATCATCTCCTGAGAAATTTCTAGCACCTCCCTCCTGGGAAAAAGACATGATGCAAATTACATTTATATAGCAGAAAAAATCGGAAAAGATTTAATACAAAGGAGCAAGCCAATAATACTGTGAACTGCTAGAATGGCAAAAGTAAATCTCACTGTGAGTATTACTTCTGGCACTTTCACTGTCTCTCCTTACTCACTTGGAGAGGAGCTGTAGTCCTCCATTTTAGATATAATTTAAGTCATCCTCAATTCAAATATTTAATGTAGGGCAGAACTGAGGAAAAGAACAAAAGGCATTTAGCATGTTAATCCTCACTGACTGTGAGTGCAGCCGGATCATAATGCATCCCTTTGGAAAAACCCCCAGTACATAGATACATAGCCCAGGTGATTTATACATCTGTTCCTGATCAGCTAATGCTCCAGAAGCATAAGAGTGCTAGAAGACAGTCTGAAACAAAACAATACTTTTTTCCATTTATGTAGTTGATGCCAGTAGAGTGTAATTAAGCTATGGATATAGCTGGGATCTAAATATCTTCCCAGTGGGTCCTGAAGGGCAGGCCAAAAACAAAAATGGAAATGTTTGAAGTATTTTGCATGTAATCAAGTCCAAAAAAAAACCAACAAAGTACCAAATGTTTAAGATTCTTAGTTGAAGCAAAAAATCTTCAGTGCTTTTATTTTGGAAACAGATGAATGTTTTTTGAGCAGGGACATTTAAATACCTCCGAAATGCAACACGCTCTTCTGCAATCTGCCAGGCAGAAGGACATGGAGCCAAGATGTCCATGCAGCCAGCTTGCTGCCAGGATGGGGACCAGTGAGGACCCAGCCGTCTGTGAAACAGAGGTGACAGCCAGCTAGGGGTAGCCTATCATGAGACATCAGCCATAATGTTTTCCAGGGATTCTTGCTGCTCATCAGACTTTTTGTCAGGGAAAAAAATGTAACAGGGACATTGGAGTCCACCAGCCTCCCTGGAAAGCTCTAGAGACCTGGAGGGTCTGTGACCCACTTTCAGAGCAGCCTGCCAAATATACTTATTGAGAGACAGTAGTAGGTGAAAATGCTCGTGGACTCCTCTACTGGTCTGTCTTTTCAGTTGAGAAGCTGGGGAAACGACACACCAATTTGGATGAAATTCAGAAGCCCTGATATACCCCCAACATAGGGGCAAACTTCAACTTGAAAATGTCTAACCTGCTTTAAATTGCAAAGAGGTACACGTGTTTAGAAAGCCGTGCCATCTTCATGCCTTGAAGTCGTGAAATCCTCTTCTCACCTATGGATGATACGTCTGACACATCATTTGGTGGATGCCTGACAGACAGTTGTAGTGACAGGTCTGTAAAATTGCTGCTTTCAAGCTAGAACCTTGTAATTGCTCTGGATCTTCATAATGGTACAAAAAAATGCCAGTCCCTCCCAGAGCCCCTGAAGCGAAGGGCAAACAGGGAAAGGGGTAGGGAACAGCTCACCCTGCAGACACCAGTGAATCACAGAGGCAATATGGAAGCTGCAGCTCTTGTGTTAGAACCTTTTACTATCTGTACCAGAATAACCTGCTCTTCACATAATAAATCAATGGTTTAATATCCATACCCCTGGCAATCTGCACTGCAGAATCACACTCCAGCGGCCAAATTTATTTTCATTCAAGAAGGAAAATAATGTGCTCCCTCTCCCTCAGTGAAAACTGGTTTCAAACATTGCTAGCAATTACTCTGTACAGGCTCTGTGCAGGCACAGATTAGGATTACAGTCAAGGGCTAAGAGGTAGACCCACAAAGGGATGCCCTGAAGGCTTTTAAAATTTCAGTCCTCAAAAACATCAGGGGATCTGCCATCTAGTGGAAATTTTCCTTGAAAAGGCAGCAAACTGCCTGGAGTGGACTCAAGAGCAAGGGACTCATCTTGTGTCCCTTTGCCCATCTGGATCCACAAAATAAGCATGTGTGAAGGACAGCATGTCTCACGCCTGCAGTCTGAGCCAGTGGGCTCATAAGCTCACCTGTTAGGCAGGACCCCCAAAAACAAGCAGAACGTCAAGCAGCATTGCCTTGGATTAAGAGTGGACATGTTCCCTGGGTACCGCTGCTCCTGTTATCAAATGGAGCATGGAGTCACAGTTCTCACATGGCTCCAGAAGCATTTTAGTGTTCAGGGTATGCAGTTGTCTGTGCTGCAGGGGCTGGCAGGCTGCCCTTGTGCCCATTCTTAGCCCTCGCCTAAACAAATCAAGTATTTATGTTGGGAAGAGGAGACCTGAAGGACATGAGGCATTTCACATCACCTGGCACCAAGGGCATTGGGTTGCCGGCTGGAGCTACAGAATTATTTGATGTAGATTGAAAACAGAGGACCTCCTGATTTCACGATGGGAGTTGAGTGCATGTCCCCTTCGGCCACCAAGTGCTGCTATGCCATGCAAGGCACAGCATTTCTTCCTCCCTCCCGTCCTGGGGCTGCCACCAGCTTGGTGTCAGGAGCAGTGACTTTGGCAGTGCAGTTGAGGTGGGAATCTAACTCCGCTAGGCAAAGGAACAGGCTGGCCCTAGGAGTCAGGAGATGTCTTGGCCCATCTCTGTCCTAGTGACGTTGTAAGGAGAAGGGTCAGTTTTAAGACATACCCTCTCTTCAGTTTTTCCACTTGACTACTTGAGACACAACCTTCCATCCTAAAATATAGGCAGTGCAACATTTAAGGTCCTTGTGTGGATCTAGCCATAAAACTGTTGCATTCTGGATAGTGATATTCTGCCAAATATTCTTCAGCACAGCTACGAGCAGCTTGGTGCTGTTTTCCCATGTGCAGACAGACTGAAATTGCACTTCTCTTATGCCATTTAACATGTTAACCAGCTAGGCTTTTTACAAGCTTGTTGTTTAAGCAGAAACATTCATGCTGGGTTCAGAATCCTGAGTCTCAAATCATTTCCCAAGGCTTCCTTAGTGCCCCAAATCCCAAATTATCTTGTAGCCAGTGTAACTCCTGTCAGTTGCCCCTGATAATTTTTTGCCCTTCCGTTCTTCATTTCACATACATTTTGGAAGCAGAGGAGAAATACAGGTGTAGGGTAAAACAAGTTTAATTTACTGTGACAAATAATGCAAGGAATTTCTTTCATGGATTATTCTTTTTATACTGAATGCAATAATAATCTCAATTTTTTAAATTTACCTGAAGCTGCAGTGTTTCCAGTTTGCTGCATTAGAAAGTCAGAGAATCCAGGGGCACTTACTGCATAATTTAGGCCCCGTTTGTCACAAATAGCACAGGGTCTTATTCATTGGAATTATGGGGAAACAGATAATTAGCAAGATCTATGGTAACTTCAAGGTGGTTACTGGATGGGAGCTGCCTTCTAGCAGACACTAAAGACAGGGGCAGTGAAAACCTAATTAGCATTCAAAAACACTTTAAACAAGGGATGTCATGGACAGTCTGGGCAAGAAGGGGGATACTTAGACTTCCATCTAACTGTATAGCTACATAAAATACCCATATAAATGATAACGGGCTGTATTCCACACAAAAGAAGGCAGCCATTGAATAAAGAAGACACTTAATTGTACATGCATCTTTCAGTGTTAGCGAATATCTCGTGAACTAATCTGCATCCCACAAGTCTGGTTTGGGGACTGAGATTATGATGAGTTAATGGACCCATTTTATTCAGTGCTGGCTATTTCCAGAAGCCAGCAGACAATTAAATTTTATCTGTACGTGGATATAGGAGAAGGCTTATGGTTAAAGTGATAATTAATACAATACCTAAAGATTACAAAGGTGAACGCTACTGATAGAAATGAGAGGACTTGAGGTTACAATGCGAAGAGAGTGCAGAAAAAGATTCTGCAAGAATCAGCATTAGAGACCTGGATCACTCCCTTCTTTGCTCACGGCTACTACAAAATACCATCTTTTATTTGGTTTGGTATAATATCATTATATGAGATAGATTTAGCTGGGATAACAATTATAGACTATTGCTCAGTTTAAGACAACAATCTTCTGACATTTTCCCACAGTTAGAAAAGGGATGAAAGGTTTGACTCAAACAGTTTGACCATGTGATTGATCTAAAGCTACTCAGATTTACAGAAATATTTTCATTAATACTGTAGTATTTGGATCAGTAGCTACTTCAAGGCATAGAAAAACGATGCCTGCTCTCTGTTGTAATTAGGGTCTGGTATCCATGAACATCTGCTAAAACAAAGGCTGAATGGTTTTTGCTCTCCTGCTCCAATAGGAATGGGATCCTGATCTCTATGCTTCCAAATGATGCTGTTTATAATAATGGGCAGCACTTAGAAATGCAAGACAGTGTTAAATCCAATACTATATCCAGCTGAATCTCAGTGTGGAATCTTTTTTTAAGCAACGGAGCTGTAGTAAGAAATAGGTGGGCTACATTCCCATGACACTGCCAATACCGTCATGTGCTTATCTTCACTTACATGTTATATTTTGTTTACTCACCATCATCCAAATTCTGATCTAGATGACAGTAATGTAATTTTGGATTTCAAGATCATCATGTTCCCCTGCTTCAGGCCAAAGACATTTGGTTCCAAATCACTAATAGTTTTTGCTCAAAGGTCTGGTATAAAACAAATAAATATGCCAGACTGGCATTTATTTCCTGATTAAATGCAACAAATAAACCCTCAACTGTTTAAAAGGAAGCTTCATGTTATCTTGGCATTAGAAAGACTTCTAAAGCTTTCTCATGAAGCTACACAAAGTGACCTCAGGTAAAGGTGGACTAACTATAGATAATGGAGTTTACAGGTCTTGCAAAAGATAAGGTCTCTTAATTTTAAAATGCTTTTAGGCTAATTGCATTATTTACTAATTAGGAGTGCTTGATAATTACATAGATCATCATTCTGTGTGCGCACAAGAATAACAAAGCTCCCCTTTCCTCTCCCTTCCCTGACATCCCTCAGAGGTGGCTCCGCACCCCACTCCCCACTCTAGAGCAGAGTTGGATAGGGAAAGGGGGCAGAGGAAAGGGCTCTGTGTTACTGCTACAGTGGCATTGCTCATTCCTCCATCCACACCACAGGCTTGCCACCACTGCTCAAGATTAATGTGATAATCTGAATATTACACCTGTAGGAGAATCATGTTTTTTTGCATAAAGACTAGATGGCACAGCCAGGAGAGCATTAACCTAAGGCAGAATAATTAGGAAGGCTGGTACAAGGTAGAGACTCTTAGTGTGGGGACATGTGCTCTAAGGTCTTCCTTCAACCAGCAGCACAAGATTATTAAGGTTCCTAAAAAAATTAAAATTAAAAATGTTTTAATTCGGAAGCCATTGCGGAGTAAATTTATTTTCAGCTTTATTATGGAAGACGAAGGTGAATTAATCGCTGGAATGGAAGATTGTACTTGTATAGAGACCAAAATTCTGACAATTACATTTATTGTGGCCAAAAAGTAGGACAGATCCAAACTGGAACACACACATTGGGTATTTCTGAAGGAGTCAAAGAGGGCAGAACTAACCAGAAGGAAAAACATTACTGTAGAACACAGATTTCTTCAAGAATGTTTGTTAAATGGCAAGAAAGCTGTGAGTCCACAGTCAAAAGAGAAGCAGCTTTGGTCCTAAATCCTTCTATTGCAGAGATGAAGTGAAAAAAGCTGTCACAAATGGGAGGAATCCAACAAAAAGTAACACAAGAGAAGAGAAAGAAATGGATAATAATATAATTTGTGAAGTGAACGCAATTGATAAGAGAGGCTAATAACATCATGGATTTGTCTCTGGGCAACACAAAATAAGGAGCTTTTAAAAAGTATATTAGCAAATAATAAATGAAATCCCAGCAATAATACAAGCCCATTACTAGAGACTCTAATGCCATTAATAAAGAGACAGGAAATGCAGGAGCGTACAACAAATAAATCCCTGTTCTGTTTTTAGAATGAAACTAGAGGAAGTATTTCTTTCACATGAAGATGATGAAGTACTCAGTTAAGAGCTGAGAAAGATATTAAAAAATCCCAACCCTTGTACAGGGGATAAATCGTTTCAAATCAGCAGACCTGGATAACTTCTATCTAAAAATCCTGAAGAATTCTTTGAGATTGCTGCCTGGAGCACCAACAAAATCCTGGGAGGCTGGAAGTAGGCTGATCTCAAAAGAGTTGAGAGGTTATCCAGGTGCTTCTAGCACAAATAGTCTCTAGGCAATCAGTCTCAGACAAAATAGTATAAACCAAGATGGGGCTTGGTTAGTTATGACAACAAATACGATTCTGTAATAATCTCAATTACATGTGTGGGAATTATCAATTTGGTTGATACACCCATTCTGGTGAAACAGGCTTTTGTAAGGCACGTGCCTTATTACTGCCTGGCACAATTCATGCCACCACACATCCTCAGTGAGGTATGTATTGAATGGATTACGGTTGGGCTAATAGATCTGTGAAAGCTGGCACCAGTATTCATCTGCAAATGTAGATGTTTCTTCACTTGTTTTACAGAATCTTGTGGTATTCAATGGCATAGAAGTAAACAAAAACACCACCACTGATAAAACGTTGACTAACATAAAGGTTGAGTTGACCCTCCAAAACAAATTGAGTTGTAATCTAACAAATACAAAGTTATGAACAAAATATGCAAGGCAGATTTAAAGAGAGTTAGAGTTACCTCAATAACCATTACTTCATTTTTTAATTTAATGTCTCCTTGGTTTTCTTACATACCTGTCCCAAAGACATGTCTTCTAAGGTGTCCCAGGACAGGTGCGGGTCAAAGCAGTTCTCAGAATATGTCTTTCTCCATGCTATCTCCTGAAACCATCACACAGGCAAATCATAAAAATAGTTACTGTGTACTCCCTCTCTACAGGTTAGACAGAACAAAAAATGAAAAGGCAGCAACCTTTTCTTTCGAAAGGACTTCTGATGTGGGGGGAGTATTTTAAGAACCAGCAAGATTCAAGCTTTTGCCCTACCTGACTGTCTCACACTCACTCCCGTCTCCCAGCATTATGCTCACTTGGTGTTGACTTCCTTTTCCCGCAGGGCAATCGCTGCTGGCCAGGGAAGGTTGGGTAGAAAGTCAGGTCAGCTCCCAGCGTGCTACTGCTTATGGTTGCCAGTCTTGGGCTTCATCCACCAAGGTCTCTGGGCACCCCTGGCATTCATCTCCATCCATTTCCCTGATCTCCAGGATCCTCACTCACTTCCAGAATCTTTCCTCCAGCCAAGGTCTTCATCCTCATTCTGGAGTGGCTTTTTCTTTCCCAGAGCCAAAGCAGTCTGTGTGCAGGAGCACAACATGTGATCAGCCCACTAACTGGTGGTTCTGTCTGATGTCTCTTTGTGAGTAGTGGTGTTCAAGACATGCCATGTCTTTTTAGTCCAGAAGTTATTAAAACATACGACTAGACCTCGCTAGCTGCCACTAGCAAGTAGCAGGCTTCTGCTTTAGAGTTCAGAAGCTCAGTTTTGGGCATTCACTCACACAAATGTATGCATGGGTTGCCTGTCCACATTCACCACCAAAACTATTTTTTTGCCTATAACGCTACCTAGCACAAGTCAAATTCTGCCCTGCACAGCTTTCAGTATTTTTCTACTGGCTGGCTCTAGGCAGCTCTGTGCACAAAACTAACTATTCTCAGTGCTTAACCCTGACTCCACTCCATCACCTCGTGGCTTAAATCAGGGGATGTTGCTATGTGACTGTAGGAAGAAAATCCTTTCTTTGGATCTTTGGCTAAACTCATAAAAGAAGCTCTGCAGTTAGCACAATCTAATCCACTCTTCTGATCGTACGTACTCACAGGGAGAGACAAAGAAGTAGGAAGTAGGCTTCCTGTTTTAGTTCTGTTATTAGCAGTTTCTTGGGGAGAAATGAACTACACTCTTCTCTTTCTCAGTGTGCTCTTCTAATCCCCTTATTTAATTTCATTATTTGTCAGTCCATCATTCAGAATATTTTTCATGTTTGTATTTTTGATTCCAGTGGGATCTTTGACTAAGCTGTATGAAACACATGCTTCTATAAAATTTAGATGAGAAGCATAATGAATACAACACTCTTACAAGTCTCTAGTATTCAAAGTATGTTGAACAAAGATGTCAGAAACTCAGAAAAGTATAGGTGGTAGTGTTTCAACAAACTGAACTTCTAATAACAAAACATAATTTATATAATAAATAAATCATCTTCCATTAACACTCTCTCTCTCCCCACTAATATATAGGACTTGTCAAATGAATTAAAGTTTGGAAACTGGCCAGCATGAAGAAATGTTTTGCATGCAGTTACATGTATTAGAATTTTGCACAACTTTAGCTGTCATGAACAAGCTTTAATTAAAAAGCAAATCGAGAAATGAGTAACACCTTGCCTAAATGTCTTCAGTGCAGAGTAACACATGTTCTTGAATCAACAGGTCTCACTAACAAATGTTAGTGAAATAACTGGTAGAATGACTCATGCCAGTGAGACAAATAAGTAAGTATCACTATCCAAATTTTGAAGAAGAGGAAAACAAAATCACAGGCAGCCTAAGGATCCAATCCAGAAAAGTTGGAGTTTTCTCTAAGTTTGCAGTCATTAAACGGAACTGAAGATGCTCATTTCTTTGCTAAAATTAATTGCAACAAAAAGTAACAGATGCCAAAATATCAATGGGTTCTAAAAGCATCTGAAAACATTAATGAAATAAAGACTATTTATTAACCACAGAGATGTGGTTCAGGCTCAGGACATTCAAGAACATGCGGAAACATCATTGTATTCTTCCCTTGCTCTTATATTTCTCTGCTTATCTGGGATTTTGGGTAATGCAAACACTTGGTGTGATCCAATAAAAGCATTCTTAAGTTCTTATTATGTTCTGTACCTCCTCAGAGAATCTAGGTGATATATCAATTAATTTTACTTCTGAGAAAAAAAAAAAAGACAAAAAAAGACACAGATCAAATGAGTTACCATGAGCTGTCTTCTGCTTTGCAAAGGGACAGGGCTTTCTCTATAAATAATTACACACCAAGTGTGCAGCAAAGTAAGCTTCTTGGAAAGTAAATGATCCAAGAGCAGTTTAACTACATCAGGATTACATAATACAGAGATTTAGCTGAAGCAGAAGAGTTTGCATGGTATGAAGCTCCTGAGAAACCTCTCAACAGAAACACGGTTTTGTTTCTTTCGCATGGTGTGTGGTCCAGCAGCTGCTACTTCCTCTTTGCATTTTTTCAACAATCCATATTATTGGAAGACACTAAGTAATGTCAAAGCCAGCTATATTTTTAATCAGTTCTGCCTACTTTTTTAAAGTGCAGTCTCCGAGGAAATTGTTATTCAGCAGGGTTAGCCAGTGCTCCTACTCTGTTGCTGAAAATCCAGGAATTTGTAGTGCCCAGAAGAGGGTAAGACTTCTGTTTTCAAAAAGTGATGCAAATCTTCAGATTTACTGAAAATCTTGATGCAGAATAACATAATGCAAACCTTTGAAGCACACCTTCGATTTTATTTTGTCACCTATTCTGGAAACTACAGGCACGGCAGCATTGGCCAACAGTGCTTGATGTATTGGCAGGTCTTTGACAGATCTGGATAGCCAGTGTAATGTGGGCATCATTCACCTCCATTTGTTTTAGGTCATGCGTTATTCTCCAGTTCATAGCTTCATAAACCTGTGGAATAGCCTTTCTCTAGGAGAACTCGTGAAAAAAGAACATAGTAAAAAGGGTTAGATGTAGCCATAAATACGATAAATGACTTGCTAGAAACTACATTAAATAGCAGCAATATCAGCCCAGAGATGAGTTCTGCAACAATCTTATTGCAAGCCTGCGTGGATGGATGATTCACTGTGTGCTTGTTTTTCATGGACATCATTTAATGGAACATCCTATGTCACTAGTCATTTGCACTCCAAATACAGAAGACTTGTGTGGTGCTGTTTACCATTTCATCACACTTCCCTCATTCTCCAGACCTCTGTTAAATGATGGGAAAGGAAATCAGATATGGTACACATTGTGCCTCCTACTCCTTTCTGTAGCGCTTTATCTGGAATCTTAGGAATGTTTCTGGTTTTTTTAAGTTTTCTAATTTTGTCCAATTAAGAGGTGATTTCCACTGTGGTTCTCCTCACCATAATCCTCCAGATAGCAAGTCTGGCTACTCAGATTAGTGCTGAGTCCTGCAACAAGATCCTGAGTACTCGAGCACAAACTATGCCCATGTTTTGCACAGTGGTTCTGTTTTCACAGTACTCCAGGGACCTGAAAACCTACCTAGCATGTAGACTTATGGATGAACTGCTCCCTGTCTGCACAGTCACACAATATGGAGTTAGACCTTGCAGAATTCAGCCCACCATTGCATACAAGCTACATACAAAACTTAAAAAAAGTGAAGCTCCCATCAGGAATGCCTCCTGCTGTATTTTTCCGGAGGTTGTGTCTTCTGGATACAAACTTCAAGTATCAGTGTACTATAGATAACAAAACTCACATTTTTTTAAAGAACATTTAGTTGACAGTAAAAACCGCAGAGAGGAAAGAATAAAATGGGAGAGCAAGCCTCAGTGATGAAACCAAACAAATTTCACCAATTCTAGACTCTTGTGGAAAAAAGTTATATCAGGAAAGAGATAACACTTCCTCTGACAATTACAGCAAAGATTTGAAAATGGTAACAGAAAGTCTACTGTCAGGATGACTTTATTACCAGAATTGATAAGTCTGCTCTGTGAAATCATAGCCTATTTGGGTATTTTGTCTTGGAGCTGCTTGCAGCAATGCATCTCACTCAACCCCTCAGCCTCGCTGATGCACCAAGCTTGACCCTGTGTCTTGGAAATGTACTCACTATCAGTCAAGCTTGTTCGCATTAATGTAGACCACTTTTATTTATCATAGTAATATACTTCATTTATATTTATTGCATGTTGCCTCCTTTAGTTGAGCTTTGACCTCAGATTGACCCAGATGTTTGTGTACTGTTCATGGAGGTACTGTTACTTTTGTGGTTAACATTGACTGAAGAGCAGACCTGAAAAGACACTTGGGGCCAGGCTACGTGGAAAAAAACAGAACAGACATATCAATTTGCAGTTAAATCCAGCCGCATTATTTACAACATCTCAAACAATATTTTTATGCCTCAGGACATTTATAGCAATTATTCAATACAGAGTGTGTATTATTTTAACCCCTGATTAAAACAGATTTGACAGCTTGTATTAGAGCTTGGTAATCATCACTAAAGCTATCCAGGGACCTGCTGCAGTGTTTAGAGGTGAGATGAGAAAGCTTCAGCAAGTAATCCCAATTTGTAAAACCAGCAAGTTTTATTTGGCTCCAGTTACTTACCTAGAACACCTTCACTGATGTATAAATAAGTCAACCAGACATGTTTTAGTGTTCATGGCATAAAGCTACGTGAGAGCAAGTCATGTAGGTGTTGGCTGACCCCTCCTGCCTGGAGTAAGATTCAGGCCCTTATGTGAGAGCACTGTGCTGGGAAGATGTGTCAGAGTAAACAAGAGTAAGAAATTCTCCATGCTCTCTTTTTCGGGAGGTTTCATAGCATTTGGTCTGTGGGAAGCATTGCTTCCTGCTCCTTCCAAACTGTGGGTATAACAGGACAACTGTTAGCAACCAAATTGCTGAGGCGCAAGGACTTACCAGCTGGCAGATAAGCTACGCTGCCTAATTGCATGAATGCTCCTTGTCTGTTACCTGTGAGAAGTAAAATGTGTTAGCTGAAATTTTGAAGGTGGTTTGTATTAGAAATAAATATTTTATTTTACTGAGCCTCATCTCAATGCTACTTGCGCAAAAAGGCAAACGTGACCTTTGAAATGATTTAAGCTAATTCTTTTTTGTTCCACCTGTGTATTGGGCGACACACACACACATACAGCCAGCCACTGCAGCGCAGTGATGAATGGCAGCCTATGGAAACTAGCTATGGAAACTCAATTGCTTGTGATCATCTGCCCACATCTGCTATTTAGTTCAGCTTGTGTCAAAAATCATAAGAAATAGATAGGATTTGAAATTAGGAGAATTGAATCCTTTAGTAATTTTGAATCGGATTTCCATATCCAGAATCTGACTTGTGCATGGATTCAGGGACACGAGCAATATAGCGGAGGCTGGAGAACACAAGCATAGTATCATTCATTGAGCTCAGTCCACTCAGCATACTGGCTACAATGTCAAGCATCAGCTTTTTCATTTTTTTCTACTTTTTTGATTCTTTTACCATGACCACAGTAGGAGGTTTGCTGCATTAGGCTGGGAGATGGCTATTAGCAAATCTGAAGTGATTTTTCTACTTGATATTCCACGCCTGTATGTGGAGGAATAAGCTTTTACTTATTGGTTTGCAAAGTCCTTGAAGAAACTAGTGCTATGATCTTGGGAATATTTCATTCTACTAAGGGTCAAGATCTTTCTTCCTTTGCACAATGGCCAATGTGGTGTATAACTACAGCTCCAGCAAGGGCTTTAGAATTCACAGATGCACAGGGTCTATAACAGAAGTAGAAACAGAAAGTAAAAAAATGAAGACATTTAACTGCTACAGCACTTCTCTTCAGCGAAATCCTAGGGGTCAGATTCTAGGTCATTCTGCATTGTGTGCACTTAAGTTACACCAGTGGAAATTGTAAAGCAGATGTAATTTGCTTCCTGCTCTCAGTACAGCAGCACTTTACACTACTAGACACTGCTGTTAGGAGTACTGAAGAATCGTGCAAATTTTGCCCCGCCCCCAACTCCCTCCCTTAAAGATGAGAAATGAACTCCTGAAAGAAATGGTACAAGTGTCATTACCTAGACTTTCTCTCATTAAATGATCACTGGGAAAGCCTTGAAAATATGTAGTAGTCTGTTGACCTAGGACTCTTCTCCAGCTCTAATTTCTGTGATCAAGGAGAGGAAGGATATAGATGATATTGAATTACACCTGAGGTACAAGGATTCCTGCAGCTGATCACTTCTTCCAGGAAAATGTCAGTCTAAAAGGTTTTCCAATAATTCTCACTAGCAATTTTGACATGTGAAATTCAGGTGTTTCTCTGAACTCTAGTGGATGTTGTTGATAATATTTATTATCACAGATGCCAAGGTACTGTCCCAGTTGCTTTATTATTGAACTTTTCTTACATGACCTTCCACAAGATGATTAGTCTGCAGTGGTCTGTGATACTTCAGAAGGTCCAGCATGAGCTTCCTGTGGTGACAGAACAGTAAATGATTAGAAATCCTCTATCTCCACGGGCCATATGGTAGGCAATACAAGGACCCTTAATATGACTCCTTTCTAGACTTGCTTTTGCCCCATTTTTTCTTTTTAGTCTTTGACCTAAGCAACTCATACTGAATGCTTGGGATGCTTTGCTGATAGGTTTTGGGGAGTTATATTCAAGTGCTTGCAACCTGGGGAACTCAGGTACAAAAGGTTGTAAACCTGCCTCTGGAGATACTGGCTACATTCAGACACTCTCTTCAAATCAAATGAGAAATAGGATGTCTCTCATTGCCCACTTGACTCTAGACAACATTGCTGATTTATGGGTTGAGTCTGCTTTACAAAGATTCAGATACCCTTTGAACACTTCTGAGCAAACAACAGGGAAGGAGGAGGGAAAATGTCTCTTTGATAACCGTGTCTTAAAACACTACTGAACAGTGTGGTTAAGAACTTGAGAATCTGCTTCCTCTCTGCTTTCCTCTGAAGAGGCGATGTACACCTATGCAAAGCTGGTGCTGAACCCGCTGTCCACCTTGGTAGCATTTTAACTTCAGTTTGCTTTGCTTGGGTTTCCATAATAAAGCAAAGAAGAGGCCTTGGAGGACAAGCACATGTGTGTTTTGGAAAATCAGCCTTAGTAACTGGGAAATTTTTTCATCTAGATTTGCTTTCCTCATGCCCCAGCCTGCTCTTCTGCTGGTAATGCTGACTGGCTAGAGCAGATGGTTTCACCTGTCTTTTACTGGGGCTTCTCAGATCCAACAAATATCTTAGAATCAGGAAAAGCACAAGACACACCAATTATTTTATGGTACTTGCTTAATTCCAACTGTTATCAAAGCTTCAGTAACGATGTCTATATCTTTTTGACAAGCTAATACAATCAACCCCATTTCTTTAGCTCACCTACATATCAATATGGGAATATCATGTTCCGATAAAATTGTTAACCATTAATAAGCACATTTTAAAAATATTAACCCATTTTGTGTCTCCAGGGCATTATAATCAACAGGTCAAGTAGGACTTAAAATGTATGTGTGGAGATTGCTACAGTACATAGCACACCAAGCTATGACTTAAAATACACTCTGAAGAGACTCTTTCTTTTCATCTGTAATATGTAACTGGAATGAGAATTAGAGACAGAGTGTTTAGTTATCTTTCACAGGAAGATGTAAAAAGATATCTACTGCTGCACCACTAATTGTTTTATTCTGCTATCCTGGAAGAGACACAAGCTATGAAGGAAATACCACAATGAACTTCCCACGTAGATGAGCTAAATTGGAAAAGAACTCCCACTAGCGCACATTATGCAAATCTTGTTATTCATGTCTCTCATATGCTTCTGCACAAACACCAATCTTCTTGTCCTCAACTGTCTTGCCATTTCCTTCCTTAGTCAGGAAAATAAATTCTAATGCGAAACACGAATCTTCAGTGAGCTTCCACATTTCACCAGATCATTACAGTAGCAGGTATAAAAACAGACCTTTTGCCAACAAAAGCAAAATACACCATAGCACTCTTTCAACAGCTGAAAGGTGCTAGATATATCTCTAGTATTGTGTGTCTGCCATTAACTTTCTCTCTAGAAGCCACCCTTATGATATAAGCCAAAATCAGAATAGCTGATGTGTTAGCTGCGTCATGTTGTTGTTAGGTTTTGTTTTGTTTTAGAGGATGGTGGCTGTTAATACATAGCTTTAGCAATCGCTATGTCCCTCTAGGCTGTTTTTGTCTTATTCTTTGCAAAAAGTGGATGAGGTGAGCATCCCAGGGATGATAAACCAGACATATGAGAAGACTCTATCTTGCTTGCCAGCTTCCATCTATGCAAGGTACTGGGACAGACAGATAATCCTGAAAAAAATGGGATATATCATAAGGAAGATCACAGTTTGAATGTCTTTTGTCTTTCATTTATCTGGCAGTGGTTTAGATGTGTTCAGACACCATTATTTCTGGAATGTCCGTGACACACGGCTCTGATAATTAAAGAGATATCTTGCCCTTAACCTCGTATTTTCACAGTGAGTGTGTTAACATGGAGCATTATCCAATTGTTAAGTCTAGGTATTGATTATTTCAAGGTGTACATGGGCTAATATTGTTTTTCTTGTGGACAGAGTAACGTATTTGTCCACAACAAAGGACAAACAGATGTACATCTTCAGAGTGCAGAGATTAATTTTCAGAAGGAAACGACAAAATTTCTTGTACTGCTTTTAAGCAGTTGCTTTCTTCCTTTTCTTTCCTTTCCCGCTGAGGGGACCAGTTATAACACAATGCTCCTATTCTTGCCACACGAAAGGTAGGGAGCAGCTGCTTCCACAGAGGAGGAAACACATGCTTTGTAGAATAAAGAAAGCTTGTGCACTTGTTATTAAAAATGGCATTTTACAACAGAAACATAATCTGCAGATGAAACAGCTGATATGGCTATTTTGGTGGTTCTTAAAGAGTTTACACTACATTAAATTGACTCCCATGGGTTTAATTTTTCAGTGCTGTTACAATCACCAACCTTTCTTATTGAGAAGGTCAATAGGCACAATGTGAAGTCTTGTAAATCATTGCCTTGCTATTTTTGTAATATATAATGTGACCCTTTTCACACACCTTAAAAATTATAAACCAGAGCACATACTGTATATCAAACAAATAAATCAGCTGCTATAAATACAGTCTTCCTTTTGGTTCTGGACAGATTAATTGTACTGCATTTCATACGTTTTAAATTGTTTTTGGCTTCATGGGCAAGATTTGCTTTTGTATTCAGAAAGCAGAGACCATGGATTTAATCTATTTAAAGAGCTTAATAGAGCCAAAGTGACCCCGAAAGCATATTTTTAAAATGATTCCACTAAAAGCCTTAATGACTATAAACATTAAATAAATTAAGTGATTACATTGAAAAAAAAAATCTGGTCAGCTGATAGAAACTTTCAAAGTGAAATTTTGAGAAGGAGAAAGAACAAGTGGGAATTCAGTGTAATGGTGACCCGATAGCCTATCTAGTGCTCCGGGGATGCTTTTTCCTCAGTTGTATTTACTAGCCATGTTTCACATGCAAACTGAAAGTACTGATAAGACATCTGGGGAAACTGAGTCACTGAGGGATTTGTTTTACAATGGAAAAAATGCTGTAAGAAGAAACTTGTGTTAATCAGGAGCCTGTTTACTCAGCTACACATCAAAGTAGCATATTTATACTTCATATTCTTGCGTGGTTTCCTTCATTCTTATTACCATCTGCATTAAAGTATATCTCAGGTCATTGCCTACAGTCCTCTTGTATCAGCCTCCCATCAAAGTCAATAGTGAGAAATAGATGTTCTTGGTCATGGTTGGTATCCTAGTACTTTTCCTAGTCCTCAGGGGTTCTGCCTCCACTGTCAGAGGAAAAGGCATTAATCAGAAACATTTGAAGGGGAACATGTATAAAAAAGGGAAATAATCAGAATTAAGATGATATAGCTTTTTAAAAGAAGGAGCTGCAAAAGCTCTGAGACCTGTGAGAGTTTGTGTTTCTGCTGAGTCAACTTCACCTTGCATAAGACGTTTCTCAAACACGCCTCTGTTGTGGTCTACAGAGAAGTGACTTCGGCCTTGGACACTGCCAATTTGGGTGGAGGAAAGGAGGAGGGGTGCATGTCCATGAGCACGTATGTACAGTGTCCATCTTGCAAGTACCTTTCACAAAGCTAGTAAAATCCATATTGTGGAGCTAAGCAAATGAAGAGGTGTCCCTTGAATTTCATCTGGGTGAGTGTCCTATGAAAGCTTCATAAGTGTGTTCCTGTGATGAGCAGATCATCCTACTACTGATTTTGTTGAAAAAGTTTAAGGTGAGATTTTGCCTGTTTCCTATTTACATGTTTTTATCTATTTTTTCATGTCTTCATCACCTTATGGTTGTGATGATTCTTTTGTTCTTCCTTCCCCTATCTCCCCTACACCAGATTTTTACAGTACGTAAAAATAGAGCAAGTAATTTTTTCCATATTAAAATAAACATTCATACTTCATGCTTACTGCAGTCTTCAAGGACTTGGAGAGACAGTGCTCGGACTGAAAGTCCAGCAAGAATCTGGTTCAAAACAAAACTGAGTTTGTTAGACCAGCAATGGTCCTATAGGGTCCAAGCCAGCTGGGAAGCCTGGTCTATTGGGGAACCAGTCTGTGCACTAGCGTAGTAAAAGAAATGAGATTAGAAGTATAGTGCTTCTTGCGTTGTACTTCCATCCTTGTATGAGGCCAGCCAAAATCTGACATGACGTAAAACACTTTTCCATAAGAAGCACTGGATATATCTATAGATTCTGTTTAGGCTGACAGCCAAATTGTGATCTGTACAGTTCCCTGATACAGACTTGCATTATTTTTTTAGAGTATCTTTGTTTTGTGGTAAGTTATGTCTGACACTGTCCTACAAAAGAATTGTGATGAAGTTGTGATGTAACTATAATTAGAGAAAGGGACTGCTTCTTCTTTGTTGTTCATTTGATGTAAGGGCCAAAAAGTTTGAATTAAATGATCTCATGATCAAGTCAGGTGTGCTTGCGTTGGATATTCTAGTCATTTTAACTCATGAAAATAACCTGTATGCTCACATTTACTTTTTTCGGGCAGCAAAATCCGTTTGATTTAGACATCTAAGAGTTTTCGTCTTCCTTTTCCTCCACCTCTTCAGGGAGCTTCCCCAAAAGAGTTGTCAGATCAGCCCCTCAATTCCTAGCATTTTCTCTACAGTTCTTCCAAATATGTAAAGTAGAAGTGGATCCCAATTTGATTTATGTCCTATATTTCATCTCAGAAAATGTTTAGAGGCTGAAGCTGTAATACAAAATGCTGGGAGTCTGTGAGTTATGCTGTATAATATTGATGTGGAAAGTATTTTCTTTTTGTTTTGTTATATTCTAAAGTATACATTTTACAAAAAGAGAGAAATAACATGTTACTGAATGCACACAGCTGAAAAGTAAGGCATAGCACAAATTATTCCTGATTCTCAACTTCATCTGAAAAGTTTCTGAAATTTAAGTGCAGATATCATGATTTTGGGATAAAACTCCCTTTTTTATTCCTATGGCAGTCTCATTAGCTATCAGCATAACACATACAACACACAACAGCATTTGTTGCATGAATTTACAAGAAGGGTTGGACGCTTAAAAATAATAACCATTGTATTTTTCATTTGACAGTGTAAGAATTTTGGTTGCATTCATGGAAGCTCAGTGAACATGTTTTTGTAAGAAACAGGAATTATAATGCATGTTTGAAAGAAGGAGTGAACAGTTAGCAGGTGTTAGTGAATATGAGGCAGGTGGCTATGACGGACAGAAAAGGTGTGATGAGGAAACAGTGACACAATACAAACACTGTGATGGGAAACGGCCTTCCTATGCCCATACCCACCACACCTGCAAAACTGGGCTCAGCTTCATTGTCTTCTATCTGCTTGCTTTCCTTTCTTAAGAACATCTGCTCCACCCTCCCCATCCCCCAAAATAACACCCAGTCCCATAACACCCAGACCTTTTAAGTTTTACTCCAAAACACTTAGTCCCAAACATTTCAGTTTGGTAGAAAAATAGTACCGCAGTCAATGACATAACTTACTAGTTTTGAAACTAAGATTAGTTGTATAGAACTTGGACTAAAATACATTTTAAAAAATAACTATGGTAGGCTCTGGTATAAAAAGTATATCATATATTAGAGTTTTGCATAAGACTTTGTGAAAATTTTGACAATGTTGTACCCGTATAATATCTAATACATTCCAGAAAGCCACAACATTTTAATTGTCACACAAAGAATAAAAATATTAAATATGTGAAGAGTTAGTACAATAACAAAACCCTGGGTAAGTTTTTTTTGCAATATAAATGAGGAAAATCAAGACTGTATTATTTATTAATTAATTTACCTTAATAAAATTTCCTTCAGCAATGTGTTTTATATAGTGAAATACACATGTTTTGTATGGTAAAAAGTATTTTACTGACAATGAAATATCCACAATCCAGCATTAAATACAGTCATGTTAGTATTTATGCTTTTGACTATCATAATATCAAGATTTTTACTTGTCAGCAATAATTACATAGTATATTCATTTATTTTCCTGTGTTAAAGAATATGCTGTTGACTTTGAATGACATTAACAAGCCTGAAATCTTGTTCAAGCTTTCAAAATATTTAAAAATATTAAAAACTCAGTTCTTACAGTTTTTAAAATAGAATTTCAAGAACATTGGGGTTTTCCATTGAAAATAGATGTTCTAATATGTGCTGTTACTAGATAATTATGTAATTTAAAATGTAGTTGAGAATCTGAACTAACCTGCTCTCTCTAATCCGTGATTCAAAGGATGTTGGATGTTAAAAGAATTTCATTAGCTGAAGCAATGTCATATTGATTGAGCGTAATACCGTTTTGGGAAATTTCTCAGATGTTTAATCAAAATGGGAGCTCCCAAGGGCGCAGGAAGTTCCCATTCTGCCTCACTGGTTGTGGAAACCACAGCGAGATGTCTTCACTGATCCAGGCAATTATTCACAGTGTGCATTTTACGTGGGTGTCTGAAATGGTATAGTGCTGAAAAAATCCTGATTACTCATTCTTTGATTTCTACTCCACAGTTTTACAGGTATCAACAGTGCAGGGCACAGAGCAGCCGTGGCATGGTGTGGGGCCAAGGGTATCCAGAGACAAGTCTCTGCCTTTTCACACTTATATCCCCTTTTTTTTTTGCCTCTGTCTCTTTCTGTTGCTTTCACTGCTGAAGACATATATTACACACTGAAATAATGCTTAGGAAGCATTGTCACATTTTACTTGTTCACCCTGCAAGGAAATTGGCTTTCCCAGGGACATCTGTCCTCCGTACACAGCTGGATGAACAAGAGCTTGAGGACAGCGGAGTGAGGGCTCCTCTCTCTCCTATGGCATTTCTCGACCAAAGCCAAATTTTAAGGGCACTGGTGGGCCCATCAGTCTTTCTCCAGCAGATTCTTTGCTTCACTGAATTTTGCACTGCATAGCCAGGACTGCACGTTACAGTGAGATGGGGTAGAGCAGCAGAGGTTGCAGTGACCCTCAGCTGGGAGTGGTGGGAGGAGAGCCCAGCAGACCCATATTGGGGGCGGCCTGGTTACACCGGGCTGCAGAACGAGTGTGATGTCTTGAGATGGTGTCCCTCTCTCACCTCTGAGAAGATTCAAATCAGCATTGCATAACTTCATGCCAAATATTATTTAGAGCTGGATCTGTGCGCAGCTGGAGTTCTGATAGCCTTCTCAAAAGCAATTTTTATTTTATTTATTTTTAGATTCACAAAAGGTACCCTATTGACTTATCTCAGTGCAATTTAATAAAATGCACAGAGATCTGTCTCTTTTCAAAGGCAAAAGACTGAAAGATGATTGGAATGGACACCCCTGCCAACTCCCCCTCCCCGTATTGGCAAAAGCAAGCATCCCATGTCCCACTCACTGGGAAGGCGCCTGAATTCAGGATGTCTCTGAACACGCAGGGGCCTCTTGCTGCAAAAGAGCCACTGAAATATAAGGATTGCTAGCGCCAGCACTCCACATGACCCCAGTTGCCATGGCAGATCATGAGGTGGAAGGTGGGATCCCAGACAGCCAGGCCCCAAGCTATAGTTGCCTTTATTATAATAGGGGCAAGACTTCCCATGGCAGCCAAGAGTAAGTAGGAAGCCAAAGTGCTCGGTGAAAAATTGACTTCATATGTTCAGCTGGATGGTGGCAGCTATCAGCAGGGCAGTGCCATTATGATCCAGATCACTGGAAGCCAAAGGCAGCCCTTGGGAAAACGCATATCCAGGGACCCTCGGCAGAGAGCCTGGTCTGCGTGCCCTCCGATCGGCAGTTAACGCAGCGGGCTTGCTGCTCCTGACTCATTTATCCCCCCCCCAACACATTTTAAGATTCTAATTTAAAACAAGAGGCTTGAATTTGACTGCCTAAAGGGTGAATCAGAAAATTTTGATTTTCAGAGATGCCGAACAGCTGCAGCCTCTGCTGAGTCTCGAAGGGCAGCAGCCACATGTGGAGCTGCAGGAGTGCATTGTCCTTGAAGCCCAGCTACCTACTTCTTGAACTGGGTTTGGATTTCAATGCTTCATTTAGGGTACCAGAGTTACACCAATATGGCCTTTGACTTTAACTCTGTGTTTCAGTTTTATCTTGCGTGAGGCAACACTAACACGTACCTACATGGTATTTCACTTATAACCAGGAAACAGCTCTGAAATGCACCGTGAATTGCATCATTGCGTAATCATACTTTTTTTGTGTGTTTATATAATCAACAATAATATAACATGCGATTAAAGGACACTTACTCTTTTAAAACCAAATGATATTGAATTCTTTCTTTTTTACGTGGGTAAGCTGTGCATTGACAGTGTATGCATATGTTTATCAAAATGCCCTTGAGAAATAAAATAACATTTGAAAGTAATTTTTTATTTTCCAGTAAACTTCATAACACTTTCTCAGATTCCATCCTTTGGATGGATTTCCAGTTTATCTTATGTGTGAGAAATGACCTTATAACCTATGTGTGACAGTTGTTTGGGTTTTATTAAGTGCCCTGCTCACTGGTAGCATTGGGGCATTATTCACAGATATTTGTGTGCTACTACAGAAAGCCAAGGAAAATTATTATTCTTCTATATTTAACTATGGTGTCTTCCTTTTGCCCCATGTCACTTAGAAGTATCTTGCATCAGGATGGCTTTTTTGCTTTTAAAATTTGAAAGTTTGCTTTTAAATTGGAAAAAGAAAATTGGGGTTTTTTTCTCTGTAGTTGGCTCCGGTGTTCAGTGCTTTGGAACAGGGAAATTTCATTCTGGAAACAGTTTGCCAGCTCTTTAATTGGCTTATGTTTAAAGGAATATTTCTGTGTAGAAGCTGCTGCCTGTATGAAGAATGAAGAGGTAAATTGATTTCCACGTAGAGTTCAAGGAAAGCTGTCGGAAGAGAAGGAAACACACAGCTGGCATTAGCCCTCTCAAGAATTCCTCTGCTGGGAATTGGGGAAAGAACTTAACCTAGATGAGTTTACTAATAAGGTTAATTTAAAAATTATTCTAAAGGATTGTTATTACTATTATTATGAGAGAGGTTTAATATAACTTTTCCTATTTTCAATCTCAAATGCCAGCAATAATGACACCTTCCATGAGAATGATATTCATTATAGTGCCTTGGGGCTGTGCACTCTCCTCACCTTTTTTATCTCTGACTCTCTCTGCTCGTTTTAATTCAGTGTTAGGTACAATATGATTGTCCTTGCACAGGACACAAGCCATTGCACACACACCGGCTTTTCTGAAAGAAGCTGGGAGTCTGTATCTGAAAATGCACCTTTGGTTAAGACACTGTCCACAGCAATGAAACTGCCAGATGTTTCATAAGCACCACTGATGTAAGAATATTGGAAAGGGTAATGCTCTAAATTACAAATGGGAGCTTTGGCTGAAGACAAAATGAAGCGAACAATTAGTATTCCTAGCATAATGGGGTAAAACAACAAACGCTGCAATAGATGCTCCGTATTATTAAAAGGTATTGTGATAAAGCTTCTTCTTCAAACACAAAGGCAGTATTATGCAGAGCAGGGTTTTGATCTAATTTATTTTGTATGCCTTTTATTGACAAATAGTTAATGAGAATTACTCATATTTTCACTATATCTTATCAAGCATTGCTAATAAAAAGCCCCACTGTTTTGCATGTATGTTGCATTATTTCATAAAATTTTCAGCAGCCTATGACTTACTAAATAAAGTTGTCACTCAAGCCTCATTTCCCATCCAACTGCAACGAATGAAAATGGACACTGAATTAATGCTGAGTATTGTCTGTGTTTGATGAGGTCTCTGCAAGATCTCCATTCTGTCACCTTTAATGCATGCTGCTTGAGGGACTTATCTGATTTCTTATTGTTTCCAGGAAAAGATGAGATGTTACAAATCTGTCCCTGGCCTCATCTAATTTATGCCTTTGAAATGTTTTTTCAGGATTGAATAGAAATTTAAAAAATGGGGAGACCCATCATTACTTTACAAGAATTTGAGTCAGAAGCGTTTGCAAAACAGAAGACGTACTATGTTTTATTTGTTCTGTGTCTGAAATACTATAACTGAAGTGTTATTTTACTTGGTATTGTAAGTAGTTGTCATAGGCTCAAGAAACAAAATAAAACTCAACGTAAAAGCACTGAGACGTTTTCGTGAGATCTGTGAGTACAGAAGGACATAGCAACTGCAGTACAGCATTTACAACTCAGTAGATTTGTATCTGCATTTCCATTTTGCATTTGTTAGAGCGCCGTATAATATGGTGAGACGGCAGTAACCCTGCATTCAGTTCCCTAAACCTTTTCTATATGAATTATTTATGCAATTTGTATCTGCAGAACCTCGCACACCTTTGGTACTAACATCGTGAGTTTTTCTTGGCTGACAGGGGGAAATACCCCCTGTTGGTTTCAGGGCTGTCCTGTCGGTGTGGTATGCTCTGCTGTGTGCCGGCAGCAGAGGTAGCAGGGCAGCCAGATCACCTTCCTCCCAAGGGCTGCTCCTCAGCCAGGGAATACAAAGTCTTGCAATGCCCCACAAGCATTGACCTAGCACTCAGGTGTCCTCCTCCCTGAGATGGGGTACCCTGGCCGCATCTCCCACTGCAGGTGATTAGCACACAGCTTGGGAGGTGCGAAAGTTTCAGCAGGAGAGAGACTGCAATTCAATCTCACACGTTTTCTCTGGGTGGGTCCAAGAACTGAGTTACTGCATAAGGAAAGGTGACCACTTCCTCCACCTGGGTTTTGTAGGGCATGGCTGGCACAGGTGCATGTTCAAGGAGAAGGCCCAGCAGAGCCCAGGGGCATTTCCCTGAGGTCCACTTCAAAGCACCTGCACCCCAGAGAAGGTCAGGGTTAAGAGGCACCCTGTCCTTTGCACACCTGTTGGCTAAGCTAGGCAAGCCCCTAAGCAGTGTTGTAGACTTCGTGAATGCCAGTAAGACTCAGCCACATGTTGCTGGTCGCCTGTGGGGAGGTGAAACCTGTCAGCAGCACGTGGGAACGTACCTTGGAGGCCAGCTCTTGGCATGCTGTCACTCCTAAGTCCTGTTCGGGCTGTACCCTTCTCTCTATTTTTTTATCTTCCTGCATCACCCAACTCCAAACAAAACAGGTAATTTTCAGACTATTGAATCATGTGCAACTTTTTTTTATAGCTTTTTTCCCCCTCAGCATTTTGACTGTCCTGAATAACATCTGCCCTGGGTGTTTGGGTAGATAAATTTCTTCTCTCCCATCTCCTTCTTATTTACCTCACAGAGCGACAAAGCTGCTGGTTACTGGAGTCTCAAAACTACCCAAAACTGAACGAGAAGCAAATGACATTCTTCAAGGACAGGTTATAAAGCCAGGATGCTTTGCCCTGTTTCAGTAAAATGAGCTGTCATCAATGAGATGGCTATAAACTATAGCACTATTTTTTTATTCTGTTGCATCCTGAAATAACTGCACTATTGATGATAGTTATTTATTTCTTTCTTTGGTGATTAGCAATGCAAGGACATTTAATAACAAATACAGTGAAACCTTTCCAGCTCACGGAGTGGTGCCATCTTTGTAGTGTTGTGCCTGCTACTTACAAGTTATTCCAGTCTCCCCTGGATGCTCATGATGAAGTACAAGGTCTATCCTAGGCCACATCGTTTTCAAACATGTTAAAAGCGTAGTAAAGTAAGCACAGAATTCATATCGCTGTGCATGGCTGGGATGAGCTATAACTGTAGTATTAGATCTGTCAGGTGCATGATTTACTCTATCAAAAATGTGGCTTTGTTTTAGGCTTTTGTTTTATTTGGAGAGCTTGTAATAGGAATTGCTGGAGCTCTCAATTACAGTTGCATTCTGGAGTGTAGGCAATCTCAGATAATAATAAAAATATTTGATGACGCAGGTCTTCCTGTTGGATAATACACACAAGGGGTTCGTTAACTGTCCTGAGTTTTGCCTCAAGCTGTGTAAGTGCCTTGCAGAAGATATTAATTTCGTATATTCATGTTTGTGTCATCAGATGTTCTTATTTACACTTTGGGACCCTGCTAATTTGCACACTATGCTTTGAAGCATAGTTTCTATGTGTTTCTCACGTTAAACGTACAATCCTCTCACTTCCACTAGCAAAGCCATCTTCATAAGTGGTTTTTGATCACATTTATTTGGACAAAGTCCAGAACTAGCCACTGCTTTGTTGGGGAAATCTGTCTGTGTTCAACATCCTATGATGTTGATAAGACCTGTAGCACCAGTGGAGGTAAGGTGAGTCATCTGCTCACTTCAGGCAAATGACGTCCCCAGGGAGCTTCAGGTGGGCATGGCCAGGAATCTGCAGGACTCAGTAGATGAGAGATTTTGGGTGGAAGGGGTGGCTGAAGCAAGAGATAAGTAGCAGTTTCTAGTCGCTGTAAGAAGAGCTCAGTTGAGAAGAAGAACCTTTTGGAAGCCTGGGCAAATTCTGTGTGTAGATGTGTGTCTGTGCCCATAAGGCTCTTGTCATATCTTCCTGAAGTGAAGAACTGTGAACCCGGAGTATGTCCATATGGTCAACCTTGTTGACTCCACCAAAGGGACCAGAACCTCTTTAGTTATTGCTCCTTGTACCTGTAAAGTAATCCACAGCCTCTGAATCAGAACAAAGTACGTAGGTCTGCTGGGAGGCAAACTTGTACACGGATCAGAGGATAGTGTGTGCCAGAGTACTCACCCCAACAACCACACACAGATGTGTGCAAATGCAAATCAATGCACAGCACTTATCTGGGGACCAGTACGGATGTATTTTTGAGAGAGTTGCACTGAAGCTACTCGGTGAATGAGACAATAGGCATTGGTCCTGTGGGCAAAAGGTCTAGGAAGAGGCATCCAGGAAAAACCAGTGCTATGGTCCATTAAGGCATAGGACACAAGGGATGAGGAGCTGAATTTCCTGACTGGTGAAGGAGCTCTGCCTAGGCTGCAGGTCTGCATGTGTGCATACTATGTGAGATGATAACAACAATGCAGTAACACACATTTGAAAAGGAGCCTTTTGCTAGAAGCTTTATTGCCACCCTGCTCTAAGTGGTGACAAAGCTAAAGAAGCTTTGGACTACATGGATCTAGTGGACTGGGTCTTAGCAAAGCAATCTGGACAGCTAAACTGGAAATAACTCTCTGCTGGCGCACTTAACTGCTTGATAAAATATGCAAGGGCCAAGCATGCAGCTCTTCTGATCCTTATTTGGCTGTTGCCTTAAACTTTTTAAGTGGTGCTTATTTATTGCTTTGGACACAACTACCTGTACAAGAAACAGTGACTGGTAACAAGATTCCTTACCTTTATTTGTACTTCTTCCATCACATCCCCTTGGATCTCTGAACATGGTCTGGAGATGTCTGCTCCCAGCAAATAAAACAACATCCACACGTGATTTGATTTTCATGCAGTCTCTGAGGTAGAACTTGATCTGTGTTTGATGTGGTTCTCACAAAACAGAGAATTAGTATGCAGCAAAACGCAGGCACACAGAGAGCTGGACACTGTTCAGATTTAATGTTTCCCTGTTTCTGATTTATTACTCCAGTACAGATGCACCTGTTTCTTTTCAGCAAAGTCCCCAGTTTTTCCACTTCCACTGCCAGAGGCACAACAAGAATAGCTGGCTTGCCAAAATATACACAGTACCCACTAGCTGGGGAAGGATGAGGGCCTAGAGCAGTCACAGCCTCATTTAAACACAGGTATGTTACTGCATCCTATAGGAGTGACTAAAAGCATTGCACTTTACCTCTACATAGTGTTCTGGCAGAAGAGTGGACAAAAAGTTGTGTTATTGATGGAGAGGACAAGAAATCATAAGACACTAATTCTTCATGGTTCTTCCACGGATTCCCTGTGTAACCTCAGAGAAGTCGCATGGACCATGGTTTTCAATTCTGGACACATGAAGATTTCCTCAAACTACCACCAGCTCTGCTTTACACCTAATTGACCCTACATTGGGTCTTAAACATCCAACATGTGCAGCTTAGCACTCCCCAGCCTTACTGATTGAGGCCAGCATATCCCCTCCATCCCGTCACCCGTACAAACACGTCCTACTGCTGAGGGACACTTGGAAAGACAATTAAAAGACTATTTCTTCTGGCAAGGAGCAATGCAACAGCTGACTTACAGTACAAATTATTTCTCTTTGTGTAGTTACTAATCACCAGATCAGGGATCTCTCTTTTACATTCATCTACTGTGCGCCCACTGAAAACCAACAAGCTAAAACCAAACTCTTCCGAGACTGTATTTTAATGAGCCCTCTCCCTGCAGTGAGACTGGAATTCAGCTGAAATTGCCAGCTTCCCTAGTTTCAAGTCTGAATAATAAGGTTTGACACGGCTTATCACCCATACACAATCAGAAAGTGCTTTTCTGCTTTAAAGTGTTGCACAGCTTGTGAGGATACTTTCTGTATTTGTCTGGAGATGGACTGCATCCCCAGATGCTGTATCTGAGGATGAAGGAACATGTGAGGAAAGCAAATCAGAGACACTAAACCTTTCAATGGATTTCTTTCAGTTAACATCCTCCTAACGTTTCAAATAGCAGCAAGAACCTCTGTGTGCTGACCAGGGTGTTGTGGGGCAGAGGCAATCTCAAGGCCACCTTCCCTCGAGGGGCACCAGGGCCGCTGGAGCCCCAGCTTCCACCACCCTTGTAACTCTTTCCACTTTCTCAAGGTTGGTGAGTAGCATCCGCCTCCTGCACAAAATAAACCTGCTTGAAGGTATCGCAAGCAGTGCCAACAGCCAGCAACGCAGGGCAACAGTGCAGAACATATGCTGTAAGTTTTACCATTCGTCAACTATTGCTTGTGCTAATGAAATTGCAATTCATTCTGAGTTGGGATATGATCAGTAAGCAAACTTGCTGTGAAAATCAGTTTAAATATTTAGTTACTTTGGTTATTGAAATAAGAACTCTGAACAATTAGTGAACTTATGTAATACTCTTGTGGGAGAAAATACGCAGTCTCTGGAATATATGGATGTTCTGGGCTATTGTGGAATAAATACAACTTTGCTCTAACATTGTAACTAAACAGTTTCTGAAAAATAACAGAATAAACCATATTAAAAAAACCTTTACCCCAGGCTATTATAATGAAGAAAAAGTGTTCCAAATGTGAACTAATGAAGTACAAAGTAATGAATATTTAATTTGTATAATTTACCGAAGTGCAGTTAGGAATCCAAGCGACATTCTTCATAAACACAGTGTTCATTAGGCCTTATATGCAGCTTGCATGCAATCATTACATTTTTTCCTGTATTACTCTTACGATGGTATTACACAAAGGTGAATGAACATCTCATGAGAGCGTCTAGAAGGTTCAAGGGAAAAAAAGGAAACGAGAAAGACAGTGGTATCTATTAAATTTAAATAAGCTACCTGTTTACAGTGAAAAAGATAAAAGACTAAGCACAGCAGAAGAGCAACTGAGAGAAGGAATAGAAAAGGTAATTGAGTTTTACCTTATGGGCTTCTTCACTTGGCAGTGTGAATATTATTGAATTAGCCCCATTACTATAAAGATTACACAAAAGCAGAACAGTGTGAAGGCTTGGTATGAAACTTTAACTATATCAATGGAGGTGAGATAAGTGCTACCAAAACTGTGCACAGAAATGTATCAGATAAAGAATATTGTGGGATTCTTTTTTTCAATAGAACCGAACTATGGTGTGATGTGAATTTTAATGGGAGCACACAGAAAAATGAAAATATGAACAGCAGAAAAAGTCCATGCACAAAGGGAAGGATTTCAGAGCCACAGCCTGCACAGTAAATATCAAGAGGTGAAATATTTGTATTAAAGGCAATGTCATTCATACTAGAGCTTTATTTAACAGATTATCCCTTGCCACATCTTCTCGGTCTCTAGCTCACCAAGTTGACTCTGGCACAAGGTCACATATTTACCTGAAATATGGATTTCACATTGCTTTATAGATTCAAAGTGAGAATTCAAGGTCAGCAGATTTATATTACAAAATGTGGATCTAAAAATTGTGCTTTTGTTTGATTTCAGAAGATTGAACCAGAGCGGTTTGGTATTGCTTCACCCTCTTTTCCGACTCTTTCTTCCTTCCATTCCTGCCCAAAATTATATCTGCTCCCTATACATTATTTACCTAGTTACTGACACAGACTTTTCTGTAAGTCTTCTCCGTAGGATGTTTAAACAGTCTCTAAAATCACAGCACAACACCCTCAGTATTTCACACTTTTCTTCCAGGATGTAACAGGGATATCGTGTAAAAATAACTGACGTAAAATCAGGCTGCTTTTTCCACTCCTCATGTAAGTGGGAGAGTGGAGCTGCTGGACAGGAGAAGTTACCCTGGCACCAGGGGTCCTGATTAACCGTGAAAACTATTAGTGCCTCAGGCTGGCAAGGAAGCCTAATCAGGTATTAAAAAGAACATAATTTTGACAAATGATATGTTCTAGGAGTGTAAATAAGCAGCATGCTGTGTTCTGCATTTTGTCTTCCCTATCCCTGAATGAAAGAATGAGTTGCCCTTGCCACGGGTCACCCTCATCTATTCCCACGCCTTGTTCAGCGCTGTAAGTTACCAACGCAGCCCAACTGGAAGGGGTTCTGGACAGCTGGCAAGCACAGTCCAGGGGGATCTCCTGCCTGTTTGATGTAACTCCTGCCCACATGAAGGCAGAGCGGGCGGGTAGCTGCACAGCCTCCCAGGAGCTCAGCCTTGGCAACTTCAGGTGTCGGCACTGGAAGAGCTCGGCAGGGTGCTGGACCCATAACCCTCCATTTAGTGAGCTGTTTGCAGAACAGGGGAATGCAGCATGGAAATGTGCAAATGATGCACCGTGAGAGACTGATGACAGAGGGTGAAGCAATTAAAAAAGCAAAATTAGAGAAGAGAGGCAAGCTGCCTTCTCAGCATAACTGGTGATAGGTCCTGAACATAACTGTATGAATAGACAATTTTCAGGTTCCTGTACAGATATTTCTCTTGCTCTGTTAGGATAATTTAGTGGAAAAATGAGTAATTCTCATCCTTTTGTTCCTTGAAGAGATCAGCAGAGACATAACACTAAGGAAGCTGAAGCGAGGCACTAGGATATGGAAAGCAGAGGTAAGCTGAGTGTGTAGTAGCTGCTAGAGCACAGGGATATGTCAGCGACCTTGCTGCTCAGGATTATACTAGCCTGATGCCAAAAGACCAATTTAACTTATTACCTTAATTTGCAGTGGACAAGTTTCCATGTGCCTTAGTTGGGCATATTGATACCTCCCCTGTGAGGGTATGCAGCTTTTCTTGCGTAGCCACCTGTGGAGAACGGTCCCATGTTTAGAATCGGATGCTATGCCAGAGGCATCGGTATGATTTCCTGAAAGCCAAACAACATTTTTGTTTTGCAAACTATGACATAATCATACAAAACATTGTCCAAATTTCCTTTGTGTCACTGAAGAATTTTTGCAAAGATGGAGACTGGAAGGTGACCTCCTTGTAACTCCATGAACCAGGTTTACCTGAGAGTACAGGTGCTCTGTCAGTACCTGCAGACACAATCTGCAATGGGAGGAGCGGCTGTGACACCCTGTAGCCTCCCAATTGCCTTATAAGCAGCACCAAACCCAATTGCAACCCTGCAATCATCTCTTCCTTTTTTTCTTCTGACTGGTAATGCCTACTGCCCTATGCAGGTTTTTTTCCATTCCATCTCAGCTTTTTGTGTGCATTAGTGAGGAAATAATAGCTCTGATCATCAGGTTAACAGCCTATGGGCTGAACGGGGGACCCGTGACGATGGCAGTTGCTTCATGCTCTTGGCTGTGTTGTCCAATATAAAAACGCAATAAAAAGTTAAAACAGGGATTAGGCAGTCTCTAAGTATGTCAGACAAGATCCAGCAAGACCAAGTTTTGCGTGTGCTTAGGCTGCTACCACGGAAAAGACATAACAGAATCACAGAATCACAGAATCACAGAATCACAGAATCACAGAATGTTCGGGGTTGGAAGGGACCTCTGTGGGTCGTCTAGTACAACCCTCCTGCCAAAACAGGGTCACCTACAGCAGGACGCAGAGGACCTTGTCCAGGGGGGTCTTGAATATCTCCAGAGAAGGAGACTCCACCACCTCCCTGGGCAGCCTGTTCCAGTGCTCCGTCACCCTCAGAGGGAAGAACTTCTTCCTCATGTTCAGACGGAACTTTCTCTGCTTCAGTTTGTGCCCATTGCCCCTTGTCCTGTCACTGGGCACCACTGAAAAGAGTCTGGCCCCATCGTCCTGACACCCACCCTTCAGATATTTGTAAGCATTTATAAGGTCCCCTCTCAGCCTTCTCTTCTTCAGGCTGAACAAGCCCAGCTCCCTCAGCCTCTCCTCGTAGGAGAGATGTTCCAGTCCCCTCACCATCCTCGTAGCCCTCCGCTGGACTCTCTCCAGTAGCTCTTCATCTTTCTTAAACTGGGGAGCCCAGAACTGGACAGAGTACTCCAGATGAGGCCTCACTAGGGCAGAGTAGAGGGGAAGGAGAACCTTCCTCGACCTACCGGCCGCACTCTTCCTAAAGCACCCCAGGATGCCATTGGCCTTCTTGGCAGCCAGGGCACACTGCTGGCTCATGGTCAACCTAAAGGTTAGGTTAAAATTAACCTAATAACAAAGGAAAGTTGGTAGAATAGAGGACACGGATTTGCACAGGCAACAGTGCTGAAGAGGCATAAGCTGGCCATGGTGAAGAGGAGAGTGGTATGGCCAGGCCAGCTGTGCCAGGGCAGAAAGTGGCTCCTTTTTGTGAGCATTTGCCTTCCAGCCAGCACTGAAACGCTTTTTAGCCAAAACCAAATGACAAAACTGGAGCTGAAATGTGGCCAAATGACTAGAGGTAGCTCTTTTCCTACTGAAAGAACAACTATGTGCTGATGAATGAAACAGCAGATGAACATTTGGAGGAAAACAGTGCAAAATGAAAAATTTCTCTAGTGGCTACGGAGGACGTTAAGTGTTATCCAAACATCAGCACCTGAAATAGTGGCAAAAGAGAGGTGAATGGGTCTGATGTGAGCTGTGGATCCAGAATATCCAAGCTCTTCTTACAGGCTGGCTGCAGTGCTCCACTATTCCTAACTGCAACTGTGGACTGAAGCACTTTGCAGTGAACTATTTGTTTCTGGCTTCCCAAAAATGACCCAACAGCAGCGATGCTGGTATTGAAACAACTGATGACTGGTTCTGCTTGACAGGCAGCGGGATATTATTCTTTGTTGTTCAGTTGTGGATGAAATGTAAACCTTTTCACTGTGTCTTGTGGTTCTTCAGTGCAGCTGTGCAGTGCTCCTCAAGGTGAGCAATTACTTGAGAGAGGCATTTGCTGTTTGGCCCATAGGACTGAGCAGGGTCATGCTGGCAGCGTGCGGCTCTCCCTTAAAGCGAGATTTTTTAAGAAATGCTTCCCTGCTATAGCTCCAGAAAGATAATGAACTACACCAGGGAGTAAGTAATTTGTATTGATGTCTTTCCAGTCACAAGGGTGGGAGAGCCCTTAATTCCCTGCCAGGATGAGGTCCCACAAAAGAAATGGGGTGAAAGTGCAGACTCGAAGGTAAGCCTGGCTCAGATGGGAAGATTAAAGGCAATTTGTTATTCACATCAAAATGACTTCAGAGAAATATTCTATAAATATTAGAAATTTCATCAGTGCATTTTTATCATATGTAAGCATATTCCTTCTCCTTCCTGAGCATAAATGAACTGGCTAAATCCTACTCTTTTTCATTTAATAGAATTATTATTCCTTTTGCATCTCCCCTGCTGCTTCATATCGCTGCTGCGTATTTGTTAAGAACTAGTAAAATTCAAGGATTTTTCTTGCTTGCCAGGTACAGCAAAATACAGGAAGCAGGCAAATGGCAAAGTTATGTGCTTACTCAACAGGGAATGCTATGGCTATAACACACTACTAGATTATAAAAAAAAGTAGTAAAATTATTCAAATGAAGAAACAATTTTCACATCTCATGACTCAATCTTGAAAAACCTGATGCTGCAGTTTTCACAAAAACCCTAGGATGATAAGCATGAAGATGGCAGCAGTTTCAGTTGCACAATACCACATTACAGGAAACACAACAAGAAAACACGTTTTTTCAATCTGTTTCAATATGGGGATAAGTCTCATAAGTTTTCTCTGGAAATACAGTCTGCATTGCAAATTGAAGCCTCTAGTCAACAAGCTCTCCTTAATCTGCTTCATGCCCGACACCAATTTCCTTTTCTCTTCTTTTTTTTCCATTTTCCTTTTTTCCCCATTTTCTCATTATTCCTCCAAAATTTTTCACCAGCCCCAGGGACCTTCTTGTTAAAATTATCGTCTCCAAAAGAGAAGATGGAGGCCCCAACTTCTTAAAGGAAACTGTACACTTAATTCTCATTGAAGGGATGTGTACTCAGTACATTTGATATCTGTAACTTCAAATTCATGTTGCAAAACTGCTCTGAAAAGGAATTATATTCATTGTGCATGGAAAATTCTCAGCTCATTCTACTAGTAAACTTGTCTTGCAAGCCAGTAAATTATTCTGATGCTTTTGTTTTGGTTTTATGACCACACCTCAATTATAATACTTAACTACCCATATAAACACTTTAATACATCAAAAAGCCCTATTTTTATTTTTTCCAAACATTTGATGATATGTAGGAGTCATCCAAATTGTAAAAAATGTGCAGGGAGTCTTTCCATTTCAGAAATAATTAAGCATGTTTTATTCAGATATTATTAACATTAGTGAGTCAAAAAGTGTAAATCACTTGTTCAGCTCTGCTTGGTATTGAGATTACACTCTCAGGCCTAGTCTCTGGCTCCAGAAAAAGGCTATCTTTGTTTCTCACAAAAATGTTAAACTACCATACAGGAAAGATAACGCTTACACAGATTACTTGAAGGATTTCTCATTGCTTCCAAAAATGCTAAGCTTCACTGTGTGGACTGTTTTCTAAAGAGGAAGGCACCAGGTTCCTTATTCTACTTGATTACAGCAGAAATAAAGCCGCAAAAATGAACACAGGGTACTTCATGCTCGAGGAAAGATATTATTGTATCATTAGGAAATGATATCCTGCTGGCTCAGGAGAAAGCCCGCAAAATTACAGAAATAACAAAAGCAGAGTGAAACTCTCTAACAATAGGTTATCTGGCTCCGTGTTTTATTTCATGTGAGTACTTTGTAATTATAAATAAGTAAACTGGCATTTTGTGCCTCAAAGTGTCACTTTGCATCCATAATATAGGATTATTTAAAGATTCTTGAATATATTCTTGGCCTCTGTGTGTGTGTGTATGTACACATGTATAAATATATATGTTACACATACACATTACATATATACACACTACATATATATGCTCTGTGCATACGCATATATTTAAGTTTTTCCCACCTCTAGTGCTGTGGAATGCACCGAGTAGTCTTTTTCTTGTGAAGCCATAAGGAGCTAAAAAGCTATGCCCAAGTCCAGCTGTCATATACAACATCGTATTTAAAATGGTGATCAGTCACAAAAAGGGGGAGAGTGCAGGTATGCACAAAGCATGTCTGGCAAATTAAAACTGATTCAGTGCTCTCATTATCTCCATCAATGATATACAGAAGGCAGCAGAAGTTGTGATCTGGCACTGGTAAAAACTGATTCAAGATACTTAATAACGTAGGACCACTGTGTAAAATCTCTTGATTAGCCACACAGAGAAATGATGCCACTGCCATGATGACAGCCTGGGAACGCCTTATAGATCTGCAGGACTCACAGAACTTGGGAGGATGCCCAGGAAAGGAGAGGAAGAACCCACATTACAGACTGGTTTAGTTTAAGCCAACTGGTAGTACAAACATTTAAATACCTCTTAAGTTAATGCAGAATACATACTTTCAATATTTACTGCTCCGGAAGTAAAATTTTAGGAACAACCCGAGTAGGATGAATGTGTAGGACTGAGAAACCAGTTTCACAAAGATCATAAAAAAAAAGAATTGTGGAGGAAAATATGGAGAGGAAGTTATGACATAACCCTCATTTACTCCCCACCTGCGCAAGTTATCTACAAACTTATAATAGGACATAAGGACCACAGCCTATGACTTGCTGGAAGGGCAGAGCCTGAGGTCTTGTGAACTTCTCAGTCAGACTGGATCTTTCTCACTAACTCGTCCTAATCACACTCCAGATGATTTGAGTTGGAGTAGCAGCTGACATAATATTTCACAATGTAAAGAAAAAGGGTGCAGGTCATGGTTGGTGCTGTGCTTATGCCTGCCTTACTCTTCACCCCACTGAATAGTTACAGCCATAAGTGAGGATAAGGAAAGAAAATAAATCTTTGGAAATCTATTTCACCCTCTGTCACTAAGCAGATTCAACTATACTTGAAGTGAATAGTCACATTGAGAAATAGCACTGGTAGGAGGAAAGGGATAGAAAAAAGTGTTTATGGGCAACTATAAAAGAGACTCGAAAGCAAGGATTTTGAATTTGATATACTCTTGGGACCCAAGGAAGAGACCCAGAGGTGTGGCAACAGATAGTCGTGACAGTAACATTTTGGCTGATCTGGAAGAACAGGCACCAGAGAGGCTAGTAAGTCATCTCCCAGCCATCTCCCAGAGAGTCACTAACAGTGCTGGAGGTGAAGGGAGCAGAGAGGGCTTCACGGGCAGCCTTGAAAATTCAGTTCTGGAGATACTGAGTTCAATATGGGGGTTATGATGGCAGCCAACCCAAAGTGAAATATCAAAGAGAAGGAGATACGAGCCTGAGAGCATGCAGATGCAGCTGAGTCAGAAGTAAATTTGAGAACTGTTAATACAGCCAAAGGGATGAAGACAGTCAGCAGTAAGGAGTAAACTAGAGGAAGATGGCAACCACAGACAAGGAACTTGCACTATTATTTACTTCATATTTGAGTATGTCTTTACTTCCCATATATCAACACCTCATTTACCCAATGTGCAGTTTCTTAGGCAGTTATCAAAATGAGGAGCATCACAGAAATTACAAAACAGAGTAGTGAATATATGTCTTTACAAAGGAGACACAGGCAGATAGCTGAAATGGCCTTCACTGTCCCAAACACCACAAAAACTAGGCCTTTCTCACTGTATGAGCTTAGAAACTTTCATGCAGACAGAAGCATGACACCTGTCCAGAAAATGCGTATGGGAGCACACTTGGCCCTGCTCAAACCTTGAGGCTGAAAGAACTACTTTCCTGACTTTCACAGGACTGACTCTTTGAAGCACTGACATTTTATTATACTTCTTATTTCAACCGGGCCCTTAAAAGTAAACAATTCACCACATGATCTCTGGTGAATATCAAAGTCTCATTTGTAATGAAATAAACTAAAATTGCCGAAAGTTAAAAAAGCAAATGTGTAAACCAAACCTTTGCTTTTGAAATTAACTGGTTTCAAAATATCTCTTACACCAAAGCAGAGTAAATCAGGAAAGCAAAGCAAACAAGGAACATGGAGAGATGCGAGAGGATGGAACCAGACCAAATGACACATCACAAACCTGGGGAATCAAGTAATATGCAAATAGTGGTAATCAACAAGGATAACAGGAAAGCATGATCAAAGCTAAACTCTTCTGATACGAATGACTCTTATGGCATGATAGAAGTGCATTAGCACCCTGTAACCACAATAAAAGAGCCCAACAAAGTAATTTGTATCAAAGAGTAGCATGCAGAAAGAAAGAATACATAATAAAGTAACACATGGTAAGCAGGTTCCACGTCTTGCCTACAATTAAGTCAAGAAAGTGAAAAATGATCTCACCGACATGCATGACATTAAAGCAAAAATTAAGGGGAAAAAACCAACACCCCCCCCCCCCCCCCAGCCTAGCAGCCAAGATTTTGCATAAAAGAGCTGAAGCCATTTGAAGAGCTGAAACCATGATGAAGCATAGCAAGCCTTTCAGGAGCCATGTAACTAATCAAGCCAGATTTCCTACTGATCCTCAATATTCCTTCTCTTCTCCGGTAATAAGCCCAGCTGCCCGGGTTCTTACTAATCACACCACCAACTTCTGTTATGCCCCTTTTGCAGCCTTTCAAGTCTCATCCACACTTCAGTCCCCGTGGTACTCTTATCATCCTTCCACTTCACTTAGGGCCCCACAGTACCCTAACAACCCCCTGACAACAGCCTCCCACATTTCCCCAGCTGCCCTACATGCCCCTTACACCCTTTGGCAATACCCCAGTGCAGCCCATGCTGCCGGTGTCTGCACTTGAATAAGTTGAATAAGTTCTGCTCGATCCAACATCCCTTATGCTTCACAGACTCGCAGAACTGCAGAGGTTGGAAGGCTCTCTGGATGTCTCCAGTCCAACCCCCTTGCCCAAGCAGGGTCAAGTAGACCAGGTTGCTCAGGGCCATGTCCCCTTGGGTTTTGAATACCTCCAGGGATGGAGGCTCCATAGCCTCTCTGTGCAACCTGTGTCAGTGTTTGACCACCCTCATAGTAAAAAAGATTTTTCTTATATTTAAACGGAATTAACCATACAATACCTAGCTTTGTCCTGTGACCCCAATGTTTCCCAGTGTGTCCAGCTCTGAGCCATACAACATTCATCTGCTCAGAGAACCCTTAACCCCCAAATCTCCATGCCTTGCACCTGCATGCAGAGGCTGACATCTCCCATGTCTTCTGCCAAATGTGCTTTTCTTGCTGGCCAGGTAGAGGCTGGAAAACACTATGCCTGGTCCAGAATGTGACTGGCCATGGGCATGGACAGCTGGCAGCCTTTTGGCTGCTAGGCAGACCAAATATAGCCAGCAGGGCTGAACTCTGTCTCCCCTCAGTGACTGGCGTAATAGGGTCCTTTCCTCTACACAATCATCAGTTCAGATCTCTCTGGCATGTAATCGTCCCTTGACTTGGCTCAAAACTGGCAGAAGGTTCAAAATCTTTTGGCAGGAGCAAACAAAGAAAGCCCAAACTTAAATGAGGGTATTTGTCCCTTCCCATTGACAATGCTTTTAAATTAGACTTTGAAGCTACTTTTATGTTTCTAAAATCATGTGGGAGGAATTAGGCCTGCAAGTAGCATAAGCATCTGGCTAGAGACTGTATCGAGAATAAAGACATGAGGCTGGAGATGGTCTAGTGACCCAGAGAGACATTTCAGGTGTTCGTGATGGATATTATCACCATGTCTTTTCAGCCAGGGAAAATACTTCAGAGCCAATAATAAGATAATTTCTGAAAAAAGGAGCATACTTCAAAAACCCTTAACCATGCAATCTATTCCATAAAGAATACAGGTGCTAACATTCCTGGGCATTGATCTTTTTAACGAAGCTTTCAGGGAGCAACATGAGACTTGTACAAGAGAGAAAAAGTGTGATGCCAAATTCACTTGATAAATCAGTGAATGGCACTGAGCACCCCTTAAGCTCAGAGACAATTTTTCCTCCTTCCAAGGAATCTGCAGAACAAGATTCTTATAAAAATAGTTCATAATAAAAACATGGTTGCCTGGGGAAAAGAGTAAAACTGTGCTAAAACAGCACCTGAATCTATGGATGAAATGAACTAATTTAATAACACCGAAAAATATTGCAGAAACCAGATTCCAGCTGAGACAAGTTTAGTAAAGCTCCTCCTGGCTTAGTATTTTGGCTCACCTGGTGGCAATGCTGTGAGGGTCTCAGCTGGAGCCTCAGCTGTGCTAATGTGCAGGACAGACACTGGAAGTCCAGACGCCAGACGGGGGATTTTGCTAACTGCTTAAATGGGCTCTCATGGCTGGCTACCAGTTGGCAAGCACAGGAACATTTCTAGGTTTGTATTATGCTGAAAAGCACAATAGCAATGGGGGAAAAGGAAGAGCATGGCAACAAAGGTAACCCTATTCTGAAGCAAACGTAGAGGTGGTTGTTTTCTGTGCGATTGTAGGAGTCCTGTATTTGCCATTGAAATCTGGCATGTAAAGATTTTCATTTTAAAGAAAATGTAAATAAATATATACAGTATACATACTACTTGCACACACACACATATATATATATATACACAGACTTTTAGCTAAAATGTTGGAATGCAGGAAAAGCTACGGATATTTTAGTGTTTTGGAATCCTGACTCTGAGAAAACTACATACTGAAGTTAGGTCCTTTGCTGCTTTAGCATTTTGAAGCTATTTCAAAGCCACTGATTTAGGAGCTGGACATCTAATTATCTTTGAGAAGCTTCAAAATTTTTTAGCTTGAATTTTCTACAAGGCTGAACACATATTTTGCAAGGATACTGCTGTATGGCCAGATGAAAACAATTGCACAGTTAAGACTATCTCCAGTCCAAGACTCACTATTTCAAATACAGTCCTCTGCTTGCCTACCAAAACAGCTCCCAAACCAGAGCAGCTCAGAGGGCAAGCAGAGCCAGTCCATGATATTACATATCCAAATGTCAATTCAGTTGGCTCGTAAACTGGTACTTTAGGCCACTAAGTCCAACCTCAGTGGTGGTACAGTGATTTCTATTGCACTTGGCAGTATGTGGCAGTAGGCCTTCCAGTTCTTCTGCAGTCTTTGGAGGGAAGACAGACTTTCCTTATTGCGAGGACTTCTGAATCTCCCTTGGAGGACCTCGTGGACACTTTGGGTCACAACACACACAGAAACTAAACCAAAACTGGTAATTCCAATCAGCTTCTGCATTCCGATGTTTATGAAGTTATTGTCAAAAAGCAGGAAAAAATGATAATATATTAGAAAAATATGCTATACTGGGAAGATATAAACAATGAAAGCTATTTACACATCTTCCCATTTACGGAATGCTCCTTATCACTCTGCTTTGCTATCTTTACCATCTTTTGCTTACTTCTACCTACTTACTGCTTTACTTTACTGCATAATTATCCTTTCCAACTTAAGCCCCCGGAAATTCACAATGCATGTCAGGAGAATGTGGATCAGGATCCAATACAGCTGACGTCCTGCTCCCTCTGTGACCATCAGGATAAGAATGATGAACATCAGTGCCTGAGGCTATGGTGGCATGTGGATTGCAGCTAGCTCCAAATCTGAACCTCGAGTTCAAGATTTTTAGAGCTATCTAGGGACATCTATCTCACTTCCAACTTTTAGATTTTAGCTAAACAGAGACCGCTTGTTTTCTTAGAACCAAGTTACCTTTCCCAAGAAAGAAAGAGATTTTTAATTTTTAAATTTAAAAGTTTTTTTGTGCCTCTGAAATGGATTAAACCCTTAACCTGAGGTAAGCAATAAATAAATTGCGTAAATTTGAGACTTAATCCAACCATCTTCTATAAATTATAGGAGAAAGTTAATCAAGACCAGTGTCTCAGCACAAGAACTCAGAAGAAAATTCTCTCTTTAAGAGAAATTAATAACTTCTGCTGAGAGCCAGTTTTGATTTGTGAGCCAAAAGGATATAATCATGTGGAGAAGAGGCAAATAATCCTCATGTGGAACAATTAAATTCCAATCAATTGTGACATAATGACAGAACGGTCTTCTAAAGCTCTGGAAGTGCCTAACCTTTCTCTTTATTAAGTAAAGATAATCTACAGTTACAGTGTTTAATTATTTTCAAAGGTTCTTTGTATTTTCTGTCTCTGTAAAAATGACTATTCTAAAGTGATTTGCTTCTAGCATGGTTATTTTTCAAACCTCAAAAGTAAGCCTTTTCATGTTTCCTCATTTTTATGTGGTATCAAGCTCTTTGCTTATATCCCCATAACCCCTAGTTTTGAGCACAATTTGTAGCCTGGGTTAGAACAACATCATGGCCATATCCAGTGTCTTTATGCCTGGAGTGATGTTCAAGTTCGTCTTTCTACTCACTAAGCCACTGTGCAGAGGACAAATGCCACCACTGTTGCATTTTGCCTGAACAGCAATGGGACCCTTCTCCTGCACAGGTGTCAGTGCAAGGTGTTCATAGCTGTGTCCTGAAGACTTTATGGTGATGAGCAGGGACACGCTTTGCAAATGTCGCTGCTGGTGAGGGCACATAGAAGGGTCAGGCATGGCTCTGGAGCTAAAGAAGGTCTGAGGCAGTCTTACTCTGGTTTAAATAAACTGCATCCCACCACCTCATCTTCAGTCTGGATCTACATGGCAGTACAGAAGAGCTCTGTGCTGCACCCATCAGTTCACACAAGCTCTCTGAGAGTGTGCTGTGGCTTTCTTCCTTCCCACGCATCCAAGCTTTCCTCCAGAAAAAGCCAAGACTTGGGGGGACACCATACTCTTCCTCCACGTCTCTTTTCAGCTGCCTGTGGGGATCTACCCCAGCTGTGCCATGAGGGACCATGATCCCAGCATAGGCCATGCAGTCGATGGAGAGGATCTGATCCACCCGTGGGAGAGACTCATATCTCTCTGCTAAGAAAACAGGGACCTTTGGTTAAGCAGGTTCCTATCGTACAACCTTACAGTTAGGTGAGATGAATTCAGACCATCTTTATCTGAAGCCAGAGGAGTACTGCTCACTATCCTTTTGTGGGGCTGAGTTAAACCTGAATGTTTAACTCAGCCTGTCATATTAACAAAGCCTGTTTAAAAAAAAAAAAAATCAGACTTTCGTTAAGAAACATCGTGAAATTTTACTTAAAATGCTGATATTTTTCAACTTTTTACACCTCAGGTACACATCTTGCACTTAGCAAAACTACAGTGAACATTGCCTTCTTGTTTAACAGGCATTAAACTGCTAGGCTTTATTTATTTAATTATTTGTACAGTTTGGGAAGTTGCCCTTTGTTAATGCACATATTTTCCCTTATTTTAGTACAGATATTTTTATTTTCAGGTACAAGATAAAAGTCAGTCAAACCATAAAAAAATCCTCTGTATGATGCATATGTTTCCAAGATACCCAGAAATGAATTTGTATGTATAGAATATTTGCATTTCTTCTTCCACTAAAGAGGGGCAGGAGTATAATCTCAACCTTATCCTGATTTATGCTTTATGGGAATGTACGTAAAAGAACATAAATACTATTACTGCAATTTTGTATCATATTCCATGCACGGTTTTTTGCCGCTTCTTACTACTGCTTCCCAGTTTCATCTGCTTACTGCTTTCCTCATGAAAGAAATGAGCATGTTGATACAAAATATTACATCAAATACACCTGTGAACATGCACTCCTATTTCCTGTATTTTAGAAAATAAAGAGATGTTTCCAAGCTTCTGCTTTGCTACAGAGAGAGGGGACAAACAGCTTTGGTTGATATCTTTCAAGATGCTTGCAGACAGAAAAATGTGAGCTGCATTCCTACTTCATTCATACATTAAAAAGGGGCTGAAGGGTTCTCAGGAACAGAAGGAAATAGAATTAGAGGAAAACGGTTGCTTGGCAGGGTAACTAGAAAAGTCCTGGGCTTTGGAGTTGGCAATAATACTAGAATTACTGTAACTAACCATATTGCTATGGTCTGCAACTGTGAAAAGAGCTCTGGAAAAAAGGAAGGATTGTGTATGTTTTTTACATATAATGGCAGTCTATTTTCTAAGATTGCTGTTGGAGCAGAAACCATATTTCACATTAATATCACTTAATACGTTATTCATTGCCCTGGGCTCCAGAAATGAGCAGTTAATTAGGTCATGGTGAATAAATACCTATCAGTGTCCATCAAGTGACATTCCTCATCTCTTTTCCCTCTTTCTTCATTTCATCTGGTATCAAAATCTCATTCTGTTGTTTATCAGGCAGTACATGACAGAGCAAACCTTTCTGGGGGTGGCTATAAATATATGGCTCCCATTACAGCTAGAGACAACCCCAATACAAATGGTAAGGCTGATGTAAATCCCCCTCCCTTTGATGAAGTATGTGCTGCATTTGGTCAAATGAGCACATTTTAAATGACCCTGAACTAATTACCTCTCAATGGCATGGCACAGGGCCAGATCAGGGGCCAGCGCAAGCTGCTGTAGCTGAGGGGTCTCGGTGCTGCACCCAGGTCCATCACTGCTTCTTCACCCTCTCACCTACAGTGTGACCAGGACTGATCTCAGCAAATGCTGGCTTATAAACAATGGCTTCTGAAGCTGCTCATCAGCAACCTGACCGTTGCCCAATCTTTATTTTATTTTCAGAAAATGAGCCCATTTTCTTTTTTATCTCATGTCCTTTGCCTCAGACAGTTGTTGAAATATTGCTATTTTTATATACATTGACATATGGCTTCTGAAGTACTAAATAGGCGATTCAGGCCGCTGCAACAGTTAATTCACACCCTGCAGACACAACCTTGGCTCCGGATGATGCCCAGGCTGTGTGCAGGTGGCACCCTTGGTCGCGCGAGGAACAGTTCCTCAGAGCGTGGCACTACCAGATAATGGAGACTTAGCGATCAACCTAATCAAAATCTGACCAGAGCATTAAAATTTATGGGACAGTGGAATGTTTTAATGATAATTAGGGGCCTGTAGCATTGTGCAGGTTTTAAAATCATATTTACAGCAATTCTTTTAATAATTATCTGTTACTGTCACCAGGGCAATCTTCTGGCCTACATTTAGCCATGCAAAAGTGTTATATGGCTTTATCGACCACTGACATCTGTCCCAGGCTCACCAGTGGCCCCATGGCTGTTGCATTGCAAGCAGTGGAAGTGTGGCATGAGCCCTGCACCAGCCGTCATAGATAAAACTCACCAGGCACTGCCAAGGAAAGAAGTAAACAGAGGTCTCTACATAAAGTTTTCCGGGAAAACAGAGATTTATGCTTGCAACCTGGATTAAAAACCAAAAAATAGCTTATTTTCTGTGTGATAGTTTCAATCAGCTGGTGAGGGGATACTGCCCATTTTTTGCCGGTCTGGAATGACAACTAGTTTTTTATATACAGTTTCCCAATGGGGGAAAATTCCCTTTAAATATCTAGTTAGAGACTTGTTACTATTTTAGGGGAATGCCCTGAAGGCCTCCACCTTGTCCCTTCTATTTATGCATTTATACTGCTTTAGTTAAGACTGTGACAGCACTTCTGTCATAGCTACTATATTTTCTAGAGGCCATAGCATCTTTTTTAATACTATAATGTGGTTGTAAAAATGTGCTTTGGGCTGCAACCTATATTACAAGATTTGAGCCAAGAAGCAGACTCATTTGACCAAATTGAGCCTTCCCATCCTAAAAAGCTGGGGTTTTTTGAAGTTCTACATGTGCAAATCATGAATGCATTTTACTGACCGGGATAAAATTTTGCTGTACCACTTTTGAGCAGAAGTTCCTAGTAGTGCAGGGGAATACAGAGGGGCATGCATGCAGTCACTGAAGCAAAGTGTCTGCCTTTCTTTGGTGCCAGGAAAATACAGACAAAAATCAGTATCGTGCTGACTATATAGTGTCGCCGGGCAGTAGACTAAAAAGCTGCACCACGATTAACCTGGTCCAAGGCTGATGGGAAGAACATTAATGCTGTTGATATATTCAGACAGGTGGGATCACGGTCTTCCCTATATACAGGTTTTGAAACATCAGAGAGGTGGTCTGTGTTCATGGCATATGACTTGGCTTTACTTCTTTTGTTTGGTGGAGACAGTTTCTAGCTGGGCTTCACGGGGTGCACTTTGAAGATCTTCCTGCTTGAAACACAGAGTAAATCTCTGTATTATTCAGGCAGGAATTTCACTTTGGCTATGGCAAGAGTTTTAATAAAGAAAGCCAAAAATCCTCTTTTGCCTCAGCCACAAAGGCCCTATATTTTAAAGAACATATGGGCAAACTGGCAAGAGAGAAATGGTCAGGAAAGCTGAAGTGGATCAATGAAAGCTGTGAACAGGAGTGAGCTACAGCACATTAAACTGCCATGTGGTTGCTTTTGCTCAGAAATCAACTGTCCTTAACTGGCTATGGCTTAATCCTAGAAGATACTCAATGTATGAATGCTAACTTTACAAATTTAGTTCATGCAGCTGACTTCCTCTGGGTGTCTTTGTGCAGTTGAGCCCTGGTGAACACAGCTAGTGTCTCTTCTTTTGTAAGTTAGGCTGGATCTCTGTAGATGCTTTTGTCAAACTGACACTTCTTTTTATTTAAGCCCTACTCAGATAAAGACTCAAACTTTCTACCCAGGCCAAAGTTTCCACTGAATTTTGAGGAAGGACTGACCCAGAGCTCAGATCCTGGTCTCCAGAATGAGAAGGGGTTTTCTGAGGCGGGCGGAGGAGTCCTAGAGCCTCTGGGTCAGTGGCTGCCAGAATGATTAGAAGTGGGAAATCAGATTACAGACTTAAATAATTGGGTTGATAATGCTACCTGGTAGATAGAGTTAATAGAAGAAGCTGGAATGCTGCTGAAAAAAAGCAAGATAAGTGTTCAATCAGAGAGAAAGATTTATGTTCCCCTTCATTAAACACACTAGGTTTATTCAGAATTTGCAGATAGTGGACAAGACTCAAGGATGTTTTGAAGGAAGAAGTTCAAGTTTTAAGCATGGCAGGCTAAAGTAGTTGGATGTTTCTAAAGAATTCTCTCTTTCTTGAATATGGGTAAACACACTGTTGGCCACCTCAAAGGGGGTGTGTAGGAGAGAGCCATGACACCTAAGTCACCCCTGAAAACACGTAGTTACACTACAAGCCCATCTCCTGACTGAACAAGGGTGGACTCCACTGACACCACCTTGAACAGCTGGAGCTTCCCAAGGTCAAAACAGGACAGGGAATAAGTGGTAAAGTTAGCCGTGAAGGGCTAGCTGGTTTAGGGTTCATGTTTAGTCAATACCAGTTACACTAGGTTGCACTATTTAATGTCGTACACCGCACAAGAGGAGCCTCTCTTTTATTGTGAAAGGCATGCTAGAGATAGCTACATTTATATTTACAATAATTTATGCTAGTGTGTGGCATCTCAGCAGTCTTTTCTACACAACATCTGAGGGTCTGAAAAATTTTTTACTGCCTGTGGAATTTTCTAGGGTGCATACAAAATAGAAGGGGATGGTGATTAAAGCTGGGGTATCTCTAGCTGACAAATACATTACAGATAAATTGGTATTACTGCCCATTGTTTAAAGCCACTGGACACCAGGTTTGGCAGACTGATTTGACTGTGTTCTTTTGTCTCTTCCCACGGATAATTTTTATCTCCTCTTGCTTCAAAAGCTAACTCGCTTCCTTTGAAGGACAGTCAGCTTGACAGGGTTCAAGCTAAGCTTCTTGAACTTAAATCCAGCATGGTTGTCCCCTGACTGAATCAGCTTTAACTTGAATTGTATGTCTCTAATATTTCACACTGTTTCAATTACACTCCACAGCAGCTGAGGACTATGTGTATTCTAGTGCTAAATTTAATCAAGTGCTCCTCCAAGGTGGAAGAGAACGTATCTTCAGAATTAATGGAAAGAGACAAATGAAATCAAGCCCTGGGATCTTGGTTCTGTCCACTCTGTACCAGAGGACGTCCCAGAGAAAAGACCTTCAGTAGCAACTGAAGCCTGAAGTCTGATAATGTGAGAACTTAAAACTGCAAGGTATGAAACCCATGAAGAATGGTATACTTCATCTGGACTGTAGAATCAACAAGAATTTAATAAGTTAATCAGATCATCACCGTTCAAGTGCACATAAATTTGAATTGTTTCCCCATTATGAAGTGCTTGTCTGTAAATTATTGCAGAGAAAGCCATTTTCAAATTAATGTTCAAGCTATTAGAAAATACAAAGGGCATTTTCATTAATTGGAGACAGCTTTTCTTCCTCTCTCTTTATCATTACCTTTGTTACCCAGAATCAGTTTATCACTCAAATTTATTGATGTGTATGATTCAGTGGTGTTATTTGTTTAGAATTTGTCCTATACCTGGTGGAATAAACTCATTAACTGCAAATGAATAGTTATGTAGTCATCATCTAAAATGAGTCACTGCAGTTCTCTGAAGTCATTACACTGCCTTTGAACACAGCTGGAAAAAAAGCCTCTGTGAAGGTTACAGCTTCCCCCTCAGAGTTTAACCACCATTAATTTTCATCCCTTCCTTGGAATGGCTTCTTGTTTGCAGACAGTGAGACTCATTCTTCAGCAGAAGACCAGGGGTCCCTCTTCTACCTGAGAATGTATCAAAAATGCTGGCAAAATGTTCCATATTTCTGCTGCCACAATGTATTTGTTTTCACAGAATACAGAAGCTGGAATTCAGCAAGAAGAACCTCATTTGGGAAAACAGCTGCTTTAAAACCACAGGTTTTGGAGACAAATATGAGGTACAACTTCTCCTAAAACAAACAAATCTCCTGCCACTGAAGGTCAAAGGAAGAAGAGGGCTGGCAGACTGCAGGACATTGTGTAGAACCTGTTTCATTAAACTGCTCACAAGGACAGGAATTCCTTATTTCAGGTTACAATTCCTGCAAGGGAATGTACTGTATGTAATTAAGGCTAACTTGGGCATGGACCTCTCTTTTTGGACAAATAAATGTCTCCATAAGCTTTGCCTACATGTTTAGATGTTTCATAGTATAAGTAAACTGAACTATGTTTTCATAATACTCTTAACATTTTAAGCATCTCTTTTCATGTCCTGTATGAGAGAGACTTGTAAGGTGCTCACAGTAACGCAATATGCCACAGGGGAACAGACAAAGGATTCTTATTCACTTTTCACTGACAGCTGGAATATCTCAGTGCACCAAAGGCAAATCTACATAAAGTCATACAACCTGTTTTGAAGCCAAAATGCATCACACCGCATTCAGCATAAGCCTTTTCAAAATCCTATTGCTGGAGAGCCATTTCACTGAGAATGCTGTATGCCAGAAAAACTGTAAGAAAAAAATCCCGCTAAAACTGACAGCATCTAATCATCTTGCTCACGGCTACTAACAGCTCAGTTACTTAAATTTTTCATCTAAACAACATTAATATATTTTGTAAGCATGCTGTTTATGTTTCTTCTCCCTGTTTGCTCAAAGGCTGGGTTCATTTGTCACGAGGCCAGAGCCACCTATGAAGGGAATATCAGATGTTTGTGGCACTTACTGTCTTCAGCCCAACGCATTCCAAAATACATTGGACTCCCTCCACCTGTTTTTGCAATGCTTCTGGAGCGCATGTATAGTTGCAACAGTGTGTACAGAAGATCTGAGCCAATGCACACTGAATTCAGCAGGAGATTTTCTTTCAGTTTCTGGGGATTTCAGATCATGCCTATGGTTGCGGTTATTTCACTTTAGACAAGTTAACAAGAATTAGTCCTAATTTCTTTTCCTCTTTATTTTTTTTCTCTGGCACAGAAATATAATTAAAGACTTGGGGAGACATCTGAAATGCAACCAATGAGACATTTGATATCGCACAAGTAAAGTTTGCTTCAATTAGGAATGCAGAATTGTGTTACACAGCACATTAAATGGCCCATTAGCAGAAGTAAATGCTTCCATCAAATTAAAAACGGTTAGTTTGCTTGTTAGATTATTTTTTGCTACGGTAATTGTGTAGTATTCTGGTTTTCAACAGCACACAGCGAAGAACTGATCGAACTCCTCTTCCCTGCTTATGAGTTCTAGCAGTTGGCATATGTAGCTTTTTTGCCAGGAAATACTGGACCGTTGTATGCAATACAGCACATGAAAACAGCAGAGATAGGAAAGGTTCTTTTAAATAGTACAGATCATTCCCAGAAAATACTTAAGCATCTAAAATCCTAATTCATTTTAGATGTGTTGTGCAAACTGCTTCAAACATTATTTCTACACCGAGCATCTGTAGTTTAAGAACTCACCTTCTTCTGGAAGTAAAAAAATGAAAAGCAGAGCAGTTGAAAAGGTGTTTACAGGAGAAAGACAGCAATGCAAAATGAGTAACCTCAATTTAATTGAAAAACGCCGAGTTATTCCCCAAAAGGTTTTCTGAGGGAAGAATATCCCTATAGAAAGGCAGCTCTCCAGCACAGGAGAGCAAAGCAGGAGTCAGGACATCAATGCAGAAAGTACTGCTGGAGCAGCAAGGGTTTGTTGTTGTGCCTCCACCTGCAGCAGATAATCTTGTCACGAAGGCCAGGAAATTTGTCTGTTAGCAAAGCTGCACCTCAGGCAAACTGGCCTCCCAGAGCCTTTTTGGCTTCCACTGGTGTCACTGGGAGAGTACAGGAAAACAAAATGCAAGACATTACTGAGTTACAGAGGTCTATTCTCTGCCCCATAATGGCACCTGGGACATATTTCCTAAGCTCCCATACTTCCTGGCTCCCCTACTGAACCTAAATTAGAGTATCTGAACTTAACTTTCCATGGGTAGAAGTTCAAAACCTGCCAGTATGTCAGGTGATAACATTGCACCATGAGCCACCTGAGTTGATTACCTGGACTTCTTTGACCTCTGAAGGGCAAGCAGGGCATCCTCTTTCTGATCTGGTCCTGACAAAGCTTCCCTTTTTCTTGCAGGTTCGATTAATTATTGCAATTACTCAGAGACCTCAACTGAGATCACAGGCCTTGGCAAAACACTGTGTAGCAGGATCTCTTCTGCACCACTAGTGTCATGGGTGTATCTTCTACAGCAGTGAAGCTCAATGTCCTCAGGCTAGGCTCACCTGGGGAATGTCTCAGGCATCTCAGCACTGAGATGTGCAGAGCATAAAAGCCAAGGCATAGCTTTCTGAAGCTACGAGGATGGGCCAGGCACATAAACTCCCTCTGCATTCAGCTGGGTGAGTTGGATGGTTACACAGTTCATGGTGGCCGGGACACCAGGTGACATTCAGTACGTCACTGGGAAACACTGAGGAGGCAGCCTTTCTGTAAATCCTGTCCCCCTGAAATGTTGATGCTGTCTTGTAGACCTGAGTTAGATGTCTGAGAGAGAGACTCACAGCCCAGAGCCATCTCCTGCCACCTGAGCTCTTCCACAAAACTGAAGCTCTGGCATTAGGAAATGAAAGCCCTCATCCGTAGAACTGAGTGAGGCTCCTGCTTGCTTGCTACTTCTCCAGCCCTTCTGCTCTTGCACAGCCACCCACACTGTGGCCAGCCTCAAGGGGAGCCAGAGACAGGACCATCTACCAGTCTGTGTGAAATAGTCGTGATTCCTCTCAGTGTTTCTATTTACTTTTGCCTTCACAGTACTTAAAGGCTCCTTGCATGGCCATGAAACACTGTAATATTTTCTTTCTGAGTTATTCACTCAACCAGCTTTGAAAGAACTCACTGTACGAAGAACCTCAGTAATATTCTCCCATTTTCTGGCAACTTATATGTTCATTTGCCTTGTAGCTATGTCATTCAGAAATGAGAAATGAAGAGTAAACTCCTCTTTTCAAAAGGATCATACGTGAGTTTTCATTTCCTGATTTGAAAACTTCTGATCTTAAGCAGAGGAAAAGCCCCAGCAAAACCATTCCTTTGCTCATACATCTAATTCATCTCTGTGTGCAAAATGAGATTGTTATAAGCTGCGGCAGCTTTACTGAGCAGCCTTTGAGACACAAAGAGCTCTGACTCAAATGGAGTTAACGGAGGGTTTTTTTTTTTACGACTGCTCCCACAATGTTTAAAGTCATTCACATTTCCGCAGACTGCTTGCTGATGATTATGAGCAATGAAGCTTTGGATCCAGTTATACCCATGCTTCCATCTGTTGTTGCAGAAACCAATTCTATCATCGTTACTTTCTTGTTAATGACCTACTTCTTGAACTTCTTTAAGATACCTGTTCCCCTGTACTCTTCTTCATTGATGGTGTCAGTGGAATGGCTGCTTTTACATTCAAATGTCCTGAGCACAAAAATTTCCAGCTGAATTATGTCTGTCCTGGGTGTTGAGCTGGAGAGGAGAAAACACATTCATTTTCTGCAGCTTGTAACGTCCTGATTCTCCAGTTATTGATGCATATCATCTGACAGCAACTCCTGGTTTGGGAGGATGTTTTTATACTCACTACAGTGTCATTCATGACAAACTTACTTATCTGTGGATATCTGGGAAATGATCCCATGTTCAGCCAGTTCTTGCTTCACTTGCACATTCCCAGTGAAAATTTCATTTGTTCCAACAATATAACACCCAGCAGGAGACTGTTCAATGGTATCTTTCTGTTTTTACATAGATTTTATAAGCTGCAGTTGAGGACGATTCAAGAAGATGCTTCCTTCTCTCTCACTGTTTGAAGGTTATATTTAGGTTACTTTGGACATTTCCGTGTGAGCTGTAGTGATGCTCCATATTACCCTGTTGCCCAGAGCAGCACTGCATGACATTTGAAACTCAGAAACTTGTCTTTATCCATCATCAGCAAAACTCATGACCCCATCCTCTCTGAAAGTAGACCTCTTTCTCTTCCCCCCCCCCCCAACACTCTAGCTAAATTACCGATGTCTCTGTATTTTTAACCTCTTTCACTCAGCCTCAGGGTTTGTCCCCCCTACCCTCTCTTTTCTCCTTTGTCCCTGCAGTTGAGTTTTTTTAGCTTCTCCCCTTGGTGCTGTGTGACTAGAAGACAGGTTCCTTCTTGCCCTCACCCCTCTGTATGGAGCTTGTTTCCAAAAGGGACAGAGCAGAGCCCAGAGCAAGGCAGGTGCAGGAACCACAATAAATATATACCTGCAGTAGACTCTGGTGGAGAAGGTGACTTGATGACATGCCTAGTTAGTCAAAAGGGCATATGTATGTGCTAGGCAGCTCCCCCTGTTATAGTATATGAACATGGCATGGTGGAACGCAGATCTCTCTGCCCAACATTGCTTCTGCCTGGTGCTGAGCATTGCAGCTCCTGGATCACCACTCTCCATCACATCATATCACATGATCAAAGATGTAGAAAGTAGGCAGGGGTAGAAAGGAAGATCAGCACTGACCAACCCTTTCAAACTGAAATGCAGTCTGTTACTTTTACTTTCCCCCTACACCTTCATTAATGTCCTATTTCTGCTAAAGCAGAAGGGCAATACAATGAGACAAGCGAGCTGGTGACCTATTTTACATGTTCAGGGCACTACAGCTATATCCCAATTTACTTTTTGGACATGTTGTTTTGCAGTGCATGAGTAGACAGGAGCTGTCAATACTTTAACATCGGATGGGGAAATTGGAGGGAGCTTTGCTGACTGGAATACCGTAATTGGGTAGCTGAAGTCGTTTCTCCTCTCCAGGCAATAATGACAGGAGCATTTTATGTGATCTCTCCTCTCTTTTCTTCCTTCAAAGCAAACAAGATGGTTGAAAGAAATATGTGTGTGTGACAGATTATAGTAATGTGGCTGAGGCTTGTAATCAGTTTATATATGCAGTGATATGCTAGTTGCAGTTGGGTGGAAATGGTGGTAATGGTGAAGTTTTTTTATGGACATCTTAAAATCATAAAATGAAAAGAACTATTAATGACTCATTCATTCAGGACCATCATTGTACACAAAGTAACGGTTATTACTTCAGTGTTTTTATTTTTGCATTTGAAAGCAGATTTTCAATAACAAAGCTGGAATCAGTCCAAGTCAGATAATACGTACAGCTAAAAAGCTACATAATAGAAGGCAGAGATAAGACCTTTCATTACAGATGTGCAACAGAAAGTCCTAAGGAAAAATGGAAAAATAATTTGATGTCTCTTCCGACCACCTTTATCCCCTTGTGGAGATTGTGCTTGTTTAACCTGATCTAACTAAGTTTAGCTCACTTTGTTGGTCCTGGAATGTATTACTCCAAATGTTAATACCAGTATGTTCGCTTTATTGATACAGCCTGCACCACGGTGAAAAGAATACCCAGCTCTCGCATCCTGCAGGTAATATTTCTTCTTTCCTATCCTTGTAGGTAGGCCTATTGTTTTCTGTTTTATTATTGTACACTTGGACTTCACAAATAGTATGAGAAAAGCAATAAAAAAGAGTGCATTGAAATTTCAGTACTAAGCCAATAAACAATGAATATGCGATGACTTGTTCCTTGGGTACAGCAGTGCTGTTTCAAAGAAGTGATGGTAAACACAAATGAAAAGCGTCTTTAATCTCAGCTAGTCCTGTTCTTGTAAGTCTAAACATACTAGAAAATCATTGCTCACATTTAAATCCGTTCCTGTTCCTAGGAAGTGTTGAGGATGGCTTTTCTACACTTGTTAGGGCCTGAAAAATGTGATAATAGCCTAGTAGCCAAGGTTCCTACTCCCTGCGCTGGAGCCATGGCTGCTGAGCCTGTCTGCAGAGGGTAAGTAGCAAGGCTGTGCTTTCTTTCCCAGTGGCCACCTTTTTCAGACACAGTTTGGGCAACCTGTAAAACCTGCTCCTGTGGTGGGTGAGGTCGGGACCTTTCTTGGAAAGACTTTCTGAGATGGTCTTATCTTCCTGAAGTCAATCACCTGCTGTCTCAAGGGTACACCACGGGCCAGTAAATTCACCATTGCTAATGCAGAGGGTGCACCTGACTTTTCCCCTGGATTAGCTGCTGAATCAGCAAAAGGTGGTCCACAGGCTGCTCCAGAAATGAAGGCTTGTGGGTGGGAGTTAAATCTGAGCCTCTGGCATAGTCCTGGTGCTGCTCTAGCACGTCAGGTTGGAGACGAGGAGCTGGTGGATCTGTAAAGAGCAGTTCATCTGGGTACGGGGTACTCCAGCCTAGCTCTGAACTGTCTACTTCGGTGCAGTAAGTTAAAAAAAATCAACTTGTTGGAATGGGCTTTGGCCAGACAGTTTGCCCATGCGATTCCCAAGGAGTTAAATTTCTTCAAGTGACTGGGTGAAAACCTTCAGATTCTGAACAGGTAAGCATGCTGAATTGAATCAAACAAGCAACTAGCATGGACAGATACAGGCATCCATGAGCTTGCAGAAATACCCCATTTTCATCTTTGTTACTTTTCGAAGGAGAAAATTCATACTTGCAATGATTTTGCACATTTGGGCTTCAAAATTAAGCTATAGAGAGAGTGTGTGGAGAAAGAGTAATGGTCAGCTCTGAATTTATATTACTTTTTGATTATGAAATGGCACAGTAGGTTGTAGTCTACAGCACTTTTGCACTTACCAGAAACCGAGAGTTTCTGGGAGATTTTGCTGCACAATCTCATAATGCTAATGACTGTTAAAAAGACCAAACAGCTGCATTTATTATATTTGGTCAGGTTGTAAATATGTACATCCAAGAAGGACAACAGGCAATTTAGTAAATCAATGGTGATCAGGTTTAATTTTGCAGTGTTTACATTTTTTTCAGTTCGTCATAATGCTGTACAGTGTAATTCCCTATGGAAGGTTCCGATCTCTTAGTACTCCACCTTTTTTCTCATTCTTAGTTGTAGACATTTAGTGAAAATAATAATAATAAAAAGCCCAGCAATATCCTTCACCACCCCAGTGAACACAAAAATTAATAATCTCAGAAAGTCTGTATTCAACCTGACACAGTGAGCAATGCAAATATGGTACAAAGTCTATCTTTACATTTATTTGCAAATGTGTATAGATATGCTTCATATAAATTAATCCTCTATTTCATTATAAGGAAGGAATTATGTCTGTGGTCAAAAGGGTGGGGTACAGTTAATCTGATTTAGCACAGCATGTGAAAAATTAATTGAAAGTCAGAACTCTATAGTGTTTATTATAAAGTAATTTCACACCAGCTCAGGATTAGCATGGTAACAGGTGACAATAGGTCATTACTATGTTAATTGAAAGACAGCATGTTTTTGTAAAAAAAAAAAAAAAAAGGAAGGAAGAAAAAAGGGATAGAGACAAAATGAAATGAAAAGAAAAAAAAATATTAAAAGGCAATATTTTATCTAGGATTGGGCTGTAGTTCTGTGGGACATGTCCTAGGGAGAAGATATCTTCTGAAAACAACTCATTGGCTTTTTGGTGATAACCTTCCATTGTTCACTGTGCCTTGAAGCACAGCAGATGTTCGTTCATGTCCCCCGCACGAGTTAAGATGGCCACCTCTCTTTCCACCAGAGCAGGCTGCATCTCCAAACCAGTGGCCTGACATTTTCGTCTTGCTGACACTGCTCACCGGTCCAGGCCTGCAGAGGTGAAGGCAGGCACAAGGGAAGCGGAGCTCACATATTTACCTGGCTTGCCAAAAGGCAGTGTGGGCCCAAACAAAGCCACTGGGAGCTGTGGCGTTCTGCAGCAGTGTTCAATAGTAGAGAAAAGTCGGTTTTGTTCCTTGACAAGAGGATTAATAAAATAAAAAGACTTTCAACCCACCAATGGAAAATAGTCTGTCACTTCGATAGCACGCTGAAGCATGAAGCCTGGGAAAGCTCATCCTTCCACTTAAGCAGCAATGTCATTATCCTGGCTCGGAACAGGGATGGGTGCCACAGTGCTCGGCTGCTCCTCTATTGTGCGGCGTGACAGACACCGATGTGCAGGCATTTCCCATTATATGCTGCGACCTGAGTAGGCAGTCCTGAGCCACCTGTTTCAGCCCCTCGAAAGACATTAGGAAACTATTTTTCCCATTTTATTTGCATAATAGCAAAAGGTGTTAAATCAATTTTGGGGGCAGAAGATCATTCTACAGGTCCTCCAGCTGACAGAATACAAAGGGCGTAATATGCACTTGTGTGTAGGTGAGCCAGACAGAAGGAACTCTGTATTAACTGCAGTCACCACAAAAGGACCTTTGCTAATGGTGTGTTATAATTTAAACAAGGATCCTTTCTGAAACCAAAATAATATGCCTATGTAATGAAACTAGCTGCCTTGCTCAAAGTAAATGGAAATCCAGAGATACAGCTGGGACATGAAAATGGGAAACTCTGATTTTGTTTCCTGGAAGAAGAATTTAACCTCTTTGGAGAACCTCATGCAGCCTGCTATATGAGCTGATGAGGAATGTGACCTTTCTGCTCACCCTGCTTCAGAGAAGTTTGCAATCCAGCCTGACACAATCTGTTGTAATATGTTAATTTCGAAGCAGTTCTGCCACAAATACTAACAGTGATCCCTGAGACCTTTACATCCCAGAACAGAATCCTGCAAGACTTTGCTCTCATCTCAAAACATCCCCATTAAGGTGCCTACTTATCTAATAAAGGTCAAAAGAAAGGAAAGTGTAAACGTTCTTTGATTACTGACTACAAAGGAAAGAGCTCAGACAGAAGACAGTGCCCTTGCATTCAGTGGTCTGCTGAGACAGACAGCAAAAGAGAAATGCTGATCCTGATCAGATCACAGACCATCACCTGAAAACCTAAACTACTGCAGAGCTAAGGTAATAAGGCAATACAAGTACCTCTACGGGTAGGTGGGATAGGAACCTGCTCACCAGCCATACAAAAAAGCAGTATAATAGAAATATTTGCACATCCCTGGCAGGAGAATCCCTCAGGATATTTGGGGTAAACATGGCCTCAGGTCCAACTATGGCCAGGACATATGATTTTCCTGATGATAAGACAGAATACTGAAGTGGAAGTGTAAGTGATCAGGTTCATCTCTACAAATCATAGAATCATAGAATCATAGCTTGGAAAAGACCTCTAAGACCACCAAGCCCAACCATCCACCCAGCACCACCTTGCCTACTAAACCATATCCTGAAGTGCCACATCTACACTTTTTTTGAACACCTCCAGAGACGGTGACTCAACCACCTCCCTGGGCAGCCTATTCCAATAGGAATAACAACAAATAATAAAATACAACATTTAAAAAAGTATATTAGGACTGGTGGTTTCTTTTGTGACCATGACATATTGCTCAATAGCAGCAGCCAAGCTTTTTTTTAATGGTTTGTTATGTCTTTGCAGCTCAGTTATAGTATGGCAAAATCGTGAATAGCCCACCGAGACATTTGCAACACACACCTCTGCTCAGAAGCAATTCCTCCACTGCAGCCAGCTCGAGTCATAAGGGCCTGCCTCAGCCCAGCTGAGTCGCAAGCGATAGTTCTGCACCCTGCTCACCCCACTGCCCCGGCCCAGAGCCCCGAGGCCGAGGCCCCCCGCCACCCACCGTGTGCCTCTTCCCTGGGGACTGCCAGAAAGGCACAACCGGCACATCCCCTCCCCGTCGGCTTGCTGTGATGAGGGCTGCTTTCTGGCAAACACGCAGACAACACGCAATTGCTACAAGCAAGAGTAGAGTCAAGGGACTTTGAGACCATACTGGCACCGCTGCTGCTTCAAAGTGCTGCTGATTCCCTTTCCAGTAAATTCTCCTTTTTGCTCTCCTGTTAGGTAAAACAAAACAAAGCAAAAAGAAACACGAAAAAGATGGCCAAACTATCAAGCAACAAAGGCAGAGGGGCAGGAAAAGTGTATTATAAATGGGCTGGCAAAATTGATGAGACAAAATAGGGAAAACCTGCGTATGAAGCTGCAGCAAATGTAATCTCAAAATGTTTCCAAAAGTAATTTTTCTCTATTCATTTGTTCTCGGCTGTCTCTGGTGTTTACTCTGCTGTTCTGTGATCTTCAGCAATAACAGTTCAATTTAAACTCTGTACAGAAAGGACTCTGTCTTCTCACCTTTCTGTGCAGCTCAAGAATAGCTTACACAGCCATATTATGGCTTTGCCCTTTCTAGATGAGGAATATGTTGATATGGTTTCAGCTCATTAACTCTCTACAGAATCTCTTCCAGCTTAGCTGTCTGCGAGGCTGGAATCACCTAATACTTCAGGATCAGGGCTTTCTTCCTCTTTGGATTTCTGAAAGTGTGTCCCAAAAAGCGCAGGCACTACAAGGAAGCCCAAGGAGCTGCAGAGTTTACCTCCTGGGAAACGAGCATCCCCTCTTAGGATAATCAAATTTTGTGTATTGTGTTTGGTATTCTGGGATTCATAAAGGTTATCAGACAGGCATTTATAATAAAAGTTCTTCCTGATTTTCCTGGCATGCATGGGGAAGATGGGAGTGTTATCAGTCTGACATTTCTGTCAGAACTGGTATTTGAACCACTGGATGATTCTGACAAATGCCACCGCTGTCATCTGCTGCTCAGTTTTAATTATATCTGACTGAGGCTTTCAACGGCAGCAAGCAGAAAACTTAATTAGTTGGTTTAAGGGCTGATCTTCAGAGTTTGAAGAATCCAAACAGCTTTGCAGCATTTTTGCACGGAGGCTGCCATTTTCAGCCTGATGATGCAAGTCAGAAGAATTAATGGTCCCACTCAAAAGAAGGAAAAACAGAAAAAGACTTACAGGAATATACGTTAGCAAAACCCACCATTTTTGTACATGACATGTCCGCGTGGCAACCTTTGTGTCTAAGAAACTGCTGCGCTGGCTCACAGGTGGGTGACAGACAAATGGTAGCAGAATGCAGGCAAAAGATTGGGCACTCATGGGAACATACAGCAAATGAACATCTGTTACCTTAAACAGAATGTATACATTTATTCTGCAGTGGACTGCAAGCACTGCACTATTTGGAAAGACTGAAAGGCTGGCGTTTTCTCACACACCGATGCACTGTTCAAACAAGCTGCTTGAAAGAAGATTGCATTAACAATTTATACCACCTCTGTGTTTGCTTTCAGAGTGTTAATATGATTATATTTCTACACTATATCCTAGAAAAACAAGCATTAGCAAGATGCAATCTCAAACTGGTAATATGATGCAATTAGAATTTAACATTACATTCACATGCTGGTTGCAGTTTGCCTGCAGGGAAAAAAAAGAACAACTGAAATGACGTTGTTTTGTTCCAGAAACCCCAGGGCTGTGGGTTTGGGCACTTAATCCAGCTGTCCTTATGCAGATATGAACTAGTAGATGATGGGCTTTGCTTGTTGGTGAGGTGACATGCTCTGGAACGGTGCTGCTGGTATTCTTCAGCATGCTGCTGAATTTTATTATTTGGAAGGAATGGGCATACATCAAACGTGCCAACAGCTCTGTCTCTGTGAGTGCCAGGTAGGGGCCAAAGCACTTGATGGCTTACACAACCCACTGGATTGATGTGCTTTCATTGGCTTCCCCTGCACTCACAAGCTTTGTGCCTGTAATTTATCATTGATCACAGAATCACAGAATCACTGAGGCTGGAAGGCACCTCTGGACATCACCTCATCCAAAAACCTGCTCAAAGCAGGGCCAGTTAGAGCAGGTTGCTCAGGGATGTCTTCAGTCAGGTTTTTTCAGATCTCCAAGGTTGGAGACTCCCCAACATCTCCAGGCAACCTGTGCCAGTGTTTGACCACCCACATCACAAGGAGCTTTTTTGTCTTTTAAACAGATTTTCCTGTACTTAAATTTTTGATTACTGCCTGTTCTTCTGTTGCTGAGCCCCACTGAGAGTGGCCTGGCTCTATCTTCTTTACTCCCTCTACCAGGTATTTATATACATTGGTTAGAAACCCCTGAGCCTTCTCCTACCTGGCTGAATTGTCACAGCTGTCTCAACCTCTCTTCTCATGACTGGTGCTCCAGCCCCTTTATCATGTTTGTGGCTCTTCATTAGACCCAATCCAGTATGTCCATGTCTGCCTTGTGTGGGAAAGCCCAGGACTGGACACAGAACTCTCCACGGATGCAGTCAGGGCGCGTTGCTGGCTCATGTTCAACTCGGTGTCCACCAGGAAAGCCAGGTGCTTTTCAGCAAAGCTGTTTTCCAGCCATTTGGCCCCCAGCATGTACTGGTGCATGGGGTTATTCCTCCCCAGGTGCAGGGCTTGGCATTTCCCTGTGCTGACCTTCAGAGGACGCCCGTTCACCCATTTCTCCAGCCTGTCTGGGTCCCTCTGAATGGCAGCACAACCAGCTGGTGTGTCAACCACTCTTCCCAGTTTTGTATCATTTTAAACTTGCTGAGTGTGTGCTCTGCCACTTTGGCCAGGTCACAAATGAAGAGGTTAAACAGAGGATGGGGGAAAAAAAACTATCTAAGGAAATGATATGGCTCCTATCATTTTATTCTCGGTCACAAATCTAGTTGAGCTCTCCCTGCCTGGATGCTGACTACACTGCTCTGTTGAGTCCATATCCACTGGACCCGTACAGGTCCATGCACGTGTAGGTGTATGACTGGATGGTAAAAAGTATGCAGCCAGCTTCCCTGGTCTTCCCCTGCAAGCAGAGGGGACCTTTTGTCCATTGTTCTGCTGTGCTATCAATGGGCTAACGAAAAGATCCTCCTGCTGTGAGGGCAGTCTCTTCTCTCCTCTCCTCTTTCCCGGATTATTGTGTCCTTGATGGCTCACCTATCAAGGTGAGTATAAATAAATACTATAACATCTTTCTCCATATGATACAGGGGTTTGGTTAAAGAAGCTCATTTTGCCTTGGATAATATTTTTGCCAATGGCCATAAAGGCAGTGTATTTATAGGATATGTGATAGGTTTTTATTTATCTTTGACATTTTATAACTGAAAATTTTTCTAGACCATACTCTATAAGCAAGCTTACTTTTTTCCTTTCCATTAGTGGTTGAAAAGTCAGAATGCACTACTTTAAAGTTTTTTCCTTGCATATATTTAAGAAAATAATAAAATTCTGGACTTTTTAAAGCATGGGTTTGGATCCACACAGCAGGCAGCCATTTTGTCAGAAGCAAGCATTTTGCACAACCTGAGGGAGTGACAGCTAGCCTTGCAAAACTATCAGGTCCCAGAGTGTTAGCTTTGAACTCAGTAAAATTCATCCATACTGTTACTGTACCTAACAAACTCCACAAAACTAACTAGGCACAGAATATCCTATACGAGCTAACAGCCTCCTCAGTGCAATCATCATGGGGACTTCAGTGTGCTGTCACTTTTCCCAGCATTTTGCTATCACCAAAAGCTTTTTATCCCCAGCAGAAAACAGTACTGCAGTTACAGCAGGTCCTACTGCGGCATGGTGAGGAACTGATGTGGTTGTGAGTCTATGCAGGGGGTTATGAGTCTATGCTATCATTAGCCTCATCGCAGTATAGCTTCTGTACTGATGCAACCTCCTGTAACCTGGCATTTTCATATGAGACAGTGCAGGCCAACTTTGTGGCAAAGCATACAAGAAATCACCTTCTTCATGCATAAGTGCTAGAGCTACTGCTCCCACCCTCCAGCTGCAAGACACTGCACCATGTTTATTCTTCAGCATCACTGTGAGGGAGAGAAGACATCACAGCATCCTCTGCCCCTCCACATCCATGTATCTCCTTCTTACTCCTCATTCCCTGACCCTAGAAGTTCATGGAGGGCTCTCCCTGTCTCTCTGCATGTCTGTCACACGTCAAAAGCTCTTAGGCTATGCTCATAAGGAGTTCTGTGTTTCAATTCTGTTTCACTGCCATGTTCATAACTAAACAGCTCTGTGCTGTGGCATCCTGCTGAAGGCAGAAGGAAATTACTTCTGCCACATGATTCTCAAAAACTTGCCTTGCACCACAGACCAGCTCCTTGCAGGGCCATTTCATGGGTGCTATCAACCTGAGTGATGTCCCCAAAAATTCTAGCAGCACGCATGCATATCACTGTGTACAGCACAGACATAACTAATTGAGCCTAGCTATGCAATATACAAAGCAACATGGGAAACAGCTTTTTGGCCATGCTGTAAAACAGGGATTATGGACCTATCTTGAGCTTCCTAAACTGGCCACTTCAGAGACTACACCTTTTGCTTGTTTGACAAGTTATCTGAATGTAAGCTTTTGTGTTCAGACAGAAGGAGTCTTCAAGAAAACAGGGCCCTGCAGCAACAGCTACCAGAAGCGCTAATGATTTTAAAGAGACACCCTAGCTTAAACACACCTTCTTCCAGACCTTCAGATGTGTATCCAGTCTGTGCAAAGCATGAACTCCTTAGGGGCATACGGTGAGTGTCAGCAACCAGACACCCAGCCACACTTTGTAGAGGGGTTTGTAGTTTTATGGCTTTTTACTGGAAAAAGCACATGTGCAAAATACGGTGCCCTAAGCTTTAGCGCATCCTTGGCCTGGGCTTTGGTGGATACGTAGAAAAGCAAAAACTGCTTCACTTGGCCTCTGTAATGCTTTCTTCCTGAGATTACACCTGCACCCCACCCCAAACATGCACAAATGCATGTACACACACACACACACACACTCCCCCTGCCCCCACCCGCGACACTGACCTTTAGGAGAGGAAGCCCAGCCATTTTTCAATTTTCCAGTTCTTTTTTTCATAAAATTTTCTGGAATGCCTCAAGAGGAGATGACCGGCTCCTACCAGATGATTTGGTAATGAGGACTACGGGTCCCTTTTGGCTTATTATTTAAAGCACTTGCATCTCAGCGGAGGAGCACTTAATTTCACAACCCATTTGAGCTTTTCTGCTCACCTTTATAAAACTAATCCTCAGAGTTCTTACAGGGATGTGAAGAAAACAACGGAAAATTCAAATAAGCTGTGTATTCTAGCTAGGTTTTGCAGTTTGTAATGAAAAGTGCAGGAAACTACTCACACTGAATTCACAGCTTGCCCTTAGTCATGATCCCCAACTCCTCAGGGCCTCACAAGCTTTGGTGTTTTTTCTCATAACCCCCATGCAAGTCAAGCAGCAGCATCCTTTCTTTCTCAAGGAAGCAAAACTGGAATTCACTGAGACCAACCATGTTAAATCCACATCCTAAAGTGCACCAAGGCTTCCTGAGGATCTGGGGACTGAAATGGGCACGTGGCCCAAGTGTCTTGCTAAGTCTCCCAGGATGCAGTGAATCCATTTTCCTTCTAAATAGGCTGATGTAAATGGCAGTACTCTATTTCTGCAAAAGCCTCTCATAGATCTATCCCTTTGCCTGATGATGGCTGCAGTGTTCGTCAGTGCAGCCTCAGCCTTTTGGCTGAGCTGTCATTCTCCATCATCCAGCTAACACAGTTATTTCGGTATTATAGACCTATTATTTGACGCTGAGATACCTGGTTAATATATTAGCTAAAGGGAGAATAGTCTGCTGCCTTTAGCAGGGAATGTTGGATGCTTTTGTCTTTGAAAAGTCCCACTGGTCTTTCCTTTGTGAATGGCTGTAAATTGCTTACTGGAACTAAAATGCCACTTTTTGTCCAATTCTTTCTTGATTTTACCCAAGAGATACACAGCAGAGGTTGATTAAATTGCTTGGTGTTGCTCTCTGTCTAAAAGAGACACATGACTCTCTCAGCATATGCATTCAGGAGTCTTTAAAACCAGGAAAAAAAAAAAAGGCGTTTTCATACCCAGTTATCTGTTGTCCATTCCTTTTTTGAAAGGCATTAACATACTTTAAGACAGACTTTTTTCACTCTGTTAAAGCTATGTAAAAGTTTGAGGCCCAGTCTGAATTACAGAACATCTATCCTAAAGAGGGAAATCATCTGCCTTTTAGAGGTGTCTTCTCTCTATTCCTGGAGCTAATTTAAACTCTGAACCTAGATGACTAATGTAACTAGTATCCCAGCTTTGAGGTCATTAAAGTCAGGTGAGGTGATGCCCACTGAAGCCTGCAAAAGCTTTCAGTAATTTTCTCCTTTCAGGCAAAACCTGCTTTTAATTCTGGAGAACAGGCAAATCCTGAGGAGCATCTCCTTCATGTCTGAGAATCCAAAGATGATAACAGTGCCAAAGCAAGATAAAAGAAAAGGAGTATAACTGTTATTTCCTCTAGAAATTTTATCCCCTTCTCAAACCTTTCCAAGGCTTTCAGTAAACATCCACTTATTTGGAAGCCGGACTCACTTTGGATCCACTTCCATTCCTCAGTTAATGGGAGTGCAAAAACTAGAGTGGACATTACCGCTTTTCACACCAGCAAAAATGGTGAGGCATTCAACCTTGCACTAAAAACTGAGATGAGATGAAATATGAGATATTCTGTAAATATAAGCCCTTTAAAATAAAATGATACAGATGACATAGAAGTATAAAAATTGTTACTGACATGAATAATTCACTAACCATTGCATGGTATAAGTCACCAACTAAGTGCATTACGTGCCATTTAATAGTGGATGTATCTGAAGAAATATGGAAATTGGAATACTTTAATAACTTTCTATGTGAAAGATGATGAGACTGCCTAAATGATTAAGAGGAAGATATGTTATAATGAACTAAAGCCACTCGAGTGTAAGGTAATTTTAATTCAAATCTCCATCTGCTTATGTATAATTAAGGCTCATTTAACAAGTTAATGCCTAACAGAGAGAACTGATAAGTTTGGTATTAAAGAGCTTAAGAGAAGTAAATTAAACTGTCGAGTTTGAGGAGCTCTCATTTGAATTCCCTGTACCTATACCAAAACACAATCTTCCAGAGGCATTTCTTTACCCTGATCATACAGCCAGGTGCCAAACCTGGGGAGAAAAAGAAGGTGAGAAAACGGAATATCCTTTTTATATTTTAATTTTTGATATCATGTCAAGTCAGGAATTTGACAGCATCTTTGCTGACATGAATATTTATACTGTTCAACCTGCTCACTATATAGTGTCTATACACCATTAAGAAGACATTTTGCATGCCATCAAAAATATTTATGCATTGCAGAGATTGCCAGTGGGGTTAAATAACCTATGAAAATAAGAGGGTTGCCTTTGAAGTGCAAAAAAAAAGCAGTATTTTGATCTGTGGCAAATTTTATGTGATATTCGCCCTCTTAACTTTCTATTTTATTCTTTCTTCAAATATCTCTCCTGCAAGGTCCAGTAGTCAAAACAGTGTCTTCAACCTTTTCATCTTTCATCATGCAATTTTAATTTTCTTCTTTTGGGTTCTTATCCACTGTCAAGATGAGACTTTCCTATATTCACTTCATACTTAAAATTCTCTGTTCTCTCAATTTTTTGTCACTGGAGCCAGACGTCAGCTTTGATTTGCTCCTAGTACTTAGCAATAAGTTCAACACTCTTGGGAATGTATTGGAAGAGCAAATACCACAGTAAGTCAAATGCTTATTGCAGTGCAGATGTTTCCAAGTGAAGATAAAAAATCAAAGCTATGAGGTTTAATGACCAGCACCTAATCTCAATAAATGACTGATATAAGACATTGTTGCAATATTTGAATCTTACTATTTTGAAGCTCACTGTTTTGAAACTTTGTGTTTTGTTCCTAGGACAAAACAGACTTTCCTGATCAGCTTTAGCATCAGTCTAAGAGCAGAAAAATTAGGGACTGAATTATTTAAAATATATGAAAGAGTAGAACCAATGTCTTCTCAAATTGAATTCTAAGCAATGGAGGTCCTTAATATTTAACAGAAAGTGAAATGTTCCTCTGTGTATACATCTACAGATTAACACAATTTACTGTTTGTAGCAAGTCTCTTCATTATAAAAGCATCTGGGTTAATACGCATTTTATATGTTACTGTGTGTCACACAAACAAAGGAACATATGTTTTCAAAGGTCTTCTTTTTCTCCAAGGCTTGAAAATGCACTCCGTATAGGGACGTCACCAAAGACATTTGCAGCACTTCAGCAGAATGAGCTTCAAGTGGCACAGGAAATGTACCAAAGGAACCAAATCACCTAAAATTGACTAGAGATGAAAACCTACAGTTACAGTCAGACACAGGTTTCCATTTGTGCTGGTAAGCTAGCCTGGGAGAAAAAAAATGCTTCTTTTAGTGAAATACCTCCTCCAATATTTATTACCTTTCAATTTCAGAAAAGTCTTGTTTCTAAAAGAGAGGGAAAGAGAAAGAAAAGAAAAGAGAGAAGAGGAGAGGAGGGGAGGGGACAAGAATGAAGAATGGAAAAAAGAGAGGGAAGGGAGGAAGGGAGGGAGGTTTAAAAGTGCAAGATGAGATTACAGAGCCAGAAAATTCATATTGTAAACCAAATTTAAAATCCAAATGCAAAAAAGAAAAGGTAGAAGCTCATACCTACACCACAAACTAGTCTGGAGTGGGAGGAGGCACAAGTTTTCCCTGTGGAACATTGCTGATGGCCCTTCCTTGGTCCCTGAGTACCTCCCAGAATATATCGTGCTGGGATGGCCCTGGTCTCCTGGATGACACCATCACTTTTGGATTTTGGGATACTGTTTTGGGACACATTTGTACCTTTACCGAAGAAAGAAGCTTTCAGCAGGGAATATTGGCATGAGACAGACTAGTTAGTGAGGACTGGGTCCTGTGCTCTGCCCCTCCCCATGGTCTAGTGAGTGTGAAAAGCAGCACATACATCTGGATGTAACCCCACTGTAAGTTTTACTTTACAGTTCATATCAGCAGTTAACATCATGCCTGTAGCTCAGCCCCACTACCCACAGCTATCACACCAAGAATGGTATGAGACAACCTCCCCCCCTTTGAGCTACTTCATCTTGATTGTGGGGGAAAAAAAGTGTATTTCTAAATATCTGTCTAACATGACTTACTGGTCAGTTTTTGTTTGTGAAGTAGTCTTCAACATCAAAGCAAGCAATCTTCACAACAGAATAATTTCCCTTAACGTCACTGATATAATTGTTTTGAAACACTACACAAATGCTATATTTTCTTGCCTTAGAACCAGATGAACTGGGCCAGGGAAGTCAAGATCCTTAACCGCCAGGAGCAGGGAAAAGCTGCACATAGCTGAAGGTTCTCAAAGCAAGAGCTGGACCCTTTGCCCAGGAGGACAGGAACCCGCTCTCTGCCAAGAAGGGCCCAGGGACTACACTCGGGCTGGCTGTCTTGCCATGTGCATCCCAGATCCTCAGGTTGCTCCTCATCTCTGAGGTGTCATCTAAAGCCAGTCAGCTGTCCATGTAGGAGCTGACATTGGGGCAAGATTAATGGTATCTGAAAACTTGGGAAAAATCTATACACGGTGCAGTTATCTGTACCTAAAAACTGGAGCAAAGGGCTTAGCCTCACAAATGCAGCAATAGCCATCCAAGGGGAATGTGCTTCTTTCCACAAAGAAACGGCTGCAGAGTAAAGGCATTTAAAGAAAAAAAAAAAAAACTGTTTATGATCCCTCTGCAACATCCTTTCTCCCCCAGCAGGCGTTAGCCAACAGGCCTCTCTCCCAGAGAGTAACACCACCAGGTTTGTGACAGCTGCTCTGCTTTGCTTTAGCCAAATGCCAGTCCCCATCCCATTCATTTTATCCTGGCTCCTCAAGAGCATTTAATGTTGTGAAAAAGCAGTAGGTCCATAAAATGGATATTAATAGAGCACTTAGCACATACATGTTTGTGATTAGCAGCTTAAAGATTAAGAACTCAAGTAAAACAAACCCTGAAGTAATTCCAGCCTTGAGTCAGGAAGTATTTTAGCACTGAAGCCATGTCATGCACCAAGGGTGCTGTTCTATAATTTGTAGTAAGAAATGGGGGCTGGAAATGAACATTAGTTAAATAAAAAAAAAAGGAAAAAGCTAGGCATTATGATATTAATGAATATTTCAATCCCCACAAGTTCAGAAAGCATAATGCTGCCATTACTGTATCATCTCTTCTGAGATCCTGCCACTTACAGAGCAGTGCATCAAGTACAGACTAGATTTCATCTCTGATTGCTCTCATTCGATTCAGATAGTGTTATCAGTTTCTTTCTTTTGAACAATGTAATAATCTGATGTGGTAGGTTTAGTTTATTGTCATGATCATATCAAAAATATCATTTTCCCTTTAAGGGTACTTACACTGGAGAGGACGATCCAGGCATCCCACAGATTTTAACCTAACTTCTGGTGAGCAATGCTCCTAAATCAGCTGGCAACACAGTTGTCAAGTGACACAGGATAACTTTTTACAAGGCCATCTTGCTGACTTCATAGGAAAAACTACCTCCCACTGCTCTCAGCTGGGTACCAGGGTTGCTGGCCAGATGAGTGGGACATTAACTCCTTCCCCAGCAGTGATGTGGCTGTGATAACACACCTGTGCAGCTCCTCTTCCCTGCCTCTTGCTCTTTATCTCAGAGCTGCAAGCAACCTTCTTAAGCAAGATCTGGTCATGTTGCAGTTGGAAAACATTTTTATTTCTATGTTCCTTCATATAAAAAAACAATACTTCTCACAACAGACAAGTCTTCTTTCTTTAAAGATTTATGACAACATGAACTGTATTTCGTTTCTAATAATTTGCCTTGGTGCTAAAATGTTATTTTCCTCCCTAAAAATTACGACATTTGGAAAAAAGTACATGCAGGAATAACCAGCATGTGGGATGTCAGCCTTGGATTTCACTGATAAGGAGCTGCTGAGATGAGGGAGCACAACACTGAGTCCTGCCCTGCAGAGAAACCAGCTGAGAGCAGTGAAACACTTGCCTGCCATTCACCCCTCTGCATCACCACCCCAGGTGGCCTTGCAGCCCTGCTCTGCGGTCGTGTGTTTATCTTCCACGCCAGCAGAAATGATCAATCCATTTCATCAGGGTAAAACACAACACTTCTTCTCCCAAAGCCTGCTTAGGGAAGAAAGGAAATGTCACTTAAAAACCATAGTTATGAAGACAGGAGAGAAAACCATGGGCTGGTGGAAAACCCCCAGACTAAGGATTGGGCAGGGATGCGCTGATGCCAGGAAGTGAAGAAGGAGGGAGAAGGTGGCTGGGCTCTGGCAGGCATACGCCGAGCTAGAAACCGTGCCACAGTGTGCCACCAGCAGTATTGCTGTATCACCTCTCACTCTTCTCTTTACAGACCTCCTCAGATTTGGATGCATTTCCATTCACACCTTGTTAATGCACAGTCTCTAGAAATGTTGTTTATTTGTTTCTCTAATTATTCTCTTATTACTTAACACACACAAACACACACACACGCGCGCCTCCACCCAGTTAGGTCTTTTCTCTAATTAGACATGGGTTTTCCTAATGTTATTTCTCAGTGATAGAATAATGATATTGCATTCTCTGAAGATTCAGGTTGTTCTCTGAATTTAAGTGTCATAATAGTTTGAGAGGAGCTTTGAGTCGTGATTTAATAATGGGAAGAAAATAGTAATACTGTGTCTAAGGGAAAGGCATAACAGTAGCGATTATCTGGAGCTGATGGCAGCTGAACTCTGATTAGGAATGGGACCTGTTTTTATGACTGTGATCACTGGAATGCAATGAGGGAAATAGCCAAATCCCTGTGCTTTGATGTCTCCAGAAGAAGAATGTGTACCTTCTTAGATGACTTAGGCTGGTCAAAGACAACTCCCTGGCTCCGCTGGAGGGACAATCTGGTAATGGCCCCTTGAAGCAGTACTATATCACCCCGTGACCCTCTCTGGCCTTGGATTCTGCACTTTTTCTAATTTAACAGGAAACAGTGAAAGTATTCTTCATTGCTCATGAACAGCTGTATGTTTAGTGAGGATTTAGCGTGATGTTTCCCTGAGTCTGGTGCGGAGAATATTCTGATCATCAGACTGTGAACTGTCCGTGGCATAATTTTCCTAAGCACTCAGGGAGTAGTGTTTTTATGGTATTTACATGCCAAGAGATCCAGAGAGCACTGCCAATGCCTACTAGTGCCAAAAGTGGTTAGAAAACAAATGACTGATCTCCAGAACTGTATCATTTGGAAATACCGTAATGTGCTTTTCTGCATCTTCAAGCATATCTTGTAAAGCCTGATGCCAAGTGACTTCAGCACCTAATCCTGCTGTTAAAAGCACTTCAGTCAGTTAGGAAGTGCTGCGAGTCACGTGCAGGGACAACAAAAATGGGGCTATGAGGCAATGCCTTCAACTCCGCTGACTGCCCAGGACTAGGCATTTCAGCTTGCTGTAACTCACTGGGCTGCCAGCAGCAGCAGCCCAGAAGATGCTCCAGCGGCAGCCAAGGTGCCCCTGCTGCAGGAAGGAAGAGACAAGGCACCCAGGCAGCAAGTTGCCCTTGTTCCTGAGCCCCGCCGGCTCCCACTAGGGCTCTTCTAAAAGACTTGGATTCTCCTCAACAATCAAGTTAAAACCTTAACTCATTTAGATGCCTTTCATTTTTTACTTTTCCTTAACTCATCTTCCATGAAAATGTCAGTGACAGGCACTGCTAGTTTTTCTTGCACAAGACTGGCTCAAAGTTAGGCATACGCTCTGTTTATGTTTAGTATGTGCAGAACAAATAGCAAGCTCATCCAGTGAAAGGACCCACAGTAGTTGCCTGACAGCATACAACACCGCAATGTATCAGTGAATCATTCATTCAACTAATAACAGCAGGTAAGAAAAAGGCAGAAAGACCTACTCACTCCTATGTATTCTGCAAAATGAAGAGCTAATCTATAGCAACTAGTTTATGGAATTGTGTACCGTGTTCTTGAAATCTCTGTATGCTGTAAATATCATGCATAGTGAATTGACTCATCCTTTAAGGCAAATGCTCAACTTAAATCAAAGAAGTCTTGACTTTTTTTTTCTCAAAGATAAGCAATAATTTATTTCTCTTTCATCTTCACAATTATCACATACTGCCCAGCTACACGACCATTGCCACTACACAACACAGGAGAATTGCCCACCTACACTTTACTTGGACAAATACAATTGCAATTTACAGGTTAGATGTACTGTACAACGTGTAGTTGGGAAAATGTCATTCTTATCTATACCATGGGATGTGGCATACGATTTATAAACAGATGCAATCTAAGACATAAAACTTTAAACCTTATTAAGCCAAGGATACAGTATAAAGCATTTTGTTTTGGTATTGTATTGTTACTAAAGTAGAAAAAAGAAAACTAGAGAAATAAATCCAGATCTTAACTTACAGGATATGTATTAGGTTAAGAAATTACTTGGCTTCTCCAGTTTTTTTGTTTTGCTTTTTTCTTTTTCTCTTTTTCTACAAATGAATATTATGAATATATTGCAGGATAAAGAAAGACTGCCAGATAAAGAAGGTACCATTATATGAAAAGCAAATGAAAAATTACCAGGTAATTTTGCTTACAAAAAAGGTCAAACTAGAAACAGTCACAAAATATATAAAAATGCCACATTGAACGAGGCAATCGTACTCTACCTAAACTGGTAGTATACCCTCTGAAAGAAGCTGCGTTCATACAGTAGTAACTGATAGAAAGGCATTGTGCACTCTTGTGCCATCTGGAGATTTAGCACCGTGTGTCATCAGTTCCTGGATTGTCATCCAGTTGTCCAAGATTTTCTTGTTTCTCTTTTTCATCATCTTTTTGTGACTCAGTTCAATAATGTTAATTTCCTTCTTGCCCTCACTGCCACTTTGCGGACTTTCCTTAAGACACTCCAGCCTGCTTCTCATCATGAACTCCCGCCGCCTCCTCTGCTCCTTAGCTCGCACCAAATGCTGCTTCCGCTCTTCTTTGCTCCAGTAGCGACCCATCTTCATCTCACTCATCGTATCATCGTCTGTCGTCATCCCACTGCGCTCCTCTTTAATTTTTAAGGCACGTTCCTTCAGGATTCTGTCTCGAACTGGTCTCTTTGTGATGTACCTCGTCCCATCACTCCTTATTTTCACCTTCCATTCCATCTTGGGCTCCGCACACTTCTGCGAGTCTTTGCACATGCTCACCAGGCTGAGCTGGCTTTGGGCGTACTCCACAGCAGACTTCTGCTGGATCAGTTGCATATAACTTTGATAATGCTTCGCATGAGCGGGTATATTTCCATACCTGTAAGAAGAGCTGTGATATGGAGACAGGTAGGGAATGTGCTCGCTGCTCTGCTTTTCCTGGTCCGTGAATTTGCTGCTTTCTGACACCAGCACTGCTTCCTCAGCAGCACTGTTTTGCTCAGTGGGTTTGGTTTTGGCCGAGGTTGTCTCCCTGTTGCTTTGTCCAGAGGGTGACTGATTAGCCACGATTGTGCTCCTCAGGTTTTTCCTGTTGGTTATGCTGATCATCCTCTGGAGAGAGTTATCGGGGGATCGCTCCACAGTCAGCGGAGTGCTCCTGCAACTTTCGGCCGTGTTATAAGCGCTGGAGCTGTCCTTGTCGGACTTCTCAGGGTGCTCCATGATGTCATCCAGTTTGCCTCTTTGTACATCTATGCTAGTGTTATAATTCCTGAACCCTTCGTCATGTAAAGCCCATATGTCTCCATACTGATCCCTCACCTTTTGGAGCCGGTGAGCTTGCATAATATTCTGACATTCAAGTTCAATGTTCCTCAGTTCCTCATTGAGTAGCTGCAGCTCATGCTCCACTCCATCTTGCTCTCTTCTGTTGCACTCTATTGTGCTGCTTGAGTAATACAGGTCGTACTCCCCGTGGTTTCGAATCTTGCACTTCAGTTCCAACAGCTGCCGAAACCTTTCACATTCCTCCTCTGGGTTTCCTATGAAATCAGACTCAATGTATTCCCCAGACACAAAGCTTTCATTGCACTGGAGCTCAACACTTCCTAACGTATCTTGGCTGTGGCCCAGCTCGCGTTTGCTCTGCAGGGTAGCGCTGTTCTGCTCCTCAGGTGCATTTTCTTGCTCTGAGCTCTCGTCATTACGCAGACTTTCATCTGTAGGTCCCACCCCACTGTCCTTCTCATGATTGTTGGAGGATGAGGTTGCAGTGTCTGTAGTGCCATCCTCCTCTTCATGTTTCTTTGGCTAAAAAAATGAGCAAATCAAAATGATTAACAAGTGCAGACCATACTACATGAGAATATTTTCCAGCTCTATTTTGCTTAAACAGCTTGGATCTTATTTAAGCCAAATTAAAACAGATCACTAAACAGCAGTCCTACTGCTCATCGCTTTTAAACATTTCTGAGCGTCACACTGTGGTGGCCATGCCAAGTGAAGTAGATGAATTACAGCACGAGTGATATATCTCCTAAAGTCCGGGAAGAAACGCTTCCTTCTCTAGCTAAGCCATCTCTTTGCAGTGCTTAAAGATAATGATCACCAGAGGGTGCACTGTTTTTGATTCTGGATTATGGCCAGAGACTGGTGGAGCTCAAATCTTCTCAAACTTGGGAAAAAGCTTCAGGACTGGTTTCACTTCAAAAGAAATAGCAAGCAGCCAAACAAACAATGATTAGTACAATCTAAGAGGGTGCAAAAAGACTACCGTTTTTTTTAGCCAGTGGACTCCTTGTTTGCTCCATGGAGAATGGCAGGGTTGAAGCCTGCAGAGGGCTAGCCTGTTCCACTATACCCTCCACAGCCTTCTCTCTCTCTTCTTGTTTTCAATAGTCTTTTTCTGAAAGACTGTTCATTTTGAATTTTAGGACTTGGCTGAAGTAGATCTCTCTCTATTACATCCCTGGAGACCATTTTTGTTCCCTAGTTACAGTTTATGTTCCTTAGAAATAAAAACACCCTTTTACAATAAAGTGTAGAACAACACTGAGCGCTCGCCACGGGCATAATGTCAAGCTATTAGGCTGTTGTTTTTTAATTCACACTCCACTCATTTTGCCTACCTTATTTATATTCTCGACCTATTTATATTCTCAAAGAATATGAGATAATACCTCTCTGCAGAGACAGATACTTTTTATTTCTCAGACTGGATAAGCAAAGAATTCCCCCCTATTCCCCTTATAGAGCAATCATGCATAGTGCAATTTATATGGCCTGTTCGCCAAATATCTAAGTGTACATCATACCAACCAAACACCATTTCTCTTTTAGGAGCTGTAATTGCATAATTATATATAATGGTAGTAATAATCAAGGGAGAGAAAAGGCACAGTGCACCCAGTGAAAAGAAACAAAGTGGCCACTGTCATAATTCCCTTTTTCTCTACTTTGACAGACAGTAAAACAGGATGAAAATGTGTCTCCTGTCTCATCCTTTCTCCTCTCTTCATGTGCACCTCATGACTACACACCCTTCATCTGGTTTCCTTTCGTCAATTGCCAGGAAAAAATAATGGACTAGTCTCAGAAAACCAAAAATAACCTCCACCCCCCATATGCAATGTAACAGAGAAATAAACTAAACATTGAAAGAAGCACACCACCAGGAGAATTCAGTGTCTGTGACAGACCAGTTAAAAAAATCTGAAAAGATGTTTTCGCAATTTGTTGTCAGACAAGACCTGCAAAGAAAACCTGATTTTTAAAATTGTATCATACATTTTACACTCATCCTTTTGCACATGCAATGTGTAGCTGATACCAAAATGCACAATAAATGCACTCATGTCGCTCTGGCAGCCACACTGGCAAAATGCCAATTACTATCTCTCACTCTCCCCAAATAGGGAGAAACTCTCCCCTTGAATTTAAACATCATGAGACAGAATGCATTCAGTGTTATTCGAGGGATCATGCAATGGTTCAATGTTTCTTGATGTTGTAGGGTCAGAATTTTCTAGAAACTAGATTTCGAAACTGCAAGGAACAAATGTAGACTTGCATGAAAATTCTGCAAGTTTTAAAAATTCAGTGGTACTTATTTTTCCCATCTGAGATCCTCTCAGATCTTTCTACTTATCCGCTTAAAAAACAGGGGTATCTTGTTATCACAGGAAGAAGCAATACAAAGAGTAGTACCAGTAACACTATAAATAAATGTTTTAGAACTGTTCTATTGTTCCTCTGCTTATGCATTGATGAGTAGGTGTATAAAATATATTGGAAGATTTTTTATTAACGCCCTTGCTATATTTTTCCAAAGTGGCTGCAACATTTTAGTTCCATTTTCAGGAGCACCTGGAGAAGTGGTGGAAATGCAACGTCTTCCCACATCACCTGTTTTTTAAAAGTTCCAAACTGTCATATTTACACAGAGAAAAAAACCAATGTCTAGAGAATTCTTCATGAAAACCAAGAGTAACCAGAAAGAAGAGCACTCCGACCAGCCAAGTGGCCAGGGCATTCATCAAGAATGCTGGAGATTTAGGTTTAATTTCATGTTTTTCTCGTTTACCTCCTCCAGGTGAGTGCCGCTACATAAGCTATTCTGGTCCCTTCTCTCATCTGCTTTGGAGCTGCTCCAGCTTGTATCGACCTCCTCTGCCTCCAAACCTCTCAGCAGAGAAGTGACTCCAGTCTAGGTCACCTGCGCTGCACCCCAGCCACTGCAATCTGTAACCAATGTTTCTCATTGGTCTGGAAAATATTTAACTACTGACACAAGGGAGAACAGCTCCACCAGACACTGGGAGGGCCATGCTGCAGAACAGCAGAAACGTGGGTGCCTGCCCCAAATGCCGGGCTCCATTTGCATCAGCAGACAAGGAGGGCCAGGATCTACTTGCTGACCCTGAGGGTGAGCAACGTAGCACAACTCGCATCCATATGACTAAACCCATCTTACTCCCTAAAGAGGGTAGCTTATCCATACTGTGTTAGCACAGTTATACAGCTGAGCTCCATGATTCTTCCTCTGATGTCTCCAGCATGGTGCCACACCACCAAATCATATATCTGAGCATTTCTGAAAAAATTCCTTCATGTATCTATTCATAAAGGTGTTGAAACAGACTTTACAGTTTGGGCCCACGCAATCAAGACTTTCAGAATTAGTGTCTCTTGTTTTCCACACCACTTTTATCAACAGTTTAAACTTTGCTCCTTCAACTCCCACTTGATTTAGACCGAGTGAATATAATACACTGCCATCGACTCAAATTACACTATCCATAATTAAGACACACACACAAAAAATGTAAACAAAGCAAACTCATCTTTCCAGTGTAGTAGAAATCAGATGGGTGGAATTGATTTGACCAAATGTAAGTGTTTATAGTACAGACACCTGCATGTCAGGTAGGCACTTTGGGTTTCCACCTCCCTCACGAAGAAACAAGTGCTGGTACAATCAGATTCTTCTTAACCTAAAGCAGACATCCATATCAAGTCAAATCTTTCCCCAGTATGTGGATACTTGCAGCTAGTTCAATTAAGAAAAAGGAAAGTAATACAGGTATTTATTGTACTGCATGTTTTTGAGATACATTTTTTAAAAAATCCACTGTGACTCAAGTAAAGTAGCCCCTGGCATTTCTGTCCTGGACTTGTCATGCTTACTGGAGCTCCTAAACATGAGCAGACTCAGCAGTCTTTTACAACATGAGATTATTTTAATTTTATTTTGAAAGGTAGCAAGCCTATTTCCAAGTTAAGTCCCTTCTGAAAAACAAGAGATAGTCTCCAATTGTCAGTGCATTGTTTTTGTCAGTGTTATCTATTATCTATTCCAAACAAAGTGTTTATTTTCAAACGTACGTTGTCAATCTCTTCTACAATTACTTCTGTTTGAAATACCAAAGGGCTCCTTAGGCCTCATCTTTGCAGTGAGAACTCAGATAATGAGAAAGCAAACCTGGCCGTGCGTACAATCAAGCAATAAATGAACCTCAAAAGATTCTGCATTTGAGCTCCAGCAAGCATCCATGCCTATAAAATGGCTAATCTTGCAGGAATTCAGACACTGTTATATTCTCATTTTACAACTTCTGATGTATATTGGGACTCAAAACCCCAGCTGCTAGCAAAGTTTGAAGGCAGTGAGATTCAGTCAAAGGTTTTAATAAACGTAGCCACTGGGGTCTCCAGTTAGAGAGGGCAACTAACCACAGTGAGAGGACTCTCCAGTGGCAGGCTAACCACGAGGCACTGCAGCCACGAGGGAAGATTGGGACTGATTTCAGTGGTGCACTAAAAGGGAAAATGCTCTTCTGCAAACAATGCTGTTCTTTTAAAACAGGCCTCTCAAAAAAGAATTTCCCCCAGATATTTTCACTGCATTTCAGCTTTGAATGAACTCCAATGAATTTTTTAATCCAATTTTTTCTCTGCTTAATAGGTTTTGATATATTCCGTGATACTGATAAGAATTTCTGCATAGGAAATATCTGATCTTCTTCTGAAAGTTATATCTGCTGCACAAAGAATCGCAATGTTGTAAAGTGGAAGGAATACAATGAGTTATAAAAAATGGAGAATTACATCTTTCCTTGAGGTTTATTGGACTATTCGATACAGAGAAGATACAATTCTTGATTAAATTCCATAGAGTGGCACAGAAAAGACACGACTATCTACTTACTTCTTCTATTACAAACTATACTAGATTTTTCTGTGACAGCTCATACTAAATGTTAAAATGGCATTCTGTAAAACAGACTCCTATTTGGAAGGATATTCTGCTATAGCGTGTATTCACTCCTGCAGCTCGCAAGATTCGTGACAACAGATGATTATGAAGAGGACTGTGTTTCATTCACAAAAATCAAGGCTGGTGTTAGAGCAAAATCTCTGTGGCCAGCCAGAGAGCTTGAAAACACTCACCTTGGCCACTGGCAGCCGCAAGGAGGGCGGTCTCATTGCTCCTGTGGATTATGTGATTCACCTCAGGAAACTGCTAGGTTTCCTAGCCTAACAAGGAGCAAAGAACCAGTTTTCCGACTTGCTGAGTCACTACATAGAGTTTAAGGAGACAGCAGCTGTTGCAAATTACTGATGGCCCATTACACACCAAGTTGCATTTGGTTGATTCAATTACTCATCAGAAGGGCAAAGAAATATCTGGCTGTCCTAGAATTACTTCAGGCAACCCAATGTCACACACCAACAGAGTACAAGTGACCATAATTTTTTCAAGTGTAGCTCTCTTCTACAGGAATATAAAATCAACAGGAAAAAAACCCCTGTGTTGATATAAGATCCCTATGGGGAATAAGCAATCATAATGGTTTCTGTGAAACCACTTCACAGACCACCGCTGTTCAGTAATTAACACGAACTGCAACCAAAATTCAGCGAAAAAGCCAAAGCTTGACAAGAACTTGAGAGTGCAAGGTCACAAATGTGAAGTGATTTCAGAGGCCCCATCATGTCGTGTGAGGGGCTAGTAGGGCTCTGTAGACAGACCTGCTCAAGAATTTCCTCCAGAAGTGGGGGTTTGTGTGAAAATGTCATGGTGCAATGGAAATTGGTTTGTGAAGAACAAGTGTTCTTTCTGACAGGAAACCTTTTGCCATCCGAGAGAAAATTTGTGGTTAAAAAAATAAACAAGATGCCATACATCAGTTCGAAGTAGCTAGCAGTACAGTAGTTAGCACATTTAACCTGGAAAACTAAGGCTTGGATCACTGCCTGGAAAGGAGGGTCATAACTAAAAGGCCATGATAAATCCTGTTGCAAGCCTCCCTTCACCTCTGACCCTGGAGTTATTCCACACTGTGTAAATAATTAAATGCTTATAAGATCAAGGATTTGTAATCTGATCTATCATACTGCAGATAACTGACTTCATTATTCTGTCAGTGTCTCTGTCCCAGTGAATATTTAATTTATGTACCGTGAATAGCTTTAATAGGAGCTATTACCCAGTCAATAGCCTAGTGTCAAGGCTGCAGGGGAGGTGAGGGGGAAACAGGCTAGATGGACTTTCAGGCCCCCAGCGTGGACCAGGCAGTGAGGTATCTGAAGGCAGGTCTCCCGCTAGCCAAATAACCTCCCTGGTTTCCAGAAGAAGGAAGGCTCTCACAGTCTTTCTCCTTCTCTTCACTTCAAAAAAAAATGCCTCAGGCTCTGCTTTTGAGCAATTCAGAATGGGGAAAAAATAGTAAGTCACAAATTTCTGTGGGTGGAAAACCAGTTTCTCTCTAGCTGCACATACACAGAAGCCAGGAGATGAAGTTGGATTTTATTTCCTTTGCTCCACACAGGTGTGCACGCTGACAGATCATCTGATTCAGCTGTGGATAAGGTCACTTCTGCCTTCCACAATAAAGTACAACTGAGAAGACCCATCCCGTGATGGAACTGTATGGCTGGGGGTGCACATGCATGTTTGCCATAGTCACACTGCTTACAGCACATGTGGGCAGGTAAAGGTCAGGATAGCAGCAAGCTGAGACTATACTAATGGTATCCTTCTTTGCCTCCATCCACAAAACAAATGCCGAGCTGCGCATTGTTGGTATAAGAAAAATACACTTGTATTACCAAAACACCTATTGTTTAACACCTCTTCCATCTTTTTTTGCAAGCTCTCTGGTGCAAGCACTGGCTCATACCTCACATGCATACAAGAAGAGTGACATCTATCTCAACTTCGAGCTCTAGGTGCTACACTGACACAATTCACTAAAAACAAAAAATTGACATAAAAGACAATAACATAAACCCCAAACACTTCAGAATTAAAGACGGAAAGTAATATTATTCTGAGAGGTCAGAGAAGATGAGAAATCTGCACTTATCACAGTCTCCTAAATTATTTGCTAACTTGTTATACTGGACCTAAGCATCTGTTCTTCTTTTCCTTACCTACAGCATGCTGGAGTTCACAGCATTTTAGAGACAGAATTCTATCAAAGCCTTTGACTCCATTTTAAAGCATACCATTTCATTCTCTATTAATAAAAAAGTATACCTAGCAAGATTTGAAATGTTATGTTTAGTAGCAGTCCTACCTGCTCCACCTCGTTAGCAGTGTACTGCATCGCTTCATTATGCTGCTCTTCCAACATTTCCAAGTTTAACTCCTCTAAGAATTCATTCCTTTCATCATCCAGCCACCCTTCTTCCAGCTGCAAAGAATACATTAGTACATAATATTATGTTAGCAAGGACATATGCTAAAACAGGGTAAACCCAAATGGCAATGCTTGACTACTTCTTTTTATTCTAATGATTCTCTTCAGAAAGCCAGGCGGTAGGAGTTCACGTCTCAAGAAGAGAAGACGAAAAAGAAGGATAAAAAAAATGGGACTCAGGCCTTTTATCCTTTCTTGAAACAGTATGACTGATTTTCTCTCATAATGAAGGAGACTGCACAGCACAGACATTATTTCTTTTCAAAAGGTATGAAAGGCGCAGCGCATAATCCTGAAGCTGTCATGTTCATTATTGCCGAGAGTGCCCATGCTGAAAGAGCAGCAACATTACTAATAGGGCCAGGAGGCAACTGGGCTCTTTCCTCTAACAACCTCCGTCCCAGCGCTGTGCCCTGCTGCCGCCACCTCAATAGAAACCTTATGTTGCGTTTCTGTCACTGTTTTCCCATTGATCTTCCAGGTAAACAAACAAACAGAAGAGGGTGACAGAAAGATGTGGTGATTTGAAGGGAGGTTATTTTTGTTCTCGCAGTGTGCCTGGAAGCAAGGCTTATCTGTCTGTTTGTTTTTTTCCCCAAGCGTAAAATAATACTTTGACATTTGGTGAAGACAGCATTGCCAAAGGACAGGAGGAGACACCACATTTTCTGTCACGTGAATATATCCTCTTCCCGCACCCACTTTACACCCTTGACGTCTTTCTAAACTGATAAAACAGGCACCCCTGGCCTAAAACTCTGTTCTTCCCATTTTGTTCACCATGCACATGTGTGCACATGGCACCCATCCATTTGTATCTGTAATCCCTTGCCAGATGGCACACCGTGTTGAAAAGGAAAATACTGGTCAGTGGCACTCCTGGCTATAATGATGAGATCATAGCAGAAGGAAACAGTTATTGTTTTGTCGCTGGTGAAGGAACCAGAAGAAGGTGCCAAAAGGTGATAAAAGTCTCAGCACTAGCCAATTACAAGAGTACTAACTTTTCATGCCCCAAGACAGCAAGAGCAATGTAGCACGGGCCAACACCTTCAGCAGACGAAGTACCATTGCCTCAAAGCCAGGAGAGCTTTGGCCACAGATACCAGTCAGAAAAGTTACACCACGCCAGCAAGCAGCAGTTCAAAGTTACACAAGGTGTGACTGATGCTGTGTGGTACTTCTAGCTGAATACTGGCAGGAAACCACTGTTTCCTTCATAAACTCTGATGTGTTTTTGCTGATGCCAGTGAACAATTTCCTCTTATAAAGAAACTACGCCTTTCACCATTTCCCTTGGCAAAGCCAACTTCTAACAGTTTGGGATTAGAAGGTGGCTTTTTTTCTTGAGGACGTGTAATTTTTATGTTTGTCCTTACTGGGACCTTCAAACCATTCTCTGAAATATCTGGTACTGGCCACTAGCTTTGTTTACTTGTGTTGTTTGCTTTTTCTTCCCAAGGAAGCATGAAGACAGCTTTTCTCCCCCATAACGGATGCAGCTGAATTTCCCTCATTTGAGGAAATTGCAGAGATTAACAAATGTGGAGGACGAAAGATGAATCTCACTTGGGCAAATCTGCTGCTTTGATTGTGGCAGACCCAGTCCCTAACTAATGGGAATGCTTATGTTATGTTACAGCTTTCAGAATAAAAATTAGACATGGCTTATTATACAAGTGCACTATACATACTGTGTGCACACACATGCATGTGAATGCACATGCCTGTGCCATTTGTTTACATACTAAACAGGTTGTGCGCTCCTCCCATGCTCTGTTTCAAAATTTAATTATTCATCGGTGTTCATTGTGGAAATAAACGGTGAGAGAAGATTTTCTTCCCTGTTGATGAATGAATGTGCTCAGATTGTGATACTGCCATTACCATTTTCTATATAGAAATAAAAGCCTTCTTAATCCTGGTGTCTTTTACCAGAGTCAAAGCAACAAAACTAGCAGAAACCAGTTTGTGGACATCCTGATTTCTGACATACTAGGGCTTTTTCTTCAGTTTTGCCTGAATATGTTCTTAAAACACGTAAATGAAACAAAAAAACCCAACATCAAAGCCCCAAAGCCAATCCAAACCACACTTTCATCATTTGAAAGGAGCATCCATATAGGAAGCTATATTGGTACAGCTGAGTAATTCCCTATCACGTATTGATGTAGCTTTTTCATGTTGACCAGTCTGAACAAATACAGAAAATGAACTTTCCCTGGGCATGGGTGGGTTTCTGTTCCCTACTGAAGAACAAAATCTTCATCAAAAATAGTAAGAATAACATTGAAACAACTCTTTCAAAACTTCTGCAACTTCTGTTGAGGGCTACAATTTTGCAATATAATCTGATGCATGGCTTTTTTTGCTGTACTATGTCACCAGTTTTATGGGAATTGTTTAGATTTCTGAAAAACATAAAGGAAATGAATGCTGGAATTGTGAATCTTTTATAACTACTGTATTCATGTAGAGATTCCAAGTGGCACTGAATTATACTTACTCAATTTAATTTATACAGAGTATGCAGCTAGTGAGAGTGAGAATATCACATCAATAGCATGAGAGACAAATGGCAACGTAACCAATTTTGAATTGTTGGCAGATGGAGAGAACATTGACATTATAATGTCTTTTTGCTTTGCAATGACCTATAAACAGAATATAAAGGGAAGCACAAACAGTACTCTTCTTGCACTCTACTCCTCTCCTTTAGTCTGATGATCAACCTAACATCTGCCCCCTGCAGTGATATAAAAAATTCTTGACATGACAAGATTCTTGGCATTGGCATCATTCTTTTTTAAAACCACAGAAATGTTTCTAAAAGCTTTTGAAAATGCACCTCCCAAGACACAATTTACAATGCACAAGCAGGCTTTTGTGACCAGGGTGCTTTGAAAGCAATTGAATCCAGGTTTGCTGAATGGTATTGCAGTGAAAGTTCCATAATTCGTACATAAATGAACGGTTTACATGCCTGCTTATAAGTGCATAGGATAAAAAGGGCCCTCACCAACGACCAACTACAGCTTTGTGCAAATTCACATAAATGACTGAGGTAAGTATGGAAAATTTATCCCCAGAACAAATAAGAACCATCCAACAAGTAATACATAGTTTTCAAGTTCTACTTCATATTTTACTAATATCATATTAGTGCTGTCAGCTTTATTTGTATATCTGCTTACTCTGTCCACTGGAAAGGAATTGCTTAGTTTGGGGAAAACAAGCCCTAGCAATATGATGTTATTTTCTTTGTTGGTTAAACAGGGGCAGAGCTCTGCTATATTTGTTTCCTCCTTTTTCTCAGGAACTTTGGCATTCCTATTTCTCAGCAGTTCATTACTTACAGTGACAGTGACGGTACAGTACAACCCAAGTTCTGGCTCAGTGAATCCCTTAGTCTAACCTGCATCTCTGGCCTTGCGACCAGCAACACGATTTTCTTGCATTCTTCACTGGAGAGCAATGCCACTGCCTCTTCCCGATTCTGGACATCTTGGCCATTTATCTAGAAAACAAATGAAAGTAGCACATTAGCTTCTATTTCCACAAAGCAACACACAATAAAGGGCAGATATCAGCTCATTTGTGCTGAATGTATGGACAATGAAACTCGCGCAATGGGCTCATCTTCAGCCCCTCAGTGGTAAGTGCCTTCACTCAATTATGCGCTTACTGTAAGAGCCGTATCGATCGTTGAAGGATGGCGGACATCAGAGGAAGCAGTTATGTTCATAAATGTCCAACCTGCGCCCTGGTAACATACATCTAGCAACACAATTAACCAGCCCCTGACAGGTGACGTTCATCTTTCTCCGTTCAGAGTAATGGAAGTGTCACTCTGAGATAATAGTGCTGGTGGAAGCAAGACTGGTAATGCTACAGCTGAAATCAGTCTCACTGTATGCTGGTAGAGAGCCAATTAGAGAGCTACAGCATTATCTCTCACCAGGCAATACTTACAGGCCACTGCTTATTGCTACTCTGTTTAATCATTTCATATTTGTGTGGACAGCTTAGTATCCAGAACCACACAAAACATATGTATCCCCCTTACAAGGGGCTAATCAAAATAAACGTGGTTCTCCATTGAGAACGTGCTTTTCTCGCTGCTTTTCTCCTATGCTGTCACCTCATTAGAACAGCCACATCCATGACTTTGTGGTAACAAACACACACATTTGCATCGTCCAAACCTTTTATTGAGAGATTCAAATAGATATCCTATTTTCCAGGCATATTTGGCTTTGTCCAATTCACTGCACAAGAGGTGGATTATTCTCATTGTGGCAATGAAAAAAACAATACTTGATCCATTTGAAAATGAGTGAAAACAAAACTGGAAGACAGAAAGATCTGAATATTTGGGGTAAAAAAAAATCTTGTAAGGGTTTGATTCCAAAGTAAAAGGAACACCCTGGTCGAAAAGACAAAGTTGCATTTCTGCACATCTGTTTGGCCTGAAAGCTTTGACTCAGTTTTAATTCACATCAGAGAAAACCCCAGTGTACCCTGATTATCTAACCAGCAATAAATAAGATGTCTGAGATCCTTAGAAGCTTACATGAAGGGACAGCTGTGGTCTGTGGGAGACCAGAGAACCACTTGGTAATGCAGAGCTGCCCTAACCTGAAAAGCAGAGATGCAGCTATGGAGGTGCAGGAGCAGATCTCCAGCCTGCGCAAAGAACCCCCAGCCTCGGTGATGACTCCCGTCAGCTGAGCAAACGCCCCTGTCACGGGTGACGACCCGAACTTCAGCCTGCCCCACGGCATCTCCACTCCACTGGCAGCAGAAGTTTAGGCAAGTCTCACCATGACTGTCCTTATAAAACCTTTCCCTTGACTTTGTAACATTTCATGTAAAATACTCAGGCTGTTCTCAGGTGCTTAAGGAGACGGTGAAGGTGGCAGGAGAAGTGTGAGGTTTGTGAGAATGAGAAGGGGACAGTTTCAGCCTCAAAAATGTGAGGAAATCTGCTGTAATTTTGTGAGAAATATACAAAACCTAGCGTCCCTCCCAGCCCTAATCAATGCCATCCACCACCCACAGAAAATGTTCCCATGCTCAAGGATCCGGCTCTCTCCCAGCCTCAGTGTAATCCCCCTGTAATGGCACTGTCACCTTCTATTTCTCTGAGTTATCTCATCAATAAGAATAGATAGAGGGTCAATGTGTTTTCAGATATGAAAGTAAACCCCACATAACTCTCTGGGTGTTAACTTTAATGATCAAACTCATACCTATATATCAGCACTGACATTAAAGTAATGCTCCAGTCTACAAAAGGACAGCAGAATTATCTATGCTTCTCTCTCACCCCAGAGTCTTTACTCACAATTGAAATGAATTTCATTAGGAACTGCAGAATATTTGCCTGAACTGCTGTTGGCTCTCCACCTCACCCAGAAATTTTAGAAAGCAAGGAAAGGAGCAGAAAACCGACGTACCCTCTACTTCCATATTTTGAAATGCATGGAGTAGGAATGAAAGTTGTTTCTACTTGGTCGAATAAACCAGGTTTTTTTCTGATATTTGAAAGTTAAAAATATCATTATATCCTGTTTGCTTTCTTCAGTAGGTATTTTAGAGAAAGACACAGAAGGCAGTGCACTGACTTTTCCACTCCTAGCTGCACCCCATGATTTTGGCCCGTCACTCCAAGTACCACCAAGGAGCTCACTGCCCTTGTACTGTGGCATCTGTGTCTTCTGGGAGAGGGAACACCACCCATCCTGTGAACGTTTTCACATTCCCAAGCACACAGAGAATAAACCAGCAGCCCCTGAGTGAGTCCTGACATTAAAATGTAACTTCTTATTTCCTTTCCAAAAGATGGGCTACTTTGGGAAGCAGCTCGTAGACTCTCTTCTATTAGCTAGACGCCCAAAGCTGATACCAGGGTAAGAGATACAGGTACAGGTTTCAGCAAAGACATTTCCTGCAGAAATGGAAAGACTGGAGTGAAGGAACAGGCTGATCTTGTGACAACCTGAAAGCTCACATGCCTAAATTAATGTAGGGCAATTACAGTACTGGTTACAGAAAAGTGACTTGTCACACCAGGAGCTACTTCTAGGGCTTCAGTGAAAAAAGGTCAAAATACAAAGGAAATCCACTGGGAACCAGAACTAAAATGCTAGACTACAGCAAAATATTTCCAGTGTACTGATTTTTGGTAGCTGTTTTGTTATGTTGTCACTAGGGCAAAAAACGTACTGCCAGCTGAAAACAGAAACCCACTGCCATTCTAGCTATTTCCCTCTGTGTACAGGCACACTGCCCTCCTCCAGAGCCAGTAGCCAGGCACCCTCACGCACAGGGGCTATGCTGTACCACACAAACCTATCTTCAGGGCAGCTCCTTAAATGAGAGGATCAATAGAAATGAAGTGGAAAAAAAAAGCCAAGATGGTGGATTAGAAATGAACTCAGAAAAGCGATGTTTTATTGGTGGAGGAAAGAAATATTAACAAAAGCCTAATGAATCCCCCTCCCAAAGTACGTTCAGGATCATCCTTCACTAACAGCACATCTTTTGTATGAAAACTCTTACCATCTATGCTCAGCACAAGCGAGTTTTACCCACATTTATGTGATCACTGAATGATCAGCAAGTCTCTGACACCCATATTTATGTCTGCAAGATCCCTGTTTAGAATGTGACACCGAGACATACACAGTGGAAATGAGATTTGCTAATAAATACGGCAAAAAAAGACATGGGACATAAGGGCACGAGTCAGAACGAGTTTGTCATTCTCATTTTTCAGTACAAGCACTCTCGCTCCCAGCCATTGTGTTAAAAAACAGACAGACATGGATTTTCTCATCGATCACAGTAACAAAGAGAATACCTTCCCTCATTAACAGTCCACAGAGAAGACAGCACTGTGCATTTGTCTGAAGAAAGAGTTTAAGGAAGAGTCTATTGTCACATACTTGCAAAATGCGGTCTCCTTCACGGATCCGGCCATCTCTGGCAGCAATGCTGTTTGGATCAACCTGCACAAGACAATATCCAGTCACTGAACATGGGAAGATTTTTACTGGAAATGGTAACAGCTGCACAATTTCACAATTTGAAGAAGTAGCATTTTTACTCTGTACAGAGGCAATCTGAAGTTTCTTTTAGAGCCGTATGAACTCAACAGTTCTTTAACTAATCATATAAGCTTGCTTGAGATAAAAGCCTAAAGACAGAAAGGGTTGGGAGCATATGATTTTCAGGTTAATACTTTCCTATGCCACCATCAGGCATTAATCTTCAGCTGTCAGAGCACTAAGATTTAATGACAGAGTCCCTCTTCTCTGGAAGTTCACTATGGACTGAGGTGCTTCTGCAGCAGCTGATACCTCTATAGAAGAGGGCCTGTCTTTGGGAAAAGAGCAGGTTTATTTTTCTTTCATGGGAACATATACTATTACATCATTATCTCAGTTATCAATCTGTTATTTCCTCTGGAATTTTGCAGCTCACAAGGAAATAGCAAAAAACCCCAAAGGATCCATATTGGATAGATCACTCACAGGTACTGTATGTCATTCCTGGTCCGAGTCAGTTAATTTTAAGTTAGTTTAACCTAAACAGATGTTTAGGGCTCCATTAACAGTGTATCAAAGTCACGACAGCTCATCCCTGAGCAATGACCTACTGTTCATTGCAGGGCAATTCAATCTATCACCTTTTACTTGATGGTTATCGTAAATCATTTATTTTGCCTTGTCATGCCATAAGCTATTTTTTCAAACCAATCATTTGAATTGAGCATTTGGTTTGCAGGTTACAGCCTCTACAGCTGTTAGATATTTTCTTCTTGTGCATTGTCATAGGAAAAAAAATGTTCTGAAGTGCTTAATCAAGTACAAAAGACAATATAATTACATTCACTTAAAAAGGTCTGAGAAATTTCTACCATGTAGGAAAACCACCACATCTGAGAAACAATCTTGGAGTGTATTAAGAGATTCCTGCACTTTCTTTGTCATCACAAGGTCAAACAGACTTTAACAGTAGCACTTATACAACTGGTGGAAGACTTATTCTTGGGTAGTTTTATATTATATCCCTCATTCTTGTTCCAAGGCTGTGATTTTCACCTTGTTTGATATTGCTGCTGGCCTGTAAATGAGCAATCTTGCCTTCCTCCTCATTCACTCATATGGAGGAGAAGTCTCTCTACTCATCCTCTCTGTACATGAGCTTCACTCAAAATTTAGAATCATAGAATGATCTGGGTTGGAAGGGACATCATAGATCACCTAGAGCCAAGCTCCTGCCATGGGCAGGGACACCTTCCACTAGACCATCTTGCTCAAAGCCCCATCTGACCTGGCCTTGAACACTTCCAGGAAGGGGGCATCCACAACTTCTCTAGGCAACCTGTTCCAGTGTTTCATCACCCTCACGGTGAAGAATTTCTTTCTTATATCTAATCTAAATCTACCCTTTTTCAGTTTAAAGCCATTACCCCTTGTCCTGTCACTACATGCCCTTGTAAAAAGTCCCTCTCTGGCTCCCTTGTAGGTTCCCTTCAGGTACTGGAATGCTGCTATAAGGTCTCCCTGGAGCCTCCTCCAGGCTGAACAGCTCCAACTGTCTCAGCCTGCCCCCACAGCAGAGGTGTTTGAGCCCTTGGATCACTTTTGTGGCCCTCCTCTGGACCCGCTCCAACAGGTCCATGTCTGTCCTGTGCTGGGGGCTCCAGAGCTGGGCGCAGGACTTCAGGTGAGGTCTCACCAGAGCAGAGCAGAGGGGCAGAATCACCTCCCTTGACCTGCTGGCCACGCTGCTTTTGATTCAGCTCAGGGTACAGTTGGCGTTCTGGGCTGCGAGCGCACACTGCTGGGTTAAGCTGAGTTTCTCATCAACCAGCACCCCCAAGTCTTTCTCCTCAGGGCTGTTCTCAATCCATTCTCTGTCCAGCCTGTATTTGTGCTTGGGATTCCCCTGACTCATGTGCGGAACCTGGCACTGGGCCTTGCTGAATTTCACGAGGTTCGCACAGGCCCACCTCTCAAGCCTGTCAAGGTCCCTCTGGATGGTATCCCTTCTCTCCAGGGTATCGACCGCACCACACAGCTTGGTGTTGTCGGAAAACTTGCTGAGGATGCACTCGATCCTGCTGTCTATGTCGCTGACAACAATGCCCAAAGAATCATGGAGTATCTTGAGTTGGAAGAGACCCATAAGGATCGAGTCCAACTTCCTGCTCCTCATAGGACTACCTAAAACTAAACCGTATAACTAAGAGCATCGTCCAGATGCTCCTTGAACTCTGACATGCTTGGTGTCGTGATCACTCCACTGGGGAGCCTGTTCCAGTGACCAGCCACCAGTTGAGTTGAGAACTTTTTCCTGATGTCCAAATTTGCTTCAACATGTCACAAAAGTGACAAACTGGGAACACAGTTCACACAGAACAATCACCAGTGAGCTTGGACTCACAAGAGTTCTGCTTTATCCAGAGAAACACCCCTCTGAAATGGCTGGAGACTCAAAGGCAGCTAGTGTTCCGGGAAGTCTTGCGGACTGACCCTGTGAAATACTAACACCCTGTGGTATGTGCCGGGTGCCATGTTTTCCTGGCAAAGTCAATAAAAAACTGAGGCTTCACCCCACCTCATTATCTGGTATTCTGTTTTTTCGCTGGCAAAAAAATAATTATTAGGATAGATCAGTCTTTCTGACATATTCCTCTCCTAAGCTACTCTCTCCACCCGCTTGTGGTATGTCTGTGTATGCCACAACTGTAACAAAACCACAGATTACTGAGGCTGTAACAAAAAAGATTACTGAGGCTGTGGTGCAGGGAGAATGTAAGCAGGGTGTGGAGGTGTTTTTCTCCTTAAAAACTCTGCCTGATTTCCATCATAAGGGCAGATTTCTTTCAAAATTCAAACCATGCTCAGACTGTTTTGTACTTCCCTAACTATGATGTTGTAGTCAAAAGCATTCAGACTAAGGAAGCTCACTAGTAATAATTACACTACTTGGGCAACATACTTTAAACTGATAATCTAAATGAATTGCAAGTGACACGTGCTGGCTGATGGCCGACACTTCTGCACTCTGGTCTCAGAACACTTGCTTTTACATTCCCTGGCACGTTCAGCCCTCCACCATGAGCATCTCCCACGCTCTTCCCCACTGCCACGTTCTTACCTCGCTGACATAGATACCCGTGTCCTCCTCATCATCGGTTCTGTAGCACACAGTCAGCCCCAGCTTCTCCTGACTGCTAATGCGGCACAGCTCCACCTCCTACAAGAAAACACATAGGCTCATCTGGTGGCTTCTGCCAAGGGTTGAAGAAATTGTGTAGCACAAGGGAGCACCAAGCTGCTGACATACTCATACTGTAGGATATACTCCTACTCATACTGTATGACCTATTCACACTGCCCAGTCTCAAGACACAGTATTTTGTGTGCTTCTTTAAGAGGGAAAATATTCTCTGAATAAAGAAGGAAATCCTAGTACACTGCAGGTTCAAGCTATATAGAAACAGTTCACTAAGACATGCCAAACTTCGAGAAATACGACCGTGCATTGATTTTGCAGTTTTTTTGCTTTTGGATAATAGAAGCTGACTTACAGTATATTACATAGTCATTTTAGTCCTATCACACCAACTATTGATTTATAGGATATAAGACAGCCTGGCTACACATCAATCGATCCATCACACAAGTGCCACTCCCTTCCAACAGCACTGCAAGCTGTAAAGCAAAAACACAGCCCTCCATTAATAGCATAATTCCTTCCCTGGCCAGTTTAGTGTCATAGCTTCATTGCAGAAGCTGTTAGATTATAGTAGGATGCTTCAAGGAATCTCCTGTGGAGCTGCACAGCCGTGGTATCTTCCTCAATTGTGAGATGATGCAGAAAAAACATATTTTTAGTGCCAGATGTCCCAGCAGTGGCATCTTATGAAAATTGCAAGTTTTAGGGCAGATGGCGTAGTGATAACTACTACATACACCCATCTGAGTTAAGCATCTTTAGGGTTTCACAGGGGAATCATTCACAAAAACGCAAAGCTGCACTTAGTTTGAACACTGTGAAGCAAATAATTGTAATAAAGCATGACGAATCCAGTAACGCAGAGTATTAGCTTGGTCGCAAATGGAAAACTTCAGTTGATATATGCATTTAAAGGGAGTCTGCAGGTGACATTTGGAGCTTAACAGCTTCTGCTTCTCATGCCTGCACAAAAAAATGAGACAAACCCACACTTCAGTTCTCAGTCTGTGATACAGAACTTGTTCCTCCTCATCTCCAGAGATGTCACGCAGATTAATCTGTAAACAGCCACAGGGCACACAGCAGTGAGGGCTCACTACTGAGTCCGATCGAGTTGTGGGGACTAGGCGTCGAAATACCACAACTTTCAGAAAAACCCACAGTTCACACGCATGGGTTAGCTGGTGAACCCTGTGCCATTTTCATTTCAGCTGAAGATCTTTCACGAAGCGCACTGCTATGGCTCGCTCCCCTGCACCCTCACCAACCTACACATTTACATGGGTTCAGTACCTGCATAAACCCTATACGCCTCTCCCTGGACTTTGGACATTCAGTGTCTTAATGAAAACTAAGAAAATGTAGAAAACACCGCAAAACCTGTAGTATTCTTTAATTTTTCTTAAATACGGCAGGAGTTTTAAATAGGGTGGTAAGAAGTGGAATGAGTCACCAGTACACATTTCAAACCCACTACACTGGGTTTGAAAGAAGAAACACGGGACTGTGTTTTATCAGGGAAGAGAATTGCAGTGACCTGATTTTGGCACTGGGAGCAAAAGTATGCGTGTTGGAGGGAGGCCTATTCAAAACCCATAATAATTGATGCTTCCAGAGGGAAAGAACACTTGACTAGAACTGTAATATAAGGGAGAAATTACAGTAACAAAACGGCTTCAATTACAGCAACAAGGTATACTTTTAAGGAATAAAGAAGCTTGCAGTCCCTTGGAGGCCTATAAGGAAGCCTAAACACACCATAAAGGACTGAGACTGGGACCTTTAAATCAAGGCAAATGCGGAGCTGTGCACAAGCTGAAATCCATTGACTTTCATTGTCCTGCCAGCACAACCTCCTGTCTCCCCATGCTGAGGCTGGACAGGGGCCCCAAGGACTGCTCTGAACATAATTTCTTCAGCTGGGAATGACCTTGAAGTTCTTGTGGATGATTTGTCTCAAATTGTTACTACAAATCTGTACGGATGTTTCGGGCGGCAAACAAATCCTTTCAGTGTGCTGGCTCAATGAGCAGAACAATTTAACCATTTAGGGTATGAAAGAGCAAAGGAAAATGAGGATGACCCTAGAGGCTCCATCCTGGGAGCCCAAGAGGTTTGTTAAAACTGTCTCTGGGAGTCAGCTGACGACAAATGTCAGTGACTGATATCCTCTGACTGGGATGCACCAGCCCTGGCTGCACATAGTGCTCGAGTTGCCACAGCTTTCATTTCTCTGCCCAGTAGCAGAGCTTAGAGCCGAGATCTGTAATCGGTACTCTTGGGACTACCTCTTTCCTAAATGACTGCATGGGATGCAGTCTGATGACTGTGCATGGCTGTGGCCACTTAGAAGCCGTAGATACCTACGACTGAGATACTGGTACTCAGTGTTAAATGCGCAATAAGCATTTTATGGTTTTCAGTCTAGACTCAAGTACATACTCAAGTGAACTCGAGTGATAATCTCATTCAGTATGAGAGAGGCGTTGGATGAGTTCTCTTGCTTTGCATTGGAAGTCATTCCAGATAGCTGCCTTTTTCCCACTGCACATCTGCACTACTAACCTCACGGCATCTTCTTTCTTACAGAAAACACGATACATCCTGGTCACATTTAAACAAATCAGTGTTGACAAAAGCATCTTTGAAAAATTTAAAAACATTCTGTGTAAAATATTCAATCATCTCTCAGAGCAAAGGCCCACAAGTCTGATCTTTATACAACAAGCACATCTGAAACAACTTCAATAGAAGAGCAGCAATTGAGACAGTTGGGAACCTGGACCATCAAGGTCAAATGCATTTGACATTGCATTTTGCAACAGATGCTTTTTAGTGTTTTTTTTTCCCAACTGGTCCTTAACAGAAGAAACAATAAGTTTGGCAGCAGTAATGAATTTGTAAGAATGTAATTTACTTCTCTGAAATCCCTTTAGATACATGCACAAACACACATATAGTTGCTTTCTCTTTGGGTTTTGTGTGTGTGTACACGTAGGGACTGAACTGACAGTCTTCAAAATTCAGCATTTTAAAAAGCATCGAGAAACAATATTTGGAGATTCTTGAAGTGTGGTGACAGACAGATGGTGGAAGGAGAGGGACCGAAGAGAGAGCTCGGGAGATGACAGCCTCCTCCTCTTTTGGGCACTCGGGGGGCAGCCGCCTCTCAACATGAAGAGTATTCTGCTGCCAATGACAGAAATCAATGCCAAATTGCTAAATCGTTGACTTGCTGCTTCTTTTCTCTGTGTGGGCAGAACAATAATTCAGTGCATTGTCACAGTGAAGACAATACTTTAAATTGTTTTGCCATAAATTATTTGGTTAAAAGATAGACATGGAAATTAGAATAAGGACTATGCTGTCTTGAAAGACTGGGATGGAAATTTCCAAGGTAGCTCTTTTCTTCACACATAGAAAAGACAGCGAAGGGGTGTAGGTCATGCTCCTGAAGGACTGCTTATACTGGTCACCCTCTAAAGTAATGGAGTAGTGGCTGTAGCCTCTGGCTCCCAGTTAAAGGCCGTCACTCACTTCAGTGATGGAAAACCAGTTCACAGGCTGTCAGCCTCAGGAGACATAAGACCAAACAAGGAGCTGTCACGTCTTTGGGGAGGGAAGGCTAGGTTAATGCTGTCATTTCTTTCAAGCGGTAGAAAAGTAGATTATGAATGTCATCAGCTGGGCTGGTGGCTTTCTAGAATTGCTGAAAATAGGTTAAGAGCTATTAAAGGAGACCTTGTAAAAGTTGGCATCAGTCTGCAGTTATAGTGTGTCTTTCTACTAAAAGCTAGATTACAAAGAGTAAAGCTGATGGTCTGTTAGAAAACAGACCATGAACCCTTCAGTGACTGTTCTTAAACAGTGTTTTTTGGGGCAAAAGGAGCCCTGAACTCTTCACATTTTCCTTCCACACACTGGAAAACAGACTACAGCCTAAAAGGGAAGTTGGTAAGGTTTCTTCTCGCTGCACCCAGAAGATGTTGACAAGAGTTACTTGTCTGATGACCCTGTGCTGGAATAACTGCACATGTGGAAAGCTTACTCTGCCCCATTTTTCTTTGCTGACCACTCCGCCACTGGTCTCTACTAAGCCACACACAGCTTTTAATCCTTCCCCTACTTTCTGTCAGGATTAGTCAGGATTACTTTCTGTCATGCCTACAAATATCTGCAGGGTGGGTGTCAGGAGGATGGGGCCAAGCTCTTTTCAGTGGTGCCCAGTGACAGGACAAGGGGTAATGGGCACAAACTGAGGCACAGGAAGTTCCGTCTGAACATGAGGAGGAACTTCTTCTCTCTGAGGGTGACGGAGCACTGGAACAGGCTGCCCAGGGAGGTTGTGGAGTCTCCTTCTCTGGAGATATTCAAGACCCGCCTGGACAAGGTCCTGTGCAGCCTGCTGTAGGTGACCCTGCTTCGGCGGGGGGGTTGGACTAGATGACCCACAGAGGTCCCTTCCAACCCCTACTATTCTGTGATTCTGTGATTCTGTGATTAGGTACTCCCTGTTCAACACTGTTCAACCCATTTATCGTGTGGCTGAGCTCTGCTGCTGCCTCGTCACCACCTGTCACCCTCTGTCATCTCCATTTGAACCATCACATCCTGGAATGCCTTCTGTCCTCATCTTTGAAGCCCTTCTGAGTTCACTCTTTCCCAAAGCAACCACTCACCCATATACACAGACTACAGTCTCATTCACCCTTTTCTCCCATTTTCCCCCAAATACTTCCATTCTCAGTAAGTGCCTGCATCCACAGAGCCCCTGCATCACCTTCCTTTCACTCTCACCTTATAACCCATCCTGTTATCTCACCTATAGAAATCTGTAAAGAAATTACTGCCTGGTAAGCAGGAAGTCCCATCTACTGAAGTGCCTGCTTCACTGTGTATGAACCATGCACAGCCGGGCAATAGCAAAATAACCCATTATTGCTGTCATTTTGTTCTCCTTCCTCTCTCTCATCCTCCGATCCTTCATGTTGCCTTCTCACACTTCTGCGCAATGAGAAGAAATTTTTATATGGATCGGAAATAAGGCAAACAAGAAATTAGAGCTCAGTACTAATTAGTTGTGATAAACAGCAAGCTACCCTCTTGCCAAGGCCCACAGAAGCCCGTACAAGGACTTCCAGTGTTTGAAGGCAACTAGGTGGCTTTGAAGCTCAGAATAAACGTGATATCTGATGTGTTCCTTGCCCGGGAACTGCCAGTGAATACGCGGGTTCAGGGAATCCAAGATGCTCTCTGTGATAACACTATTTTTGTTGAATCTGATCTAGTATATTCACAGAATGAGCAAAGTCATTGAATTCTTTCCATAGAACTGTAACTCTCAGGCTGCTTTACTGCAATGGAGGTTTAAGAAGAATAACAGTGCCTCAGCTCTAAAGGGTTTAGAGTCCTGTTGCTGGACACTATAATATTGTCTTCTCTCGTCCTATGTCCATTTTTCATTTCTGTCCACCATGATTTACTGGCTGTGAAATGCATTATGAATAGTTTACTATATTTACTGTAGACTAGTGTAACTAAAAAAAGTTAATCAACTATTTAACATGATACCATAGTACAACAAAGGTAAACTCTACACTTGACTACCTCATGCCCAAACACGATGTCGTAGGACTGGAAGTCTCCTGAGACTACGCTGACAAGAAAATTTGTCGATCCCCTTTGCAAATTATTTGTATATGGAAACACACTGACCCATTTCTGGAATGGAAACCTTGAATACGGAAACCTTAAAAAAGGCTATCACTGCAAATGACAGAGGGTGAACTTGTTGATACACATAACTGGCTGCAAGACCAAGAAATGTAAATTTTCTGAAAAATCACTGGGTGTATTTTAATTACTTGGTATATGTTTGAGGTTCTTCCCTGGATGATGCTCTGTACTGAGGGAGGGAAATTTCCCTACCTTCTCAAGTTCATCATAATTTTGTGAAAAATTAGTAAGATCTTGCCTCATAAGACAGTTCTTTAGCAGGTTTCCAGAAGTTTTCTGCCTTTAACTACCTAATCCCTGTTCAGTTGTAACTGCTTTGGTGCAGCCACCTCATGTGACTTTTTGTAACTTGTTTTCCTTACCTATAATAAGCAGAAAACAATGCAAACAACACAAGAGTAGCAAGACATAAAAGAATAAATGATTACTGAGTGTTTGAAAGGCACTGTAGAAATATTATAAACTCTCTACTTCCCTCCAATATTCCCCATCTGCCTTTACAGCAATTGTTGCACACCTCTAAAAGGACCAAGAGAGACTATCAAAATTGTAATAGCTATTGAGTTCCCTTCACCTGTACATTATATCAGAGTAATGGGTCCCATGAACTCTGGTAACACCATTAGAAGGGACAGCACGGAATCAAAACACAACAGTATTTTTCCGAAATGGACGGTGTGTGACCATTTCAGTTAACATTTAAGTCCTCATTACAATGAGAAAGTCATCTCACCATCAAGACATAGTCAAATACCAAATTAATTATAACTAGCGTTACTCTCCAGTGTAACAGAACCTGTGATTCATACTGCAGGGTTCGTATTTTTTGTGAAATGGTAAGATAGAGGATCCTCAACATGTTCTGTTTATGATACGGTTAACTATTTAATTTCTGAGCATTAACTAGCATCTACCTTGTCCCATTTAACGCCATTATCTTTAAAAGAAAAGAATGCCAGCTTTTCATGCTGGTTATGTATCCGTATAGTCCAGCCCATAAAACCAAACCACTGTGCTTTCTTCCCTCTCCCCTTCAAACAACTCTCTTGAATGGGGGAAAAAAAAGACAGAAAGGAGAAGGGAAGTTTTGCTATTTACAAGTACGAAATCCCCAGGTTTTAAATTAGAGGCCAACTCAACAGTATATGTACAGCTTTCAGAAAAGGAAGTCACCACAGCGTACTGGAGCAGGATTCCTACTTCACTAGAAGAAAGATAAAAAGCTGCCAGTCTGGAAAAGTCCTCGTGTGGTGAAACAAACAATTCAATTCAGATATGCTTTATCTTCATCCTAAAATATATGAAAGAGCTGTATCTTGGCTCAGGTCCCTAAGGTGGCTGACAAATTCCATCTACAAAGCCCACAGTAACGTAATGTGTAATTCTATGTCAAACGAATTCAGAGAGAGGCAGTCTACGGAGATCTCTCTGGGTTCAGCAAATTTTCTGTACCATTGGATGATTATTAGTACCTCTTGGATCGAAACCAGATTGCAAATTGTTACTAGTTGCTATTATTGCAACATCAAGGAAAGAAAAATACAAAAAAATAAAATGTTATCTTCATAGCCACCCAGAACAATGCAGTTATCACCAATTAGTGAATTGCTGCCCATTGCTAAATAAGTGGCCATGGGCATATTCTGAAACTACCCCAGGTGTGAGCTGAAACACCTTTAGGTTCTACCCCTTTACGGACCATTATCAGGCAGAACTCCAAACGCTTTACGCAATTTACCTCATAGCTGGTATGACCTAAGAGTAGCAATTGCTACAATACACCAAGTTTTAGCTGACAGGTTTTATGATTATGCCCTTGTTTTCCCCAGTTTCTTTCATAAGCACTTGTAAAGCAGTGTCTTTGTGGTTGGCTAGTCATTTTGTGTTGTAGCCTTGACTGCCCTTTCAGAATAAATCAAGGCTTATTAATTACAATGAGTGGACCCAATATCCAATGATCCACGGTGGAGAAGTGTAGTATTTACCATAAATTTTAAGAAAAAGAGAAAACAAAACCAAAATAATAAAGCAAAATAAAAAAAGAGTAGTTACTTTTCTCTTTGCTTTTCCTTTTACCTGTAGCAATAGCTGAGAAGCTCTTTTAATGTTCATCTTGTTAATGGTATAATTGACAGAATGATTAACTGAATGAATGAAGCACAAAAGGCCAAGAACAGAGTACTTACAGAATAGTTCAATGAAGAATTAAGTGAGAGAGTGCATTAAGGTTGGACTTATTTTAATATACTGGTTATACTGAAAAAAAAATCCTCATCCATCTGAGGTAGTGTCACTCCTCTGAAGCATCAAACAGAAGTGCAACAGAGACTACAGGGACTAGACATACCTTAAAATTAAGACTCACTCTTCAGTTTCGTCTTGTTTCTGCATCTTTAAGGGTGAAAACAACCTCCCATTTACAGGCATAGCTGAATTTTGGCTGCTCTTCACACTCTCTGTCAGAGTTACTATAAGAAGGTTGTCCTGCAAAGTTAGATCAATTTTATCAGCTTCTTGCTAGTGGTTTCTGTAAATATGGAAACCAAGCAAAGCTTGCTCTTGGCCTCATAATTGTGTTTAGTAAACCCAATTCTGCAGTTCTTATCACTGGGAGTGATGTAAGCACCTGGATCATTATCAGGCAGAGCTCCAAATGACTGAGCATCCTCTCGCTAATCACATTCACTTTCTTGGTCTCTTCCTCCACATGACTGGAAGCATACATCTTTTCCAGGCTGCCAAATCACTGGTCATTTACATTGCTACCTTCCAGAATATTTAATCTTCATAATGCCGCACACCTGTCATCACTGGCAAGGAATTCTGCTCATGAAACAAAAATAAATAATGCAAACAGAACCAGACCTATCCCTTCACTTTTCTTACAGCAACAGTTCAATCTAATGAAGTCCTAGGAGGGTAGAGAGCTAACAGTGGAGCTACAAAAAAGAAAAATGCATCTCAAATTCAGAAGCGATGAGAACGGTATTACAAGTTACATAAAAAGTATATGTTGCAAATGAGTGCGGGTGTAAAACAGAGGAAACAAAAGCCTGGGTTTGCAACAAAAAAGCATCATCAGCAGCATAAATGGTGTTCTTTAGACTTCTTTTTATAACATCATTTATTTCACCTTTGAATTTGTACCATGCAGTAGGAGTTGTGACTGTCACGTACAAATGACCAGGGTATGTACAATGGGTAAGACTACACACTTAAAACAGATGCGTGGTGTTTCAAACAAGTATCACATTTCACCTTACCCAAATCATGTTTCCAGTGCTCTTCCCTAGGCTTTGTTCAGCTGTTATGTCTTTAACAAAGATCAGAAGTAATTTCAGGAAACTCAGAAAAAATATGTGTAAATCCTAGCATCAGTAGAAGCCATCACAACAATCTATTTTAAATATGATGAATTATTTTTTTCCTATGGGCTACCTATCTCTGATTAGATGAAGAGTCCGTGGAGCCTCCAATGTACATTTAACAAACTAATTTCCTTTTAAGGTAGACATTTTGTTTTCAGGCCTGGGGTGAATGTTAATTATTTAATTGCTTATTTGTGTATGCATGTGTCTGTGTGTGTGGAGCAGAGGTAGTGTGTGTGTGTGTAAATTTAAGTATATGTGTACATAGGTACATACAATGTGTGTGTATCGGTGTGTAAGTGCATGCCAGGCAGGTCAGTTACACTGCAGAGTCTCCCTTGGCCATCACCAAACAATTCAGTTAAGCACATGATTGCAACTCTTGAAAACACAGTGATAGGATACACACTTGTAAGGGGAAAGTGGAAGTGTCAGATGACCCCACAATTCACAGAACCAGAGCAGTGACATTTGCAGCCATCTCTGGAATCTACCTTTTAATGACAAACCATGCAGAAGACTAATTATTTATTAATAACTGCAAAAAGAGAGATGGCAGAAGGAAACAAGAATTTTCAGTTTGCTAGAAAAGCTCCTCTGTCATAAGCTAGATCAGTCAAACATAAAACCTCTGTCTCACTTTACCTCCACGTTAACTGCGTGTTTAGGGTGGGCTACTGTAAAGAAACAGCTCACAGGAGAGAGTACATCAAGGAAACACCTATCACTGCAGCTTTCTGAAGTGTACCAATAAAAAAAGATCAAAATTGCCTGGGATTCTGGGACTGTCAGACTGAAGGCAAATAATACTGCAAGCAAACAAAGGCTTCCTAGACCTGAGCATTACCCTACCACCACCAAGGGCTGTGCACTCTCGTCAAAGGGATTTTCCAGGAAATATGTTAATGTCTATGTCACACAGGCTAATTGTAGGCTATGTAGCAGCAGTATTCAGGATGAAACAGTGCAATGAAGCTGCCCCGCCCTTCACAGGTCACTGCAGGGTCCTACTGCATTCTTTTCACAACAAATGAACTTGTATTTAAATGTTTGTAGTAGATTTAATTCACAAACACTGGCCACTTCCACTGGAAAAAGAATGCTTCCATCAGAAACGCAAAGATCTTAACTCCTCTGGTACCTTCACCATGGAAGGGAACAAAGGTAACAAGTATTGCAGGGTTTAGCAGATTATAGTTCAGTTTTAGAACCCACTCTGTAAATGCCTATAGAGATTTGGTAGAGTTCAAGATTTCGCTTTTAAAGTGACTGACATTCTCAAGTTGTGAAAATAACCTAAAGAAATAAAATTCTTTTTTTCCCCGTCTCTAGCACTCCCAGTATGTCCTGTTATGCAGATTTTACATAGATAAGCACAGCCACAATGTACTCAGGGGCTATTTGGATGGAAATAGAAAACCTATGGAGCAAGACAGAGCCAGCCTCGATGTAAACAAGCTGGAACTGCTGGCAACTGTGCTATTACAAATAAAATTGCATTCCCCACTGTCTTCTCACTTATCAATTTTGACAGCAGACTGTCCTGACTTCTCATAAACAGCATCGAAAAGGACAAATCACATTGGGTGTCAGATTTGCCAGAATGGATTTGGTTGGTAGCTTACCACAAAGAAACAGAGGGTTATCTCCATTCTGCATGGTGGGGAAAAACAATGCTCCACCCGAGGGGTGGGGGCTCTACCTTATAGGCTAAAGTCTCATTTAATCCTCATTTTTTTAAAGTCTGGTTTAGATTTAAGAACCTCTGACACAAGATTTGTTTACATCAAAGCAGAAAGGAAAAATATCAGCAAGCATTTCTCAAATGCATAATCCAAAAGGAAATACAACATAGTATGAGAAATATTTAAAAACAAAATCACTTTCCTGCTGATCCCTGCTTTATAGCTACCCTTATAGCCACATGCTGCTTTGTGACCAGACAAAGAATGCTCTGGGACAGCAGGATGCTGTAGACAATGATACCAGGAAAGACAGAAAGACAGAAAGAAAGACAGAAGGAAGGAAGAGAGGGAGGGTAGTAGTTGAAAAAAACCCAGAATTAATATGCTGACATACAGGCACCTATTAATAAAATATCATCTTGCACCTGTGGGAGCAGAATTTGGCCCTGCAGCTGATGAATCCTTTGATAATAAAGAAGCTCCATCAGATATGGGTATTCACTCTCTCCTTGCAGCTCCGGAAAGAAAATTTTTGGTGCGCACAACACTTCTGTGTAGGAAATCAAACCACGGACTAAGTTAAGGCATGGCAAGCCTGCCAGTACATATTCCGCAGTCTGATGTGTGATGATCAGTAGCGGTCTGATGGCTGTGAGTGGGAGGAGGAAGACACCCAAGCATCAGCTGAGGCTCCCGATGGGTGAGGATGGGGGGTGGACAACAGCCGGGGAGCAGATGGGGGAACGAGTTGGGCTGAACGATGGAGCTGGACTGTGAAGGTGAGAAACCTTTGATCACTGCGCTGTGAACAAATTCAGCGTTGCAATGGGAAGTAGGGTCTAAGCATATGGGGATGAGATAAACAGAACTTTAAGTTCTGTGGTCCTCACAGACTTGATGTGGCCTTTCTGACTTGCTTTTAAAGGATGTTTTAAGCCTTGAGCTTAAAGACTCATGGTGAACTTTACAGTGAGGGTATCTCATAAGGAAGTGAGAGGGAAAAAAAAAATCCTTTACAGATTACAGGCTTCCCAGCTGCAGAAGGTTCAACAGCTGCAGGAAGTCCCAAACATCCACTCGAACCTGAGTTTTCCCCCTTAGCCAGCATGTATAATACCAAATATTCAGATCCCTGTCAAAAGATAAATCCAAAAATCAACCCTTATGGGAAGTATTAAACATAAGTACCCTAAATGCTATTAAAAAACCATTTTTTTCCCTATTGTCTGGATGTTCACACTTACTGGAAAGTAAAATGTGCTCAGCATACTTAGTTATTTCAAACAAGACACGGTCTTACTTTTCTCCCTAATTCTTCTACCTCCCTATATATTCTTTTTAATTCTGTTCTTTCCCTGTGCTGCAGTACAAATGCTAATTTATTAGAAGCACTTCACTATATACATATATTCTCCTATGTTATATATGCATATATATGTTTTCACCTGCTTGAGACCCAACACCCCTTCTGGTATGTTCTGTACTTGAGAAAACCATGAATTCTTGCTCTCTGAGGAGAGATCCATGATGAATTGTTTAAATATAGTATTTCTCAGCAGTCAGCTTTGGTCCTCAGTTTTGGTCTTTCACTCCATGTAAGTGTGAAGTTGCAAGGATACGAGCAGAGTTTTAAGTATAATTAACTAGCTGATGATATGCCCGGGAGGGTTTCCTTTTCACCAATCTTAGATCCTACATTCTCACTTTCTTCTCATTGAACAAAGTAGGTGGGAATTGCAGAGACAAGGCAGAAACTGAACCGTATGGTAAAACGAGATAAGCAGACTGGAGTGGTAACTATTCCATTGTGCAGTGTGTGTGAATATACTAAACTGTCACACTGGCTCACAGCGTCTATAATCCAAAGGAGTCCTTCGTTTTTTGACAATTTTGACAAAAAAAGGAAGAGATTTACAATTACATGTATTTGAAGAAAAAAAATACTGACTTTTCGTTAAAGCTCCTATTCTGACACCCATTACTGAAACTCTTTGACTTTCAACATTGAAAAATAAGAGACACAGCTAAGGAATCACTGATCTGAGCCATTTTTTTTGAGCGGGGGGGGGCGCGGAACTCCTCTAACCTTATCAGTCCAATCTGGTTTTGGGGCTTTCTAGAATTTTCTCCCCAATCAATGAAAATGGTTTTGACATAAAGTGTTAGAATGGACCTACTCTTGGTTATCAGGTAAGAACACAGCATTCCACATCTGGCTAGAAGTCCATTAACCAGTTAGGGGGCTGGAGCACATTTCCTGTGAGGGGAGGCTCGGAGAACTGCATTTGGTTAGCCTTTTGAAGAGAAGTATTTTCTTAACAAGGAGATCTTGTTGCTTCCTTCAAGTACCAAATGCAAGGGTCCAGAGAAGTCAGAACCATACTCTTCCTGGAGATGCACTGTGACAGCCACACAAAACAACATCTATGACTTCCTACCCAGGAAGTTCCAATTATATATTTAGGGAAGTGCTTCTTACCATGAGGGTAGTCAAACACTGGAAGAGTTGTCCAAAAACATTGTAGACTGTGTACTATAAAACATAACCAACTGTAACTATATCAGCTGAATAATCAGCATCCACTTCTTTGCCCCTCTACAATAGGCTCTCTCTGCAATTTCTGGACTTGCCTCAAACAGTGGTACTTGAACACAACTTGGAAAACACAGTGGTGACATCTACTGAAGTGAATAGGACAATGTTAGAACATGACGTCAGTGCTAAAATCTTTACAGTGACTTCTCCTACATTTATATTTGCCATTCGTTGTGTTGGAGACTAAGGTCTGGAAGGGATCCAACACCTGCAGAAGCTCTGTGTACTTGGAAACCAGTGTCCACACTTGAGACTGTCATATATATCCTTCTCTGTCCATGTCCTCTTTGATACACCACTGACGTTCTCAGGAGAAGACCCCAATGTCTGGAGTTTTCCTGAATCTAACGGCATAAAAACATTCAAATCTGACACACTTCAAAGGGTAGAGGAAAACCTGTTGAAAGTAAGAATTCTGATAAGATCAGGAACTTCAAGTCACCAGAAGACAGCTATCCCCCTTCCAAAAAACACATACACTGCAGCTGTTTCTAAACCTGATTCCCAACTCTCCTAAGTTTATGAAAGAGCCCCTTCATAGCTCAGAGCTCTTTCTAAACTGTAGCAAATGCCATTTTCTAGCCAACAAACCTTAGATACACAAAGTCCAGAGGTCTATGGGTTGTAATAGATGCAGTTGAAATCAGCTGAGAATCACTTGGCATAATTAGCTTTCACTTTTTACAATAAATTTCACCTATTGCAGGTAAAATCATACTTGATTTTTGCTATATTTCAAAATGTTACTGCCCAGCACTTGGCTCTGTAAACATCATTATTACTGCTGCCTGCCTGCTTTGGGCCTGAAATGTGTCAGAAGATTTATCTGCCTCATCAGCACTTTCTAAACACCCAGGCAGCCAATCGAAATGGGGAGGCATAACAGATGTGCCAACATCTGCTCCAACGAGCATTTATCTGGACAGCAGAACATGTTGCTGTAGATTCAAACTCCTAACCAGTTACAATTTCACACAATTGGACAGCCTTGATCTACAACTGTGTGGAGCCTATTTTTGAATATTAATTAAAATCAAGTTGAAAACATAATTTTTCAATTTTAGACATCTATGAGAAATATACCTTTCTGTAATTCAGCTTACGCCTTTCAGACACAGCAAAGACAAAACACTATGAACAAGCCAAATTTGAAGTTCAGCTTATAAAATTAGAAATTCTTAGAAAGCTCTAAGCAAAAACTCCACCCCATCCATGCTCTTGTTTAAGATACATACATACTAAAATATGTATAGTTAAAATATGTAAATTTTAATCACATACACGTGCCTATAAATCAAGCACATGAAGCGATAGGCAATGACTTATAAAACACATTTTTATTTTCCTGGCAGCAAAATGAGGTCTATGGGCACCACATCCATGCTGAGTTTCAGCTGTTCAAACTTCTGTCACACACAGAAATGTCGTCCACCCCCAAACACACACTTGTATAGATTGATGAAATCATGAGATGAAATACAAAGCACACTCATCATCTGCTTTTTTGATGCACGATACAGTTTCACCTGTATTCCTGCTCACCAAACCATGCCCTCCAGGAACGACTATCACATTCTCTTTGAAGAGCTGCCTCATTAAATAAAAAAGCAAACTTCCAGAGAAAAGACCTCTCCTGCTTTTTTGATTTCTCCTCTGAAGGCCCAGCATGTATAATACTGAAACCTTGTTTAAAGTCCATTTTCTTGTAAAAGGTTCCCTCTTGCTAGGGGGATTTGGCCCTTGCTTCCTGTGCTTTTGAATTTCCTAGGATACTAAGCTTTAAAACAGAGACATTATATTAAGCTGGTTAACATGACTTGGGTTACTTTTAAAAGAATATGTAAAAGAAATTATTTTCTCTCATCTTTTTTCTGTACATCCAGATCCCATGTCTCCAAGACAGACTACGCAAACTTCCAAGCAGAAGCCATATGAAAAATAGTATTAATAAAACCCTTAGAAACTTTTTCACTGTAAAGCATATAGCAAGGTATGTGGTATAATAGTATAAAAACTGTCTAAACAAAGCATTTCTCCAAACCAGAAGATTTATAATCCACAGATTTCCATAAATATGAAAATATTGCCAGCACCTTTCTCTTCCTTTGCTGAGTGAAAAACATATACCTTAAGTTGTAATGTTGCCCAACAATCAAGTGCTGCTGAACTAAGCTCACTTTTCTTCATTTTTCTGGAAAAACATAAGCTCTGACAACAAGGAAAAATTTTATTAGCTTTCAGGTGAAGTGAGAAGTAACCCTGGATTTGTTTTATGAAATCATGAAACAAAATGAATATCACTGACTTGATATATTTTCCTACTGTTCTAAACCACAATGAATGGTAATAACTTTGATAAATATGCCCATGTCAGTTTTGTGTCTTCTTCTCCCCACTCTCTCATGATCCTCTGTAGTTGTGGACAAAATTCAAATCCCTAAATTGGAATATTCATTACTTAGCGGAGGTGAGATGACAGCAAATTCGTCTGCTTTGAATGTCAGAATTTTGTGATGACATACAGTAACACACTCAAAATTAACAAACAACTGTGGCAGAAACTACGCTGACATCCTCTTCCATCTAAGTGATCCAATGACTAGCAAGAAAGCAGAGTGATTTAATAGCCAAAAAAGAGATGCATTACAACTAAAGGCTCCTGGGTTTTACTGCCAGTTCTGTCACTGATTGACTTGGCAAGTCTCTCAATACGACTGTCCTTAGTTCACCTGCTTGTGAATTCCTGTAGCAACACAGGACATAGTAACACTGAAGAACCTCAGTGGAATGGTGTTAAGTTTAATTAATTTATACTTGAAAAGTGACTTCAATTCTTAAAAGACAGATGAAAAAGTAAAAGGAAAGGACTGCTCCTTTTACCATTCCTTTTGCCTGTTTGCAGTGCACAATTTGCCACAGTTAGGGAGAAATTACGTATTTATTACTATCCATCTGTAAATTATGATGACTTCAATCCTCAGGTGTTTTAAAAATAAAAATGCTAGTGAAATACTTTATCTTGTGCTGTAGTATGCCAAATGCATGCTAAAAGAATCTTCTTTTAATTATTACACAGTGCTATTGAAAGAATTGCAGCAAAAAAAAACATTCCAGTGCCACTTCTCCATTTTAACGGTGACCTTGTCCATTTTCAGTCCACCGTGACAGTCAGCTGGATCACAGGCCAGGTGTTGGCAGCTCAGAACTCCTTCTGAGTTCAAGGGAAAAAATCTCAAGGAAGGGGTTTAGAAGCCCCGATCATTGTAGTGTTTTCTCAGGTCCAACACTTGCTCACAAGCTTTTCAATTAACAGATTTAAAACACAGTCCATTTTTTCCTCTTGATTTGTATGTACAACAGGTAGGAATTGGAAAAAAAAATAAAACCACCCCAAGACCCCATAAACAAGAAAGACTCTCCTAAGCAACCCAGACCACAGATGACAGGGACACACATACCTGCTCACTTCCTTCACGACAATACTTGACAGCAGATGCTATATATTAAGAATTGTCACAAAAAATCACAATAATGGCGTTGATAAAATGTCTTTATACCATGGGGCATCCATGATTCAGCCATAATCGCTAGGCAGTTACAAACTGATGGTCAGAAAACAGACGTAATACAGTAAGCCCCAGTTTATGTAAGCCCAGTCCGAGCTGTGAGATCAGTCCCTCCACCACAAAAGCAGCTGGATAAGGTAAGGTACGTGGTGAGAAGTATCTGCTTTCTCACTGAAAATCTACACCACACTTAGCTGCAAGCCTTTTCACATTCCCCTCACCACACCAGTCAGGTTTGATGGTGATGGACACAACCTTGTCTACAATAGCAGCTCTTGTACACTGCAACAGCCATATCTCTATTAGGATCCTTATTTCTTGAAGCCTTCTCTTTTAAATTACATCTGGCAGTTGCTGAATTAAAAAACTGTCTTTTATTTGCTAAAGGCTCTTTCTTGATCCATCCCAACTTTCAAGAAGTTCAGGAAAAAAAGAACCCAGTCACAGTAGGGAAACAGAAGAAACAAGCACAACCTGATAGCAAGTCATAGAGGTATTCTAGTGGTTCTGCCCCTTCACATCTCTGTCATCCTACCCGAACATGGCTGGAACTTGGCTTGAGTAATCCCTACCAAAACAAAGTTTCTCTCTCTCTCCCCTTTATACTATTAAATAAAAAACATGACTTAATAGCTGTGCTGAGAAATTCCATGCTACGTGTAAGGAATTTATAGAAAACTGGTATCTCAGAAATGTTTTCTGTTTTAGTGGTTACACACCCATCTTCTGCGTTAGCTTCGTTGTACAGAAACACTCATCAGGTAACAAAACAAGAGCCTGACTGCCGCAATCGGAAGCTCCTGCAGTGTATGCACAGAAGCCGTTTCCATAAAAACTGTTTATTCAGGTGACAGCAATTGAAGCAGGAGCTCCAACTGCGCTGCCACAAGCGCCTGTAATGCTCGCACAGGGGTGTTTGTGGGCTATCACAGCTCTGAAGGGAGCTGTTACAGGCTATCAGCTCAGTAATCCTCACGCTAAAAAGGCCCTAAATATGTATTTACAAGATAGACAGATCTGTTTGGTTTACTGGTTAAATAATCTGTGTGTTGAAAAGGCCTTAAATATGAATTCACAGGGCAGGCAGGTCTCTCTTGGTCTTTTACAGCAGTGGTGGGCTTTCAGAAAGTCACTGGAGACCACGCTTTAGTGGCCCAGGAGGTCCTCAGCCCACAAATACTTACGCGCTCAGGTAACTTTATTCAGATGAACAGTTTCACTCAGATTGCTAATCTGAACAAAATTACTCCTTCTTTTGCTCTAAGGAAAACATAGCCATAAAATCGATCGCTTCCAAAGTGTTATGTCGCAGAAATGGGAAATTTAAATCTGCACCTGAAGTGCCTTCCCTCATCACGATGGGATGAGCGTTACTGGAGGAGTACACCAATGTGTTCATGCTGCTTTGCATCTGTTGTGAGGCTCAGATATGGCAAGAGAAACAAAGAGAAACAGGAAAAGACGCTCCCTTGCAGGAGCTTCAAGTGTTTGGTCACAAAAGGTCTACACAAAACCTTACTCGTGGCCAAATCCCAAAGTTTTCTAGCTTTTCTCTCTTCAAGGCCCAGTTTCAGTCACTTGTGAAAACAGCCGACAGCATCTGATCCAGAAATTCTCAGGCCAGTAGGAAACCTTAGCAATTTCAGTGAGTTTGGATCAGGCCAGTGATTAACTTAAAGGACTAATCTACATTTACAGTTAACAGATTTATGAGTGCAAATACTTATCAAAACATTTAAGTGAACGGCTGTGCGTAACCATAAATTAGCACTTACATTCAACACGCATACACACACATTTATTTCCTTATTCTGACTGAAAATCTGTCCCTTGGGTCTACAAAGCAGAACATGAACATAACTCATTTTAGCCCTGAGGTATTAACCGACCCTCAGCATTCTGGTTTGCTCCATTTAGGAGGAGACACTGATGGTGGAGTAAAGCAAATTTCATATGAATTTTCTAATTTCCAGAAGTCCTATTTTCCAGAGCATAGGAGGAATAAAAATGGCAGGTGTCTAGTTTCTAGCTCATGCTCCAAGTTTCACAGAGGCACCAGGTGGGAAAAATCTCACATGGCTTTTCTCAAAACACTGTGCTCTTTTATGGCTGCTGTTTCCTGCAGGAGGTCTGGTTCTTTCATTGTCTGGACACAAAAGGCTTCACAAAAACTGACCACAGAAAGATTTCACCTGCCCATGCCCCATGTGGTTGTCTGTTGATTTAGTGACATGCACTAACTTTCTGAGCAAAAAAGTAGAATCAAGAAGATCAATGGTTTCTAAGGCTTTAAGTGAAGAGCATCAGAGTACCCCACAACTTCATAGAGGGTCAGCTCATCCCTTAGCAACTTCTCCCAGGTACTGGTCTTAATACTGTGCTGTCAGCACTAGCATTTGCATGCATTAAATCTGGAGTCATCAGACACAGGCAGGCTAACACAATGGCTGCCATTCTGCCTTTTTCACTCTGAAAATGCTAATCCTGGCAGGGTGGACACTGTTGCGGCTTTCCAGGCTCCTGCAAGCTACGTCATCGTACTGAAGCAATCACTTGTGCCTTTGCCTAAAAATGAGAAATATCAGAGCTCCAAAGTCTTTTCAGCAATTACGCTGGTCTCCTTTGCACATCCACATCAACTAACACCCAACCTCCCTCCAAAAAAACCCCTTAATTCTGAGAGAAAACTTCATCCCACTCTTCCTCATACATGCAACAACAACAGTTACCTCGACCCACTACTATTCCTTCTCCAGGATGTCTATTTTTGCTGTTTGTAAGAAGCATTCAGCTAGAAATAAGAATCTTTTCCTATCTCAGACATACGAGATTTTAAAAGCTGTAATTCCCCAGAGATATTGGCTCTCTCAGCAGAAACCAATCACTTCCCATTTTGTTTTTGCTCAAAAGCTACTTCAGTACATAGGTTGTATGAAGGTCTCTGCCCTTGGATAAGGACCTGTTGACTAAACAACACTACCTGCTTGTCCCTGCTTGTAACATCTTATTTCCTTCTGCTCCTCTTATTGAAAGCCAGTCTCCTCAGACTGAATATGTAGGACCAGACATCAATGATACTTTCTTTTGCCCAACTTTGTCTTTCCAACATTCTTTGGGTTTTTTTTACCTATTTTTTCACTGTTCCACCATTCACGTGACTTCGTCCCCTTTATTTCTGTATTACTGTCAATGTTCCAGACCAAGTATGTGATGTTTCTCTTTCCGGTACAGTAGGTTTGGAAATATTATTAAAGAAGTGCATGTCCATTAACTTATTTGCTCCTCAGTAGCACCAGTATCCTGTTCTTTTTACAAGGACAAATTTTTGAGCCTTGTTTAACACAGATTTACTGGGGGCTGTGTGATGTTTTTAGTCCTTTCCCTTCATTGGTACACTTCATTGTGACACATACTCTAACATCACATGACATAATTCCAGCAGCACAACAGCCACTCACAGTCAGACTGGGTGGGTTTGTCCTGAATATCTTTGGCTCTCTTTTAGTGATATTGTCTGCAAGTCCAACTGAGTATTTACAAATTGGTCAATTCCTGCTTTATCTTAAAAGTCCTCATGGGTATCTGGCTATGCCAGAATTGCAAATCTTTCAATCTTTTTCTGCCAACGCTGACTGATGCTGCCTCTGACCCCTGTCTCAATATCTACCAACAATTCTGATTCCTTTTAGGACATGTTTTGCAGCAGCAACATAAGGATGCTCAAGTTGGCTGTCAGCAATCCCTCAGCTTCATCATCTCCCAAGCAATTTGTTTAAAGTATGGTACTGTATGGAGCCTAATGAGCCTCCCAGGGAGGTCATCCTTCCAAGACAATTGGCTCATATTTGAGTTTACTGCACTGCGACAATCTGAGCACAACCCACTGAGTTTTTCCAGCTTACAAATGGAGTAGAAGAGTCTTGTGTCTAATCCTACCAAATCCACTGGCAAGTAGAAGTCCATATCCCCAGTGCTGGCTATCATAAGTGATCCTCCTGTTTGTTTCTTCTGGTGGTAATCCAAGTACTTAAATGCCGGCATGTATCTGTAAACAAGTTCCAAGCCAATCAAAGCTTTCCAGGACATTCCCTTTCTTGGAAAACATTCTTGTTTACAGCACCTCAGTTGCTAGCCATCTTATTTCCTTACTTCCTAAATTCATTGAGTATTTTGCATTTGTGTCTCAAAATTGATGCATTCTTCATTTACAAACCACATCTAGGAAATAACAAGGTGTTCCTCTAGTACTTTTTCTGCTCACTATCTTGTTTCAATCCCCTTCTGAGATCTCCAGGTTTGGCTTTGAATCCATTTAAAAATTATTATGATTGCCACAGAGACCCATGAGCTGCTTATCTGCATCCTTTTAGTACAACAGTAATGCTAATGTGCATTTTGGAAACTGGACCATACTCCAGACACCAGGTAGGTTTTTTGCTGTGTGTGATTAGCTAAGGTTCTCACCAAAAAGGTGTTACAAAGAAAAAAACCAGTGATAAAATCAGGGAGCACTGATACAATCCTCCTTTTACAGAAAGCACAGTAATAATAATAAATCTCTTTCCCCTAAATACAAGAGAAATCAAATGACGTGAGATAGAGAACGCTTTATGCTTCTTCCACCCAGCCTGAAGCCCGCAGGGTGGCATGAGCAGAGCTTCTGCAGCCTCTCGTCTTGCTGCTTTGACACTTAGATGGTGGACGGACAACACTGATTTTATAAGTTGTTGTCTTCCCAAGTGCTTGAGAAATTTTTCCTTCCCTTATGCTGCTGCCAAAGTACAGCTACTTGTGGAGCTATGCTGATAATCAAATCAGGCAGCTGGGCTATGTTATAAACAACCCTTCTAAAAATCTATTTTTAAAAAATATTGGATTACTTCTCACATCTGTTTCACAAAAAATAATGTTGGCATAACTGAGGGGCCAGAAAACATTCGGGCAAGGGTGGGACTGAATGGCCATCACAGGGTACACTGAAGCCAATACTGCTGTAGGGAGCTTGACAGCGCTCGACCACAGACTCTGCTCCAGTCACTGTTCTGCTGCTTGTCCCCTGGACTTGCAACAGCAGCTAGTAAATCCCTTCTGACTCTGTCCTTTATGAAACTTTTTTCCGGATGGAGATAGGTATCTCTGGGGACAACGCTCTCAATTTTTCCAGCTACCTAGTTACAGCAAGGGAAGCTTAATGATGTCTTATGATGACCTGAAATAACAGATAATACAACCAATAAGTAACCCAAATCATAATATTATCATTAAATTTTGGGAAGGTCTTTCATGTTTAGAGCTCTGCTAGTTAAAGGCTCCAAGATGTTCTTGTTCCTCCTTCAAAACTTTCATATTTAGTAGAAAGCATTCTTCTCAAAGGAAGTTAGACAGTTCCTTCCCTATTTAAATTTCACATGAAACAATTTATTTCAGTCACACAGTGAATTTGCCTTGGGCAACTGAATCACAGCTGACAGCAAATTAATGACTATGATAGTGTGATTAGTAGAGATTACAGGCAACTGAGAACCTGCTCAAGCATTTGCCGTTGTCCCAATACTTATGACAGCTGTTATTAGGGATTAATAATGGTCATAAAGAGGACTTGATTCCACCAGGTAATATCTTTAAAAACTGTTAGTATTTTAGTATGTCGCTGATATCCTCATTAAATGCTGAAAATTATTTTTATCTAACCATTTTTAATATTCTAGATGTTTACATTGCTAATTTATTTAAATATTACTAGAAAAGTAGTTTCTATTACATTTAAAGAAGGAGTACCATAAACAAACACACTTGACAGAGAAATTTAATATTATATCACACATGGGGAGTCAAAACAGAACTTAAGCTCAGAGACCCTTGTGCTGTAAGAGATCACACCAAAACCCAACTGGGAAGAAATAATGATTTCACTAATCCCTAGCAATGATTTTTTGAGGAGTTCAAATAAAAGTTTGCTTGTTCTGATTGAGATTCAGTAAGGAGATGTTATTTGATTTTTCTGTTTCCTAGGGGAAGAACTTCAGATTCCCCAGGCTGCTAGAAGAAAAGAACGATTGGCTGAACTTGCAGTAGAGCATCTTAGCTGCTAAAGACATGACGAAAGTGAATACATTGCATATTTGCCAAAGCTTTTGCCATTCATTTCATTTTCAAATGTCAACCTGTTATATGAAACCTTTAGAAAGGTTCCTTAAGGTAGAGCAAACAGAAGGATAGGATATTTTTAATCTTGTATTAAAGATATTTAATTATTTATAATCACTACTATTTAAAATACAGTAACTTGAACTTATGCAAAGACTCAGCTTTGTTTAATAATAAAAAGAACCATCTGCTTCTTATGCCTGTCCCTACAAATATTTTGTTACTGGATGATAGTGGAAAACGTGAAAAGCTAATGACTGGCCGACAAGAAGACTATTTAGATATTGAAATGAAAATCTAATGAAGAGCAACATCACCAATCCCATGTTATCATTTTGGGAAGCCTCACACAATGATTTTCCAGAGATGCAGAAATACATCCATCCTCGTCACTGGAGAGCACAATGCATTAACAACAAAGGGAGATTTGTGGTACAGAGCACAAAACCCTGTAACTGCAATACTAACAATGTCAAATATCAAAGAGCAAGTAATAGAAATTACATTCATTTTCAAAGTTGTAGCCTGATCTTACAAACACTCAAGTACACACCCAAGTATCTGGAAGACTGATCCCTAAGGCACGAGATACAAGGCCAATTAATTCTTAAAATTAGGGGAGAAAAAAACAATTAAGCTTCCAGTTACCATTTTTAATTTTGGAAAGGCTTGCCTAAAAGTGTTAAAAGTGCAAAAGCAAAGCATCTGAGTTACAGTTTCCACTGTACAAACAGGGAACATGTTTAATAAGCCTCCTGGACTTGAATGTAGCCACCCACTGCAGAACTGTGCTTTCACATTTTACGTGTGTAGCCTAACCCCAGTAAAGCCTGTGACACTACACAAATATAAAATAAAATAGTCTTTGGTGATGATTTTTTAAAAACTATTCTCACTCTTATTTTTCCCCAGAGGAGCCTGCTATCAGCTGTGCAAATACCATATCTGTAATAACAGAAAGAGAGGCTGCAGTGTGCCAGTGATCTTACCTCATACTCAAAGTCCTCTGCTCTATCTGCATCAGCAGGCAGGCTCGAAAGATACTCATTACCTTCATAAAATTCATGCTCCACTGGGTGAAGAGAATGGCAGCTATGTGGAACAAAGCAGTACAACAACAGTAGATGAGACAATAGTTTTTTTTAAATTAAAAAGTGGTAACTCCCCCCCCCCCCACCCCCCCTTCTCTGTAGTTTTCTTATCTCTGGAACGCTACTTTGAATGGCCTGACAGCCTGACTGTACAAAGAAGTAGCACAGGCTGTCTTCTTTTCAAAAGCTCACACTCTGGCTGAGGTCATTTTGCTGGATTCATCTTTTGTCAGATTTACACTGGGTAATTTCTTAAAAGAGTCTCTTCTGGGCCAAACTACTTAATCATGACAATTTGGGATTCCTGATGCTTATAAAGGTACATAACTCCAGAGTCACGTGGTGTGTCATGGCCAGGGGCAACTCACTAATTATTCAGTTATAAAGTCTTGAACGTTCACAATCTACAACCCACACCAGGCTCACAAATTGTTCAAGAATTTGCATAAAATAACTTGCATGACCATCTTCTGTTAAAGTGATGACAGGGAGGTGAAATGCATTTGAGTAACTGCACACTTCAAAACATGAGTAAACTGCACTGTTAAATGGGCTTGGAGAACAAAAAATGAGGTCTTTACAATGTGCACTCGGGTACAGCCTTAGACCCAAGGCTGGATCCCAGCCGTGCAGCACCCAGCGTGGATCTGTCTTAGCAGAGGTAGGAAACTTTTCCCCAGGCTGAGGACATGGAAACTTCAATCACAGTAGCACACAGTTTAGCAATTTCCAGTAAAAACTCAAAAGCATAAACATACCATTTTCCTAGCTGTGCAGCAGTAAGTGGTAGGCTTAATCCAGCATTTGACTGGCAAATGCTCTCCAAGACAAGCATCTGCCCAGCTTACCTAGACCTCCTTAAAATGGAGCTACCTCAAAGTCAAAAGTGTGTGTTTTCCACTAGCATCAGTTCTGCAGAGATGTGCGGCATGCCAGGAAGTCAGTGGGAAAGCTCTAGGGGTATCTTCATCTTGCTGGCTACAGCAGAGGTCAATGGTCAACCACTACATGATGTTACTCATGAGATGGAGTACCAAGAGGAAGAAGCCTACACCCTATTTTCGTATAAGCACCTCCTGCTGATGTTTGCATTCAATTCAGTTTCAAAAATTCAGTTGAGGGATATTTTAATTCATACCATTTGCCATATGACAGGTGAAATTGTACTTTTGATCTCTATATTTCTGGAATTGATTTGCTTTAGATACAGGGACCTTTAAATTAAATAATATATTTCCTTGATTTTTTGGTAAGAAATTTGGAAGAACAAAAATCAACAAGACAGCTCTTTCTAGGTTTGAAGAAGCCTCTTTGGCACTTTGGAACACAGAAGTGTTTTTCTTCTTCACTAGGGCACTTAGCTTTGGATGAATAAACACATGAACACAGAGTAAAGATGGGCAAGATTCCTTCTTGTAGCTCTGATCCATAAGCAGAGTTCAGGAAAACTGTCACTGAAGCCTGAATGGGACTGTGGTTATCAATGACATTTATAATTTATTTAAAGTGTTCCTGAGACTTTTTCAAGAGAAGGCTAACAGCCTACCACTGCAATGCCTCAATCTCACAGGTAAACAGCAGCATAAGATAAGCCATACCTGTCTGAAAGCAGAAAAGGGCAGATATCAGGAACTGGCGGTGTAGAAGGCCTCAGTTTGGCTAGAGCCATGATGTGTTCAAAAGTGATGTCAGTCTGCGTGCTGGCATCCGCAAGCCGAACATCCTGAGAGCTACCATAAGCTTTGCTAATTGGGGCTCGTCGTAAAACCTGAACTACAATTGGCTCCTTGGCGTTGCGAAAAGCTTCCACTGCCTCTTCGTGGGTGGCCTTGGAGAGGTCCTTCCCATTGACCTAGAGAAAATCAGAAAAATATACCAAAGATTACTCACAAGAGAAAAAACAGCTTAAAAATATGTGTGTAAAATATAGGGGGATGAATTATTTGTACAGTACATCAAGCCACATGTTGACAATGACTGGACATTATTTTGTTATCCATGTAAGAGGAAAGATAAGGCTGGGAGGAGAAATAAATTCTTTAATCTGTGCTAGAAATTAGAAATCGTTTGAACTCTTCCGTAACTGCCTCAATGGAATCTGAACACAGCAAAGAAATTACAGCATTTAAAAAGGACATCTAAAATTATTTCTCTCATGCTATTTTATTGACCTCATAAAACACAAATTAAAAAGGAGGGGGGCCTTTAATTTTCAATTTCAGCATTTTCTGTGGCATGCAACTGTTTTAAAGGATTTCTGGCATAGCATTGTTATTAATGCAGATGTCAATAAACATGCTTCTGATGTCTAAAAAGAAGCAAGGCCAATTTTCAATGTTTTGTCACTTATCTGCTATGGCCATTGTACAATCATTAAGAACAAAGATGGGAAGATTTGACTAACACAGTCAGCTGCTGCTCTTTTAAGGAAAGAGAAATCTAAATCAAACAAACTGAAGAAATAATTTGGTACCAACAGACGAATAATAAATCAGAGAAAATTATGCTGCAAATGCAGCATAGCTTGGCAAAACTAAAAGACTGTGGCAAGGTCTCTCCCTGCTGCAAGCAAAGCAGCAAATTCCTTCCAGTCTAGATGAAGTCCTAGGGTATTAAAAAAGGCAAGTGCAAGGCTGGATGATGCTAAATTTGTATGAATTCAGGTGTTTGGGGCAAAATTCCCAAGTATCAGCCCACTACAAAATGTGAGGACTAATTTTAAAATGTCAGTCAGTAGCCCTTGGAAGCAGCGGCTGTGCTACATCCTTACACAGAAAATACTATTCTGCTGTTTCCAGACCAATGGGACTGCCATTGACTGCTGCATGGGACCTAACTGTTGTGAGCTACTGTGGAGATGAGATGATCTTGTGCTGGGGTAGAAAGGCAAGGTTTTTCTAGTAAGAAATGGGAGTATCTGAAGGGTACCAAAACCTGACTAAAATTTATATGCCTGGGAAAATCTCTACTCTGGCAGCAAATGAGAAATAGGATTCGACTGCAAGTTCACGCTCAAATTAACTTTGCTGTATAGACAATGAAGTTATAAAACTTCTGCTTAATGAACTAAGTATAAACCCACCTCAGAAATGAGACAGACCCAATAACTAACTTTTCCCCAGTGCCTGCAAACACTGATTGAAACCAAAATTTTGTTGCCACATCACTCTTTCATTCAACAAATTCTTGGAACTTTCTTGTCAAAAAGGAAAAACGTGAGAACAAGAACAACACCTGCAAACTCAAAAGAGCATTCAGCAGCGATCAGTAACATTTTTAAGCCTGTTAGGAGAAGTATCTTCAAATAAAAATGTCATGTGTAAGGCATATAAAAATGTCATGTGTAAGGCAACACGTGTAACCACAGTCCCATTTATTTATGTGGATGGCTATGATACCGTTGACCATTAATCACATGTATATATCAACTCAATACACTTCCAGAGTATGTGCTTGAGTACAAGGTAGAACCAGCTTTCCTCTGGCACAATGTCTAAAGAAGCAGCACTTTCTCAGCCACGTTACTCGTGAGGATATGCAAAATAACCACACCGTTGTGTAGTCACCAATGTAAAAGTCAACTGATCTTTCTAACTAGCTCTGATTCTGCATGTGGTGATGAGAAGGCTAGAAATCATCTGAACAGATTTCTATACATAAAAAAGCTCAAAACTCCCTGTGCTGCTGAATGCCTGGGATCCCCAGAAGTAATGTACCACTGCAGTCGAGATTATGAGCAAATAATATGAACAGCAGATAGCTTGGTCACCTAAGTTTAATGCATATGTATGGTTTCTCTGATGACTGAAGCCAAAAATGTTACGATTTTATGTCACAATTTTACTGTTAAAATTATCATCCATAAGATTATAACCTTGGGTTACGTTAATCTAAGTTACATAGAAAAATATCAGTGGCTTACAAGAGGAAGGGCGAGAACAGTCAAAGAACAAGTTATAAGAAAATAAAAGAAATTTCCCCAAGGAGTGAGCTTCTGCAAGTCTTCTCTGATAGCACAAGTTATACTGTCAGGGTGTTCAGGCTCAATCCCGTCTAATAGACGCAATTACAGATAAAGCTTCAAGCCTGGATCTTCTAGTCACTCTTCAGTTCCAGACTGCTTCATTCTCGCTTCTAACTCAGATGCTATCAAGAACACAATTTTCCACAGTTTCTGCAGTTTTTGTAACGAGCATCTTCTAGGCCCTCCGAGTAACTCTCATTCCTAAGGCCCAAGGAACCGAAAAAATTACTTTCCTGCCTCCCAAAATCCTTTTAACACTTTTTAAGTTTCGGATGACTATGTGGTGTTTCTTCTAAAGGCAAACACTTGGGAATAAATACCACATAACACTGTATCGATTTTTTCTCCTATTCAAGTATAAAACACACAATCCTTCTGTATTCCAGCTGAAACACATGGTTTTTGGCACAAGCTGACCATTTAATCACAGATCAACATCAGCGAAGCAAAAAGATATTTGGATAGCGTACAAAATATATTAGATTTTTTTTGAAAACCAGAATCTCTGTTTATTGACATCAGTCAATACTTACTGCTTATTCTGAGGAAATATACACAACTACACAACAATGCCATTTACATGCAAATTTAATTTCTAAAGAATAGTAATATTTTTAAATCACATGAGTGTGAAAAATCACAAAAGATACACATTTTCATTTATCCTGGGAACCTATGGCTGACCTCTATTTTCATTTAAATGCCTATTTCATTTAAAGACTTTAAAACCGTTCCATCCTTTATGCTGGTTTCTTATGAAATAGAAGAACTTCGGATACCCAATACTTGTTTAAACTGTCACTTGAAGTTCATCGACACATTTTGTCAATCTGCATAAAGGTCACCTGATTTATGAATGCCGCCTTTCTCAGAGGAAAATCTATAGCTGAATTACTCTATGCTGGCAGCTGTCCTGCCCACTTGGGGCTGTGAAGAAAGAATTTATTTTAAAACCTAAAGCCAATACTACAGATGGGGTTGGAAGCTCTCTTCATGCAGCTTCTTTAAGGGTTTTCTGCTTCCTGCATTATTCCCCAACTTAACACTCACACATAGTTACCCTGGGAGCCATAGACAGCTGAGCACTTATATACAGCAAGCCACTTACATGTTCTTAGTAGATGATTAAATAAATTCCTTGCCTCGGAAAGGTTACTTTCAGTGGAATCCAGGGTACTATTTTAAGTGGATAGAGAAATCAGTCACTTTTAACAGTCAACACAAAGACATGGGAATACATTTGTTGTAGCAGATGGGCTAATTAATCCACAAGCAAGTTGTGAATGTTAAGTAAAGAATATATCTTTTCTCATGTAAACCATCCTCCTGCCCTGTTTGATTAAGCTTCTGTTTAATGAACGCTCTCCTCCTGCTTTTGGACACACTGCAAAGTCTGGGCCACTTGTCAGCATCTCCCCCAGAGCGACTGGTGGCCACTGCCTGGATCCTGGCCATCCCCTTTGGATTCTCGCTATAAATCCAGCTACATGCAAAACTCCATCAGTGTCAGAAAATAAAGAAGCATACGGGCTTTGTCCTTCATGCACAAATCAACTGACATTGGCCAACTGCCACTTCCATTGGCAGCACCACTGTACATAGGCTTATTCCCACTCACACAGAGGTGGACAGCAGAGAAGGAAGGAGGGACAGGACTAACAACAAAACATGACTATAAAAAAATGAAGGCAAATGCTTGTTAGGTTATCCTCATGCTTTGAGTACTAAAGAAAAAAAAAAAAAAGGAAAATCAGTCCTTCTATGAAGACTGCTTCCAGGATTTAAGTGCCTATGACTGAGAAATGGAATATACTTGTCTTCTGATGCTTTTCTGCTCTTGGTATTTTCTTTTAACACTGGCCAGAAGTTCTGAACCAAGAGGGCCAGAAATGTTGATATGTTTCCTTTAGTCTTTACTTCCCCCATATTAAGAGAAAATGGAAAAAAGGAAAAAAAGGAAAAAAGATGTGGAATCTTGTGAATGCAACCATCATCAAAGGTGTTACATTAGCAGCTCATGAGATAACCTCCTATCCTCAGCAAATACCTGGCATTTGCAAGTTAAAATTTAAGATCAGCTCTGCTGAAGTAAAATCCTTGGAGACCATCTGTTTAATCAGTAAAGGCAAAGGGCAGAATAACCGAAGCATTCCGCTAGAGCAGAGACATCCAGACATAAGGGTTTCCCAGCGAAATGACAAAGATGCTGTCTGACATGATGATGGAGTTCACACAAGGCTCACCGACCTAGGAGATTTCAACACCCGTGCAGAAGATGCCTCTGACCTGACAGGTGCTAAATCTGCTCTTGTCACAGCAGTTTCTTCACCTCCAATCCCTCGTCCTAAATATATCCAGGCTACCACACCTTGGGTGCATTCTTGGATGGCAAACTGGCTCGAAGGATCAAACACTGTCCCTTAGTTTGACCAGTTTTTCTTTAGAGCAGGAATTTGAGCCCTCCCAAACTGCAAGCCACAGAAAAGAAACAAAAACACACCACCTTTCTCCCAGGCTTACAGTTTTTAGCACATACAGACTCTAGAGAACTTCCACTGGTGAGGGCCCCAAGCCGTGAACCTCTCCAGGCAGGACAGGGAGGCACAGGACATGTGAGCTAGCAGCAACATGTGTGCTGGACGGCACACTACAACTGTTCTGCTAACGCAAATATGATAGCTCATCTATGGAAAGAGAATTCGACACGCCGACCTTTTAGGTTACAGTTCAGTACTAAGCTGCATTTCTTGAGCAAGTTAATCTGAAAGGTAGAAAATTCAGCCATTACCCAATACCACTGTCTCAGTCAGGGTTCAGGCAAGTTCAGTAAGGGACAACTTTTATTATGCTGGTTAATGACATTTCCTCTTCCTTAGCCAGATGAGTTAAGCGATGCCTGTTCCCTTTTGATCCTTTGTTGCCCTGACTGCCAAGTCTTGTCATCCCTCCTAAAAGCTACACTAGCAGCTGAACACGCAGGTGCTGGCTGCTTCCCTCAGGCTGAACCACAGGCTTGTAACGAGACTTGCATCTCCATTACCTGTAGAGCTGAGGCTTTCCCTGTTTGATAGTTCATGTAGCTGGTTTGACAATACTGAATAGACCCAGGCAATGCCCAGTACTGCAGCCTTCTGCACATCTTACTACGTGTAACCAGCACCACTTCCATTTCCCAGTATTTGGCAGGAAGCTATGTGGCTGAAAAGCCTATGACTAAGCCTTCACCTAAGCAAGACAAAATAAATGCTACAAAAGTGGGAAAACATAGAAATATACATATGTACACTCTGTAAAGCATCCTTCCAGAGGGAGACAACCCATGCTTCATTGTGTCAGAGTTGTCCACCACAAGCAGTGCATCTGTGGGCAGGTCTGACAGCTGCAGCTCCTCTCTAGGAAGGCCATGTCACATCCCCAAAAGAAGCCAATAAAGAGCTGGACACTGCCTGGAAGTTTTGCCTAATGAGCTATTCTAGGGAATTCAAAGGATTTTTAAACTGGATTGGAAAAAGTGCCCTAGGTAGATGTACAGGGAATGAAGAAATAGTTCTCAACACAACAGCAAACAAGTGAGCAATGTAGCTAATACAGAAGTGCTTGCACAACTTTGGGTCTCCAACAAATGCAGACTCTAGTTTACTATCTTTTTCTCCATGACTTCGCCTTTTCTATCCAGTCATCTCTAACTAAAACAAAACTCCTGCTACAAGAAGTGTCTCCCAAAACTTTGTATCCGGAACAATGCTCCATGTTTTGAAAGAAAAGTCAAGCCCATTGCAAGCAAAGAAATCACTGAAGATACTCCATCCCCTCTTTAGAAGCAGATTTCATTTTTAAATCCCAAATTTATTGAGTGCCAAATTACATTTAAGGTATTGAGTACAGGAAAAAGGATTGTGTTTCAGACACACACCTAATAGCTTGCTTCCAGCTGGCTGGGTTAGGCACAACCATCATTCACCACAAATGCCTTTGAGCATTTCAATCTCCTCTAACGGCATATGGAAAAGTCCACCCTGGGAGACACCTGACATTTCCATGCCTAAAGTCTCTTTGTGGAACTGGGCCCTCTATCTTGGCACATATTTCAGAAAAAAACACTTGGATGTTGTAATTCAAACCTCCAGAATAACTATGCCCACTCCATGAAGTTTAAAAGCACTACTGAGTTAGCAGTTTTAATCTGTGTCCAAAATGAGACCTGAATTCCTGCACTTCATAACATGAAGCTTGGCAGTCTGCGTAACCAAAGCTTACCCCCTCTACCTCCTCACTGTGTGTTAGAGCAATGCAATTCTCACAAAGATCCTTTCAAGTCTTTTAGTGCTGATGTTCTTCAACATCAGAATAGCTCAGAAAGCTCAGCTTGGAAAGCACAGTTCAGAAAGCACAGCAACAGCTCAGAAAAGGTTCACCTGAGTTTTGAAAGAGAGAATGTACTATTATCTGAAATTCTCGTGATTTGCGTTATCTGCAATTTTCCTGGCTTGTGAGCGAAACGAAAACACCAAATCAAATTTAAGAATCACCGCATTAGTTTCACAGCGAGCTGCCCAGTGGCAAGTGTTGGTAGACAAGCATTTCTGAGCAGCTGTTATTCTCCTTTTCTGACTCCCTCAGTCTGCCTGACAGACATGTTGCTATGGCCATCTTTCTTGCATCCTCTTCCAGCTGATATTCCCAGTCTAATCTTCTTTCTGTATTTGCTCACGATCAGCTCTAACGCATCTTGGTGCTCCTCCAGTGAGATCCACAGTTCCCTGTTCTCCCACTGCAGGTCGTGGATCTGCGTGTTCTCCTGGGACAGGAGCAGGTGCGGCCATGGCCGGGATGGGCTGGTCCGCTCAGCCGCGGCGCCCGGGCCCTTCTCTGCCCATGCCGCACCCGCCTCTCTCATGGCAGCCACGCACTGGTGCAGGATGGCGGACTGGTCGATAAGCGACTCGGCCGCGGTGTCGTGCTCCTTCAGCCACTCCAGCAGCGTCTTTGCGTCTGTAAGGACCTTCTCGATGGTGCAGGTCATGGCGGGCGCTGAGGCGAGCAGCGCTCCTCACCTTCGGCAGGAGGGTTGGACTAGATGACTCACAGAGGTCCCTTCCAACCCCTACCATTCTGTGATTCTGTGATTCTTCTCCCTTGCTTTGCTACCTCTGGTCCCTCTCTTCTCTCCTCTCTCCTAGGCTGTCTGCTCTTCTCACTCTGCCTTTTCCTTTCAGCGCGGACCCTTCTTTGCTCCCCAGAGGCCTTCTTTATCTCACGCCTGCCAGTTCCAGTGCCCTCCATCTTTCCTTTCCTGAACCCTTCTCCACAAAGACCTCCTGCTGTCCTCTCACCAAACTTATCCCGTTCCCGTGGGGTGGGAATGCCGGCACTTGTCATCCTCCCACAGCGACAGCTGGGCAGTCTGAACACTCGTGAGGTCTCCCTTCGCCAGCACCTCCCAGTACCCACAGAAATGCTCTGCTAACCCAGATGGTGATGCAACAATCTGGAGTATATTTACTATGTAAATTGCTTTTAATATTGACAAACAGTTTTTCTGATGACATTAGGATTCTGCCTGAGGGCAATAAAGAGTAAACTAGCTGTAGCATGCATAAAATACTTAAAGTTGCTTCTTGATATAATTAGACCATCATTTACTACATTAATCATTGCAAACTTCTTCTATTTGTGGATAGGACATTATATAAATCTCTCATGAGATCAGCCACATACAGACATACAGCAGCCCTTTGATGGTGGGGAAAAATACAATCAAAGGCCAGTGTGTGTGCTCAGAACAAATAATTTTTATCTCTAAGCCCTTGTACTGAATGCTGTATTCTCCCGTGAACTTCATGGTGCCTCTGCTCCACCACAAGCTCACTCTCCAATTTCTTTTTGAGTGTATGTATTTTTCTCAGGGAAGAGGCACTTCAAAAGGTAGTTACCATTAACGTTTTAGGAGATCAAATTAATGACATTCTTTAATCAAATACAATTCCAAAAGAATAATGGAAGAGTCTGAATTGCAGATTTCAGCATTCTGTAAGTAACGTGTAGTTTCTTTTCTCTGTTTCAGGGAATCATATTCTACATTTCACTAACAAAAAAAGTCTCTCTGACCTCACCGCGCCCCCCCCCCCCCCAGCCTCCCATGAACTCAGCCACAGCTGGCATTGCCACAGGAATGTTACACTTATCACTGTCATAACAATTCATCCACGTACAGACAGCTGAAACTCCTGGTCTCCTCCAAATGGAGTAGTTTAAAAAGATAGATGACTGCCTTCTGACTAATTGTGGGAGTTCTTTCATTACTATAAAAAGACTTTTTATATCTCAAGTGACTTTATAAGCAGTGAATAATGAGACTTAAACTCTTTGGAGAAGAGTCCACTGATCAAATGCTAGGATAACTTATGGGTACGGTGACCTTTTCCTCAGTAAGATACTCCAAACTGCTGCTGTTGGCACATTATTAAAATTCAGTTCAGTTAAGCACAAGGCAGGTTTTAATTTTTATTTTTAAATTCAATTTAAGGTAGCACAGCAAGAGCTAGAGCTCTCCCAGGGCTGAGGACTAACTCCAGCCCTAAAAGCTGCAGAGAAGAGCAGCCAACAGCATGTTGCCTCCAGCCTCTCCGGTAAGCAGAGTTTTGCCTCAGCCAAGAGGGTGCTCCACACGCCAGTGTTTCACTGTGATGTTAAACCCAACATAAGAGTGCTGAGCCTGGTCCCATCCCTGACCGAAGCCCTGGCCAGCCCCGGGTGCTGCCACACATCTACGCCAACCCAACACCCTGCTGGGGTGCCAGCCACATCAAATGCTAAGGTCAGAGAGCTCCCCAGCATCTTTTGCTTTTGCCAAATCTGCACTTGCTTTTCTTTAATGAACGTGCAACAGAATTACTGTAATACACATTTTTCACTGTGTATCTGTTTTAATTGCCATCTTGAAGGAATAGAAAAGGCTCCTCTCTGGAAATAAAACTTGGAGGGTCCCCTTTCATTATTCTTCCATGCTTCTCTCATGCTGCCTCGACACTAATTTGACGCTTGTTCTCCATTATTTTTCATGGCTTTCCTCCAGAAGGAGTATATTCGCCATTTTTGGGGGGCATAACAGTACTTGCAAAAATTCCTTTCTACTTTTTACAGGACCAAACATTTTAAAAACACTTCTCACGAGCTCACACATATTTACAGTGACTCAGCCATAGGGCCCGACACAGCAATAGGTTACAATGAAGTTTCACTTCATCCTGCCTCTGGAACATGGCATGTGGCAACTTCCTTGATCTCTTTCTCAAAGAAGAAGGAAATGAGAATTCAGAGGAACCACTCATATGACGAAATGAAGCAAGCAACGGGGCCTTACCTGTCATTCAAAAGTCCATTGGATGCTTTTGTACCAGAAAGTTCTCAGCAGCTCTTCAGAAAGCTTAGTAACAATTTTTATTTGAACATCAAGAGAACAGCTAATATTAATGATAGCATGCTTGTACACGTTTAGTTACACACAATGAACACAAAAGAAACTACATGTAGATGCACAGAAAAGGGATCTATGAAATGTGTTGTTTGTTCCCTTTTGTTTCCTCCTCTCTCTTACTTCGATCCTCCTTTAAAGACTATTTAGTCATGTACGATTACTTTATTTTTCTACTGAGTGCTGGCTTACTGCACTGACACAGCAATATTTTAAGTTGTTAATCATTCAAGCTTAATTGCCACATTCCTTCTTAGTAGGAAAATTGGTAAGGGATGTGAATATTAGGACCAGCTTAATTCTATCTTCTTTATACAGCACCACAACTGTGTACATGTCTTCAGTAGTAAGAGCTGCAGCTCCTTCCTGACTGAAAATCAACTACAACTGCTACTTCTGTCTCAGTGTTTCTATGTCTGTTCTTTCTTCTGGAGTGTCTCCCTCCTTCCTCTCTCCATATCTCTGCCTTCTCTCACCACTTCCTTCCTCTGTTTTATTCCATTTGCGTCTTTGGCTTCCCTCCCTTCTCTTTCTCTTGCTCCTTTTACTTCCTTTATCTTCTCAGGTTTGCTCTCTGCAGCATCAGCAGCAGCCGCCGCTGCACTCCTGTACAGCTTTTGTACTTAACACCTGCAAAGAGAACCTTCCCCTGCACAAAGTCTGCTCATGAAGCCCTTTCCATACTGGCTTCAGGAGAGAATGAAGTAGCTGGCTTGTTTCTGCAATGGGCTCTCCAAACGTTAGCAAAGGGCAATTATTGAGGAAGTTCACACAATGCTCATCATTTTCCTTTTCTCCAGGCAGTTCTGTGTGTACGGCAAGACTGTGTTAGAGCTGCTTTTGCAGCTCTCCAAGGCACGGCAAGGCTGTTAAGGACCAAATGGCTGAAAAATATGGCAGAGAGTTAACACATGGCTTGTAGCCAAGGTTGTGCAGTTGACTGGCCACTGAATACACAGCATGAATATGATTCACACCATCGCCTTGCAATACTACAAATATCACTGAAATCCAAGCAGATTTTGAAGAATGGCTGTATTAACAGTTCAGAGAAAAACCCAGCCTTGGACGCATGTGGGCAGTTCTTGCTGCTCTCAATTGCCATGCACTGAGATCAGATGGTGCAGTTTAGCATACAGAGCAGAAAAGACCTTTTAACATCAGGAACAGAGTCATTCTTTCCGTTCTGAGCAATAGAGTTATCCTTTAATATGTAATGAGATTATTTGACAGCCTCTTGATTATCTTATGTAAAAGCAGCATGAACAATTTAATTAAAACACTGAAAAAAATACTGCAATCCACACTTTATACCTATCTATTTAGAAAAAAACACCTAGGCGCAAAGACTGTGTCTCTTTGGTTACACAGTACCAAGCATCACAGACCCCCAAAGAAAGTAGGACATTTTAGATGTTGCTAGAGTAAAAATAGTGGTTATGCATCTATGCTGAGAATTAAGACAACAAATGATAAGGGGACATGATTTAAAACCGACACGCTTGAAAATAAAGTTTATGGCCTAAGCAATGAAAATACTTTAACTATGGCACACTGTGGGATAGAAGACAAGGGCAATGCCACCTTTGTTTTGTCTCAAGAAAAAGGTCCTTTTAAAAAAGTCTTTTCCTTTTTTTAATTTATATGACATTTCATAAGAGAAAAAGGTAGATACTAGCAAAAGAAGAAATAAGGCACTTCATTTTTACAATACATATTAAAAGAGAAGTGCTAGGTGCACATAAATTCCTGCTGGCAATATACAAATTATATATATAGGAATATTTAATATAGGGAGATGTAAGTTCTATATGTGCTTATAAAAGAATGATTAACAGCTGACTATCTAAAAATGCTTTTAATAGCTTTCTATACAGCATAGTGTTTGTAAAAGCAAAGTTCCTGAACAAATGAAGTAATTTCACCAAAATCAATGGCACTGAAAGGTAACACTTCTCAACTGAGCTTCTTAATTAAACCTCACAACCAGACTTTAAAATGTCGTATTTGCCATTTAACCATACCTTCGGCCTTCTAGTGTTTATTTACAGTAACTTCTGCAACCCTCTTGAGCAGGTGGCAAGAAGCTGTGGCAAAACACAAAATTTCTACTTATAGAAATCAAAACACAACGTTGCAACGTCACAGCTTGTAGAATCTTTATTTGTACTTTAAAGAATAAGACCTGGTCAGGGAAGAGTGGTGTAGACTTGCATCTGGATGGATATACAGCAGCCAAGTACAAATTTCAACCGAAGTCCTAATTCGAGATGCTCTTACAGCTCAGCTGTGCTTGGATTCAACGGTTTCTTCCCAGCTTACTTGTTGAAAAGGTTATGTTTTAGAAAGGCTCAGTTGGAGAAAATAGTATTTTTCCCCTTAAATTTAAAACCAAATAGGCTCCTGTTTCAAAACCCACATTGTGTAGGATTTGAGAGTAGCTTTCACGTTACTGCTGACAGATGTATTCTTTAAGAAAACCAGGTTCCTTTAACTTTCCTGGTAATCTGGCTTTACAAGCTAGTCAAGTAAAATGTCATAGCATAAAGTTATTGGTGAAAAGAACTGCAGCTGAAAAGCAGAGACTTCCAATAAATTGAGAAATGTCTGAAGCCAGTTCAAAATGGCAGGGCAAAATTTAAACAAACCTTCCCCACCAGAGGAGAGGCAGACAGGCATAAATCATTCCCAGTGATCAATTCTGCTATTTGAATTTGTCCTGACACTTGTTGGGCTCAGCCACTGACATGGAGCTGTGGCAGAAAGGCCAGGCCACTGGGGAAATTTGGCCAGCTTCCTCATCTGAGAGTGAACCACCTGACCGCAGGTCTCCAACCCTAGTAGCATTGTTCTTTGTTCCAAGCATAAACCATTTTGTCTGCTGTGTTTCAGGTCTGCCTCCAAGATCTCAGGATAAAGAAAATTCTTTGATTACTCTTCATACAAGAGATGGAAAATATTGGGTGAGATTACAGACAGGAGTGGCACAGATAGCTTTTAAGGCAGACAATTTAAAAATAAACCTGCCAAGTTAATATTCACGGTTTTGTTTCTCACTATGACTATTTTGCAGTTAATTGCTGATATTCTGTTAGACAACAAGCAAAATGTTTGAGAAAAGGGACTGCCGGTTTGGAATTCTATGAAATTTCAATATTTACATATGCAGGAGACAAATCTGCTCTTCATTGAGATTTTCAGAGAAGAAGATTTTTGTGGGAAAGAATTTGCATACTGGCCTCGAGCGCTTTCATTAATACCAAATGGAAATACCACCACACTCAGTTGTCAGTGCAAAAGTCTCACTAAAACACAGTTAAGGTAGCCAGTGCTATCTTATATCCATCCAGAACACGCATTTTTTTCCCCACCTCCCCTCCGAAACTCAGCCTTAGGAAAACCCAGAAACAGCGAGGTCAGGTACCCAGCCGTGCAAGCTTAATCTCCAGCTTCCCCTGATGCCCGCCGCAGTCAGTGGAAATGAGCTGTGGGCAAGCCATCACATCCAGTCCGTCGCACAGCTCTATCGAGCGAGAGAGGGATTACTCGGAGCAGCTTGGGACACTGTGAGCTGAGAGAGCAATGCTGTACCATCTGACAGCCTCACATGTGACCAGCAGATGAGGTGTATGAGTACCAAAAAGGGACTCAGTATCCTCACTTCACCCCGTGTTGTTTGGGTGGGAGGAGGCACAGAGCCCCTCAGGGCTGTCAGACAGGAGATGCATGTGGTCTACGGGGCAAGCAAAGACGCACTGTGCACAACAGGCTAGAAGCAAACTTTCAAGGCACTTCTGGAGCTGCCATCAAAGCCCAGCAGTTAAGCAGCCATTTTTCCCCATCAGGTCTTTTACAACAGGCCCAGGCTAGTCAGCCAGACTTCTTTAAAAGTAAGGAAATCAATGGAATACAAGACTTTCCCTTAAAAAATGAGGACAGTAAGGATTGGGGGCAGTTGCATATTGACACAGTAGCCTAACAAGTAAGTCATTTGCTTAGAAACTGGGAAAGCTGAACTCAGCACGAGTGAGTATGAAATCATATCTTTCACACTGCAAGGGACTCTTTCCATCAGGTTACTGGACATTTTGGAATGCAAGAAATTATACACCACTTTCTGAAGCTATAATTTGAAGTAGTTCAATATCATCTAACCTGCTTTTAAGTAGGGTTGGAGTTAAGTAGCTAGTGTGGGTAGATGAAGGCTATTTTTCTGAAATGCTCCCTCTATCCCAGTCAAATGGGCACAACAACTGTGTTCGAAATCTCCTGGTAGTGAAGCAAATGAGCGAAACGACAGGTCTAGTCTTAATCTCTGGCTCTCTTCTCCTTATTATATTTCGATTACTGTGCTTTCCTAAACCATGGCTCATTATAGCTTTTCTCTTCTATTCCTCCGCCTTCTTCCCTTCATATTTAGGCTTCTCCCCTCCCACCCTCCTCCTTTCTTGCCCTGGGGTTCCCAGGTAAATGTCCTAGTCCTGCTGAAGCCATTGGTATTTTAGCAGACATTAGACACGTCACTAGGAATTGGCAGGTGAAATTTGTTGATATTTCTGCAAAGGTCACTAATAAAAGTATTAAACAAGATCACCACAAAGACAAACTCTTCCAGAGCTCCAGCAGTAACCTCTCTCTAGCCTTTCACTTTCCTTTTTAACACTACATGTAGAGAGATATCCCTCCACAGTCAACACCATATCCTCCTTACGACCACTTATCTAGCCATTTCTGTTCCACTTTAGCTAGTATTTTACCTTATAATACCATATGAGATGTTTTTGTTTATCTGAAGGTCAGATAAAGAGGACCTACCACATACTCTTCATCAAGATAAGGCACTTGCTAATCAAAAAGTCTATCAAGTTAGCCTGCCTTTGTAACCATCTACGTCTGCTTAGTCTGTGATTCATTATATCCTGCTTACCCCTTGCCTCCCCCACGTGTAATCATCCTTTTCTTCAAATTGTACTTTAACACCATCTGCACTGTGCATGCTGAATTGAAGGCTAGCAAATCCCACAATGATTCTAAGCACAGGTACACTATTTAATTTTATTCCACCATCTCCTGCATGCTAAACTAGTTGAACAAATCCCCCCGTTCATCCTGGCTACTACTTCTCTCAACACCGGGGTCCCTTGCCTCACAGTTATGCCAGTATAACTACTTCGTGGGGCTGCGCTAAAAATTGGAGCACTGAAAAGCCTTGCTTCGGAAATCATCTTTATTAAAATATTACGGTTATTTACCCTACAGGTAACTGCCTTCTCCCTCCGTGTTGCCCGTGTTCCACTCAAATCCTCTCTCCTACCCCTTCACTCTTGAGCTGCACTTCTCCTCCACTTAAAACACGTACCTGTGCAAACCCATCTGAGGGGTTTTTGAACCTTTCTGCTTGTATCTCCCCAAAAGGAAGAAAATCTTCTTCAAAAGACTGTGATAAAATGACTGCTCTCCTTAGGTTGTATTTCATGCAACTACCTGGACACAAGGCACAGGCAGTGTACAGTAGAGCCAAGCAGGTCTTCAGGTTGAAGAGGAAGACAGCAATCGCTCTTTACTACTAAAGACCTCACATTTGCAGTTAAACTTCTATGATGCAGTCCCACATTAGGCTTATGTTCATATTGCAAGAATAAATATTTATGCTGTTTTCAATTTTGCTATGAAGTAGCAGACACGTCCTACATAAGATGGGGCATCAAGTGGATGAAGCATATGCAGTACAATCAAAACTGAGCTCTGATTCCTGAACACACAAAAAGATGTAATGCAACCTTTCAGTTTGAAGAAAAATTACCTTTCTGGGAAAATACACCTCAGAAGCCTCAAGTGACCTCAAATTTGGGACACTAATGCTCAAATGATCTTCTGTGAGGCATGCCAACTCCCAGGAAAATCCAAACTGAACTTCAGAGTCCTTAAGAGTTTCCCATTTAACTGTGCTCAACCTTAAAAATAGACAGACTTATGCTTCACCATAACAAAATCAACAGGGACTATTCTTGGGACATCCTTTGGTATCATAAAGCATTGGCAGCATGAGAATAAGAAGCAAATCTCCAGCATTCACTTCCATCTCAGTTTCATACACAATACTGCCAATAACATGCTTCAGCAGCTCACCAGACTACAATCATCTCTGACACAAGCTGAAGAAAAATTTGTGTTTCCCTTGCATCATCTGACTTTCACATAAAACCCATGGCTACCTATTCTGACCGTTAATTTTCTATACATCCATTCAGCTGCTGGTCAATGAGTGAAAGTTACCAGTTCCACCAACCTAACAGCAGTTAGGCCCAGCCAACTGCTGACTGTGTTGACATTCCCACTGTGACACCAATTTCATCCACTCACACTTAAATCCAAAACAAGAGTCTAGAAGAAGGGGGAGGCAATAGTACATCTGCCTCTTTACAAATGCCAGAAGACACAAAAACTGGGGAGATATGGGAAAAAAAAACCCAGAGACATAGAAATAAAGATTTTCCATACAGAGAGGGTAGGTAGGGTTACCTAGGTGCATAGCTGCAAATACTTACCCAAGCTAAAATATACAGGTCTTAAGGAGCTACTCCACAAGTACAACTACTCAGATAGTTTATGCAGGAAAAAAATTTGTTAGCTTTAATTTGAAATATATAGCATGGGAGAAGATACTCAGACCACCAAATGCAGACATCTAATTTAACTGACTATGCTCCTTCTGTAGTAAAAGACAAGAGACAGGAAGAGAGGGTGACTCAGAGATGTAAACTAGCTGTGAGTAAGCTGAATCACCCTCTGGAAATGGCCACCTTTCTCCAATGACAACAGGGAGTCTAGAGAAATGAGATGGTTATAAATTTCAGCACCTTGGATGATGTGTGAATATCCTTTTAAGCTACCAAATAGCATGACCTCAGTTTTGGAGAATTTAGAGACAAAAAAAATCAGGCATTAAAATAAAATGGGTGAAGACAGGAAGAGAACAGACTTTTTAAATGCTGAAAAACTATAAATATATTTTATTATGGCTTTTGGTAATCCAGGGAGAACATCTCTATTAATAGATAGATTCAAGGGTATTGTAAACATATTTCCCAGGATGAGGTCTGATTTATAGTCTTGGAAAGAAATTATTCTTCCTATGTAGCAGAAAAAAAGCGTTCACTCAGCATGGTTTCAAGTTGCACAAGTACAACACAGCAGAGACTCCACTGCTCTTGATGCCTTCCTTCTGTGTTGCTGTAAGTTAGCTCAGAGAGGGTTTTATTTTTTTAGAGTAATATTTTACAGGCTGTTAATCCAAAAAATGGATTATTTCCTTTGGGTATTTTGTGAAAAAATAAAATAGAAAACAACTGAGCTATTTCATTTAGCATAGCTGTTGCTGTGCACGGGCAATCGTTTCTTTTTTTCCTGTAATATATTAGGCTTCTCAGGACTTAGACTTCCTAAAGCAGCTTCACTAACTTAGTTGGCTGTGAGCCCCTCAGAGACCGTCTTGCCAATTATCTGTGAATTTAGGAGGATCTACACAAAAGATCATGATAAGCTGGGTTTGAAAGAGGCTGTAAAGGTGTGAGGTATTTATCCTGAAGTGTGGAAGAGCTACGGACAGAGATACGTATTCTGCCATCTCTTGCACTCAGACAATGAGCGGTTCTTCATTTAAAAGTTATGTTACAAAAAATGGAAGCAGAGTTGTGAATTGGACAAGGTAGGACTGAGAATATCCAAGATCTGCATTTATCACTGGCTTGGTCCTGTCATCTTTCTACAGTCACTAAACTGGACTATATTATGACTTTTTCCCTGCCTGTTGTGATGCTGAAGGTAAAATAGTAGATGCTGACCCCTAGAGGTCATCTAGTCCAACCTCTCTGCAGCGAGCAGGGACACCACTAACTAGATCAGGTTGCTCAGAGCCCTGTCCAACCTGGTCTTGAATGTTTCCAGGGATGGGGCCTCCACTGCCTCTCTGGGCAACCCGTTCCAGTGTTTCACCACCCTCATTGTAAAGAATTTCTTCCTCATATCCAGCCTAAACCTACCCTGTTTTAGTTTAAAACCATTACCCCTCATCCTGTCGCTGCTGTCTCTACTAAAAAGATTGTCCCCATCTTTCCATTAGGCTCCCTTTAAGTACTGAAAGGCTGCAATCAGGTCTCCCCGCAGCCTTCTCTTCTCCAGGCTGAACAAGCTCAACTCTCAGCCTGTCCTCATAGGGGAGGTGCTCCAGCCCTCGGATCATTTTTGTAGCCCTCCTTTGGACCCGCTCCAACACATCCATGTCCTTCTTGTGCTGAGGGCTCCAGAGCTGAACGCAGTACTCCAGGTGAGGTCTCACCAGAGCAGAGTAGAGGGGCAGAATCACCTCTCTCGACCTGCTGGCCACGCTTCTCTTGATGCAGCCCAGGACACGGTTGGCCTTCTGGGCTGCAAGTGCACATTGCCGGCTCATGTCCAGCCTTTCGTCTATCAGTACCCCCAAGTCCCTCTCAGCAGAGCTACTCTCGATCCTTTCATCCCCCAGCCTGTGTTGATAGCGGGAATTACCCCGACCCAGGTGTAGGACCTTGCACTTGGCCGTGTTGAACCTCATGAGCTTCACACAGGCCCACCTCTCCAGCTTGTCCAGGTCCCTCTGGATGGCATCCCGTCCTTCTGGTGTCTCGACCGTACCACTCAGCTTGGTGTCCTCTGCAAACTTGCTGAGGGTACACTCGATGTCGCTGTCCATGTCATTGATAAATATATTGAACAGCACCGGTCCCAGTACGGACCCCTGAGGCACTCCACTCATCGCTGGTCTCCATCTGGACACTGAGCTGTTGACCACTACCCTTTGGCTGCGACCATCCAACGAATTCCTTATCCACCGAACAGTCCACCCATCAAATCTATGGCTCTCCAATTTAGAGAGAAGGATGTTGTGGGGGACCGTGTCAAAGGCTTTACAAAAATCCAGATAGATGATGTCCACTGGTTTTCCCTTGTCCACTCTTGTTATTACACCATCATAGAAAGCCACTAGGTTGGTCAGGCAGGACTTGCCCTTGGTGAAGCCATGCTGGCTGTCTCGAATCACCTCCCTGGCCTCCATGTGCCTTAGCATATCTTCTAGGAGGATCTGTTCCATGATCTTCCCAGGCACAGAGGTGAGGCAGACAGGTCGGTAGTTCCCAGGGTCTTCCTTTCTACCCTTTTTGAAAAGGGGCACAATGTTTCCCTTTTTCCAGTCACTGGGGACTTCCCCTGACTGCCATGACTTTTCAAATATCATGGAGAGTGGCTTGGCAACTACATCAGCCAATTCCCTCAGGACTCTGGGATGCATCTCATCAGGTCCCATGGACTTCTGTACGTTTAGGTTCCTCAGGAGGTCCCGAACCTGGTCTTCGCTTACAGCTGGAGGGATTTTACCCTCCTGGTCTCCTTCATGCCATCCATTGACTCGGGAGGGGTGAGGAGAGAGGCTGCCAGTGAAGAATGAGGCAAAAAGTTGTTGAGTACCTCAGCTTTCTCCTCATCTGCTGTTACCAGTTTGCCGGTCTCGCTCATGAGCGGGGGTACGCTTTCTTTGACCATCTTTTTCCGGCTGACATACCTGTAGAAGCCCTTCTTGTTATTTTTCGCACCCCTTGCCAAGTTCAGTTCCAGCTGTGCCTTGGCCTTCCTGACCCCATCACTACACAACCGGGCAGCTTCCCTATACTCTTCCCAGGAAGCCAGTCCCTGCTTCCACTGCCTGTGCAGTTCCCTCTTCTTCCTTAGTTTGACCAGCATCTCTTGCCTCAGCCATGCCGGTCTCTTCCTCTCTCTGCCCGACTTCTTACACTTGTGGATTGAGAGCTCTTGCGCTCTGTGGAATACATCCTTAAAGACCTGCCAGCTCTGTTCTGCTCCCCTGTCCCTGAGGACCGTTTCCCTGGGAGTTCTTCTGACTATCTCCTTGAAGAGCAGGAAATTTGCCCTCCTAAAATTTAGGGTTCTGACTATGCTCTTTGTTATTCCCACTTCCCTCAGTAGCATTAGTTCCACCAGCGCGTGGTCACTGCAGCCCAGGCTGCCTCCGATCTTGACATCCCCAATGAGCTCACTCGCATTGGTGACCACCAGGTCTAGTATCGCATCCCCTCGGGTAGGTGTGCTTATTACCTGGCTTAAGAAGTTGTCCTCAATGCATTCTAGGAACCTGCTGGATTGCCTACAGCTTGCCGTGTTGCTTTTCCAGCCGATGTCGGGGTGAAGTCCTCCAGTAGGACGACAGCCTGCGAGCGCGAAGCCTCCTGGAGTTGGAGGAAGAACGCTTCGTCTATCAGCTCCTCTTGATCTGGCGGCCTGTAGTAGACACCAACCACTAGGTTCCCTTTGTTGCCTCTCTCTCCGATTCTTACCCATAAGCTTTCGACCTGCTCGTGGCTATTCTTCAGGGACAGCTCTTCACTCTGTAGTGTTTTCTTGATGTAAAGGGCAACGCCCCCACCCCTCCTTCCTCGCCTGTCCCTTCTGAACAGCCTGTAGCCATCAAGAGCCACATTCCAGTCGTGGGATTCATCCCACCAAGTTTCGGTGATGGCAATCAGGTCGTAGCTTTCCAGCAGCACGACTGCTTCCAACTCCTCCTGTTTGTTTCCCATGCTGCGTGCGTTTGTATAGAGGCATTTCATCTGAGCTGTCAGCCTCGTTACCTTCATAGCAGAGCACCCATTTTTTCCCTTGAGGTGTTTCATGGGTATTTTCTTGTTGGCACCTGATACCTCAGGCGCCTCCAGCTCCCTTCCGCAAGACTTCCACATTGCTGCAGTGTCCCTCGCATGCTGCTGGGTAACAGGTTGAGGGCTCCTACTAGCCCCCCATCCCTCTAACCATTGTGTATCCTCCCCTAGCCTGTCGCTGGCAAGCCTGATAGGTTCCCCTTCCCCCTTCACCTCTAGTTTAAAGCCCTGTCAATGAGCCCCGCGAGCTCCTGGGCAAAAATCCTCTTCCCCCTTTGAGAAAGCCGGTTCCCATTTGATGCCAGCAAGCTTGGTGCTGTGTATGTCGTCCCATGGTCAAAGAACCCAAAGTTGTGGCGGTGACACCAGCCACGGAGCCATGTGTTAATAGACTGAGTCTGCCTATGTTGCTCAACGTCTCTGCCCACCACTGGAAGGGGCGATGAAAAGATAACCTGTGCTCCAGATTCCTTTACTAATCGTTCTAGGGCTTTGAATTCTTTTTTAATTACCCTCGGGCTACTTACTGCAACTTCATCCACACCCATGTGGAAGAGCAGCAGAGGATAATAGTCTGAGAGTCGGACCAGTCTAGGAAGTTTCCTAGCAATGTCTGAAGGACTCCATTTAAAGTCTGGACACCAGTTGGCAGATACAGATGTAAACGGCTTGCAGTTACAGCTCCTGGAAAACATGCTGGCTGCAAAGAACAACTCCCAGCTGGGAACGCTTCGCACGGCTCCATCCAGCTCTGCCACTGGCACGTTCCCTCTGCAGAAGGCTGGCACGCTGCTGGCACCAGAAGCAGCTCTGCCCTCCGGTTTCTGACTTTCTGCTTCAGTACTGCAGCCGATATAGGCAGAGTTAACCACAAAACTGGGGTCTCTGCGTACTTAACTTGCATGCTGTAGTACATGGATACAGCTGGGTCAGGACACTACTGCGTTGGTTTGCTTTTAACTTGTGACATGTAGCATATGCCTGTTTGTGCTTGGAGCCTGTTCTCTGTCATGCAGCATGAAAAAGGCTTTTAAACCACCGTTCATAGGACATTTGATATATTCAGAAATTCCCTTCTGTGTCAAAAAAATGGACTGGAGAAGTCCTCAGGATAAATAGAAAAAGCTAGAATATATGTTGTTTTAGACACCAACTATCCTCCTGGAATGCACATGTAAAACAAGGCTTGTGACATGTAAAATTAATCTTTATTAAAAAAAAAAGATTTAGTGAAAAAGTTAGAGCAATATATGACGGGAGGCCAGAATATTGTTGCCCAAAGTAGAAAGATATTTATAGACTAAGATGTGCAAAACTGGAACATTGTTTTTGCCAAACACAAATTAAGCTAATGTACCGTTAAAAGTTGGCAGCTCATATACATTAAAAAATATGACACTAGGACACAGACTGTGCAGAGACATGATAGGGATGGTCCAGCATCCAGCTAGGAACTTGAACATCAACTTGCTACTTCCCTTGTGGCATATTTAGGATGAGCTTGCTGAATACTAATATTACGTCTTTTTGGCAAAAGGAATTAACAGTGGGTAAAAAAGGTCAAAAAGATACAAAACCTAATGCAAGGTAAAGCTGTACTTCTGGAGACAGTATATATAATTTTGTTATGATGCACAGCTCTTCCTTATGTTGGATGTTCTATTCCTGACCCTGCAGCAACTTCATCGAAGCCTTCCAGAAGAATTTTGCTGCCTTAGGAGGAGAAGGAAAAAGAGGGAATATGACAGAAGAGCAGCTTGTACTCCAGAATGGTGCAATTGTAAACTAAAGTTCCATTGGAGGACATTGGAGATTATCTTTACACTGCTTGTCTCCACCTTCATCTACAAAATCAAATATCCTTCCATGCTGAATCTACCTTCCTCCCCTGTGGTGTGTCTCCGACCTTTTTGTCAATAAATTTTTTTACTGTTAAAAAATCATTTGCAACTTTGCCCTCTCTTGTTCACAGGGAACCACACAGAAAACAAAGACAAAAGACAACAAACAAGAATTAAAAACAAAAACAAAACCAAAAACAAAGCAACAGAATGTTACTGTGTGATGACACACCTTGTGGCAAGTGACCGCACCACTTGAGGCTCACGGGTCTGAGAAAATGATAGCTTCACAGCTGGAGTGTCCACCAGGAAACAGACGGTCTGAATCCAAGGCCCTCCACAGTCTGGAGGGCTCAAACCTTTATGGGGCTTTGCTCTAACCATAGGGCCATAAGCTAGTGGGCTCTGGGTAGCTCTGCTGCTGCTAGAGGAGAAGGACAAATGCATAAGTGGCTGGTGAGAGACTGTAGTAGTTTAACCTGGCAGCCAGCAACTAAGCACTAGACAGCCGCTCGCTCACCCCTCCCGTTCCCCCTCAGCAAGATGAGTAAAGGGGAAACTTGTGGGTTGAGATAAAGACAGCTTTATAAGACAACAAAGGAAACATTACTACTACTACTACTAATGATAATGAATATGGAAAACAAACTATGTACAATACAATTTTCTCACCACCTGATGACTGATTCGCAGCCTGAAAAAACGTTCAAACTCCTGGCCAAGAGAGGATTCATAACCCATGGAAATGAGAGACAAAGATAGCTCCCTAATCCCCAGCCAACCCCTACTCATAACCTGAGCATGCTGTCATGGTATGGAATATTTCCCTGACCAGCTTGGGCTACCCGCCTGGCTGTGCTCCCTCCTAGCTCCTGCGCACCTGCTCATTAGCTGAGTATGGTAAAAAGTTCTTCATTCCATAGCAACAACTGCAAACATCAGTGTTATCAACATTCTTTTTGTACTAAATCTGAAACACATCAGCTACTGGGAGGAAAATTAACTCTATTCCAGCTGAAACCAGGACAGGGACACAAGACAAAGCACCTCCCTGAGCAAAGTGCACTTGGACATATCTGCTCTAATCCCCTCCTTGCTCATTGCCATGACCTGTAGGGCTCCTTTTCCAGTCTCTGGAATGACAAGTACTCCAGCCAGCAACAATACACCCCTAACCCAGCCCCAGTCTTTATTTCTTCAATTTTTCACTAGTGACATAAAGAGTCTGCAACCACCATGCACACCCACACACATGCATGGAGATGCCAAAAATCCCAGGCTTTTGGGCTCCGAAAGGCAAACACCCTGTCCCCTTAAAGGAAAGTTTCATTATCTACAAACTATTTCTCAGAGATCTTCAATGAAAATAGTTCTGCAGTATTGAGAGAGATTTCATGAGTACTGATGGCATGCAGAAAAACAAAACCTGTGGATTTTTGTAGGAGCTTTCTTGGTCCCATTGGAAAAATCAACCCTACCTTATTCATAAATTATGAAGGAAAACATAGCTGTAAGCCACCTCCTAGCCACACAACAGTCAGTTCATCAAAACAGGGGTGGGATGCAAACTGCCAGACAGCACAGAGGAATTTAGGTGAGATTCCCAAACTTTGAGGACAGCTGACAAGGAGCCTGCACCTGCAGAAACAAAGACAAGCTGCACATCGAAAAGCAAACACCTCCATCTCTATAAGTAAGTCTCTGCTGCTGCTTTTTTTACTGTGTCTGGTTGCTACACTGTTTTCCATATTTGCTTCATCAAAACATTTATCACCTGCGGCCTTTCAAAATTATTTTCCAGAGATAAAACAATCTTGCCAAGGACTAGTAAAAGCTCTCCACTGTTCCTTATCTGCATAAATTACCTTGTATTTCAGATGATTTTATGTGCATTTAAACACTACAGATTAATTAGATGGCATACAGAAACCAGCAAAACATTGAAGAGGTAACTTCAGTTTAAGTGCACATTCAACTAACTTGTGGCTTTTTAGAACAATTTTAATTAAAAGTACTAGAAAAACCATCCAGCTGAAAATATTGGGAGCTTTGGGATGGGCTTAGCATAGCTAATTAACTGTATATTTAATCAAAGCAGCCTTTGGCTGTAATTAATAATCTATTTTCCTCTGGTAATAAATATAGTAATTCTGTGAAAAAGAATATATAATTTGCAGAATGCTATATGTACAGAAGATCCACGCTGAAAAGAGATCACTGCAATCCCAACCTTCAGAGAGCAGGTTGTTGTTCTTTTAAATATGTAAAACTATTCCGAAATCAGTTTAAATGTCATGTCATAACAACAATTTCTGAAAAAGATGCCCCAAAGTGCCTTGGATTCTTCCAAAAGAGGAAAAATAATCTAAAGCGACAGTAGGTTTGAACTAGCCTGACTTTTCCTGTGAACCATAGAGAGAATGCAAGAAATATCCCATCAGCTCAGACCAACCACCTCCACCTAGGTAGCCTGCTTCCAGCAATGGCAATGGGAAATGCTATTAAGGGTGAGCATGCGAGGCAGCTACTTTGGGCAATCCAGTCCCACGTACCCTCCCAGGAGCCCAGAGAATTTTACAGATCATCTTTTAAAAATGTCAGTTGTACAGCGAACCTGAAAAAAAAGCCTTTTTCACTTTGTTTCTAAACAGCAGAGTATAATAGCTGGCAGATTTCCAGCTCTAGCCATCCTGGCCAAAGGCTGGATTTGATCCATGCAACCAGATGGAAACAATCCCATTAATGCAGCATAAACCTTTCAGCTTTGGGAGTCACAGAAACACTCATCCATCTACTCACACAGTGAAAGCCAAGAGCTGGTACAGCATCTTTTCTACTAGAGACTTCCTTTCATTTATATAACACAAATTCCCAGTTGTGCTGCTGTAACATGTTTTTCATGTGGTCTCGCACTGAATTATCTCCACTCCTTTGCTGGGTAGATGAAAATTTAAATAAAACAGCTACATTAATCTAACACGATGCATCTTCTGCTCCGAAAATATCTAATGTTCCAATATAAATAACAGCTTTGACTCGCTGCTTGTTTAGTTAGATCAGAATGCAAAGCATTTTATCCGCATTGAAATATTTCATTCATTTGTAACAGTAAAAATACTTTCTTACTTTTTTGTTCCGTTAACACAAGAGACTGACTAGAAAGTTATCAGTCTGATTCACTCTCCTGATACAATTAAATTGGCAAACAGATTAGATATTGATCTGCTAGCAAACATATTGATGGCTACCAGCTCATTGTGAATTAGTGTTGAAATGAAAATGGATGCTTAATTTATAATATATATTATATGTATATACATACACTGCAACCTCTGGTCATTATGATTGGACTACAGTAAATTTATAGATCTTTGCTTTTCTTTAAACACATGCAAGTACAGCTGATCTGCATAGATTTCATAGCATTACAGGGAAGACTGGCTGCAAGCACTTGTCCTATAGGAAAACCTCACTGCAGTTCTCTTTTGCTGTCTTCTCTTCTAATTCCTGTGCCTCTATTACAGATATAGTCTCTTCTTTTTATATCCAGGAATCAAAACCTGTTCTTCCCAATACTCACACAAATACTATGTTCTTCATAGTGTTGCACAGATTTAAAGGTGCAAGTTGGCAGCAGACAGATTTCTGGAAGCTTTTCCCAAGGACTTAATTTTCATGGCCTATTCTTTCAACAGGACACTAAAAAAAACTTAAGTGCTCTAGTCAAAGAGTTGAAACATGGCTCTGAAGTCATCTCTGCATCTCTGCTGCACCTTGCCTGGAAAAGGTACAGTATTTAAATGTTTTTCTGGTTTTGGAAAATGCAGGAATTGCATTTAACTGTGAAACTCTCCCATTGCCTTCCAAGAGTTAGTTAGGCCTTTCTCCACAGCAAACAGGTCCTAATCCTGCTCAGCTAGTCCATCAGCCTTGTTCTTACCCATGAAAAAACAACACTGGAGCAGGATTCTGCAAACTACTCTAATTACAAGTGAAACAGCAAAGGGGCTTACTCTGCATATTTACTCCATAACTAGCATTGCTTAATAGCAAACCATTCACAGTTGCATTCTCCTTCATTTTGTTGGATCTCCCTATTGCTAGTTGCAGTTCATTTGGCACACTTTCCATTGCCCAACATATCATCACTATTCTTCAAGACATCCTCAAATTATATGATAGTGGAAACCTTTGGAATAAAGACATAGACCCATATGTCAGTTATGTGCACCAAGAATATGCAGAAAAACACAGAAGTCAGTAATTTGTATCTGGGCTCCACTTTGACAATAGGCTTTCCTAGTATTGTCTGTGCAGCTCTCTTTTTAGAAGATGTCAGCCTATGTATGTGTTAGCCTTACCCACGCAGTTTGTTCAAAAAACAGTAAAGAGAAGAAACTGCTTTGTAGTGAAGACATATGTTGGAGCAGAATCAATCAAAGTGTAACCACAGAATTTGAGGTATAAACCCCTTCATTTCCACCTGTGAATCTTCCACAGCAAGCCACTTGCTACCAAGGTGTAATACCTTAGGCAGCACTGATCAGAAGATATAGGTGATAGTTTAAAGTAGTCAAAACCAGCTGTGTTGATCAACAACTGTGCATGTAAGAAGAGCAATAAATATAGATGAGGCAGTATGTTCATCTATGCATGGTATCAGTAACATTTCATACTCCACATCCTGATATGGTAGAAATCTTCACATCTATAACATTTAACTAAGTATGTCCTAGAGGTTTGCCTTCTATTCTTTTACATAATTGCTTCCCACTGCATATTTCATGGGAAATGAGACTGGAAAGAGGTGTGCTTAATAAATGGAACCACTAAAAAGCTGGGATTGCTCTTGTTTTCACAGGCATTATCACAGCAGAAATCATTCATCTATTCTGCTCTGAGCAGATTCTCTGCCTCAAGCTTAGTGAAAATAATAGTGCATCAAAACAGTAAAAATGGCAATCTGACTGATGAGCAAAAATGATCAAAATACTGCTTCATACGTCCTAGTGCTGATGCATACCTTCAGAATCTGCTTTAAGATGGTATCAGAGGAACTGTACATCGGAAGAAAAAAATGAAAACAGGTGGCTTTGAAAATATCAGACTGCACAATAAAAGATGGAGCTGGACTTGATCACATCTCCACTGTTTTCAATAAGTGATCTAATAACAAAGCATTTTTCTGTTTCAATGACACCCAACAACATAGAGTTAGTCATGGTGTTATTGCTACTATTATCTAAAGATATCAGAGTAAAGTACATAGAATGCGATAATATATCTCATACAAGAAAAGGTCATGTAGCGGTTCCACGATTTGCTGATCCTAAATATATGTACAGTTGTATCACCCTGCATTATAATCACATTTCTGATGTATTGCCGGAGTGCATGATAGCAAGTTTATGGTACAATGCCAATTACATGACACTGTGGGAGAACAGACAACTGTTGAACCAGCATAAAGTTAGAATGATGCGGACAGATGATATCTAATTTGGTACTAAGCATAAGCCTGCTGGTTAGAAGTTAGCCAATCAACATTTTTTCAACAAAACTGGAAGATGATTTTTAACCTAATCAACTATAAGTGCAATGCAGTCACAGAACTTGCTCTCTTGTATTTATGAACTGTAGAGCTGCATTTACTGCATTGCTGAATGACAGCCCATGAGAGGTGGGGAAAATACACAGAATTTAGCCAGGTAAGCCTTTCCTCTCATCCAAAACAGACACAACAACTTCAAATGAAATTAGGACTGCAGCAGTTGCTCTGAATTAAACTGAACTGGATTAATTATACAAAGGCTAACAAAGGGTAGATAGCACTTGTGAAGTAAGAGATGGTGTAAGCAAGGAGTAAGAAGTTAGAAAGAGAGAAGAACAAGGAATCAGCAGGTTGGAACAGTGAAAGGTTCTACCTTAGTCAGGCATAGATTATGGGAAAATAATGCATTATACCAAAACTTCTCTAACTAGTTCATGATTTTGGGTATGAGTGACATTTGTCTGTCTCCGAGGCAGAACATCCTGGTTTGCACATCCAGTTATAGAATAGATTTTATTTCATGTCCAGAAGAAGTTATCACAGTAAATGTTTCCTATTGATTGATGGAGATAGGATCCGTCATTAAAATGGATCAAAATTAGATATTGTTTCTCTAAGACTCCAAAAGTGGAGTTTCTGTGAAAAAGATACGGGGGAACAAAAAAGAAAATCAATGCATTGCCATTACAGAACAATACTAATTAGAGCTGGATTTAACTAACTCTAAAATATTGTTGACTACGTTGGCACAAGGTAATGTCAAACCACATCACCAATTAAGAACAGGGGAAAAAACTGCAAGACTTGAATGAAGTAGACATAGATAATTAATCCTCTAATTAGGATGCTAAAACTAGTTCAGGAATTGAAGGGCGAAATGTTTTCATTTGCACTTATCTATGCAAAAGAGTTTCCATCTTTCACTTTTAAGAAATGATTCATCTTTCCCATTCTGGTGTATGAATGCATTTTTTCCATTGGTGTATGTCTAGGATTGTAAACCATATGTGAAAGCCTTTTTTCTGAGAAATGTCTCGTCTTAGTTTAGGAATTTACCCACTCAGATACCTTGGACAAGCAGGAACATCACAAAGGTGCCTTGGATCTTCTGGATTTAGCACTGAACTGAGCTTCCTGAACTCATGAGGAATTTAAAGCTTTTTAGGATATGTTTGAAGGTCAAACCCTTCACAGATTTTCTACTCAGGAAGTGTTAGCTTTTCAGAAACAGCTATTATGCAGAAGTCTCGCACATGGAAGCTTGTGATTCTGTGATTTCTTGAAGAACCATTCTGTGATTCTGTGATTTGTCTGCCCCCTACACAAACATCCTCTGCCAAACCCAGAAACTCACTATTGAGACTACTGGGCATAACCAATCTTTTGCCATTTTTTTTAAAAAAAACCCAAAATAATTAAATATGAACCCAGGCCTTGAAAGACTCCAGAACTAATCACCACTAGATCCAGTAATGTGAGTGAATTGAAGCTGCAAGTACCTTCATGCTGCTGGAGAAGGATGCGGGTGAGGAGAAAACAGAAAGGAAAGAGATTAAAACAGCCAGAGTATGTGCGGTGACTTCATGACAGTTGAGCATCAGGGAAAGAGGTTTCAACTCGATTCTAACTGCCCCCTCTCAGGGCCACAGTGACCCCATTGTTCAGTCAAGGAGAAGAGACAGGGATTCCTGCATCTTTTTTTTTTAGAATGAGTACACTTGGGAAAATCACGATAAATATTATAAACTTCAAACCTGTCATGACAGAGCGTTGATCAAGACAAAGTAATGCTCAAAATGCAGGGCACACCACATGTTTAAGGAAGACCTACTTCCAGCCCATTCCACCAGTCATCCCGCTGGCAGTGACCTGGCTCGTATACTGTACTGAATCACATAGTATCCCATAGCTCAGTGTTCTAAGTCAGAAGGTTGGCTGCTGTGAACTGGTCTAGATGGTAACATTTAGATGGAAAACAGCAGGATCACAAGCTAAAATGTAGGAAAAGTCACATCACAGAAAAATGGCCAGGTAATCATGAGGCAGAGTGATGGAGAGCAAGGGGAAATGAACTGCTAGCCTTGCTTTTTCAAACCAAATCCAGGAATAAATGCATCCCAGCTCTTAACTTTCACAAGTTTCAAGCACATCTATAGTTATTCTCTAAATTAGATAAGGCACCAGGATCAGATACAGTACATTAAAAATGAAACCCTGTAGAGAAAGGCAAAGCTTGTTCATTCTTGTTACAGACCACTTACAAGCTCTTATTGCTGCTCACATCATTGTTACAACTAAAAAAAGAAAATTAAAGTTGCACGACTTTTATTGGTGAGTAAAACAAGAACAGCAGGATCCAACTCCTATATTCATAGCTCTTTCATCTGCTTAGCTGACTGTATTAGCCACTTTCTCTGAATGGAGAATGGGGGAAAGTTCAACAGCAGACTGTCATAATAACAAGGACACAAAATATAGATGAAAAGAATACACGTCTAAATGTCTGATGAACGATATTAGCATATAAATGCAATATATGTACAACAGCAGCCTTTGAATTAAACCACAAAGAACACTGTCTACTTGATTAGTTGTTTATTTTTTCTTTTGAGGGGACACATCAGAGCCACAGATTGATGCTTTAATAAGGAACCCAAAAACCTTTAATGGAGATTAAAACGGCTAGTGGTTAGATGTCATAATTCATGGATACTGACTGCGCAGACTTTGACAAGAACCATTAATTGTCACTGTGTAGCTACCTTCTAAAGTCACATACTCAATTTAGTTCTAGTTCTTACAAGATGTGGTGGGATCATTAAAGGAAGCTTGAGGCTATGCACTGATAATGGGAGTATTTTAACATTCTTGGTACTTTTACAAAGGAACAGCATGTCATACATCAGTTCTATGTATCACACCTAAACTCTCAAAAGAAAAAAACTGGCTTTTTGTTGCCTCCACTGTTATCTAAGAAAGTGAGGTGTTAGGGTTTCTTCACTGTTTTGTAAGCCTGAGGCACAGCAGGAATCTGAAAAAGAAACCAGAAAAAAAAACAACCCACAGAGAGCTTTCATTATTTCCTTTGTTTGAGGTCTGGCTCACCTTTTGGACTAGTCTTACAGATTGCCTACTGTTCCACAGTACAAGGCACTGTTCATTTAAAATAAAAGGAAAACAATTAAAAGCAAAGGGTTCCTTCTTTCTTCCTCTGAAGGCTTCAAGAGTTATAGGAAGTAAGATCATTTTTTTGCTCCAATGAGAGTCAAGATGGATAAACCCCCAGATTAATGTAAAATACAACAGCAACTTCCTCATTCTCCCTTCTTTCTTCTCTGAAGTTGTTTCAGAGCAGCAAAACAGAACCACAGCAGAATAAACAGAGGCTAAATGTGCCTGTGCAGGCAGAAAAGCAGATGAACATTTCGACACAAGGCCAGGTCTCAATGCTCGCAATTAAGGCAATAGCAAGGTTTAGGTTGAATAAATAAGCATAGGAGAGGCATGGAGGGGAAGGAGGTTCCCTCAGGCCACCGAGTCCACCCTGCCCGGAAGGACTGGCAGGTTTATGCTTCCACTGGCTTATACTACCACAGAAACGCAAGACAGCATCCACCTCACCTGCCTTTTAGATATCTGAAGCTATGTATCTCGTGGTTGGAGGCTTCCTTTGAAGTCAAAGTGGGGAAGAGGGCAGCTTCAAGCCAATGTATCTGATCCATTTTACCTCTGCTAAGGAGGTCTGCTGTTCTCTAATGGTGCTTGTTTCTTACCCCGCTTCTCCCAAGTCCAGGCACATGGCTGAAAACAGGACAGCTGAATTCCATTCAAGCTTCTTTCATTTCTTGACAGCTTGGCTGCTGACTGCAATGAGCTAGTATTTCCCTGAGTGGGTAACTGGGTATCAGCCCCCATGGAGAGGAAAATATACAATAAAAAACATCCAGCATACATAAAATAAAAATAGCTTCACTAACAAGCCAACAGAAGTTTTCATTCAGGTAGCCTTGCTTTCACTTACATTTTCCTAACTAGATGCAGATGTTTGCTAATTAATATCACCTTCCAGTGTTTTAATGCCTTAATTTGGATACTGTCACTGTTCACACACAGGACTGCTTCCCGTCTCACTTCAGACTGATACTGAGCTCATGATCTGGCTTTATGCCTCTACAAGCATTTTTTCTTTTCTTTTTTTTCCCCTTCTCTTTTTTGAGAGAGAGCGTGAGCTATTTCTCAAAGTGAGATGGCTAAACTGGTAATATTTCAGGAAGCTTCAAAACTGAACCTAATCCACTGTTCACAAAAAAGGAAACAAAGTCCAAGAAAAAGGTTCAGCACTACAATTTCCCCTGAGGTTGGCCAATTAATTTTGGTTGTGGTGTATTTGGAAGATTCAAATCCTGCTTTGTTTACAACTCATTCTATATTATTTAACACATTATCAGTGTTGACATCACATTAATTAAATAAGCACAGAGACAGATTGCTCCAGCTCTTGAAAGCAGAGTGAATAAAAGACCCCACAAGAACAGATTTCTCTCCCTCACACATTGCAAACACCAGATCAGAGCTAGAAGTATTTCCTGTCACAACTTCATCAGGTACCAATCTTTCAGCATCTGAGCAATTTCTGTTTTGATTACATGCAGCACATGATAAATTAAAAACTGCCAGAAGTCTCACAAAGGCATTCCTAGAGCGGGTAACCGGCTTTCCCAGTCTCTCTCCAAGATCACATGTACCACAAGGGGAATTTATTGGTCCAAATGGTCACAGGAAACTCGTGTGTGAAGAGGGAGTTTGCTCTCAGCAGCCCCTGAGCAGCACCAATTCCAGACTGGAGCCATGTGCTGCTTCCAGCCTTTTGAGGAATTGATTTAGAGCGGTAAGGGAGGCATATATCTGGCAGAAAACCACTGCTAAAGCACTTTCTAGATAGTGAAAACCATCCTATTTAAATGTTTACATGCCGATACCCTGGCAGGGTCTCCTAGGACAGCTAATCTTTTAGCTACTCTTACCCATTCCATGGCTCCTCACTCATCAATATATTGTTCATGCCACCAACGGAAAAGCAAGTATTTCCTTTGGCTCCTGCAGACCATGAAGACTGCTGCTGAGGGAAGAGCCCGTTTGGGAAGATTTGATCAACAGTCAAAGTGAGCACGTTGTTGGGCTACAATGTTCTTGCTCTCTGCCACCCAGCACAGTCCACCCAGAGCAGGACCGCTAATGTTGTGTCTCCTCCTGCAAAAATACAATTTCCTTCCTCATTTCTCTTTATGAAGATTTCCCCTTCCACATACTGATTCCAAGAATTAGCATAACTGCAGCTGTTTGTTTCACATCTTTTTCATATTTCCTTTTATGCACCTTTATGCCCTAGCTTGGTCTCCTTCTCTCCAGCTAAGATGCTGTCTCTTGCCAAAGGAACTCCCTGCATGACCTCCATATCTCCAGATGCCCGTTTGTAACGGACATACTATGCAGAGGTCGTTTGTTTCACATAAATAGCCTACGGGAGCACCTTGGAACCATCACACATCTTTCAGGTGTGCTATTAATACAAAATAAACTATTTTAACACGTCCTTAATCTTTCTTTAATAATCCATCCTAAGTAAATTATCTTGAAGCAATGCTGGACTATGACTGATGGTGCTCTCTATAAAATCCCACTGTTGGCTCACTACAAAAGAAATACTCTACTAATAATAGAAAGCTCACCCTGGATATTCAAACCAGCTTCTTGAAGAAACAACAGGATGGAAAAGAGTACTGATATTTCTCAAACTAGTTCAGCGAGTCTCATGTTCTGTATGAAACAAGATAGACGCCTTCCTCTGCCAGCTCACAGTGCTAACAGCTCGCCCTGTGTATGCATCACCGGAGTTATCGCGAACTGCAGCATCACTGCACATGAAGTACTAGCACTTTCATGCAAACAGTGCTTATCAGAGTTGTATTTGCACATCTATACAAGGTGATTACTGTAAAGGCACGGACACTTACTGGAACAGCCTGCACCCTATGCTACTTGAATTACTGATCAATTACAAACACATTACTAACAACTATCATTAAATATCATTAAATCCTTATAACAAATCACGTAGACAAATAATACATGCCTAGGGTGAATAATCTTCTCTTTCTTCCTCTTTCTGAATTCACTACCAGAAGTGTGGCACTGACTTATTTATAGTAAGGCTACCTTCTAAAACCAAAAGGGTAATATTTTCAAAGAGTTAGCGGTCTTTTGAAGTAAAAAGAGCACCTCCTCATGCATTATTATCTCAGCTGCCAAAATAGAGACCGCTAATAAGTGTATTTTTCAAAATACTTACATCTCTGAAGAAGGCCATCATAAAAAAATGCCAAGTAGGAGAACAGATTGCCTTTTTGTTCCTTTTAAAGCATTTCACTCCAGCAACCTTGATAAACACAGAATCCTTGAAAAATGCAGCGATGTTATCTAGTAATACACATCAGAGTGCCCTAATTCAGCAAAGACCAGCGAATAATAAAAATAATTAAATTTTATTGATCAGGTAAAGTAGATCACACAGTACCTGAGAAACTATAGCTTTGCTAAGATCTATTTCAACATAAATCTGCTGCTGATTTCACATGGACTTCCTACTTTTCATTGTACTTTATTTAAAAGATTCCTTACTCTTTCCACAGAAGATAAACACTTCAATTCTTGTTCAAAGGCTCTCATTTCCTTAAAGAAATGGAAAATGCAGAGCTTAAAAGTGCCTCCAGATTCTAAATAGTTTGCTGGATCTAGTCCATATACCTCATGCCATAGGGCATTACTTCTCCATGTATTACAGTTTTCTTTGCCTGCTGCTTTACTTTGCTATACTAAAGAGTAAGCTAACTTTTAACCACCAAGTAAGTCTCCAAATTTGAGGCAGACCAAGATGGTCCCTAAAGTTTTACCAGAACCGTCATCTGCATACAGAGAAGAGAATGTGTAGGACAAACAAAAAGGCTAATACTCAGATGAAGTAGCTGGCTTTCTAATTTGCATTATAAAGACAAGTCACTAACCTGGTTGACTAGGAGTGAGTTGGTGAGTATCTGAAATATAAACTTTTACATGAACTCACAAGGACCAGTCATTCTCATTCCCTCCCAAACCACAACAGATTTCAGTCTGTGAAGACCAACAGTAACCAAATCTAGCAGAAGCTACAAATCTCTCATTTCTCTAGGGCACCATGTTGATTGCTTAGAAACTCGCCACAGTATTTCCATTTCCTTTTTACTGTTTATTTTATTTTCTCCAGAGCATAATCCAGGCTTAGCGTGCTTCACATTGTTTCAACTCACATGCCAGTCTCTTCAATGCAAGACACCCTCCTCTTTATCCTACATTACCTCTGATTCTTTGAATAAGTGCCAGTGCAGATCCTACTACAGAGATGGAGTCCTTATTATTGTATATATTGTTATGGAGTCTTCTATGGTTTACAGCAGAACAGCAGTCCCTACACGCATCTGTTACAGAAATTGCTCTAATTTTGCAGTCTTCCTAGACGCCTCAGGGCTTTGTCCTTACAGAAGTAACATAATCTCTCCTGGACTTAAAAGCATTTTTAAACTCAGAATAAATATGTACGCTGTAGTCCCAGCAAAGATTTAGGGAAGTGTGACTGTTTCCTTACTTGTTCTGCTAGTGCATGTGCAAGAGCCAGACTCACTGCTGTCAAAACTGTGACTGCCAGTGCCAAGAAAAGACCACACCAAGGCTGCTGGGAATATCAAAATACAAGAAGACTTGAAATCAAGCCTTCACCAGAACAAGTAAAACCGTAACAGAAGCCTTTCCCAGCACTGAGGCAGATATCTGCTCTGCTGATAATATTTTCTGTGCCCCGTCTTTGAAGGGTTTTGTGGAAGCACTGGGTAGTACTAATTTATCTTGCCTTATCCTAGTCACTATCATCCCTTCTGTATCCAAGTTGATCTGTATGGGCTGCTGAAGCAGAGGCAGCTTGAGCTAAGTGGCCCTTTTGGCTCTTGAAAGGGAAGGATTTGTAGGGCAAAGCATCCTGCAGGCAGGAGCAGACCAGCCTTCTGCGAGCAGGATGGGTGGCAGGGCTGCTGACAAGGCATGTGGCTGGGCAGGCAGGCAGGGGCTTGGTAAGGTGATCCCTACCAAAAACTGACATGGGTTAACAGAGGAATGAAACATGCTTCTCTCTTGATGTTACAGGCAGTAAGATAACAGTGGGCAGCTACAACCGTCTTGGTTTTTATGCTGTTCTCAGGGAATGCACAAAATGTAACTGCTTGCATTGGCACTCAGACACTACCGCCCAAAAGTATCTGCTTTCGCGTACACTCACAGGGACAAGTGCATATGCAGGTAGCTTTCCATTGACATGTTCAGAAAGAAACACTGATTACCGTTATTAATTATATTATCATGTTAACAGATATAAAATGTGGTGGATTTATCAGGAAACTGCTGTCTTTGTGTGAATGCATAACCAACAGTATGTGCCTAGAAGACTTTGCGTATCAGTATATAAGCAAACAAACAAAAGAAACCAGAAAAAAATAAACCAAAAGGAGAAACACAGATTGACATTAAGACTGTGAAATTTCCTTAATCAGCACATTATTTACGTCATCATCTAATTCTGTTAAGTTACTACTGATGTTAAATCATATGTCTGTTTTTGAGAATACAATTAGTGCCCTTTTAACAAGCTACAGAAATAAGTGTAACTTCAAGGACGCAACAAAAGGAAAAAAAGCTGCTGAACACTGAAGCAAACTGGATCTTGTTTTTAAACAAATGCTCCTGACTCTTCAACTAATGGAAAACAAACAAACCCCAAAACAACGAGCATCTTCAAAGATGTCATCACTTTCATTCCAATTACACTGAAAGTCTGGCAAGCTGAGTCAAACACACTTCAGAATAATCTCCAGATGGATTCCTTTAGTTACATTTCAGTAAACCCCAAGTGGATTCCTTTGGTTACTTGAAAAAAAGGGAAATATTTTATCATAATGTATTGCTTTCTCAGAAGAAGAACAACTGTAACTTCAGGATTGTTAGTTAGTCTCAAAATAGCATCAATTATACCAAAAATTCTATTTACATGGAAGAAATAGGAGGTTGTATCACTGAAATTTAGTAGCTGCTGCTAAGATTTCCAAAAGCTGCCCAAGACATCAGGGAGTTCCTAATAAAGCTGTCTTAACCAAACTGAGTTGTAACTTCACAGGTTTGTTCGACACTCAGAACCCTGAAACTCAGACCCATCTCACAAGAAAGGTTACAGCACTGCGAGAAGGCTAAGGAAGACCTTACTGATGCCACCGAAAGCTTCATGGGGTGGCACAGAGAGGACACTGCCAGGCTCTTCCCAGCGACGCACAGCAGCAGGATGGGAGCCAGCGGACACAAGCTGAAATGAGGGAAATCCCAGTCAGACATTATGAAAAATGCTTTGCCACAAGGGTGGAGAAACACTGGGATGGGTTCCTCAGGAGGGCTGTGCAGTCTCTATCCTTGGAGAAAGTCCTGAGGAACCTCCACAAAACTGCCCCTGCTTTGGGAGGGGGCTGGACCCGATGGCCTCCAGTCACCCCCTTCAACCTAAATAGCCTATGATTCTGTTCACAGCATGTCACACCAGAAAAGAGAAATGAAGAGAAATAAACAACTTACCAGCCAGCCAGGCATTTTAAGGTAAACAAAAGGGCTCTTACCTGAAAAACATAACAGAAAGCAAAACCTAAATAATTCATCAAATCATCAAGGTAATGAATGGCAGTAACTCCTGGTACATAAATAACATACACAATTATGCACTCAATGACATTGTAAACGTTTACCCCAGTATGCTCATACCCTGTAGAAGATAAGATACAGCTAAGCTGGAAGGCATACCAGGGGTCTCTCCACGCCTGCACCTCCTGCGGCTTACACCCACAGCACAGAGAAAACAAGTTTGTCATCTGTGGGCTCTGCGACCTGAACATTTTTATACTCGCTTCCTTAGCATTTCAATTTCATCAGACATGTGCCAACATTTCTTGTAGACAATTTCACCTTCAGTCCCTGCTGAGGATCTGTCCACTAATGACCATAATGAAACATGCTTTGTGTGAGAGCCTGTTCATTTATTTTCATTCCCGTGAGTGCCTTCAGAGACCAGTGTTGCAATCACGGCTACTTACTATTTAATTCCCAGACAAATTTATGGCCAAATTGAAAAATGGATGCAGGCTGCCTGATGCAGGATGCTTTTGTCTGAAGTGTCCTCATGGAATCATTATACTTGCATTAATCTTTAATCTGCAATTAAACAATCAGTCCTATGTAAAAAATAGCTGCAAACAGATCTCCTGAATGTGTACTAGACAATGTATCTTAATGGGTGTATGTGTGCCATGGAGGGTTGGGGGAAGAAAAGTCAGCAATTAGGACAGCATCCATCACTGGGCCCCAGGTCAGTGAAAGGTTAGGGGAGAACCAAACCCCCCCAAGGTACTGAGCATCCATGTGCTACCTGTCCTGCTCTAGGGCTGTGCCTGCAGCGGTGGGGAACATGGAGAGAAAAGCCAGGTGGGGGTGGGAAAGGAGGTACAACGGACTAAAGCATGGCTTCACCAACAAATCTTCCTTAGCAGAAAATGCAACCTGCTTTGAATCTGTTTCTTTCCAATTAAGAGCCCTGCTTCCAGCTCCGGCAGATGCTTAATTGGAGACTGAGGCTGCCAGGCAGGCACCAGCACCACGATCATTAACAGGTAGTTTGAAGCCATTAAGGTGCTCCTGCTTGTCAATTCCCCTCTCATATACCACTGACAAACAAATGCATCTTCTTCCTCATGGCAGCCAGCTCATCCTCCTCATGGCAGCCAGCTCACCTTGTAGGGAGAGGTGCACACATTTGTGCTGAAAACGCGCCTTTGGTTCCTCTGACTGTGAAGTTATTAAATTAGCACCCAAGGCGTCCAACTCAGCAGGGAATACAAAGGGCCTTCCTGCTTGGAGTCAGTGTAATATTAGAGTGGTATCAAATGGCTTCAACAATAGGTAAGCAGAAGGGCATCTGTTTCAGATTTGACTAAAATTGCATAATTAGATCTTGGTAAGAGATCCGTCTGCTCACGTGTGGTTTTATCAAATGCTCTTGCCCAATCCAAATAAGGAACCAACTCTCAGACCTCAGTGGACGTAATTTCTGATGCAAATGTGGGCACTGCCTTAAGAAACTCTACACGTGGGCAGAGCCTTCTGTATGAATAGATGACTGCACCAATACATCAGGTTTTTAATTACAAACATGGAGAAACAAAACTACCACGATACCTGTGAACACTGCCTTATTACAAGACATTTCTCCCTTGCAAGTTGAGTCTTAAGAATTCACTCACTGGTCTAGCAAAAAAAAAAAAGGTCACTTTTCAAGGATTGATATCAAGCAGTGAGATTCATTTTGTCTTCTCTTATAAGGGTATCCTGACAAAAATTCACAGCTATCCCATTTAATGATGTAAAGAATTCACTACCATGTACCACTTGTGGTTTGCAAATCAGCCAATCTTGACAAACATACACTAATTAAGGGCAAGGAAATAAAAGGCATTTATTGATCGCAAGGTCTGAAGCACCAGAAAACTGATTAAATATATGTTGTTAAGGAGTTAATAAATGATTAACTCTGCTAAACTGTGCTCTATGCACACCCAGGGCCATGGTAGCTAAATGGCAACTCAATGTTACAGTCTTCCATTATTTCCAGCAGGTTAATAAGACAAGCAATTAGACTGTTGTCTTCCCTTCAATCTGAGCATCAATGTACCCACTTGTGCAAAGGAATAAATGGACAGATGGGGACAAAACTACCATATATAAAATATTATGCAAAAAAAAAAAAAGACCCCTTCATTTAAAACAGTTGCAAGAGAAGTCTCAGTCAGCTGCTGCACAAAAAAAATATTTTACAGTTGCACAGTGATCACAGAAACTTCATAGCTATGGTCCCCCAGCAGGGAGAAGAGTTCTACTTAAATGTGCATCCTTTTCAATGTATTCTATCCCTAAGGTAATACAGACCACCAACGGACTATGACGGCTGTATAATGATTGACCGAGATCCCTCTTTTCTGACAAATCGACTCTTTATCTACACACTGCTCATGGTTCCATGAGTAGGATCATCCTGACACAGAAAACCTAGGGCCAGATGCCCTCAGCCACGTTTCAGACAAGAAAAATATGGAGTCTTCCGCAAGGCCACATAGATGCTAACATGTTTGCTCCCTGGTGCAGACAGTGAGTGGGGAGGAGAGCAGCCACAGCATGCTGCACCCGCGCACCCGGGGCAGGGCTGCAGCCAGAGAGAAGATCACAGGGCTTCCTATGAGCCATGGGATGGGACTGTCCATGGCTTGGTCATCCCCCTGCCTACCACAGGCTCTAGGCCATGAGCAGTTTGGTCAAAAGACAGTCCTCAAGGTCTGCCCTAACAGAGTAATTTGCTGCTCAGGCTGAATAAGCATAATCATATAAATGAAGCCATATATTTAATACTTTCCAATTCTCTTTCTACCTCTAAGTGATGCTGTGCTGCATTTTTCTTCTTCATGTTTCTACACTGCTTTACAGAATACCAAATGAAGATACAGCTTTCACTAAAATTTAAAAAACTGTCCATTCGTTCCTTTGCTCCTATAATATATGCAATTGCAGAAAGGGATCAGAGAACAGAGGGATGCTTTGCGAGTTCCCTATGAAGTAAAAATCATAATCTCTCCTCTTCCTTTTCTCCTTCCTCACACATACATGAGCACGGCACACACACACACAATGTAAAATCATTTAAAAATAGGCCTAGACAGGCCTCAGATGATCACCTAATCCACCCCCGAACTCAAGGATTTGCTTGAAATGAGTTTATTTAAGGTGTTCTCAAAAACTGCTAGAAAAAGACACCTACTAGCAACTCCAAGCTATCCTTGTTACTCTTGTAAGGGTTTTCTTGGACTCGAATCCAAACCTCTACTGTTGCAATTTAAGCACATTATTTATTGTCTCACTCTTCACAGGCATGCAGAAGAGATACTCCTATATGTACCTTTAAAAACAGACATTTCCCATCCCTAAGGATAACAAACCTCTTGAGCTCCACTTTCATGCCAACCCTTGGGTGCGACTTCAGCCATACAATTCTCAGTGGTGTATTTATTCTCTCTTTCTCCCTCCTCTGTTTTCCCCCTCACATAAACTATGAAGCTTTACACACTAAGCCCTGCTGCATATCCTTAGCAATAGTGGGTTTGCTCCAAGAGTACTTTACTATTTTGACAACGCCATATTTAAAGCAGACCATGTGCTGCTTTGCATCTGTCAGTCACACAGCACTCTCCTTCGAAGCCCATCAATAAGCACGGGTGGTCACCCGAACAAAGCTTTCCGCTTCCGTATTCAGCTCAGCAGTCTACACAATTTTAACCAAGGAGCTGCAAGGATAAGGAGAAAAAAAGATTTTTTCCAATCAGGTTAAAATGTTTCAAGTGGCCCATTTTCGCTTTCTATACACTTCTGAAAGATGAATAGCAGTCAACGCGAGAGATTAAGCTCTGTTGGCGGTGTAGTGTATTCATAATATATTAATAAGCAAGAATGCCTCAATTTTGGTTTGACACTGGCAATAGACTAAATTACAAAAGGACATTCACACAGAGGGGAGAATGAAAACTGCAGGTAGCGACAATGGATCACCCTCCAGTAGTAGAGGACCTTGGAAAACTGTAAGAATGATGTTTCATTTGCAAATATACCATCAACCAGTTATCGCTCAGCAAATCTCCAAAGTGAAAAACTGCCTCTATGCATTTAGCATTTTAAACTCTAGGAGAGTCCCAGTAAAGCCAGCAGTAAGTTGCACAAATGGAAAGAAAGAGCTGACACACTGTTCAGATACAATCTCACAGCTTTGTTACGTTGTTACATTCACATTTTGGTGACTGCAGGAGGTGCTGTCAGGCACCACAGCTCCCTTGCACTGAACCGGTGTACAACTGGAATTTCCTTCCCAGCCAGTTTACCAGCAGGTTAAGCCTCTTCAGACAAGTAAGTTGATCTTGTCTAGCTATTAATTCTTTAGAAAAATACTCTTTGCTCTTTGAGGGCAAACTTTCTACCTCTGAAGACACTTTCAGAAATCATGCATAATTGAATTTATTTAATTGGAAATAAATCTTACAGACAATAGTGGCTTTTAAAGACAGAAAGCACACAACGTGTCACAGCCCACATGAATAACGGCAACTGGAAGTCAGGCTCCTCTGACTTCAGCCAATAACCCTCTGACACCGCTAGGGATTGAAAAGTTGGTATCTCAGTGGGGAAAACATTTTGTCAATTAAGGAGTTCCTTTTATTACTTTTGGAAACAGAAATTGTGAAGTTAGGTTTTTAACTAACATGCTTCCTACTAATGAATGAACTTTTTGATGTACTATGTCAAAGCCAAAAGGTTTCTTAAGGGATTAGGATAGCTCAGTTTTTTCTGGTTGCTTTGTTACTGTATCCTAATCCCAACTGGGAGCACAATAAGAAGACTCACTGGAACAAAAGTATATGCAACATGAACTTGCAAAAATCTGAAGACATAACAGTATTATAAACCACTTGCTTAAAGCATATTCTGCTTTCTTACAGAGGCTTCTGATTTCCTTTACAAGATACTGAAATTATACAGCAATTACCTCCTTTAAGTATTTCTATAGGCTGACCAAATACCTATCAGACTTCAAAGTGATTTAGCTTGGATTCAGCTCACATCTTACAAATATTAATTGAACATGCAAAACATAATCTACTTGCTCACTGACAAAAAAAAGACAACAAAAATACTCCCCCCCCCCCAAAAAAAAAACCAAACCCTCTTGCTCTCCTGTATCTTTATTTCACAACTGAAAGAGAAATGGGGAAAATTATTAACTAACTTTTATAGCAGCAATAACATGACTACATCAGTGGACAAGGGAAGAACTACGGATGTTGTCTGTTTGGACTTCTAAAAAGCCTTTGACACGGTCCCCCACAACATCCTTCTCTCGAAACAGGAGAGCTATGGATTTGATGGGTGGACTGTTCGGTGGATGAGGAATTGGTTGGATGGTTGCATCCAGAGGGTAGTGGTCAATGGCTCAATGTCCAGATGGAGATCGGTGATGAGTGGTGTCCTTCAGGGGTCTGTACTGGGACCAGTATTGCTTAATATCTTCTTCAACAGCATTGACAACATGATTGAGTGCGCCCTCAGCACGTTTGCCAATGACACCAAGCTGAGTGCTGTGGTCGACACACCCAAGGGACGGGATGCCATCCAGAGGGACATTGACAAGCTCAAGAAGTGGGACCATGTGAACCTCATGAGGTTCAACAAAGTCAAGTGCAGGGTCCTGCATCTGGGTCAGGGCAATCCCCGCGATCAATGCAGGCTGGGGGATGAAGGGATTGAGCGCAGCCCTGCCAAGAAGGACTTGGGGGTGCTGGTGGATGAAAAGCTGGACATGAGCCGACAATGTCCGCTCGCAGCCCAGGGAGCCAACTGTATCCTGGGCAGCATCAAGAGAAGCGTGGCCAGCAGGTTAAGGGAGGTGATTCTGTCACTCTACTCTGCTCTGGTGAGACCCCACCTGGAGTACTGCGTTCAGCTCTGGAGCCCGCGGCACAGGCAAGACACAGACCTATGGGAGCAGGTCGACAGGAGGGCCACAAAAATGATCAGAGGGATGGAACACCTCTCCTCAGAGGAAAGGCTGAGAGAGTTGGAGCCGTTCAGCCTGGAGAAGAGAAGGGTCCGGGAAGACCTCACTGCAGCCTTCCAGTACTTATAAGTACTTCCAGGCTTATAAGAAAGATGGGGACAGACTTCTTAGCAGGGCCTGTAGCAATAGGACAAGGGATAATGGTCCTAACTAAAAGAAGGTAGATTTAGACTGGATATAAATAAGACATTTATTACGATGAGTGTGGTGAAACACTGGAACAGGTGGCACAGAGAGGCTGCAGATGCCCCATCCCTGGAAACATTCAAACCCAGGTTGGACGGGGCTTGGAGCAACCTGGTCTAGTTGAAGATGTCCCTGGTCATTGCAGGGGGGGTGGACTAGACGGCCTTTAAAGGTCTCTTCCAGCCTCAACTATTCTGTGATTGTATGACTTTCTTTGTAATTTCTCAGAAATGCCAAACTCATAAATTCTGCATCACTCGCCAAACGCACAGAAAAAAAAGAAATCTCGAACTCCTGGAAAAGTTCAAACTTCCCATCAAGAGAGGATTCAAACTCACAGAAAAGTGAAAGAACAAAAAGGATTCCTGTCCCCCGGCCAACACCCCTTTATGAACTCAGCATGACGTCTATGGTATGGAATATTTCCATATTTCCACTGGCCAGCTTGGGCTGGCTGCCTGGCTGTACTACACCCTCCCAGCTCCTGCGCACCTGCTCATTAGCTGAACACTGGAGAGTGGAAAAAGTTGTTGATTCCATAGCAACAACTGAAAATATCAGTGTTATCAACATTCTTTTTGTACTAAATCCAAAACACAGCAGCTACTGGGAGGAAAATTCATGCTATCCCAGCTAAAATCAGGACACACCTAGCACATACATTTTCTATATTGCCATTAGTTATTATCCAATACTGGAAACACAGAGCATATAAACATATATGAACCACAGATACATAAAATGTGCAATACTTATGAGTTCAGGCCACGTAACATCCAAGGAGAAGTGACCAGAGAAACAAACACTAGAAAGGAAAAATGACACCAAGAAAGGCAAGGATTATTTATTAAATCAGGGGTGTTCTTGTCTTCTATGTCTGAGGATCAAGACCATGCATTGTAAATGGATGCAAATTCTGCAACTAACATTCAGATACATTGTACAAGTCCTGTATGTCCTGTGTTTTTCTGCATTGCAAAAGCAGATGATACACGTCAGGGATCTGGTAGTAGATCACAACTTGATCTGAAGCTGAAGCCTGCAGTTGTCTCTGGGTCATGGATTTTTATATTCTTTGCTTGTGCTAGGCTAAAGATTGAAATATGCTTTACCCGTGTGATCTCTCTCTGTCTTTAGAAGTAATGGATTTTTTTTCCTTGGGAATGAGGTATGAAGAACAAAATATAGCACAAAATGCATCTACTTATATTTCACTGGAAAACATCGTGAAAGAAAGTGAAAAACAAAACAAAACAAAAACACAAGGAAATCTGTGATTAGTGCTAATGATTTATACTGCATCATCAAGAAAGTCACAAAAAGTACTTGGCTGATGTGTAGACGCTGCGCCTGTAGGTATTCTATAGGCAGAGAATCTATCACTGATCACCGTGCATTGCCTTTGGTATTTGTTAGTCACAAAACGCAAACAAGACATGATCTATACTATGGTGTCAGTTCTGTCTTGCATTTTTCCTTTACTTCTGTACTTTCTCCCAAACTCAAAGATGTCTATTCTCCTAATCCTGCCATAACTTCCCCAAACAGAACAAAAGTGAGGGATGCTCGCCTCGCTATTCTGTAGGCTTCCTCTTCTTGGCAAATTTGAAACTTCCTAGCAACCTCTCCCCCCATACAGTCTACTATCACGCTAAGATGTCATTGAAATGATACTAATAATATTTGTAGCTGGGTATGACACTCCACCACCAGGAGCAAAGCTATTTGGCACTGTAATGCAAATGACTGCATTCACCAAACGAGCTTTGTTAGTTATTCATTGTGTTCCTTATCGGTTCTTCCCCAAACCCCAGTGCCTCTGCAGTGCGCACAGAGGTGTGTCCACAGCAGCATCCCCGCTGTAAAACCCACCCTTATCAGGCAGAGCAGTGCGCCATGGCAATGACCTGCCAAGCCACGACGTCCCCTCTCCTCGCCCTCACCGTTTTGTGCTCAGCACCGCTCTTTGTCCTTGTCCACAGTATCTCTCCCCCTGCTCCGCTCACCGCGCAAGACCCTCTCCCACAGCTGGAAGACCAATTTGCAATGAAAGGGGCTCTCGAGAGATCTGCAATTCCCTTATTTTTCTATCCCATCTCCTCTTTTTCCTCTGAAATCGACTGCTCGCACAACCTTCTAGAGGGACTGGCTTTTAAACACAACTACCACAACAAAACAGCCCAAGCCATCGTGCATATCTCAGCAGCCCAGCAGGCCTGCACAGATGGAAAATGGTATTGACAAGTTTCAAAAGGGACAGATGCCGACTCTGATGCAGGCAGGCACTCGGGGCTTTTTTTCCATTAAATCTTTCACTGCTTAACACACTTCAACATATCATCCTGTACCTCTGGAGAAAAGCTTTTGGGGGCTGGAGCCAGAGATTAATCCCTCTGTGATTTCTACTGCTGCTGGCGGTACTAACTGCCAAGGGAATTTGGGGGGGAGATAATGGCACTGTTAGGTTGTAACCTAGGTGCAAAAATGGTCTTCATAAAACTGGGATGGTTGAGGCCCCATCAATAACTGCCACACACTGGTTTTATTGGATGCAATATACGCAATCCATTTGATGTGATACAGGAGGCTCATCCCAATATGGTAATTAGTAGAGGCTGGGGAGCTACTCAAAAAATTGTCTACCACAATGGCAAAGCATCTGGGACAATCCAGTCAGTTTCAACTCTAACGAAAATGTAAAGATATAAAAAGAGCTTTAGAAACAGGACTGGTCTGGATCTTACTTCAGTGAAAATGTCATTAAACAGAGTATAAAAACTGTGTATAATTAAACCAGTTTGGAATGATTCTGTCAGATATTCCATAATTAATGTTTATATAAGAACAGATTTTCTGTTTTGCAAGAATCAGCAGATAATCAGCAGTTGATTGTTAACCTGCAAATACGCTGATCCAAGCATCATTATTTTTATACACGTACCTACCCTTCCATGAACACATAAGTAAGACACATCTTCTCTATCTGAAGAACTGCTGTGACATCACGAGGCATAATCCCCAAACAACCCCAACTGTATTTCTGTTTGTCTTCAGCAGAGTTGTTATTCTTTTTTTGGGGGGAAAGAAAACAGAAAAAAAAGGGGCTGAACAGGGTGTACGCCTTAATTTCAGGTTCTTGGCACTCTGTGTGACCTTGAGCAAAACTTTTTTGTATACATTTTTTTCCTTTACTTCCTTGTCTCAGATCAAGATTACTCTATTAGACTGATAGGTGCTTTGATACTATGGCTAGGGTAATAGACCTAGAGCAGTACTATTGCACATCCCGTGAAATGCACCTATAGATACTTTATGAACTAAGTGCAAAGTTCCTGTAAATATTCTTTGGAAAAAGGAGAGTATGTAAAGATTTGTAGAAGTCAAAGGCTAAAAGAGGAATGGAATATGAGGAATTCATCAAGTGTGATAAAGAAAACAGGAGACACTGAACGCCACAAGACAGGCAGTTTTCACTGCAAACTGTCATACTTCTAGTCATCTGTTCTCCAATTTTCATGAGGCCCCTCACCTTTCAGAATCTTCAATTTGTTTTGCACTAACGGAGCAAGTGTGCTTATCAATGGGTAATTAAAATTATTAACATATTGATGGTTTATGTTGACTTCTATTAACATTATCTGTGAATTTTCTGTATATCAGGTGAACATGCTGGAAGTGCAATAGGTCAGAAATAATGAGCTAGATCATGGGGTTTGTTATGCACCGTTAAAAAGAGGTCTTGGAATGGTATCAGTCAAAACAAATTTCTCCTTGCATATGAGAATTTCCAACTGACTCCGTCACTTCTTTCCTTAAAACTCACTGCTCATCCCATCCCATGAAAGCGGTCAGAGTGACGAGCAAGCCATGGGATGTGCATGGCCAAGATGGTGAAGAGTTCTGCCACATAAAAGAAAAATTTAGATGCAGCTCTTCATCTCTCTCATTCTTCACAGGGTTGAACAGTCAACAGTATGGAATCAGCAACCAGTTTCCAAAAGCTGGTTCTAAACTCTGATAATATCTACTGTTATTATCGTTTGTTCCCATTTACGATCTTATCTTTTTTTGATCAGGATGGCAGTCCTAATGTAGCAGAGAATCCAGGCTTTTGTAATAACAAAAGATAGCCCTCAAGTCATGCCTGTGTTAGTGATGCTATGTATTTTAGTAACTGTCATTTACAAAGTTTCTTTCCTCTCTCTCCCTCTTCTTATTCCAATCATGTAAAACTCACCACTGAGCATAAAGCCAACCAAAGCTCAGACAATTTTTCATGCTCTGCCTCTAGGACTGATAGACCATTATCAGAAAAAAGTGCCAGAAGCCTGCTGGCACCTTCACTCAGCTGCCAGGAGCTGCAGATGTGACGTGCTTCATCCCTGCAGGTGGCTGTGGTGTGATAGGACTGGCTGAGCATTTTGGGAAAGCTTGCTCATGTGTATCTCAAAGACACCACTCTCCACTTAGACTTGTTTGACTCCATCCAACACGGTTTAAGACTGTTACAGAACACCAAGGAAATTGCTGAAACTGCTTGAAATTCAGTTGTGATAAATACCTAACTCTCGATGGGGCCTTTGAAAATCCTGGACAAAAAAAAATGAAAGCAAGAAAATCAGCAATAAAGAGGTAGAGGGCCACATGGAACTTACTCTATCCGAGACCAACAACATAACTTGCACCTGTACGAAAAGATGAAGCAAACCAAACTACTCATGAACCTATACAATATTCAGCACTCCTGTAGTACGTCTAGTGGCTTACCTAACAGTACCCTCTACACAGTACCTCATAAAATGTCTAGAAAAACGAAGTGTTGTTTACATCCCTGGCATGCTGAATTAGTGAATGACACAGAAAACATAACCTAGCTACACATTTCTTACGCCTAAAAGGAAATACAATTTTATCGTAGTGCAGAAACATCTAAAGGCGTACTTACAGAGATGGGAAGTAAAAAGCTGAAGCATTAGATATTCTATTAGCAGAGGGAAAAATCTTTCAATTGGCCACAAACTCCATAGCACAGAAGATTAAATTTTAGTAGAAAATTATCAAATCAGCAGAAAATAAAATTGATCGTTCCCATGCATGCTGCAAAAGCAATATTTTACTGAGAAGACTGAATCCCTCAAATACAACATCAAAGCTTGCCATAATGACAGATAGTTCTATTACAAAAGGTACTGAGTGCATAATTAACCACTGCTAATACCTATCTGAATATTTGAAAAGAAGAAAAATTTATTCAAGCGGGATATAAACTATCCATCAAAGCTGAAAAAAATATATAAATGAAATTGCTGCAGTGAAAACATGCACCAGCCAGGATATGTTTATGATCCCCTGACAGAAGATGTATGAATAGGAAAAATTTACCACTCATTCACTAGGGGCTAATGAAGCAGAACTAAGATCACGCGAACACCATCACTCAAGTGCAGGACATTTGCAACTTCTCAATTTTATATGGAGCTGCTTTTTCAAGTCACATATTCTGTAACAAATGTCATTTTTTTGTTTCAGTCTAAACAGTAAACTGTAATTGGCTCAGAAATTTCATTTTTCTTAAACAAATGTTAATTTAATGAGTATTCTTTCCACATTCCCGGATATAGGCGACAAAGGACTGTGTTCTCAGTTCCCCACTATCAGTCAGTTACATATAGCAAGGCATAAACAGTAATACTTAATTGAAGTTTCCTGCCCTGTAAAATGATTTATAATCTTGGATAAACAGTCACAACTGTAAGCTTTGGTTTTTTTATAACAGTTCACAAAAATGAATAGTATTGATAGCTTTTCCATACTATCCAAGCTACTGCAACTACTTAGCTGCAAATGTGGAAACAACTAAGTATCCGTAACTTACAAAAATGCTTCTTAGAGCTAAAACATTTGTAAAGGATAATAAGAAGTTTATATTCTGTAGACAGGTGCAAGTAAGGTCTAAATTCTCAAACAACGGCAAGTTTCCAATCTCTGAATGTTCATTTAGAGTAGCGCAAGCTGCATTACTTTGTCAGCCAATACAGGCATATGGACAATATTCCTGAATATACTCTCAGCTCTGAAAGCTGTAACATTTGCCACTTGCAAGTGTAAACATATTTATGAATTTTTAGCATCATCTTATTCTGACGACTGACTTTATCTGCGTCACGTAGTATTTTCTAGAAGCTGTTTGTGAATGAAATATACATTAGTATTCTTCTCACAGAGAGACCTGAAGTATTTCCCATGAATTTACTTTCACAGAGGTCCTAGCCAAACTGCTGCCCTGTAATTTTTGTCAGTGGATTATTCCTAATACATTATGTTCTTCCTAATTTATTTACACAACCTATAATGCACTTAATAAAGATCTTAGTGTGTCAGGTGCTCTGTGAATGCTAAATACATTAACAACAACAGGCCTGTTTCTAAGAATAGGAAACAAATAGTAGCTTGCGCTTCCAGCAGCATGCTAGGAAAATACTTTCTGGAGACGAATTTTGCCTCTCTTCTCCAAACAGGCCCAGCATAATGCCAATCTATAGGAAGCATGACTTTTTCCTGCTGTAAATCTCCACTACACTTAAAGTACAGAAGTGTCCTTACTGAAAAGTTTAGTTCTACATACTGTTTTCCGTAAACACACTTCTGCAGATGTCCGAAATAACAAAGGGAAAAATACCTTACAGCACCTGAAACTTCGGCCATGTATCTTTAACTTTACTCTGCCTCCAGTTACTGACCTGGAAAGGGGTGACTAATAAAGCCCTATCCTACAAATGCAACCATGAGACTAGCTTGCTTATGGATCACTCTCAGATCTCATGAGAAAAGCTGTAAGATATCCGTGTTGTTACTGCAACCGGTGGCATGTCCTGCTCGGCAGAGTCCAAGGAGATCCTCTTCCTTCTGCACAGGCTGAACAAAAACCATGGCAGTACAGGGAGGCACGGCAAAGCTCCCTGGTGCAATGCTATATTTGCACGTTTAATAGCAAGGTAAAAGACATAACCAACCACCAGACAAAAAACAGTCTACCACAGGAAGAATATTCATGGTATTTTAACTGTGGACAGTAAAGTTTTACTCTACGTTGCTGTACGTATTAGTAATACCAGTGCAACTTGTATCATTCAAATGACTACATGTGTGCTGTGGAGTGGAAGGAAAGCTAGTCAATCAGAATTCAATACTTACTAGTATTGAACATATTCATATCACACATATAAAATCTCCCACTAGGGAAAGTAAAAAAGGAACCATAAAAGATCTCCTGGTTGAAATGACTTGAGGAGCCATCTCACAATGCTTTGCACACCTGGCATATTTCTTTGTGGATGAATTTGCAAATAAGTCTTCTAAAATGGCTCAAATCTTTCATTCTTTCCTATCTTTTAGTTGTTGCTGAGGTACAAGCAGCAACACCTATGATACCTTATAATTTAGTTTCACCAAGGAACAAAGATTGATATGGTAGTCAGAGAATCAAATTAGAAAAGACAGGAGTAAATATTCTCTCGGTGTTGTACAGTGTTCCTGTGCAATAAAAGGAAATCCAATTTTCTCATGCCTCCTCTTGCATTCAGATTTTCCTTGCTGTAACAAAAGGCTAAGCAACTCTCTGTCTTCCAAATTGAAAACTCAGGAACAACAGCTTTTCTGAAAATCTGTAACCCAGGGCTTAGAGTAGCTTCCAACTAAAGTCTTGTGAGGTATGGGGACCTGGGAGGCTGAGACCTATCCCTTCTCAAGTCATGCTAGAAATTAATAGCACTATTATTTGAATGATGACCTTTCTGCATGGTGCTAAGAAGTGGTTTTCTCTGGCAATAGAAGTTATTCTTTGGGACCTATTCCCTAACAGCAGCAGCTGCTGCAGTCATTGCAATCCAAAAGGGTAAGCCAAGATTTCTATCCTGCTTCCCAGCTTTTTCATATCCCACTGTAGACATATGCATGGGAAAGAATTACCAATGCAGTGGTGCAAATTTCAAAGCTATCTGTTGCATACTTTTGTCCTAAAAAAAAGAAAGGGTGCATTGTGCCACCAGTCCCTTTTCCCCAAGTCATATTAGCACAGAGTAAAAGAGTGGCAATATACCCCTGCACATAAAGTTTATGCCCCTGTTTACCCTGGGGTTACTGCTTCAAGTGCCTCTAACATTAAGGGGGGACAATGTGCTTGAATAGTCCAGAGCTGTCCTGCATAAGTAGGACCTGACTACAGACTCCTTGCATTTTTGCCAAACTTCCACTCATTTCAGGATTTAATTATCTGTAAGAATGTTCCTTTAAAATAATGAATCCACTCTCAGCTGGAGATCAAGTAAGCAACTGAAGAGACCAGGGAAGCTCATAAAGAAATTACTAAATTGTGGTTCTTAAAGTCTTACTTGCCTATTTTAATCTTAATCAAGCTCCTCTTCACAAATTATAGATGTGAACAATTGTCTTTAAAATACAGATAAATAATAACCCAAGTGTACCAGCTGCAAACATGACAATACTAAGCAATTCATAACACACCATCTTCAATCTGAGAAGAATGTTGGACTAAGCAACAGGCTTTGATGCCTATCATAAGTCTCAAATAATCATAGGCAATGTTGTAGGAAACAATCTTTCAAGACTCAGAGCTCTCTGCAGCATTTCCGAGTTCCCAAGCCGAACAGACTTTGGGAACTTCAGATAGAGCACCAGCTAAGTCGGAATTGCCAAGACAAAGCATTAATTTCAAGGCAAAGTCTAAGAAACACAAATTCCTGCCACGGAGTTTTACAAAATCAAAACATATTTGAACTTTGCTTGGACATAAACTTTAATACATACTAGTATAACTAGCGAAGTGAACAGCTGCATTCAGCACTTGCTGAAGTCTCTGCAAGAATGTCGGGGAGCCTAAAGGGGTCCATTAAGTTGCATTTTTTGGGCACACAAGTGCCCGTGGTCAAAGCCCAAAGTTGAAAAAAAAAATTACAGTCTCACTACCATGCACAAATGGAAAAGAATGGTTGGCTGCTGTACTGAGAAGGCTGTCATATAAGTTGTAAATAATCAGACATACAGATCACTCAGGAGCCTTCACTTTTGCTTTTCTTCTGTGTTTTGTCTTTGGTTGTCAGTAAATATGACATCCATCCTCTCCACTCAGCTGGCTAATGGCCCTCGCCTAACTCTGAAATATTGGACTAGCGCCTTGGGAAACCATCTGTATCCATGAAATAAAGATAAAGCCAGTACTACAAAGGCTCTTATATTTCCAGTCTCCCATTAACTGCCCTGAAGATCTTAGTGTAAGGTGAGCAAGCACTTATCACCGAGCAGAACCTTGTGACGTCCCACACAAGTGCTCTTCCAGGGCATAGAAGCTGTGGCTGAACAAAGCCATTTGGGTCCTCCCTCAGAGATGGGCTTGTCAAACATGCCTCCATCCTTCCCTGAGAGGGTATTCAGGCATGCTAGCACTATCTCATGGGCACGATTACCAGAGGCAGCCGATACATCTAAAAGAGCCTGTACGTCCACTTTTTATCACAAAATTAAAGGAGAAAATATTGATGTAAACTTACTGCTCTCAATATAATATCAAAATAACAAAATAAGGGACCTACTGCTAATAAGGATTAATACTAACTAATATAGTTAAAAACATAAATAACTGTTCAATTTACTCTAGATAGCAATAGAGTCTCATTTGCTCTTTCAAAGGCATAATCAGTTGAAGGGCACATTTTTCTTCTCTTTGTTCTTGCCCATCAGTTTTAATGGGTGCAGAACATCAGTCACATGAAATGTAATGGGACAAGAAGATGGATGAGTACATTTGAAGCTACTAGTCACAGGACAGAAAACATCCTGACAACGTGACACTGGCAGCATAGGGTTCAACAATAGAGCCTGGACAATATTTAGTAAGTGAAACTACAGGGCTACATGATTTGGTATTCTCACTGGGCAAAATCCTTCCCCTGTCACTATTCATCATGTTCCCACAGGTCAGACTTTCAAAGACATTCTCCTACTGAACATGACCAAATGACTTTTTAATTCAAGGAAATACGTAAATCTGGGGACAAAGAGGTCATCTGGAGATAAATGGGAACAACCTCCTGTATTAGGAACTTAAAACTACTTCATCAAGAAGATTTTAAATGGTTTAGTAAGATTCAGACATAAGACTTGAAATATATTATGCCCACAGGAGTGAAGAGACTTTGTGTCTATGCTGACATTATTGACAGTAACAGGACTCCATTACTGACAAACAAGTAGCAAACCCCTCCTTATTAACACTTGAAGAAAGCAATAGCAATAAATTCATATTTATAAATTGCTCCATATTAAAAAGCCTCTAATTTGCACAATAAAGTAAAATATATGAATAAAAAAAGCAACTTGCCACATTAGATATCTGAGAAGAGGTTCTGGGGAAATTGCAAAGAAAAATCCTATCAAAAGTGACCTTTAGCGTACAGCAAAGGAAAAAATAGCCTTCCAAGAAACCGAACCAAGCACTTTCTGGACTTTGAGGAAGCGTGGAACTCCAGAGCTGTTGGGAAATGCAGGCAGATCTACATTCTACTGCAACGATCCACTTGTATTATAACTTTACCAATAATTGCTAAGTGGATCGATCTAGCATTTTACCATGCTTACTGTGATCACCATCAGCATTATTAGACAACACTATTCTGGTTTCTTCATTAGGCATTAGCCAAGACCTCTACAATTAATCTTTAAAGCTTTAAATAATACAGAACTTTATACCAGAAAGGGAAAAGATAAACCAGGACCTCTTCACATACACCCCCAAGAGAAGGAATTAGAGCCAGAGCTCCAAGTCCCAGTGCCGCGCTACAGGCCTTTTGCCTCAGTACGCCACAGACACCCATCCAGCGGTGTGTGATGGCCAGAAGACAAAAAGCCAGCTTTTGGCACACTCTCTCAAACAGGGCAACATCATGCTCTGGCATCACAACATACACTGTGAAGGTGATGGTATATTCATTTTCTAACAAGTAGCTTGTTGGAAGCTGTTTACAGAAACACTTCTTGCTATATAGGCTTTCCTTCTCTCCCACAAGATGTGAGACTCCTCTTTGACAAAATCTCTGCCAGAAGTGTATGCTGGTAAAGACAACCGTACACAGGTAGGCGTTTCCCCACAGTAAGTCACATATCTCAGAATGGGAAAGCCAGCATCAGGACAAGGTTTGAGATTTCACAAACTGTATCCACAACTCTGGAAAGAGCAAAACGTTTTAAACTAAAAGAACACTTGACTCACTTTCGGCTTCCAAATTTCGTATTATAAGAAAAAATACACCATTTTAAGAACTACTGAATGTAAGATGTTTCAAAAGTCAATCAACCTAAATATTCACTATGATGATACATAAATAATATTCAGACATTTCTAGAAATTTCTTTCCTATGTTTTTCCTCTAAGAACATATTGTGGTGAAATATTTTAATTTTTCCGTGAAGCATTTTGATTTTGATGATATTGCATTCCTCAGTGAAAAACAATCTATACACCACACATACTTTCTGGAATTCCCCATTTATAAACTTATGGGTCTGTGCCTTTCCTGACTTTAATAGCAGCAGACTACATGACAAAATTAATTTAAAAAATGCATAAAATAATATTGTAATGAGAAATGCCACTCCCATTTTTAGTAATCCTGACCTCTGAGAAAGCATTCCAAATGTTGAACTTTGACTAATAATTGACCCTTTCTTCCATCTTTTCTTGCCACTAAAATTTGTTTTGAGCTGATAGTTCATACGCCCGTGGATATCACGAGGAATGTGAACATTTCACATTCTAGCCACAAGGAAGTCGAAGGTCTGAATAATGATTATTCCCTGAGCAGCTTTCCCTTCCAGTCCCTCACCATAATATGCAAAAAGCACATTAAAAATATGATCAAACATATTAAATAGGTCAGTCAATTGTTCTGTTATACCACAGGTAACTGAAGCTAATCCTTTTCTCTGATTATTTCAATTATTCAGTCCTTATAAGGATTTAGCGAAGTTCACCCATTCCCATGCTCCTCTTGGTCCTCAAGACACGGGTCCTGGCACTGCAGCTAATTATCTTTCTGACACTAGGGAGCAACTGCACATCTAATAAGTCTGTGGATCTTTCCCAGGAGCCTCACCAGTTTGCTGCACACGGACACAGAAGCTGCGCTGACATTTGCAAGCAAGATGGTCCCTGAAGGCATGTCTGCAGACACAGGGGCAAAACCTGCAATCCTAGCCAGAAACTGGCCGGGCTCTGAAGTGTGCCATGATGTGCTGCCACAGTCATGGCTGGCTCCTGTTGGCACTGATGTCTGTGGACAAGCCCTGAAAGTCCAGAGCCAAACATCTTCCTCCTCCTTAGGGCCATGCACAGCTGCTAAACCCAGGTGGGTGGGTCTCAGCCTCACCTCTCAAGCAATGACATCTACCCTAGACATGCAGAACACAAAACCCTCAAGAATTTAGACTGTTTCATAACATTCTCTTTAAAGTTCATCCCAATTCCTAAGTTGTAAACTAAACCTGACTGATATTTACAAACTTTTCTCACTGATCATAAGTGAGGTTACTTTTAATGAAAAGTGTTTTTTTTCGAAACAGTGTGATTCCAGGAGCTAGGGGGAAAAAAACCCCAAACCATCCCCCTAAATACTAAGAGATATGAAACAAAACAGAAAAAATCTCCAGCTGGGTGAAGAACACAAAATCTAGGTTGTAGCTAGACAAATTAAAGATGCTTGTAGAATTTTGTAGATGGAGTCCTCTCAGGTTCAGCTCTGAGATTAATACATATGAAGCACAGGAATTCTACATATGACGTGGTAGTTTGGAAGATTACTCATTCCATTGTGCTTATGTTGTTTCAGAGACCAAAATTCATGGCCAAAAGCTCTAGGGTATAAGTTGCTACTGTACACAATCAGCCCACAAAACAAAGGAAAGAGAAAGTTTGCTTTGCTTCACTTTGCTGAGTACAAGGGTCTGCTTCTGTTGGTTTTAAAAAAAAAAAAAAAGCAACCTTGCTCCTGGAGGAAAAGGAATGAATTATTTTTTCCACCTGAGAGAAGGAAGGATATGTAGAATTTCCTAACTGCCTCAAAGGCAAACAATAAAAAACTGCAACAGTGAGGGTTATGCAAGTTTACATCATCCTCTGATGTGGAAATGGCCAAATATCCACAATGTCATCTGCCTGACCACACCAATATTTTAAACTTAAATACAAAACACAAACAACTGTAAGAGAGAGTTTGCAGTGCGTTACAAGAAGACACTGCAATTCCATTTCTAGGTTCAGTCCATGGCATAAAAGTATTTGTAAAATTTTCTTTCTGAACTGCTGCTTATTATAAAAAAATTATTATAGATAACGTCTTAAAAAGTTACTGATCTAATATCCTCTCTTAACAGACTAATTATTCTTACAGTTATTGAGCAAAGTAAAACAAATAAGCTTGTTACACACAAAATAGCAAGCAATTGTCTTCATTGCAACCACAAAGTAAGTGCATAAAGAATAATTTGCATCTAAATTTTAAAATTCTTTCATGTTTTGGTATTTTGAGGTGCCATTTGCAAGCTAGGAAACACTCTTGTTGAAAAAAAATGATTTATCTAACAGTATCATCAAACTAATTTGCATGAACCTAGAAGACTGGAAAAACCTTTATAGCTGAAATTAGCCAGTACGCTCAAAGTCATCGGGCAGACAGAAAAGCAGACACTGTTCTAAAAAGCTGATGTCCTTTAAAATACCAGGTCAAATACACTCTGAAGTTAAACAGCCTTAAACCCAAAGATCCAAGCATTTTTCAGCTTCTTCTTTTTAATTATTTTTATGAGACCTCACCAAATCCCTTGGGGTGGAAGAAGCGCTGGTTATCACCAAGCCCTGCTGTACATGTCTCCATTAAGCTCTTAGCTCTTGCGAGAAAAAAGCTGAAACAACCTACTGCCAATTAACTCTTAACACAGACTTGGCAGAGTGTCTGGCTGACATTTTAATGCCCCTGCTCTTCAACGAACCACATAACAAAAATACTGAACCCCTAAAATACACTTCTTTGGCAGTTATCAGTCTGTGAATGCTCAAGGTAGCAAGATATGTTTCGTCACAACACTGATGTATAAGACTCACATAAACATACATTTTGCCTTAGGCCTGAGGATTATATCCATACCAAATCACATCAGGAAGCAAGCCTCAAGAAAGGATAGCTCTTTAATAAAACGTATAAAAATCTGATCATAGAAGAACCCTTAATCCCCATTGTTAAATTCAAGATACAAGGAACAGCAAAATGATGGAGAAAATCATGCTATTCAGTACCTCAACCACTTACTTTATTTTCCATGGCATTGCACGTCCCTGCAGATTACCGATATAATCTCAGTACGGGTTTTTATAGCTGCCTCTGTTGTACCTATCCCCCTGAATTCTTATCTCACATACTATTGTCTTCTTTCTTATCTCACGACTCTTTCTTTATCCTTCCCCTTGAGGTATGTCCAGGTACTACGTGCCTTTGACAAGACAGTAAAGAAGGACAAAAAATGAAAGCCCAGCCCCAGTGAGGTCAGTGGCAACACTTCCAAATTTCCTGGATTTTATCAGAAAAAAACCAGCGTTTTCTCAAAGCAGTTGGTGTGAGATCCAAAATAACACTTTGGTACTTAGCATATAATTCAAGGTGTCATGTTCAAAAGAATGAACTCAAAAAACCTGCTAATGGCCTTAGGCTTTTAGGGAATCATAGAATGGTTTGGGTTGGAAGGGACCTTAAACATCATCTGGTTCCAACCCCCCTGCCATGGGCAGGTACACTTTCCACTAGACCAGGTTGCTCAGAGCTCCATCCAACCTGGCCTTGAACACTGCCAGGAAGGGGGCATCCACAGCTCCTCTGGGCAACCTGTTCCAGTATTTCACCACCCTCATGGTGAAGAATTTCTTCCTAATATCTAATCTAAATCTGCCCTCTTTTAGTTTACAGACATTTCCCCTTGTCCTACCATTACACACCCTTGTGAAAGGTCCCTCTCCAAAAATCAGATGACAACTTCCTTACAAGTCTAGTTGTATGCATGGGTGTCTTCTCTACAGACACCATCCATCTGGGCAGCCAGAGTTGGTTATTTTAAACAGTCTACGCATCCCCAGACCCAAATCTCCATGGCACAATCCTCCCGGACTCCTGAAGGAGCCTTTGCACCTCAACATAGCTCTGTGGTGAAAGCCTAAATCCACACAAGAGGCGGTCTTTCAGACTTTGTTTCTTTTAAGCAATTGGCATGCAGTGACTCAAAGCATGCCTCATGACTCAAAGAGCTGAAGCGTGGGTCCCTGGGGCTCTAGGGATGGCATCCAACAATCCCCTGGGCCATAGACTGGCACCCAGCATAGGACGACGAGCTCCTCCATCAGGAGCAGGAGCTCATTTGTTAGCAATGCCACAACACTGGTGACTCTTCTTGAGTACAGCCTGCAGAAGCATTATGGCAATGGGTAGAGTTATTTATATGAATGCTGTTCCATTATGGGTGTAAAGAAAAGAAGGAAGGAAACAAGAACCAGGAAAGCTGCACCTGCTAACCACAAGATCATCTCCTTATGTGTAGAAGTCAACTTTTCTCAACTCAGTTTTTAAAGTCTTTTCACTTCAGCAGAGGTTCTTTAAGGAAATTCCAAGCAAGTTTCTACAACGTGCCCAGAAATGTACGACAAGTTTTACTTGATCATATTTTTACGTAGAAACATTTCTTTACTGATATGAGACAGTGCAGCTTTGACAGGAATTATATAGAGCTGAGCTCTCAAACTGTTCACTTAAAATGAGAAGTAAGAGTACTACAAGTTTGTTGACTCCTTCAGCACCCCAAAGTTTATTTCTGAACTTTTTAAACAGATAAATCAGTATTCAGAAGCGCTGCTTAGAAAAAATAAGAATTCAAGGGTTCTCAGTGTTTACAAATTTAGAGAGGAGCAAGAAGGGAAAGCTAAAAAATGCAGTAAGATTAAACTAGATCTACCTTTGCTACCAATTTAACTCAGACAATTCAACTAATTTTCAGAGAAACAAATTTAGAATTTTCTCTTTTCATATTCTCCAGAGGTAAAAGTGTCCTCCCATGGAATTTCTATTAAAAATAGAACTTAGATATAAATGGACTCCAAAATGTGTTTGTGCTGATGCAGCACAAGACAGTACTTTCCCATTGCTGGTGAAATTCACGAGGAGCATTTGGAGGTGGCATTGATACACAGTCAGCAAAAGCGATGCCAAAGCTGCCAGCAGGTGTCTCCAGAAAAGAAGGAGAGCTAATAGCAAACACCACACTGAGAAGCTGTCATGTAAATACCTCACACGGCATAAGTACCAAAAGTGAATACTAGCAGCTGGAGGTTGGTTCAGAAAGAAAATAAGGATCACATCATCTAGTCTATTTAGTCCTCTGAATAAACACAAAATACATCAAGCCCAGAGAAGTCAGGTTCCAGTGACAAGGAACACTGCTTGGGCCCCAGTCTTCTTTTCTTATTCCAATGACAGCTATAAGCAGAACCTACTGAAAATTACAGAAGTGTCTCTGCTGTTTCAGTGGGCAGGCTTGATGTCTCTCTTGTTAACACCTTTGAATTTGAAGAGATGTACCACTAAAACTCAGTACTTCAAGTAGCCCAAGGGCTACCAAAACAAACATAAAATCAGAACCCTAAACTGGTGAAAATTTGAGCTTTATGCTAATTATGGAAACCAACATAAGAAGCAAACTGCATAATCCGTCTTCAGAGCATTTAGAAACGCTGCAAGCAGGCTCTACTATCGTCTCAGGTCAAATGTAAAATATAAATGTGCAACCTTCTAGTTTTAACCCCAGCTCCACGACTGACTTTGTGAGCCATCCCAGATTGCCTGTTTTCCCTTCTAGCTCTCCTTCTTTCTTCCTTTCAGTTCTAAGCTCACCTGAGCCAGGACTGATTCTTAACGTATAATTGGTACTTCAGTTTCATTCCCTCCAATCCTTGCCACATTTCTCTTATTCTTTCTGCTAAATAGGAAGAGCCCCCATCATGCAGCTAACAAATGACTCAAACTCATTTCTTTCACCCAGCAGTGCAAGAGAAAATCAGCTGAGAATGGCTTAGGTCTGCTCCTAATGGACATGAGCGCACACCAGGTCCCACCTTCTCTAAGTGACTTGATGTAGACTTCCCGGCTGCACACTCATTAGCTCAATCCTGCTTATACAGCACACAGGAGATAACAGTAAAGTGCCCCATGAAGTAGCATGTAAGGCCATAAATTTCACACTGAGACATCTTCCATTTCTACACTGGCAAGCACATGGAGAAGAGGACCTGGGGGATGCTACGCCTGATACCTTCCCACAGTGAGGTCAAGAAGCAAAGCAGAGCCGTCCTCACATCCTGAGGACAGCTGAAGAGGCACTCAAAAGCACAAGGGTGCTTCACCAATGTGTCCTGGTATTTCAAAAGCTTTCATTCTTAAAACATGACCATTTGACTTGTTTTTTTTTAATCTCAACCTGCATGTGCAAGACATATATCAAAATAAAAGTCTCTGTCATATAAGCAAATGCTCTTTTTGAAGAGAGCCTGCATGGTCTCTGGACTGCTACCTCAGGGAAAGGCGAAGAACCTGGAGGAAGGGGGTGGGGGGAAGTGCAAGGAATTATACATATTCTAACAATGTCCTTATTTCCCAGCAGCCCTCCAATAAAAATCTCTCTGGTGCTGAATCTGACCTCACTACAAAGAGTAGCAGAAAACATGCCTCGTAAGTGCTTGCATGGTGTTCCTCTGCAAACACGCTTTCCTTTGTTTACTGTATTTTTTTAAGCACATGAGTGCACAGACCACCCACAATATCAGGTAGCCTAGCATGGGAAAGGTGAGAGATGATGCTAGGATTGCTTCCTTACGTGCATATAAATGAATCTATCTGATCCACATATGCTAGTGAGCCACTGCTCATCCTCAGTCAGTTCATGTCCCTGTCAGGCTAACTTGTCCCCAGCTCTCCAGAAATCACGCAGATGAAAGAGCCAAGGCTGTGGTATAGGAATTACAGGACTGGAGAGTTAAAAAGGGATTTGCAAATCAAGTAGTAATGCCTGCCTTGGCTTAATTTAATTTATCATATTCTGCTGCCGCTCCTCCCCAAAGCAGCAAATCACTAGTGTACACAGAAGCAGTTACAGTGCGAGATACTACCTGATCTCTACTGTAGCATCTGGTTAAAAATACGCTCAGTATCCTTTGGGTTCTGACCTGCGTACACTGAAACAAAGATAGGGACGAGTTTACAGATGAACACAGGATCTGGCAGTGAGCACACTAAGTCATTTCTCTGCTCTCCTTCCGCACCTTATCAGTGACATTTCCCTAACAGCACAAGATGCAGCACCAGGCTCACTGCATTTCAACTCCCCAAGGAAACTCGCTCAGATCCTCCCAAGGATTACACTTTATCTGCCAAGCAACAGAGCAAAAAGTGAAAGCATCGGTTCATTTTGCACCTTGGTTGTTCACATCCACAGACACTCCAATTCAACAGCAGAGAAGATAACAGATAAAGGGAAGAATTTCTCTAGAATCTATTTAAAAATCCCCCTTTTGGGTTTGCTGATCATTTCAATAGCATTTACTACTACGCAACCTTAATGCAAGGAGTATTTTGAAAATGTGGTCGCTCTAAACGAGGCACAGCCTCTTTTTTTCTTACACACATGCAGCCCTTTAAATAATGTCTAATCCCCTTCGTAACACAACCTGCATTTCTTATTCCTTGGCACAGAAAAGCAGACACCGACCTCCTCCGCTCTCTCCATTTTACACTTTCAGATCACTTTGGCAATCCAGAGCTGGGGAGGGGGAGAGGGAGGAGACGAAAACATGCTGCTACACTTTTCCCTGTGCTATTGCTGTAAGAAAGCATGATGATGGGATTACAACTAACTGTGGAACTAAAGGGAAGTGTTCCACCTAGAGACCATCTTCACCAGGCAAGACAATGGGCAGATTACCTGCAAACAGACGCTCTTTCAGGACTGAATACGCCTCCTGGTTCTGTGGCAAAAAATGATGCAGAGGTATTGCCCCCAGTAGTAATTAACAATGTTAATCTTCTTCTTCCTCTCTATGGTGATAAAAAGAGTAATTTTTATATTTAATTAATGCAGAGGATCATTTTGGAAACTAGCTAATGAGGCTCTGATCACATTACCATGAAAATGTGCATTAACACCACAACTGAGGAGGCTGCTTCATGTGCAGAGAATCCACTTTGTAATTAGCCCACTGTGAAATGAATCACGTCAGGAGGAACTCGGAGGGAACCAGTCGGCAATGGGCACTTAGCTGCTGCTGTGCCAATAGACCACCAACACCGTAAGCCGTTTTTTCTCCTCCGCGCTGCCTGTCAGCAGCAGCGCAGTCCGAAACTGCAAGCGTTCAGCCTCCGTCAACGGCAATGTGTCAAAGCCAGGACAAATTACAGAGAGGGAGAGAACAGATGCTGAAAGGCACTAAACTTTAGTATGTGAAGGTCTGCTGTGCCAAGAGGAAAAAACAAACAAAAAGCTGCAAATCAAATACTGATTCAATAGGATCCGAGCAAAAATTATGGGCTATTATGGTAAGTGCTTGTTTCATCTTATCTTAAAGGAGCTGGGAACATGTTAGCAGCACACTGTTACACTGCTGCTCACACTGCTACAATGCTGAAAGAGACACCAAAATACCTAGATGGGATTAAGATCTTTGTCTAGTAGTAAACAGAAACAGTGCACACACAAGGAATGAACAAGCAGCACACCTCACCCATGGAAACCCTGTTGTACTCAGTACCTGTTTAAAGGTGACAAGCACGTTTCAGAATCATTTCATTTTTAATTAATTAACCTGAAAATTTAACATACTTCTTGGCCATCACAGACATGCCATAAAAACTTTGTTCCTTAACTTAGAAATACCTGAGATCACAGACCTAAAGCTTTCAGAGGCAGCAGTGCAATTTAGCTGAAATCAATCTTATTACCAAAGCCAAGGGCTCCCTTAAAACATCACCGATACGGTTCAGTGAGCCTGCTGCTATATGACTGACATCTTGGCAGAAGATGCAAAAAAATGTTAAAAGAATCCCACAGGAAGTCATCTGAAGGGGGAGTGGCAAACGAGCAGAAAACAACAGGCACCTAAAATACTAATAATTACCCCCCCCCCCAAACAACTTAGCTAGCAATTTTGCAAAGCAAAAAAAAAAAAATGCAAAAGAAAACAAAAGCATCTCTAGTTACTCTCTGAAAAAAACACATATTTTTTACTCTGGAGAAGCTGGTAATATCCTCTGCACTCACCTGTGAAACTTCATAGAGCAGTTTGTAGTGCTCCTCTCTCTTCTGAAAAGTGCACAGATTGCAGCCCATCCTACTAAGCAACACAAGAGCAAAGCCTCTAATTTCCCCAGCACTGAAAGGCAAATGCACTGACAGGGAATCACCCTCCAGACTTGACTACTGTTTTTCATCAGTCACTCCAGCCCCGACACACAGGCACACCACTGTTAGCTGGAAGCACAAGGCAGGGCAGTGTGTAGCAGCATGCTCTTCTTCCCTTTCCCTAACTATCTTACACTCACGTATACACACACAGAGTTTCGACTCAGTTCATGGCAACACTCCCCCTGTCTCTGCATCAGTGCACATGACTACACAGATTCTCACTCATGAATATTAATAGCCCCTCATTGATTATTTATGACAGAACGTGTTAGCGGGGAGGGGTGTCATAGCTGCTGCTTATGACAGATGAATATTCACTAATTAAGAAGCAAATGTACTGTGGTTAAACAAAATTCACTTGTGTCAATACCATCTCTGTTTATTAAGGTTAGAGGGACTAAGCCTTGCGTATTTCACCCACGCTTGCCTTAATTTTTACAGTAATCGTGAGGCTAATTCATGAATGGGGGTGGGAAAGGCACAAGTCAAGTCTTATGTTAGGTCTCCACCTTGTGCAATAGGGATCACGGAATACCTTTAAAATATTTGCAAGCATTTTAGGAGAGTGCTTGTGACACCTGAGCTTATGTTGCTAAAAACTTAAAGAAAAGAGAGAAAATTAACCCAGATGGATATACCGCTAGCTTCACCTTTGACACTGCCAAATTTAGCCAAAATTCCAGTGTACTCATAAAAGGCATAAGTCTATAACAACTCCTCGTATAAATCCAGTATATATCTAAATGTTGGTGTGCCTGATCTGATGCTTTTTACATATACACTCACACATTGTACTGTTTATTAAAAAATCTTGCATTCAAGTCTCTTCTGGCATGTAAAACAGTTAATAGTAATTATAGCCCCAATTTCTAAGAAACTCAACAGACATACCCTCTTGGACTCCTAGATATCAAACCTTTTATTGTAACACTCCAATTTACCATTTGTAAATTATATTTTAATGGCTTCACAATTCTCAATGTGTGTATAAAGGCAAGGATGCATTTAAAATTAAATCCACATGTAAAATGTTAAGGCCAATGGAAATCGCACTTAATTCCAGGCTGACATTAATTCCTATATTGTATATCATGTAATACATTGGTAGTTACACCAGATAAAAAGCCCAAGCCATGAGAAACCAAGACAGAAAATAAAAAAGTTGCTTTTGTTTTATGACTCCTTTCTCAGCAACTCTGTTAATCAAGAACTATGTCCTTGTTTCAAAGCATCTTTAACCTGGAGTGGATAGCAGGTGGGATCCAAAGCAGAAATAATTACTTGCAAACCAATGAAACCAGTTAGTTAAGATTGACACTGGGCCCTAAAGAGTTGTAATTACTAAGCACTGATGTACAGCTACTATTTTTTTTTTTTTGGGGGGGGGGGGGGTGCAGTTTCCTAAAAGTGCTTTGTCAAACTTTTAAAATCAATAACAGGAAATGATTCTAATGAGCACTAATTATTAACAAATTGGCTTTGCATCCAGCAGCACCTCAAACACCATCAACACCGGGTAGCAAGCAGATCAACAATCATGTGCTGCTTATCAGTCCTGCCCCTTGGGATGTAATAATCCGATTTTCTGGGCTTCAATTTTACCTAACAGCCGGGGTGAAAACCAAGCAGAGAAACCTACAGGAAAAAATGGACCATTACTGTGAACTCTGTACATTAGTAGAGTTTGCTAGAACCTCTATGTAAATTACAGATAGGTTGAGACTGAATCTTCATTAAATTTCATCTCCTTTAATAAATGAGCAGAGTCAGGAGGAATCAAATAATGACGATTAAGAGAGCTAGCTCTTCTCGTATCAGCTTCCAGCACTGTTCTGAAACATAACTTTAAGACTAATTTTTATTCGGAGGAAGAACCTGAGCAGTCAGGTTTGGTTCTGAACTTTCCCAAAGTCCAAGGGTTTCAAAGCCAAACCATGGAGGTGAGTTCATCATTGTTGGAAAGGATCAGGCTCTGTTCTCCTCCTCCACACTCCCATGAAATGCTGCTTGTGCTGAGAGGTTTAAACTCATGAAGCAAACATCAAGTCAATCTTTGAAGGTTTCTATATCGTGAGGTGCAGAAGGATTCTCAGATGTGTAAATTTTGAACTTAAGAAAGTCAGATCAATGAAGCAGACAACAGTCATGCAAGGACAACCATGCCATCTTTCGATGAAAGTATTCTTTCCTTCCACTGATGCAACTTCTTCCTCTGACACATACACAGACTGAAAGCTAAACTACATTAATAAAAGGAGACTTGATTTGCCCTGGTATATTTCTGATAGTGCTTTAAAATCAGTTCTTTAAAAAAAAGGGAAAACAATGGATATAGCACTACACAAATCCAGTTGTATTCGTACAAGAAACAAACAAACAACAGCAAAAAAACCTCAACAGACAAAATAAGCAATGGAAAACTACAGTTAATCTTTCAGCAGTTTCCCCTGACAGTCTCTTTTTTCATTGCTCTTCCTCTAGTTCTTTTGTTTCCTTCTCTGAAGCCGACATGGCTTCTCCATTCATTTATCAAGTGCCTGCCCTCTGCCCATACAGAAACTAAAAGGCTTCTGTCCTCTGCTTCTGCAGCCACTAATGGGCACAGTCTACAGGGCTGAATAGGTTTACTGGAGAAGCAAAAGTTTACTTCCGGGTTCTTGAGCTCATCTAAATATGCTGCTTTGATTTTACATATGGTCAAAATACCAAACTGTGCAGTACAGAATGACATTCAAGGCAAAACTCAATTGAACTAATTACTAAAATGAAATAGATGATGGGCTTTGGTCAGGTTGAATGTGATGCTGGGGAGAAAGCAATCTCTTTCTTTCCTTCCTTCTCTCTCTCCTCTCAGTCCCTCTCCAACATCAAATTCATAGCTAAAGGGACCAAAAAGGTACTAAAATATAATCATGTAATTATTATTCTACATGTAATTCAAAGACATTTGAATAATTCAATGCTTTTCTTGACTGTGGAGTTCTCCATGTTCATCACCTACTTTAATGTTACCATAAAGACTAAAATCATAATTTACAGTCAAACCAGGAATGCAATAATGCAAAGGGATGGAGTTTAATTTCAAGAGAGTTACAGCAAAATTTCTGTTAACATTTTCAAACAAGGTGCCCTTGTTTAGGTCCCCTAATTCATTTTAAGTATCTAGGAGATGACTTACACATTTGGTATATAGTTTCCTCACTGAGGTATAGAAGTGTCTAATTATAAGCACCCATGCTTGAAAGTTTATCATGGCAAAAAATTCAAGGCAATGACACTGCAAATTAAAGGCCACTCACTCCTTTATATCTTCTTTACCACACAGCTAAAAGACATATAATGAAATATAACATCATTTTAAGTGAGGACTGGAGTGAGGAGTTGTTGGTCCAAACTCCATGGTGAAACCCAGTGAGGCAAATGTGGAATTCTAAGTTTCCTTTGCATACCCTTGAATTCACACTCTCCTCCTGAATTTATTAACCCCACTGTATTTACTCTATAAATTTTGAAGAATTCCCAGAAATGTAGCTCACAGAATACCTGACTGCAAATCAAATGTGCTCCATAAGTGGAATCTCCCCATTAGGCTCAGATGCCTCCTGGAAGGTAGAGAGCCCCTACAACATCACATGACACAAGTCCAGTCTATTGATCTTTTTTTTCCACCCATGGTTAAATTGATACAGATCTATGGGATTCCTGTTCCAAAATGTAAATACATGTCTTGAGAGAAATGGAAAGCATGCACATGAGGAACCTTCTTTGCCACTTTGCTTACAACACAAGAACTACTTGTCCCTTTTGTTCTACACAGGGGAAAAAAACCCCAGCCATCAAATGAACTCCTGTTTATCTACCACTCCCATGTGAACGGGCTGGCCGGTACCACCCCTTTACCAGGTCTACTGGCCAAGCTTCAGACCACTCAGATAACTTTTTTCTCTTTTCTGTCTCCAAGTTTCACCCAGTATATTTTTTTTGAGGTTTTTACTCTGAGTGGCTTCCTTATCATTTCTTAAAATGCTGCCATAACCAATTACAGAAGTGTTGCAGAACACCAAATGATGCCTATGCTGAACTTTAAGGCCCAAGGATTACATAAAGATATCAAGTGGATGATGTAAGTTAAACTGAGAAAATTGGTCAATGCTGGCCCTAAGAGTCTTCTCTAAACTAAGGACTTCATTAACAGATTCTAGAAGAAGCTAGACTTTTTCTTGACTTTCTCTACGTCATCAGTTAACTATAAGGAAACTATCTGACACACTTTTACTGTTTTTTTAACCATGTGATCATGTGCGATCAGACTGACAGCTCTTTACTGCACTTGAGAGTTTCAACACTATGGAGTGTACAGAGTAGAATTACTCATAAATAAGCTTGAAAGGATTTGAAGGAAACAACAAAATTTTATTCAGGATGGCCAAACCTAAAATGGCTGAACAGAGTTTTGGAAAAAAACCTGATTGTAGATAAGTTGAGATATTAAGTTCCATGTCCATAAACATTAAATGATGCATTTAGGGAACACTGCTAAAATATCCAGAGTCATGGTCTCTAAAGTAGTTATTTCTACTCAGAAAATAGACCTGGAGTGGTGGATAGTTTCCTTGAACTACAGGTTCAATACTTAACCACAGTAAGATGTCAAGCAGAATGCAAGGAATTTTAGGAAAAGGCTGACAACAGAGCAGAAACTATCGTCGTGAAACTGCACAAAACCCCAGCAATACCCAGATTTGAATACAACCAGCAGTTCTGGTCCTTCCATCTCTAAATCATTTAATGGAAATGGAAGACCTATGAAGAATAGTTGAGAAACACAGATGGCGTAATAGCTCACTTTCCCTGCACCTTTCATCTTAATCTATAAATTTTTCCCTCATACGGAAGCAATTCCTTCTCACACTACACAAAGAAATAACCAGATAATACATTTAAAGCAACAAAAGCAAGTCTGGATTTTTTTTGCAAGTAATTTGACTGTGGAACTCATTACCAAACCTCACTGGAAGCAAAAAGCAGAAAAGGGTTCAGAAAGGTATTAGACAACTTTAGAACAGATAACTGTCGGTAGTGATCTGCCTGCTTAGGAAGCCCGTAATTCACCGACTCCTGGGAGCTATGAGAAAGAGAACAGCAGTGAAATTTCTCTCTATGCATCCCCTTGCTGATAGCTTCCCTGTGTTTTATTGTTGGCCTCTTCAGAAATCTAATACTGGCAATATGATCCTGTTGCTAATTCAATTCTAAAGCTCCAAATTTACCAGTTCTTGCACAAAAAGCTAGAACACGTACTAAACTTAAAGCTCCTTAGCTAATGTCAGCTGGTAATATGCCATATAGTCCAACTGCATTACAAGGCTTTATTAATAATTGTATGACGACTTTGGACTTCAATCATGTTTATAAAAGAATATTTTGTTATTGTCCTGACTAGTTTCAAAGCTTTTCAAGCTACATTTGCTAAAAAAAACCCACAATTTTTCCCCGCATCTGAAGATTACATCTGAGCTTTTTTTTTTTTTTACATCTGTGTAGGAAATAAAAAACATCTGGAACTGAGATATTACACGCCAAGTTCAGGCCCAGACCAAACAAAGGCAAATATCAATGAAACACCTCAATGAGAAACTCAGCTCACAGTACAAAACTCTAACTCAAATGGTGAAGCAGCAGGAACTGTTTCAGAGGATGAGAGCAGCGGTGAGGACTCCTTGGCTCTGTTCTTTCCTCTGATACCTGCATCATTAGAAAAGCTCTTCCTTTTTACATTCCAATAAAAGAAGTAACACCTGTCTTGCAAGAGTATTAATTCAATGAACCTTTTATGACTTTTCAAAGAATATATTGTGGAGAACTGTTACACCCATCCACGTTCTTCTGCTGAGGCCACCCTTGCAGTCTCCAGCACTCAAATGTATTTAAAATGCCATGTGTGGTTTCTTAATTAAAAGGTTTAAGTAATACTCACAGTGTGCCAATCAGAAAAAATTACTCATAACTTAAGAAAGTCCCTTGCTAAAAATGACAGTCACAGCAATCTGTAGGATTAGAAAAACTAAGCAAGAGATATACTTAGGCCAGGGTGATGGCTGACAATGTCTTCATCCCACAGTGGCTAAAATATACTAGCTAGAGGTAGATTAGACTATTTCCTTTTCGGTTGCCTTCCAGTTTAAGTACCATTGGTTGGACAAATCTACAAGAGTAGTTTTGGCACATCCAAGCATTTCAAGTGTGAGGTAAAGATGCTAAGAGTAGCCTGTCATGAATAATGCACTACCATTATAGAGACATATTTACCAATACATACACTTCACTGTTCACTTACAATTGAGAGTCTGGAAGAACTGTTGAGGGATACATGCAATATAATAGATTATTCTGTCTTGCCCCGTAGAAATGGCCTACTGTGCCCTAGAAAAACACCCCAGGATTAGGGAAGTTTTCATGGCCTTGAATGGATTTTCATGGTGTTGAAGCTCAACTGAACCAGACCATAAAAGCAGCTGATTTCCTCCTTTGCCAAAGCATAAAGATGTTCTAATAACTGTCAGAATTTCATGTTACTATAGTACAAAATAATTTTGCAACCCAGAAATGACCTAAGTCTTTAAAGGAGTAGTGAGGCAGAGGGGATTTGGTTGGTTTTGTGTAACTAATTATGACTTCATCACACTAAAATTAGTATGGTGATTGAATCTCAAATCTGGGTCCCAACACACACCTGGTAGAATGACGGATGTGGCAGTGGCACCACATGATGCTGCAGGAGGAACTATCCACAACGCGCCCATGTCTGACAGCTGGCTAGTTTGATTTAAAATTACAGTTTGAACTGAAATCAACTCTGTTTGTTGACAGTCATTAACTGACTACCATAAAAGCGCCATTAATTCTGTTGTAGTCAGCAAATGCTTTGTAATGATCTAAAACTAATGCGGCTCCCCCTCTGACAAAATCCCCACAGCGTCAAAGGTTTACTTTATACACTGTTTGGGCTTTCTAAAGCTTAAAATCACTGCCAGTGCACCTGCTTTCTAGAAGATCATTAGGTAAAAATCCCAGTGAAGCCCAATCAACCTGGCTTTAGTTACCTTACCGTCTGCTGTAGAAGAAAATTAATGTTATTAGAAGTGTCTTTCTCCGAAAATTGCTGGTGTTTGGTTACCGTGCCAGCTGTCTGGGAGGTGCACGGGTCTGCTGGATGCGGACTCGGCTGGCTGCCTGGGCAGAGCCTGGTCCCAGCCCTGTGCTGGCGCTGCCAGGACCCTGTGCCAGCTTCCCTGCCAGCACTGGGGCAACCTGAGCCCCCCTAGAGCACCAGACCTCAGCCTTGCCAGCACGTCACCCCCAGGCCCCAGCTCCCTGCAACGCTCACCCAGACTATTGCAAAACAGCAACGCCAGGTCTGAACTCCAGCATGAGCAGTTAGGAAGAAAAACAATAGAAAAGAGTGAAAAAACTCTCACAGAACCACACGGATGGACAAAAATGAAATCTGATTAACAATGCCTCTTTTTCTTCTATTTTGATGTCCCGTGGAAAAGAAATTAGCATAGCAAATCCTGCTTTATCTCTGAACGAAATTTCAGATCCTTAGTCTGAAACCTCCTCTTTCTTCCTGGAACAAAAAGCCAAACCCCAGAGCCTGGCGGCTTCAGAGGGGAGATCTATCACACGCCAGCAATTTCTGGGAGTGGACGCCCACCTCGCCCTCGCTGCCCAACCGCAAAGACACCTCTGCCGCACAGCCTCAGCCCCCGCGTTCCCCCTCAGTGTTCCTGTGGCATGCCAGGATGGCTGGTTTCTCTGAGCCCTCTGGACAGGGGCATTAAAAACACCTATTGACTATAGCTTCCTAAAATAGCCAAAGGACAATGTATACTAGAGGAAAAGCATGCAATCACATTACAGTCAAAGAACATTGCAAATTAAAGTGGAGCACTTAACCAGTATTGGGCATAAAAAACATCTGAAACCCCACAAACACCGAAATCACTTAAATCTTCAGGTGGAAAGCATGAATTGTAGAGGCGTGGGTCTCGTTTACTTTACCAAGACTGAAGCAGTTAAACCCCCAGCATGTTCTGAAGATGAACCCCTTAGCACCCTTCTTCACCGGTAAGTACTAACAGATGAAATACTAGCCATACAAGTGCAATTCATGTGGAATGAAAATTCTTCCCAATTAAACTTTCGCACAGTGAAAATACTATCTCCCTGAAGTTTTGCATTTTGGATCTCAAAATATGCTCATCTTGAAACACACACTTGAGCTCCCTAGTGTATTGTGGTTGTCAATATCAGTCATAAATAAAGATAAAGCAGAGTCTAGAACAGAGGAATATGATGAGAAATGAAACGGAAATCTCCTGCTCAAAGAATCTCTCCATTGATGTTCTCTCCAGTCTTAGAGCTTGGAAAAGGATGATCTTTAAAGGTCCCTTCCAACCCAAACCATTCTGTGATTCTGTGATTTATCTGAATGCATTTACTTACTAGGAAATGTCCACCCTGCTTTGTCCAACAGTGCAGTGAATGCCCTTGGTACTGTTACACTTTATCAAAAGCAAATAATGTTAATTCTTAAAAATAATAATGAAATAAAATTACATCCTTGCAGGACAGATCTTTTAGGAGGTATTGTTTGGAGTTCTCTATCTCAAAAAGTTCAAGGCCACTTGCATAACCTTTCTCAGCTCCTCCAGTAAACCAGATCCTGTAGTGATATTTGTAAGAGTTTAAAGATGCTCACTGATAGACACATACCCTCCCCCACCTAGCCCACCCAGACCAAAGCACTCTGCCGTAATACAAACAGGGATAAACCTGATCTCATCAACTCCACAGACAAATTTCAGTACTACTAATTCATTTAACCTCAAAAGCAAAACAACGGACTTCAGGCCAGGTAGGTATCTCCTGTGGCTATATCTGTCCACATTTCTCCTTGTCCATCAGAAGTCAGCCCCCAGATTTTCAACTCGTCGTCTTCAGAGAGGAGAGAAAGATGCTCTCATTTACCACAGGGGAGGAAGTGACATCTGTGAAAAATGAATTTACTTATCAGGCTTCAAACTTTAGGCGGTATGTATGTGAGCGTGCACACTGGAGGGAAAAGCAGCCCATTTCCAGAACTCGCTTGTGTTTCATTTTTACAGAATTACACTTCTCGTCTTATGAAACAGAAAGATCTTTTAGTAGAAGGGGAAATATTTAACCTTCTCAAAGTCAATGCTTCTCTGTGATTGCCCCTGTAGAGATATGAAACAAATCATAGGAAAAAATAAAAAAAAAAGAAAAAAAATCAAGGAGAAAAATGGATTGGGGGTGTGTGTGTGTGTGTTTTTCTGCAAGACCTTCACATCTAGCCTGAATCTCTTTCATTTCTATTCAGTTCTTGTGCAGGACACTAGGATTATATGTATCAACTTAATTCAGTGATAAGAAAATCCTTACTATAAATCCTACCATGTGGGACGAATCTGTCAAGATCTTGATTATCAAAACAAATGAACAGACAGTAAAATGTGACATACATAGCATACACTTTACATGACAAATTAGCCCTTGTGCAACTGACAGACATACTGTAAAGGGATGTTAAGGTTGCTATGGCAAACAATGCCTTTGTTCCCCCAGCTCCTGAATCACAAAGTCTTCTGAAAGAGTCATTGACTTCTAGCAAAAGACAGCAAATTTTCTATGGTTAAACACTACCTGCATGTCACAAGATACATTTCTCTGTCCCACTGGTGTTCCCTTCAAAAGTTACTGCCTTCACGGGTGACCTCGCCATGTCACTGTAGTGACTATCCAGAAGCTGTAAGGTTGTTCTCTTCCCCTTCAACAGACACATTATGGATTTACTGTAACGCTCCAGGGATCCAAATAGTGACGGTCAAATAAATTAGGAAACATACTTTACCACGTAGTGAGCAACAACATTGTCAGCTCAAAAGAGAGAGAGAGAGTCCCGTCTCAAGCTAGACATATGAACTAAAAATTCAAGTATTTCAGCTACCCAAAAGTTTGGATGCTACGCATCCCTCATGACTGGGTTACCATGTAACAACACAGTTTTTTAAGAAACATTCCCACTTTACTTTGGAATAAAAATCATGGGAAAAACTCCATGATATCAGCAAAAATAGTGTTTGGAACTCCTAAGCCAAAAAATCAGTGACACATTTAAAGCAATGGAGCAAACCCCAATGAGAATTTAGTAAAGCATCCTTAACAACATCCTTCTGTCAACAAGACATAAGCATGCACCTAAGAGCTCTCCTACACAAAGACCAAAACACTAGAAGGAGTAAAAGGTGTGGGTACATTCCTGATGTAAGGTATTCAGAACTTAAATCTGGATGGGCTCATCCTCACTGCAAAAAATACACGAGTCTTTTACAATAATTCTGACAACTTCACTGATTACTCCCCCTGGAAACCTGTCTGAAATTCAAATTAAATTAGCTTCTCCTGACTTTCTTAGCGAAACTCATAAACATAGCTGTGCTCTTGTTGACCTCAAAGCAAGGCACCAGCTGACCACAAAATCTCATTTAGCTGTTAATTTCTCTCATTACAGTGTGTAGTCTTTCTTTTAAGTTATGAGAGATACGTATATTGATCACCAGGTGACAGGGCACAGATACAGCTATGACCACTTCAAAATCACCATGTTAATTGCTGAGGTTTCCATACATCTAGCAAGAAATGCCAAAGTTGCTTGTGTCATCTTTGAACTTCCTACTATAGTTCATCATATAAACACTTCACAAAAGGTCACAGTTTAACTCAATTCATCATTTAGGTGCTTTTCTGAACACATGCTATCCTAATGGCAAGTTAAGTGATAAAGTACAGATGAGAAGGAAAGATCTTGAAAATCTATCGTTCTCAGCTAGTTTGCCTAAACCCTTTCTGTACTGTTGGTGAAGAGGAGACTGATTTACATAAAGGTCTATTTTCTGTTTGAAAATACTTTTTATTCATTCAGGCACAAGCAGAAGAGCAAACAGTTCTGAGCAAGTAAAACAGTTATTTAAAAATCATTAAATTTAACTCGTACCAAAAAAATCTACATGTCAGTAAAGTATTTACATAACAACAGAGGTCAAATTTCATACAGAATTTTTCATACAGAGATATCAGAGTACCTCACAAAGTCAGGTAAAGTTATCACAATTTTACGAATGTGTGAATAGCACAAAAATCTAGCTATGCAGAATACTGAAATATGACAAATAACGTTCAAAATTCAGCACCAGCGTGAAAAGCCCCAAGAAGCTCTGCGGTGAAGGAGCCACCCAGCAGCAAGCAGGTGATGGCAGAGCCTTAACACACCTGAGGATGGCATCTAACGAATTTCAGCAACTGTTTGGGTTAACAAAAACATTCTGAGATCTTTGTATACCTTACAAAGAAACAAAAATAGTATGACATTAAACCCAATTTTAACCAAAAAACTCTTTGAAGGTATCTCTTAGAACAAACCGCAAAGAACACACCGAACAAAATTGGAACTAGCTTCCAGTTGGCAACACAAACTCGTGCGGTTTTATCTCATTTTCTCCTCTCCTTCCTTTACTATATGGTGAGATTTTACTTTTGCATATCCTGCTCTGTATTTTCTTGTTTTCTGTGCCCTGCCACAACTCTGCATTTATATCCCCATTCATCCATTCGTGACTCCAAACAGGCCCCTGCTGCTGTCCACTGCTTTTGTCCATCACGCCCTGCTCCTCCCCAGCTCTTCTCTACCCTATTTCCCTTCACCTTTGGCTTCAAAATTTCCTCAGCATTCTCCCTCCTGTGCATCCTCCCGAGAGCTGAACTCTAAAGCAACCCCTCTCGCTGGGCAGAAGGCCGTGGAGGAGACCTCCTCAGACCATGCCCCACGGCTGGCATGCAAGAGAGCCTGCCAAAGCCTCTGGAGCAGGCTGTGGGCTCAGCCGCGCTCGCCAGGGCTGCTCCCCAGGACAGTCCCAACTCGGCTGTTAAAGTAAGCAACAGCTGCATGCCTGCTTTCCTGCACTCAGCAAAATAAACCAGGATGGCTGGGTCGCAGGTTTAATTGATTTTTTTTGTCTTTCACTCTGCTTCAGAAGTCAGTCTGATCAATGCTATTTCACACTCTCTGGTGCAAGCTTTACTGATCTAACCCCTGACTAAAAATAGATTCATCAAAGCAGCACCAGGGGAGGCAATATTTATCCCCTGCAACACACAGGGAATGTCACGTTACAACTTCCTCCTGGCTTTCCTCTTCTATTAGGAGAGGCGGGGAAGGAGGACTCGCACGGCTGAACCGAGCGCCAGCACTGCAAACTGATGTTGTGCATTTATCCACTCGTATTAAGTATGGAAAAGGCAGTCACAGTTCGTGCTCCCTTGGCGCTCCTGCAAATTCTCATCCTTTCCATCTTCCAGTGGGTGACAGAAAATAGCAGTTACTGACAAATGCTGGGGGAAAGCACAAGACCTAACCAATAAATAATAAATGCATCCATATCTCTACAAATCCTTCCTTCAAGCCCACACAAAGTAAATACAAGAGTCCCCATAGGAAGTCATGGAAGCTGCCAATTCCATTCATAAAGGCAAATAAATGAACTTTCGTACTGCTTCTCTGCATTTCTTTAACAATCTGAGTAAAAGTTGCCAACTAATAACACAGCAGAACATGTGCATTCACCCACAAACGACAGCCTTTCCTTTGCCAAACACCCCAGTGTGAAGGGAGGTAACCGGAGAGGCCATGAGAGCATTGCCCCTGCTGTGGACACACACGAGGTACCCAGCAGCCATGCACATGAAGAAATAGGGCTTTGTCATTTTGTCACACAGGTGAGAAGATTATTTCCTATACAAAACTGATAGCTAGACAGATTGCTATGTGGACATGGTGTGAAAAGTCACTTGTGCCACTTCAAGCACATACTTGTTCCCTCTCCAGCCATCTGCTCTTATTCCTTCTTAGCTTGTTATCTTGATGTAATTTTCTCACGGACAGTGTCTCAGTTCTCTTCAGTGGTGGGTCTAACCATATCTAACCCCTTTGGTGCCTTCTCCAAATCTTCCAGATTGTTTTTCCACATGGAATCAAAAAATCCCCCTGAAAGGTTGAGCCACGTCACAGCTTGACTATTGTCAATTCTGCCTGCTGTTGATCGAATATTTCCATTTTGATAAGTTTTACAGAGATAATCGATTTTAATCGCTTCCCATTCAAGGTGCACACCTTCATCACCAGAGAGTCAGACATGAAAAGCTCATCTGTCACTCTCTCAATAATTCTTCCACTTGCATCTCTCTACCGCTATTTATGAAGCTCTATAATTTTGGGATAACTATTCTATTTCTTCTATGTCAAACTGCTTCTGGGATCTCACTCACACATCTCCCTGAATTTATTTCCTCCAGGGAGTCCTTCTTCATCAGGTCCCTCATAATAAAATCTCAACTCCTCTTCTGCCTGAACTGAGTTCTGGGTTTCTCCACAGCTGGGCTGTGACATCTTCAGCTCCGGCACCCTCCTGAACCTCTGTCTTATTCTCTGAACCCAGTATGTTGCAGAACATCAACAGAATAGGTTTCTTCTCCCACTTCTGAACAGATCTATTCCAGGAAATTATTTTTTCCAAACCTGACATAACACAGGAATCCAAGCCACTCTAAACTTAAACTGCAAGTGGATGAATGTAATACACCCTGCTTCTGAGACTTAATTAACACAACTCCGAACCAGGAATTAGGACTTGCAAGTATTTCTGCTGATTTGGCCAACTGAAAACATTTTACACAGAAAGCACGCACTGAGCCTGTAATTGTATGTGCTGTAATCAAACAAGTATTCAAAAGCTGCAGAAGCAAATGCTTACCTCAAGAAACCACAGCAGGGCATCAGATAACGAAGAGCCTGAAGTCACCACCTTGGAAGCTCTCAGTTTGACCTTTGGGCACAAAACAAGAAGGACTGCAGTGCCTTCTCATTTCCCACGCTAACACCTAAGGTACCACTTCACATGACTACTGCAAAGTGAACCATGAACTTCCCTTCAAAAAGCACATCATTTTTGCAGAAAACCATAATTACTGACCTGAGTATTCACCACATTCCCCAGCACAAACAAGTCTGTTCTCAAAGCTTCAGCCCATGGCCCTGCATGCATCTGCCCTGCCCTGTCTGCTAATTGGACCTAAAACGTGCTGCAACTGTCAGCTGGAAAAGAGCTACCTTATCTTTGTGCTCCAAAAGGATTTTTAAAAGGAAACAGAAATTCCTGTTGTGAATTACGAGAATGAGCATCTTTCAAATAATGTTAATAGAGTGATAAGAATTACCTTTTCTTCACGCCTGCAATACCCCAATCAGCAAGGACTCCTCCTCTCTCCCCAAGCCTCAATTTAATACATTTTTTCTTTACAGTATTACTTTCCAGAGATATATAAGCACATTTTTTCAAAAGAGCTAAACATTGCCAAAGTAATTACTAAATACATCTTTCCCTGCATAGCCAACCAGGGCTCAGTTATGAAAACTTGTGCTATTAATAAATGACACATTGCAGTAAACTAATTGTATGTAAAGTCAACGGGTGCATGTTTCAGAATTTTAATTACTGTTCCGTGATTGCTTTATATTCAATACATAACATGCAGGTAACACAGCCTTTATGATGATAAGCAGTTTAATTAGAAAGCAAAGATAAGAAAAAAATGCCTTTAAGTTACTGAATTTGTTCATGCTGGCCATGTGATAAGTTGAGTACGTAGTTCCCCTCGGTATTTTAAAGTATGAAATGCTAATTCTACCTAAACCTTTGTTTCCTCACACTATAAGAACTACTTTATATGCCATTTGCTTCTCTCCCTTATGGGTGTCAACAGCATCATTTAATTAGATCACGAACCTCAACCTGTCTTTAATCTTTGAGCAGGTCCACGCAAGCAAGCAGTGCCCCACGCTCCATGGTTGGCACGAGACTCCCAGCGAGCCGAGGCAAGCCTGGGCTGCACGCTGGCAGCGGCATGCTTACCCTTTCAGCAAACTGTCTCGGAGGATGGCCATTGATTTCCTAGTTATTATGAACATGAAATTATTGAATGACAGATGATAGAGTGTTAGGTCCTACAAGTATTTTCCCAAATGGGTTATCTAGCCGGTGTTGCCGTGGCAACGAGGCTGTTTGACAGCGCTTATGACAAAGAAGTCTTTGCTCAGAATTCAGCTACAAAATAGCTCCTTGCTTCCTACCTTATACTCCCTGGCCCATCCAGCATCTCCTCAACGCCTCCCCGGACCGTGCCTCCAGCCAGCTGCTCCAGCATCAACTAGGTTCTGGCACCACTGCCAGCCATCAGCCCGCCGGGAGAGCACCCTGCCCGTGGTGGGGCATGATGCTTTTGCCCAAGACAACGCTGATCCCCATAAGATAAACAAAGGTCTGACAGTGCGCAATCCATGGGGACTGCAAGTTCTGCATCAAGAGACAGAACTGAAAGCCTAGGAGGAACCACACTCACAAATCAGCCATAGCCTTGCACAGCTAAACGTTAAATAATTTCTTGCCAATGTGTCACTTCTGTTGTAGGGATACAGCAAAGTTCTCCTTTGTCTTTTTTTTGTTAAATTGTAATAAATTAAGGTTTGGTACAGAATGGTTTCTTCATTTCTGAGTAGCTTCACAGTCCAAAGGATGGTGATGCTCACTCCCCCCTTCCCCAGAGTGGCACACATGCCCCTGCACCACGGCGTCCTCCTTGCCAGGGAGGAATTCACAAGCAATGCTCTCTAAGGAGTGTAGAACCACCACTCCACATCAAAACACAGCAGGAATATTGCAAAGGCTTAGATCAAACAAAAAGCAAAGCACAGAAAAGAGTTACACCTCTAGAATTCCTGCTTAAGCTTTTCTTTCAATTATAGTCCTTCTTCACCTCCAAGTCATGACTTTTGGTTTTTTTGTAAGTCCTTTTTCTACTAGCAGGACATAGCCCGAATAGCTTAAAATAAAACTCATTTACCCACCTTCTTCCAAGTGCTATCACATTTGCTCAACTTTCCTGATCATTCTAGAAAACACCTCTCTTCTGACCTTCCTTCTCCCAAAGAAAGCTGCTTCAATCAAAAAAAAGAATTAGATGTGCATCCAAAATTAAGGGCAATAATAGGTTATTTCACTTAAGCTGATTCGCCCACATTTTAATTCACTGGCCAGTTTTTCAGAAAGATGGTGACAGAAGAGAGATTCACTGAAGGACAGCCTAAGAAGCTCTGGCTGGTTGTAGCAAGGTACCACAAAGCTGCAGCCAGGAAGGCTCATGTGTGTGAGTTTTGCTGCCCAGATTGGTAACTGCTCTTCACCGTACACAGTTGCCACCTTTCTTCACCCTGTGCAGTCCACGATAGATTTTGATGTAGGTCATTCCCATGCTGAGTGGAGATGAGCAGCATCTCGACTGCCATCGTTTGAGTTGCAATGCGTGGATGGGAAAAGGGTTATGAAATGTCACTGTATTTTCAACATGAATCAAGTTATCACAGATGAAGGTGGAGAAGTACACCTGGGAAAGGTGGAAGAAGGCCCCATTGTGAAAATATAAGTTAAAAATGTGCCCATATATTCCCTGGTATCTTTACCAAGTGAGAATTTTTTCCTCCATTCTCGAGTAAAAATCTATCCCAAAAGGTGTGATCTACGTCAAGATGGAAAAGCACACAAAATAAAAACTTTTAAAGCACACAGCGTTAATGGGAGCAACTAATGACCAGATCCCCAGGAGAAACTGAGGACTAGGAATGGAGTGAGAAAATTGAGATAAGTTTCTGCGATGAAGCTTAAATGCTCGGTCTGTACCAAGTATCTTGTTTCTGGCCAGAAATATTTTAGGTCTTAAAATATTTTTAAGTTCATTAAAAAAAAATATTCCTTGGTACAGCCACATCTGCTGGTAACAGCATTTTTATAGGACAGCTTCAATTAGAGTTGGCTCTTGATGAGCCTCGTCAAGGCTGTGCTGCATGAAGCAATAAACAAGGCACTGAAAGCACATGGAGAGCTGCAGCTTCATGCTGCCACCAGCCCCCACTGTCATATTTCCTCTCCTCTCATCCCCTCCTAGCATAAGCAAAGCTGTAAATGTTTTAGGGCTGTGTGATAGTCCCTGAGAAAAACACGGAGCATATGTAGTGTATTTTCACATGGAAAAAAAAAAAATGGAGATCCTAATTTCTAAAGTGTGCCTGCTGTCCAAAGTATACCCTTGACGCTAACTCGGCTGTGATGCAAATCACTTTACACAGATTACTGAGTCACAGATGATACCAAGGTACCATCAGAAGGGTATTAGTCAAGAATTTCTCATGTAGTCCAATTACATGTTTTCTATATAATTCCCTGACTACCCACTAAAATTTTGCTGATATTAGCCCATCCAAAAGGCATTTCAGGGACCAGGAGCACAGATAATATCCATTACAAAACCATTCTGTGGTTTCTGTCAAATCTAAGTTAAATGCACAATAGGGACTGGAAAGCTGCTACAAAACTGCAGATTCAGGATCTGTACAAAACAAAGACACTTTGTCAACGCACTCTTCTTTTTAACAGGAGAGACATTCAAATATGTGAAGACCGAGCTGAAAAGGATGTGTCTAATTGCATGATACTGCATCACCTCTGAGCACCACTGTGATGGAACTTGAGGACCTGCCTGGCCCATAGACATAACTGATATCACCTGGGTTTTCTCAAATTTCTCATGCAAATACAAAATCAGTATCAAATGCACGGAATTTTTAATTAGAAGAAAAGGCAACAAATTATTTTGCAAAATCCTCTCCCCGCCTCTCTTCCCAAGCAGATTTTCAAAGCATGTCCCTTCTGAAGACATCTAAATGGCTAAATGCTTCAAGGCACAGGTAACGGCTACAAAGCCCTTCACCTGCAGGTCACGGGTTTGAATTCAACCCCAGTGGTAGTGACTGAACATTATTATGATGAAACAGCTGTTCAGTGGTCTATCTGAAACAAGCTGGTAGTTTCAGTCCAGTTCCTACTGGGCAGGTGTTTGCATCATTACTATCACACCACTTCATTCAATAACCTTGTTGGCAGTGTCAGCAAAGAGGCCAAGGACAGAGAGGACACGGGGACTGAGTACATTCTCCTGAATGAGAATCAAAAGAGCTTTGGCTACTTTAGGATTGACGTATAGTGATGAGTAACAGAGAGAAACACGAGTTATCACTGATTTCACTGAACTTGTTCTAGACACAAATTAGGAGTTCTCCATCTTATTGTAAGCATTTCAGCCAACTATTTCTTAAAAATTTAAATTCTTCTTAAGAATTTTTTATTTCACATGAATTCTCATATCATGTAAAATGACCTGACAGACTTCAAGGTGGAAGCAAGTCCTCAGAAAGAGTTGAAGAGACCAATATTTGGAGGGTGGGGCATTTGTTTTGTTTCTTGTACTGTCTTTATACACTGTTTGCCAAAAGAAAGAACTCAAAATGTGGTTAAAGAAAAAAATAATTGGAAAAGAGCAAAAACTGAGAAGCCTTGGTATAAGCGTATTTCTTATTTGTGGGATCTCCAGCGCAACAGTCATTGCTTTATTGAGTTATGCTACTAAAATTGTCTAAGAGGGGCATGAACAAAACTTCATGTAATGAATTGACCTAAGTATGAGCTTTAACCACAACCAGTGTAGACACCTCACAGTCAGTGTCTCAGAAAGCAGGGGATCAGCTCCAGCATTTTCAGCCACAATTAAACAACTGTGGTGTGGCAGGCTGCTCATCAGGGTATCCTGATGGAAAACCCGTTCAAACATTTGCAGACTCTTATGACATTTGCCCTTTGCATTCATGTAGTAGGGAGTACGCTGCTTCTGTCTCGATAAGCACCTTCTTGGTCCACTCGTGTTAAATGAAGCATCAAGGATATTACTGGAGCTGGCTGGATACTCACCAACTATCCCCGCCTGGCAAAGTTTTTAGAGTAAGGTTTTCAAGGATTTGAAAGAAAATAGTAACTTCATTACGCTCTGTCAAGTTAGTAGAGACAAAATGTATGAAGAACAGCTTTCAAAAGAGAGACTCAGTGTGCTCCTGAAGGTGTAAGTGGAAAAAAAAATTACACTGCTATGTTGGAAAAACGGGTGCTACAGAATACCCCTTTTTCACTTCACTGAAAGTCACTTAAAGTGATCTCATTTGATGACGACAGTGAAAAGCGAATGAAAAACATGAAAAGCTACTTCTCTCAAACTCTTCCAGTTTAAAATCCTGGATACAGTCTTAGTACAGTGCAATACTCTACAAACACACTTGTTTAAAGATAACACTAGCTAAGTTTATTTTGCTATGGGCAATCCCAGCAAGCTTTGAAAACAAAAAGAATACATCTGCTCACCAGGCAGATTTTTCCTATAACACAAACAGCAAATTCAATCTGCTGTTAAAAAAATTACTCCATTCTAAAAGCAATTAGGAAGGGCATTTTCCCCCCAGCTTGACTTGTCAATCCTATTAGACCAAATTCTAATTAAGGGTGGAAATGTGGCTATTTTATCTGCCAAATGAAAATAATTTAGTGCAAGTTAATGAGGACTGGCTTATAACTGATTAGTCATTTTGATTTTGGCCCGTTACAGTGGTAGAAATTACCTCCGAAAGACATAGTAGGATCAGCAGTCATTTTCATACATTTGATACACAAACAGAGGTTTCCTTTATGACCAATTTAGGCATGAAAACATCTGAAAACAGGAACAACATAGGTGCAAGAGCTTACAGCTAGACTGGAAAATATAAACTACTCTGAAGAATAATAATATTCAAACTATTAAGACTTGGCAGTCTTTTCTCCGCAACATGCTTGCAACAAGTAGACTTGGACTAAAAAAGGCCAAATATCGCTATGAGAGAGGGGAGACCAATCTCACAAATTGTCACTCGCATGAGCAGCTTCCCCTCACCATGCTACGGTGTCACACAGGAGTGCCGAAATGAAGATTTACAAAATCAAGTTTATACCTGTCATCAGGTACATTTTTCTGAAACTAAGCTCACTACAATGTGTAATGGCAAATGCTGCACAAGAATAACAAAACCTATTCGTCCTTCACAAGCGGGCGAGGAGCCACTCAGATGGTTCAGAAGGCACCCCAGGGCAGTTTGCATTCCATGCGCCAGGACATGGAAAAGCACACACCAAAAATGCCTTAAAACAGGTCATCATACATCTCGTTTACTTCTTACATTCTGGATGACTACGCAGTTGTGTAGGTGTTTGCATTTCTCAGTAATCATTTAAAAGCGTTCAATACTTTCATAACAACTGATATGTTCTACTTCTGTGGCACCTCACCTGGCTGTGACAGCCATTCAGAAACTGAGTGATGACATTTCATTTTCAACACTTTGTGTAAAGATGAAAAGAATGTCAAAATGACATTCTAAAGCCAGATCACTGGATGCCTGAAAACTCATCTCATTTTCTCATATGGACACATGTACCCAAATGATTAACAGGCTTCAGAAACATAAACTAAAAACAATTAAGTCAAGATTGAACCAATCAACTCACTACCTCAAGCAACCAGACTTGTGACTGATTTCATTCACATGAAGCAGATGTGTCTTTTCACATACTTGCCACCATTGCAGCAAAATTATATGAAGTAGCTCTTCTACTTCAGCTGGAAAAGCCCCAAAGACAGTAACATGGTTTATTGCTAATGTCAACCACTAACGAGACATTACTTAGCTGATATTCTTCACACTTGAATAATTTTATCTTGGTATTGTGACTTGAAGTAGATGACCTCCTCCAGAATCCAAAACAAAACCTGGAGAATAGAGGCACTAAAAAAGAATCTCCTTTTGGATACCAGAAAGCTAATCTTTGCAAGAAGTCGGGGAACTTCTAGGTTCAGAAACATACTCTAATTTTCTGAAGTACCTGATCAGTTCCTCCTGAACTTTAAACATATCTCCAAGCACTTAAATGTCTTTAAAATCAGACCACAACAATTGATTGCTTAAAAAATACAATGGTAACTCAGTAAACAACATTGCAATGCTTCTTCAGGCTGACAATTTATATTCTGTCTGAAACAAATCAGCGTTTGCTCGTCCCCTCTCTGCAATGATTTAAGGCAGCTGCTGTATTGATATTTTATAATATTTAGACTTGACATTGAAAAACACACAGTCTGAACTTATTGACACTGTGGCACATGACGCCTAATTTAAAGCAAGTCACATTGACAAAAGGAGTTTGTTTGGCTCTGCATTGTACATTTTTATATTCACCTACATTTCTAGTTTACAAGGGAGCCTCAGTCATCAGGGAAAATTAATGAGGAGGTAAGAGAATCAGAAAAAACTTTGGATGTCTCCTGTAGACTATCTACATGCAAGTTTCACAGTGACTTAAAAACCCAAAACCTAGATGCCTGCATAGGATTTTTCTAGGATTTGGGACTGTAGTTACGTAAAACGTTGTAACAAGCCTTTGTTATTAGATATGCGTCCACAAGCACCATGATAAGATACTCATCACGTTAATTGGATCCAGCTCATGGCAACCAGAGCGAGGGGCACAAGGCAGAGTGCTAAGCAGGGGAGTGTCACGTGCCCTCCTACCTGTCGGAAGCCTGCCACCTCAGCTGCTCTAGTCCACTCGCACACAAGAGAGAAACGCATTTTGCCACCTCAGTCACAACATGTCCTAAGCACCAGCTTTCAATTTCAGTTGAGGAGACAGATATTTCTGGTTTAAAACTGCACAGCAACTTCATTGCTCTTTAATTTTGCATAGTCCCCCTGAAGCACTTCGCTACTGAGCAGCGTTTAATATGATTTGAACCAGATACCACTCCAGGGCTTTCTCATCTTCATCACTTGTTTGTTTTGACCTTGACATTTATTCAATTAGAACTGATTTGCCAATCATGCACAACCCTTCTTAAAGTCCATTTCCATACACCAGTGAATAGGCCCATCCAGTTAGCAATGATCTTTCCACGCGCCCGAAATAAAAACATACAAAACTGAGGAGCATACAAAATATCCAAGGCGCCTGTCACAAGGCATCTGCTAGTTTCTAGAAAGGAAGAGGATTTATAAAACATCTTTTGGCAAATAATCAGCTCCAACATGGCCTAACTCTGTCAGCCTAACCAGTTCCTTGAAATTTGCTTCAGTGTAGGAACGCCTTAAGTTCAGGAAAGCAGGATTCATCCTGATTATCACATCAGCTCCTCCACAGCTGGAGGAGAGAGGAGAGCACACAGTTCCTATCGCATCTCTGTCACACGCTCAGTGCTGGGAGAGGAGGACTTGTTAAGATTGTCAAGTACTGTTCACGAATTTATGCCTGTGGAGTTGTTCCTCCTGGAAGAGAACCAAATAACTCATACTTTTTGAAAATTGCTTATGACAGCTTTTCAGTCTGCTTCAGGCTGGCTCTCAGTGATGATTTGTATTTTCATAGACTCCTCATACATTAAGAAATTTACACCTGTCAGGTCCTGACAGAGTGTCTCCATCTTCAACCTTTTCAGGGAAAATTCTTTGCTTGCAGACATTACCCAAATAAGTTTCTATCAGATGTCTGGGTGACATAACAGGTGGAGGTATAAGAAATATGCAGCAGACAAGCAGAGAATTTTAATGAGAGACAGGGACTTCTGCACTAGCATAAAAGGGATGGAAATTACAATACTGATCCCTGACACTTAAAACTGCACATGAAGCCCATGGGTAATTGTTAGGAGAAGACCTAAATACTGGTTACAAAACTTGCTTTACTACCCAGGTTGTCATCAGTATTTTTATTTCTATTTAAGGAATCATGCTTGGGGTCAAACAATGCAGTTCAGTGAACAAGAGACCTCGTAAACAAGCAGGCGGATGGTCGTTCCTGCTGGTATGCTTGTTGATAGAAAAACAAATGTGTGTTCCCCCCAGCCACAGCGGTCAGAGGAGAAGCTGCAGCATGCAGGGGGACCCTCGAGCACAGGATTCCCCGTGCGTTCAGCCAAGCCCTGACCTGAAACTCCTCTGGAAAGCTGACACCCAGAAAGACGCTTACTACTCATCACAAAAATACCACACTTATGCGAAACTTTCAGAAAAAATGTGAGCTTTGTGGGTCAGGTTCAGTGGTATGTCAACCAACACAGCACTAAACCCAAGTATTTCGGTGAGAAGACACATTAGCAGTGTTGCCAGCTCAGACAACACAAACACACACTCACCACACGGCCAGCAGCATCCTGGTACAGTGGCTCCTTCAACAGACTCACGTGTCTCCGCAAATCCTTCCCTTCACCTCCCCGTTCCTCCAGCCCCAGGCGGTTTCACTCTGTGACTGTGCCCCAAACCTCTTCATTTTCGCAAGGGAGACCCAATTTCCAGGAAGGCAGGGTGACATGGTGGCAGGGGGTCACATCACTGCTTGTCTAAGAAAAGTAGCATGGGATGCCAGGGCGAGACCGTGCCTCCACAGCTGGGGATGCTGCGTGTCAGAGGACGATGTAATTTGGGGCAGTAGCATGGGGAAGGGAAGCGAGCATCCCTAGGGGTTTATTTCTGACCTCCTCTGAGTGCCAGCTGAATGAAGACCCAAGGCAGGATGCCCAGACAGGGCTCCCTGCTTCCCTCGCCCTCTGGCAGCAGAGGGATGGTGGGCAGTCAGTGGCATTGGCAGATTTGTTCTGCTCCGTTAGGCAGCAGGTAAAAGACAGAGCACTCAACCTGTCCCTGCTCCCCTGTACCCTGCCCTCCCTACCCCCCCCCCTCCACTGCAAAAGGATTTGGGGATAAAAGAAAATGAACAAGATGCTGCAGCTGGCAAGGACCACAGGCAGCACTGCGCCTCTCCTGCTTTCCTCCCTAGAAGAGCAAACATTTGTATTCTCCCTAATGTCATAAGGTAAGTTATTCCACACCCACCCCCACTGTAACTAACCATAGTAGCATTGCTGGGCAGTAATACTTAATTACTGTTGCTTTTACAGTTTAATAAATGGTTGGATTACCAATGCTAAAAAGACACAATTTGTCAACTGTAAATTAATGTTATTCAAATTAACTTTGGACCATAAAGAGGGCTTTTAATGTCACTCATCCATTCAACATTTACTGCCCCTATTTTGTAACTAATGTGCAAACTGCTGAATTATTGGATTTCTTTAATCTTTTTTAATTCTTTATTACTCTGTACCTTCTGTTGTACTTTAATGATCTATCATGTCCAGCTCTTCCAAATAAAGGGCTCTGTTAAAAGAAAAGTCCTGGTTAACCACTCAGCAGATTAATCTTCCTCCTTGTGCAACTCTTACTCCTCTCTTCTCCCTTTGATTGCAGAAAAGACCAAACCTCTGATATGTATATTAGCTCTTGAACCATCTTCTTTTGCTTAGGCAAGATGTGCAAGATTGCTAGTTTCCAGCAAGTTTTAAAGGTAAAGGTAACTATAACGCACACACGCACACCCCGCTGGAGTTAGAGGAGCACTCACATACTTGCTTGAAAGTTTCCGAAAAGGTCACTTCAGTCCTAAAGGCAGTCAAAGCAACCCCATTAATGGCACAGTCAGCTGCCATTGGCATTATCTTTTCCAAAAGGCCACTTTTAGGTTCAGGCTAGTAAATGCAGACTTCAGCTTTATTTCATCCAGAAATGCTTAATAAATTTAAACTTTTTTTGTGAGTGAAGATTTCCCAAGCTAATTGCCACATTTAGATAGCCTTTTTATGAAAATACTGCTTTAGCTAACTGGGACAGTATTTCATCACATGCAAAAAGAGGCATTTCTTTCAGGTTTAAATTTTCTTTGAAAAACCTCATAGAAGAGCAATTGTCTCCTTAAAAGGTGGCAATTGCCAAATACTGACGTAAGGGATGATACATATCTGAATGCATACATAAACAAATACAAAATTATATCATCCTGTATCAAGTGACTGTTTGCAATTAATTTAATTAAAAAATAACAAATATTTGTAAGTGGAGACAGACTTTCTATTCAAAGATACAGCAGTCTGTCAGCCATGGCACAGCTGATGAACACCTGCTCTAATTCTATATACAGCATAAAGCCTAATCGTTTTGTCATTCTTACTTATCTAGGGGAGCCTCACAGCAGGATTTGAGGACGTGCTGACATAAATGCTGGAAGGTAGGGAAGGAAATCATCTGCTTGGCCTGTTTGTGCTGGGCCAGGAGGAGCTGGACCCACACACACCTTCTCTGCTTCTGACACTGGTGTGAAAAATCTCTGAAAAATATTTTGAAATTGGCCTGAACACCGTGCAATGAAAAAAATGGATGAAAGCAAAAAGATACAAAAACAAAACAAAGCAAGTCATAGAAAAAATCTGAGTATCATGGGATTTTATCCATTTTCTTTTTTAAGGGGCATCTTTATTTGTATTGGGAAAAGGAATAAAACTCCCTGTTAATGTTATAAGGAGGCAGTACCACACTGAGGAAAGTCTCAAACATCACGAAGAGAAAAAAAAAAACAAACTTACAAATACACAAGGGAACGGAGTGAAATGAAAAATATGGGCAAAATACAGAATGAGAATAAATGCAGCTATGGTCAGATTAATTGTGGCTGAGAGAAAGAGCCAAATGAACAGAAGTGTGTGAAACACTTCTAACACAGAAGTTAAAAATGAGTGTAGCACATGAAGTGATGGTGAGAGCAGCTAATTGGGAATGCTTGATATACAGGAATGCAAAAATCTATGTTTGTCACCGTTAGTGAATGATTGCTGCACATTCACATCATAGCAACATTCACTTCTTTTTAATAAACTGTTACCTTTCTGTTTCAAACTCTGAAAATTTGTCTCTGATTTTTGAACAGAGGAGACGAGCTTCCTTTCTCCTCCCAAAATATCAAAAGCAAAACCCCTAGAACAACTATCCTGCAGTAGTTTGAGAGTGACCAGATCAGCTACACAGACTGTATGGCAACCTGTAAGCCATCAGGGTGAAAGGCAAGATATAAATACAGCTTGTATTTTTTGACTCAATCTACACAGATTTAGATCAATCAAGAGATTTAAAGCAGCTTTTTGTTTGGCTAGGACTAAATCCTCATGTGCTCCATTTGGATATTTCCAGTACTCTGGTACTCGTGCTCAACTATTTCATTACATCATGTCTGGAACAAGACTGTAAAAATCACAAGTACTAACTGTTTTTTCAGGTTACCCCCTCCTCCCCCACTTATATTTCATGGTACTCCTTGAGCTTTTGGTAACTTAAACAAAATTAAGGCAGGCAGCAGTTTGGCAGTAGCTGATCATCCCAAATTATTCCTCCAGTTTCTATTCAACTGTTTCCACCAACCAATACACAGTAGCTGAAAATTATCTCTGCACAAGAAGTCTACTGCTAAAAGTTGAAATGAGAAAAAATAATTTATTTCAGCATAGTGTCATTAATTACCACAAACTAATTCAAAATGTTGAGTTTTGTTGTTTTTCTTTTTCTAACCAGCCCACCAGACAGCTGAAGTAGGTTTTAATAGAATATGGCCCCAATGCCAAAAATCACGAAGAACTTCTTTCATTAGTGAGCTTATTAGGTGAGTCACTGAAAGAGAAAAGCAATCCAAATCACTGTTGTAAGCATCCCAATTTAAATCTGTTTCCCTGATGGAAAGCAACTTGTTTTCTTCCAAAGTCACAAAGGCCTTTCAGGCTGCTGACAGAACAGATGCAAGAGAGTCTGGTGGTACAGTTTCCTCCTCGGTGGCAGAGGTAGCCATGTGCCCTAGTGACTGCTCAGTTTCCGGTGCAACCCAAGCAAAGCATCTTGCACTCAACACTTTTGCGCTCTCTGTTTTCTTGCTGAAATGCCCTTGACCAATAGGCTGTACTAGAGCCTGTCTGAAACCTAGAGATGCTGGCCTGTTAATGGGCTCTGCAGTGCCTGCAAGGGGCAAATCACAAGTGACAGACTCCTGGAAAACACAGTGTGCCAAAGGAGCACCCTCCAGGAAGACCGAGAGTCAGCGCTGGCATTGCAACAGGGTGCTTCCACCATAGCTGCCACCACTCTTGCAGCCTCCAAGCAAGCCTGGCTGTGGGAGACACCATATTGCCCTGCCCAGGCTTCCTTGCAAAGAAATGCCTTCCAGCAGCAGAAAGAAAAGTTGTCCCATGTCACGCTGCTGTAAAACGTGATGCGCTAGGCATCAGTGGCTTCACCACAGCTTGAAGTACACTTGCCAGTAAACCATCAATATACTCTTTCACACATAAGTGGCTGCTTCTCATCAACATGCCACTGTGGTGCTATGCTAACAGAAGGCAGGGGAGAAGCTGACAGTACACGTGCAACATGCATGAGATACGTGTACTCACAATGGACAACCTACAAAATAAGGGGGATATTTGCGTGGTCAATTCGAGTGTTGAAAATGAGAAGTCTGATTCACCCCCTTGCAACTCTAGTGTTGTGCCAATAAGACCTACTGGGAAGTTCTCCTAGACCACACTGCCTAAACTCCACTGCAACACTGTGGTTTCACAGGTTATAAAATTAAATGGACAGTTTTGGTGAAAGATGAAGAAATAAGGACACAATGATGACATATTTGCTTCCACATTTTGTGATATTCTCATCTTTTAGGTAAAATTGTCTGACACAAGTCGAGTCAAGGTTGGATGAAATGTATAAAAACCCCAGGAAAGGGAAGAGAGAAAATACTGTGATATGGCAGGGGAAACCAGCACAGGACTACCAGTACTACTTCAGAATTCAGTCTTCAAAGGCACAAAAAAGCACAACTCTGGATATTCTGCATTTATCCATGACTAACAGCTTCAGTGTCCATTGTCCTCCTCAGGTCAAAAATGCCCAGGGGATTCCTCATCTCTTTACCTGCAAGATTGGTTGAAGCATTTTGTCTGTTCTTCACAATTTCCTCAAACAGATTTATAGCAGAACTCACTCTCTGACAGACATAAAAGTCTTTTCATTGAAGGCGACCCAGAGTTTTACCAGGAAAAAGTAACTGCCTCTGCTTTATCATATCCGGAGACTCATTTGAGGGTTACACAGCCCATTTTTCTTGCCCATGTCAAGAAGCTAAAAAAAATGAAAACTAATTATGTGGTCCTCAAAAAAAGATCTCATGCAGCTGGAACAATTCTTGAGATCCTCACCCTCTGCCCTTAACACCAAAGAGGACTACTAACATGGATCAGCCTTTACTTCCTTCCTTGAATGTCATGCCATTGACACCAAAATGCCACACAGTTTTAACAAATGGAGGATATATAGCAAAATCCCTTCAATCCCCAGAGTACTCGAACTACCCATTTGCCAGAGGAGAATAGGAAGCTCTTGCTGCTGAGAGCCAGGCCATCAGTTCCTGAGGAACTGATGCCCTCAGTGACTGCAAGCCCTACTCTCATGGCTGGGTAGACAACCTTCCCAATGTCACCCTCTATTCACCACTGGATCTGCAGCCAGGCAAGCGTGACACCTCCGCTCCTCCTCGCAACTTCTCAGAAAAGCAACAGAGAGCAGTGAACAAACCAGGGAATGGTGGAAGAACTGCTCTAACTTGGGGATATCGGCGTTGCTCAGTAAAACTGTGCTCAGCAGGCACAGTTACTGGAGAAGGACAAACAATCTGGGGTATAACATCAGACTGTTTCTCCTCACAGAGCAGCCAAGTATTTGCAAAGCAGAATATTAGACCCTCTAGGGTTGAAGAAAGAGAGGAAGGAGAAAACTATAACATTTCCCCTCTTTCCCAGGAGCCGTAACTGTCACAAGTTTGCTAAAGTATACAAAATATTTAGCTATGCAGAGAAGTCCACCACTGAAAACTTAATAGAAATTCCTGCACTCTTCTTATTCCTTGAAATGGAAACAAACTACTCAGATTTGGTCTTCCTTAGCACACTTTTTCTCTGCTCCAGTCATTAGAAACTTTATTTCTCTGCCTAGCACATGCCTAGTAGTATTTTTTTTCCAAGCCTCAGGACAGTACAAATGCCTCTGCTGGAAATCTTCACAAGGTGAGTTATATCTACTACCTTTTCAGGAGATAAGCAGAGAGGCTCTCTTTCTCATGCAGAGCGCCACAAAAAGGGGGTTTAACAGTCAGATATTCTCAGGAGAAAGTACAGTGTGAAAAATACAAATGGATAACAGTTTTTTCACTTGGAGTTTTAAGCATAGACTCAAAAAATGCTATGTATTGAAAGGTAATAAAGCAATCAGGATCAAAATGCCTGTATCTTTAGCCTATACACTTTTTTTTTATACTTTGCCCTGATTGAAATCATAATCTCATTTTTGAAGCTGATCCCTGTTTAATACCAAATGAATCAATCTTCTCCTCTTTCCGTCTAAAATGGACTTCGTAATTGTTAATAGAAGATTCAAAGCAAACAGCACGATGTCATTTGTCATTTCTCTTTTCAGCACCAAACAAGTGACTGGCAACTGAAAAAATGGATAATACAGAGCACTGGCCTCATTTACACTTCTGGCCTTTACACAATGGTTGCTTTCTGGTTATATAATCATGGACTGCATAAAATAATTTGCCAATCACTTTTGAAATTCTTTCTCCAAAGCTACTTACCATGCACGCCTTTCTTTCTAATATGTATTGAGTTCAGTAGGCCAAGTTTTTAATACAATTGTAAAATTACGAATCTTATCTTTTTGCTAAGAAAGGTAAGAAGCACATGCCTAAAAGTTAACAACAAGGATTCCTATCCTGGCAAAAAGAAGACATACTATCTACATGCAGCTAACTACTGACAGCAGACTTTTTCACAACATTTTCAGGTAGATCCTCCCCCCACCACCCTGGCAAGTTTCTGTGGTCACAGAAACTTTCTTTCACCAGACTAATATTGAAGCTTCTCTTTCTTTGTCTGCTATTTCTGCTCTGTCAAACCTAGTAACACCGATTTTATTGCTAGAGTCTTATAAAAAGAAACAGGTTATCCAAAAAGGAAATATTATGGTCTATCCCATTAAACACAGTAAAACTTTAAATCTCACAAAAAAATAGGTCATCCAATTACATGGTAAAAGCGACATTTTTTCATTGTCCAGTACACAATATATTTACAGGAAAATTACCAGAAACCCCTCAGCTGTATCAGATCTGAACCTTATATTTAGATGCAGTCATATATTACTGCTGATAATGTGATGTCAGTGAATAGATTGGAATTTTTCACTGTCCTTTATCAAGATAAATTGTTCTGTCAATAGCAAATGGCTGGCAAGTATTAACACTCTGCACACTATATGACTTTTCATTCCAAGCAAAAATTGTATTTAATGCTTTTGCACAAAATCTATGGCCGTGACTATCCCTATTACCTATTTAACTACCTTTTAAAAAGAGGATTTATTTCTGCAAATTAGGACCTGGGTAACAAGACGGTATCATGCATCATAAACTTTAAGTCAATACAAGGCAGGACACTTGCAGTTCGAATGCGGAAATACCTTACTCTCACCATTTGGTCATCCAATAGCATTACCAAGCCGTGATGGGAGCAGCTGCTCAGAGCAGAACTTTATCTTGGCATTCTTCCACCTACACCGCCACTGCGTCCCACAGTAGCAATTTGCTCATTGGCCTATTACTTTCAATAGGTATCCCAGTAATTGGCTATTTCACACTTGTAAGGCTTAAACTGGCAGAGTGCAAAGGGCAGGCAACCAGCCTGTCAGGGTCCTGCAAGCCGGTCATCCATCAATTATCATCAGCTTTTACAAGAATGAGCAAATGCTCTGAAACCTTGATGGCTTGGATCAGCTTTGCTATGAGCGTAATTTATCCACAAACCGTGTTAAGTTCCTATCTGAAGAACGAGGAGGTTGCTATGGAGTCAGTAACATGTTTGTTGGTTGGCACGTGCTGGGGCGGGAGGCGGTGGGGGGGACTTTGTTGATTATCTGGAGGATTGCAGCTTCTGCTGGGTTCTGCGGCCACCTGCTGTCCTACACCCGCTCCCCTTGCCAAGAAATACTCAAAGCAGACAAATATACTTTATTTCATAAATGATGACTTCAAAGGAAAAGAGGTCCTGCCTTCAGCCACCTGGAAAGGCTGGGCACACCTGAGCCACTGGTATTGACACAAATTGTTCTACATCTGCACTTCTGATGGAGAGAAATATACCTGAAAGAAAACCAGGGTTAAAGCTTACAGCGGTTGTAACACAATCACTTTCCTGCTTTAACAGTCTAAGAGGCTCCATTTGCAACAAAGTCAGATCTGAGCTCTCGCGTTTCCTGCAGCATTTTACTCTGCATCCTTCCATGCCAGGCTTTTTCACAACCACTATTTAAAAAGAAAAAAGGCATGCAACATTTTGGCTCATCTTATTTCCCATTCGTTAGATGTCCCAATTCTAGGTAATACCATTGAGTATCAGGTGGCTGGGGCTTATTACCTACCAGCTTCTCATACAAACAACCCAGCAAATACTTCCCAAAGGCTAACTTGATCTGTTGACCAGCTAATTGACATAGTGGTCTCTCGTCTAGCAACTATCTGCCTTGAGCAAAGTAAACAAACCACAGGTTTTAAAAAATAAACTCATCTATTTTATGTGCTAATAAAATCCCAAGTACTTAAAAAGGATGAGAAAAAAAAAAAATCACATACACTTTAAGAGTAAAGTGATTTAGAAAGCTGCTAAGGATGTTCAAAAATCAATTCCAAACTTTGAGAGGACATGACTAAGGCTCTTCATAAATCCACCTCCAAATGGATCTAAGAGTTACGCACCCTTACTAGTTGAATAAATGAAGTGACACTGAAGCATATCTAATTGTAATACATCACAAGATAATCTGTCAAGCCCCAAGTGTTCAGGTCCTGTCACCCTTCTTCATCCATTATTTATACACAACCTCCATTGCCAGTGAAATCCCTATGAAGTATAGTTTGGCATCCAAATGCAGCTGTTTCAGCCACTCAGCAGACACAGTCAGGAATCAAACCCACACAAACTCTCCAAAATAGCTGTTATTTTGCCGGAGAGAGTGTTCAGAAAGGAACAACGCACAGCAGCCACAGCTGTTTTCTGCTTTGCTTAATGGATTGAAGAGCTATCCACTCCTGTGACTTTGCAGTGGACACTATGGTATGCCCTGCTGTCAAAGCTTGCTTTATATCCATTTCAAGATGCTATCTGGGGCCCCTCTAGCCTTTATTTCTTTACCCTATTTTAGACAGGAAGGCTTGCCTAGAAACACAACTCAGCGCTCTTAACAGCATCTGCTCTGGTAATAGGCAAGCAAACTAATGGAGCAGTGCAATATTTTTTACTCCAAACTTGCCAAAGATGTGTGAAGGGCAAACAGTTGGACATATTTACATACATTCATGATCCAGAAAGTCTCAGTTCAGCAGCTGCTGCAGCAAAAGGCAATCCTTCCCCGTTAGCCCGCTCAGCGAGCACAGCTTTGCTTCGCATCCTGCTGAGAGTGATGGGCAGTTTGAAGGGGAAACCTCCGGAGCGATAGCTGGGCAGGGGATTTTTCGCTGACTCTCATTTTAGTAACTGAAGTCACAAATTCTTAATTACCACACTATTGCAGAAGAAACAGGGGTTCCTGCTCTTGTTCCTCTTCTTTCCGAAGACACACACAAACACTTTGAAAATGTAAGAATAAAGATGCACATTTCAAGGTACTTCAGTGGTTCAACCAGGACCTCTGCTTCACTCGCGAGGCTACGATAACAACCCCAATCTGCTTCGAGCATGCAGCACTAGAAAATTAAAGGTCTTGTAAATTACATGGCTATATTCCTGCCAGAGCCCAATTAAAGGCTTTATTATTTGTCAATAAAGTACCAAATAAAGTAGGTATCCTTCAGATAAGGTGACTGTTGCCATTTGGCTCTGGTGAGCCTTTATTTATGTTCCCTAAGTTTGCAGCATGAAAGCTGCTGATAGACCCTATGCATTATCACCAGAGGCCCCATGGAAACTGCTTGTGTCCCCAGGGCCAAGGCCTCAATAGCACATGTCTTTTCCAGTAGGCAAGCACTTTATTCACACACGGCGCAACTCGTGTTATCGCCTTCTGCCTTTGTAGCTCTGAAACAGCAGACCCTGCCTCCCAGTTAACAAAGCATCCTCCAGCAGCCACAGACCCCTGTCCTGAGCTGGTACCTGCTTCTCGGTGTGACGACTGGTACCTCCAGGGTGGCCACAGGTATCAGTAAGATTATTTCCTCGTATACTCAAAAGGAAACTGGACCAGGCCTCTGAGCAACACCTTCATCCTGCTGAGAGTTGCTAGCGCTTATTCCTAGGCTAAAAAGGTTGGCTCCTGTTGTCCCTGGTGCCCACATTCCCTCCCGGCTGCCCAGCAGTAACCGTGCAGAGCTGAAGCCTCTCTTTTTCCTCATCACTCATTTGCATTGAGTTAATTAAAACATGATTTCTTTTTTTTCAGCATAAAGAACAATGGCTTGTGAGCTCTTACTATGGCTGCATGTTTTCATCTCTAGGAATGGTAACAGCCCTCAGGAAGCAAGGCATTAAGACATCAACGTAGCACTCCCACGGCTTAATGTGCACCATTCTCTCCCTTTCCCCAGCTTTTTTAATTTCAAGGCACTTCCTACTTCCTATTTGGGCTTCTGAGTGATACAAGTGTTTAATTAGTGAAAAAAGACATTAACACCTACAAGGCACTCTTCAGATATCAAAAAAATCAAGCCATGCAATTCTGCTTGCTGTTTCTTGTAATTACAACATTAATTTCTTACTTTTGGGGAAAAATAAAATTCCTGTATTTCACAGATGATGGCAGAGCTAAAAATTAATTTAAGATGATAATGCTACATGAAAATAAAAACCTCTTCTGATTGAATTTCAAGGACTCTTCTGTTTAACTAGCTTCAAGAGTCCTTTTTTTGATCATAATAAAATTATTTGCCATATGGTTCAGATGCTTGTGATCCTCTCTCAATGAGAGGATTATGCATGAGATATAATGCCTACTGTAGCTGCAGCCAAGCACACAGCTGGCTCTGATAATGCCAACAAATGGCTTCATCTATCTCAATGTCACGTAGGAGCTGGTGCGATGAGAATCAGCCCAGAGTACAATTAAAATCTACATCATCTGTGAGAAAGGTGATGGAGGTTCTGACATCAGAGCTGTGCCAGATTCATTCTCTTTCCATTGCAACAGAAGAAACATGTTGCCCCTTTCACCCTGTCACACTAATGATGTGCTTCGCACATCCCTTCCTGTGCACATTAAAGGTAGTAAATCAGGGAGACTCCTATTTAAAAGCTTCACCTTTATCTGACATTCAGTAACAAGAACAATTTCTAAATTTAAGTTAAGTGTATTCCTTGCTCCCTTCTTTGTGATGAGATAATGCCCTTTGAAGTCTGCAAATGAAATATGCATAGAGGAGTTTATGATCCATATGGCCCCAAACTGTGACGGTATGCAAGAATCTCCTTGTTTTAGTTCCACAATATTTAGTCACACTAATAAAACCAAGCTTGCACATCCATTTCTTCTACCAAATCGAATTTTATTGCAAAAGTAGCCATAATTCACAACAAACAAGCTTGGTATCAAGACACTGATGAACCTCCTCTTTTAGGTTTTTAAAGCTAGTGTGGGACTTGTGAAATGATTTTGTTTTATTGTTATATTCATTAAAGGGAAAACCCACAAATATGTTTTATTAGCATTTTCAATGACTTAACGTAAATATAAGACATAATTACTACGCCTGGCTCTCAAATTTTATTACAAGCCAGGGTTCTATTAAAATATTGTAAGCCTTTGGACATCAGACATGTAAAAGCTTGCCTGGCAGAACATGGCAAGACACTAGCTAACGACGTTTTCTCCTTTCTGTTAATTTAGCTGCATCAGTTTGTGTGGCATATTGCAAATGGTATTGCTAATCAATGCAGTGTAGGCACTGGAAAACGAAGATACGCAGGTTTACACTCGCTTGTGATCTTTACCAGGTTTGAGATGTAATCAAAGCCTATTTAAAAATCTTCGGTCACACAATATACATGCAGACTGTTTTCAACTATCTCCTGGTTAGGACTTAAGTCAAAGTCCCAGTGCATGCCCCTTAATTATACTGATAGATGTATTTTTAAATGCACATGTTTTCTCCTAAATAAGACAAAATGCATTGCATTTGACTTTCCACTGTGTTAGTCTAGCTTAATGCCATTTGCCTCAATGGTGGTACACTACGATAAAATGGCTGATATGCAAGTATTGAAGTATTATGTTATGCACGAACATCAAAAATCTAAATCTGGGAACATGACGCTGAGCCTCTCTGCATATGAAAATGAACACCTTGTTGCTTTCTGTTAAGCAGTCAATGACAATAGAAAGCTTTGCCTACACACCAGCCTGCACATCTGTAACAACACTGCTCTACTAAGTTGACTTTGACAAAATGACAGCAACATTCCTTTCCGCAGGAGCTTAGGTGATACAAGCTTTGGAGAAACATCCAGGTGACACAAAAATCTACTGTTAAATACAGCAAAAATTATGAAACTTAAATTTTGAAGAACTAAATCAAGTCAGAGTTTCTAAGGAGTATTTAAGAAAGATTAAGAAAGCAGAAGTCTCTAAACCTAGCAATGCTATCCTTGCAGTTCATGTAAAATGTCATTGCTCCCAGAGCAAAAAAAAGAAAGAAGAAAATCCAAGCAAAATTTTTACTGCACTTGCTATGTCTGCCCATCTCTAAATTTACCAAGTTACAGATAAATAAAACAAAAAGCTGGGTGCCAAGGCTTCACGCCTCATTGAATAAATATTTGTTCTCTCAGCCTTTACTCTTGTTTTTTTTTCCTCCCCAAATAATAACAGCTGGTAACCGCATAACAATGCGCCCATTTGTAATTCAGGTATGGGCTCTTCAGAACTCCATAGCAAAGAAACTCTGCCTTTGAAAAAAAGACAACTGCCATTACGTCCAAGTTCAGCTCTGTCCTCTACCTGAGTAGATAAACACACAGTAGCCTATGTCCAAGATTGAAAATGAATTGCAAAAGCTCATAAAAGCAGCTACTCCAAATGACAAATTGTCATTTTCTGTGCATCTTTCAATACCTCTGAAAAATAAGTCAAACCACAGAAAAGGTAAAAAGCATAGGGCAAGAATTCATAATATCAGTAAAGGTGACGGATATCCTCCAAAATGCAAATCCCTCCTCCCATGAGGTGAAATGCCATTGGAAACTATGCACACACTTCCTCTACACTCCCAAAAGTTGTACTATAGCTACCCCAAGTCAGCTTGACAGTGATCTACACACTTACATGTACACCTCAGCAGAGCTCCTACAAATCTAGGAGTTTAAGAAAATCTTACATATACAGAAATATAAAATCCTGATACACAATCTTGAAAAATAAGTATTTGGGTACTGTATTTTGAGAGACGCTCTTAAAATAACAGAAATAAAAGTTTTAGAAACCTAGATCTGAGAGTTATCTAACAGCAGCAGAAAATCATGTTGGCTGAATGCGATGTTCTAAAGAAGATCTCAAAGTTATAATGCAAGTAGAAGTGCAACAGAGACACAGAACGACAGACCACAATCCTCCCACATTAATCTTTACAAAGATTAAAAAGCCATTGATTTCATGACTCTACTAGCTTATAAAATTGGCAAAACATTAATTTCAAATCACACTACACAATTTCTATAAGTGAGACTTCAAAAATTTCCTTGTCTGGTAAACTGCAAGTTCTTGATGGTGCATGACTTGGCCTAAGTCATCAATATATTTTCAGTATATAGAATTTAATAGCACCCAATGGTACAGTAATACTTCAAAGAAAACTAAGACAGAACTAATCTCAACATTAGGTAAAGAGAGAAAGAAATGAAGAAAAAAGAAGATGCAATTGACAGAAGGAAGCAATGTTATAGTAATCTTGTCCTTTAAGCCTTGTGTGTGCTTTTACCAGGTCAATGTGCATAACAAAATTGAATTCTGCAGATTATCGCAGATACTGCTAGATTCCTGAACTCCCACTGCTTCAAATAACCAGACTCAGGAAAAGCCACATAAAAGAAGTTTGCTTCTGTCCAGAAAAAAAAAAGCGAAGCTAACTTTGTTAAACCCTCCCACTCCCAACGCACACATCTACAAAAGAACAAAACCTAGCTTTAAGTCTTGAATTATTTGGTGAAAATAGCAGAAACTGGAGTGAAAATGTATGAAATAGTAAATGAAATAGTAAAAAAACCTATTCTTTAGAAAATGGATGGAGACTACTGACTCAGTCAAGACCTTGTAGAGTCCAAATTCAGAATGTGGTAAAGTACCTTCAAGTCATGATAAACTAGACTACTAGCAAAGCACCGAGACTGGGGAGGAGAAAAAAGGAGAATCACAAAAAGCTATTTTTTCTATTTTCCTCATACTTGGCAAATCTCTCTACCTGTGATGTTCTCTAAGCTTACTGCTCTAAGTAATTTGGAAGCAACAAATTGTATGGAGATCGCTTCTTATCTTAGCATGCTTAGTGTCCAATTCAGTTTCTGGTTAACTCACTTTCAAACATCCAAAATGTTTAGTTGCAAGGTTTTAACAGTGCTTGCCGCTGCTGATACAATTCACTTCTGCACACTGCTGAGGTTCTCATCAACGGCCTAAGCACCTAGATGCAGACAGCAGCAAGAGCTACCTCCATAGAAAACTTTTATCCATTGAGTAAAATGTAGTACTTTAGGTTATTTTGTTGTCTAAGATAAGAGAGAATTCTCTTTAGGATATGAAATATTTCTTCACAGTTATTTAAATCAAAATATCTATAGGTCTGGTTCCTTAAAAGGTTCAAGAGGTTGCAACAGAAGAATGGGTATATGTGTTTAGGTCGTTGCTCATCTCCAAACAGTATTGCTTCATGTTTTAAAGATCGTATCAGAATCTCAAAGAGCATGAGAAAAGAGAAAGAAGATGGGGGGGGGGGGGGGGGGAAGTTTATTTTTGAGCTAGCTCCGGTGCAGCTTGGCACTCTGATATTTTCTGTTCACCTACTTCTATTTCCATTTTTCATTTTCCTAGAACCAGCTGTCTATTCATAAAGCCAGAGAGATATTGCTTAATATAGTATCAGTATTCCTGGTATAGCACCGACAGATTAGAAAAGGTTGTTGAAAAGCAAATGCATATATGCAAATGTTTTTTTATATTAAATGGAAACATTCCAAAAACTCAAATGATCCAATGGAAATTTTAATTATAACTTAACAGCTGTTTGAGCTAATTGCAGGATATCAGAAAGGTGATTTCCTTCTTATTGTAATTAAAGAGTTAAGCCTAATTCACTGTTGTCAGAATAAGACTAATACCAATCTGGTCTGCCTAATTACATAAAAAGGTAAACAGGAGAACTCCAAGACAGACATCAGAATCCTTCCTCCCACCTCATAAACCCCCAACAGGCGCACACACACACTCTCCCAGTGAAAGAAAACCAAGAGACAAGTTTTGCCATGATCACTTCTGCCCTGTATCTTTCCTGGCCAGAAGATGGGCAGTGACCTTTAAAGCAAGTACGCAACTCGAATTCCACTTTGCCATCCTTCTATTAATTTTGCCTGGAAGCTATTTTCATTTCCATTTCCTTGGCTTCACAGCCTTATTGTTCAATACTGTGGCTATGCATAAAGGTAAACATATGTTTTGCATTCACTAATGCAGTATTATCTAGTTGCCACCAACAAAAGAATAATGTAATACAGAAATCATGCTGAAATACTTGCTGATCTATGACAATATAACAGGGATTTTTCTATAACTTTGAAGGAAAATAGAACAAAATATGGTTTTGATCTCTATTGTAAATACATAATGTAACATGCACACTTTTTTAGTGATGTGTTAAATACAAGAGTCTTCATAACACATACAATCCTTCCAAATGTACCTGAACAAAAATTAAAAGCTATTTCTATAACATTAAAAGTTCAAAGTTTTTGTTTTCTAAGCAATCCACTGATTAGCAGTCAACCTGTAAGGATCATGGGAACCTTCCTACTCCACCTTCTTCCACCTCCCTTGCAACACAACTTCCATTACCAAAAAGCAGCACAAAAGATTTACGAGACACAAACCCTGGCTAGAAGTGTCAATAATATCCAGTGTAACGTTAATTGCTTAAGTATGAATTATGTCAATATTTATATATGCATATACACATAAACCAAAAATTTACTAACGTATGTATAACCCTGCTTTGGCAGGGGGGTTGGACTAGATGACCCACAGAGGTCCCTTCCAACCCCTACCATTCTGTGATTCTGTTATCCTCAACATGTTACACTAAACACCAAAGAATTCCAAAGTGATATATTCAGTCATAAGCGCAGAAGGGGTGAGAGATGAGAAAGAGTGCAACCTGTGAACAATATGCCCCTGCAGAATATTGCATCTACATATTTAATTCACACTTGCACCACACCTGAAGCTCTGTGTGGCTCACATGCAATCTGCATCAGGCCCTAGGGAAAATGAGCAGCATGATTCCAGGAGAATAAGAAGCAGCTCCACTATGCGAGACGTCAGCAACAGATCAGGAAGCCAACCAAAAGAAGTGAAAATGTCCATAGATGTTTGGACCATGTGGATCAAGGAAGCACCAATGTAATATGGAAGACATTTCAGATGTCTTCAGCAAAGGCCAGTGCTGGTGGGAATGAAGAGAGGCCAAGAAGTCTCCGATCTGTGGAGCACCTATGCTAACAGTAAGGCATCTTGTACCGAATACTATCTGTGGCCAGCTGTAGTTTTCAGTTCAGTTCATTAAGGCTATTGTAAACCAATACAAGCAAAATACAGACGGAGAATCACGTACTGAAAATGAGAGACAAGTTTGCAGTAAGCACACTTTCTGCATTTTGCTGCACAAGAATCCTTACCTCGACTCAAATCACACTCTAAGCACTAAACGCTCTGCTTTTATGCTCAATTAATGTGACTTCATCCAGCCATAAGCAGACTATTTCAGACAACCAGGCTGTGCTGGGATTTCCCTGCCTCCTTGTGCTCTAGTGGTTCTCCTGCCATTGACAAATCTCTTGGTTATCCTCCATACAACATAATTTTCTATGTCTTTTGAAACAGCCAAAAAGAGACAACGTACAGCAAAAACTTAATGAGGAGTTATAAAAGCAAACTTGAACATGATCTCCGACTAATTAACTTCAAAGCAGAAAATAAAAAACCAGCAATTTTATTCTCTACATATTACAAACATAAATTGTACACACTTTATTTCAGCTGCCGTGCCCTCTGTACAAAGCAGAGCTGAACTCCCAGGTCAGCAGGAACAACTACAGATGTTCCTCCACCTTCCTTCCATTGCTTTCTCACTCCTTCATTTGTGCTTCACCCTATGCCCAGATGTTGTGAAAAATTTTAATGCAGATTCATCTCAGGAACATTTACAGAAATATTTACCTTTATAAGTATCATCCCATTGGTTTACTTCCCCAGACAAGCAGCTACTAGAATCAAATTATTTTACTACTCATCTTTCTCTGTCCTGTCAAAAGTACGTTTAACGCAATCTACGTGATGAATGTGGCCTCATGAAAAGTGGGAGGGAAAATTAATTTGGAGGGTCTGACAATGAAAAGATCATTTGTCATTACTGTGCTGAGCTGTGCTGGCAAATGACTGCATTGTTAGAGCCCAGGCACTGCTGCCCGTTTTCTGCCCCTTCCTTTAGCAAACTCCTCCTTCCTAATGCTTCGGTTCGCTCTGAATGAAGGTTATTAGCAATACTAACCAGCCAGAGTGGCGAGCTTGGACGCAGTGGGGGTAGGACGTGAATTTGTAAGAACTAATTTGTCTAATGTTCGGTAACAAAGGCAAAGCGTCTGTGCTGTGAATTAATATAGCATCAATCACTGACTAACTGCTTCAGCACACGTAATGAGAATATTCTCAGGCCAACTCCATGGTCTGCACAGACAGCTGGGGAGACAATAAGCCGAATGGAATATTTATTTTAATGCAACTCCCATCTTCAAAGCAAGAAAGAAGCTAAGGAGACTATCCTTGGTGTGTGTATATATATATAGACACATAAATATTTTTATATGTCTGTACTTGTGTATACACACACACATGCATAACAGCCTTTCAGAAAAAGCTTAGAATAAAAGCATTTATTTTGAAAAGTAACACTTGGTTATTAGAAATGCATTCGGTTGGTTGTAAGGTTTCCAGCTGAACAGCCCTTTTCTTTTAATTCTCTCTGAGTTGTTTTACCTTCTCTCCAGTAGATGTTTTTAATGATGTAGTTAGCTCACCTTATTACAATTTTAGTTTGTATAAAAATAAAGAATGCTTGAAAGCAGTTTAATATCCAGAAGAGGTTTTTAGCTCCCCTTCATTTGCTGATCACATTAAGAGCAGACACAGAAACATATATTTCAATACTTTTACATTAAATGTAGTCACAATTTGAAAAACACATCCACTTGCATTTCTTTAACAAGGACATTTACTGTTTGCATAGTTATAGCCTCCCATTGTTTTCAAAACAGAAAGAAAGCAAATACATTTTTTGACATTAAAAAAAGTGAAAAAAAACTCAAATCAAAAGAAAACAACCTCATCACCAGTCAAAAATTCATCTAGTCTAGGATCACCAGGGACAATTAGTGAGTGCACTGGGCAACTTACTGCACTGCCACCACTGGAAAGAATGAATTCACTGTATAAAAAGATTTATCATGGAGAGTTTAGCAGTGCCAGAGAAGCCCGAAGAACAACAACAACAACAAAAAAAACCACAAAGAATTAAGAAGACAGACGTTTATTACAAAGCTGAAAATTAATACACCTTTTACAATTAAAAAGTTCACTGCACTCTGCATACCGATTGTGTGCTCCAGCAAAACACACCCAGACTTGAGAAGGCTGCACTGAAGCAACGAGGGTATTGACAATAAGGAGAAAGACAGCCCTTCTCAAGTCAGACATGCCAAAGAATGAGAAGTTGTTGCAGGTCATTATCAAACCACTCTCGTCACCCCCCCCCACCACTGCTAATTTACGTTACTCCAATATTTTGCTGTCTTCAGTAGTGTACGATAGCCTTACAGACATCTAGATCAAACTATAGGCTTTCAGGGGTGAAGGGGATACTGCCATCCAGTCTAAAAGGCTCGGTATTTCACTCATACTGCATACAGTGTTAGGCACAGGTCTCAACACCTCAAAATGGTGTCCCTGGAGCTCTTTTGCAATTTGGTTCCTGACGAAAAAAAAAGAAAATAAATACCAATGACTCAGAGGGGAAGTTTGGAATCACTGAAGAACTTCCTCTCCTTACATATCCTACGTTGTTTCCATTCTTTTATAGACAAAAAAAAAAAAAAATATCAAGGAGAATATGATTTATTATTCATTTAAAGGTACAAACAAGAAAAAGAGCCTGTTATTCACTCGAAGTGTATCTTTCATCAGTTAAGCAACAACAATTCCAAAAATTATGATGGTGATCGAATGGCAGTTATTATTGTCAGTATAACTTTCCCTGTCAGTATCCTATGAAGCATGTTGCATTGCTGACAACACCTTCAGATTATTCCTACAGGCCTACTTATGAAAAATCATAAACCTTTAAATACCATGGACAATTGGCAGCGAATACATACATGTATTTTGCTAATTTATGGCATGTTTCACACATACAAAGGGAATAAAATCAGGAATAATTATTTTACGTTAATAAAAAAATAATCACTGCAAGTGCACAGAGATTGTGGTTTTGTGTGCTACTTGCTTGTGGGAAAACTATAGATAAAATTACATTGTCACAATTTTTATGGGGAAACAGTATTTAAAAGCCTTACTCAAAAGTGGGTATGCTAACATTCCCACTGGCAATCAATGTGAAAAAGGAAGTCACATGGTCAGACATCCTAAATCATCAATGATTTATCTTCTGCTGTTGTTGGATTTTTTGTTTTGTTTGGGAGGTTGGGTGGTTTGGGGGTCTGCTGAGTGTGCAGAATTAAATTCAACTCTTAATCTGGTGAGTTATCTATGGTGTGCAAGGCAGACATCATCCATTATGTAGCATCAGTGAGTGACAGTATGAATAGCGGTCTTTGCCAGTCAAAGCCGTGATAAGACCTAGATTCTGAGAGAAGTTCCTGCTCCAGAGCGATCTCTATTGTTCCAGCCATCAGTTTTGGCAGTAAGACTGATTCAAAGATAAGACAGCAATGATGCTAGAGTTTTACATAGAAAAATATCAGCAAGTAATCAGTCCATCTGCATTTAGAAAGACATCTATCAAGTGGACTTTTATTTTAGTAAGGTCCATTGCCATGTTTTTAAAATAAATAACTTAAATACACAGAATTTCTTAATAGTCAGAACCTGATCCAAGGCAGAACTATTGTACATTCAGTATTAGCACCCCTACGAGTTACTACTTCCATGAGCAACTGTCCGGTAACAGCCCCACCACGTTTGTAACTTTGTCTCTGCCAACATGCATGGTTGCTAAACTTTCACTCCACTATTCACCCAGCTTTCTGCCAGCCAGAACGCTAAGCGTGCCTACTGCTCTCCAGCGGGACGGCGGAGCGCGGGCCGTGACCGCCGCCCCGACGCAGGTTCACTGCGTGGGCCGGGAGGCCGTTCAGCACCGGGGACAGCGCCGGGCGGCCGGCGGAGGACGGGCAGGGCCGCCCGCCGCCTCCCGCGCAACCGCATACAACGGAGACCCAGGTCTGTGGCCCGTTCTTTTCAGAGCGTCGTCCTAAACAACAACAAGGACAGGCTTCCTGAGCTCTGTTCAGAACAGCTGCCGAAAGAGTAGCTTAAACGACCCAAGGTACCTCAATCTCCATGAGTTTTCAATGAGCTTTCCATGAGTTCCCACCATCGTGGAGCATTAATGAAAATAAATAACTGTGGGGCAAGGGACAGAGTCCTGGAATTGATTCAAAAATTGTTAAGTGATAGGAAACAACGAGTAACGGCAAATGGCTGCCCCTCAAAATGAAGAGGACGTCAGAGTGAATGCTCCTGGGGCTGCTATCGAGATGAGTGCTATTTATTAATGACTTGGAAATGGAACGGAACTGCGAGTTCGGAACTGGGTCAGTGTGAGCTTATTGGGGTTTGTTTAAGTAAATAGCAGAAAGTTTCATAATGACTATCTTCAAATAATTGAAAAACTACAATGATATTGCAAGTAGCAAAACAAAAGTTCATCAGGAAAAATGAGGCTAAATATGAGGAAACAGATCTCAGTGTACACCATGGCACTGTGAAGTAGTTTTTTTCACAGGGAAAAATGAAAAGTGGGCAAGTTTTTTTGCAGATATGCTATATAACAAGCAGTCATTCCATTTGCCCCTGGATATACCAAGTATAGCAACCACCCCTGTTTTTTTTTCTAGTAAATATGTAAGAGAAAGCATCTGTCACAATGACTGACTAAACTCAGCTGACAGACACAAGGTGATGCAAATCAGAAAAAAAAAAGTACATAAACAGTCTACATAATTCCTTCAGTGTATCACATACCGATCACCACACACAAAAGATCTGTGCAAAAGACTGAACGACCACCAATTTCAGTTGTTTAAAATTAACAATTATTCTACAGTCATTAACTCAGAAACAAAATTCTTCAGAGAACAGGATACATGATTTTTTTTCTTTTACCAAATCTCTTTGCACCATGAGGAAAAATGACAAAAGAATTTTGGCTACGAAAACCATTAGAGGGATATAAAAGTAAAAAACATAGACCTCAGATCATACAACACGTACATTTGAATGTGCATTACAGTGTCCTGTTAACAAATATAATAGGGTAGGAAAAAAAAAAAATCACAGAAAAATAACTGTTTGGTTCTAAGGCTGAACATTGGTTTCTGGAAAATACAAAATACATGGGAATAAAAGAAATAACAAAGTTCAGAATTTTACAGCACTCAAAAGAATACGTAACTTAAAGAGAGTTTCATACAGGTATTCATAATTAGGCAGGATATATTAAAATCTGATTAGGTTTCTCTCTTTATGACTTGAGTTTTAAACGAAAGAACAGTAAACGCAGAAACAATATAAAGAAACATTTCTTTTACATAGTTAACAGAACTGGCTGCCAGATCAGGTCATTGAGACAAAAACCATAACTACCTTTTTAAAAGGAACCGAATAATTTTATGACTGCTAATAACATTTGTAGCTATGCAAGCTAAGATAATAAGGGTAATCAAATCTCATGCTTCAGGGTGTAAGACAATGAACTGCAAGACTTAGAAAGAAATGTGCAGTGTCACACAAATGGATAAGATGCATTAGCAATTTGGGAAGAGATTTACCTTCTTTTAAAATATCAAGAAATAGCCACTGCCGGCATCAGACTACAGGGACCTGAGGTCTGATCTGCTGTGACAAATCCTTTGTTATTACGAGTTTGGCTTTGATAGACAATAGATTCTCCTGAGTTTTATGGAGCTGAATTCAAATTAAAAGCACATGCTCTATGAAAGCATAGCTTGGAGGAAGGATCTGAAGGACAGAACTGTTAGCCAGTAATTAACAGTTCTGTACTGTGCTTTCTGGCAGCAATTATTTTAACATAATTCTTAACAGAGTCTATTAAAGAGGAAATGCCAATTAGCAATAGCTTATTGCACAACAGAACAATGACTACCAATATAATTTACTACCATAAACTGCATAGAGAACTGACTGCTGAAAACAAGATTGCATGTTTAATTAAAAATGGGGCAGAGGGAGGAGAATCTACATGCATTCAACATGCACAAGTCTGATGAAACTTCAGTTCCTACACAGAAAGCTCAATTCAGAATCATGTTAAACTCTCCAGGATATGCATATTATTTGAAGACACCTTTCAAATTAGAGTGAAATGATGAGGTTTTGCATAAGTTTTTTTCAGATTACCTGTTCATACTTGCCAACAAGGCAGTTACCCATCTGGGGAGAGAGAGGAAGTTTGTATGGCGCAGTGTTATTCCCACACTTCACATCAACATGAAGGAGGCCAAGAGCGGAGGCAAGAAGCAGCCTTGATCTCAGTGAAACAAAGCACAGCTAATCTGGGTCCATATACAGAAGACAATTTGCTGTTCTAGGGTTTTCTAGCAATGCTGCAACTGACTTCCCTGAATCAATAACCTTGCTTTTCCAGTCCAGTCCTGTTTTGTCCCTTATCCAGTTGTTCTACCAAAATGGAATGTGGATAACACAGAAAACATGCAGCCAGTGTTGCGTAAAGAAAATCTACAGTCAGGAAGGCCTTCTTGTGCAACAAAAGCCTCTAAAAGAGTATAATAGCGTTCTTTCTTTAAGCTTCTAAAAGTTAAATAAGAACTGCATGTTTAGCATAGATCTGCTAGTTGCTGCTTCTTAGTTCTGAGAGATAAGAAGCAACCTTTGTATATTCTTACCTTACAGAAAAGGATGGAAGAGAATTACCTACCTTTAGGCTGGAGATTTAGAGGGCCTGCACTGCAGCCTAGCCTATTAAGCTGATAAAACATACCATCACAGAAACCTGGTATGCAATGACATTGATGCACTCAAAAAGATAAGACAGATGAAAAGAGAAATGTGAGGTTTGCATTCACTAGAGCTGCACTGCTCGGCAATCCAGATCTTCAGCTATGTGGAAACACCGTTTGGCAGTATTATCACCCAAAAGATTGGTGTTCCCCATAAGAAGACTGAAGGGAAGGAAGAAAAATGATGCTCCTGTTTTCCCCCTAGAGGGTGGAACAAAATTGGAGTGAGAGATTTTGTTTTTTAAAATTTTTCTGGTAACATGAGAGTTAGAGACCATCTGCAGATAGATTTCTCCATGAACTTTTGAGTGTAAGTCTGATGATCCCCAGAATTCAATTTTACCTTGCTATACACCCTCTTGCTTTCTCAACTTCTAGTTTTAAGCCTTATATTGTGATGGAAACACGGAATCTAATTCTTCAGCTCCCTGTACTGAATCTGAGAATTAATTATCTCCTGCCTCAATAAATTAGAAGACAATCTTTGCTTTTATAAAGAGGATATAACTCATCTGTGCTTTGTCTGTCTACCTCAGAGTGAGCTCATGCTTACCAAAGCCTCAGGTCACATGTAGCACTGCAGAAGATAGTATATATTTATTAATGAACCACCTGATTGATCTGTTTTCAATTTTAGATGGGGTTTAGCCTTCATCTGGAGAAAAACTGCCTTTTTTTTTTTTTCCTCCTCTAGACACATTGGCAGTGGATCTTTAGCATAGTTAACTGCCATAAATAGAAGTGAAAAATCATCAAATCTGAACTAGGAACTATATAATGGTTATAAAGTATCTTATGTACCTGATTTGATTGCTACAGAAATCAAATAAGTACATACTCGACCTCAGCTTCTCAGATGACACATTAATCCCTTTCTCATAAATTATTTTTATACCTGGTAGGTTAACTAACATATTACTGAAAAAAGCAGAGCTGAAAGAGTCTTCAGATTTTTCACTTTTAAGATAGCACTAAAAATCCTTCTATTATTTCAAAGCAATTATTGAGGTTAAGCTCTGGCAATATGTATAATAAATCAGTGAAAGGCCTTGGAGTTTCTCCTAAATCTAAGGTTTTCTGACATTTTTTCTTATTAGACTCTGTCTCCAGATACTTACAGTTTTGTAAAACTGTTCTTTTCATCAAAACTTTCCAAAAGGCTTGTCCAACTCAGTTTCCAGTTCAAAACCTACTATTTTTACTGAGAAGATGCATTTCAGGAACGTAACGTAATCATTACAAGCATTGTTCAGGAGATTCAGCTATTAGACTCGCTCCGCAACTCTGTTAAGCATATATATAAAGCTTAAATACTTTCGGTACTACTCAGTAGCGAGCATGTAAGGTTTTATAAAAATAGGTATTAGACAACTATAGGCTTACCACATACTTTGAGCTGCTACCATTATATGCACAGTGAACTAGGTATTATATCTGTGTAACAACACACAGCACAGACTCCGTGTACACTAGTGTGAACACCACAGATTGTTAACAACACAGGTACAGACCATCCCCCTCTGTTTCAAATTGAAGGGTGCTCCTAACAAGCTCTAAATTTTACCAAAATATAGACTACCGCATAAACAAATAAACAGAACAGTAAGCTTTCTTCTAAAAAGAGACGGATCCTAGGATTATTCAAATTATTTCATTTATGACAGTTCTTATTTACATTTTTTTGTATGCCCTTCTTGAAAAATGCTTTAAAATTTGAGTCAGCAAACTCTAACCTGGGAAATCCAGCTCTCTACAAGACAAAGACTAACAGAAGTCACGCAGGGTTTTTTCTGGCAGCTTAGTCTGAGTGCTGAAAGGATGCATCTGACTAAGCAATTAAAATAGCACTGGGCTACTCAGAAAAAGGGCCTTCTGACCAGAGATATTACAACTCAGAAACAAGCTTCTCAAACGCATTCTTGGAGATTTATGTGTTGTATTTAAGGAAATGCTTCTTTGGAGATTTGGCTAACATAAATATATTACTCTTTGGCACCAAACCTTTCACTCCTCTTGCACAAGCCCATCCCTCTTGGACTGTAAAAAGCATCAAAAGACACTGTGTATTCAAAAGCCCATTTCCAAGACGTGAAGCCCCCAAGAATTAGGAAATCTCTCTCTTGGGGGAGCCTTCAGCAGGCATTGTGTATCAGCTCGCTTACCCTGTCTTGACCTTGAAAGTAGGTATAGAAATGAGGTATTTTGTGATATCCCCAATGAAAACAAAAGATTAGACTTGAAATCAGGCAATTCAGTTCAGTTACTCTAAAAAACATAACGCGTACGTTTTCATATTTTACCTTACAATCAGTTCTTAGAATTGAACCTTAAAAGCTACACGCTCTCACTTAAACTCCCACAGGAAAACAGTGCATGTTACTCTTACTTGGCAAATTTCCACATTTTGTCTTTTTTTTTTTTTAAAAAAGAATTAAATGCAGATATTATCACTGCCATATATAGGATAAAATATTTCTTTATCCTGACCAGAAAGCTGTTGTCAAGTGTTGGCAGAACGCTACACCATCATGCCTTGCACTTCTATTTCCAAAATAGAAACGTAGACAGTGCTGAATTTCACAGATTTAAGAGACAGAAATTCTGTTCAAGCTATATCTCTATGCTTGTATATATTATGACATCATAATGGCTACATCAGCTGTAATAAAAAATGAATTCCCTTGACATATATTACCCGTAAGTGCAGCGTAGTAAATAAATGATTCATGCAAGTTCAATTACAAGGGTACGATGTCTATAAATGCTAAGTACCTGCAAGACAGCAACAGTAAAGGAAATGAACCCATGCAGTGTTAAAAATGCCTTCCAGCTAACATCTCTGACCACACCTTTCATCTTTTTTTACACGCTTTCAACACGCATTTTACTAAATGCACTCAGGGTAACAATCCACTAAAACGTTACACACAGAGTAGTTTCTATCCCTACTACGGATAAATCTAAAAAGAGAACTAAGTTGCTCTTTTGCTGCCAAGGCGTTAAGAAAGTCTTCTCAAGAAGTGGAACTCCCATTGAATTTAAGACTCCACCTCTGCCCTCCTGTGAGCTAAATTACTAAGCCTTTAAAAAAAAAAATCTCTACCCATGATGAAATATAGAGAGAGTCTAAAAATAGTATGTTTTCTGTTAATGTATTTTGTTTCTTAAGTATATATAAGATGTCATAACAAACACAATTCCTTATATTTTACAGTTATTTATAGGAAACCTAATGGCCTACAAAACTAGGAAAGTCTCTAGGGAGGTAGGTGGTCGTACTCAACTCTAAATCATGTATGGTTGATAATCTTTGGCAAACAAGTTTCTAAGTCTATATACATCCTACAAGACATCCATTCATGACAACAATTTTGATCAGCAACCTCATCATCCTCCTAATTTTGTCCCCCACCTCATCTAGGGGACAGCACTAGATGTTTTAAAGAGGTCCTCCAAGAACATTAGAGTAGGGCTGATAAGTCATTGCCACTTCTGGTCTTATCCCAACATATGTTAAAAGTTGGAGTAGAACATAGCACATAGTTTAAATATACCTTCCACGAGTGTATATTGTCGTAATTAGTAGTAACCTTGGACATTTTAGATAGTGACTTAAATAACAGATGAAGCGTAGAACTTTGTCAAACTCTTGGTTTCCACAACTGCCTAAGAAACAGGTTCCAGAGCTAAAATACACATTGCATGAAAAAAAATTCCTGTCTTCATCTTGAATTTCCTGCCTTCTGATGTTCCTCTGCTTTTGTACTATGAAACTGGAAAACCAGAATTCACTGTCCTACATTTTCCAACTCTTTCATTTTTCTTTTCATCTTCCTGGGTTTTAACTCACACAAAATTCCTCAAAACACTCGCCCATTACTGGCAATGCAACCCGAGAGACTTTTGTGCCATGGATAAAGGTGAATTTGTATTTTTTAGGATTCCGCTTTGAAATAAACAGCATAGTTTAATGTGTTCTGTATTGTTGTGTATAATTGCATTTTTAATACAATTAGAAAAACTGACAATAAATTGTGAAATTCCCCGCCTTCCAGACAGGGCACCAAAGTCTCTATGTTTCATTGCACAAGTCTTGCAAGTCTATTTTTTATAACAGATTCTTGAAACATCTTTAGTGCAACACAAAGGGCAGATGCCTGCGGGGTGGATCAAAACTTTATAATGCAGCAAACGAGAAATGCAAATGCCAGTTTGCTTATTTCACTGGTATGGCCATGGAAGTAGAAAAAATAATTCCTGTAAGTTGTGTAGCAGAGAATTCTCTCATTGTGATAAAATAATCATGTGAAAACAAGGACAGAGCTCAAAATGACACTCTACAAGGAAATAATACACTTCTTTACATTCAGAGTATTTGAGTACACAAGGGTGGAGATTGACTTTCTGAGGCCTTTTTTAACCATAAGCAATAATGAGGAAAATCACCTCTTCTAGGTTTGAGGCTTATTTGATATTAAAACACTATGAGACAGCTGCTGAACATGAACAGAAAGTTGCAGTACATTTTGTTCACTTCTTTACCATATGGCTATAAACTATTAGAGCATCTGCTACAAAAAAAATCTTAGAACAACAAAGCTTTAAGCCATTATAAGTGGAGGCTGCTAAACCTCTTGCCTAAAAATAATACACTTGAGCATGCAATTCCCCTATACCGTACTGAAAATTTACTGGGAAGGATTATTCATAAAATATCAACGCATCATTATTTATTAGTGAATCTAAAAGTGACACCATCCCCCAAAACCCTTTTTTTCACACAAGCACAACTTGATTCTAACCAAAGACACAAATAAAATACAGAAGAGGCAAATGATCTGAACTCTTCCTTATTTTACAAGCACTTCGTATACAACAGCCAAATGACCTGAACTGCATGGCAGCGAACTGTTTTTATACAAGAAACTTGCATCAGGATCTCTGCCAAATTTTATATAGTAGTAATAACAATGTTGTCTGATATGCATATTTCTCCTCAACTCTTACACAGATTTAAAGGTTGATCCTTATACTCCCCTCCCCTGAAAATTGTACCGCATTGCAGCATTTATCTTTACGGATTCCAGCAGCAGTTTTTCATCACCTTTTTTTTTTTTTCCCCCCCTTTTTAAAGCAATAAACACTGCTGTAGAGCTGTATTAAAAATAGATATACACTACTAACTTAGACCACATGTGTAAACAAAAGCTACCACTGTCAATGCTGCACACTGATGTTTTGTCAGATTTTTTTAAATGATAAAAAAATGTAGCAAATTTTGTATGGCCTTCACTTTTAGTTTAGTACTGTGATTAATTTGGTGTTTGTCTAAGAAAATGAGGTCCCTAAATATCCTTGCAGGGATACCTGGAAGGATCACACAACTGGCTTCTATTAATTCAGTGGTTTCCATGCAATATGCATATGCCATCAGATCCACAGAGTTAATAAACACACAGATACAGATGTCATCCACTCCAAAAAGCACATTTACTACACACACTCATACTCTTCACAAGTCCATGCTTGGACTATGGGAAGTAGCTCAAGACTCATAACTACCTTGGATTCTCCAGGAACTTCTTGGTACAAAACGTGTACGTGGTGTTACACCATACCGTTAACTTCTCAGTGTGCCACAGTTATATCTGCTGTCACTTTTTCCTCACAAGGATACAGAAGCCGGGTTACCAGAAGGTTATGTGTAGTCAGGAAAGAAAAAGCAAAGCTGTTCATACACCTCTCTGTCTCAATAAAGATGTACCAACACGCTACCAGCTGTGGCAATATTGCAGTTCTGAATCCAAAATCTGCATTACAGTTTAAAAGTCCACACTCAAATGCTATAGAAACACAGTAAAAACAGGTCCATCCCCAAAGAACCTATTCCCATAACCCACTCTAGGAATAACCATAATTTCTGAAATGGCAAGTACAAATTCCTTTTTGGTCAGATACAAAGTACATCAAGCACTCACTGCTCTAACGGAAAGGGAACACGCAATTTTGTTCTTAGAGGTTGTGCTTCCTGGGTCTCCGTAAAAAGTTAATGAGAAGGAACTAAACTTAGCTACTCCTATGCATCTTCTGGAGAAGCTGCTCTCTGTCTACTCACTGTAGAGAGAAAGTACAATGAGCCATCTCACTTAGTGAATATCTAATGTAAATACATGGTATGAATAGATATTGCAGTAGCTTGGACAGACTGTGGAATGAGCTGGCTCAAAATATCTTCGCAGGTCAAGGCCACAGAAATCTTCATGCCCTGCACCCCCTTGTTCCATAAGTACTGTCTGCTAGCAAGGGTAGCTTAGGCTCTCCCAGAAGAGGGTATCTAAACAAATAAAAAGTTAACATTACTTTAAAGATGTTCTATCAGACAGAATATCCAATATTCTAAATACTATCTCTATAAAATTTTTCTTTGTCCATTATTTTATTTCCTGATCCTTTTTCACCACACTTGGCTAGATCTTTCAGTCTACACTGTTCTTCTGTAGATGGAGTTAAGGCAGCAAGAGTAGGCCTAGGTATCACCAGGTATTTCTGCTGCCTTAAGATTCAATGACCACAGAATCACAGAATGGTAGGGGTTGGAAGGGACCTCTGTGGGTCATCTAGTCCAACCCTCCTGCCGAAGCAGGGTCACCTACAGCAGGCTGCACAGGACCTTGTCCAGGCGGGTCTTGAATATCTCCAGAGAAGGAGACTCCACAACCTCCCTGGGCAGCCTGTTCCAGTGCTCCGTCACCCTCAGAGGGAAGAACTTCTTCCTCATGTTCAGACGGAACTTCCTGTGCCTCAGTTTGTGCCCACTGCCCCTTGTCCTGTCACTGGGCACCACTGAAAAGAGCTTGGCCCCATCCTCCTGACACCCACCCTTCAGATATTTGTAAGCATTTATAAGGTCCCCTCGCAGCCTCCTCTTCTTCAGGCTGAACAAGCCCAGTTCCCTCAACCTCTCCTCGTAGGGGAGATGCTCCAGTCCCCTCATCATCCTTGTAGCACTCCGCTGGACTCTCTCCAGTAGCTCTTCATCTTTCTTGAACTGGGGAGCCCAGAACTGGACACAGTACTCTAGATGAGGCCTCACTAGGGCAGTGTAGAGGGGAAGGAGAACCTCCCTCGTCCTGCTGGCCACACTCCTCTTGATGCACCCCAGGATCCCATTGGCTTTCTTGGCAACCAGGGCACACTGCTGGCTCATGGTTAACCTGTCGTCCACCAGGACACCCAGGTCCCTCTCCGCAGAGCTGCTCTCCAGCAGGTCCACCCCAAGCCTGTAATGGTGCATGAGGTTGTTCCTCCCCAGGTGCAGGACCCTGCATTTGGCTTTGTTGAACCTCATCAGGTTCCTCTCTGCCCAGCTTTCCAGCCTATCCAGGTCATTCTGAATGGCAGCACAGCCTTCCGGTGTGTCTACCACACCTCCCAGTTTTGTGTCGTCAGCAAACTTGCTGAGGGTACATTCTAACTCTTCATCTAGGTCGTTGATGAAGAAGTTAAACAAGACTGGGCCCAGTACTGACCCCTGGGGGACACCACTTGTTACCAGCCTCCAACTAGACTCAGCGCCGCTGATGACAACCCTCTGAGTTCTGCCATTCAGCCAGTTCTCTATCCACTTCGCCGACCACTCATCCAGCCCACACTTCCTCAGCTTCCCTAGGAGGATATCATGGGAGACTGTGTCGAAAGCCTTGCTGAAGTCAAGGTAGACAACATCCATGGCTCTCCCTTCGTCTACCCAGCCAGTCATGTCATTGTAGAAAGCTATTAGATTGGTCAGGCATGATTTCCCCTTGGTGAATCCATGCTGACTACTCCTGATAACCTTCTTTTCTTCCACTTGCTTGATGATGGCCTCCAGGATAAGCTGCTCCATCACCTTTCCCGGGATGGAGGTGAGGCTGACCGGCCTGTAGTTCCCTGGGTCCTCCTTCTTGCCCTTTTTGAAGATCGGAGTGACATTGGCCTTTCTCCAGTCCTTGGGCACCTCTCCTGTCTTCCAGGACCTCTCAAAGATGATGGAGAGTGGCTCAGCAATGACATCCACCAGCTCCCTCAGCACTGGTGGGTGCATTCCATCGGGGCCCATGGATTTGTGGACATCCAGATCACTTAAGCAATCCCTCACACAGTCCTCCTCGACCAAGGGAAAGTCGTCCTCTTTGTAGGCTTTGTAGACCACGTTCTTTACAAAACAATACTTTAAAATTTCTATTAAAAACTCCCAAAATTAAGATTTATCAGACAGGTTGGAAACCCAAGTTTCCAAATAGCACATGTCTGGCGATATTAACACCAGAAATACTTCAGGGGAAATAAAATGGCTCTAGACCGGATTTTTCTCATGTTAGCATCGGTGTTCAGATTGCCCAACAATTCAACTAATCTTTTTAATGACACCTTGCAACAGGCAATTGTAAAGGTGATCTGGCTGTTCCTGTAATAGGCAATCTGACTCCTGTCTGATACGGTGTCTATTTTCTGAACCGTCATTATATCTGTAAGGGTATCAGTTTTGAAACTAGCAGTTTATTGCTACAGATGACCTGTTTCAAATGTGATAGATATCATTCTCTCATGCCCATCAGATTTGCATCTCTATTTTCCTCTTATCCATTTTTCTTTCGCATCTCGAAGTGACCTTGTACATTAGCACTATTCAGTATGGCAGAGCTTCACATTAAAACATCAATATTGTGAGTGTGGATTTGCCATGCAGTTCCATCTCTGAATAAAATATGCCAGTATTTTACTAGAATAAGTTCCACCACTGGAAATAAACACCAAAAGCAATACTTTTCCAGACAGTATTCCTTTTATTTTTCAGAACCCTACTTCTTAAGAAAGGCCAGCAATTGACTGATTACTTAGCAACCTCACCGAGTCTGATAGAGTCACGCTGTGATAATGGAACTATCAATGCAGTTATAATGTACTTACACTCTGCAGATAGCTGTTTCACATGGAACAACATTCCCTTCCAGCCCAATGCTTCTCTGCAAGGCTGGAAGGCCTGGTAAAGATTGAATACACACCTTTAAAAACAGCAAGTTACAAAGAGGTTTCACTGACCACTAATCTTTTGTGCTACATTAAATATTGCCAATGCCACACTTGTTTTTTCTTCTCATTTAGCAATCATTTTAAAAAATATTTTCTGTGGAGAAACCCAAAGTAATAAGCTTCTTAAATGTATTTTCCTTCTTTGTATTACCTTGCAGTAACAACCCAGCTAGTAATTAGTAAATTACCATGTTGCATGCTATTAGCATGTTATACAGGTCAAGATTTTTAAACAGAGTATTTCACACAGCAGATCAGCCAGACCATATCATATGGACATCATTTATATCAAAAAGGTACTTATTTAGTTGTACGAGACTGTGACAAAGGGAAGCATCTACAGAAGTGCATGAACAGAAGAGGGATTTAGGACCCAATTTCACTGGCTGTATCTGAAACACATTCAAAAAAGCCCCCCAAAAACAAAAACACACAAAAAAACACCACCAAAAAAAAAAAAAAGCCACAAAAAAACTAAACAAAACCATACTAAAACAACAACCGAAACCAGACCCACTTCTCCTCCTTAGTGCAAGGGGCACGGATGGCTCAGCTCAGATCCAACCAAAAACAGTGGTTTTGTTCACCATGCCTACTTGGAGCAAGCCCTATTCCATGAGCGAGATGGTCTGCAAGAATGCTAGTTGGCACAGGCCAAAACTGTGCCATGTAATAGTGAAGTACTAGTCAACAAATAAATGGCATACACCATCATGGCTCAGTGCTCAAGCCATAGCCCTGTTTGCTTCACTAATACAGTCATAGTGGGCCTCACAGCCATCTAACAGAGTTTTAAAGTCCTTTGGCACGTAAAGAAACAAACAGGCACTGCAGATGCATCTATCTGCATTTCTCGGTATCAAGGCATCATTAAACGCTTGTCCTAAACACCTTCATTCCTGCAGTCTAACTTTTATCATTTAGATATCTCAATAAGCAACATACCTAGACTTCACAGCTAGTCTGTGGAGAGAGATGGGCACCTCTGGAGATTACTGGGTGTTTACCTAAACCACAGTGCTCTAGCAGAGAAGGCTGTTGCCTTTGAGACTTTACACGGAGCCTATTTTAAACACATTTCAAACCAAGAATGCCTCAATTCGGCTCATGACGTCATGCAAAAGGAACCACATCTCAACAGAACTTAAACTTGTTTGAAAGCTTGACTTACAGTTTTATTTCAGTAGCAACTCACAGTGTATCCAAGTAAAGCATCTTCAGTGTAACTACTCTAACAGACCACAATACAATCTCTTCTTAAAACACCACACCCCCCCCCCCTTCAAAACAGGAAGTACATCACTGGCACAACAGAAGAAAACAACAACATACTGCTACAGATTTTGTATTGCCATGAGGAACAAAAAAAAAAGTCAAAGAATATATTAGTAAGCTAGATGCTCTAATGTTGGCAAGGCCTGGTGATGGTCACTGTACAGTATATAATGAACTAACTGAAATTCACTGAGAATTTACACAGAATGAAGAACTTTGAGACAGGAGTGCAAACACAGCACCTGTCCTTACAAATGGAAAAAGCAGTCAGAAAGAAGTGAAAAGCAGTCACCCGACTTTCAATAACTGGAGAGATACTGAAACAAATTACTAAACAATCATTTTTTAAAGACCTTAAGGATAATAATGTGATAAGGAATAGACAACATGGATTTTCCAAGAAGAAATCACTCAGACCAATCTCATTTCCTTCTCTGACAGACCAACTGGTCTAGGGGATAAGGGACAGGCAGTAGATGTGATACAGCCTCACTTCTCTAAAGCCGTTGATGCTGTCACTCGTGACATTCCAAGAAGCAGAAGAGGGAAATATGGTCAAAATCGAATTGCACACAATTTAAAAGATAGTTATCAGTTGTTCTCCATCAAGCTGAGAAAAGGTATCAAGGAGATCTGCGAGGACGTGTCTCGGGTCCTGGAAAATCTGCCATTTCCATGAATGGACTGGATGACAGAATAGTTTGTATGTGTATAAAACTCACAGATGTTACTGAGTTTTATTCAATTTTAGGAACAACTTCAAAAATTAGAACTACCTTGATGAAATGGACAAACGCACATGCACACAAATATCTTGGGAACAACTGGCCAGACACCAACACTATAAAAAGTCTGAGGGGATAGCATTTTATCAGAAAAAGATGACAGACAATAGTAGTCTTCCAGTATATGAAATTGTTACAGACTGCTGACAATTAATTGTTTTCTGTGTTCACTGATCCTACCGCAACTTGCGATCAGCTTCATCTGCAATTTTTGGGATGGGTTTGGGGGGAAAAACCCAAACCCACAGCTGTAATAACCACTCTTTCCAATGCTTTTCTGTCTAGTGAGAAAGGGAAAATGACATCCCAGGAGGGTTCCCAGATTACATCATATCTGTCAAGGATGGGGATGGGTCTCCTCCTACCTTGAAACAGAGACACCTAAATGAGCTAAACTCTTCAGCCCTCTTCTGGGCTTTCATATCCTAATACCTCACAGAAGTAAGAACAGTGTCATGTATCTATGGTGTCCTGGTTTCAGTTGGTTTCACAGCACCCCCGCAAGCCAGCGAAAAACAAGCAAGATAACAGAAGTCACATTTGTATGTGCATCTCTGAATTACTGCTAATTCAGTATTCCATTTTAGCTCCAAAGGGTCACTGTCTAAGCACAAGAGCATACCAGAGAGCACAGTGGCAACTTGTTAAATCTAGCTGGAAGAGAGAGAGAGTTGTGGGTTTGGGCTGCATTAAGAATTAATGAATAGACTTGACTGCAGGATCAAAAGAAAATATACAAAAATCCTTCAACAGCGAATAAGTATAAAGTCAGCAAGGAAATTAAATGAAGCTTGCAGCAACTCTCTATTCACTTTACACTTAAACAAAAGGCTTTCATTTATGGGTATCAGATTGGAGCTTCTAGAAGGAACTCTTCTGTAAAATTTATGTGAAAGCTTATGGCAAAATGCTCATGCATTGCACTGTTTATTTTTTTTCAGATGGAAATACCTATGTTAAATTCCTGCATTCAGACAATAAAAATGTTGATAGTGAAACATTAGGGTGTTTATCTGTTCAGCGATGGATGAAAACGTACTCCGAGCAAACAGCTCAGAAAACTGACCTTGTGCTAGCCACATGTGAAGAGCAGCAGCTCACCTGCCAGACGAACATTCTTCTTTACAGGGAAGGGGGAGAGGGGTTTCCTACCATCAGGGTTGTTTTAAAATGGAGTATTGATACATACTGAAGAACAAGGAACTGAGGGAAAGGACTTCATGCACTTATGACAGCTGCCACAATATCCCACTATTTTCTGACTTAGTTGAAATTGGACAATAAATCAATAAACCTCTAGCTGATTGTTACCTTCACTGAAATGCGATGAAACATAATTTAAAAGGTGATTTTTAGGGGTAATTCTCTGGAGCTTTTACGACACACTTCTGAGGTCTATTTTCTTTTCTCCCACAAAAAATGTTTCAAGTCTGTGAAGTTTTCATCCAAACAATCTGCCTCTGTCCCTGTCTTCAGCGGCTTCTGTTTTCAGTCATATCAATATTATTTCAGGGCACTGTTTTTGGATTTGAAGTCATACTGACTTTTACTGCAGAGATTACAGTACAGCAAGTAATGCTGTTCATACATGCAGCTCAGCTAGGTCCTGCCTTCAACATGCCTTTTATGAGCAAATCTCTGCACCCACATGCTTCATCCATCAAACCAGACGCTTTGTATTCTGAATTCGAGGTCACAGCAAAACCCTCTGACCTCCTTTCGTACAGAAGTAAAAAAATATACTGTATTTTAAAATTGCAGTTCATTCTCTTTCAATGTTTTAAGTGGTTTTGTCATATAATTTCATGGGCTGGCAGCTGGAGAACTGATTTGGTTAACATTTTAAACGCAACTACTCAAAGTGAGCCTGTGCAGCTCTGCTGTCCTATCACCGCCTTCAGAGATATAAGCAGATAGGTAAATTTTAGATTTACATTTGAAATGTGTCCCATAGTACTGCAAAAATACATTCCAAGGTCAATATCAAGTAATATTATCTTCATAAATAGTTACATGCAGCTTAAAAACCACAGAATGGTTTGGGTTGGAAGGGAACTTAGAGATCATCTCGTTCCAACCCCCCTGCCATGGGCACAGAGGTCATGAGAACTGAGAATATAAATCAGCAGACAGACAGTTCATGTAATTAAAATCCAGTTGCGTCCTGTGTCATATTCACATATACCCTTAAGTATGTGCATTTACAGTGTAATGCTGTCTTCACTTTAATTTTTTGTTAAACTTTGAATATGGCTTGGCCTGATCCAACATCACAGTGTACTTGATAATACACCCAAAAAATAATCTAGATCCAGTAAAGATTCATGATTTTGCTTTGTGTGTAGTTACAGTCAACAAGATATGATCTTTCAGTCCCACACATTCTCCAGAATACAATTTGAGTTATCAAGCAATCTCTAGATTGACTTGGTTAAGTACTTAGCAGGGCATTAGCAAAAGCCGGACTAATTCAAGCTTCTATTGCTTTAACCAACATAGAGTTTGAATGCTTGCATTCAAGGTCATAGTTAAGAGGAGAGCAGAAGCGACCTGATAAAAATAACAATCAGCTGTCTACTGCCTTAGTAGCAAATATTAAAGAGCGCAAAAGGTGGCAAACAACATTAATGATGTAGAAAACAAATTGATTAAGAAATGAAGGTTTTCCTGTAGGTGTACCAACAGGCATGATGCGGGTAATTCATTAACTGTAAGATATAAAGGAATATGGGTAATTTTGATCATTCTCTGCATTCTACACAAAAGTGAAAACGTCCATCTAGACAACCACCGGTGCATACAGGGAAAAAGAAAAGCGTCCGTTTTATCTACTTCATGTCAGCATCAGTGAAACTGGAAGTATAAGCTGAAGGCACATAATCACGTAATGATCTCTCAATGCATCCAGGGACCAGTTTTCAAAATAAACAGGAGCAGACAGAAAGGTAAATTCCTCCAGATACGAAATAAAACATTGCATTTTACGAAGGCTACATCTACACACAAATTTTTACCTGTTTAAATAAACTAGTTCAACTAAACCACTGTAAATCCATATTCAGCATCTTGTGTTTCACCTCTCACTGTGAATACGATTGCCTTTTGGATCTTGGGGGAAAAGAGGGCATTATTTGGTCTGTTTTAACAGTCAGTTGGTGGACAGTTTTACCCATTCTGCCTACCAAGTCCTAGTTGAGCAGGTATGGCCAAGAACCACACGAACACAAAATCCGAACACAACCAGCTAGATGTCGAAGACCAGAGAGGAAAAACTGGCAATCCTTAGACCTTGTCACAAGTTGTGACCATGCATATAACACAGTGAAAATCAACACAAGACAGACAAAAAACAGTCAGAAGACAGATTACAAACATGTCAATAAGTTGTATATATTCCACTGTGCAGGACCCTATTCAGATACTGCAATAGCTATGAAGAAAGAATGATCTAATCCCAAAGAAATATGAATAGTAACCATCTTAGCGGTAGCACTATGTTTTTTTGCATGTGTGTGGTTTTGCCATCACTGTGTTTGCCTGACCTACAGAAATACTGATACCGAAGCAGCCAGACATGAACGTGCAAGACACATCTTTCCTCAAGTGGGATGTTAATGCAGATGGGTGTGCTTTTCTCTCCTAGCTTTGACTTTCAGAACAGGAAATGTCACAACAGCCGTTTCCTTCTAAATTTCCTTTTGCCATCAGGAACAGGAAGGGAAGAAACATGTTTTCAAGATTCATCTACTTCATGGGTGAGCAGAAAGCCAACATTTAAAGGCAGGCACAAAATAGTCCAAATAAACTGCAGTCCTTCAGGCACTTCAATGTATTCAAATCAGTTTTTGCCAAACCTTCCCTTCTCAGTACACAGAAAAGCAGACTCTGTTTGGTAACCTGCATAGCCCAGCTCCTACCGTTTTGAATGTTTTGTCTGGAGCAGATATGTCCATTCTGCTTTGAGACTTTCTAAGAGCGGTTATGGAAGATAATCAAGAAACAAGGGTTCAAAATGACATCAGTTTGGACCAAATCACATCAATAGTGGGGTTCCTCAGGGGTCGGTACTCAGCCCAGTCTTGTTCAACTGCTTCATCAATGACCTGGATGAAGAGTTACAATGTACCCTCAGCAAGTTTGCTGATGACACAAAACTGGGAGGAGTAGCTGATACACTGGAAAGCTGTGCTGCCATTCAGCGTGACCTGGATAGGCTGCAGAGTTGTGCAGAGAGGAACCTGATGAAGTTCAACAAGGGCAAGTGCAGGGTCCTGCACCTGGGGAAGAACAACCTCATGCACCAGTACAGGCTTGGGGCGGACCTGCTGCAGAGCAGCTCTGTGGAGAGGGACCTGGGTGTCCTGGTGGACAACAGGTTAACCATGAGCCAGCAGTGTGCCCTGGTTGCCAAGAAGCCCAATGGGATCCTGGGGTGCATTAAGAAGAGTGTGGCCAGCAGGTCGAGGGAGGTTCTCCTTCCCCTCTGCCCTAGCGAGGCTCCATCTGGAGTACTGAGTCCACCTCTGGGCTCCCCAGTTCATGCAAGACAAGGAACTACTGGAGAGAGTCCAGCGGAGGGCTACGAAGATGATTAGGGAACTGGAGCATCTCTTCTATGAGGAAAGGCTGAGGGAGCTGGGCTTGTTTAGCCTGGAGAAGAGAAGGCTGAGAGGGGACCTTATAAATGCTTACAAATATCTCAAGGGTGGAAGTCAAAAGGATGGGGCCAGACTCTTTTCAGTAATGGCCAGCAACAAGACACGGGGCAACGGGCACAGAAGCACAGGAAGTTCAAGCTGAACACAAGGAAGAATTTCTTCCCTCTGAGGGTGACGGAGCACTGGAACAGGCTGCCCAGAGGAGTTGTGGAGTCTCCTTCTCTGGAGATATTCAAGACCTGCCTGGACAAGGCCCTGTGCAACCTGCTCTGGATGACCCTGCTTTGGCAGGGGGGTTGGACTAGATGATCCCCAAAGATCCCTTCCAAACCCTACCACTCTGTAATTCTGTGAATAGGACTACTAATGTGGATGGTGAGAATTTGACAAAACATCTGAGACATAACATATTAAATTCTATGTTTTTAATGGCATCTAGCTGAGAAAATATAGATATCTCTGAAAATATCTTATGAAATTAAGGTATGGGCTCAAGGCAACTCTTCACAGGCTCTGGCACTTTTTTGTTGTGTCCTCCACCCCCCAACCCCCCATACAGCACCTGGCTTAAGGAATCTTTCTGTATGGTTGTTCTCAAAGATATCATAATAATCACTATGAAAACTGGGGAAAACACCAATAGGTTTCCAAGGCAAATGCTGCATATAACAAGGTGCGTATGATAGATTTTTATTTTAGTTAGACATTTTCTAGAGCTCCTATTCCAGTTACAGACCCATTCTAATTGTAAAAGATCACTAGAAACTGATTGCTGGTTTTGGAAACCGTCAAGTAACAATTCATTGATCCTCCTGGCATGGACACCGCCTACATGTGGCATAATTATCTAGGAAAGGTATTAGACCACCTAACTGTACGTACATGGAAAGGAAATTGTTCTTAAAGAGGTCAGCAGTGGGTCACAACAAACAGCTCAACGATTAAAGGAAGATACACAACCAGCCATTATGCTTACTAACATAATATCAACCCATTGTTCTGCACATTCCCCATTCAGTACACCATTAGAAACCAATATTATCTATTACACTGTGTTACTACTATCTGGAGATGGAAAATATAAATTATGCAAGATATCAATAAATAAGATCTCCTAAATGGTCTTTAACAATAAAAACTGCTGACCTTATGCATGGCTGACTTGCCAATCCAACAGAACAACACAGAATCAGATAAATACTGCTAATGGGCATAGTTTAAAAAAAAAAAAAGTTAGAGACCATGACCTTCAAAATTATGCATTCTTTTTATTCATTACATTCCCAGAAATCATCTATGTCCTTATTCGGTTAGCCCTTTGGAGCTGGAACTTGGGCATGCAGAGCTTCTCCTCCCACGACCTTTCAAGACCAAGAACGTTCCCCCATCTCTGCACAGAGGAGGTGAGCAGTTACAGCTATGGCTACCTTGCAGAATTGAACCATTTGAACTGAACTGGCTGTGCTGGACCAGGCTAAGCAGAAATGTTCACAATGGCTATGTAGGCATTAGTAACAGATCCACTGAATGACTGCTCCCTGTCCATGCTGAGCACTGTTAAAAGAGGTTTTTGTGTTCCAGAAATAAATCTCCAAGTTTGAACTCCTGCCATTACAAGCCCAACTTCAACAGCTGCAGGCCTGGCAGAAAACAAAATACCATGAAGGCACAAATGAGCTCCTAACAGAGAATAGGTTGGATAACAGGACAACCAGGAAGTTTAAACAGAAGAGCCAGCTGAACACTTTCAGCACCCTACATCCACATTGGAGCTATGACCAGATGATTCAGAATGAAGGATTCTTACACATATAGCATGTGCCATGGTATAACTCTTTTTTCCACACAAAAATAGAAAATGTATGAAAGTCTTATGTGAAAAGGTGCTTCACAGAACAGTGCATTTCTCTAATACAAACAATAGTTAAGTGACAGACTGTGTTTTACTCGCCAAATGAAACGGTAACAAGTTCAGTCCATACTTGCCATATGTCTTAAGTGGAAAATTGTCCTTTTTGTAACAATGCTTTCTGCTATTCTTCATTTCCAAATCTCCACACTGTGTAAACTACAACGAATTAATCCCTTGGGCACAGAGTTACTTCAACATACTTGCACAGAAATTTAGGACAAAATACTTTGGTTTTTAGCCAAAGAAAGTTCTATTATCAAAACACAAAATAAATAATAATGCTCCATTGCTAAGGGTATCACATTGTGAAAAGCTTTTAAGAAATTCCTGTTACCTCCTACTTACACACAATATTGCTGTGACTGCTGGGTCACTGTGTTTTCACAAAGGAAGTGCTGTAGGTGTTTGGAGAATTCAGAGCAAGAGAACACAGAGAAACTGGAAGCAGGAGAAAAAAAAAGAACAAAACAACTGGCCGCAGAAATTAATTATAAAGTTACAGGGTAAGCTTTTTTGTGATATGATACATTTACATATCTTGAAATAATTCTGAAGACTTTAAAAGTGGCTTTACCAAAAGAAGTGTATTTGAAAAGAGGACTGGGGGTAATTAATGATTCTTTATAAGAACTGTTAAGTAACATTTGAAAACTGAATTGTAGCAGTGAGCGTATAAACATACTGTTAAATTTTTTTTCTTTCCAGAAAGCTCCTTCTGCATGGGAATCCAGAAAACTCAAAGGCAAAACTTATTTTAATGATTCTTCCCTATAAGTTGACCTTCTTTTACCTATCAGTCAGAAACCATCCAGTGTTGCACGTTACTTCAGAGTGAAATCCAAATACGTACTTCAGTTGTGTAGTGATTTAATTCTCATCTTCAGTAAATACACTGGATACAATAATGAGAAAAGAAGGAAGTGGTAAACTACCAGCAGAGGGAATACAATGTTTTTAAAAACTAACGAAGTCTGTTGTTCTTATTGAGTTTGGACCCAAAATATCATAACAATCAATTGTAACAACAATTTCAAGAACCATCTTGGACCTGGTGGAGCCATTTCTCTGTACCGCCATCACCACATGGAACAGACTCATCATGGACTATAAGCTGTCAACTTGCTTGCAGATGAAAGAGGCCAAGTCTTTAAGTGTTGACGTACTTGCACTTAAAAGAGGTTAAACCTTCAAATAGCTATTTGCAAATACCACTGAAAGAATAACCCCAAATGCAGTCTTGCAACCATACATGTAATTTGGGAAGTAGTCCATGGACTTCCTATTTAAGTTTGATTCTAATTATATGTTGCTATACAGAATCACACTCCTGCTGAAGATTTAGAAGTGTTTAGGGATTAGAAAAAACTTCTTTTGCTCATATAATGTGTGATTCCTCTCAGTCTGCTCCAGTGCAAAGCAAGTGCTTATGAAAGAGTACTCTTCTGACACATTGTGCTGCATATCCTTATTTCTGCATTTGTGTTTTACAGTTCTAGGCACTCTTCCTCATGTAAATAGTCGTATCAGGTAACTTGTATGGAAGTCTTAAGCATAAAATTTCAAGGGGAAAAAAATGTCATAAACCAAACAATTCTGACCAAAGGAAAATAAATAGCAGTAAGTCAGAAGTAGGGATTTGTCACTGTCAGAGCCAAGACTTACAACTCAGCTGAGAGAAAGGCAAGTTGTGAGGCAGATTTTGTAACATTGAAGTTCTGTATTCATCATTTTTGTTATGCTCTGAAATTACTTTGAAACCATTTAAAATGGTATCTATAGACAGACTTGTTTCCATAAAATCACTCCGAAATCAAGTTTAAATAGTAAATATTTACTAAATGACAGCCATATGGAGAAGAAACTTCTCCTAGAACCCCAGACAGGGAGGAAGCCCTGAAGAGTGATGCCACAACGCAGTGAGTAAGATGAAAAGCATTTTTACCACCTCCAAAAATACAAACATGACATCAGCATCAGGGGATGATGTCAGATTGTCTTACATCATGGGGGAATGCAGCCCTGCTGCGGCACTATGTGACAGAGGAAGAAGAGCACACAAAGAACCCAAATTCAGCTCTGGTGAGCTGGTACACACGGTTGCCAATAAAAATCTTCTCATTAGAGTCAAGAATTACAGGCCGTGTCCTTTGAATTGCCGTTAGTCTCTGAAAAAGTCAAAATTATCCACTGTTTCTGCACAGGTCTCTTGACTCCTGCTCCACACCCTTCCCAAGAGGGGAAGATGCTGATCCAGGGACCCTGCCTCTGCTCTGTACAGCTGGCCACTGGCGACAGTTTCCTTTCTCTTTGCTCTCCTATTTTTTTCACAAAGTAACTTTTATTGCTGAGAGCTAGTGCATCTCATCAGCTATGGGTCCTGTGAAGAAAGCTCTGTGTGTGTGAACCTGTCTCAACATCCTTCATGCAACACCGGGCAGGAGAGAGCAGCAGCCCCCAGTGTAATGGGGCTAAGCCCAGCTCCCATGTCTCATGCATGCTCTGCACCCTCCTCAGTTCCCTCTTGTTTCTCACTACTACTTATTTTCTTTATGTATCTGCTCCTGGCCTTCTTTCTTTCTCACTTCAACTTAAACCTGTTCTTCTCTTTCACCTCACACAATCTAATCTAGCTCCTTGTCTCCAGCCCCCTTGCCTGATGCCTCTTCCTTCTCCTTTCACCCACAAAGCATAAACAGAAACCTTCAGTACGATTTTAGTGATTTCTTCCATTTACATCAGACCATATACTCATAAAAGCTTAGCATGTATTTGGATGCTTTGCTTTGAACCCCTGTCCTCAACTTTCCACCAGGCAGTACTTCTCCTGATGCTACGATATTCTTAAATTTGAGGTGGTGTAATTTCCTCCGCTTTCAAGGGAGCTTCTGCCAGTAAATGTATCAATGCAGTTCCTGGGATCAAAAATCTCATCAGTGACAACAGATACACCTGATGTCTTAGGGAGACGTACAGAAAGACCCTGTTTTCATTTGTGCTTATTCCTTCCCTCTTGCATTGTGTTTTATCATGAAGACTACATATAGCAAGTACAGTATTTATGATCCGACAAAGGCAAGCTGAAATGGCATACAGACGTCAGGAAAAACCAAATGTGTCCAAGTGCCAAACTATTCAAACTCTGATCTGAAGATTCCAGGTGTTTTATCCTCCATAACAGCTTTATAGAGCACCTGTAAGAACAGGTCTGTCTGTGATAAAGCTGCTCACTTGTGTTAATGCTCTGCAGCTTCAGTTTTCAGCATTAAAACTTATGATACTGGCTTCACTTTTGCAGCACTGCATTACTCTGTATGACACACAAAATGAACAGACAGACACGAAACACTCGAGAAATGAGTTTTAAGAGGACAAATGAGATCAAAGAACAGAGTCTATATCACGTTTTGCTGCAAGCACATTCAGCCATTAGATCAAATAGTCTATGTCACATTCTCCTGTAATTTCCAAAGCAACTTCTTTCTGGCAGGAATGAAGCATTTCTTACACTTTGTGATGTGTTATGATAAAGTCAGCCTGATTTAAAAGATCCATTCTTGTTTCACCAAAAGCCCACAGCCGTAACCAAAGACTTCAAAATGCGTTCGCTATACAGAATGCATTAAAAGGTATCCCAAAAACGAAAATCAGAAACTGTCGAGCAAAATAACATGGCAGAAGTTTCTAAGGAAGGGAATGACTGCTTCAAAGACAGCTCAGTGATGCTGTGATCGTGTAGCGAACCAGCAGGGGCAGGTAGGACCACAGCGTTGCCACCAGACATACAGGCTCTACCAACAAGCACCTCTGCATGCTGGACTGAGCACGCCAGACTGCTGAAAGAGACAGAGACCTGGCCCCAGCAGTTCTTTTAACCAACCCAAATACAGCGTTCTTTCACAAATTCCCATTTCCAGTAACAAGGAAATTGGTGTTTATTTGGACTGAGAATAAATCAAAATAAAAGATAGGATTGTTCAGAGAGTCTTGAGGCGTTAGTGATATTTTCCCAAGTAAAAGGAAATTATAATTGACTGTTACTGTTCACTAAGATTTGCAATGTCATTTACTTTGTTTTTCTTCACATCAGCTTCCCTTTCTTTTCAGAGAAAGCCATACACATCAAGAACTAACAAAGCTTGTTCTGCAAATTCTTCATTTACTGTTACCAGACAAGATGGACTACAACATTTCATTGATTCCATTACATTCTCCTTTGAAAACTACATTGACTATTCAGAACTAAGAACTTCAGTTTAGGCACGTGGCTCCCAAAAACCAAATAAAATTGCAATCTAGGACTGTGGTGAACAGCCAGTGACTGTGGGGTAAGTTGAAAAAAAAATACATGAATAAAAACACACTGCTAAAATGGAAAACAGTGAAAGGCAAAGTAAACGTTACAGCACACCACTGTTTTAAAAGAAAAAACCTCTATTTCGTTCGCTTTTCTGTAAGACAACGTACACTGTTGTTTGTTAAATACACTAATGGAACTGCTTATTATTATCTAACTTCTGAACAAGAGAAAGACCATTAGTCACAACATTGAGTAATCACATTAAAACTTAGTTTGCTAAAGAATCTTTTTAATAATACTGCTGTTCTTTAAAGTGCACAATACATTCTATGAACAATTCCAGAGTAAAATATCACTAAATTATTTGAAGCTGGAAGGTTTACAGATCAGCAACCACAAATATGAGACTGATTACAGCATCCAGAGGTCTGTAAGAACAGAACAATTATTCTAAAGGGACGTAACTCAAGAGCCAAAAAGCCTTCTGGGCAAAACGTCAGCTGAGGACTGGGCAATGTGATTTCAGTAGACAGGCCAGAATACAGAGCAGCGCGTTCAATGGTACCAACTCACAGAAAAAAAACTCGCGAGTTACTCCCACACGCTCAGTTGCACAGGTCATACACATAGACGAGTACACCAGGTACACAGATGCACCCTACATCAGGGAAGCACCTGGGGTATGATGGGCAAGGCAAAATGAGTCACGAAGTCTCCAGGTACCCACATGGAGGTCCTGGCCTCTCCTGCGCTCTACAGGGAGCAGGAAGAGCCAACGCTCTGTGCAGCCCGTGCAGAGGCTCCCTGTTGTCTCTGTTGACAACTGAGCAGTGACAGTGCCTGTGTGGCACCAGACACAGGGCCAGACACACAACCGGGTCCCCCTCAAGTGCCACTGGCCACCACACAGGTATCAGGTGCCACTGACCCCCAGCAGCATCCCAGGCACGCAGCAGCAGCAATGACGTGTAAAACCATTCTTTGGGCTTGGTACCATTGTCTCCAAAGCAAACTATGCAAGAATCGCATGGAGAATCATATTCTATGAAAGGACTTATCCAAGGACGACGAAAAATGGAACAGGCAACTCTGGAAACCCAGCCCTGCCATTGCCAAAGCACACTACAGTTTGCAGATGGAAGATCTCGCTCCCTTTCGCCAAAGACAAGAAAAAGGAAAGGAGGTTGTGGTCAGAGAGTGCCAACAGCAGAAGTGAGCATCTGCAACAGCTCGTGGGCTGCTCCTATACAACGTGAACTTTATTCGGGGTGTCTCCAGATCCTCATACGTATCAGCTCCTACAAAAACAGTGCAAGGTGTAGCCAGTAATACAGAACTGGTCTTCTAATGACTTGGGATATTAAAGTCCATTAAAACTTTGTAAATACAACAAAAAAAGAGTCAGTAACTCATAAAGGTTTCTTCAAGCAGGAAGCATGCAAAATAAGAGGGGCTATAATAACACTCCACATAATATTAGGCAGTTTAGATAAATGTAGTTTAATTTTTCTTTAATAATACCTCAAAACATGCTGTATACACACCGTAGCATATTTTGTACAGATGAGAAAGCTTATTAATGACGTTTCACTATACTTCCTGCTGTTTAATCTTGCTAGAAAGTAGGAAGACTATCTTTTTAAATCTAAATAATTAATTGTGCAAATTAGGAAAGTATAGATTAGAAAGATTCGACTATCTTTCCTAAGAACACCACAACACATAATGCTCTGAAAATTAAACTGAAATTAAAGAACCTGAGATAACTCGCATATTTTAGTGAAGCCTACATATGTAGTTTTTTCTCTTATCCTGCATAATCAGCCCAAATCTGCTTCCACCTACTCTGTGTTGCCATCATCTGGGCTGTTTGCAGCAACGATTGGCTAATATGCACGGAAGCTTGGGAAAGACAGCTTTTTACCATGACTGTCTAAACCAGCAGTTAGGTGTGTAAAATGACAACAAAAGCGTAATTGAATTCTTTGCCGCCTCCAAAAGATGCTCAAGCACCAGAGCAGCTTGTCACTCAGCGTTCTCGCACACCTCTTCAGAGAGACATGGAGGCATATTGCAAATAGAGACACAAAACATCAGAGAAGAGCTACAGTTCCAATTAGGATGAAATCAGCCACTCTAGGCAATAAAACAACGGGAGGCATCACAACATCGATACCTGAGAAATACTGCCACTTGTTATCTAACCATATCGCTCACTCAAAACATTACCCAGGAGATTCAGAGCCAGCCTAAACACTTCAGAAACCATCCAGAGCCGTATGGCACTGCATTCTTTCATACCTCAGGAGTAACAGTTAGCCAGAGCCTTCTGACAAACTAAAATGATTTATTATCACAAAGCAGAACTAATGCATTCTGCTTTACAACTCTCCTGGTAGTCTAGGAGAGACGTTGCATTTATTACCTACAGTACAAAATGCCCGCTGCAGAGCTCTGTATTATTCATAAGACTGGCTTTTTTGTGCCATCATAATGCTGATAAATTATGAAAAAATGCATATTTTATTTCAATTTGTAACATATTTTGGTACACATATCAATCCATCACATTGCTGCAGGAGGAATAAGCATTATTGCTGACAGTTGTTGACATGTTCACCTCAACAGAGACGAAACAAAAGGGCTGCAGAGATCATCCTCACTCACAGCTATCGTTCCACTTTCATTGCTTAATTTTTCATAGTTCAATATTTGGAGGAGGCTATGGAAAAAGTCAGTGCTACCAGAATCAGAGAGCACTGAGGGATGAATCAGTACAAAGGATTAAAAAAAAAAAAAGCCATCAAAGGTAAAAAACGGTATTCACAATTTTGTCTTCAAAGGTAGATTTCTGCTAACAGAGCGGCTTCCCAAGATGAATTTCATTTCCCAGATAAAGTGAGGTTAATTTCTACAAGAGCTGATACAGGTGCTGCTGAGTAACACATCTACAGACACAGGTGGGGCTGAAAGGAAGCAACGGTTATTTCAGCTTTTCTGTCTGGCCATAGTCCATTTCTTCCTCTCTCAGCTGGAAGCAACATGAGAGTACAGCACAGAGGGCCCCCTTCACCACTGCTCATCAGTCTTGATTAAAACCATGTCACTAAAAACATTACAAAAACTGAAAATACAACACCCTGCCCTCAAACCTGCTCAATTATTCACAAAAGCATCATGTATATTGATAGACAGATATAAGCTGAACTATTTGCCCATTACTGTATTGTTTTACATGAGTCTTGACCTGATGTTAGCACTTCTAGTGCCTTCCACAGAACATAGTTAACAGGAATAGCCCTATAGATACTAGGGTATCATGACAGTTGTGGGTTTTTTCTATGTGGTTAATATTTTTCTGTTGGTTAATACCATCACACATGGAACAGCTGAGCACAATCATCTAAAATATCACCTTAAAAAATATCAGCTCTCACAAACCCCAAAACTCTGCAGTTCATAAACTATGCTACCTTTTAGAAGGCTTAAATCTCACTATTCCCTATACCTTATATTATTCTGGTTTTGTTTTTAACTTGAAAGAACTAGTATCAATACAAAATGCAAGTCAGTTCTCTGCAACTTCATTTTTATTCATTAAAATATGTTACTAATATTTACTGAAAGATCACAGCACAAACCCAACAGAAAGTGCGCTACTTTAATCTGTGGCGCGCACACAGTGTACATAAGGTGCCCTTTTATCTGCACACAGACATTCTGCATGAGAGGCCTACGCCTGACATACGGCCACAGCTTTTAGAGCTATGAGACCATTAACATAATTGGCTCTGGAGCAGATGAAGGGCTGTTTGCCTTAAAATCCTAGCAGCAGACTAACATATCTAACTAATACCCACCTTTACTTTTAGAAAGACCACTGAGTAAATGTTGTCTCTCCCTGTATGAAGAGGAATTTGTACCTCGCACTCAGCGAGCTGCTTGAATCGTTAATGGGGAAATTGATTTTCTTTAACAAGCACTGCTTGCCCAGCGCTGAGCATGGATGCAGCCCTGCCACAACCTGAGCTTGCGGTATGACCTCAGTTTCTCTGAAAAAAAAAACTGAGCAGTGGGATCTCTTCCATCTCACAACCAACCTGTGCGACTTGGCACAGCCGCGCTGGGCTGGCAAGCCCACTGCCACCCACCTGCACAGAGCACCCTTCCTCCACCCAAGGCATCTGGGCACCATCTGCTCCCAAATGCCTCACCTCGCCCTGGCACAAAGGTTTCTAACTTAGAATATTCCCAAGTAAGGTCAATCCTCACAAAAGTTTCATAAAAGCAACATACAGGAGTACTCCACAGCCTTAAAGGTGCCTGGAATACTTGCCACGTTGGAAGTATTATATACCATGTTAATGAGGTAATATATCAAAAGCGTAAATGCACGCAAAGCAGCCTGGGCTGCACTCGACATGCGGTTGGATGGGATAGGCAAGGATATCCTGCCATCTGCTGGGAACCAGTGCCCGGCTGCATTGCTAACCCACTTACCACCACATACACAATTACGTGCTTTTATAATCCAAGGACACCAAATAAAACTACGCAAAACACGCAAATTATTCTGCGCATCACGCCGGTCACTAGTGAAATAACATAGTATTGCATATACTTCAATGGCGTATTTTTTTGCCTGGATCTATTCTGTTGTATGCATCATTTTATATAACACCATAACAATTTCTTCTAATAATATCAACACTGTAAATTTTATCAGTCAGGTTAATTCTTGCATAATTGAATTTGTTTGTTCTTTGAATAATAAAAGAAAAATTTCAATATGCCAGTAATCTAGTAAGATTTGGTGATAAACTGTCACTTCATAGCTTTCAACATGTTCCTTATTATTAAAATCTTATTCCAAGTGTTTTGGTATTTCGGGAGGTGAGGGGATGAGTTCTGTTTCAGTTAAAACCCCAGCTGCTGGATTCAGGAGATTTCACAAGCATCTGAGCCTTTTCATTCTCTTCAAGCAAATTTCAAGCAAAGAAGTTTGAGAAAACTTTACAGAAAAGAAGGGGGGAGGGTGGGGAAGCTTGAAAACAGAGTTAGGAAATACCCTTATGCCTCTGAAGACACTAAATTTGGATCACCTTTACTGTCAGGAGAGAAGCAACTCCATTACAGCTACTCAGCTCCATACAGACAGATTGCAAAACCCTTAGCACCATTGTAATGATCTCCTATAGTTTAGTTTCTAGCTCATGATCCTCCAAAGCCAACACAGACAGCAGAGGGCCACTGCAGCATACTCCAAAAAAACCCAAGAAACAACACACTATCTGTGTTTGCTGACCTGTTAAAAACCGTTGGCTTAGCACCTTCCTCATTACAAAAAATACTTTAAGATAAAAAAACCACCCAAACAATACAAGCATTTTCACACTGCAGCAGCTACAGTACAATTTATTATTAAGAATGCAATATACCACTTAAGGAACAAGGTGATACCAGAGTCCTCAGGTGACTAACTGAGCCTATACAAGTTCACTGTAACTTAATAAAAGCCTCCAAAAGGCACACAAATCTTTCTGCCTATGTCAGTGAAGACATGATGTCAAAATAGTCCTATTATTTCTAACACTTCTTAAAACACTAGAGTCTATTCAGAAAAATGCACCATTAAATATTATGGGCCACGCCTGTAAAGGAAGGAAATAATATGAATACACATAATAAGTTACAAATAACCTGACTACCGGGAACCCCAGCAACTTAACAAATCTACTATACACAGATCTATTCACAGTCATTACTTCATATCCACTCAGAAAGGCTGCCAACTAAAGGAAAAAAAAAAGTTCAGCTGCACTGGGGAGTAACGCAGTAACAGTTTAAAAAGCAAAGCAGACTCAAATATTGGATCCAGTGCAAATAAGTAGCTGAGCAGAGCACAACTGCTTGAGCTGGAATCTGGCCAGGACACAGGGGACGATGCCTGCCTCTGGCCCAGAGAAAGCTGCTGATCTCATCGCCACCAGAGTCCCCCATTCAGTTTTATATTTAACGTGAGAAGTGACACATCTAACCGTAGAGTGCTTCTCTCTCACTTGCTGGCTTAAAGGAAACAGACTGACTAAATGTCACACTTCAACACTACATAAAACACAGCACTTTAAATATACTTCAAAAGGAATATGCTGAAGTTGTGCAAGTCCCAAGCCCTGTATTTGTGTCAGCGTTAATTCAAACCACACTTCAAAGCACCACCAGCAAGTAGGCAACGACAGGTTACCAAAAAAAAACCAAAAAAAAGGGGCATTTACAGAAAAATCCATCACAGGGAAAAAAGAGCAACTTTACAGGTAAAGCTGAAAGCGATGAAGACATGCAGTCTGCAAATATGTTCAGTATAAAAACAGACCAGGAAAAAACTGTTACTTCACCCACTTGGGTGGCACATGCCACTCAAGGCAAACTGCTCACATTCATTCTTGAAACTGAAGAAAGAAAGTCTCACACTTCCACTGAGTGACTGATGTTAAATTATTGAATTTCCTGCCCTTTGAAATGCAAGCAGGGCCCTTTATGACAAGGCAGAAATAATCAAAACAAGAAACACCATGCACAACATATTTCCCCCAGAGACTTTCTAAGACATCAGATGCACATGAGCCTCCAGTGTACAACAAGATTCATCTACAGGCAGTGAGAATCTCTCCCCACAGGTACCTACCACTGTCTCTGCCTGTATCCGGGCCCTGAGGGCTCTAAGGGGTCTCACCAGCCCAGACCCCCATCCCTGGGGACTCCCCCACCCTGCCTATGGTCCAGGACCCCATTTCAGCCCAGCCCAGAGCATCAGTCCCTGCCCATGGCCCATGGGGCAGCCCCCTCTGCCCCTGGTTGTTTCAGAAGACCCCAAATTAATCGACCCTCTCGGCAGCAGGGATTCTGAGCGAGCAAAGCAGAGACCATCATCACAGAAACAACTGAGGGGACCTAATATATACTTACAAATATCTGAAGGGTGGGTGTCAGGAGGATGGGGCCAAACTCTTTTCAGTAGTGCCCAGCAACAGGACAAGGGGCAATGGGCACAAAATGAAGCACAGGAAGTTCTGTCTGAACATGAGGAACAACTTCTTCCCTCTGAGGGTGACGGAGCACTGGAACAGGCTGCCCAGGGAGGTTGTAGAGTCTCCTTCTCTGGAGATATTCAAGACCTGCCTGGACAAGGTCCTCTACAGCCTACTGTAGGTGACCCTGCTTCGGCAGGAGGGTTGGACTAGATGACCCACAGAGGTCCCTTCCAACCTCTACCATTCTGTGATTGTGGGATTCTGTGAACTGCAGAAATTCCCAAATCACCTATGAGACACAGTATCAAGGTTAGGAGCTGCTACAGAGCCTCTGCACTCTGTAAATGTCACCGCTCCTTTTCAGTGTGCTTTCATATTTAGATGCAATTAATGATAGCTACTGATTTTGAATAAGGAAAAAAACAGGAGACAGTATACAATGAATTTCCTATGAAAATATTATTTCAGACATTAAAGAAACACAATTTGTACACAAATCTCATCTGAAATTAAAGCAGAAACTTTTTTTGTATCAAATGAATTTTGAATATTGAAAGTGAAATAAGTATTATCAAGAGGATGGTGCCAGAACTCAGTGATTTCTGTTTTTGACAGGCATATGCTTTCTTCTACGCTTGCTCTCATCCCATGTATTATAACAGTTCTTTTATATGTTTAAAGATGTGCATATAAGCAATAAGGGGATGCATAGATTTTTGTAAGTGATCTGCTTTAAGAGGCACTTAGAGCAGTGACCCCTTAAAGCAATTTCAAATAGTTGCCACGATTTAGCACTTCTTTTGCTAGACAAATACCCTATTATTGGCGAGTTGGTTATTCTTCTGGTACGTCAATCAGGTCAGGCTTAAAATCAATACACGGCATTTGTCAATTGTCTTTCATGTGTCTTCAGCCTGATTATATTCATTAAGAAAGAACAGACTACTAATAGCATTCATTGTAAATCAGGTTATAGTGTCAGGAAGCAAATAATCTTACTGCAAAATAATGAGCTTAAATTCTTAGCCAGAAGAGCCATACAGACAAAGCTCAGTTGTAAAAAACATAATGCATGTAGTCTGCAGTCTAAGCCATAAATATTCCATCAATCCATGTTTAATATCAGTCACGAGAGGAAAAGTAAGCCCAGTAGAAACCCTCTTAGAAAGAAATCAGATTATATCCCATACCCCCTGGTTTTGTCCCACCACTATACACGCTGACATTTGAACAGAACTCATTTCATTATCAGCCTTCCACAGGCCACAGCAAAAATGGAAAAACAGGTGATGAAGTTCCTAAAATAACCTTTCAAACATACTTCTATTTCTTCTTAGCAATACAAACTGCTGAACATCAGTGCTTCACACACACTCCTCTGATGTATTAGGCTGCAAAATTAGGCTCAAGAGTACATTTTGTCAACATTTGTTTCCAATGTAACTGGAAGGAGATGGCATAGCCTACCCTCTGCATCTTCAATTACAACCTGCATCCCAGCTACAACTGTGAGTGTGTCACCCCTGAGTTATATTTATTAATCACAACAGCAAATGCAGGTGAGCACAGATCTGGGTTCCAGGCTGCAGTCTGTAAACTGGATCAGTCACAGCTGATTGGCATCTGGAGTCAAACCAGGAGAATGTGAAAAAAACAGATGCTGGTTGGAAAGGAGAAAAAGGAAGCAAAGGGCCAAAGGGGAAGGGCTCTATTTGGCATAGGATAAATACAAAAATAATGGGCTGAAAAGCCTTTACATTTTTGAAAGAGGAGAAATGAGTTATTCAGAAGCACAGTGAAGTCATCTACAATGTTCCAGATACTTAGTAGTGGCTGTACCCAAGAGCCAATTAAGTAAATGTTACTGCAGGATTGCCAAAGTTCCCATTTTTTGAACTGAATTGTTATTGAATTGTAACCACTGGCTGAAGCAAAGGCTTAAAAGGCTCAGTATAGTTTCTATTTGTTACCATGGAAGCAGGGGAGAATGAAATTCCACATATTTCAGAAAAAAGGTCTTTAATGCTATTCATTAATGGTAATTACTAACTTCCACAGACTTCCATATCAAAACATTCTCCCTGGCTCTGTAAGATATCAAATACACGATCAAACAGGACAACAGAAGTACATTTGAGGAAAAATGCTGCCCACCCATGAATTTATTCAGCTGAGAAAAACTAAAACACAATGTACAGTGCCTAGAAGCTTGGCAATTTTCCTACCACAGCTGAGAAAGGACAGGTTATATATTACTATCTTTTCCACATACTCTGCACTCCACTGGCTTGATCTGTCTAAATACTGTACGCTTTTCTCTGCAGCACTCAGAGGATAGGGTGACCTAGAATTTCATTGGAAATGGCAAAGTAATGTTAGGTAACCTCCATCAGTACTGCTGCCTTGCTCTTAATAATGCAGTTAATAGCTTGTGTCAACACGGACTATAATATACGTTTGGAATCCTTCATTTTAATCTGCATCTTGCCATCCTTTGGATATGAGAATGCAAATGATATAGGAATTAACATATTGCTGTATACAGCTGAATGTTAACATGAATGAATTATGTATAAGACGAGCTAATGACTAAATGACACTGACTTGAGAAACAGTAAAAAGTCAGGTTCAGATAAGCCTTTATATCATTACATCCTACCAAGCAATCAGACTTGAAACACAAGCAGATTTCTCAAAAAAAAATAAATAGAAGCTCCAAACAGCGAAACAACTGGAAACTTTTTAAGCCATTCAAGGGGGTGGGGGGGGGAGAAAAAGACGACAAAAATGTCTGACAGAATCTTGGTATTTAGTTATCTGTTCAGGTATTTAGACATACTTATGTATTTATTTCTCTGCCCTGCTTACTGTTCACCTGATGTACATCATAATCACCAAACAACTGCCTTTTTAAAAAACATGTGCACAAGCCAGATGACGAGGAGTTTCATTCATTCTGTTCCCACACGTACCCCTATATAGGAAAGTAGTGCCAATGCAGACCTACAGAAACAAGAACGAAAAGCCTGAAAAAGCAGATTTCAAAACAAGAAGACAGACATTCAAGTCATTCTCCTTCTTCCCCTTCAGCTGGCAAAGTATACAGATCATTTTCGGACCAAAGGTTTTACAACGTGCATTACCTAGCTCTGAGGCTTCATGGGAGGAGGCGGCGTACACTACACAGCCAGGGTTTCCCAGGGGGCATGAAGAATCTCATATACGCCCATCTAGCAGGACATGTAGCAGAAGACAGAGCGTGTTCAGGAGCACAGACTGGGCTGTCCCCAAGCTACAACTGCTACCAACCTAGAATCTCTGCTGCGGGTCCTTCAAGAAGAAACCCTTTAAGTAGCACCTCCTCCCATAAAGCCATTCTCAAAAGGCAAAAAAGCACTTTTTTATTTTTTTGGTCTTTGAATTACACAGGAAACGCTAATGAAACTTCTTTGACACAGACAGAGACCACATGGACAGTGTTAACATTATTAATGTTAACATGGTGCTTAAATTGTATGATTTTCAGACCCCTCAATCTTGCAGCTGCAATCCGTCTTGCAGAAGGCAGCATGTATAGCAACAAAATCCAGTAGTCACAGCCTCCCTTCACTGCAGTAGGTTGTGAGTATGCAGTAGCTTTGCTTCAAATGGTAAAGAATTGGTTGTAACCATTTCAAAATTTATATTAAGTAGCCACCTTACCCACGTGACCACGAAGGTAAGTTTTCACATCAACAGATTACCCGAGGGGTCTAATCATTAACCAGTTAGTAGCCTCCAAATGTTACACTGAGTCCTTTTAATGACCTTCAACGACCAAAAAGAAGGAAAAAAGCACACCCATGAAACTGGTGCCTCTGTAGTTAGCGAAGCATAGTTTCTTCTGCCTCCTACTGGATCGACAAAGTCTCTGCAGTGGACTGTCATACGTATGGACTAATCTTTTAGCTAGACTGTCGCTATTTGTTGCACACTAGATTTGTTTTATTGTAGATCAGGAACCGAGGAACCTGAAAAACTGTCCCTTTCCCTACACATTTTCCAATTTTGGCGTGAGTGGAGACCTCCAAGGAAAGCGGTGGTGTAAATAGGAAACTCTTTGTAGAAACTACACAATTGTCAAATTTGCATTTTCCCACTCCATAACCCCCAGGAGAGGGGAGGGGGTGGAAAACCAGGCTTGCTAAACTTAGCAGGCATGAGAGCATTGTGCAAGAATTGGGGTTTGGTTTTCTTCTTCTGCTTAGTTGTTTCGAGGAAAAAAAGGTAAGGAAGAAGGGAATAACTGAATGAAAAGTCTGCTGTTTGTATCACACATTTTTCTTACTTTAAATAATAAGCTGGAGGTGTTCTGTGAGAACTCCATTGTTTCCTGTATGATGTAGCTTTGATTTTATATTTTATATTTTTTTTCCTAAAACTTATAAGCAATAATTACCACCACAGCTATCTAAATTAAACATGATAACCATCTATGCCACTACAATCAATCCAGTCAGAGCCTGAGTCAGTCATTGACCTACAGATTTCCCCTCCCCACCCCCAGTTCCTCATCAGCTGGGAAAGTCACTTTTTCAGAAAACCATTCCCAGGGGTGGCCCCAGCAGCACGCCAAGGAGGCCACCCACTCAGAACTACTTCAGACCAGAACATAGGGCACAGGTAATATGATATGCAATGAATATACAGTTCCTTCTTGATATTTCATGACATCACTCTCACAGAGTAATCACTAACTACCGAATTACAACGAAACAGAGCTAACTCTAGTTTCTGGGTTACTTGCTCTACCTGTGCCTCTCTGATTAGTATCTTCCAACCCCTACCATTCTGTGATTCTGTGATAGCACTGGAGCCTCATGCCAGGCAGGCAGCAGTGGGATCAGCCTTGTGCTCCGCCAAGTTCAACGTCACAGCAGCCTTTAAATACTGCTCACAACCCAGTATTACCTGGGCTCATGAAAACGAAAAGGGATCATAACAAAAAAAACAAAAAAAAAAAAATGAACCACCATGACTGACATGTTTTACAAAGTAGATTTTTCACTTTCATTTACTTAAACCTGGCTCAGTTACTTAAACCAGGTCCATCAATCACACTAGAAACCCCCGACAGCTGACCAACAACAGCATTTTCCACTGTAAAAGCTGAGTGGGTTATTAATGCTGTTTATCTTGTTAAGATGAGAGTCTGTGCATCACATAAAAACCAGCTAGTTACACCTTGTAAAAAGTCTCTAGGTAACTAAAAATCTGAGGCAAAATTCTCTGTTGTATGGATCTTTTGTGAACAGTCAACTGAAGATTCAAAATAGGTTTATTTTTTTTTTCCCCTGTACTCCATCTATTTAAAAATAAACAGTTGCACAAAAATCATCCTCTGCAGAGTACCCTCCACTCCGAGAATCAGAGCTCTACTCTCCCGTCTGTGCTCTGAACTCCCGAGGAACTGGTCTCTCTCCCAAACCTCTAGGAAGCAAAGGTGTGATGCCATCAGACACAGCACGTCCGTCTGCAGTCGAGGGCACTTTGCTAGACTTCGCTGTCCACTGGGAAGCTGACAAAATCATCAGAGAAAGCACTCCTGCGCAGCAGTCCTGCAAAGTGTGTGTGGGGAGATTAAAAAAAAAAGCACCTTTTACCTTTAGGTGTGATATTTAGCCATATTTACAACACATTAAAGCTGCATGTTCCTTTCCACAGTGTGTAGACACTCTGGGAAACACATGCAAACATTTTCACAATGGAACCAGCACTGACCAGAGACCACTGATAAAAATAGCACTGATGAGAAAGTGAATAGCTTTAGGACTATTTATATATGCTGGCTCTGTGCAGCTCTGGAAAATAAAAATTATTTTTTTTTTTTATTTTCAAAAAAAAAAGAAAGCCAGAGTTCCTCATCTGTGCACAATTAATAAAAGACTGGATCATTGAAGCCTGGGTTTTGGACGGATGCCCTAGCTCCATTTCAGTACTTCAGAGCAAAATGAAGCAGCTCTGCATTCTCACTCCACAGGGAATAAGCACCGCTTGCTGTGGAAATGAACATATTATACTGCGTTTCATCTTACATTAATATTAATCACTACCACGAGTTTGTTTCATATTTGCAAAGGAAAATTTAATAATAAAAAAAGTTTAAATCTCTAGGCATAGTTAGATTATTTTTGCTGAATTTCCAAATGGAAACCAATGCATTTAAGCATAATGCATAAATTTACTATCTTGATTAATTTACAACATAAAAGATTTTCTTGAAATATTAAATGATACAATCATCATTGATTGGTACACCACTGTGACTGCCATACTTTCTCCATGGCCTGCTCCATCGTTATGGATGCATTGCAAATCATTTTAAAAATTCACATTCACACTTAGCAAATTTATCAACCTAAAAGTTCTCCAGAACTGCCTTTCAAGTCAGGTAATCACATCTGCACTTTTGAACTCTATATAAGAACGTTCCCAGTCCACTGACTTCAATTAAGCAAATAGCTTTCCTATCTGTGAAGAAACAAAAATGTAGGTCCCTAATAAAATATGAAATATAGAGTTTGTTTGCCCATTTCAGCATAAGAGGCACCATACCACATCAAACCAAAAGCTGAGACAAGTCAGCATTCCCTTTTCAGCAGTGGTTGCTACTACATGCTTAGGAAATACAGAAAATAAAATCATAGAAAGTTTTGGGTTGGAAGGGACCCCTAGAGGTCATCTAGTCCAACTCCCCCGCAGGGAGCAGGGACACCACTAACTAGGTCAGGTTGCTCAGAGCCCTGTCCAACCTGGTCTTGAATGTTTCCAGGGATGGGGCCTCCACTACCTCTCTGGGCAACCCGTTCCAGTGTTTCACAACCCTCATTGTAAAGAATTTCTTCCTTATATCTAGCCTAAACCTACACTGTTTTAGTTTAAAACCATTACCCCTCGTCCTGTCACTGCTGTCTCTACTAAAAAGCAAAGTTTTTGCAAGCAAAAAAAAGCAAAGAAGGTGTGCCAGCAGTGTTTTTGCTGGCACACCTTCTCACGCTTCCAGCGGTTATCAGATTGCAGAAAGATCAAGACACACAAAGTTTACAAACCATTTCCCTCCACGGGGCAGGCAGAGACACTACTTCTATAGCAGTATGTTTATTGGATAATATTTTGTTTAAGCGTTGAAACTGGAAACATCATTCTGAGGTTTTATAATTTACTACCTTTCTAAAATCTGAGAGAATAAAGGTACTAAATGTCTGAGTTCTTAAAAACACACATTAAGCACTCTGATTTCAATAGAATTATTGCCTTCAGTTACTTATTTAAGGAGAATTCACACACCTCGCTTTTCCTCAAAAAGGTTACAAAATTCTTGCCTGAGCAATTTGGCCATAATCAGACTGTCAGTAAACTTTAGGAGGAGGAGATGGAACTTGCTTTTCCAAATTCTTTCACTAGTTCTCTAAACTAAGCAGATGTTAAGGAGGTTCTATTGTAACATGAAAATCCATCATATTTACTCAAATGTCATAACAAGAACAAATAAATTATTGTCCTTCTTCTACGACTGAGCTAACCTACATTCTACAATTAAACCAGCTTAATTTTGAAAAGAAAACTAAGTTCAACCTTATCACCTTGTACCTGGTGTCTGTCCACTGCTCTCTTATCTTCTCGTCGATGACTTCTTCCCAAACAGAGCAATATTAGATTGCCCTCTAATGGATTACTTGCACAACTGCACAATCACGTTTTTTCTGTTAAGTGTTTAAGTAGTAAATAAGGTTGCACTAGAAATGGGAAAATTAATGCTGGTTTTGGTCCTGCTCTTGTTTAACTATCTTCTTAAATTTGCATTAAATTTTGCAAAATGTTAATTGTCAACCTATTCGTTTTACTGTTTTCAGTTGCAAAATGAAGTAACGTGTGCTGCACGTTCAGGTTTTAAAAGTCTCAGATTGCAAATTGAATTTTAAATCTAGAGTCAGAAACCTGCTTATAAAATACTAACGTAGAAGCTGATCTAGCAAAGGATTTCTCAAGAAAAATTTCATCAAGAGACTCCAGCTCAACTTTTGCACTCAGCTACCTACCCAGAACCAGATGCTAAACTTCGACTCCACCACTGTCCTTTGTCAGCCAGATGACAGACAGCACGACTGCCTGCCTTTCTGCCCTTTTCTTTTCTTCTCTCCTGAAACAACAGTGCTTGTCTCTTCCAGATGGGAAACAACTACATTTTCAAAAAAAGAAGTGTTTGTAGAAGAGATCTAAACGTATCTCAACGTGACATCCAAAGTAAACAAAGCACATATGGATTTACACTACTTAGCTACTTGAAGATATTCTGTTCTTAAAGCTTATAAAATAATTTAACTGAAGATTTCACTATTTCCATCCTAAATACACAATTTAAAATACTGTAGCATGGCTGAAAGAAAAAAAATCTCCATGCCTTTTAATAAAGAAATGCATATGCATTTCCCTAAGCCCAAGTGCAGCCTTCTTGGGCAGAAGCGAGGAGGAACTGACCACCTCAGTGGCATCCCATCCTACAGAGCAGTAAGAGGCTCATGTTACACAAATATAAACCAAAGACTTCCTTCGCTATTGTATTATCGCTCCATATTATCCACGGATCGGAGGGTGGATGTAGATGGGGCCGCTGTCCTGAACTTGGAGGAGTGGCAGAGAGCCTCACGCAGTGCAGGTAAGTGAAGACAGGCAACCTCTTGCCCCGGAGCTTGGCAGGTCCATGTCTGTGGCGAAGACTGATCTGGTACCTTTAGAGATAGGGCCCACCCCTGCAGAAGTCAGCCCTCAGGGGCCAAACAGCAGTGGTCACAAAAGTGGTATCCACACCGACCTCTCTCAGCACACGTTGCAAGCACTTCTCGGCCCGCATCTATAATATGCTTTGTATCTAAAAAGATATAAACGCAGATGCTCCAGCCCCCCTCAACTCTTTAAAATACATATGCACCTTTAGGTAAAAGGCGAAGGTGGTTTTTGTTGTTTGCTTTCAGATATTTTAATGCTGCTCCAGTGATAACTTAATTATCTTCATTCCCAAATGTTAAAATACCCATTGCATATTTCACCAGCTAAAAAACAAACAAACAATAAACAGTGAATAAATTTCAATTTAATACAATATTTAACACATTGAAAGAGCAAGACCACACAGGTTTAAGCACAACATCTGTCATCCTGTAGTTGCCTAGCTTTATCCTTAAAACCACCAGAATCAACACTTGTAAATTAAAACCACTTGTCTTTAAAGTATGAAGAATAAGATGTGGTGAACATGAAGAAAATGGAGACCTGAATCTCTGAACATTACTGTACAGTCAAAGCTTTTCTTCCTGGAAGTAGCAGGATAAAGTGGGTTCAAGGAAGAAGAAACAATAGGCACTTCTGGATTGCTAAATTCATTAAGTATAAGCAAAATCTGGACAAGCGTCAATATCCAACAGCGGAAGAACAAGAGACCAGCTTAGATCTACATCATGAAGCTAAAACAAGTCGTAGCAAAAAATATGGATTAAAGACGTTTGAGTAATCATGTTTCATTTGCTGCAAGAGTTATTTGATTTTGATGATATCAAAGAAAATTACGCTTTCTGCTTTTGTTCGTACAATGAGGTGCAAGTTAATTAAGTCTGAAGACACATATATGTACAAACAAGCAAAACAAGCCTTTCCCACAATACCCAACCAGTGTACCACGGAACAGAATTTTCTAGCTAAAGCCCTAATCCCTCACTTTGGGATTTGTTCTCTAAAGCTTACAAAGTTTAAACATCTCCAAAAAAGCTATGTAATTTCATGTAACAATTCTTGTCTTGTTGTGGCTGAACTGAGATTTGAGCTAGTATATTTAAAACAAACTAAAATGAAACAAATCCACTGAACTGGCTATGACATTTTCACCCATAAAACTGGGTCTAAAGTGTGCTCCTGAATATAATGACTTCTGGCACTTGCACTCAGAAGCGATTTTTGCACTCAGAAGCGATTTTTACACCCAGACCACCCAGCATCTGACTATCTGATTAGATCAGAAACAAAGATGAAAGTACGGAAGATGATATGTATTTCCATATTTCAGTACTCAAAAATATGCTTAGCCAAAGAAAAGTGCATTTCAGGCAGGTTATTTCTTTTTTTGTCCTTCTCTTAAAGTTGTAACTTCATCTAAAACTAATGGAACAGTTTCTAACCGTTAAGACTAAGGTTTAACTAAGCAAGCCAGCTGACTAACACAAAGTAGGTTATGGTGAAAGACCTTACTAGGCAACAGGTATCTAGGAATATTCAAAGGCTGAAAGAAAATGTTGTCAAGCACAGAATTTGTGTGACAAAAAGATTATGAACTGGAAGTCAGCATTTATAAAGTTATCTTCAAAGTACATCTGAGACTAAGAACAGCAAACTCCTTAAGAAAAAGGGAACTCTAAAACACACAGAAGCCAGACTCTCAATCAGCTTTTAAGCAAAGATTTTTGAAGATTAAGGAAAAATTTTTGAAGATTTTTGAAGATTTCTTAAGGAAAAGGAAAGACTTTTGAAGATGTTTGAAATCCTGCCTCAAACCTCAAAACAGACTGGTCACTATCAACTGGAAGTACAAAAGGAGAGAGATCATTATCAAAAAAAGGTAAATATTTGGTACAAACTCCACAGAGAGTGGGGAAGTGTAAAAAAAAAAAAGGAGGCAGAAGCATAGCAGTGCTAACCAATCCGACAATCCTGTGGCTACAACACAAGTGCAAAACAAAGCAAGAAAGGTTCAATGACCTGCTAGAAAGGCTGTAGAAAGGTCTCTGACAGCAGCCACTATAAAGTAAAAGAGAAGTTTCAAAACAATTTAGAAAAACATATAGCTCTGAATTTTTAAAATTTGTTACACAAGTCCCAGAGTAAGTGCTATCTTTGTCTTAAAGGATTAGTAAAGAAGAAGGATTCTGCAGGGGCTTCTGTGTCAAGAGCAGGTTCAAATGATGCTTCTGTCTCAGCCTTCTTGTTATTCTTGGAAAAAAAAAAAAAAAGAAAAAGAAGTGATTGCATAGGCCTTTTACAGATCAATAGGAAGCAGAAATGTTTACTCTGCAAACAGTAAAGGAAGCTGTCTGACTCCAGGGGAAGTGGTGAAACACGTGACATGAAAAGTACTGGCAAACAAAGTAAATAGATCAAGAGAGTGTTTTTCCTCTGTGCTCTTTTGGTTATTGCACCTTTTGTCTTTATTTCTAAGCAGCAGACTATTCCTCTTCTAACCATACTTTAAGTTTCTTTCAAACTGAAGGGAGAACTTTTCAAACCATTATGGATTACTACAGAATCTGGTTCAGGTTTGGGATGACCCAAGTCCTGTGTGTGGGATGGTTCACTTGACAGCTGGCTTCAGCAGAACCAGAAAATCTCAAAGGGTTGTTGATTCACACCAAAGACGAAAAGTAGTACTTCACCTCCACGTTCCTGTGAAGGCAACCAACACCATCAAATGCCTTGTACCTCTGGAACAGCAGTTGCCACTTTCACTGAAGGCCTACCACATCATCACATGTGTGTTTTATAGACCCTGCATCTACGTACTACTGCTCATACAAATCCAGCTCTGAACATGTTCCGTTAGTTTAAGGCAACTAAATCCACTGAAAGCTCTTGTTGCACACCATGTACTTACCTGAAGTTACAGCATGTTTAGAGGTTGCTGACACTAGTAAAAAAAACTCCTGTAAGTTTAATTTCAGTTTAAAGCAAGGCGAAAAGATTTCCCAAGTACCAACAAGAAGAACAGGGGAGGACTGGATGTTTTATCACAAGCACTCTAATGCATTAAGGATGGAAAACGTAACTCAGCAAAAAAAAAAAGGCCAAACCCTGAAGGTTAATTTGATCGCATGACTAGCAACTCACACTTCTCACCAACCTCTATCAGAAAAAGCAATTACTCTGCAGAATAACTAGGTGCTCAGACAGACTACTAATTGTAACATATGTGGGTGGGAGATACCATCTCATAGATTTTACTCAGGTTGCATTCATTTTCTCCTGTTAGAAATGCATTCCTCCACTTCTTCCACCTCATTTCCAGATCCATATCTAATGGTGCTACTAAGAAAAAAAAAAAACAACCAGCCTGACCTCATGGATTGCTTCAGCATTCCTGTATGTAAGCTTGGTGATGACATAAGAGGGTGCTTCAGAACAAACCTGTACTCTGGTTGGGAGCAAGCCTCTGATTTGGTTTCACCTCAGCCACCATCTTCTGACTGGAGAAGGGAAAGGACTATTTATTTAATCAGATGACAATCAGATGATGACCCTGGAGAGTCTTTACAGGACAGGTGAGTGTTAGACGTCACAAATTATATTCCAGTCATGCAATTCCAAGGAGCTAAAAGAAATCATTTAAGGGGATCCGAACAGGAAGGAGCAACATGATTCTGGCAACGATTCTTGCAAGTCTCAGACAGTCAAAGATGCAAAGCTACATCATCAGGTGATGAAAGATAAATGATAGGAAAAGAAAAGACAGCCAAGAGAAGTTACTCACCTGTAAAGAGCTGCCAGGTAAAAAAAAAAAAAAATCTGTACATATTTGTGATGTGGGGAGAAGTGGTAGAAACTGTTGACAATAACGGAGCTTTGAAGGAAGTCTTTTCTAGGCAAATCTCCACTTTTAAACTGCTGGTTCTGAAGCTGCAAAATTTTAAGAACTTATTACACCTTCTGGACTTTAATATTTAAAGGTATAAACAAAAAGTTTTTGTTGCCTCAAAGCCAGTCTGCAAGAGCACAAACTATTACAACACTGGAACTGTCAACAAGTTCCTGCTAAAATGAGCGCAGACTCTCCTCTCTGACCTACGGGGGTCCCACTCTCTCTCTTTTCATATGAAATTCAAGGCACTCGCTCTTTCACCTGCTTTCTTCAATTTTACAACACATTTACATATACTGTTCCAGCCTTCCATTTACAGCACACAAACTAAGCACCTTGAGTCTTTCTCTACTTTTCCCAAATAACATGTTTTGGTTTTTTTTCAAAAAAATTTTAACAAAATCTTACCTACGTTCTTCACTTTTTATTTATCATGTTCTCCTCCTTTCCATCCTCCTGGCTGCTTTTTCTCTTTCATTCCCATTAGGCCTCTTTTGTACCAAACCCACACCCAGTGTGCTGTGTACATCCACTCAGAATGTGGCTGACCATAACTTTCCAAGCCTGTTCCAATGGCTTCGTGAACTACCTTATTTTTGCACCTATTTTCAAATAAGTTGTCTCTACCTAACCATGGCATCAGTCTCATCTCCCTGTTTGCTGTATTTCCAGACAGGCAACGTGCTTTCTCTTTTCTTTTTGCATGAGAAGAGTTTCTTCAACCCCATTGCAGTTGGGTTTTTCTTTAAATCCCTTTTAAAGCTCTCCAGCCCAACAGTAGAGCGACTTTTTTAAAAAAACAACAGAATTTAGATATCTAGCCTATTTTGATGACCTATTTTATCGTGCTTCAACCTTTTTTCCCCTGTAATTTGGCTTACACCTGAATTGCAAGCTACATCTGAAACCGTCTTTTTGCTCTTCATTTGAACACCGCTCAGCCCAACAGAGTGTTAACTATGACTTCAGCTCCAAAAAACTGCACTAATAGGTAGTAAGAGCTTTTCCATTGTTGTATAGTATGTAAGGCTATTTTTTTTTCCCCACCATTTCAGTCTTAGCTAATGAAAATCAGGGACAACCTTAATAATTAAGAAAAATACTCCTAATTTCTCAAACTATTACAGCTTCTTCTTTTAGAAAGGCACAGACTACTCTGAAGTTCAGCAACATACAAAAGAACATACAAATTCAACATACAAGTTCACTTCCGCCAAGTTATGCTCAATCATGAAAAGCCATGATAAAGCTGCATTCAGACAGTTCTCAGACATTTCAAAACATAACCCAAACATGCACAGATTCCTTATGTGGGAAATCTTGTTTCAGTACATTCATTCACATGAAGTGGGCACACATAACACAACAGTGAAGAAGCTTTCAAAATCCATTTTTTAATAGAAGATTTTTTTTTTTTTTGTAGTAACCTGAAGTTTCCTCAAATTCTTTTATAACTTTTTTTTGTCTTCATCCCAAAGAAACATGAAGGAAGAAAGAGAAAGCAGACACACACATTTGATGGAAAAAGTAGTGGCTACCAATGTAAGTCCCTCCACACTCAGTATACTTCATCGTCCAGGAAAGGTGCTCTGGGGCTCACAGGCTGCAATGTGCCTGAGCAGGTATGTTTTGTTATCAACAATGAAGAAGTGTAAGTGCATTTATTACCCCTGAAAGTGCTAACATTATTCAAGGTCTGTACGCTCTAGTGTTTCCTACAGTAAAAACATCAGCTTTCTATTAATGTTTTCTTCTGGTAAAAGTTAAAGTCAACGTGATAGATTTACAGTTTGTCTTTTTTGAGAAGAGAAGGTGCTTGGTATTCTCATGAGACAAAGATGTGCAGGTTTGATGATTACCTGACCAGGTGTGAGATTTTTTTTTTTTTTTAACGTGGACTGCATGTTACAAAGTGCTGCTGGAGACGTAACTAAGGGGGGGGGAAGTGGGGGGGGGATAAGAAGCTGCTGGCAGCTTTTGACCCTGTGGTTCAAAGAGTTAATCAGGTAGAGATTTGAGGAGAATCCGTAAAATCTCTAGTCAAAACTCTTACACCTTTGCTAAATCAGAAGACAGGAAGAAAAGGCTTTCAATTTCTATCTGATACAATTAACATTTTTTTAAGTTTTTGATTTAGTGATAAAGTTTATAGAAAATAATCTTCACAACAGAGAAAGCACTGCTTTTCTCAACAAAGCATCATATGGGCAACACAAACTTGAATCTTTAGCAACTTTGCGCTATCTCAGGTTAACCTTCAGAGATGGTAGCTACAGCAGCAGATAAACTCCCTCTGTTATTTTGAGGAACACACTCTCAACCTCCTCCAAAAGATCTGACTACTAATATTCTCTCAGCACAGGTAGAAAACTTTCAAGTTGCTGTAGGCCTCTGAGCTTGAAAGCCAATGATAGTAACTCAAGCAAATCTGTTCTGCTTAAGATTGAGGGATTCACTTGATAAACCAAGCTGGTTTTTTCCAAGCTAGCAAGTATCAATGAGCATATGCCGATTAAATTAACCCAGATACTTCTACAGGCGATGGCGCTCCTGGCTATACCAGAATTACAATAATTCTGACAGTATTAATGAACAAAACCAATGCACTGGAAAAAAATGCCTGCTAACACATACCAACAAAAACAACCACACACCAAGTATGTCTCATTGCTAAAGAGGAGTCAGAAGATCAGGTGGACTGTTGCTGGGTTCCAACAGCACTGTACCATTACTCATTGCAGCTTCTTAATATAGGTTATCGCCCCTTTGCAGTAATAACTTCAAATGACTTGGCTGTGAATTCCTATCGTTAGTTTTTCCATGATGAAATCAGTTCGCGTAACAGCAGTAATTAGTCCCACCTTCAGACACTCTTCGAAATAACTCTTTCTATACACACCCATAGAACGCAAACACTGAGACACAGCAGTCACTTTGTCATTTTGGTTTCATCAGCACTTTTAGTACACCTTCAAATTACATACAAAAAGACTTTACTGTCTTGACTATCTAGAGCACTTTCATTCAACAACTTTGTTTTCCTTAGCAGCTTGCCCCGAGGATACAAATTCCCAATGATGCATCAGTTCATCAAGATTATGTGGTACAATGCAGCAAACAGTCATTTATCATCCAAGTCACCAGGCTGCAAAATATTTCTTTCAAATGCAGTATTGGCAAATACAGCACATTATAGCGGCTTACCCTGGTTTGTGTTGCTGCTTCTTTACAAACTCTGTCAGCTTCAATTTCTGCTCATGAATATCAGCCCTTGTTCTGGCAACATATGCTATAAAGAGCAAGTGATAAGACAACTGACAAAATGACTTATAGCCTCGAGACTGAAGAGGCAGCATGTTAGTTCACATGGGCTGTGGCTTAACCCTCCAGTCAATCCAGGAATTTCAGACGTGCTGTTCTGCATATGTGGAATGACACGTTAAAAGTAAATTCAGAAAGGGGGTGGGCGGTGCGAGAAAAAAAGAATGGAAGACCGAATCAGAAGTTCCTGAGCACAAAACCATTAGTCCAAAGAGGAGGATGCACATGAATAAAAACAGTAAATGTGTATGTGGTCTATGCTACTACAAACACAGGGAACAGATTTTTGAATGAGACAAAATATATTTGTGTATGCTTATTTGAGTATTAAATTTTTGAGCTCAGTATCACTTTTTAAAAATGCTCATGTTGTACTTTGCACCATTTCATAACTGTAAGAACCTTCTATAATATTCAAGGGAGAACTGAAAATACGCAGGGATTCTGTCATTTAAATCTAGCCAGACAGCTAAGTCCAGTTCCTGCACCCCAACCATGGGCCATAAGGCTTACTGCCCGAGGGCACCGACTTCTGGCTTCTTAAATCACTTTGCCTGTATCTACAAAACCATAGCCATGAATGCCTCAATAAAAACTAATAAAAGAAAAATACCACAATTAAGGTTATAAAATAAGGTATAATTAATTAAATACATTCTTGCAAGTTCCAGTTCCAGTGAGAGAAACCCTTTCCCTGATTTGTTTTCCTAATTAAGGGAACATAAGGGTAAGCTCATCTGCTGACCTTCACTGGCATTGTGCTTACTGAATATTGGGAAAACACGCAATAGCTGTAAGAAACACTATGTCACTGAAATGACATATCCATGAATACTGATGGAAATCAAACACAGCAGATCTAAGTCAGGGGTCTGGGATTTGATTAACTGCATTTTCCTTTGAACTTCAGAGATAGGAAACTATGGTGACAACCAGGGCCCCTTGATGTGGACAGAACCCCACAAGACACAAAAGACACGTGTGGTGTTACTTCTTTCATACAGTTGGAAAAAAACTGCTACCATAGGCTTTAATTACTTCTAAGAAGTAAGAGCAAGTCCCTTCTGAAAATGTGTAAAGAAAGAAATAAAAAAAAAGCAGCAAACCAAAACACCAACCCAACCACACATTACGGCCAAGAAAGGATCTTGAATCCACACTGCTTAACAATTCTGGACTAACAATACTGTTTAAATTGCTCATATTGCATTTGGACCACAACATTCTTCCTTCAGTAAATGCGTGAAATAAGTTAATAAAAATGAATGACTAATAAAACTAAATTGTAAGCTAACAAAATTTAATTTATTGCTGTCTTCATAGCACACTTTTACAGTGCTCATAAAAGAGAAAACTTATTCTGGTTTCTGAGTTAAAGCCACACAGGATGCATTTCCTCAAGCTGTTTAACAGGCCGTATCTATAACTAACCAACTGCCACTATTCTGAAAACGCAGAGTGTAGGTAAGAGCACTGATAACAAGCCAAGCTCTGGCAGCTGTCACCACGGTGTGCAGATCCCGACCTTGTGGGGCCCTATACCTAGGAAAACAAATTAAATCCAGGAACAAAGACCCAGCAACAAAAAACTAACTGGGGCACACAGCTAGTGATCAGATAGACACACACCAGCCAAGTGAACCTTTGCAGGAGCAAGCAGCATGTGAGGTTGTCTAGCAAAGCAGTTACTGAAATCTGCGAGCACCCATGAAGCTGGTACAGAGAGAGTGTGGCTGACTGCTGAAGGTGCATTTGCTAAATCCATTAAATTCATGCAGGTGGAGTAGCACATACGTTGTTTACTTTGGATTACTGAATCAAAAAGCTTAAGACTTGCTACCTGCTTGACAGAAAATAATTTAGTGAGCATTCCCAGTTTGCAAATTAGTATTCTGAACTTCTGAATATCTTCATAAAAGGAATTTTAACTTAGATCACTTATCTCTTTCCTGTAAGAAAAAGAAAAAAGAAAACAAAATTGATATGAAGATTGTATATCTAGTTCAGCTTAAATGCTACTACATGAGAGAATGTGAAAGGATCGCACTGAAGACTGTCAGACCAGCAAACTCAGCAAATCTGTCAGCTAAAGCAATTCACATTGCTTTATGGACTGCATGTGAGATAAAAAGCTTTTATGGACTTGATGCTCTCACTACTATTAGCTTTTCTTATTAGCAAACTATTGATGAACAAAGGTAAGATCTCCCTGTGGTGCATTCTAAACAGGACAATGACAGAAATTCTACAATCTATTTGGTCTTTTGGAAGAGATCACTTCTACTGGTATCAAGTGATCAAAGGAAGATTTGTCATCTGAGATGAAAATTCAAAATAGTAAAAAAGCCTAGAGGAAAACACCATTTTTACTTCAGCATCACTGAAAACAAATGTTTCAAAACATTCACAGAGAGCGTATGAGTAAAACACATCTTCTGTATTTAAACTGTGACATACAAACACTTCCTGACCATTACCCAATGAACATCAGTATGAAATCCAGGTTAGGGTTACCTCTGACATGATATAAATCACCCTGCAGAGAATTGTTTTATGCTATATTAATCACTTTTTCTAAATTTCCCAAAATTCTTTTACTCTGAATAAAGACACACACCTCCCTTCCAGTAACGTGGTGGTCTCTGCTTTGTTTATGCTCTGCCTTTCTGTCCTTTCCTCCCATCTGTTGGCATCTTTAGCTAATTATTGCTTATCAAGTGTGTTATAGCCCACTTCAGTCATCAAAAAAGTACACATTGCACTCATTAATACAACTTACCTCCATCACCTCTAGGTATTTGACAGTATAGAATAACAAATAAGAATGTCTAAAGTGGTAATGATTCATTTAATACTGCATCTACCCTTCCTTAAGGCTATTTTAACACATTTTTTATAAATTGCTACACAGAGAAATTGTACTTTTCCTGTTCCATGCTGAAGCATTTATGCACACATATGGAACAATATTTTCAGAGTTTGTAAAAGTTGTGTCAAGTCTAGTCAGAGACTATTAGTACCACAGTGCAGCTTTCTACACCACGAGTACAACACAACACATGCAGATGTATCCCATCTCGGTCTCTGCAGAAAGACTTCTGCATCATCAAAACTCTATGACATCATTCGGCCTTTCTCAGCCAGCTTGAAGTTACACCTACGACAACTTTCAAAGAGTTCTAGTAAGAATTCAGCTGTATCATATGCAAACACTAGATGCAATGATCTGCTAAACTTGGAACAATACAAGGTTAACTTTCAGAACGACATCCCTTCAGCTGTCCCGGAGAGGTGCAACTCACTCGCATCTTTCTTCGTTAACTGCCTGCTCCACACAGGTCATTTCCTGCTCCACACTGGCTGCCTAAAACAACAGTCCTGTCTAGCTCACATCTGTAAAATCTTTCAGCAAATGGATGGGTGCCAACCCCTCATGAGCTGAAATATCCAGTGACTGTACAAACCCTCTAACCTTGTGAGCTGCAGCCTGCCTTCTGCTGTGGGTTGCAAAACAAGGACTTTCCCAGTGAGCTTCTGCAAGAACAAGAGTTACTGTTTCTCCCTCTAAAGGATCCATCCTTCTTTTCAATTTCTCTACACTGTTTATGGTACTTTTATCCTTCATTTAACCTGCACATAAAAAGAGGTTAATGCTATTAATTGCAAAATTACTTTAGATTAAAAAAACCCCAGTACATTTTAATTACAGTAAGATTAACTCACTGTGAGTTAAGAATGTTGAAATTACATTTTCAGTGAGAAAAACTCATTTTACACACAGTTTTCTTAAAAAAAGTAAAGGCACAAGAGCCTCGCTGTACTGGAAATAGCCCCTGATCCTTAAAGACTTCTATTAAATAAAGCAATAGCAAGCATCACTTGATTCTTAATCACGTCTTATTGCATATCTATCTTTGTGAATTATCTTGGCAACGAGGGAAAGAACTTGAGAAAACACACAGGTTTGAATACTTCAAAAGATACCCACAGAGAAGCTACAGTGCTGCTAGCAAGCCAAGGGTGAGAGAGGACAAGATGGAGAGGACATGTTCCTGAACCTGCTGGTTTCCCAAGGCTTTCACCAGGGCCCAGGCAAATGCTGTCCTGGGGCTTGTACAAGGCTGTTCTGGAGATACTATGGGAAGCAGCATTATACCACATATAAGACTCAGCACACGTGTGGAGGACTTAGGCACATTGCTCAATATATGATTAAAAATATATCTAGTTGTAGCAGCAAGGTTAATCATTTAAGCTCTAAGATGACTGTAGCAACAGCCTCAAAGCCTCTACAAGGCCATTGATTCACACTCATGGGGGAACACAAAGTTATTAAAATAGAGCTAGAAATACTACAACAGGGAATTAAGCTACAGATTTGGCCAGTAATGAAAGCAACTGCGATGAACAGCAATCAAAGCACAGGACTGAGTAGCAAAAAACCTGAATGCTCAGCTGTTTACTTGCCAGGTGACGTGACCCAGGTTACACAACGCCCAACACGCACCCTTATTTGTTCCAAGTACATGCAGGTTGAGCAGAGCAGCTCCCGCCTGCCTGACCCCTAAAAGTAGGGGCATTTCTGCTGTACAGCACCTCATTTTCTCTCTCTCCCCTCATCCTGACCAGCAAGGCTCACAGAGGCCAAGCAGCAGCCCTTTGCAGGTGTTGAGAAAGAGCCATTTTGGTTGAAGATGTGCAACTCAACAGGGATGCTTCCCAGGCACAGCCTGGAGCTGCGGCCCCTCCACATTCCCAGGTCGAACCAGCAATGCTCCTCAGAAGGCTGCCGAGGAACAATGAAGCTTGTGAGACAGCCTTTAGTCTCGTGAGCAGCCCAACACCTTAATTTCACGTCGCCAAAGAAAGAGAGCCCCTGCGTCCCGTTTGCCTGCCTCCAGAACCTGCCAGAAGAACACTGCCCTGTCACACAGGGAGCTTTTGTTATTCCGTTCGAGTACAATGACATTTGCACCTGGTACTTGTCGAAGTCAGAGGTTTATTGCTATATTGTTCTGGGGAATAATATTTGAGCGGTTCACCAAAATTTGGGAAAAAGCAGGTCACTGTGAGTAAAGAGAACTTTGCATGATCACCTCTATCACTGCAAAAGGCTTTAAAGGAAAAAATAGTCATGACACAAATGCTGGATAAAATTATGAGCGCTTAAGAAATTCATGTTTTTTCCCAAAATTCATTAAGCTGTTTGTGAGCGTGAGAGAAGGACGGTAGGTTGGGAGCAGGGTTAGTACTAAGCGATGGACAATAGCAGGAGTGGGAAGAAAACCTCAGAAGACAGCGGACTAGTTCAAGATAAAATAGCCTGAAAGGTCACAAAAGCCATGAGAAAAATCAGAAATTTCCACGTGGAATTTCCTTCTAAAGCATCCTAGTAGTATTAGACCAAGGACTCGTCTGAAAATCCCTATGGAGAACACGTAGAAAGCAAGAGCAGAAGAGGCTCCAACGCTCCGTGTCTCGGGCCACTGTATGCATTTAATCACCCAAAGTGAAAATGTGCACATACAGACATCACCCAGCAAGAGGCAGGGGTCAGTTCCTGACTGGGCGCTCCTGCCACATGCCCGCCTGGGCCAAGGGCGAATCTCCCATCCCACAGCCACCAGCATCCAAAATGCAGCCGCAGACCAGAGTAGCACATGAGGGAGGAAAAAAGTATTACACGTTCCTGTGGCCATAAGAATTATTTCACACAGAAAAGTTATTTCCGAAACTATTCCAAATCCTGTGCTGTACAGAAATAGTTAATACTAAGTGCAGAATAGAAAGGAGCATCTCCCCAAGGAACGTGCGTACCTCGCAGCCTTCCCTGCTGCTCTCAAACTGCCCAAGCATCTCCACCACAAGGAGCCTGGCCCCAGCCCTTCCCGCTCACCCAGCAGCAGCTCCATCGGGCACGGTCATGACAAGACTGTCCTCCCTGTGGCATGGCCTTGGCCTCAGCCTGATGGGGAAGGGGCTGTTGACATGACTGGCTCTCACGCACACTACTGATACAGGGCCTATCCATACTCACCTGTACAAAGGGTTTCATTAATTCCCTTTGAGGCTGCACATGCAGACAAATGCAGCTGAAAACGCTTGGAAAAAAAAAAAAATCAAGCCTTTACCACAGGTGACATACTGTACACCTAGAGAGTCCTTCATTTGCTGTGTTCCCCTCTGACACCAAAAATGCTGTACCTTGCCCAAAGCAATTGGCATTAGTTGGGCATCTTCATGTTAAAAAAGCCCCCACACAATAAGCTAACAAAAAGCAGAAAACCCCAACAAGTGGCTGGAAGACAGGCATGCCCCAGCTCCCACAAACAGAAGAGAGAAGGAAAAACATGATCAGATATTTTTGTGCCAGGACGAAGTAGACATAACCCAGCTGGGATCACTTGCTGGGTTCCGCCAGCATACGCAGTCAAACTGCAGACCTTAAAGAAAGCAAGACAGTGAAACTGTTCCCACAGCTCCAGAAACTCCTCTTCTTTTGTCCACATCTTGGGGTACTCTTTCACCTCTCCCATACAATGGTCCGTAAAAGTTTTGCTGTTTAGTTAGTGGGCATTGAAAAACTGCCAGGAAGATCTTGTAGGAATATAGAAAGGACAAGGTTCTTTTCTGATGAACTGGCAGAAACAGTGCTTTATGCACCTAGTCATGGAATCCTCATCATGTCGAGGTGCCGCTGCTTATCACAGCAGAAACTGAATCACAAAATCAACGCAAAAGCATTATACGGACTACAGATGTTCTACAGATTTTCAAATGTTAACTTCCAGTGTAACTGTCCTCTTTAAAAAGTCAAAATATACCTATGCTACTAGCATTAGGCTAATAAGGAGGATTGATGACAGCTCGCTCAAACAGGGAGGAGTGGGAAAGAAGCCAGCACCTTTAGAAGTGGTCATCAAGACAAAAGAGTCCAGAGGGAGTGTAAAGCAGCAGGGTTTAGCAATATCCTAAGTTGCAGTGAGTTAGCAACTGGCAGGGCATAATAATAACCAAGAGATTAACAGATTTTTCCAGGATGAGGTCAGAAAACTACACAGAACAACATTACAATGCTGGCATTTTAGAAGAGAGAGCAAAGTAACAGGTAGTAAATGAGGCCACTGCAGTGGGGGGTGGGTGCAGGGCAGGGTCAAAGTGTTGGTGGACACTCTGCTGAAGCTCCTACTGCAGCAGACTGTTCCAGCACCTACGATTTTCTCTTGATTTTCAGAAGTAATGGCAAATCATGGATGCCAGCTTTTGTCCCAAGTTGGAAAGCCCTTTCTGTTGGCTGTAGAGGGACAACACGCTGCTGTCTTTACCTGTAAATTTTTACAGCACATAAAAACTAAAAGCAAGGGTGAAAAATGAGCAGGCTGCATAACACATGTAGCAAATGTTACTACCAGGAGTAAGGAAGGAAAACTTAAACTAGGAATTTTTGCAACAGTAACAGAGCAAACAGAAGAAAGTGTACTCCTTGACCTTAAGACAGGCTTAGTACCAGAAACACACAAGTGCCAAGTCACTGCTGATTACACGGATTCCAATACACTCTCTAGTACTTTAATTACAAATTATTTTTGTATTCAAACCTTTACTCCTTAGCACTGTGGTACCTAAAAGCTGAGCTGTAAACTCTTTTGACCACAGTGCAGAATCTCTTCACTTTTGACTGCTATGCTTCATGCTCAAGATTTTGACCTTCACGTCCTTTTTTGATCAGTAATACAGCAAGAAATTTTGTTTGAACCTCAAAAAAAATATCTATGAAAAGTAAGAATGAAAAGACAAGATTGTATTTTATTTTCAATAATGGCAAAAATATTTTTCAACTCATTACTTCAGGAGTTGAAAATAAATTGCTACATTAATGGCTGCATAACACTAACAAGACAGGAGCATGGATAAAAATCCATGTGACAACTCATGTTGCATTATTGGTCATGGTGGAGCAGAGATACAGATGTCTAAGTTCCTTCCTTTCTTGATGCAGAAATCTTTTGGTTACCCCATCTTCACAGAGGAATATCCAGGCAGTATAGGAACGACAGTACAGGAGGTTGTAGAGAACAGGATTGCTAAATCTCTATAATGCTAAATACTGGTACATGAATTTTGTTATGTTTGCAATGTTACAGAAAATTTCATCTTTCCAGACAGGTTTTGCTAATAATCATGCTGCTATATTATCAATGTCTCAGTTTTTTCACAGCTTGTACAATATTTAGGCTAAATCTGCATGCTCAGAGTGCTGCAATAAGGTGGAGAGGCAGGATGCGCATTAGCAGGAATTAATTGCTAGGATGCTTCTAACATTTTCATGACTAATAAAGATAGGCATACTTGCTGTTGCAAGTAAAGAACACAGGGTGTTATTAGAAATTGGCACAAGGAGTGCCTAAAACATCCTCTGGCAACTCCTTAAAGAACTGGATTACTCCTAAGGAAAAAAAGGGGTCAGCGATCAACTCCAAAAGATATAAACTCAGCCTTTTCTATGGGTGTATCAAGAAACCGATTACCCATAAAAGCCCAGCTGAAGAGGAATTAGCCACTGAGTTATGAGAAAGTTGCAAAAGTAGCAAAACACTTTGAAAACATTCAAATATGAAGCAAATTTACAAAAAGAGCCAAGACGTGGCAGGACATCTCACCCCCCCCTTATGGCAAAGGGCACATAAATACAGTCAGCAATAAGACAACAGGAAAAGGCAGCTCACTTTCAGACAAGATCCCAGGATCCCTCAAATTATTGCCACAGGCACGAATTTTCGAGTAGAAAGAGGGGATAGTGCCTATGGAGATTTTAGTGCCTTATTAGCACATCACTTCTATGTCAAATAACCCATACCCATGCCCCCTCCCTTCCCTTGAAATGAGAAATGTGTTCTCCTCAGGTCTCACTCCCAAACCCAATTTATTAATGGTGTATTTATGTGCTGTTGTGCATGCCACAACAGTGTCCAAGGGATTTGTCTGTTGGTTGCAATTACAGTTTGCATGCACTACCCACATTAATGAAAGCTCATGAAGGTGTCCTCTGCGGCACGCTGTGCCTAGGGAAGGTGCTCTCCCTTTCTGGGCATCCACTATTCAGCATGACTACAACTGTGTTACATGCACGAGGTTTCCAATTCAGCCACCCCTCAAAAAACGAAGGTTCTAGGAAGTAAAATCTTTGTGTCAGCAGAGAAAGTTGTTCTTCCATGTCTCTGAGAAATGAGACTGACAGATCTCTATGATACACGTATGACAAAAAAGGCCTTCATTTCACTTTCAGCAAGAGTTCCTCAGACATAGCTGCATACCAACTGACTTCAAGATCCCTGAATGCAGTATCCAGGACCCCCTGACAGAGTAATCTTTATTACAAGGGCAGAGCTTCAGAAGACGTAGCAGTGTCTCACAAATATACAATCTCCTGACTTTTTCGTGCTGCTAAAGCTATTGAAGCTTTACGAGTCCAGGATGCATTTTTCTCCCCTCACAGCTACAACATGTCAAATAAATACATATCAGTAGGGACTGCAACGCTACACTGTCTGAAAGTTTGGCAAAGCATCCTCAGACACTACAAGACACAGAGCCTCTCTCCTCTTTGAGGGCAGATCCACTGCAGTAATCCACATCAGGCTCTCAAATGAGATCTCTTCCAACACTGGAAAGAATAATTCAAACGCAGTCTTACAGGATCAGAATAACATTGATGCTTTTACCTGCATCTCAGAGCAGCTTCATTTCAGCTCCTCTATTTAACAACAGAAGTCTGGCAAGATTATCCTAAAAGAGGACTGTAGAAGGTGCAAGGGGGGCAAAGTGAGAGATTGCCATTACAAAAGGCAATTAAACCTGTCACGTAACAGTTGAAAACAAGCCTGTACTGCTCACAGCAAGCTAAAGGGCTCTAACAGCAAGCGAAAGGGCTCTGAAATCACTCATCATTTACACTGGACTTCTTCACGCCCTTCCTCTGGTACAGTCAAGGCAACTGCAAGCTATCGCTGCAGACTGGTGGGTCTCCCCAGCTGAGATGCAAAAACTGTCTCCTGGGTTGAAACATGAAGTAGAATTAGTTAATTTGGGCCATCTTTGGTCTTACTTTACAATATTTCTGCTGAGTAGAGGCTGTATCCAGCTCAGGCGGTGGGAAATGTTTAGAGTTCAAATACCACCCGTACCCTTAAACCTAAACATGTCTTTGCATGCTTGCCTTCTGTCAGTGTATCCCTATGTGAGTTATTAGTTCTTTAAATTCAAAAGGTGTGGTCTCACATGATCCTTGAAAGCCAGATATCATACTGCTTTTTCATAAAAATCTCAATTTTTTGTAGTGGTTAACTGTGATAAAATCCATTTAACAGAGATAAAGAAATGATCTTGAAAGGGGTGATAGCTGAAACACATACCAGACAGTAGCAAATCACTTCAAGGCTACATTTCCTTCACAAGCACTTCTAGTTTTGTAAGGAGTTCAGCACAGCTATGTGTTATTTGATTGGTCTTGATATAATTTTTGCGTACCTAACATTTTGATGCTTTGAGAGATGCATGAAATGGGAATTATATCATAAATGAGGTTAAACAGATGCTGCTACTTAATTGAAACTGAAATAAAATGGATGTTGGGAATAAATTCTGCAGTTACATTGAACACCAAAAAGCAAGAAGTGGCTTACGACATGGTGAGCATAGAGGAACACTCATTAAAAAAATGAGTTCAGTAGTGCTACGGCTGTCATGCATAAACACATGTTGTTAGCTTAAGCATTACTTGGCTGAATTTTTATTTTTAGCCTTTTGCCAAATGTTGCTGTGAGTATAAAACCAACAACTTGGCACAGAATTTAAAAGATACACTAGCTATTTCTTAATAAATCTTCCAGTTCAAACGGTAATGAATTCAATAGCCAGGTCCTCACTTCACTGCTTTTCTGGCAGTCAAACCTTCTTACTTATTTAATTTAATTTTTATAAACCTATGATGATTCATGGAAGATTACATGGCAATAAATCTTCCTATGAAATAACTATATTCATGCAGACATGCACAAAACCAAGTTCCCCTTCAGTTTCCTCACTCAAAACATAAATATAATACATGGCAACTGGTCCTTTATTCTGAATATTGTTTTCAACTACATTTTTCTTCTGCCAAAAAAACCGCAAATTATTTCTTCAAGCAAAAGTAGTGAATAGTTAATTGCTTTTTGCTTTGTTTTTAACTTCCAGAATTGACCTGAGGCACTCTTTTTCTTTGACAGAAAGAGGAAGATAGATAATGGGCATTTCTTTAGGGTGTCTCACATCTATCACTGTTCTCAGGACAGGAGTGGAGATCTTCCATACTGCTCTGCTGATAAATTCAAGAAGTTCACAATGTGAAGTGGCCTTGAGTTCAATATGTTTGTTTAGTACAGGAGAAATCAAGTTCTACAAGAAAAATAAACACATTCTTTCAGGCTAACTTTAAAGGCTCAAGACTGACAGTTGAAAAGAGAAATAAAACCCTCAAGCCCTACCTACCTCAAGGGGAATTATTTTTTCAGCTCATCATGAGCAAAGCTATCTATACGAAAGCCATGTAGCTTAGCCACACCTTCTAGCTGATTTTTCCCCCTTCTTTTATTAACTAGGTCTTGAATCAGTAATCAATTTTAATTAAATGTGGAAGCTGTGATTTTAGGCAATGTTCATGTGCTAATGGAAATACTGTTAGCAGCAGCCAAACCAACGAAAAAGGGCAGCTGAAATACAGCTGCAGGACGGAGAGCCTGCCTGTCGGCTAAGCCCCTCTTAGCACCCCTAGTCCTCAAATCAGGAGGGCAGAGTCTTGGGAGGGGACCCATTTTCTCAAATGCATGCTTATACTGGGAGGGACAGAGGACATGGACAGCATACAGCCACTGCATATTTTTAACATGCCAGGATAAGGAGGGAAAAAAACCTTTTCCTTAGCAAGCATTTCCAGGCAGCCTAACCTCTCACCTGCTGCCAGAACCTTCTTCCTCCTTCATCAGATCTCTTCAGGCAATTCGCCTACTCCTTCTCTAGAAACACAGCCATCTATTCACACAGCTCTTCTACGCAAAGGCAGGTGAGCCAGCTAACTTGCCGTAAGGGAAAAGGTGCAGCCAACTCTAAAGCATGGCTCCAGGAGGCTGTCCGACACCTACTGACGGTGTACACCATACCTTCAACGCTACAGCTGTGGCCAGCTCCCCTGTGCCCTCTATAGCAACATTAAGCCAATTCCCCCAATAAAAAACTGAAGATGAGGCCTGGAAGCAGACAAAAAAAATGAGAAACTCGAAAGCCAGGTTAAGATTCAATCCATCAAATACCAGCTTTGGTAATCTGATGACGTAATGTTAACCACCCTCTTATGCTTCTCCAGATCTATTTTCTGCCATCTCAAGATGTGGTACAAACTTGCAAGCAAATATTAGAAGGGACAAACACAGATCAACACCTCCTCCAAAGAAGAGCTCCAATTCAGTAGTGCTCTAATATCAATTTTTTCCAAAGGAAAACGAAATCCAGCACATTCAATCCAACTGTGCAAGCCAACGCCATCTGAGAAGAGAGAACAAAGACATAAGCCTTTTACAATGAGGGTGGTGAAACACTGGAACAGGTTGCCCAGAGAGGTAGTGAAGGCCCCATCCCTGGAAACACTGAACGCCAGGTTGCATGGGGCTCTGAGCAACCTGGTCTAGTTGAAGATGTCCCTGCTCATTGCAGGGGCTGTTGCGCTAGATGACCTCTCAAAGGTCCCTTTCAACCCAAAGCATTCTATGATTCTGGAACAGTTTTGCAATGGGAGTATTACAGAATAAGTCAGTAGTTTTAAGCTCCATCTCCAGTAGTTAAAAGCATATTGTAACCTGACAGCCTGCGTCCAGTTCATTGCTGTCTTAACTACCTCATATTTCCCATAATAACACTCAGCGTTTCAAAGATGCAGAACTTAATTATGTATTCATCAAGACTCTTTTTTCTAACCAGCTGACTGTACTTAATAACAGAAGACAGAGGAAACGTTCAAAGTATATTGGAAACTTCAGCTCACAACCAAGGCCAATGTGTAAAATACCTGTGAAGACAAATTCAGATCATCTAGTTCATCACCTGAAAGAAGCACATCTGTCCTGTCATCATAGAAAACGACCTGGATAGGTGTCCCTGAAAGATTTGTAGAGCCGTGCATTTATATAACCCCCTAACCTCTTTCAGCCTAGGCTGGAGAGGTCACTTACATAGACCAGTAGCTGGCTTCAAAGCTGATGGTTGAAAAAGACTGACAGCAATGTATCCTTCCTTACACTCTCAGCATGCCCACTCCAATTACTCTCATATTTACTGACTTCTGTGACCACTCACATTTCATTTTTCCTCTCTTTGATGATACAGACATCCTGGCTCCATCTGTCATAGGGTTAAATAACCATCTCCGATTTCAGCAGATTCTATGAACTGCAAAACAGAGCCCTGAACCAATCAAGATTTTCAGGAGGTCTTTTTTTTAAAACAAAACAAAAAAAACCCCACAAAACAACTGGTCCCTTCTGAGCCGAAGGAAAGTAGAGTTTAGCCTGAGTTTCAATGGAGGTAGAAGCAGACTTGTGTTTATCTTCATGAGAGTTCCATCTAGTAAGTGTTCTCTTCTGCTTTTTAAAAACATATAATCCCAAAATTTTATTTCAGGAAAACAAAGCCAAAGAATGCTTTAACTTGTGTAGATTATTATTCATTTTTGCTTAGAATATATCAGCAAGTCGTTTTCTAACTTCAGGAAACCTCATAAATCTGATAATGTCTTTGGCTACGGAGCCATTCTGAAAGCCTACAGAAGACAATGCTCTGCAATAGATGCTTACCATAAGAGTGTGGTGAGCTAGGATATGCACCCGGAAAACCATCCACTTGCCTGTTTCTTCTTAATTATGTTTTGCTGTTTCTACTTGCTATGCACTCTCCCAATGTTACAGCTTCAATATCCCAGTAAAGACAATGACGCTTTTAGTTCTGTCATAAAGACATCCTGCCACCCATCCAGATCTTGATACTCACATTTCACTGAAGTGTATACACATTGTTTTTAACCATAAACTGGGAGAAAAATACATAATAAACACTTATGGGTTTTGGAGTAGAGGAAGATGGCATTTTCAATAAATATGAGGGCATAATTTATAAACTGCTTTCCAGGATTTTTGAATTTAAAGATAAATTATACTCCTGCCCAAGGCACTAAGTAACATCAGCCTCATTGCTAATCAGTGCCATTACTCTTTTGCTGTCACTCCGCATGAGTGAGTCAACAGAAGACTGGCTGTGCGTGCAAAACGCATTGCTCATGCAGATGCTGCTGTTCACAAACTTTCCCAGTGCATCCTCCACAATGGCTACTGCTGCAGGATGGCAGCACCTTTGGCTTTTCTCCTTCTCCTATAATTTTTGCCAATTTTTGTCTCAGTGAAACAACAGCCTTAATGAGAGTGACAAAGTCAGCAAATATGGAAAGAATACCATAAGGCTTCTTTCAAACTTTGCTTCCAAACTCAACAAGTATTGCATGTAATAAAAATCTTTGCCACTGCTTATCATTCTCCAGTTACCACTAGGCAAAATTCCCTTACATATTGGTCAAGCAGCCTACTTTAATACCAGTATCTGCAGGCAAGTTTTTAGAAGTTAAAAGAGCAATTACATTTTAAAACATTTCATACATGCCCGTTGGGCTTAGCAGAACATTAAGTATAAATTGTGCGTAGCCTTCCCAACTGAAGGATGCCACTGTGCCTAGTTTATCTGAAATAGGCTTTGGACACTGCTAAAATATAACACAACAGACACTACACAAAACAGGAGCCTCATCCAGAAAAAAAAACAAAAACAAAAAAACTCAGAGGAGGATGATACCTTCATCAGTAACTCTTAAAAAGCAGTCTTTATCAAACATGCCAGATAAGGAAAGAACACAGAAACATTTTTAAATACTTTCAGTAACACCCCAATAGAGAAAACGGTATATTTTTTTTCCCTTAACTTAAAACAAAAAAACATCACCCGCCTAGACATCCTGCAAGGTTAACTAGGAAAATTAAATTCTTTGGCACTGGAAACAGTGGCCTACAGAAGAACCATTTGTTTCAAGGTTATTGTAGGGTTACAAAATGAAAACAGACATTTGGGTTTGAAAATGCTCACACAGTCAAGGCAGATCCAGAGCAGAAAGCCCAGCTGTTACAGTAGGATGTCAGGCTCTTGTGCAGCTACACCCTGGGCAGCAGTGGGATTTTGACTGCTAAGGAGTGTGATTTGACCCAAACCCCACCAAATGCTCCTATAAGAACTGCGATGACTGAATCCAAAGGTCCATCAAGTTCAAGGTCCTTTCTGCAGCTGATGAGTATCCAGAGCCAAGGGAAGAAGGTCAGAACAGAGCAAATGTGTACCTTCCCGAGTATGCTCTCCCGGCTTCTACTTGGAAGAGGCTCACAGTGGAGTTCACAGTCTTCGAGAGTTTTTTACTCCATCAGTCTCTTGATTTGTTTTTCATTTATATCAAGTGAAATTAAATGTATTAAGTCATTTATAACGACAGTTTTGAAAAATGATGGAATGAAATTTTGGCTATATTCTAGCCAAAGTCTTTGGCATTTGTGTGTTAAAGCTTTGCAGTTTGGTGTAGAACTTCAAAGTCTTCATCACACAACAGATTAAATAGCTCAACACAGTAACGTACTGTGGGGTCACTGGGAAGAATTGGGCACTCTAGGGAAAAATGTGGACAAAAAATGGGTTTGGACAGTACTGTGCTGTCCAAACTAGAATTTGGATCCAATTGTGACGAATCATTATGAGTTATTTAGGTTTCATCTATAAAGGGTGACTTCCAAGACTATGTTTCCCCCACCCTAGAAGCACTAGTTTAATAACAAGTTTGAAAAACATTTATCTTTCTAGGCTACCATAAAAACGTTCCCCCAAACCCACTGATCAAAGGCAAAGTAAAGGAATATAGGAAATACTGCCACCATCTCCAACATAAGCAGACTCTGTCAGAGAGATAAATCATTTGACTTTTACACAAAAAATTGTAAAACGCTTTCTGTCTATTTATGACAAAATAGTCTTGGGCCAGGAAGCAGTGCTCACAGCAGCTTCCTTTCTCCAGAAATGCTGTAGGTGAAAAATAGCAAATAGACAGTGAGGGACAAGGAGAGAATCAGAGATTCTGATTTGCAGCTTCAGGCCCAGAAAATTCCAGCTGTAACTTCAAAGGTAACGTTTGATACTGCACATATAGAAAAAGAAAATTTACACTCTCCACAGGCTTTCCTTACTAAAACCCCATCATCCTGCTTCATTTAACTGCAGGATTACTGGGGAACATTTCATAATGCTTACTACAGGGACAGATTGTTTCTCCTCAAAATACAGACGTGCACCACAGACCAAATTTTGCATTTCAAAACATGAATTCAACCACCACTAACATTAACAAGGGTAACCCACACACTCCTTTCAGACTGCTTACATTCACATCTGTCAATTTAAATGTAATGGTCTAGAAATTGTAGAAAATTGTTTTTGTGGGTGTGTTTTTTTTTCTTAAGATAATTAATTTTCAAATAATATTTCTAGTGTGTCTCTAGATCCTTTGTCCATTCCAATATGAGAAAGCAAACTCTGAGATATCAACTCTAGAAGCAATTATTTCACTCTGAAATACATCACTAACTACTCCAGAGGTGCAATGGATGCACAGTGAAAGAGTGTTTTCTTTGACTTGAGGCTGAGAAACACTTTAATAGAAGCAAAGTTTTTAGGCTTCCATGCTGACCACAAGGGCTTATCCTTACAAATAAGTCATGAAACGGAAACTTTCACGTAACAGATAAAGGCAGAACGCACATGTATTTGGGTGAAACCAAATATATTTCAGTAGAAAAAACAAATAACTTCTTTTTCATGTTAATTAGGATCTTTACTCAAACCACATTGCTACGTGCAGGCAGCTACAAGATGTCACTTCACGTAAAAGACTCCAGCACATTCCCTTTGTTGCATTATCAGAAAATTTATTAAGCTATTCAGATAATGTCACTCTGATCTTTTTTTTGTGTTATCTTAGGATTTCGAAATATTTATTAAAAAAGCAGTCAGTCAGTCAAACTTTTGACCCAGCAATCTGGCACAGATCATTAAAGTTAACCCAAAAGCAAAAGCATCAAACTACGAACTTCCTCACTGTATTGCAAGATCATTATTGTGACAAGTAAATGGCAAGATCCTGATGAATGGCTGCCACTGTTCAACAGATTGAAGAGAGCTCGAAAAAGCCTTATCTGTGCTCTCTGGTACAGGAAGATTAAGGAAAGGGTGGATAATAACCTTTCATATTACCCTCAAACACTGGATTCAGTCTGTCTGGCTCCATGCTGTATTATTGCTTCGGTCCGGGCTATTGTCTATTCTCATGACATTTATGAAAAAAGAAAACAAATTTCAGGTGTATGATTTTTGGCTCATTTTACAAGACAAAAGTGCCATTAATGGCCTTCTGAATGGCTCACAACATTATAAATCATTTAAGTTGCAATTATGAAAGTCAACAAACGTTATGAATAGTATCTACACATAATAGGTTGATACCAACTTGTTTTTCAAGTATTTTAATAAAAGTCATTTCTCCCACTATAATGGTTACTATAGAGAGGAAGGTCTTAATCACCACAGGTAGGAGCTTATCAAAATTAATCACAATTGAAATTTTTAAAAATCATATTAAAAATAAAGCACTGTGTTTCTTTTTCTTTCTTTCTGATCTGTAAAGAGGATCTCAAGAGATTTTTCTATGTACTATTATTTTCCAAATTTCTTTACCTTAAATACACCAGCTCTTCTCTGCTCTGCTTTGATCAACGACTTTTAGAAACAACTATGAACATATAATGTATTCAGATGCAATTATTGAAGAGGTGGTTTGGTTGGTTGGTTTGTGAGTTTTTTGAACTTCCAGAAGTCTTTACTATTTTTATTAATATCCACTTAGATCAAAGTCTGCATAAGCTGACCAAGACAACAAGGTACAGGTTATAGAAACATATACTTCAAGTGAAAACTATGGAAAGTCTACAACACTTCCAGTCTTCCAGTACACAGGAGCAAGGATTAGATATTTCTGCTTCAAAATGAAAAGAACGGACATCTATGCTTATCTGTGAATGGAAGCTTTTAATTCATTATAAATCTACTAAAAGTAACAAAAAGACCAATCCTATTTTTTCCCTTCTTCTTAACCTTCATCTTTCTACCTTTAAGGTACTATATCATTACAAGTTCATTTGTAATGATGATTTGGGCCACAATTTTGGAAAAAAAAAAACAAAAAACAACCCTTATGGAAATATTTAACACAGACTGTTCACGTCCTAATACCCTAATCACACTTACCTAGTTTTTAAAGCTATACACGTGTATGCACAAGATTAGAGGTATATCAACAAACAGGATACTAAGCACGGAGTAAAGTCTCAGAGCAGCTACAACCAGTGTCAAAACTCATGTTCTCATTTACAGGCCAGAACTTAACCAATAAATAATGACATGTTTTATGTTGCATGGTTGTCCCAGTGATTTTACATGAGAGATGCATGACTGTAAATATATATACATGTATTTTATAATACACTATAGATACATATGGACACCGTAGGGATCTGTATTGGGACCCGCATTCTTGTTTAATATATTCATCAATGACATAGAGAGATTGAGTGCACCCTCAGCAAGTTTGCCAACAACACAAAGATGAGTGCTGTGGTTGACACACCCAAGGAACAGGATGCCATCCAGAGGGACCTGGACAAGCTTGAGAAGTGGGACCATGTGAACCTCATGAGGTTCAACAAGGCCAAGTGCAAGGTCCTGCATCTGGGTCAGGGCAACCCCCAGTATCAATAAAGGCTGGGGGATAAAGGGATGGAGAGCAGTCCTGCCAAGGACTCAGGGATACTGGTGGATGAAAAGCTGGACACGAGTCAACAGCGTGCACTCACAGCCCAGAAAGCCACCTGTATCCTGGGCTGCATCAAAAGCAACATGGCCAGCAGGTCAAAGCAGGGGATTCTGCCCCTCTGCTCTGCTCTGCTGAGAGCCCACCTGGAGTCCTGCATCCAGCTCTGGAGCCCTCAGCACAAAAAGGACATGGAGCTGTTGGAACGCGTCCAGAGGAGGGCCACAAAAATGATCAGAGGGATGGAACACCTCTCCTCAGAGGAAAGGCTGAGAGAGTTGAGGCTGTTTAGCCTGGAGAAGAGAAGGCTGCGAGGAGACCCTTCTTGTTGTTTTTGACATCCCTTGCCAGCTTCAATTCCAGGTGGGCTTTGGCCTTCCTCATCGCATCCCTGCACGCTCTGACCACATTCCTGTACTCTTCCCAAGTGGCCTGCCCCTCTTTCCACATTCCATGGACCTTTCCCTTCTGCCTGATCTCCGCTAGAAAGTCCTTGTTTAACCATGCAGGTCTCCTGCCTCCTTTGCTCGATTTCTTTCTCAGGGGGATGCACTGCTCCTGAGCATGGAGGAAGTGACGTTTAAAGAGCGACCAGTACTCTTGGAACCCCCTGCCTTCGAGAGCCCTGGCCCACGGGATTCCTCCCAGTAGCTCCTTGAAGAGGCCAAAGTTAGCCCTCCTGAGGTCCAAGGTTTTGATCCTGCTTATCGCCCTGCTTCCTCCACGCAGGATCCTGAACTCAACCATTTCATGGTCACTGCAGCCGAGTCTACCTCCGACCTTCACATCCTCCACCAGTCCCTCCTTGTTTGTTAATACAAGGTCCAGCAGAGCGCCTTTCCTTGTTGGTTCCTCCACCACTTGCATCAGAAAGTTATCATCGATGCTCTGTAGGAACCTCCTGGATTGCGCCTGCCTAGCTGTATGGTCTTCCCAGCCGATGTCAGGGTGGTTGAAGTCCCCCATGAGAACCAGGGCCTGTGACTGTGAGGCTGCTTGTAGCTGCCTGTAGAAGGCCTCATCAATTTCCTCCTCCTGGCCAGGTGGCCTGTAGTACACACCCACCGTAATGTCACCCTTAGGAGCCTGTCCCTTAATTCTAACCCACAAGCTCTCAACTTGTTCCTCATTTGCCCCCACACGAAGCATACAGGCAACGCAACTGTGCCCATTATAGCTAGGATAAGCAAGTCAATCTGGATGCACCCTACAGCACTCTTGCTGTATTGTACAGCACTAGTAGTGAAAACACAGACGGACTCCAGGAAACTTTGGTTTGCTTTTTAAAGATGGAAAAAGAAAGAAAAATCATTCAAGACATCCTCTGTTTGTGGCTGAGCAGTGACGTGGATCCTGGGAATTGCTACAGCATTTGTCCGAGTCCAAAACCACTGTGTGCCTCTACCACAGGCAAGGCTAAGGGCAGCAGGCAGCAGCTGACTGTATAGCCTTGCAAGTGAGCATTCTAGGGCTTCCTCTGAAAAACACCAGCAACTATTTAAGGGTGGGATAAACTGCATAGTCCCAACAACTGACAGCCCTTTCCAGGAGCAACAGATCAACCCACCAGCCAGTGGGACTCTACAAGCTGTAAATGAAGAGTTATTGCAGGCAAACCACATAGGTTAGATGTTGAGGATACTGCACCAGGAAACCCAAAGAAGAGTTCAGACATAGCAGGCTGATGGAGCAGGAGGGGAGGCAGCTGAGGTCAACAGGGAATTGGTCTTGCCTCACTAGCATTAGTTCTCCCACCCTGCTCTCTGCAAAGTTCTTTTTCTTAAAACGCATTCATTAACCCATTTCTTATCAACGGGCAAATCTGATTCACTGAGTGACTAAACAGCATAGCTTTGCCTCCCAGATTTGTGGATGTCCACACCCAGGGAAGTCAAATGTTTCATTATTTTCAAAGGACTCCTAGGACCTGAAACCAACCCTTGTCATTGGCAATCAGTGCTGGCCCAGATTAGCTTTTCAGGTAATACATGTAAACGAAAATGCTCAGCTTGATTAAGCATTAAAACTATTATTAAGTGTTTTTATCTGGATTTTCCATGCTCTTAATATATTTGCAAAATTCTAATCAGCCATGAGCCAACATTAAACAGCTGGATTAGAAATGTCTGCACCAGCCCAAGGAAACTTCCTGACATGATCAACAAACTGTAATTAAACATCATTAAACATCACCAGCAGCTAGCATTATTGAATAAACTAAATTGAAAAAGAGGATGTAGGGAGGCATGTCTGCATTACGGGCATGTCATAATCTTAATGAATTAAGAATCATGCACCATGGCCTGTAGATCTTACTGCTGAAAACTGTATGTTCTTTAAGGACAAAATACATGGGAGTGTAAGCATTGATCTGACACGAAGGTCAGCAATACTTAATCACTGGCACAGCTGTAGAACAGCATAAGCTGTATCACTGCTTCCTGAGCAGTTTCAGCATTTCCATGAGCAGAGCACCACTCGCCTGCTAAATCTACACCTGGGCATGGCATGGCAGGCCAGAGCAAACAGCTGTCATTACTTGGTTCTGCACAGCACAGGAAATCAGAGGACGCTATTCATCAGTTCACTACAATTTAAACAGTATTTCACTGTGCATTAACCAAGTTTCTCCATTTTTACATTCTTCTATTGGTCTCACATCTGCTTTCAGACTAGTTTCAGCATACTGTTCCTCACCCTTCCTCTTATTGTTATCGATACAGAGTAAAACCACGGCTCTGTACACCTTGATTTTCTCTCTCCACACATGCGAGACCCTTGGGAGAAACACAGAGGGACTCTAATGGCAATGCTGCTGATGGCACTGGGTGCTGCCCCGCAGCATGGTGGCAGCTGTTCCTGGAAGCTTTTCACACCACCACAACTGCTACATGGGATATTTCATACCTACAAGCAATTCCTATAGGTCAGCCACCTGCAACACTCAGCACCAAGTGTGAAACCACATGGACCCCAGCAGACTTCCCACTGAGCGGTCTAGTCTACGTGAAAGTCAGATATGAAAGACTAAGGTACATGATCCAGCTTTCATGTGCATATAAATACATGCATTCAAATAATTATACACACTATTTTTCTGAAGGAGAAAATAATTCTGTGTTTTTTCCACATTTGCCATTTTCAAAACAAGTCTCTGAATTCAACAAAGCTTCTACAATAAAACTCCCCATATACTTACAACTCTTAAGTTTCATATTTCTAAAAAAATAAAAATCAACAGCAATGTCTGCAGAAATATTTCCCTTAGAATTTTCTAACAGCAATAAAATTATTCATAGTACAAATATCTTCTCCTGAAAGGGCAAACTCATTCATCAATAAAGCATTTAATCATTCAGAGGGAGGAAACAGAATTAATAAAATGTACTACTAAGGCCTTTTAGCATTTTATCACAAGCAAACTAATGCTTCATGTAACAATTACTCCAAAGTTAAGTGACTTTTTTATTAGAAGTAAGGAGAGGACAGTATTTTTGATTTTTAAAAATCTGTTTTATAAGTCTTCTGCACAGCAAAAAGTTCATATAAAATATCCTTACTTACTGCAGAAGGTCACAGTATGAAGGCACTAAACTGCAGAATTACTCAGAAGCACTCTTACTCTCCATAAAATGCATCACCTCCATATTTAAACTTATTTCCTACCCCTGGACTTTAAGTTACGCACTACTAGCTCCAGTCTGTGTTCTTCCAACTCTCTGCTGTAAGACCCATTATAATCTCCATATTGCAGAGCAGTTTCTCGGTCATTGGGACTACAGGGAAGAAGACAAAATTACACATTTGCCTCACACGGCTCAAGCAGAATCAGTCTCACCCAACGCACTCTCAAGTCTGCCCCAGGAAAAGCACTATTGCAACTGAAACGTAAACGTCTCCAACCAGCCAGGAACAATTTTTCTAAAACCATCTCTACCACTACTGCAAATATTTGTATAAATATAAGCCATAGCTTCTGAGAATACAAAACACTGTTGCTTGAAGCAGCAGTGCATAACACAGCATCACGGAAAAATAAGGCAGAGCATACACCTAAACCAACAGTCCTTATCTTGTTGATGTCCTCTGTTTCTTAATGCATCTGTTCAGGTACAACAAGGTTGCGTGACTATTTTCAACAACTAGCATTCTGTGCATAGAATCCCTAATAAAATACCCAGCTTGTCAACGGGGAGTAGCTGTGCCCCTTCTCTGCTTGTGGGTGTTATTTATTATCCATTGATTCCAGCCCAGTAAGAAAATCACGGGAAGTCTTGCTGTAAGGCAAGGCTCCTACTCAAGGAGCCAGTGCAAACTACTTGGCTGTGGTATGAGTTGGCCTCTACTACTGTGACAGTTTTTCCTGGCTAACAGACAAACCCAGACACAGCAGCGAAGCTGCTCTCCTTGTATTAAAGCACACAACAGTACCTAACTTAAAACAGAGACCTCCCGACAGCTGACAGAGACCCATATGAAAACCTTTACCATGAGGGTCTGACATCCCAGAGGCCTCAAAGAACGGCAGGGTGTTCAGTCCCACATGCAAGAAGGTGGACCTCGGTTCCACATTTCTCAGCTCCCACATGTTGGATAGTTTTTAGGTCACCTCTAGCTCATTGCATTTCAGCATTTCCAAGCTTTATAAACTGGGAGATAGTAACTGTTGCATTCCCAAGGGACATGATGACCTGATGGCTTTGTTAAATGCCCTTGGCTGTGATTCCATCTTCACTGTTTTGCACGGGAATTTACAGGGAGAGCATGAAACCCATTTAAATCATAATTCTTTGGTCCTCTTCATGTATTTTAAATTATGATTCTAATTAGCAAGATCTTACACATTGTCATTCTGAAGATGCAGACGTTTGCAATGTTAATAAATATACCTTAGATTTATTTTACTGGATAAGCTGGACATTTACTATTTCAGAGTTAGTATGAAAAAACCCCACCACCTTTCGGCTCCAACTGTTTGGGCACAGAGGCCTGTCAATTGGGTTTCCTTCAGAGGAATCATCTCTAAATCAGTTTACAGGACACGGACTCCAACAGTTGCTCTCCAACCTGCCTTTATACTAACTGTGCGATTTGAATGTTACCAGGAACTAGCCAAGACCCCTCCACCCGGCACTGCGATGAAGCCTTTTTCACTTCTTGTGCTTCAACCTAACTTAAGCTACCAGGGAGAAAACAATCACGTAAAACATTAATAAGTGTCACATTGTCAATGCAAAAACCCGACAGCAGTCAATACACAGTAAAACAATAAAGTTTACAGAAGATAAGGAGATGACAAGAATTAAACTAATTAATTAACACACAAAAGCTGCAGATAAAAGTGGCAAGTGCCTGACTCTTCTCCAATTCGCACACCACAGTCCCTGCTACCATCTCCTTCCCCTCTCATCACACAGGAGCCCAACCACCTTGCTCTTCTTACTGACAGCAGCTCATGGCTTCAGTCACCTGGCCCTCGACTTTCAGTATCTTCTTGAACAGCATTATCAAACACCACCAAAAAATACATTAAAAATAAGAACAGAGAAGACTGATTGCTTTCAGCTTATTGCAGCCACCGACTCAGAGCTGAAGGCTTCTGCACGAAGAACATGAGAAAAGATGCAAGATGCATGAGTGTAGTGGAGAAATAAAGAGTTCATTTCCAGGAGATAAAGAGATACAATGAAAGCATCACTATTTCTTTAGTTCAACTACCTGCCATTAACATGCAGTAATCTGAGCATTATGTGAAAAGCAGAAGTGATTACAGATGTGCAAGAGGGAAGCAAAGTTTTCAAAATATTTCCAGCAGGATTTTACAGGGAAATACTGAAACCATTTTCTCTATTCTCAAAATCAAGTAAGAAATATTTCCTAAAGTAAGATTTCAGACAGAAGTATGAGTTAAGCAGGAAAAATGTTCTGTCCAGAGTTTTAGCCTATTCGCTCCAGTTTTTGCAAACTTCACCAGTTTATTGGCTTTGCCAACCATTGTCCCAGGATACTCAGGTTCTGACAAGACCTGCAGAGCCAGAGGGAACATAACCAGTTGTCTCTTTACAGCATAACTGTAGGCAGTGAACTGAATTCCTGATACACATTCATTTAAAGGTTGCATTTCAGAGAAACTACTCCTTATGCAGTATACTGTGCTTGAGACTTACAATGCTTTGAGTCACTTCCCTGAAATTGAGGTTGTTGATTTACCTCATGTATGAGATCACTTGCACCTTATGATGATGAATTAAAACAACTAAGCAAGCACATTTTTTCTGGGTTAAAATACAGAGAGACAAGGAAGAAAAAACATGTACATTTCTACAACTTTTTTATACTGCAGTAGCCAAAAGGTCTTCCAAAATCTTATCTCCCCACCAATATCTTCCTTGTCTGACAAACAGGAAAGCCTAAATCTTTTTTCCTCCTGCAAATTGTGAGAATGTGGAAAGGGACAAAAAGCCTAGCGTGCTTCTCTGCAAAGACAGCCAAATGTGACCTTACAGATGGATCATTCTATTGTTGAAGTAAAAACAAGTAATAAAATACTTTCAGGCAAAAACATGTTTCTTTAACCGAAGTCTACAACTTCAGAACATCAAACAATGTGCCTTTAACTCAGGTATTAACAGTCTAACCTACAATTGTGAAAGATGGAAATTCACCAGTGTACAGGAAGGCATCAAAACATATTTGAAAGTGAACCTCAAAAATATGTTTATAGTAATTTCCCAAAAAAGTGGTCATCAGAAGCCACTTCGATCCCCCAAGTTCTTCTGCCCCAGTTTTTCCCACTCCTCTTGCATTCTAAAGTTCACCCTAAAAATCCATCCTCTTCAAAATACCCCAGCTTCTCCCACTTCAAAACCCTACTTCTCCCATCACTCCTCCTCTCTTGCAGGCTCCCCATACTCACTGCAACATTTCAGCACCTCAAGTTCATCCTGCTCTCACCTCCCCTCCTCTCCCAGGCCATGACTCCCCCCAAACCTTCCCGTTAGCTGCTGAGGCCAGCAGTGTGTTTCTCTGCCCAGATCTTACCCCAGATCTCTGCTGGAGCAAGTGGCAGAAAAAGAGCCAGACATGGCCTCCAATAAATAAATACAATTCTAAGGGCAGAAAAAGCTTATATCCTGAAAAATACGATATTCTTGAGCCACATTTGGCATGGTAAAGAGGCAGCTTACTGAAACAGCATGATTTTTATCCAGTTTACAAGTGCTGTCCCAGTGTGTAGAGCAGTCATTATTGGCCTGCCAGGGAGGGCAATATATTTTTGACACTCAACCCTTTGGAAATATGATTAAATTTGGAAAAAAATTCACTCTTCTAAACTGAATTTCTTGGATAAACACCACTAAAAGCAGTAGGACACAAATATTTCCTTATGCTTTGTTTTCTAATGACATAGGTTTTATTCTCAACTGTTGTAAAATATATTTCCCAGTTGTGAGTCAAGTCATATGGCTGCAGTAATGTCTATCTGAATCACCACATGAGTTTATTCTTTGCATTTGCTAAAGCTTTCAATTAGTATTGAATATTGGTGTTTAACTGAATAATGTTATTTGAGAGAAAAAAACCACCGACAGCTCTTTTTAGGAAAAAAAAAAACAAAAAACAAACACAAACCAAAAAACAAACAAAACAACTTTGACCTATTATGCAAATTGACACTGAAACATTTTTTTCATGAACTCCAAAAATAAGTGCAAAGATTTATGCCAGGCTGAACTTCATCAGCTCAAGGTAATTTTGGAAAGCTTTATATACACACACATTTGTTTTATATTCAGAGATCACTATGGATATATCAAATGAAACCTTTAAAAAAAATGTTTGATTTACCTCAGGATATACACTTGCAGATGACTTCACTGTAGTTTGCTCATCTATACAAGTCCTAAACACCAAAATTTACACAGACACTCCAGTGAAACTTTTCAAAGACCATTACTGATCTGTAACCTTAGAAAAATACATGTACTCTTTTTAAATGGGCTTGGCACAGCCCTGAAATAAACTGGCTTTTTTGTGTGCAGCTCCCAGTCAAGTAGTCAGATCTTCAGGGATTCCCTTCTTTCTCTCAACAAGGCATATTAAGAACAACTTCAGTTTAGATTGCTCAAGCATACACTTAAGGTTTGGCTATACTATTACTGAGCCTAATCAACAACAGCAACTTCTTCAGAGGAACCATTTACGAACACAGAACACATTACTCAGATCCACAAACCACCTGTGTGTCCTGACAAGCACAGTATTCACAATTAGTATAAAATTTGTCTGCCCAGTTGATGACTTCTGAAGGCCAGCAGTCTGGTTGTTTCCTTACGGACACAAAACCACACTGTGACTTACCTAGTCAGAGATGGCACCGTACCATTAGATGCTGGTGCTGTAATCTGCCGTACATCATGGATGCTACCCTTTCTTCCCTTGGCAGACAAATGGGAGAAGAGGGGACAATGGGGAACCAGGACAGAGACAAGACACCAACAGAAGATCATCTGGGAGCTCGCAGAACAGCCACAGCGATACGGCTATATTAAGTCTGCCATACCGAGTCCTAATTGCCACAGCACACCCCAGCACTAACAAAAGCAGCAGACAACCTCAGAACCTAGGTACAGAACTAATGCTGCTATCACATCTCATCAAATTTAATTCTGCCAGCTTTTACTGTTAGCATGACTCTTCTAGATGCTGGCTGAGTCAGCTGTGAAAAATTAAAATAGTAAAAAAACCACCCCGGTGTTCACCGATCAGTCCTAACGTGGACAATAATGACTGCCCTTTCAGAACCAGTCCCTTGGTTATCCACAAAAAAAAAAGAATCGATCATCACACTACTATCTCAGTTTTAAGCAACAAAATTTCGATTTACCAGAACTCCAAAAATCTGTTTAAAGAACTCACAACTCCTTGAAGCACTGCTGCAGGAAGAAATGAGTATGTGCATGCAAGTCTGTCTTTCCTTTCCCCCCCCACCATTCCATAACAGTATTGCTCTGAACTGCATGACACAGAAGGGAGGAAAAAGCAGTCATCATTCACTTTCTTCACCCTGATGAACGATCTTTCTTACTGCAAACATATTTCACAGTGCCTTGTCTGGAGACTGAAAACTGTATTCCAGTATTCATGGACACAATTTGCATTTGAAAAAAAAATCCCTCTGAAGTGATTACAGTTTCAGACCATAAAAGAGACTTTAGTTTGCTACTCACAGCAGCTTTTACAACTTAATCACTTCCAAATCCTTACTCGTAATGTAGTACTTTGAGAAACTAAGGTAGTTGCCTTCTGAACACAGGAAGACACAGCTCACAAATTATAAAAAGAAATTTTAAATCTCCTCCCAAAAGTACAGCTTAATGGTTATATAATAGCTGAAGCTGGAAAACTGTTGCCAGGGAATGTTAAATGATATCCAGAACACAGAGTTCAGAAACCATGTTAAAAAAAAAAAATAGACTGGAAAAATCTGTTTAATAGATAAAACTTTGGATGTTCCTTTTATACTATCCCTTTGCGCCTTACCTCCTAGCCCATTAATATCTTCACTGTATCAAATAAAATGTTACAAACCTTTCCACTAAAGAGTATTTTAAGAAATCCGGGATTTAAAGGGATTTTTGAAAACCATCAGACTGAACATTAAAGGTTTCTCACTTTCTTTTAGTCTGACTCATTTATTCAGATTGTTAATTCGTGAGGCAAGCACTATACTTCACACTGGTGTTTGTGCATCTGCTGGAAGAGTATTCTCTGTTTTCTCTGTAGCCTCTCAATGCCAGTTCACTACTACTAGCAAGAACAGCTGCCTCACTACAGTCCTACATAGCATGCATACAGAAACATTCTATTTTCACTTCTTAAGTTAATATTCTCATATACACACAATACATAAATTTACAGTATACTTGGACAGGAGTGAGGTTTTTAGGTTTGGGGTGGGGTTTGTTTTGATTTGGGTTCTTTTCTGAGAGAAGCACTTTTCTACACTCATCCGACCTAGGAAAAAGTACAATAGCTTTCTAAGAGCTAGCCAACTACTTACACAAAACTTTGAAAAAGTCCCCTGTTAACACTTAAACAATACCCCACCTCCCAATTTTCACCAGAGTTCAGATTCAGAACCACACACAAGTGCGCCGTAGACCAATAAACACCGAATAGAGACTGAAAAACAAATCTAAAACAACCCAAAAAAACACCAACCAAACTCAAGGTATTTCTACAGCCAACATATCCTTCGGACTGTAGCTTTTAATGCCTCCCCACAGAAGCATCCTCAGAATCAATGCATCTCACATGTGCATCCTAAAACCTGGTATGCTCATCCACTGTGCAAATATGCTTGTTGAAATGGAGTGGAAACACCCAAGCATGAATCACCCAAATAAACTCAGACATATCAATAACGGTGACTAAGAACAGGAAGAAAACCCTCACATCTCCTAACTTCTCTGTCCTGGTTTCAGTAAACAAAAATTTATATTAATTAACGATATATAAAATAAATCCTTCTATGCCAGACTTAATGAAAGCACCTTTTGCCCAAAAGCCTGCCCATTCTTTTACAACTGTCTTAGTTTAATAAAAGACACTGCCTTCCTTCTCTTGTGTACCTTAGATCTCCATATAAGACACTAAACCCAAAAGCAACAAGAGCGCAGATTAATATTTCTTACTTTGAGCAACGAGAGAATTCATATTGTTCTCTTGGCAAAAGAACGTCACTAGTCTCTCGGTCTTTGTATGGTCTATTTCTCTGAACAAACTCCATCTCTCTGAAGACTGTTGAAAAATGAAGCATCGCTCCACTGCTTGGATGGCTGGTACTCTGTACCACTTCAAACACACACCTGCATCTTCACTCGCTAAAACCCATCACCAACGTTCCAAGAACAGCAACTCGGATTCCTCCTGAAACTGCCAAAATCAGAGTTCGCTGCCTTCTAAAAAGGCGCAGAGAACAGCCAAAGCTGAGATCTAGGAAGCGGTCTCAGCTGACACAGCTGTTCACATCATTTCTTCCACTACAGCAGAATCAGCTACACCAGCAGTACACTGGCCATCCTCTTAGGGGATACAGATTGCCTTCTAACACTTGGGTTTACTTTATTCCAATCCCAAAGATACAGAGATTAACGAGACTGGATATGACATGAAACCATATGTTAAATGATGTCAAAGCGAGTCTCTAAATAGACAGGGCTTACTGGAGCATTTCAAGTAACATCTTTTCTCATGCTAATTCCTGACAGATTTTGAGTAACAATGTTAAAAATTTAGCAACTGAAATATCTGGAACATTGAGTAAGGCTTGATCTTGTTGTTGCATGCCTATTTTGTTTGTTTAATGAAAAATACAACATTGAGAGAGTTACTAAGTCTATGGAGTCGGAGCAGGCCAACACAAACAGGAGTACCACAGCATGGTAGGTGGATTCCAAGCCCAGTTTCATACCTGAATTTCTCTTTTCGTACTTAGGAAGGCATTTTACACATTATGAACATGGAAACTGATTCCTTATACATTCAAACTCCCATTTAAATTAGTGAAAAACGTAACTCCAGAAGAATGGAATATCAGACTTGTGTGAAATATAATGTAAGAAGACAAATGAAACAAGTTACGTTCTTTCCCCTTAAATTTTATTCATTCTTGGATGACACAGGATTCAGTAAGCTTTGTTCTGGCTTTACAGCCAAGAACTCTGTACAAAGAGGCCTTTTATCACAACAATCTAACCTCAAAAGTACTAAAAAGCAATAAAAAGAAGTTGGTTCATATGAAACTTCCAAAGAATTTAAGATGTATCACTATCACTTTCTTCTTTGATGGGTCAGATGAATCTCATCCTAACTCAGATGTCACTAAATTAAATATTTCTAGCTGAACGAACCACTTTTGCTAAAAACAGGTGCCCAACTCATCTTCAATACTTACAGAACAGGAAAATGTTAAGACGTTTAGCATTAGGACACTCGAGATTCTTCTTGCCTGTGTGCTCTATATTCTCTGATACTATTTTTTAGATTAGCATTTCTATTGTCAGGGCTTTTTACACTGTTGAACACACGACCAGTGCTCCAAAAAGTAAACGTCAGGCAGATGGCTTGGCACAGGCTGGCTAACATCACTTGTTATTGCTCCTACTTAATAACATGGACTCATCATGGTTTGGCCAGTCACTTATTGATAAAGCGTACAATATATGAATGTGGGGAAAACTCAGCTCACTTAAAATCAGAAACAGCAACATCAATGACGGTGCATGCAATCTATAATTCAAATCCATTATTTTGTGGCAGTCCAGCACACATTTCTCTATCCATTCCATTAGCCTCTAAGGTCTCATTTCATCTCCAAGTGGCTGAATCAAAGGAAAAACTTAGCAATTGAGTATGGATTTTAGGCCTCTCTTCCCAGAACAGATCTTTAATAACTCAAGGTAGAACAGCCAGACAACCAGTACTTTGAGATGACAGAGAAGTACGATGCTGGTACTTGTACACTAAGCGGTGATTCTGGTTAAGAAAGCAGGAGGGGATATTTTATTAAAGCATACAAATGAAAATGGACAGGAAACTTCATATGAAAATGTAATTTGTACATAGTAGCTAAAATAACTCAAACTTCCTTCTGCCTGTGTCTCTGTCTCCATTGATTAAGAGACTAGGCATTCAACAATTTTACTTGCCTATGCTTAGAAAACAAGGGATTGAACTAACTTTTGTTTTCCTCTGATAAAAGATTTAAGTTAAAATATACAGGAGTTTCTAACTAACCTTATGGCTTCTATTTCATCAACATTTATCTAACTGAAAAGACTCTCCAACATCGTCAATGTGATTTTTTTCTCCTGTTTCTTTAACTGCGAAAGTAATTGTAAAGCTCTACTGCAAGACAACCTGAAAGCTGCCTCTCTAACAACCTTACTGGAAGGACCACAAACCCGCTGTAAAGCCAGCCACTAGGAAATAGTGGCCCAAGAGGTCCAGGTGGAACTGAGGTCATCTGAGCTCAGCCCAACCAGTTTTCCACAAATTTTTAAATTCAAAAGGAAACTGCTAACTATGGCCAAGCAGATCTGAGAACTGAAAGCAGAGCAGTTAAACTAACCATGCTCACAAGCAACATGCTGGCTTTCAAATTAACTTTAATTGCCAGTATAAACCATTTGCTGTAAGATACGTGCTTCAAAGCGTACATGGAGGTAGCTCCTTAAACTACAGAACTTAAAAATCACAGCAAGTACAGCCCAAAGGAGAAAGAAAACAAATGCAAAGTAATATAAATAGAAAGATGTCACTACTGTACACACACAATTCTTCATTTTGTACTGAGTCTCCCCAAAGTACTTGTTAATGACATTAGCAGAACAGCTGTAATGGACTGCGGGACTCTGACTAACATAAGACACAAGTTTAAGCAATCAGATTAAAACTTTGTTAAGTTGCTCTGCTAAGTTAAGACATTAACAGCATTTTCTGAACAGTTCAGTCTCTGAATTGTGTTCTGGAACGTCGAAGTGTTCTTTAATCTTTAGAATATTGTCCATGGTTTGTGTTAATTAAAAGATAAAACCTCTGGGTTAACTGATGAATACTGATTCTTTAGATTTCCATTACCTCATAGCAGGGAGGAGGGAAAAACACACAAAACCCCACACTCTTAGTACAAGGGTACAGTACTTACATGACTCAGAAAAGAAGGCTGAAAACAGTGGTCTACACTTATTATTGCTAAAATTTCTCTTTAAATCAGAGTTCTTTGCAAAAAAACAGGTGAACCATTTTTGCCTCTTATAGGTTCTTTTTATATTGAAAAAAAGAAATGTTCTCATGCTCTTCCTACTCTTTTTGAAATAAAAAAGAAAAATAGATAAATCATTAAAAGTATTAGACACTTATTTAAAAATAAATTTTAAAGTATTTTGAATATTTGAAAACAATGAAGAATCCCTATGTTTTTAGAAAATATCACACTTGTTCTCATAAGGAAAAGCTGCTGCTCACCACTCAAAGAAAAATATATGCTAGCAAGCGCATTATGACATTAACACCATTCTTTTCATCACTAGAAAGTAAATTTCTGATAAGAACCTTCTCAAAACAGTCAGTTTCCCATTTAATCACACATCTAGAGCATGCTAAAACACAGTTGTGCTGAGCACTTAGAGATTTCTTGGAGAGATCAAGAAAGCAAAATGCAAGGGACACAAAGCACAAGTCCGAAAGTGCTGCTACACATCTGGCATTAGCACAAGGTGCCCAGTTTGGATCAGGGCTCCGAGCACTGCAGGGGAAGTGAAGGATTCAGCTTTCTGCTCCAGACTTATGGATGTTGTACGACTCAAAAATGCAATTAATCCAATCAAGAAGAAGGGCACAACAGCCTGAAAGCTCCTGAAGCATTTATCTTTCAGGCCGCAGCAGATTCAGAGAAGGCTGGGGGGTAGGCAAACGTATGTGCTGCAAAGGCTTGCTGACAGCATGAAGACCATATGGCTCCATACTTGCCATGTGCCAAAGACTAGCCCAGCTCAATCAAACTGTAACAGAGAAGTGTAGGGATCCAGATGTTTTAATTCATGCAAGACAGCAAATCCCTTCCGTTTAAAATAGCATGCCTACTTCCTGTAAGCTGCTGGAAGGACTTCAGATATTAACCCACTTGATCAGCATGCTTAAAGAAACACATGCAAGATTGAAAGACTGTACTTAGAAACAGATGGGCAAGCTCTGAGCCACTGGGTCCCTCAAATGTTGGATGCTCCACATGGTCAGGAAAAGACAGATAAAGGTGAAAAAACCCTCATGTTCTGTATCAACCCACTTTGGACCTTCTCCTGTATTAGATAACTACTTCTAGACACATAGATTCATAACTTATCCAATTTTAAAGAAGCTAAACTATTTGACACGCACGTGGAACACAGTGATTTTCAAATACATTTTTCATACTTAAAAAAACAAGTAGAAAACAGCAGAATGTCAACAGTTATGAATTAATTTTTTCCATAATTTCCCCTTTCTCTCTTCCTCCTAGACTATTTCCCAGTCTTGCTACTCGAGAAGACAAATCACTCAAAGAACATATTATGTAAATCATATCCTGTAAATAACTCACATAAACTTACTATGTAAATAAACATAGCAGCCATGACCTATTTTGTCAACAATATTTCATAAAGAAAATGCCTTCCAAAATTCTTTCAATGAAGAAACAGTGTTGAGTCATTCTGCGCTCCCTTCCTGCAGCAGCAGTGATTCAACCAAGTTGGGTCTACACACAAAGTTGTAAAATTACATTAGATTTGCAATTCCAGACAAGACATACATTTACTAAAATGTCTGTGTATTAGTAACAAATGTATTTTGCTTAGTATATTTGACTTTTTTTAGCATAGTCTTTGATGGTGGTTTGAAGAGACCACATCTGCTCTTGCCAATTTGAAAATGAGTTCTTCCATCACTATATGTTTTTAAATGCTACAGAATTTTGCATTTTGGAGAGCAGAAGCTTGCAAACAACAACCTTTTTTACATTATCACTTCAATTTTCAAAGCATTTGGAAAGCACAACACTGTATATGCTTCTGACTACTCCTATTCACAAGTCCTAAGGAGGAGTGTTCTCCCATTCAACACACTGCTACATTTCACAGCTCCTTAAAAATCAGGTTATTAATTTTTTAAGTGAAGCCATGAATAACATCTTCATTTGGAGCATTTCTGCACTGGCAGACAGTAACGGCTTTTTTCACTCAGCCTCCAATTATACAGAACAGTGATTAGCTACTCCTTACAAATATAATTAGCTGATTAAGAAAACGGGCAGAAGAGATCAAAGCTCTTAGAGCATATACGCTTGGATTGCAACAATCAACTCAGTGACTTAAAAGCATAAAACACTGCATTCACACAACATATGTAAGCTGTCATCTCCTCTAATTGTGAAGTTGTCTCAACCACAATAAAGAACAACCTTCATGAAAGGCCGAAGAAGGTTCTTTTCACTTTCTGAAAATACCAAGAGCTTCTGGTGTGCCAGCAGCATGTGCTGTAGGAGGCATGGTTTCCTCATATGCCTTTCAATTCTAAGCAACAAACCCAGCGTGGTCTCAGACTTCATCAGAGCTTTCCATAGCTGGGCTTGCCATCAATTATTACCACCAGTCCTCACCATATAAGCCTCAAAGGGTTATCTCCCTCTTATCCATCCTGAAGTGCTCTCTGAAGCTTCTGACTTTTTCTATTCACTACATAGTTGACAAGGTTAAGGAAAGTTACCACAGAATACCTTTCCTCTTCTCAAAACCTCTGGAATTCAACAGGTATATGCGTACTTCAGCTCCATACCAATTATTGAGTCCACCATATCTAGAAGACAGACTTGGTCCAAGACCAAGTCAATGATACACAACCACACCTACAGCCCAGCTGTTGTGGAGCTTGTCAATGGAAGAGAAAGCACTTCAGGGCTGACCCAAGAACACGCCAGAGCAAAGACCAAAGAGCAAGCGTCTCATCACAAAACCTTGCCACCTTCAGCAACAAATGTAAAGATACATTTCTGTGACCTTGTCTTCCCCAACTTAAGCAGACACCAACATGTAAATATGTGTGTATGTAATTATTTGAAAAATTCCTAAACAAAACACTCCCCTGCACATGCCCTTCTCTTCCTGGGAAGGAGATAAAAGAAGCAGCATTTGACAGATGTTAGTCAAGCTGTTTAATGCATTCCTGAAAGTGCTCATTAGCACCTCTAAAACCGTACATAAACAAAAATTTCCTTCAAACCTACTACTTCAGCTGCATATGAAACTGCATGGCTCCTATTGCTGGGTGAGACGGAAGTGTGTTAAAATTCCATTGTTTGTAAGGTTTACATTACAGCTTAAAAAAAAAAATGGGAAGGAAGAGAAAGATGACATGCAGCAAAGACAAGCTCAAACAGGGCATCTAGGAAGATGCTGAATTTCAGCCAAGTTTCTGACACGTTATCCCTCAGGGTGAGATTAGACACCTTATGAAGGAGACGGGTGTGCTCAGGCCTTCACATGGTGCCTAGGGATCTATGGTGCATGGTAGCAACACTGTTTATGGTATCTTGCAGGTTCTTCAGTTCGTCAGCTCTTCCACAGGTTAAGCAGAATCCTTCCTAACTAACAGCACCTGCGGACTTGCCAGCTTGGCTACCGCCCCACTCTGCAGACACAGTACAGTTGCCATAGTTCTGTTCCAGTTCTGTTCCATCTTATTTCCCTACCAAAGCTCATGGCAGTGTGTATAGATGATCCTATTCCACAGTTCTATTACCTCTATTCCTACAACCCCTCCATTTCTCCCACACTGTCTATTCATGGGGAAGCACGGGAAAACACTGCCATGGAAACATAAGGTTGGTGCTTTGTACTCTCTAATTGCAAACCTCAGTTTCCCCTGGTTTTCTTCCTTACACACTCTCCTTTCGCTCTTCCCCTCTGAGCCTACGGTGATCCAGTTGCTGTAGAGATCCACCACAGCCAGAACAAAACAGAAATATCTCATTGGAGAGGAGGGGTTATGCACACTCAACTGCAGGCAAGATCCCAAAGCCTCTTCTATCATTCCTAACCTAAGCCACATAGACAGAGATCCAACATGGTAGCAGTAGCATAAAAATCCGTTTTAAGAGATGATCTTCACCACTTCCACTTGGCTTGCTCTCTGGGCTCCAGCACGAAGCTAGGCCACATTTCAGAAATATTCCCACACTGCTCCTTCTGCCGTATCTGCCTTGTGCCCTGTTCTAACCACCCTAGTATTTCCTTTGCTTTGCTCACCGGGAGCCCTTGCAGAGAAGCATCCAAGGACACAGAAAGGTGCAGTTACACTAGCTAGCTGAATCTCCAAAGAGCTATAATTCACGAGCTGAAGAGACTTGCTGAAAAGGATGATACTGCCTTTATTTCTCGAATATACCATTTCTGCAAATAAACCACTTGGAAAGTTCATCTGGTGGCATATTCCAACCACGTCTGACATTTCCACTTTTTTTTTTTTTTTTCCCTCAGAAAAGCACTGTAACCACACACATTTCCACAAAAACAACATAGCATTATACTTACACACATGCCTGGTTCGTCTGTGAGAATAAGCCCAAACAAACACACCTGAGAAACCCTCCTACAGGCTTGTGCCTCTCTAGAGCTGGGTCCGCAGCAAGATCTCAGCAGACAGAAACTTCTTAGTTTATACCTCAGATAAAATATTACCTATTAAAATCCAAGGCACTTTAGAATTTTTCATGATGTTGCTTTACACAAGTATCAAAATAATATTTTGCTTTTTTATGAGCATAAGACTCCATTAAATCAACTAAGGGATCAGACATTGAGTTTCTGATCACAAAATCTTAATTCATTATTCATTATTACCCTATTAACATCAAGTTCTCCGCTTCTTAAATATCATCTTATTTTTTTTCTCCCTTTTCTTTATGGCAGCAAGTATTTTGTGAAGTCCTATTAAGATTTGCAACAAAACATTATATATGGAAGTGTAATTATTTCAGTTGTCCATTCTCTAACGTATTTCACCACAAAAAATACAGAAATTTTAGGTCACATATAAACAAAAGTCTCCCCTTGCCTTTTTAAAACACAGACAATATATTGCTGGAATTCTAAGTGCTTTTTAGAAGGAACATTACCTCTTTTCCTACACACAACATTTGCATTTTAGTTTAGTGAATAGAGAGGAACACAGACACCTCTAAATACCTATAGTGAGTCCAGTAAAATTTAAGCTACTGATATTTGGGAACATAGGCAACAAAGTACAAAATTCAGGCATTCCAGGATGCCCACAATGAAATGCCAACTTCCAGCACAGACAGTACATTAAACACTATGTTCCTCCAACTATGCGAGATCCAGCCTGCACAGCCTTCTCAGAGTGGGCATCAGCAGCAGTAACCACCTTGCAGGTAACAGAGCAGCTAAAGCAAAAACCAGAAGGAGGAAAACCCCACCTACTGGTATTTATTCAGTCAGGTATCCCCATCTTTCATCTCTAGGAAAGCGTCCTAGCTAGAGAATATCCTGGTTAATAGCATTTGCTACCTCCCCTCTCAAAATCAAGACACTATGAAGTCAGAAATGCAAGCATCATTCAAGAAAGCATCATATGAGACACAAAACTGTGCAAGAAAGAGGGAAACTCTCACTTATTAGCACAAGCACTTACCTAAAAAAGGGCAGGACCATATTCCAGCTCCCTGGAACCAGGACCTATTTCACAGCAGATTATCACTGGATAATCCTGACTCTAAAACACCTGCTGGCGGCAGCTCCCTTTGAAGAGGATGGGTGGAGGCTGGTCTCACACAGGATAGTCTCTGCCCTAGTAATGAGGGCAATTACCTGCGTAGGTAAGCTCAGTCCTCTGCAGGCAGGGCAGAGACCGCAACCCAGATCTCTCACTTCTTGGAGAAACTCTCAAAGCTTTTCTGTTAAGTAAAAAAGTCAGTGGGGGCAGTAGCTCCCATTCAAATGAAGTTACGTACAGACCTGGTCACACTTGACCTTTTTAAAGTTTCTTCAGACAGATGAAAAAATTCCAGTGTCCAAAAACCTGTATCTCAACAGATGAGGGAGAGGTGAAAAGAGGCTACAGACATTTCTAAGCTATGGTATAACTCCTTCATTATGCTGGAAATCTTTCAGACTAATTAGGAATTATCTAATGAATGCAAGTGCCAGACCTGGTTACTTGCAATGTAACACTATCAATTTGTTGAGGGTATAAGAGAACTTGAAATACTTACGGCTACTTTGAGCATATTTAGATACACTGAAATCCACACCACTAAAATTAGCTGTATGAAAGTTTCCTCAGTTACCACCCAGATCTTACTGGCCACATCATGTGCAGCTTTGGTTCAAAGCCATCCCAAATCTTCTAGCTCTGATCCCAGCAAGACAGTTTTTAAGCTCGCTACTTCTACAGACATAATCTGACAGTGGAGATTGTTAGCCAAATAAACATGACTAGTATCAAAGATTTTGCTTGAGCAAAATAGTGAGTGTAATGACAGAAACACGCAGAAGATAAAACATCACAAGGCTGACACACAGCACAGTCAGCAGTCTGGCAATAGTTAAAAAAGTTTCTGTGTAGGCGCTCTGCAGATGTAACTCACTTCTGCCAGGATAAGCCTCAAGACTTCATCTTTATTGAAACTGGCTTTGCTGACATGCACTTGAAAGCCATTGTGTGTGTAGTCTCCAAAAAAAGTGAAAAGAACAAAGGGAAACACGGAATAAGGGATGAAGCCTTATTTATTACAAACTTATGGAGCTCAGACTGCATAAACAAAATACATAGTCATGATACATATGCATTCATCTCATTTTTCAAAAAGACTTAAAGATCGCAGACTAAAAATGTTTTTCTTTCCCCTCTTCTCCACCATGCCTGCTTCTTAGCCATCAAATTAATGAGAATCAACTGACTAAAATGCAAAAGGGCCAGTGTCCTCATTTTACTTGAGAGTAAAAAGAACAGAAGCCTTTGCCTTGCAGTGCAAGCAACAGAAAAAGACTACAGCCTTCCAGATGATGATATGCTTACAGTTCCTCATACGAACATTTTGGTCATCAGCCTAAGCCCTTTTTACTTGCACACAAGGTTTTTCACTGCTGTTTTTTTTATTTGGCAAACCTGCTGCAGAAGGTTCAGCCATGACTGTAGGGCTTTGTCTCTTAGGCAATGTGAATTAACAGTAGCTCTTTTTCCTCAAACTGATGAAATACTGCTCTTTCTTAAGAAAAAAAGAAAAATTCAGGAATTCCACACTGAACTGAAAAGACAAAATCAGCATATCCCACTTCAATAATAGAATGGCATTTTGCAAGACACTGTGACTTACAGAATGAAAGAGGACTTGAAAAAATCAGTCACTGTTTTTTAATAAAGTTGGTCTTCAAACCAGAGCAGATGACATACCACATTCCGTAAAATTTAATATTACACCAAGAAAACATAGCCCAAAACAAGTATAAAGCACCAGTTCTGAATGGCTTGTTAACTAGGCACTAGCTAGTGTACTTGGAGCTCTGGCCAATGTGGTTGCATTCTTAAGTGAAGTTGAACTGACTGTAAACCGAGAGAGTAAAATTTTCCTCCATAAAGAAAGAGCTGCTTCCAGTGTTACTACTCAGAACTACAAATCTGCATTAAAAAAGCAGCAGGTAAAACACTTCTGTGTATCAGCAACATTGCAAAGAATTACAGCTGTTTTATGCTGCCTTGAGGAAGCTATGAGCATTAGCAAAGATGAGCAGTGAACTTACTCGGTAGGAAAGATTTGCATGAAGTGAGAGGGAGATGAAATGATGCACAGCTATATAACTGTGAACCTTTCTGAACATACTTTGTATTTTTTCCTAGCAGCAATCAGAATTCTTTGAACCAGCACAAACTAATAGACAGTCCTGTGCATGGCCTGCTGCTTGTCTCGTCCTCTCGGCATTCACAGGCAGGGTGGAAAGGAAGGCAGAGATCCAGAAGTTAGAGATCTGGTGGCTTTATTCCACTGCTCATATCCAAGGCTTTCATTTTGGGAGATGCAGCATTGATATCCATGACTAGTTTTATGAGATGCTTTTTATAGCATGTGATCAGTGTTTAGTCCTGGAACACATGCTGCATCGTCTTAATTTAGGAAGCCAGATTTTGGGATAAAAACTTCTAAAAGCAGCAGAAGACCGTGACATCTGGAGGAACCTGCCATACAGAAGTCATTCATGAGGAAGAGTTTCTCCTTCATGAACAAATAATGATCATTTTTGGCTTGTAATAAGACTCCTGAAAAAACACATCACCAAAACGCTGCTTGTGCGTATCACTGTCTCAGGCCAGCTTTACACTGCATAAACAAGTCTTTTCTCACAGAGAAGCTGACATTGAATAAAGAGGGCAAAACTGTACCTGAAATCTTCTGTTCCTCAGCAGAGCAGTGAAAATGATCAATGAGGCGGTCCTGTGACCGCTCCCTGTGAAGAGCTGTAGCCCCTTGACACAGGGCATCTGGGGCTGTTGCCTGTCACCTCTCCCTGTTACCTTTACCCACAACCACCCTGCCAGCCCACAGGCATCTGTTTCAGCTTTCAGGTCCTCAAGCACAAAATATGCTCACGTGAGGGTAAAGCCCGAATAAACACCAACCTTTCTTAGATGAAAGTGTCAAAGAGGCTCTACTGCCCATATTCTGGGCACACTGATCTCAAAATCCTCCAGGAACTCAAGTCATTTTTGTGGCATTTTCACCCTTAGAATACATACCCTAAGAAAGAAATCTCGTTTCTCCCCTTGGCACCCTTTCAAACACCGTAACAACTATCTGCCAAAGTTGCTGCCATAGATAATGACGTATATAAAGTAAAAGGCAGCACTACTTACGTCTGCCAGGCTTGGCTCACAATTCCGTTGCCAATGCCCTAGGACTGTGAAATCCATTTGCTGCACTAGGTTACCCATGAGATGGTCATCTGAAATGTGCACAACCCACTCTAGTCAACCACATGCAGTTAACATTCGTTAAACATCTGATAAAGCACTGAAACAAATTACCTTTTTCATTTAGCAACACGCCTTGAGAACAGATTTTCTCCTGATTTAATGGGATAGTTCTGTCCATTATCCCATTAGCTAGGCATTGCGAGAAACACCCCAGGCATCACATCGCCAAACAACTGACTGAAGCTATTAAAGGCTCTTCAAACAACATTGGTTCCTTCTGCTCTTCATTACTGAAAAATCGTCTCATAGAATATCACCCACCAGACCAGATCATGCAATAATAAGTCCTACTTCCTACCAACTTTTCACCAAAGCTGATATTCTGTGTATTTGCTAACATTTTTGAAACAGTTACACCATCAACTTCTTTCCTCACAGCAGAAGCTTTCATACTAATCCTTCACAACAAACTGCAGCAGTGCTGGCAGCGCATCCTGGCGCAAGAAGACATCGATAGCTATGTATGGGCAAGGAAAAATTCAACCTTTTGACTCCAGCTGCTTCCTATATCTAGCATGGAGGAATAATTACTTATTTGCATTTAATTTAGAAAGTCTTAATGTCACCATTCCTCCTCCTCTTTTTATTTTAGTCTAACAAATTTTGAAACACTGAAACATCTAGAAGAATATTTGGCCTAACCCTGAACATTTTTAAGTGCTTGCACAAATACAAAAAATCATATACAAAACTGTTGTATATTAATATGGTGAAAATGGTGCTCCATTCAGAGCTGTATGAATACTTATGCTAGATTGGATCTACAGTTCTACATAGAACTGAAAACTGTATGTTCTCAGTAGCAATTTAAATGTAAGCGTGATTTTATGCAGCCAGAGTTTTTCAACAAATAAAAATCAAGCATCAATTATGGTGGCATTTTGACAAATGGCCTCACATTTAATAAATGCTGGTTTGTGACTTTATTCTTCCTTCCTCCAAAACTACTCCATTTTGTCTTAAAAATCAAGGCACTATAAAAGAACAATAAAATACAGCAGGAAGTGTTGAGCAAATGCATAAAACTATACAGCTGGTCAGTCTGTAGAAAACACAAGATGGTAAGTGACATGTCAGAAGAAAACAGATTTTTCTCAGCATAGGGCTGCTGTTACAAAAAAAAATTGGATGCAAAAGCTTTTTGTATATCTTGGGGAGATAAGAGTTACGTTGCAAGTTCAGCTCTGCTCAGCCAACCTGGCTTATACTAGAGACGCATGTATCTGCTAGCTGAGAGCACGAGCTATATTTTTCCAAGAAAATATAGCAATTTGGTTTCACACAGTACTCTAGGCTCCCAACATTAAGAGCAATGCCAGCATTCAAACACTCTTGGCTTCTGTTTCTAGTCCTTAACAGCGATATAATGCAAGAAGCCAGCAGCAGCACTCTGCCTTTGTCTTCCAACCCACTTGTTGCGTGTGTCTTTGTTCAAAACCCCGTCCAACTGGCAAGTTCACACCATGCTTCTAAGCCTCCCCTAAATCCAAGGCTGGAGTAACAGTAAACAAACCCAGCAGCTACTGGTACATGCTGTCATTCAGAGCTGTACTAGAGGTGCGATGTGAAACGCTGTTTTGACAGCACCTTAAAGAGAGTCTTTCAGTGACTGTTTGAAACTGTTCCTTCGAGACCTCTTAGAGGGCTAATTACGGTTACACATGCAGGCTAACCTATTCTTTAGACAAAGTTACTGATTTTTTTAACTTATTTTATGGGACAAAACTGCATACAACACAGAAACAGACTTTAAAATTTCCATGCTAGAGTATTACATGACTGGGAAAGAGCTATATTGGTCCTGGTTAGAAGAACAGATCACAGAATCACAGAATCACAGAATGGTAGGGGTTGGAAGGGACCACTGCGGGTCATCTAGTCCAACCCCCCTGCCAAAGCCAGGTCTCCTACAGCAGGCTGCACAGGACCTTGTCCAGGCGGGTCTTGAATATCTCCAGAGAAGGAGAATCCACAACCCCTCTGGGCAGACTGTTCCAGTGCTCCGTCACCCTCAGAGGGAAGAAGCTCTTCCTCATGTTCAGAAGAACTTTGTACGCTTCAGTTTGTGCCCATTGCCCCTTGTCCTGTCGCTGGGCACCACTGAAAAGAGTCTGGCCCCATCCTCCTGACACCCACCCTGAAGATATTTATAGGCATTTATATAGTCCCCTCTCAGCCTTCTCTTCTTCATACTAAACAAGCCCAGCTCCCTCAGCCTTTCCTTGTAGGGGAGATGCTCCAGTCCCCTCATCATCCTCGTAGCCCTCCACTGGACTCTCTCCAGTAGGTCCTCATCTTTCTTGAACTGGGGAGCCCAGAACTGGACACAGTACTCCAGATGGGGCCTCACTAGGGCACTGTAGAGGGGGAGGAGAACCTCCCTCAACCTGCTGGCCACACTCCTCTTGATGCACCCCAGGATCCCACTGGCCTTCTTGGCAGCCAGGGCACACTGCTGGCTCATGGTCAACCTGTTGTCCACCAGGACACCCAGGTCCCTCTCCACAGAGCTGCTCTCCAGCAGGTCCGCCCCAAGCCTGTACTGGTGCATGGGGTTGTTCTTCCCCAGGTGCAGGACCCTGCACTTGCCCTTGTTGAACCTCATCAGGTTCCTCTGCGCCCAGCTCTGCAGCCTGTCCAGGTCTCACTGAATGGCAGCACAGCTTTCCAGTGTATCAGCCACTCCTCCCAGTTTTGTGTCGTCAGCAAAGTTGCTGAGGGTACATTCTAACTCTTCATCCAGGTCGTTGATGAAGAAGTTGAACAAGGCTGGGCCCAGTACTGACCCCTGGGGGACACCACTAGTTACCGACCTCCAACTAGACTCAGTGCTGTGGATGACAACCCTTTGAGCTCTTCCATTCTGCTGGTTCTAAATCCACCTCACCAACCACTCATTCAGCCCACACTTCCTGAGCTTTCCTAGGAGGATGTTATGGGAGATCGTGTTGAAAGCCTTGCTGAAGTCAAGGTAGACAACATCCACTGCTCTCCCCTCACCTAACCAGCCAGTCATGCCATTGTAGAAAGCTATCAGATTGGTCAGGCATGATTTCCCCTTGGTTAATCCATGTTGACTACTCCTGATAACCCTCTCTTCCTCCACTTGCTTGATGATGAACTCCAGAATGAGCTGCTCCATCATCTTTCCCGGGATGGAGGTGAGGCTGACCGGACTGTAGTTCCCTAGATTCTCCTTCTTTCCCTTTTTGAAGATTGGAGCGACATTGGCTTTTCTCCAGTCTCCTGGACACCTCTCCTGTCCTCCAGGACCTCTCAAAGATGATGGAGAGTGGCTCAGCAGTGGATGCCAGCTCCCTCAGCACTCGTGGGTGCATTCCATCGGGGCCCATGGATTTGTGGGCGTACAGATTGCTTACATGATCTCTCACACAGACAATCTACTTCTGATCATACAGCAGAAAGTACTGACTCTAATTGTTTAAGCAGTGTCACAGCACTGTTTACCAGCACAGCTTCTCTGCTGTGTCCCAGAGTCACAACAGTACTACTCCTTACACAGGGCAAAATCAATTTCACTAAACCTGTGAACTGCTATAAAGTCATGGCCTCCTTTCTCAAGTTAATGAAAAGAAATATAAAATGCCTCTCTTGCTTGCTATTTCAGTGTCTACACATTTGCCTCACTTAAATCAGCTTAATGCCCAAACCAATACTTTTATCAGTTGTTGGAAAAATCCATCCTTTGTCTTCACATCTGAGAAATGTTTGAGCAGTTCAGGGTACAAGAATCACGTTTAGACACAGCAAAAGAGGAAAATTACAACATACTTAGTGTAAAAACCATCAAATCCTTGATTAATCTGATAATATAACAGACTAATCCACTGGTGGGGTTTTGCTCTTTTTTTCTTACCTCAATAATCCTGTCATGAATTTGCAAGCCTTCTGCTTTGTCTGCAGGTCCATTTTCCAAAATCTTCGACACATAAATTCCCTCAGCAGATTCCTCCTCATTGTTCTGCACCAGGCAATAAGGAAGTTGCAAAAAGGGCCACATTAGTACAACAAATGAGATGGTACTAAAATCAGCAGTAACGAAAAATGCAAATCCACCTGAAATATGCAACTCATTCTTCTAGCTAAGAATTAAGCTCCTTGGGATTTTTTTTTTAAACTTGCTTAACACAAACTAGTCATTAATCAAATGGACAGAATCAATGAACTATTTCAGCCTTTTTTATAAGATTATCCATTTACTTCTGATTATTTCAGTCTAAATGAGACACAGGCTGCAATGGTAATCAGATCCCAGCTAAAATATTTAAAGTAGACCTCAAAATTCACAGCAGACAGTGACTAGTACATAAATGCACAAAGGAAGATACTCATAAAAATGGATGCTCGAGAGTTTCTCTCAGGAGGGAACAGGCTCCTGCAGTACTGCTGCTTGTAAAGCTCCAAGGAACAAAGTGACTTTAGTTAGCTGGCACGTAACAGTGATAGGATTTGGTTGGAATTGGTTAACCTCAAATCCTGTTCACATGGCAGACTGAGAACTTGCTCAGCTGTGAAATCCACACAGATCAGCTGTGAACAAAAAGAGAACCCACTTCCAGTTGATCTCTACACGTTGCTAAGTACAACTCGCATGAAGGTCAAATTTCAAGCAGATAAGTTACCTACCACAGCTGGAACGATACATATGATGGTTTTGCACATGCTAAAATTGCTTAATTTCATCGCATGACAGTTTAAAATAGTTTTAAATCCTTATTAATAAAGAAATAATGCCAAGTAGACACTGCCTACTTAAATTATTTTTAAGTGTTCATACAAATAATAACCTAGATAGCAATAAATGAAGGAATCTTTTTCCAGATGATTTATGCTTTGGACAGCAGTTTATATGGTGATTATTTTTCTTCTGTGACTGGTGAATCCCTGCCCAACAGCACTATTCATAAGTGTATAGGTTTCTAGGTCTAGGTCCTATACACTCATGGTGAAAACGTTTTATTATTTTTTCTAACGATAAAGGCATAACAAAAAATGGAGCCACTGTAAAACGTGCTTTACAGTATGTGGCAACTGTCCTATGCAGACTCAACCCAGGTAGATTTCAGGTTAACAAATATTTGTTCAGCATGATGTTAGTCAGACTATGATTTCATAAACTCCTTTTTTTTCCCCTTTGTCACAGAGACTCATAGGTGTCAGGTAAGAAGCAAAAGGGAAACTTATAAACAGTTCCAGCAATATTTTGAAATGATGAACAAACAGACCTCCACTGAGTTCCCATCTAAGCAGTGAGAAACTAAAGTCTGGTCTCCACCAGTCAGTCCTAACATGGAAATGCAGCATGTGGTATACCGAGCCCCGGCACCTTGTCACACAGCCCACAGGCTGCACAGCAGGGCATGGAGGGGAGCTACGGAGACAAGCGATTTACCCGACCCTTAACTGAGTCTGTGGGCAACCGCAGGAGCCCTGAGCTGCACCTGCAGCACACACCTCCCTCCAGCCCCGCTTCGCTGTGGTGTCCTTGGCGGGGACCGCCTCCACAGCCTGCTCTGCAGGACGGTCCTGCAGGACAGTCCTCCCAGCCAGCCACAGATGGGGCTCAGGACAAAAGTGGGGATCAAAGCAGCCCTGCTCCATTAGAATAATGAATCACCTCCCAGAAACACACACTTATGTGAAACGAGTCCTTTCCTGACAAAATAAAGGACAAGCTCATGGTGAGTCGTTCCTTTCCTCTCCTCCTCCCTCCACGTAGAAAGTGAACAGTGGGGAAGCCTATTATGGACTGAAACGAAACACAGCCAGTGGATAGTACGTACGTATGTTCCCCAAGTCATCAAGAGTCACCTGCTTTCCAAAGGGAAAAACCCTCATTGTACTTACAAAATACAAATAACCTGTGGTGACAGAACACATTCCTACGTAGGTGACTAATATAATGACACCACTGTTCTGCCCTTCTGCTGCAAGAGCCAACGTTTCACCCAAGGGCACTTTTTCCCTGAACAACTTGAACGTTCAGATCGCCTTCATGAACTCTATTCGTCTTGTTACCAAACAATTCCTGTTCCAGTACTTGAATTTTTGAGCAGAGTTTTTTTATTTTCATTATTTGAGTCAACTCAATCCTTTCTTCCTGTTAAAGCCTTTGGCTCCAGAAATGTTGAGCGAGACCTTATACTGATATCTGGGAACTGCCAATCAAACGTCTGTGGTATTCACATTTATCACAATCAGAACAAAGCAAAACAGAATTTCCAAATTAAACTTCAAAGACTCGAAAACCCTGAGAATCAGCTCTGCCCCACAGCTCCACCAGACTCTCTGGCTTCAACTACCAGTGTTAATGGAAGACCAAGACCATTTCCTTCTCTCCGGTCAGCAGTTCTCTCCACGAATAGTGCTATGAACCTTCCTATATTTATCATTTACTCCTTAAACTTCCAGAATATTCATTCAAAAAGCCTAACAGTTTGTCACACAAAAAACTGCTCCAGTATGCACTGTCAGCATGTAAGTACTTCACAGAAGCTCAGCTGCCATCCCAAGAAAGCTGAACACCATGCTCCCTTTTCCCTGCAGTTTTTCTACAGCTGTAAATAACAGAAGTCACACTGCAATCCAAGCTAAAGGTTGTCTGGACTTTGTTACTGGCATACTCAAAATATGGATATAATCAAAGCACGTGTATTTTATCTTATAGCCACCTGTTGTCTCATCCTTCCACAGGAAAATCTAAGAAGCTCTTGCTTTTGATTTACAGCACCAACATTTGATAACTTCTGGTCTTTAGATTTACCCATAGGGAACAGTAATTCTGCAGCTCAGACAGTGAACTTCTTAGGCTAATGGGAACAGACTCTTTGGCACCACTAAATACAGCTTTAGAGCGGAAGACTGCCAAACTGACATATAGGGTCCCACTCCCCTCCTCAACAATAGTAGGAGGTTACAATTCTCCCACTTAGCAAGAACCTGATCAGTGCATAATTATTACCAAACCTTTTTAATCAACTATTAATTTTCCAGTTTAACAGGTTTCTTAACCCTTCATATGTAACATATGACAGTCCTGATTAATGCTTTTGGAAGGATGAAGTGGGGAAAAAAAAAGCATATTCTTATGCATATTCTAGGGGAGATTAGTGATCCTTATGCATATGCTATGGTTCCCAATGAACTTTCTAAACCTAGACTGATAAGACTAGATTGATTTAAGATACAAGATCAATGAAAACTCTGTTTCAGTTCACAAAGAAAGAAAGAAAAACTGAAAGCAGGCATGTGGGAGCAGGACATATGCTTAAACTATCTAAGCCATGGAAGCAAATTTTTGTCTCTCCTTGAAATTTAAAAACAAAAAGCAAGCTGTTTCCAAAAATTCCAATGGCTTAATCCTGCAACCAAATGACTCTTCTAAGTAGTCTCAGAGATCTCCATTGAACAGTTTGCGTGAATATATATTACTCACATGAGAACTGAGTGCAGATCAGCCTAAAGTTTTAAAGCAAAAGCAATGGGAACACCTTTCCTGACAATCAGCATAATCCAATTCTCGCAAGTTTATATCTTCGAAACAATTACTCCAATTACACTTGATAATATACAGTTCTTCTACCTATGGGGCTGATTCCACACCTACTGTCATCAAAAGTAACTCTTCTATTACTAACAGTGTATACAGTAACAGAAAGTATTGTCAAAATAACCTACAGTTACTTTTCTCGTTACCTGATTGGGTCGTCCTCCTATAATATTGAATCCCAAAGTATCATTTTCTCGGTGTAGCATGATTGTTAATGGTTTGGGTTCTCCTCCCTAAGAAGCAAGAGGTGAAATACAGTTAAAGAATACAGTCTCAAAAAGAAGATCTTAAATGAAGGCACTAATGTACAAAAGGTTTTGAGCTGGAGAACACGTAAGATAAGGCTTAAATGAAAATTAGGCTGGAAAGATAACAAAAGACTTTGCACTGGGAAAAAAACAAAGGAGAAGTCATGCACCACTGAAAGCTAACAGGTAACACCTGATTATCTTCAGTGCTGAACACAAAAAAGTGCAGGCTTTTGGTGGGAGGAATGCACAGCACTACTGAATAAAGTGTGAACTCCAAATGCGTGGAAATCTTTAAAAAAATAAAATCCGTATGTGTGTCAACATTTCAGACATTAAACATATACCTTAAAATATACAACATTAGCATTTTCAGACCTCAAAGTCACATCACCACACATTTTATAGCAACTTTCAGGGAAGACACACACAGAAAATGAAACCCAACTCTGTCCCAGCCTTTCACGTATTTCCCAAAGAGAAAGAATCCAAAACCACGTCTGTAAAAAAGCAGTTTTTCCTGAACAAGGTTTAAAATACAAAGCAAACATTCAAAATGAGCGATGGAGTCAAAGTTGAAAATGAAAAAGAGCAATAAATCTTTTCCTTCAGTGGAAAAAGTAAGTAATTTCCTAAAAAAAAAAAAAAAGGGCAAAAAAATATTTGGAGGCTTCAGCACAGCAAGTTAGCTTATTTTACCTTGTTCACATATGATAATAGTTACATTTCAGGAGCCATATTCCCCACAAAAAAAAAATTTATTCATCCAGCACTGTTAGGTGTTTGCATCTGCCAGCCTCTATAAATTAGCTGATTGATATAAATCTGACACCTAAATCAGGTATACCTTCCTAAACATTCAAAGTATAACACAACGCTGAAGCCCATATTTTATTAATCATGACAGTGAAATGTTTTATTGCTGCATGATACAGTCGGTTTTAATGAAGCGCATTTTTACTTCATTGACAGGTTTTCTTCCAAACGCCTGTTGCATCCATCTCCCCCGGTGCCGCCACCTGCGAAAGCGATCCGAGCGCGGCAGCACACACAGCAGCACCCACCGACACTGCTCCGGAACGCCAGGCGCTGGGCTGCTGCCCAGGAGGAGGACCATGCCTCCACGCCCGTCCTCGCACCTCCCGCCAGCTCCTCGCCGAAAACCCAAACCTCTCTCCGCCCTTCCACAGCCCACATGCCTCGACAGTCACTGCTGCTGCCCCCCTTCACACGGCCTTATCCCACCTGCCAAGAGATGAAGCGGATGGATGAGCACACCTCCCAGAGCCAGCAACCTACACCTCACAAACTAGCTAACCAAAGGAAATTCTAAAAAAAGAAAAAGAAAAAAATATTAAATAGTCAAGTCCCCAGACACAAGGTTTCTCAGTGCCACGGAGACCCCGGTTTCTAGGCTCGCAGGCCCCCTTTCCCGTCTCCACGCAGCAGCCCGACGCCCAGCACGCAGCTTCAGGAGCGAGCCTGGCTGCTCAGACCTTTCCTGCTCGGGATTCCGTTTCCCAAGGGTCCGCGAAGATTTGGGCAAAAAGAAAAACTCTTGGCATTAGAACACTGCTCACCGCGGCTGAAACCAGCAGCGCCAGAGCCCGCGCAGCCCCCTCCCAGCCAGAGTTCGGGCTCAGACACCCCCAGCCCCCTCACGGCGAGTGAAGCCAGGCTGCCCGCACCCTCCGACGGTTTATGTCAGCCTGAAGGAAGCGGGTCCGTGGCGGAGGGACGTCACCAGAGCCAAGCAGAGCGCCAAGGGCCGCACCCGCCTCTCCCATCGACAGCCGCAGCTGTCGCTCCGACCCGCCGAACGAGGGAGACTGCCGTCCTCTCACCATCCTTCCCGAAGTTTACAGTCATTGTGCGCTCCAGGTTTCTAAGACAACTTCTCGGCTGCTCAAACAAAACTTAAAATCCGGCTCCGTGCCCCCGAGCCGGAGCAAACCGGGCAGCAGCGGCAGCCGGGTCCCTGCGCGGCGGGGAGGCCTGAGATGGACGCCCTGCCCCGAGGAACCGGGGCGCGTTTGCCGGCCCCAGCCGAAGGGCCAGACCCTCTGCCCTCCCCGCCGGCTCCCCATCCTCCCCGCCCGAGCAAGCGGCCAGCCGCGCTCGGCCACCGCCGCTCGCACCGTCGCGTCGGGCGGGGGGGAAGCAGCTGCGGGGAGAGCACGGGCGGAGGGGAGCGGGTCCGCATGGCCGCGCTCACCTTGCCGGGCTGGGCGCCCGCCAGGTCCCGGGCGATGCTGCCGATGTGGCTCATGTACCGGCCGAACTTCGCCTGGTACCGCCGCGCCGTCAGCTGCACCTCGCTCTGCAGCGCCGAGAGCTGCGCCAGCAGCGACTTCTCCCTCCTGCTCCAGTGCAGGGCCTCCCTCTTCAGCTCGGGACCCGGCTCCGCGCCGCCGCCGCCGCCGCCCCGCAGCGCCCGCAGGCAGCGGTGCCCGCCGCCCGCCCGCGACCGCGGGGACGCCGCCGGTGGGGGCCGCCGCGGGCCCCCCGAGCGGGCGGGGGCGGGGAGGGGGGGCCCGCCCCGCGGCTGCGGCTCGGCGGGGGGCCCGTAGCGGCACGCCGCGAGGTGGGCGGGCAGCTCCCGCAGCCGCACAGTGCGGTCGCAGCCCCGCGGGCTGTAGTCGCACTTGACCTCCAGCTGCTGGACGAGGCTGCGGAGGGGCAGGACGGGGCGCAGCTCGGCGGCCGCCAGCGGCCGGCAGCGCAGCGGGCAGCGGCGGCGCCGGGCCGCCCAGGGCAGCAGGCAGCCGGCGCAGAAGACGTGTCCGCACGGCGTGGACAGCGGCTCCTCCAGCACCCGCCCGCACAGCTTGCACTGCAGCTCCGCCGCCACCGGCGCCGCGAAGCGCGACGGGTCGAAGCCCATGGCGCGCCCCGGGGAGCCGCCAAACTTTTCGGCGCCGCGGCCCCGGCCCCGGCCCCGGAGCCGCTCCCGGCGGGGCGGTGGCGAGGGGCGGGCGGAGGAGCGAGGCCGCGCCGGGGGAGGCGGGCGGCAGCGCCGAGCGGGGCTTCCCAGCGGCTCACACCCCCCTCCCCGCCCCGCGTTAGCTCCGTCTCCCCACGCCCAGCCCCGGCACCACCTCCGCCCTGCCGGGGCATCCTCCCTGCGCGGCGGTGCGAGCCGGGCCGCGGGGATCCCCCGCCCGCCCCGCTCGGGCTGGGGCTGGGGCCGCGGGGCGGGGGGGCGGATGCCGACGGGCTGCACAACGCGTGCGGGTACGCCCGGCCCGATTCTCTCCGAAAAGCTTCCTCCTCTTCCGCGCTCCTCTTTCGGGGTACCCGGCCGGGCGCAGAAAGCTGAAGCCCCCGGTGCTAATTGCCGCATCAAAAAGAAAATACCGTCGGGATCACAGAATTGCTCGCTGAGCCCCCTTAAACAGCAACATATGCGTAAATAATGCTTTCGTTTCAAGAAAAGCTAAAACACAGCAAAATCTGGAAACGCATGGTTAGGGTCAATAGCCAGGCTGGATCCTACCCCTTCTTTGCTGCGCAGCCCATAACACACACTGAAACGTGAAACCCCCGACACATTCCCCGCATAACTTCACTATTGAAAACACAGGGCCAGACTGCTGCCCCCCAGCCCTGTGGAAAAGCTCCCAGAGGAGAGCGGGATGGAACCCTCGGAGGGGTTTCACCACTGGGCTCCTTCGTGTCTGGGTCAGGCACCACTGCTTTTGGAAAGGACCACGGGTTTGGCCTGTCCAGGCCCCATCACAGGATATTTTCTGGACTGAGGACTCCTGAGGCAGAGCCAGGCTGTGTCCTCACCAGTTCTGCCATTCCTGCCTCAAACGCTGAATCCCAAGAGCATCCCTCTGGGAAAGCCATCAGGGCTTTTGAGACCCGCTAACGAACGGTTCTTTTCCATGGCAACATGGGAGCAAAGCAGCAGAGGCAAATACTCATCCCTTTTTCCCAAAGCAAGAAGGAAAACTCTGCACACACCTGCCCCTAGAACTGTACCTGGGACCACAGGTCTCAGTTGTGTCTGCCCATAATTTGCTCAACCAAAGTTTCTCAGGGATTTTAAAACAATAATGATTGCCAATGCCTCTAGGGAGCATCTACGGACCCAAATTATTACTGAGAAGCACCAGCAACCTACCATTTCTGACTTGCCACAGAGAAACCCACAGTTTCAGCTGGATTATTATGGCCATAACACAAATAAACAAATGAACTGCACCATCAAATAGTCCACCAGCTTGGAGAAAATGTGCTGTAATACATTGTACAGTATTTCATTGCAGATCAAAGTCACATTCTCTCACACAAAAAAAGGAAATCAGACACCCTGAGTGTCTGACTACGCTATTCATACTGAGTTTTGATGATCTAGTATATCCATTGATTTTAATTGCTTTGCTTGTAGGGTCAGAATCGGTGTTATTCTGAATGCTATAGAAAATACAGAAACTATTCTCCTCATCTGTCTTTGAATTTAACTGTTCATCTGCCCTCATCATTTCTTTATACCGTCTCTTCTGTCCCAATTTACCTTCTTTACCTCCTTATACACAGCCCAAAATCTCAGGTCTGAACACAAGCAGCGACATCTACACTCATAAATTAAACTGGGCTAACAACAGGCCCCAACACTGGCATGTGATCTGTTGAACTGGTTTTGCCTCTGTCCATCCACTGGCGTGGTGCTTGGAACGGTTTTGGCCGAGGCCTGCGAGCAGCCTCCCAAACCACACCTGGGCACAACACGAGGGTTGCAGGGGCCAGCCCCAGGAGGTAGCTTGGGGTGACCGCCCTGCTTCGGGGGTGACAGCTTAGGGGTGAGGCTGCGAGCCTTGCTGGGGTCCCTGACTCATTTTATTCACCAGTACCAAGCAATGCCACAGTCAAAGAGATGATATAGCAAGGTTTGAGCTTCAGAGCCTTTAGGCTTCTTTTAAATGAGGTGATTAACTAAATGAAGGTTTAGGAATCCCAGAGTAAGAATACTTTAAAAAAAAATCCTGTCCTTTCTGGCCCACCCAGGGCATGGGTGAAATGTCAGTGCACTGGCGAAATGGTTCCAAGCGGTTGTGCCCTTGCTCTGTTCCTGCCGCAGTACGAAACTGTCTTTGTCAAGATGTCAGCACGGATGATGGCACAGGCGACTGGGTTTCTCTCAAAAGCCATTTTCCAGTGCAGGAACCTGTAATACAGACAAATGTGCAAAATCCGTCCAAAGGTAACATCTGCCTGCGTACCAGACCTCCACGGAAACGGGTACACATGGATAAATACACACAAACATTACTGATGTGCTTGCATGGGATTATTCCTACAATTAGTCCTATTAGTTCCTACATAAGCAGGAAATGAAAAACACAATCCTCATACTTTCCTCAATTGTGCTTAAAGAGACAACATAATTATAACCTTGTTTGCTCATCTGAGATCTCAGCACCTACAGCTCCAGGCTTCGTACGGCCACTCTTGTCATGGCTTCACTGCGACAGTCAAAGAGGGAAATGCAGATTTCGTGAGAAGGGGAGAGGCTGAGGAGACCAGGAACAGCAGTGCGCTCAGGAACATTGCCCACAGCTACGACAGCGCTGCACAGCTCCACCACTTGCGCTGGGACTGCACCTAGTCATGGATAAAATGAATGTTGTGCGGTGACTTGTCTCCAGGACAGTCCATCTCTCCAGCAGCTTCCACCATATTCCCTTTTGCTCTACCCGGTAAAGCAGCAAAACTATTTAAAATAGGAAAGCACTTGCTTTCTTAGTCACGGGTACCTAGGCACACACACACACGCACGCACACTTTGAGGACGGATTTGGTGGGAGTAACTGCTGCCGACGGAGTTCTTTATCAGCGCAGAAAGCCTGCTGCTCCCAGGCATCAGAGACGGGAGGAAGAGCTATTTCAAGTAAAATGAAGGGTGATTTCTGCCGTAGGTCTTGCCTCATCCTAAAAGGATCTGCAGTTTGAAGTGTGAACTATACAGCTGTTCCCAAATCTTCTGATGAAAGAATCCCGAGATAAGAATTACTGCTCTGAAATCCGGCAGGTAACTGGAAGCCTCCTGGTTCCATTGAAGTTAATGAGGAAAATCTGATGAAATTTCAACTCGCATATGTGGGAATAAAGCACACATTTTTCTTTTTCTGCCCTCATTTTCATAATCATTTCACCCTATTATTCATCTGTAGGATTTCAAAGAAAGGTTCTTTTCCCAGTCACACTAGCAAAACCCTGTAACTAGTTTAGAGCCAGGAGGACTCATCAACATCACTATGAGAGCAGAATTTAGACCTGAGCATTTGCTATTAAAGCCTGTTATCGTCAGAAGTCTGGAAAGAATGAATGCCATTGCAATTTGGCAAAGAAAAGATTATAAGTATAAAGTTAGACCATATAACTTATGTTTCGTTGTAGAGAATCACCTCAGAAGGGGTTTTTTTTTCCTTTATTTTTGGTTCAGCAAGCAATTTCTCTGCCCCACAGTTTATCATTGCAGCGTGTTAAGAGAGTTTGAAGAAGCATCCCTAAGATGGAGGAGTAAAAACGAGTCTGAAAGCTCACTATTATTTGCTGAAACCTGAACCAGTATTTGCACGCATCAGTTAAGGATATAAACTTCCAAAAAACTGCAGGCATCCAGTAAAGAAGTTTACATACAGAAAACTTTTCTGCTACGCGTTGTTCATTGGCACAAAGACACTATATGGTCTCTATTTAATTACGCTTGACATCAGATGTGTCAACAGTCAACTTTGACCACTGGGAAAATGATAATAAGTCTTAAAAAGCAGCAAGTGGGAGGTCTGGATTTTGGACCTGCCTCTTTCATCCACCGAACTGCCTTAATCAAGTCCTATAACTACTTTTCACTTCTCACTTCACTGACTGCTAATGCTACCCAGAAGAAGTCACAGCCCTCGACTGAAGTCCCTACACAATGCCTGCTGCTAACAAAGATGCTGCATTAAGGCAGCAGTCCTTAGGGCAGTCAAAAGAGAAGTCAGCACCTTCCAGCAGGAGAGGTGGGTAAAGGGACGTCCCCATACGTGCTGTGGAGCCTGACCTCAGAGGTGTGCTCTGAGGTCACCCCCCCCGTGGACTGAGCCTTGCAGAGGGAGGAGGAAAAGGAGCAGTGAGATTGTGCGTGATCTGAGAGTCGAGCTGCCAAATGCTCCCGAGCGTGGCTGTTCAGCCTTTTGGGAACTGAACTGTTGAAAACTAAGGGTGCCATTGACTTTGGATGCCTCCAGCAGCTGAATGGTTGTTTTTTCAGGAGTAAATTTCTACTAGGGAGTCCTGTGGTGTAAAGTCTATAGGTAGATATGAGCAGTGAAAGGTGGCTTTTCTACATCTGCTTAACAGAATATGTTAACAGCAAACCACTCTGAGGGAGGAAGGTGCTATTATATCTTTTTCACAGATGAGGAGGGAGATAACTAAGTTCTTTAGGTTCTGGGTCAAAATGGCTCGCATACATAAACTGGAAGTGCGTGTCGAAACAGGGAACTGGGACTGCCCTCCTCTTTCTCTGCAGAAGACTATTGACAAGGCAAGGCCTTCTCCTAAACTGGAAGCCCAGGTCTGTGTGATACACCTGGCCTTCACCAAGAAGTTTCCAAAGCCAGTGGTGAGAGCAGGCAGTGACTCAGAAGGGGACAGCAACAGGAAAGCTGGGAGTGGTATTCTGACTCCAGGAGCAGGAGGAGAAGGAGATTGAATGCAGGTGTCTGGACTGCAGGAGTGCATGGGGATATGCGTTTCTTTAAACCTCAAACTGCAGACTGCACAAAGAAAGGCAGAAGAAGACTACACATCCGACCCATAGGACAAAACAGATCGATACACTTGTTGTAGGGTTGAGACAGTGCTTTTTCTTAATTCTCCCCTCTTTCTTTTTTATGTGCAGTGTTAAAGGAAAGCCACTTTTTAACGTGGCAAGAAAGAAGGAGAAAGAAGAGGTAAGACCCGGGCTGAGAGCAAGCAGATCTGCTGGTGTATTAGCATCTCACGCTTGTCAGGCCTGCATTTCCCCAGCCAGCAGGGCAATCGCTCAGCTCGCTTGTGAGCTGGTAACAGCTCGCTTCAGACTGTGCTGGCTGCCGCACCCCTGCACTCCACTGCCCGCGCCACCTGTCACACCACAGCCAGAAGCAGAAGGCGCTGGGGATAGATGTAAGGGAACACAGGAGCCTTGCCTTGGGCATTTCTATCACATTTCCCTTTCCCAACCCAACTGTTGCAAGCCCTAGATGTCCCAGTTTCTAAATTTGTCCTTGCAGAGCCAGTCCACGAGGCACTCACCTGCTGCAGACACATCCTCTCAGCACAGAGCTGCTCCCTAAGGGTATGCAGATACCAAAAGCTTTCTGTTTATTTTAGCATCCATTAGCTCAAGGAAAAAAATCTAAGGGGATGATTTTTCACATTTTGAAGCCTCAGCAGCTGCTGTCACTGAGCAGAGCTACTCACTGTTGCCAGACTCAGATGAGATGACAGAGCCCAAACTGGTTCGGGAAGGGATCACCTCATTGCTGGTGACAGTCCCTCCAGAGCAGAGTTAAGTCCTCTTGCCCTTGTAGTACTTGCTCAACCAGGAAACACATAGTGGCAGTTCCTAGGGCTTCCTTTCCTAAAAATCTTAAAAATCAAAGATGGAAACACAGTCACCTTGCCCAATATCAGTAAAATCAGGTACACCACAAACTGAGGTAGAAGCAGAACCTCAGTTTCTAACCTCAGCAGAACTCAGCAAAGGCTTTGATAGCTGCTCAGACGAGTAGAAATGCTTCAGGTTGTTACCACCCTTCTGACTTTTGCACGTCTCTCACTCGTGTTACATCGCACAGCACTTAGAAAGCTGCCTTTACCTATACATTTCATAGCATCAGCTCGCACTTCTGCTGGTAAAGGAGAAGAGTAAGCCATGTTCAAAAACATACTTGAAAAGCTCAGAGTGAAACATGACAAACTAAAAAGAAAAAAATGTGGGAATTTTGTGGTAGGATTTTCAGCACTCTTATGTAAATCTACGATTTTAAGCCTTTGAAATTAAATTTAAATATCATTGCGACCAGTATGTGGCTGGCCTTAGTCTAAGCCAGGTAAGCAGCCTGAGAAATGTGTGCAGAGAATTCCAACCACTTTATGCAATTTAACATGACACAGACTGGAAAAAGCTACTAGTAAGTCAAAAAGAACAAGAGAAAAATGAAATAAACCATTTTAAAATGGTAGCTGAAATATAATTACAATCAGTGCATGGCAATATGGGAATCTATGCACTGTTTCGGTGTTAGCCTCTTACCAGATGCAGTATGAAAAAACAGGTTAGAAATATGGAAGCAAGAGACAAAAAATGGAAATGAGAAATTAATATCTTGGTGTTCATGTGGGCTTTAAGATGGGCATATAAGAGTACACTTTGGTTTCTTTCATGTAATCTGTTTGTTCATTACATGCACTGTGACTTACGCACTTTAGAGTGCCCTCTTCAACCCCATGCCTGTTGCCTCCATGTACAAAACAGATTAAACAAAAATGGCCAAGGAATACTTTACTCTGTTGGTGTTCCTCACATATGAAAGCTGTGATACTCGCTCCAAATATTTAATTGACCCCAAGGCCAGTTCCTTTGAGGCCCAGCTTACGTTAACACAAATAATGCAGTGCTAAAAAAGCAAGATTTCCTCATATAATGAAGTGTTTTAGTGCTCTAGCAAACATGATTCCTAGTTATACTTCACTTCGTCCGTTAGAGACTTATAACATTAAAGTTTCATGTTTACATTTGACAGCAGAAATAATATGGAGTAATGATTTACAGTAGTAAATCTTTAAAAATCTCATCATAATATAGAAGCAAATATTATGAGCAGTGAGAAAGCATGTTTTTGGATTTCATAATTTCTCCAGCTCTTCATCTGTTTAGCCTTATTTTTCCTCTGAGTCCTGTTTTCCTAAAGCTACACTTTCACAAATTACTTATTGAGTCTGAGTTAAAATACATAAAATTGCTTATTCCACAAGTAAACTTAAACCATCTGAATGGCTTGTATTTTGTTTTACTTATAATTAGGATCTATTTTACTTGTCTTGTGTGGAAGACTACCTTGACTAGTTATTCTAAAAACACATTTTGGGCATTACTCTTTCTATCGGCATCTCTCATTCACCGCCCCCCCACTAAAAGCAGACAGAACCTGCTCCAGTTTGTGATTTTTTCCTTGTAGGTGAATGAGATTCACTGTTATTTCACATGGCTCCTCGCTGTCTGCCCTTGGCGAGGCTGGAAACCGTGATCTCCTCTGAGACACAGTGGCTTTTTACAGTATTTTGGGTGACACCTGCGAGAGGACAGCACTAAAGAGGCTGCAGGGAGCTGGGATTAGGCTCCGTGACTGATGGCTCCATGCTTTCTGTCCCCTTCCCTCACTCACATCCCAAGGCGGGTGGAGGGCCACCTGGAGCCTGCAATCATGCTGCTTAGGGCTTTCAGAGGAAAGAGAGGTGGTACCCTAGTTGGTGGAGGACATGCCCATGCTGGCTAGAGGACCTTGGCAAAACTAATGAACACAGTTTTCCTGGGAGTTATGGACGGTGGCTGGGTTTTCTAGTGTCCAGTAATGGTGGGGTTCATGTTGCAGTGTCCTTTGGAGGGAAGATGTCTCTCCTCCAGCAGTTTGCTAGGTTTTATTAAACTTCTAGGGTCTTTCTGTTTCCTACACATTTGTCAGATTTGGTTGACGGAAAAAAGGAGTTCAAACAGCATTAAGGAGGGGACCCAAACAGGCATCCACACACACACAGAAGGCTGATGCCATGTTTCCTTCTCTCAGGAGACTAAACTAAGAAGTAGGTTTAATACACCTGAAAAATCCGTACAGGTAAAGCCACAGTAAACATACTGTGGCTGTTTATCTTAGTACCTGAGGAAGTGAAGTTTAGCTGAACATCTCCTAGAAGAATGTTCACAAAAGATGTGGATCTCTTCTGTTTCTGGAAATGTCAGGTGCTGAATTAGCAATTTTCTACTTCATGGTTTAATAGTTCTCATCCTAATGAGGTCAAAATGGAAAAAGAAAAAGAGCAAATTAACTTTCTGATGTTTGAAAACTTTTTTTTTTAAGGATTTTGAATTTGACCAATTTCTACTCTTCTTTTTGTGAGAGACTCAGACCTGAAAGATCAGAAAGGACACCATTAAACCATATTTGGACAAGTTAAATCTACATTGTTCCTAAGCTGGCTATCATCACGGATTCATGAACACTAATTCTGGTGTACTAACACAACTTGCTAATGACTACCTACTCCTGCACTGAGGATTGACATGTACAGCCTGATAGTCTTGTTAAGGGGTGTTTTGTCAAAGTGCTAATACAGCTCCTACCTGCTGTGTTACCTCATCACTATTTTCTTAACCTGTACAGGTTTTCAAGAAAGAAGCTTGAGTTTTAGAAATGCTGAGCAGCCAGATGCTTCAGTGACATCAGCAGGGGATAAAAGTGGCCAAAATCAGGTGCACTTTTAGAAAAGATGAATGTGCTTTTTCTTCATACTGGTTAATGTTGTCCTGTTCAGCCCACTCAGAGGTATTTTATGATGTTGCCTCACTTCACCCTCTAGCTGTATGATAGCTGGATCAGGTTCTGCATGTATCACAGAAGATTCAGATCAATAACATATAATCTAGTATAAAAGTCTGCTATTAACTTCCAAGAGGCTCCCCACCTAAGTGAGATAAGCTGGATTTGGCCCTTGATTCTATTTTTAAATGGATCAAGGCACAGCAAAATGTTTTATATTAATTTGATTTTGCTATCAGGGTTTTCTCTTTTAAATAGAAATAGGGGATACAAAAGCTGAGGTTTGGGAGAACTTAGCATTTCAGCTTAAATGGGAAAATCTAGATGGCAAGTGTGTTATCTGGTCTATGCAGAGGCATGGCTTCAAATCTATTACAGCTCATTTTAAAGCCAGAAAATTTGCCAAAATTAGCAATGATTCGAACTGTAATAAAAGCTGAAGTCCCTGCTAGATCATACATATTAATATACCATCAGCATAAAATGCCAATTTAAATTCACTGATGCCAGTCTCCATCCCATGAGAATCTAAAGCAGGATTAACAGCCTCTGTCAAAAGCTGTCGTGTTAAAATACAGCAGCATGGTGGTAGGGAAGAGGAGAGACACATATAATAGCTTTTTCTGCAGTAATCAGACTTTAAAGTTTCTAAGTTTTCTTGATCTCTACGATATCAGAATTTATCCAGCTGTGTGTTTGAGGAAGTCCAAAAGTGGCTGTCTCCTTTGAGGCAAAATTTAGAATAACATGGTCTTTTGGCAACCTGCATATTAAGAGCTACCCTATTCCCAGGTTCTCCATAGAGGACATCAGTGAGATTAATAAAATGTTATTGGATCTGATTTTGTACTGTTTGGGAATTTTGAATTTCAGTACATCACTCTTCAGGCTGGTTTTGTCAACATGACATCCTGAGATTCCTTAGTAAACACTACCAACCCTCTGTAATACCCACTGCCTTCAAGCAGTGTGATTCAGACAAGTAGGAGCTTTTCTTTCCATTAGTCCCACTTCCAGCTTCATTTTAGCAATGAAATGACTCCTTCCCTTCCCACACAAATAATCTCCTTCTTTAGAAGTCCAGCTTTTAGTGATTAATAGCATTTTGCAAAGTCTGGCTAACCCTTTAGCAAGAACTGTCAGAGCATCAAAATGTGGAAGAAAAGAAGGTTATCAGGAGTAGTCAGCATGGATTCACCAAGGGGAAATCATGCCTGACCAATCTGATAGCTTTCTACGATGACATGACTGGCTGGGTAGATGAAGGGAGAGCTGTGGATGTTATCTACCTTGACTTCAGCAAGGCTTTCGACACAGTCTCCCATGATATCCTCCTGGGGAAGCTGAGGAAGTGTGGGCTGGATGAGTGGTCGGTGAAGTGGATAGAGAACTGGCTGAATGGCAGAACTCAGAGGGTTGTCATCAGCGGCGCTGAGTCTAGTTGGAGGCTGGTGACAAGTGGTGTCCCTCAGGGGTCAGTACTGGGCCCAGTCTTGTTTAACTTCTTCATCAACGACCTGGATGAAGAGTTAGAATGTACCCTCAGCAAGTTTGCTGACGACACCAAACTGGGAGGTGTGGTAGATACACCAGAAGGCTGTGCTGCCATTCAGCGTGACCTGGATAGGCTGGAGAGCTGGGCAGAGAGGAACCTGATGAGGTTCAACAAGGGCAAGTGCAGGGTCCTGCACCTGGGGAGGAACAACCTCATGCACCAGTACAGGCTTGGGGTGGACCTGCTGGAGAGCAGCTCTGCGGAGAGGGACCTGGGTGTCCTGGTGGACGACAGGTTAACTATGAGCCAGCAGTGTGCCCTGGCTGCCAAGAAGGCCAATGGGATCCTGGGGTGCATCAAGAAGAGTGTGGCCAGCAGGACAAGGGAGGTTCTCCTTCCCCTCTACACTACCCTGGTGAGGCCTCATCTGGAGTACTGTGTCCAGTTCTGGGCTCCCCAGTTCAAGAAGGATGAAGAGCTACTGGAGAGAGTCCAGCGGAGGGCTACAAGGATGGTGAGGGGACTGGAGCATCTCCACTACGAGGAGAGGTTGAGGGAACTGGGCATGTTCAGCCTGAAGAAGAGAAGGCTGCGAGGGGACCTTATAAATGCCTACAAATATCTGAAGGGTGGGTGTCAGGAGGATGGGGCCAAGCTCTTTTCAGTGGTGCCCAGTGACAGGACAAGGGGTAATGGGCACAAACTGAGGCACAGGAAGTTCCGTCTGAACATGAGGAGGAACTTCTTCTCTCTGAGGGTGACGGAGCACAGGAACAGGCTGCCCAGGGAGGTTGTGGAGTCTCCTTCTCTGGAGATATTCAAGACCCGCCTGGACAAGGTCCTGTGCAGCCTGCTGTAGGTGACCCTGCTTCGGCGGGGGGGTTGGACTAGATGACCCACAGAGGTCCCTTCCAACCCCTACTATTCTGTGATTCTGTGATTCTGTGATCAAGGCCAGGGAGAGCAGAGCTCGGGGCTGACTGTTGTTCTTCCTGATTCTGCCACTGACGTGCTCTGAGATTTTAATAAGTTAATTAACCTCTGTGACTCAGTGCAAGCACTGGTGTAATGTACCTAGTAATGCTTAACATAGAGTCCTGCAGATGTAAGGCATGATAAAAGGGTAGAGGACTATTATTGTTACTAATGATCATTAGTTTGAAATCATAGTCAGGCAAAACCAAAAACAACAAGGCCGATGCAATTAGTTGAAAGGTAGAGTTGTGACACTTAATTATCATTAACAGGGTACATGGTGAAAAATACATTACGTATTTTCAATGGTACTACTTAGAGAGAGAGGAAAAATAACTTTGTGGGATATCTGCAGTAAAGACGGGGAGTAACAACTCTGAAAAACGAGGATCACTAAATCTTCTGATTTTTTTCTCCCAGCATACAACTTATTTTGCCTACTGTGTTGGGCACTGTGGCTGTTAGAGTAAGTCTATTTTCATATTTGTGATAGCCTTGTGCCCTGAAAGATAACAAGCCTCAAGTCTGTAAGCTTATCTCTACTTTTGTTGTTGCAGTTATTGTTCTTACTATGCTTAATGCTAATTATATGTATTATGTAGAGAACCCTAGGTTTGGATTAGAGAACTTTTGTCCTGTGCACTGCCCAAGTACATTAAAAGATCTTCATGGTCTCAAAGAGATAGCAAAAATAAGCTGACATCTTTGCACCGCGCCATTGGTTATATCTTTCCATTTCTTTTAAACATTGCCCCAGGATATAATTAGATAACGAAAAAAAGATCTCTTCCATCAGTTAAGATATTAGTGATCAGAACTGAATATTGGCAGTCTTAAAGATGACATTCCTTTCCAGCTATCAAGAATTTTCCTTTATTGACTTGTATCTTTCAGCCTATCAAAGAAAAGTTTAATCTGTAGGTGAAATCCTGATCCTCTGATGAATCATGTTTTCTTTTGAATGCAAAGGGCGTCTGTCTGGCAAAGTTGGCAGCCTGCTCTCCATAAATATTGTTCTATTGATAAAAAGAGGAATTGGATACAGGGGCTATCCAAAATAAATATTTTGCAGGGATTCTGAATGTCTGAATACAATAGAGCAAAATAATGTTACCACGTTTTACAGATTCTAGACATAAGCTGAAGTGAGTATTAGTTTTAGTTGAAAAACTGTCAAATGCAGTGTGCACCTTTCATTTCGTTGGGGAAATCAAAATGGACATCTGTTTAGGCGTTGCTCTTTTCCCTTTTGTCATCTGTAGGGATTTGCCATTGATTTTCTTGGGAGCAAGTCTGGGCTTCTTAGTTTCTAGGAGATTTAAAACAGGATTTCAATGAGGTATTCAGAAACACCAGCCTGACGTGCTCCTGCCCTTTGGGTGAAGGTAGACAGAAAAAAGAGTCCTTTGTGCCCTCCCTGTCAGAAGCCTTCACAGGCTCGGGAGGGCTGCCTCAGCATGTCCTCGGGGCAGATGTGCAAGTGGAAAATCAGCTGTGCATCGCAGGCAGCAGGCAGGCCAGGCTGCCCCTAGGATCAAGGGAAGCCTGTGTGACCCCCCTTCACATCGGGGAAGTACAGAAGCGTGATTTCTCCCCAAAATGTAATGCCTCCGGGGTCTTTCCTGGCATGGCACACCTCCCCACTGTGCCCGGACAAGGCTGTGCCCCCAAAGATGAAAGACATGCTGCTGTCTGTGCTGGCATACCTCCTCCTTTTTGCGCATTTGGCTCCTACAAAAGCTGCTTAGGTAAAGTAGAAAGAGTGTGCAGAAGGAGGAGGTGTGTGTGGAGGATTACAGCATGAGAAGTCCTCAGAACGGCTTACCAGAGGTGTCTCAGCACCATCAAGTCAAGGCAGAAAACGGGCTGACATGGAGGTGTGAGCCGGCTTGTGCTGAAATCAAGAGGACCGTACTTTTGCACGTCCATCCAGCATCACGCTCCTGCTGCTCTTTCCAAATGGAGCAGTGGGGAAATTTTTCTCATGAGAAACTTTTTCTTCTTATCAATGAATTACACTACATTGCTGCTGCAATATATAGTCTATGAATAACAGAGGACATGTATTTTTATTGGCTCATCTATTTAAGAAAAGAAAACTCCTGTCATCAGTGCTGAACTGTATACTAAAATTTCAGGATAAGATATGACCTAATATTTCTTTGTCCTGTAACTCACAGGGCTGCTGTGACACCACCCAAGGGAACGTTTTTATAGCGTATGTGACAGATGTAGTTAGACTGGCTGTTTATCTGCTTCTCTCTTCCTATGAATCATTCTCCTTTCTGTGTTGTGTACCTCCTGAAAAGGGTGTCCTGCTTCTAATTTTTTTTTTTTTTTTTAAAAAACATTTTCCCAATAAAATCATAATAAAACAATACTTCTGCAATAAGACAAATGACATTATTTGCTTGAAATTAGATTCCTTTGTACTGGAATGTCAGGCTGAACTTGCCTTTTTGCTTATATTCCAGATCATGGAGAAGATTTGTGTCTATCAGCTTTCCTTGCTATAGGTGTGTTTCTGCATTTTCACCCTCTCAACATTTTGAGAAGGGTCTACTACTTTTTAAAGGGGGTCACACAAGTTTTCTCTACCTTTTGTAGGAATCAGTCTAAGGCCTTCTTGGCACCAGCTGAATCTTAAACTTATGTATTAGTCGCAAAAAACAAATCAAAACAGTGAGAGATGGAGATGGCATTTTCCCCTGTGTTGACCCAAAAGTTTTCTCTTACCATTCAGAGAACATTTAACAAAACCCAGAGAACACCAAGGAATCAGCCATCCATCGGCAATTCCCCCACCACACTAAACGTGCAGGTGCTGCCATCCGAGCACACCAAAATGGGAGTTTGGAGTCGTGCCTGGCAGCACAGGGCTCAGCACTAGGGCTGGGGCTAGAGGAGGTCCACCCAGGAGTTCAGCCCTGGGCAGGGGTGGCCTTGCCACACACCTCAGCATAACCTGGTGCCTGCTCCATCTCCGCCTCGCCAGGAAAGGTGACGGTGGCTTCCTGGCTGTGCTTCTCACACAAACAGCGCACCTGAGGAAGAATATAGAAATGCTTGTGAAAGAAGTTAAGCAAAAACCTGAGACAAAGTAAATAAATAGTGGTTCATTAAAATGTCACATGGCCAAAACCAAGGGCAGATAATTCCTCAGGCAACCTAAGAGAAATACAGTCGTGTTTGTTAGGGTGCCATCTGCTAGGCTGCAGGTCTTGAAATCTGCCAGGGGAAGGCTGTGTACCTAATCAAAACATAGCTCCTTCTCTTGGCTCAGGGATTTAATACCATTGCTTTGGGGTACAAAACATTCTCCAAAATACTGCTGTGCTGCAAGTTACAAGAATCCCTTTCTGATGTATCTGTCAGAAGTCTGATTTCTAAGCACAAGCTGAAGTTAATGGGAAATTTTGCTTGAAGTCAGACAGTGTAATGTGGATCTCTGTATAACTGTTTTTGCCTTGTTCACATGCTTTTTTTTCTGCTTTTTGCTCTAATTCTTACAACTAGAACTGCTGACGTTGGGATTTGGGAGGATGCTCTTCCTAAACATCAGAAAAATACTCATTAAACTGGACGAAACTATTACTTCCTTTAGGTCTACAACATTAAATTTAAGAGGTATAATAAACATTTTTTTCTCTGAGACTGCAGTGGTTTTTCACTGGCAAAAGAGTTTTGCACCTGTACAAAGAGTTACACCCTGGGGCAAAGGTTTAAGGCTGCACTTACTCCTACACCACGAAGCCACAGCAGACTCTACATTAGTGCATCAGCAATGTACAAAGTGATCCATATTAAATGTTTTCAGTCCTATCTTAGAAGCACAGAACCCAATCCAGCTGCCTGAACATAGGCCCCTAGTGCCACCTGCATGTCCTACGCTGTCCCACCTGGTACTTCACCTGTCTCTCACGCTGGGGAATGCAGGCTCCTGGGGGCTCGCAGCCAAATCTGGCTGTCCCTTGCAAATGTCCTGAATGCATTTTGCCTTGTGGGAGATGTAATCAATCCACTGATGACTGCACGTCTCACTTGCTTTGAACCTCTTAAATACACCTCAAGATCAAAAGGCCAGCTTCTCACCTTCGTGTGTTTTTTAGCCCTTCTGAACAAATAGATGTGATAGACAATGGGAAAATAAACTGCATTTTTAAAAATTGTACTCATTTTACAGATTTAGTTTCTACAGAAAAAGTATGTGGTGGAATCTATAAAGGACCCTGCTGTCCCTATGTCCCAGGTCAGCACTTTAACTACAAAGACATTCTTCTTCACCTATCAGTTGTGAGATGGGTAACAGAGATTAGGTTAAAGACCATTATTAAGCGCTCAGGAGTTAGAAAACGCATGACCTAATGCCCACACGATTTTTAAGCAACAAGGTAGTGCATGTGCCCTAGGATGCCATCTTTCATCACATGCTCTTGTCCTTTTTTCCTTCCCACAGGTCCTTCCTTAGTGCAAAAATCTGACAGTACTCAATTAATGAGTAACAACACACAATTTTACTTTCTCTCCCTTGTTGAGTGCACGGCGTAAGCTGTCTGTTTTCTCCACTGATGAAGCTGTGCTGTAAAAGTAGGATTATTCACATCCTCAAGAGCTCTTTACAATGCCTTTCACTACAGCGTGTATGTGCTTTACTGCCATTCATGACCTAGTTTCACAAAGCTTCTCTGAGGCACAGACTTTGTATTTTTCCCATGTTTTGGATTTGGAAATGCAGTGCAGAATGTCTAATGTCAAGTCAAACACCATATGTATGCTTAGAGCTGCAAGGTCCTTGGGTGTGCTCTGGGAGCTTGCACAGGGAGAAGTCTTATCTCTGGAGACTTTAACTGGTGAATTCCAGCTACTTTCCATGAGAGTTTTTGAACTATGGTACTTCAAAGGAATGTCACTTGGCCAAAGGTGAATTTTCATAGTGACAGTAAAAGATAAGCTGCTCATATAAGGTTTATCCTTTTGTGAAACTTCATATCCAAGCTCCATATGTGAGAAGACACTACATTATTTAAAATAAAAAATGCTGTGCCGTTTTGAGGCAGGTAGAAATATGTTCTTTATCCCATATCTCATGCTCAAAACCAGCAGTACATCTTTAGCTGAAATATTCTTTGGAAGAAATAAAAAAGAATTTGTGTGGAAAATTTCATTTGAAATGGAGATAGTTTGGAAGAGTTGTGAGAAGCTCAAAACAGGGTATTACAACAGGAAATATGCAACCTCAGGAATATGCTACTGGCCTGACTGTGGACTCAGAGAGCATCCAAAACAGAGATGTAACATTAAAAGGAGCGTACTGTAAGACTGAAAACAAAAGAAGCCATAATAAGAACACCTAAGAAAATAATGCCTGTCAAGAAATAAGGCATGTTTTACAGATACTAATCCCAGAGAAAGTTGTAGTATGTATTTCTCTTGATTATTTCTACTCCAGACTTGTGGCACCATGGAAATATGCTTTTCTTGTTTTCCACTGCCAGCTTGTATGGAAAAACAGCTTGCTGGTTACATAAAATAGAGGTTATCAGCAATATTGCTAATTAATGGTGTAGCTGCCAACTAAGAAGTTAAACTCTGACAAATATGACCTAATGTTACACAAATATGCTTCATCAGTCACAGTTAAAAAAAATACACAACAGCCAGTATTTTTTTTGGACTAGTAATAGAGCGTATTGGCAGTTAGTCTAATTAAAGGCTACTAAGCTGATTAAAATATTGGGGGGTTGATAACCTTCTTGTCTGCAGAAAAAGGATGAAAGTGTTTTTAAAATGCCTCAGCTTTGAACCAGTGATTGTTTAAAAGCGGAAGAGTTTAGTGGGAGCCCAAGGATCTACAGGCAAATCCAGGTTCAGTGTGGGGAGATCTGAGGTCTCTGGGCACAGTCCGGCGTTTGGATGTCCTCAGACAGACGCTTGCTGTTGCTGGCGTTGATCTTGCTCACAGCAGCCAGTGGCACTGCATTGCAGTATGGGCACCCCCCTGAGTATCCACTTGCTGTTGTGACATACAGAGCTACTCTTCCTTTGTCCCATCGTGTCCCGTAAACTTCGAAGCTGTTGTGGAATATTGGTCAAATGGAGAAGCCTGAAGGGCTATTCAGGAGATGGGTTTGTTTGGCCTCTTCCCTTCAAACAGAGCAGAGGGAAGTACAGTTCATTTGTTTAATTTATTAAGTGCAGAATTTTTTGAATGATGGCTTGTACCAGATGGGAGCTGAAGAGTGCAAAGATGCATAGGGAGCTTCAACAGCTACCCAAAATGGGACATTCAGCAGATTATGTTCTTAGGTTTAGCTGCAAAGAATAAAGAAGGAAAATATCTTGCATAGGAGAATTCAGAGGAGAACTCACTGGTTCAATGAAGTTAAGTCAACATTCTTACAATTCTATTTCAAAAAAATGAAGTCTAATTGTGAGGATGAACCAAACATCCTTAAATATTCACTCTGAAAGCCAATTTCCCACATGCCATGCAAGAGAATGGATTGACCACTTTTTTAATGCTGTCAGAACAACATTACTCGTCTATTTTAGTACAGACTCCGTAAATCAAGGATACATTTCACAGTAATATTTATTTAAGCAGCCAAACATTACTCATTGACACAGAGAACTAAAGTTCCATTTATGCTCAGCAATTTATCATTGACTCGCTGGATTCACATACCATCTTACCAAGATAAGGAATGCTATGAAAAATCCTGCTACTTACAAAAATGAAAATCAAAATTGGAATATTAAATAGATTGCACGGCACTGGGATGGAGGTTTTGTTTTAATATGAGCAAAAGACAATAGCACTATAAAAGCAGAACACACTACATAAAAAGATCATGCCTGGAAGTGGCGGCAGTGATAATTGGTTCTGGACCTTTCATTAACCCATCGACTTCAGTGGCCTTTGGATGAGGCCCAGAAAAAAAGCCACATTTTTATATGGCAGGCAAATTTGATAAAGGCACAGTCTGAATCAGAAACAAAAAAGTTGTAAGGAGCTATTCAGAGTAGACCATGAAGCAGAAATAAATAGTATTTGCACAGTCAAAGGAACAAGTATAGTAATTGCATTCACCTACTTTAAATACAGTTGACTGATTTCCATTTAAAGGAGTTTGAGCTAGAAGAAAAGTAGGAATCAGTACTGAAGAAAAATCTTCAGGATCTGGGTTGTACATCTAAGATGAGCCCTACAGGCAACAATACATGTACTATGCGTAACATTTGGCCCATTGTTAGTATTTCAGCTGGGTTTCACTAATAACAAATCTTTCTCCCTCCTTTCCTGTGATCACCTGGCCAGCTGCCCATTATGCTTCCAGTGCAGCTAAGGCCCATGAAATGCCACGTACAAGCACTTTGGCTCTTTGTCTTTACTCATGAACATGGGTAAGAGCTGCTGTTTCCACCAATGTAAGACAGGGTCTCCAGTGACAGAGGTTACCCTTGTTCCTGATGAAATGGTGACGGGCTCCTGCTAAGGTGGCTATGCACCAGACAGAAGCACACAAATGCGTACTGAGGGTTTATAAACACAAGAGCAAAGCTGCAATGCCAAACCTTGTCATACCCTGTAGGTACGAGAGCTCTTCAGGTGCCCTGGATTTTTAGTTTTTCCCAGGACTGTTTGAATAAAATGCAGTTATCCAAGTGAGTGGTTTAATCAGCAGAAGACAGAGTGAATCCCTCTTTTTGTTCCAGTAAGGACGTGATTTGTCTGACCTTGTTTTCAGCTTCGACAGAAGGAGAGATCCTGTCTGGATCCTAGAACAGCCAGCAGACAGTGGGGCTAGTGCACCCTTTAAGGACCTGAGCCATATAGGTGTGAGTTGAGAGCAGAGATTTTATTGAGTCTCTTATTTTCTCGTCACTAAAGTAGCAACTAGAAAGGGAGGAAGAATAATAGTACGTGATGCCTGTCTGGAAGAGGGAGTTAGTGGCTGCAAATGCCAACCTGGTGGTACTAGTTGCAGCAGTAAATACGAGGTTTAAGACACATTTCATGGCATGCCAGTTCTTTATGTACATATTAGATAATTTCCTGCTGATTGTTTGATTCCTGAGCAAGAACAGCTTATCTTGTGGTAGCTGTAGTTTTTCACACTCCAGAGGCCTTCCGTCTTCCTTTCATGGAGATCCTGGTTGTCCTGCAGTGACAGCAGAGACCTAGGTAGGAAAATGTGAGAGCACTCATAACATTGTGTTTATATTGGCCCACAGTGCACTCGCTCCCTTTTCTGTCTCACTGCTGATTGTTGCATTTGCTCCAGATATTGGAAGAGATTATGGACAGAGGAGAGGGGAGAACAGACCTGCAAAAAAGTTACTTTATACTTTAGCAGATGCCCAATGCAGTTTGTACTACCACATCACAAAAACAGCCGTGCTGTCATGGTGCTCTGGCCAGCACACTGTTCCCACTGCTACTTCAGAAATATAGGTGTGCTTAATTTAAACAGCTCCTTGTTTGCTCTACTGGTTATCTCAAATTCCTTTCTGGAGCACAGAGGTAACCAGGCAAGTACAGGATTTTGGATTCTACATCTGCGTTCAATCTAGCCACCTAAATTTAAGGCGATTAAGCCTCTTTGAGGACCTGGCCATTTAGAAGTGGTGAAGAGCAACCAACATCCTATATTTGCAAATGGATGCCAAACAAAGGCCTTGTTAATGATAATGTGTGGCTGCTCACGAACATCTCATGTTATGGGGTCAAGATTTCTTGGAACAAAGTCGTGTTGCCCAACCTACTGCCTGTGAGGAACTTTTTCTGAAGAATGTGAACAATCACTTATGTGTCTTTAGAAACAAATATTAATGGCTAAAATATAACATTTTTAATGTGTAAAAATGAAATTTTGTCTATAGTCTTTCTTCTTCAGGTTTCTGCAATGATGTCTTCTTTTGCCTCCACCTCTTAAAATAGTACATCATTTGTGATGCACAAGCAAGCTGCTTTCACAGGCTTGAAGAGAACAGTGACTATGGGCATGCAGTAAAAAATTATCAGGTTAGAATGGCTGAACTGCCATAATGTTCTATGTATTGTACATTAACCTGCTTTAACTGAGAGGCAAACCATATGACATTAAACTAGTCTAATCAAGGTTTGAATAGGCACCCAGAAACAGCTGTGAACTGAAACACGACATGTGCATACCAAACTTTACAGAAGTATTTCTGCCAAAAATTATGTTGGCAAACACAATACATTTGCACAAACATCTAGAAACTAAATACTTTCATAATTATCAAATGTTATTCAAAGCATAGTTGATATTATAAAACTTGTAGCTGGGAAGAAAACACACATTGGGTCTTATTCCACACCTAGTTGATTATCTCAGCCTAGGAATACTGTAAATTATGTGTTAGGTAAACTTCCAGTCACTTTAATATAAACTGGTACCAAAAAATCTAAATTTAATTGCCACAGAAAAAAAATTAAAGTACACTGGATCAAAGGATTTCTTTGCCCAGTCATTGATATGTAGTCTCATCGTTCATATTTAGATATCTATATTTTCAACCAGTGGTCAACTCAACACCTCTCCACAACTGTTTTTCCTGTCCTTCATAATAGTTACCTTGGGAACCCTCACAACAGGCTCAGCCTCGGCAGTAGACTAAAAAAAATGCTCCAGAGACCCCAGAGGAAGTGTTGCACCTTTCACACATGGAAGAATGTACGGAAAGTGGAAAAGAAAATCTTAGTGGTTTTCTCCCATTCAGTGTGTCACATTTTGGGTGGGTTTAGATGCAGACATATTACAACATAGAGCTAGCACTACAATTTCTCTTTGACAATGGTTATTAGTCCTGAATTAAATCCAGCCTGTTTTCTATGCTGGTCAATCATGCGTCTGACTGGCAGGATGGGTCTGAGTTTCTTGAGAACAGCGTTTGCTTTATTTTGGAAAGAAAAATAAAGCTATGAAAACCTTTCAGGACAAAGCTTTGCTCTACAGATTGAAATTACTGATGGAAATATTTTTATTTGTTAGCTAAAGCTAAATTTTAAATGTCCTATTTTGTTATTCCAGACTCATGCATGCACAACATTTCATTTAGGTTTTTTACTGGAGAAAGAATGGACATGTTTACAGCAGCATAATTATTTAGAATGAGGGTTCAAAGTTTCATAAGATCATTCCTGCTATTAAATCAGAAATCATTTGACCAAGGATATAATTTTAGCAATAGTCAAATAAATGCTGGATAAGCAATAAAATGTCCTATTGCATTTAGCCATTGCACAAAGACAGGCCACACACTTAGGTGACACCTTTTCACTCTGCTACTGTGTTGTGCAATGGTTTCCACATGCAGACCGGGGACTGAGAGGGGGATGACAGACTGCTTTATCTCCCTAACTTCAGGAAAACAGAAACCAGTTGACCGTGTATTCAAAGAGAGAGAGAGAGAAATTGGTTTGAAAACCACCAATGATACTATGAAATGCCAAGTTCGAATTCACATGACTCACACTAACTACTCTCCCCAGACTGGCCAGATGACAAAGCACATTATAATTATGTGGCTAAGACTGAGATGCTCTTAAAGCCTATGTCACTAGCCTAATGGACTCCACTAAAACCCACCAAGGGCACTAGACCTCACAACCAAAGACCATAGCTAGAGATTACAAATGGCAAGGCTGTAGTCCAGTGAAAACATGGTGCTACTTGCAAATTGTTTCTCCCTAAAATGATTGCTGTGCTGAACGCTCTGGGAGAGTGACATCAGTTAGTGGTCACCCATGACAGTTTTATTCCTTCAGCCATTTCCTATCGTTTCAACTGCAACAAAAAATGTTTTCTTTTATTGCATAAAACTCCAATTGAAATGAACAGGCAAGGGAAAGTGTTTCTAAAACTAGAGCTCTCACTCCATGAGGAAAGAAAAAAATTCCTCGAAGGACGTATTCATAGCAGGATTATTGTTCTCAGCATGGGTCTTTGGCAGAATAATTTCCCTCTGTATATGAAATGAGGGTAAAAGGAGAGCACAAACTGCTGTTTTCACTGGCTGGACTAGATCAGCCTTCCTGGTTAGTTTTTCTGCGCTTCTGCTCCCTATTCCATGCTAAAATACAGCTCTAAGATGTGCGTGTAAAAATGTCTTCTCCACAAACAAGAATTGGTTGTGAATAGTCAGTTCTCAATGCTTTGCAAGACCACCTAGAGAGTCTTCCAAAGTAAAGCTAAAAAAGAAAAAGAGCCAACAAAACAAGAGGAAATACTTTCAATGTCCAAAAATTAATCTATTTTAAATGCAGAATAGAAAAACAGATCCAGAAAATTATACCTACAAATTTCTGCTTTCCTTTACTCTTTCAAACTTTTCTATTCTTCTTCCATTTTCTCATCCTTACTTCCTAGTTTTAATGAGTTTATTTGCTTTTTCCTGTAAGTGTTTTGCCTTTCCATGTGCCAGTCCCCAACTGTCCTTTTTTCCAGCCTTCAATACGTCCAGGTCTTCCTCTTCCCAGCTCTCTATCCCTTGTCTTTTTCATCTGAGGCTCCTCCACTTTATGTAATATTTTCCACTCCACCTTTGCTAGTGAGGAGCTGTGAGCTAAGGTCTCCTCCCTGCCACACAAGAAAATAGGAACAGGAGCACATACAAATGCAAAGACTCTTGTGGGAAAGACAGGAAAGTAGGAGAAGTCCCACCCAACCATTGCCTTGTGCTGCTTCCATGCAAGAGCTTGCTGCTTAGAACTTCTTACTGCGTTTCCTCCTCACCCCCCACTAGTATGTGAGGAAAAGGGAGTAAGAGATCCCTCACGGAGCTCCCAGACCGCAAGGACAGCAAGAAAAAGGAACATTCCCTTCTAGCAAAAGAAGGACAGATGTGCGTGCTTTCCCTTGAACCTTTAGAAAAATTATACAGTCACATCCATTGGAGAAAATAATTCATCAGTTTTATGGCTATTTTCAGATCACTCCCTTTACCCTAATTCTTTGGATTAGATCATCACCTGGCACAGGCAGCCACCAGGAACTCACCCTGCTGTTGCAAGTCCCAGGTTTCCCAATGAAGAACACAGGAAAGTTACAATATCAATCTTCATTTGATTTCCATTTCTTTCATTTTCCCCTTGCAATGACTTGAAAAAGAGCCCTTGGAGAGCTTAGATGTTTCTGACCACTTAGTTAAAATGCCAGGCCTGCCACATCTATTGCTCTTCCCACTAGCCTACAGCTGTTTGGTCTACGCTGTGATACCTACCAGGCATCCTATCAACCTCTGAATTTATTTTTGGCAATGGATCAGGACTCTATTAAACTTGTGAGATTAATAAGGAATAGTGCCAATATAAAACTGGACTGTTCTGTTTCCCTGAAATCACTGAGAATATATTCCTCAAATACAGTTTACACAGCTCCATGATTATTGAGAAATTCTGGGTAATATTTTCTTCTTTGTTTTTAATTTTGGGGAGAGTATATTTTTAGTTCATGCTTCTTAAGTGAGGTTTCTAGGGGCTGCAGTCACTGGCAATTTACCAGGATGTTGTCAGAGGTTGAAGAATAAACCTTGCCTTCAAAACAATGCATCTTTCAGCTGGATTTTATTGTAATCAACATTGCAATGCCACTACTTGTTTTTTCTGAACTCATCAGTACAGAGCTGTTGAAAACAGCTTGATGCTTCTCCTTTGCCTCCTGACATTAATCATAGTTAATTAAGTGACAATAAAGTTCAAGTTAATGCAAACAGGCATTAATTCTTGTCATCTCCCCATTCTCAGGAGTATTCAATTTGGACAAGAAGAGAGAAACAACATTGAAAATATATCCTGGAAAAAACATTCAATCAACATCAGCATTGGAGGTCTTGTTAGAGATCTGTTATAACATATGTCCCATTTTTTCCCAGTAACTGCACGCAGACAAATCCCAGTGTCAGCTTAGAGTTAGATGTAGGACCGAGGTCTACTTTTACAAGCACTAGGAGAAAAGCTTTTGTATCTTTGCTGCTGATTGTATGTTGGGAGGTGTCAGGCAGCAAATGTACAAGTGGGCTTAAGAGCAAACAATGTTTCCTGGGTGGCAAAAAATTGATTTAGAAAGATTTAAGTAAACCTTTCCTTTTTTTTTTTTTTTTTTTTTTTTTTTTTTTTTTGTGGGAGTTGGGGAAGAGTAATAATTTAAAAACCAACTTAGAAAATCTGAATAACTATCACTAGATGAAACAACTGCTATTCCAAGGCATGCTGGCAATAGTCCTGAAACACCTCTTTCAGCTGAATGAGGCAGTAGCTAGCTGCTATCTACTTATACATCACTCACAGCTCACTGCCTAGGCTTGGAGGATTAGCAAATAGGTCTCTTACTCGAAGGATATGAAAAAATATGAGTTATGTTACCTCTTTCAGCTAAAGCATTCACAGCTCTGTTTCTAGATACAAGAGCCACACAGTAGCTCTGTCTTTAAATATGCTCTCCATGGCTTCAGTTCAACTCGGGCATTTGCTGCCACCAAACCAATGCTCTGCTGCTGCTTCATCACCTACTGTCCAGCCCTGCAACTCTACTGCCACTGCCACTGCTCTTCTGGAGCTTGCTGCTGCTACATCCCCATTGTGGTCGCTCGTTCCTCCCCAACCCATGGCATTGTCCTCCTGTGACCCTCACAGCACCCCTGCAACACTTCTGCCTGCTGGAGATTTATGGCCTACAGGACTGTCTCCTTCCACAAGCAGAAGGCAGTAGAAGTTGGGATTGGAGTTGCCTTTTTTTACAGTAAAAAATGACAATCTCTGCATGTGGCACTTTGGAGAGATGTCTCTTGTTCACAGGTTGTTGGATATCAGCCCATTACATTGCAGTTTTGTGAACATTAAGTGAAGTTTATTTGTAGTATAAAGACACACTCAAGACCTGAACTGTCCAGTCATCTCCCCTTGCTCTCCAGCAGGTCCTTGGAAAGAGTTCCTACATGTGACACGGATCACTTTGACTGAGAAATTTCAAGTGCTTTTCAGGTTTGGGAGGCTGCAGCTATCGCACCTGCCAGGTTGCCCTGGCAGCACCTTCCATCCCCTCAGTCGCCCCACAAGAGTGGTGGGCTGCCGGCACGGCTGGGGGAGCTGTGAGCACCCACCCTGGGGTGACCTCATGGGGCTCTTCTAAGGCTATGCCACTGCTTCCTCAAAGTAACACGCAATTCCCAAGCACCTCAACTGCCAAATGCCCTTTCCCAGGGTCCCCACCCTTGGGGTGCCTTTGTTTTCTCTCTGAATAATACCAGATGACAAGGAGCAGAGTGCAATTTTGCATCTCTTGTGTAGGCTCATGGATGACTTGCATTGGAAGAAAACCGTCTTCAGAATGAAGTCATGGAAGGCCATTCACAACAAAGAAGTGGTACCCATAGCATTTTAAGTTTCTCATAGCAATAATTTTAATAAATCTTTTAATCTGGGCACTCTTTTACATACTGTGCTGTACACATAAGTGCTGGCAAGTAGAAAAGCAGGCTTGCGTTGCAGTCACAGGAAAAGAACCTGAATTATTTACAAGGGGAAAATTTTTCAGTCTGGGAATCATAGTCAAATGAGGAAGATTAGAAGTCTCAACTACTGCACAGTGCAAAGGCTGTAAACTTCAGACCTCCCATCCCAATTTTTTACGTGGCTAAAGGACATCTGTATTGAGTAGATGACAAAAATAATTAATATACAAGTGGATGCAGGTGGACTTGCTTTTCCCTGCTCTGGCTCCTTTAGCATTAATATATGCTAAATACATGATTTGACACAGAAATGTAACTTACTCTCTGAATTAGTTATCACTCTTATTTTTGGTGCATACTGGCTTTTATGTTTCTGCTGCTTCTATGCAGTATTACTGCATCTTCATTATCTTCATTTTTGAGCTTACAGCAGTACAAACCTGCTGGGTGCAGTGACTCAGCTGTTTTTTTCCTCTTATTGCTATGTACAGCACATATCTAATAGTAATGATGAAGGGTAAGAGGAATGGGGAAACTAGATAAAGAGCATGCTTCTTTGTAGATACATATATGCTACTATTGTGTTATATAGATACATGAATACCGATGGTCTTCATCTATGCTCATTCAAGAAATTTGATTTAAAGATGTATTAGTGTATCATAAGAAAGAAATACTAATGTATTCTTGTGTTGGTATTACAGCAACACTTATAGAAAAGACAGACTTTACATTCTTTCTGTAAAAACTTTTTGTCATAAGGACAATTCTCTTCCATCTCCTCAGTTTACTGGTGTTCACTGCTGCAGAAAACCATTTTTTACTAGAAAAATAGCCTTGACCCTCATCCTCCTTGAATCCTGCTCCCAGAATTGGGGCCTGAGCTCTCCTGCACCTTTGGATATAGAAAGAGGTGTATTTGCCCCAGCATTCAGAGCCAGATTGCACAGAGGACCCTATGTACACACCTAGATTCATGTGCTACAGCTTTCCTTTCTCATGGCAAGCAACTTAATAAAATTAAATATATTTCCCGATTTCTAATACTGTACAGCAGCTCTGCACTTACTTTTGGTATTCTTTCCTCCAGCAGAAACATTAAGTCCTTGAAGAAATCAAAAGCTGCTAAACATCCGCCTCTTCACAGAAGTGACAGGAGTGGGAACCACTTGGTGGGGAGAAAACCACTGCAGAAAGAGAAAATACAGTTCATTTCAGTTTCTTTTTTAACTTCTAGGCACTAGACCTGAGGTGGAGATCACAACACTGGCTGCACTCCTTGAAAAACTTGATTAAGAAGTGACTAAATTATGCCAAAGAAGTCCTCCAAGAATTATTTCCATAAAGTCAACACCATCTCACCTGGTAAAAGCTATTTTTCATCTGTTAAAAGTCAAAGGAAGAATTTGAAAAAGAATTAAAATTTGCATAATTTCCTTCCTTGTGTTTTCTCATATACACATTCAGCCAAGCTCATTAGTGCTTACGAGGTAGCTTTGCTTCAAAAATATTACAAAAAAAATCAATTATAACTGCTAGCTGTTAAATAAAGAGGTGACACTTGGGAGCAATCTGGACTGCATGATAAGCTGAGTTCATTTGAACAATACGCACTTGAATACAGTTAATGTAATTCCATTAACCTTGACATCAAGAATGTAGGTTACTGTTATAGAAGGGTGACTATATTTTGGAAGTCAATAACCAAGTCAAGGATTTAAGGGTCATCATTACCAGGCAACTAATCACGCATTCTAATGTGAGGCTGATCCTGATTGCACAACTGCATTTGTGTCGAATGCGAAACTCTTTAGGTTGCCAAGGTCTAACTGAGTAAGAAGAAACTCCAGCTGGAAGGCAGGAATGAGTAAGAATCTTTAAAAATAATATATTGCTTCAAACCACCATTATTTTTGTAGTCAGCTCCCATTGTCTGGCCTCCCAGAGTCATGCAATCATGTCAGAAATGCAACTTGCATTAAAAGGGAAACAACCCTCCACCAGATACTACTGTCTAGTTCTGATTGCTAGGGAGAAAAAATCTGAAAACGTGAACCCTGTTTTTTTTAATTGGATCTCATCACGCTTACACCTGGCATGCTGCCTATACACCAAATAAAGGCAATAGAACCATTTTCATTTTAGAAGGTATAACAAGATTGAGTAGCTAAAATCAAGACACTTTGAAATCTGAAGTAAGATGCACACTTTTATCACCAAAGGTGTTTCAGTCTTCAGTCTGAGCTGCAGAAATGAAGACTAGAGCAGGAATGGTATGCTGAAGTGGTTTGGCTTATGTGTGAGGATGGTCAGCAAATTGGCATAGTCCTAATGCTAAAATTTTGTTTTAAAGCTGTCCATGTTTGGTTTAGGTGACCCTGGTTCGGCAGGAGGGTTGGACTAGATGACCCACAGAGGTCCCTTCCAACCCCTACTATTCTGTGATTCTGTGATTCTTGGCTCCAGGCTGTGGGATAACAGAAGTTCATCATCTCTGTTAGTTGGTGATCAATCAGTATTGGCAATTGTCAGTTATAGCTGCACTTGCGTCTCTCTCCCAACACTTGTAATCTGAAAAGTCCTGCAAAGATTCATAACATTGTTAGTGCTGGCATGGAATGGGGCTCGGTCTCTGCACAATTTACTCCTGCAGTTGCTGAAAGTTGGTGCAAACGCCCTTTTCCCAGTCTAAGGGTATCAGGCATTTTAACTTTGTGGATGGGAATTTTTATTCCTTTGGCAGTTTTCTTTTTTTTTCTAAGGAAAACTCTCAGTGACCAGCAGTGGACTTTTCCCTACCAGCTTTTCTTCCTCCCCCATTCATGGCCTTGCAGCCGCTGGCTCTTCATGGACATCACAGCTCCTCTCTGCAAAGCCTCCCCTGGGAGCACCACGCCGCCTTTGCACCTCAATCCTCAAGTAACAGGCAAGCTCTGACCCTGTGGCACGGCGCTAAAAGAGGAATTCAGGGGCCCAGCCCCAGGCACACCATACTTTTTTCCCCAGAAGAAAGACTCTTCCTGTACTGCGCACCTCCATCTGCTCCTCCATGTAATCCTCCTGCCAACTCCCAGTGTTCTTCAGGTGGATAACTACAGCCTGTGCCTCCAAAGCTATTGAACATTTTCTTTGGCTTTTTCACCAGATAGAAGCCTCTACAAAGTTACAGCTTCCCTGGCATCCCTCTGTTTTGACCAAAAGGCTAAGCCTTTTTTTTTCCTGGCAGTCCTTCCCAGCACTCTTCTGCTTTTAACTCTCTGCTTCTGTGCCAGGATAGCTGCAGGAATGGGGCATATATGAGGATGTAATCGCTTGGGAAAGGAATGTAATTAAATGTAACATATAAAGCAATTAAAAAAAAATATTCTGAGGACGCTTAGCTGGCACAGTGAGAATCTTGCTGAGAATATTTAATTGTTCACGTTATTAAGTGCAGACAGGTTGGTTTTAATTCAAAACAAACATGGCAATTAAACAGAAAAACTATATCAATACAACATTATAACTACAAAGTTTAAAAAAATTAAAACATGCAGGAAACATAACCATTCAGACTTTCAAGAAATGAGAAAGACTTTACAGATTAACCAGATATAATCTAAAAAAAAGTCTTAAAGGTTTACTTCAACTGCAATATAAGGAACCAGATGTAACACTGATGCAGCTGCCTTGATTATTCATATTTTTTATTCCTGTTTTTCCAGTTAAATCTGCAGCAGAACATGTTGCATTTGATGATAGCAAGTGCATATCATAAGAAACACTTCACAGCTGAACTTACATTTGTTACATTTTCTTTCCTACACCTCCCGTCTGCTTATCATTTTAGTTTTGAAATGTTACCACACTGACATATTAATTCAAGGTTTTAGCTTCTTTTCAAAGCGTATAGGCACTTGTTTTGCTATTTGATAGAAATGTTTGATAAAAATGCTGTCAAACATTAGACAGACTTTTGTGAGGTAATGCCCAAACTGATCAGAAAAAGTCAAAGCTTTTTTTTTTTTTATTACGAACAAGAAAATCCAGACTTACGAAAGACAGTATTTAGCATTATCTAGTATGTCTCTTTTGTGGACGTTAACCATTAATCTATTCTTACCTGAGAGAAATAGGAAGCATTTGGTCCTATCTGGGAAATGGGAAAACTAAGTAGGGAGATTAATTGTCCGCCAATTCAGAACTATTGTTAGGTATCAGGAGCTCTGGATTTCTCACCACCTGCTCAAGCCTATGGACAAAATGACTCCATCCGCTCCAGAGAAAATACTTAATGTCTCATTCTTTGATCGGGAGTATCATTATAAGGTAATTTTTCCCAAAGCTGACCAGCTCATCTTTCAGTAGCTGTTCCTGAACTCCTGTATTTATTCCCAGTATACCCGCACTGCCTGATCCATGCATTCAGATACTGCCTAAGACAAGTCCCAGCACAAATCAATTTTCCTCTTGTGTCAAAACTGTGTTGGGGAGGAGGGAATAGAGGGTGCTTGGATGACAGCGATGACAATCAAGCTACTGTGGAGAATCACAAACACGATGCTCTAATAAATAAACAAACCCTGCTGACAGGTTAGAAATCAAAGCTCATTAGCACAGAGGAGGCAAAACCAGCATTTTAATGCCTCTGGATTCCATCCAGTGCAATTAACACCACATACAGCATATTGTTCACCTACAGCCATAAATCACAGTAACAAGTGTCATATTATACACGGATCCTGAAACCACAAGAATGAAAATGAGGAACAGCTAAGAAAAATTAGGAGATAGCACATTTTTTATATGACCAATTGGAAGCTAAACCTAGTGCTGGAAATATTTGAAAATTCTTTCAAGATGGATGGTCCTCATAAATATGTCTGAAGGAGTCCATTTTCCTGAATAAACTACATTGCTGTAATGCCTGTGGGCCCAACCCTACCAGGGCATGTAGTCAAGAGCAAGGCAATGGTATTCCTGGAGTGAATATAAAAACTCAGGTGCATTAGCCTGTACAGATACACAAAAATTGGTATAATTCCTGGTAGGACTCTTACTGAAGTATTTAAGCAGAAAAATAGTGATCTCTAAGTTCAAAAGATGCCAGGGCTGGATCTGAAGCTGAACACGCCACCCAGGTGCAGACTAAATAAACCAGTGATTATTGCAGAGCATTTCTATTTCCAGGTGAATTGGGCCCCAGGAGGGGGAGTTGTTAGATTGCTGCTACTGTTTAAACTCAGTATCTAATCCGCTGTGTTTCATTTTTTTAAATTTAACCACTTGAGGCACTGCTGGAGGAGCCAGACCTCTTTACAAGCCTTGTGCCCTGTCTGACATCTTTGCAGGCAGACAGTTGTCTTTCACTAGTAAGTAATGCAGACCACTAAACACACTGTACTGATACATTTAATTGTATTTAATAACTTATGTTTAATTGTATCTCTGAAGCCCCCACGCTGGCCCTGCAGCAGGCGATCCTCTCTAAAACATTTCTTCTGCCACCCAGAGCCATTGCTCCACGCCTGCCTCTCCCTTCTGCCCCAGCGAGGAGAAAAGCAAGATGGCAGGGTGGCCTGCAGCCCCACAGATCCCACATGAGCCATGTCACCCCCCCAAAAAAAGGTTTCTGACAGCCCATCTTCAAGCAGAGACCCGAAACCGTCCAGAGGTCATCCCAGGACTGCACGGTTGTTCCTTAGGGACCAAAAAGGACAGCACCCCCAGAGCCGCCCCTTCCCACCCCTTGAGCTGTCGGACTCACCCCTGGCCTGGCCGGGCGTCTCTGTCGGACCCAGCCCAGGAGAATTCGCTTCCCGGGAGGGACCGGGCAGCTATGGAGGTGCTCTTCGGCCGCACGGAAAATTTCTCAGTGATCCAAGCTGGGCTGAGTGGGAAGGAGAGCACAGGTCTCTCTCGGGGAGATCCCTGATGTAGCAGGAAACAGGCCTGGCACTGGCCACATGTGATGAGCGGCTCTTTCCACACCGTAATCACCGTTTCGAGCCGTGGGCCAGGAGAAGCAGGCGCTGGCTGCCAGCTCCCTCACGTACAGCTCCTGCAGAAGGGAGCTGCGAAGCCATGCCTGCTGCCGGCCGGGCGCCTGCTTGCTCCTCAGCGGTGGAAGGAGATTCCTCCCAGAGGAGTCCCGCGGCCTGGCCCCTGGCCAGAGGGCAGCCAAGGGCAGCAGGCCGCCCCGCGCCAGGGGCCCTAGCTATGGGATCGGGCTCCATTTTGCCTCCTCTTTTCCCGCCCTATGGCTCCTGCCTTCCTGTCAGCAGGGGCTCATGTTTGACAGGAGGATGGGGACATGTGCCCTACCCAAGTCTCCTCTTGGGAGTGTTTTACTGGCTGGCGGTTAAAGACGGGAATTATAACCCCTTGGGAGACAAGGATTATCCAGATGCTCCTTTTAAAGGAGGCTGCAGTTCAGATCTCGACTAAGGACCAAGCTGGTACCACCATCATGGAGGCAGCCTCAGCACTTCTGCCCCAGTAGAAGACCATTGCCGCTATCATGATCATGAAGGCCTCCATGTTCTGTGGATAAAGGAACAGAACAGAGCCCTGAAATAGGTGTGGCAGGGCCAAAGGCTGGTGGAGATTCAGGTGTACCCCTATGCCTGCCACGTCCTAATGGTTTGCTCTGTCCCGATCCCTGTTTGACACGTAAAGCTTTCTGGATCAATGTTTGAAGGCAGAAATATTTCTTTGAGTAGAAAATCTGGGTGCCTTACCTAGGTGGTCTAGATTTTCCTGCCAGATACCTCTTTCTTTAGTCACTGCCTGTTTCAGCTGTCTGCTTCATGTGTTGCAATCTTTGTCTTGCCCTTAGGCACCAGCAAAAGTAAAATAATAACCAAGTTTTATGTCAACGAGTGGTTGGAAACAAACATATTCCTAACACATCATTATTTCTTGTCAGGTGGAGAAGAAGGACCTATAGCAGGGCAGTGACGGTGAGCCTCACGCATGCCTCCCCTTTTTTCGTGTTCCCCGGGTACATATCCAGTTAGGAACAGGAAACGCAATGCAGAGTAATGGGTGGCAGAAATTTGACCTTCGTGCATGTTCTGGAGGGGTCTTTTCCCCACTTCCCTTCTATTTCAACATATTACCCAAAGCATTCAATGACACATCTAAATGTCCTGAACTTGTCAACAGAAATTTAAGAAATTGGCTCTCTTCCTCGAAGGGTATGGCTGTAGTTAGAACAGAGCAAGATTCTTACCATAGTTTTCTAATTGAGTGTTCTCTGTGGGCACATATTCCCAGTCCTACCCTAAATGTCTCTGAGAAAAGACATAGCACCACCCCACTCTCCATAGTCATCAATTATCCAAGCCCCACAAGCAGCATTATTAAGATAGAAGAGAGCAGTTTCCCACAGATATGCTTTTCGTTTGATTCTCATGCAAAAATGATTTTCAATTAGCTGAGCAGGTATATACCATAGGGAACACATGAAGGTTCCTTGGATTACTCTGCATAGGGAGAGCGGGCTCAGCGTGGGGCTAGTAGTGTGCTGTCAGTTGTGGCATCAGAGTCGAAGTCAAGTCCAGCCTTCACACCACCGTGACTAATGAGGCATTTTCTGAAGCCACTGGCACACTGTGAATGACATGGTTAGCCATCAGCCACTTCCCTGACTTTCCAGCCTGGACGACCACAACATTTAGAGCTGCAGCTCCAATGATCATATAATTAAGTGTGGACAGCCTGTGGCACAAGTCCAGCACAAAGGTTTGGTCGTGCTATCATGGCACAGTGTACAGCCCTTACCATATCTCTTGCAGCTTAAAAACCATACAAATCATAGAGAAAGAGACCATACACTTGTCTTGGTGTACTTCTGAAAGCTAAATAAATCTGCAGCAGCTGCAGCTGCATAGATTATTCCTTTGCATTAAGTAGAAGGTTGTGGCCAAAGTCCCTATGTGCCCTCTGCTTCCTTCCCTACCTTCTGCTCCTCTCCTTCCTGGGAACCTGCAACCAACCTTTTGCAGTAGCCACCACTGGCAGGGTTTAAGGACTTTCTCCTTATGTGGCACCCTTCGGGTAGGCAACCTGTTCTCTCTGTCAGTAACACAGCCCTTGGTAGCAGACTACCCCAAGCTTATGGAAATCGTGTGGAAGAAGCCACAAGCTCTCTTAGCTGATCCACATGCTTTAGTCTGCTGTGACACGTCTGTGGGCACCTATGTTGAAGCCAAGTGAAGGCATCAACCTGCCTTGACCTGTCTGCTACCCTCAGGACTTTCTCGGCAACCCTGAAGTTTTGGCCAAAGTAACCTAAACCAGCTTCTCACATTGTCATACTCATTCTGTGCGGCTCACAGCAGTTATCTGGCAAAAACAAACAAACCCAAGACATTTCCAACAACAAATTAAATAAAATAAAACAAGTACCAACAATCAAAGCTGCATGGATTCTGTGGGCAAAACCCATAACAATTTATTGGCTGTTTACATTCCTTTAAAAAACTCACCACTTACTTTACAGATGTGTTTTGACGAAAGCATTTTGAGCAGCAGCCAAGCAAGGATAAACACAGAGGGTTGATGCTTATAGGGGAAACACAAGAAATGGAGGAATGAAAGAAAAACCCTGCACCCGAACACACAGAAAACCCAAAGCACTTCCCAACTAGATCAGGAAATGAGGAGGGTATTTAAAGACAAGTGTGTAGTCACTGAGCATTCGGAATGACTTATCCAAAGGGACCCACCACAGCACAAGAACATGAAAGGCATGCCTACGCAGCAGGGCGGGCAGATGTGAGCTCTGCTGTCCAAGCTGACCCAACATGAAGCCACCATGGCTGGTGCTACAGGGCTGTGTTAGCATGGCAGTGTGCTCACGCTGAGAAGCAGCTGTGGGGAAAGCTCTCAGCCCAAACCTGGTTTATGTCTGACCAAACTGGGGGGGATTGGGAAAGCCAGGTTTGTCAGTGCCCATGTATATAGGCCTGGCTATACTGACTTGGCTATGCTGAGCCAACATAGCTTGAACCATGGGCTCCTCCAGGGCCATATTGGCCAAGGATGAATTGGTTGATGAATTGGTTGAACTGGTTAAAGATGAGGTTCTTCCAGAATATGATTATTTCATTATTAGATTGAGAGAAGGTGTATTTAGATATTTAGATACATATTTGTATATGTATTCAAGGTCCTGAACAATATTAAAGTTACTCCAGGAAGGACAACTTTACCTGTGCCCTTCCCTGATGGCCATTTCCCACTCCTTGACTACCTCAGCTTCCTTCTGTCCCACAGTATTACTGCTAAACCCCTAAACCAGGACCACAACCTAGTGCTTCTCTACACCCTGTCTTTCACGGACATCTCATACCCAAGGCTAGCCTCCAGGTTCCCCTCTGACAGCTGTGCTGCTTGCCTTCCAGAAAAGTTTCCAAATCCAAGCCCTATCCCTCCCCACTTTTCCAAGGAGCTCACTTAGAAACGTCTCCAAAAGTGAAGGTTGCAGGGAGGCTGCCTCCACGCACAAGGCCCGGCAGAGTGCATACTGCCAAATACCAGCTTGTCCGGGCATACCACCTAGGTGCAGGACTTACTCTGCTTGTGAAATGGGGAAAATTTGCTGAGGAAAAGATTATTTTTAAAGATACCTGGCTAGCTGGCACCCAAAAGTGTATGAATAGATACCCAAAATGAAGATTGGGTATCTATTTGCAGATCTGTCACCTGAACATATCCGCTAGTATAACAGCACAGCTAGTTGAAGATATAAGAGAAACCAAAAGCTAGGATGCTGTGCAAATAGCCAAAATTTCAGAAGGGCCAACCATCCAGTAAATTGCACTGAGACCAACAGCATTATTATTTGATTGTGGCTGTATATAATACAAACTCCAGTAAGAGACACAGACACAGGAAAGGCAAGGTTACACTATCTTTGAATTAGACAGCTGATCAAATGCATTTTCCTCAGTCACTCTCTGATGTCACTTGTCACCGTGTCTACCCATCACTTAGTCCTTCAGCGTATCATGCTTGTATTCGCCATGCCAAAGCACATAGTGTTATTCAAATAACCCAAATGCTGAACCACAAGCTGGTTGCATTTTGTTGGCAAGCTGCAGGAGGAAGAGATACTATATGCTATGTATATGCAGGAGGTATGCTTTCATAGCTTAGCCTTCTGTGTAGGGGAGAACAATTAAAAATCCCTGCCTTTTAGCAATAACTCACATGCTTTTATTCAGTTGCATTGAAGTCTTTCAGGCCCTTCTCTACAAGGAATAATAATACTAATTCCTTACATTACTGAATTGTTGCGGGGTGAAATACACCACACACGGTGAAGTGCTCCCATGCTGCTGTAAAACCCTAATCAGAAATACCCAGATATGTAGCTGGTTACCAAGCTACTTAAGTTAAAAGTCACCAACCCAGTTTACAAAACCTATTTATCTGATTATTATAATCTGATGAAAATACAACCTAACCCCAAAATATTTTGCCCTAGGATATTTTAAGATCAGTGACTGATGTTACCTAGAGACCATGTAGAACTCCTGGTGGCTGGTAGGATGTTCTCCGTGCGTTTCGGTACAGCAATGGAGAAGATGGAGTGTGTGTAACATAGCAAAATGCTGCTGGCGGAGGTTTACAGTCCCCGTAGTCTAAGCTGTAAATTCAGCTCTGGTCCCACCACTCCTGGCCTTTGCTTTCCTTAAAACCTTCCTACTCAGCCATGCCCCCACTACCACCACCTTCCCCTGCCCAGCATATGGCTGGTATTCAGTCCGCTAGCTGGGGGTTGATCGGGAAGGCTCTGTAGATGCCGCAAAGGCCGTGACCAACCTCCTTTCCTTGACACCAGAACTAGAATGTGCCCACAGTTATTCACAACAGCATAATTACAGATTATTTTAATCTTGCTGTTTTATCTCTTCTCTAGCTACATATCAGCTCAGAGTAGATAATCTAACAAAAATCCAGTATTTCCATGGCCTCACCCCTGCATCTCAAGTGTAAGCAGGAGGTGTGCAGGGTGTGAGGAAGGTATTCAAAGCACATACATTTAAATGCCTGTGTTTTCCAGCCTTGCCTCCCCGGCCTCCCTTGACAGTGAGTGCAGACAGAGTGTCTCTCCCAGCGGGCAAGTCCGAGCGCATAGACGAGGCTCCTCTCTGAGTCACCCCCAGGGAAGATTCCCTCGTCCACTGACTCTCAAAGGAGGAGAGGGAGACTTGTTTCCTAACACAGGCATCCCAGTTTGGTGCCTAAACCTTGGCAGTGTCACTGTCCTCCACCTTCCCTGGGTATTTTGTTTTTTCATTTCTCAAGGGAAGAAAGAATGATGAAAGAACCGCAGGTATTACAAGCAATTGAACTAAACCCAGAGTAACGAAGGTATATTGTTGCCTCATTGGCTTAATGGAGAAACAAGCCCTGGCCAGGAACATGTGACAGCGATGTCTAAATCTGAAAGATGGCCCAGGATGATAGAGGGTGAAACCAACCTTCCCAATCTCTAATGAATCCCACTGCATGTATAGACCCATAAGCAAATGTTCCATATATGGGAGAAAACTGGTTGTTTTCCAGCGCATCCTCAACTCTGTGTAAACCAGGATGAGTGACTAAAGTAAGATCCAAAATGAGATACCACATAGTTCTTTCATCCAGTTTTAAATATATGAATACATAAATCAATGTGCATGTTTATGTGTCTGGCTCCAATTAATAAGCACCCATCCTGTGCCTCAGGCTTCCTGACAAGCATCAGAATTAATAATTTAATACATGGAAGAATGATAATGTTGCGGTTAAATCATTTGAAAGTTGGTTTCAGTTCTTGGCTCTGCCATAGATTTCCTGTGTGACCGTGGGCAAGTCACTTAAACTCCTTGGCCGAGTACCTCAAAGGTACGTAGGTGCCTGATCCCACCAGTTAGACGCCACTGATATCTTCAAAAAAACATTGCTCAGCTGTTACTTCAGTCAGTAGGTGTCTAATTTCCATCAGCAGGCATAAACAGAAGGTTGTTGATGTCATCCCACAAGCTAACAAGATGCTTTGAGGTCCAATGACACTTTGAGTTCAAACCCCTGGGTCCCCATGGTGTCACGGCTGGGAAAGCTGGCTTTCAGCTCAGGGGATCCCGGGCGGGAGTGCGGAGGATGTGCCTACCTAGCTAGAGAGAAGAGAGCATTTTCGGTGGGGAAAGCACGGCCTTTTCACAAGGACTTTGGCTCCTGGCAGCTCCTTTCGCAGCTGGGAAGCTTTTTTTCCCATCCATCACTTGTCTGGACCACTAATTCAATCCTGCCTGTTCAGTTAGGTATCAGGGAATTACAATATGGAGGAAATTAGAGGGAGGGCAGAGGGGAGGGGAAAGGACCATGCAGGGAAGGTGACACTTTCCTTAGTCCAGGCCAGAGCACCGCAGGCTCTGCGCCCCGTGGGAGCGGAGGGGAGCAGCCACGTCCGGGCAGCGCCGCCTGCCCCATGGCAGCCCGGCAGCGCCCGAGGGCTGCGTCCCTTCACTCGCGGTCTCTTTCTTGCTGTGAGCACCCCTTGCCACCCGTTGCCCTTTTTCTTGTTGCTGCTGACATTCCTGCAAAGAATGCAGGTCCCCCCCAGAGGGACTCGGGGACCTGACCAGCACCCAGTAAATCCCAACTACCTATGTGTGAAAAAAAAATGTGTGAGCTACCACCACATTTTGCTGTTGCTTTCTTCTATTTCTCTGGAGGAAGAGCGATGCTTTTAGACTGTTGGGAGTTTTAGACTTTGAGGACTGGATTTAAACAAGTCAGTCAAGTCGTTCAGGTCTTTAGCATATGTGCTAAGCTCAGCCAGTTGTACTTCATCCAAAGAAAGAATAAGGAGAGAAATTTTACATGGCAGGATACGATTAAACAGAAAATACGGTGTTGAAATTAATTCAGTGGTTTAAGAAATTCTTCCAGCTGAAAACTCACTTACTCTGTTAGCTGATTTAAGACATTGCAAACCAATCAAAGTGGTATAGAAAATGAAATTTTCCATGCATGCTTTAATGCTTTCCATAACAATGTGTAGCTGCTAAATCTCATGAATCACACATGAGACAAGCGAAGATCTCTGAGCATGACTGAATGGCACTGAACTGCCAAGATAAGGAGATTCTGAGCTGGTGAAAGTTGTTCCCTGAGGTCGGTGTCCTTGTGGATGCGCAGAGCTGTCTGTGGTGAGGAGAAAGCAGGCCCTGGTGCTTTTTTCCTCCTGCTGAAAGCACAGAGCTCTCCTTTTGTCTCTTTAGCTGGCACAGCCCCACGGAGCTGCTGTCTGCGAGGAAGAGTTCCCAGCATGGGGGATGCAAACCTTTCCCAGGAAACCTGTGCCTGTCCCTACCTGTACAAACAGGTGCCAAACCAACCCCCTTCTCTCCCAGTAGCAACAGCAACTCAACGCTTCAGTCTCATCTTGTTGCCTGTTGTGCAGTCATAGCCTCTCCCTTCCTACAAAACTGCAGCCAGGGAGGCACAGCAGCATTACGCAGCAAATCTCAGATCTGCCCGGGAGGGCGAAGGCTTCCCCCAGCCCTGCAGGTCAGGCTCTGCGAGATTTCGGCTGGGATCACAACTCCCTTGGCTTCTGGCAAGTTTTAATCAAATTGGAATGAAAGCCTGCTCTGTTGAGGTCAGTCCAAAGTTGAACAGACCGGGATCGGACAGATGAACCTCCCTAACACGCATTACTGGTGGGAAGTTAGTTCAGAGTATCTCCTACCCCTCCGTGGTGCTGAGGAGTGCAGTGCTGCAAAATGAAAATTTAGGACCTCTTTCGCGGCTCTTAGAGTTACCCGGCAAGTGTTTGGAGTGCACAGATTGGGACATTACTGTAACGAATGAAAGAAGGCAGGAGATACATAAAAAGAGCAAAACATTTAGAAAATAAATATTTTAGAGAGGAAAGCAATTCTTCTGTACCTGTGCTGTAGGCATCCCCCAGAAGCCATCTTCCCAGCCTGAGTCTGCAGTATCATCAGTCATTACAGTCAGCACCTGCCACAAATGCCTCCAGGCAGGATCAGGCTTTGTGTTGTCCTTCTGGGGAGGTTTTTAAATGGATAATATGATGAAAACAATATAAAAAACATATGTTTTAACTCTTTTCCCCTTCAACTAAATCATTACAAAGGTTGATTTTCTGACAGTTGATTTAGCACATGGGCACTGACTACGTAAATAGTGGATGTAGCCCTAACCAAGAAATGAAACTACCTGTAGGTGGAACACTGGCCACAAAATGCGGTGGGAAGTCTCCCATGACAGCTTTAGACCACTGTCGGCTGAAGTGAGGGTTTTTTCCTCTTGCTGTCTGGTAGAGAACAACTGTTTTTTACGTCACGCATTATCGTTTAAAAAAGAGTATATAGCCATTCCTCTCCAGGCTGTTGTTTACAGGCACACAAGCACAAAACACTTTGTGAGCTTAGTCATTATTATACCTAATGATAAGCATTTAGGAATAGTTTATTAACAGCTGGCAGTCATCAGCTTGTAATGAGAAGTAATTTTAATACATCCGTTCAAGAAGATTAATTTTTGATACTTAATGGACAGAAACATTAGCATCCATAATTGAAGAATTTTTTTCAAACATCTCCATTCTACATATATTACTTGCTTTGGTATTTTTTTATGTGAATTACTTTTAATTTCTTGTTGAGCACACACTTTACAAAGGAAATTAATGGAGGCTTCCTGTTACGAGCCAAAGGAAGTAGAAAACCCAAACAGATGGATACTTTAATGGGTATCTTCGCAAATCCACATACTGCTTTTGCATGTGCCCTTAATCAAGCGTACATGTGCATTACCCAGATTTTGCCTGCAGTTATACCACAGAGAAGCTGAGTGACTGCGTACTTGATATAGCTACTTTTTAACCCCTTTATACAGCTTTTTCAGCAGATTGGATGCACAAATAACTTACAGATGCCATTGGTATGTCTCCTAGGAGATCGGGATCGGGAACTAGAGGCAAGAGAGTAGATACTGGGGAAGAAGGTCAGAGCACCAGCCACAGACAATCCAGTCGCTGGTAGCAAAATATCCTGCATAGCCCCTTAACTGTAATTGCTGCCCGTGTGAGCGGCACACGGCTGACCGCACTGCTGTTTAACACAGGCCGGCTGAAGGGATCGCCCAGGCGCCCTTGCCCTCTTTGAGAAAGAGGTGTCCTCTGATAGCTGTTGGTAGCAGTAGTGACAGCTTTTATTCATTCACTTCTCCTAATGCTTACTGAATAACTGTATCCAAGATCTGTGAATGATTTGGGCTTGTTTATTCTCCATGACCTAGTCCATCCTTGCTGCTCACCAGTGGATCCATGAAGCTCGGGCATGCATCCGCTTGCTCTAGGAGGTGCTTTTACTCTGCTCTCCACTGATGTTTTGCAGCTCTGCAGTCTTGACTTCATACCACTCTTTACTCATTTTGATGCAGAAGGAAATAAAAGCTTTCAACGGCATCCTGGCTGGTATCAGGAACAGTGTGGCCAGCAGGCATAGGGAGGTGATCGAGCCCCTCTACTCAGCACTGGTGAGGCTGCACCTGGAGTACTGTGTTCAGTTTTGGGCCCCTCATTACAAGGACATTGAGGTGCTGGAGCGTGTCCAGAGAAGGGTAACAAGGCTGGTGAGGGGTCTGGAGAACAAGTCTTATGAGGAGTGGCTGAGGGAGCTGGGGCTGTTTCATCTGGAGAAGAGAAGGCTGAGGGGGACACCTTATTGGTCTCTACAACTACCTGAAAGGAGGTTGTAGTGAGGCAGGTGTTGGTCTCTTCTCCCGGGTAACTAGAGATAGGACGAGAGGCAATGGCCTCAAGTTGCATCAGGGGAGGTTAAGGTTGGATATAAGGAAAAATTTCTTTACTGAAAGAGTGGTCAAGCATTGGAACAGGCTGCCCAGGGAGGTGGTGGAGTCACCATCCCTGGAGGTGTTTAAAAAACGTGTAGATGTGGCACTTCAGGATATGGTTTAGTAGGAATGGTGGTGTTGGATGGACAGTTGGACTCTATGATCTTAGAGGTCTTTTCCGACCTATGTTTCTATGGTTCTATGATTCTATGATTCTTTCAGAAGTGCTCCTTAATGCTTTCTCATTCTGTTCCTAGCTTCGCTGGCAGTAAACACACAGCGGTCGTGATGTCTGCAGACATAATGTACTTGAGATCTTTCTTTCTTGTCCATGATGAGAAGAGCAGCCGCACATTTGTTGAGGCTTAGTACAGCAATCCTGTCTGCCTACTCTCACCCCAGGCCCTGGGGAAGGGTGCCGAGCTCCTCGTGGCTTGACATCCCCAGGAGATCCCTCGATCCCTTCCCAATCAGCTGTGGCCTGCTGCAAAGAAAACGCCTTTCTGGAGTTTCTGGGAATGGCTCACTCTACATTTTCTCCTTTGAGCCTTCCCATCAGAGAATGGCTCAAGAAGAGAGGTGAAACCTTCAAAGGAAATATATCTAGTGTGTTTGCTGAACAGGTCTGCAGAATTTGCTGACAGATGGCTACCCTGAGACATGCTTTTCTTTCCCACCTACTGTTCTTTTAAAGCCTTCCGCTCAGTTAAATCTATAAATGATTAAAGAAAAGAAAAAAAGCCCAATTACCAGTCAGTCACACAGATCTTGTTTTCACGGATGCACTGTCAATCCGCCACGCTGTGTCACTGGTTTACATGAGGCACAATAACCTACTGCCCAATGCACATTTTACTTGGTGTCAGAACCACACAGGTTTTTAAGGCTTTCTATGGCAAATCTTCCAAATTCAGCTGCTTCGCCACATCAGTTTCTTGAATACCTTGAATAGTTTCTGGCATGAATATAGGAGATAAACCTGGCAATGGGCAGAGCACGGCGAGGCTGGTGACCCATGGGGGCATGCAGGGAGCAGGGCAGAGGGGGCACTGGGGACAGCCCCAGGTGTTGGGCACCTCCCTGGGGATGGGGATGGAAGAGGGAATGGATGGAGATGGGAAGGGATGGGATGTGGACCTGTGGGTGGGCTCAGCTCAGCAGAGCAGGGCTGGGGGGACCTGCAGGCCAGCCCTGCTGCAGCAGCGCTGGGGCAGGGACTGCCCTGCTCTTTGTATCTCTCCTTTGGTCATGTGTTCATGGATAATGCTCTCATGGGATAAAGAGCTACAGAGGACAGAGCTTGTTTTTTTTCATATTTATCCCAAGAATTCAGCAGAGAACACTAGCCTGATGAAAAATAAATAGGTATTAGACCAGGAATACGAAAATCAGAAACCACACTGCAACTTTCTAGAAATAAACATGAGGAGGGAAATGTTTCAACTACTGATCATATATTTGTGATTTTAGAAAAGGATCTTCTAGATGCAAGGTTCTACATTGCAGTTTTACAAGTGTGCTTTCTCGTGAAATTTTTTGCATCCTGTGTTTACTTGCATTTTTAAAGGTCATAAATGGAGTTGACTTCCTTTGAGTTTTGATTTTGTAAATTAATTCTCGACATACATCATAGTTTCTGGAATAACATCAATATTATTGCCATTTATTTACGTGCAATTATTCACACAGTAGGTTCTAGTTCACCAATTATCGAGAAGCTAATACTGTCAACAACACTTTGATTTTAATGATATCATTAGAAATAATCTTTTTACTTCTCTGTTATTTCTCCAGTGGCATATTTCATAGTACAAACTCCTTCACTTTGGTTGCTGTGAGTTTCATCTCTGTGAGGGTGGTACAAATTTAATTTCTCTTGAGCAGACATTCCATAGGATTTTACTTGCGGTATTATAAGGTTCAAGTGTTTCACTGGTGGTGAAGTTTTCCAAGCTCTTGCTGCAGAAGACTGCATATTGGCTGCTGTTGTTAGGCACCTAGCCTCCCTCAGCTTCCCTTTGTACTCACTGGAGGTGAGCAGCCATCCGGGCAGGTCCTACCTAGCTTCAGCAACGAGCGCAGCTCTCCTAGGTGAGCTCTGCTCGCGACGAGCAGAGGTGAGGGTGATCAGCCTGTCTCAGGGTTCACTGAGGAGTGCCTGGCTGGTTCCCCATCCATGGTGTTGGTAACGGAGGTGCCCAAGTTGGAGTGGTGTAAAGTTGGCTATGGCAAGCAAATCCTTCATCGATGAAAACACCCTGTCACCCAATGTAAAGCCAAATTTATGTATATTTCCCCACCTCTGTTCTCCTATGCTCTATGTTGGAATAAGCGCTGGAATCCCACAAACTATCAGTTACATTATGAAATTACATGAGAAATTGTGTGTTAGCCACCAGGTAATACAAAACACATATGTTTTTGCTTAACTTTCAGAGCACATGGCTTCAAATTCATTACGACATCCACAACTCTGATGCCAAGTGTTTTTAAGTCACTGGAATATATCCTTGATCCTCCAAATCTGATTCAGAGCTTTTCATATAACCCTGTGCAGGGCCTGACAGAAGTAAAAGTCTTGCTAGTTTTGCCTCTCTCTGGTATCAGAAATGTCTGGGAAATTGAGTGCTTGCAAAATCTCTTGAATACGTGGCTAGTCCTTAAGGGACTGTGCTTTGCTTCAGAGGTTGACCAGGGATGATATTCTTTGCTGATGGCTTTATATTACCAGTGTTCAAGTTCCTCATTCTGTTTTTCTTTTGAGAAAAGGAAGAGAAGAAGAGAGGAAGGAAGGAAGGAAGGAAGGAAGGAAGGAAGGAAGGAAGGAAGGAAGGAAGGAAGGAAGGAAGGAAGGAAGGAAGGAAGGAAGGAAGGAAAACAAAGAAAGGAAGAAAGACAAAGAAGGAGAGGCTAAGTATTTTTGTCTGTGGAAACACCCATTTTAGTTTATGTTTGCTGGAGGCCTGAGTGCAGGGAGAGCACTGGCCAGAGCCACCAGGTTATCACATCCCAGCAAGGATATTCTGGAAGAAGCGAGGCAGGGAAATAAACCATGTTAACTAAGTTCATGCCCTCTTGTGACCCCATGTTCCTGACAGAGGGAAGGCTTCTGCCTTGCTCAGTGCTGATTAAAAAAGACCAAATCAGCAATTATGCTGTTTCTATACAAAAAGATCCTGTTTTCCTACATCCTGGAATCAATAAACCCCAAAGGAGCGGGTTATTGTGCTGTATGCCAACACACAGCTACTAACAGTGAAAATTTAGGTCATTTTCTAGGTCATTTGTATTAGCACGTGTTTGGCTCAGTCCTGAGAGTTTGAATTATTGATTCCTCCCTTGTTTAAAGAGAATTTTTTTCCCCTCTTTTCTTCTGTACTGCTGTCTAAATCATCCTCTCTGCAACATCACAGAGAAGTCAGAGCCATAAGTTAATGATAGAAAACTCTGCTGAGCAGAGCCCAGTGGAGTCATTCTGCGTGCTTTTTCTTGGCTCTGGGAGAACAAAGTTTAAACTGTGTATATAAAGGCTGCCACAAAAACTGCAGAGCTCATCTCTCGTTGTTTTTGTTTTTTTTTTTTTCTTAAGGTATTATTTTTGTCAGATTCTGTTACAACCTCAGCACATGCTTTAACCTACTTGTACAAGGCTCAGGTATATGAATACACCCACACCCTATAGACTCTTTTGTACTGCTCCATCACCTACTTTTTACTGTAGATGAAATCAGGGGCTGAAACTGGCTGAAGGGTCTTGGATTTTGATGCCAGAAGAGACATCCACACACATTTTGGAGGCCTGCAGTGGTATTGTGGCATTCTGACAGGGCAGGCACAGAGGAGCTTTGTGGAGAACTGCCTGATTTTTGACAGCTTTTTGAGCTACAGGTCAATCCACAGGGAGCCTGTTACACACTATTCTGCCAGAACATAGTTAAATTCAGATCAGCAATTAACTGCTTCAGAGTGCTGTCATAGAGGAGATGCATAGACTGACGCGTACGTCTCCACATTTATAGCTAGAAACCTTCTGGGCTGGTCAAAACAGGAGAGAGAACGATATATAATTTCATGAATATTATTGGCTAAACATGGACTCGCAAGACAAATGGCAGTGGTTTAATGAGGAGGAGTAAGAGGTGGATCAGCAAAAGCCACATCACACACAGCCCTGTGTACATCCCCTTCCCACTTTCAGCTGCAGGTACAGGTGAGTAAGTAGTAGGAACTGAGGTTTTGCAGAACCTACAGTAATCCTGAAGATTTTGAACGGAACACTAAAAAACCCTGTGCAGCTGGCAGTGCCAGCCCCGGGACGCAGGCACCTCTGCTGCCAGGCCGTTGCAAGGGGCCCTGGCGCTGCCTGGGGCTGCGCCATCCAAAAACCAACCCCGGGCGAAGCGCCGGCCAGGACAGTGCCTGATGGGCGGTTTGCATCCAGCAGCCCTGGTGTGGAGGGAAAGAGGTTTCAGCAGCGTGGCAACACCATTTGGCTCCACCAGCACAAACCAGCTGCTGCGTCCTGCAAGTGCTACCGCACTGCAGGCGCTGCGCAGCGGTGGCTCACAGGGAGCTGCCTGGACAGGATAAATGCCTCGAGTTGAGTGCTTCTGGGAACTCTGTGCTTTTATATCTTTCTCTCTGTGAGAATCAGAAATGAACATCACCGTGCAGCTAATCCGGCTGCTGGCATGGGGGTCTGAGCTGGCGGCACTGTGTGCTCCTGACGCCGGCTCGCTTCAGGGCTCGCCAGCAAGGGGAGCGCTGGCTGCTTGGCTCGGCTCCCAGGCGCTGAAATCCTCCTCGTTCACATGACGCGGGCCTTAATCCAGGAAAATATTTCCTTCTTTCCTCGTGTTGGAATGCAAGAATTCAGTGTCTTGTGCTGAATGCATCTTTCCTGAGGCCAGGGCACCCTCCCCATGGCTGCCCAGAGGCTCAGGTGCTCTGAGGACAATCATCCCGCTCGCCCACACGCTCTCCACAGCCCTGGGGTCATGCCAGCCACGCACTTCCCGAAGGCTTCGGCACCAGCCTGCAGCCAGGTAGTGACCTCGTGGTGCCGCCCACCCCTGCTGACTGCGGCACATGGCGACCCGGAGCTGTGGGCCCACTGGAGCACCAATGAGGATCTGAATTCGCCTGGAGCTGAGCAGACAGCCGAGACGGGGAGGGCTGACACCGGACTATCTCAACGCCGTAGGAACACCTCACTGTGCGCTGCTTTCAGCAGGTGTCACATAACTGAAGGATGGAGGTGACACCACAACAGCCATCTAGAGGGGACAACGGCCGGTCAATACCTTTACATCCTCTGGTTAGATGTGCCTTTTTACCCGCATCTGATCTTGCATGTCGTCATAACGCAGCTGGGGTGGGACTTGCCTTTCCCAGCATCAGGCAGCCAGCCCTGAGCGCTGTGCCTCCTTCACAGCCAGCGGGCAGGCACGTTCCGGGCAGGGACTCGTCTGTCCCATTTACTCATCTAACACAGGATGAGATTAAGCCTGCTACAAATGCAGCTGTTTCATGTGGTTGCAGAGAAGAGTTCCCTCCGAAAACCATTGCCAGCACTGGATGTGGAGTAGGATGGGGAAGAGGGAGAAGTCAAGCAGGTCTTTAATTTTCTCCTTTCTGCACTGGTCCATTTGCAATGTGCAGGGCCGGGTGTACTCCAGGGCGCGCACACGGCCGCGGCTGCAGGCTGTACCTGTACCGTCCCTCCCAGCGCTGTCAGCTTCCTTCTCTGGAGATATTCAAGACCCGCCTGGACGCAGTCCTGTGCAGCCTGCTGTAGGTGACCCTGCTTCAGCAGGAGGGTTGGACTAGATGACCCACAGAAGTCCCTTCCAACCCCTACCATTCTGTGATTCTATGATTCTGTGTTCCACTCCCGATGGGAACCAGCCCTTGTGCCGTGGCCTTGCTGCCAGGCTGCCCATGCCTCCTCCTGGCGGGCGCAGCCTGTGCGACAGACGTTTCTTTGCCAGGTAATTGTTCCACTTTCCCATGTAACACTAGCTATCCCTATGCCAGCAGAGCTGCGTTTGTGCCAGACACTCTGCTGATCCAGCATTTTGGGCTGGGCAGTGTCTGATTCTCTTCTCTCCGAGATGACGTATGGCTCTGTCACATCTCCCTGGTGCTGACCACGCCTGATATTAAAATCCAGGAGAGCTGTATTGATACCCTGTGATCCACCGTGAGCAGAGGGCAGCAAGTAGATTCCAATCCTTGGAAACCAATCCCTCTGTGGGTCAGAAGGCACTGTGCCTTTTCGGGACAAGGGGCAATGGGCACAAACTGAAGCACAGGAAGTTCCAGTTGAACATGAGGAAGAACTTCTTCACTCTGTGGGTGATGGAGCACTGGAACAGGCTGCCCAGACAGGTTGTGGAGTCTCCTTCTCCGGAGATATTCAAAACCTGCCTGGACAAGGTCCTGTGCAGCCTGCTCTGGGTGACTCTGCTTTGGCAGGGGGATTGGACTAGATGATCCACAGAGGTCCCTTCCAACCCCAACCATTCCGTGATTCTGTGACTCAGCTGCCTGCTTTGGGAGAGCAAGAAACGATTTTATGGCTTTCTGTGAACCAGATAGGTAGTGGCTGTGGCAACACACCAAGGACCAAAGGCATCAGGTTTTAAAGAGACTATTAGACTCTTTAAATATAGACCAGTAAAATCCACTCATCAATACTCACTGGGCCTGTTGAAGTTACCAGGTAAATAATGAGTTTTCTGTTTTGGGGAACTAAAATTGGCATAATTTCCCGTGCTATCCATATTAATCAATAGACAAGAGTCAAGATCAACTAAGGTGAAGGAAACAATTTTCATGTGTCTGTTCATGACATCCTTTCAAGTAGACTTGGGTTAATTGACATCCGGGTAAAAGAAAAGCCTGCTAGCCTGTCAAGAAAAGAAGACAGTGCTACTTCTGTTCGAGATGTAAACGTTATTTTTTATTCCCCATTCATGTGGACTCTTGTGATTTCTGTCCTTTATTCTGGTTTTGGAAATAAGAAGAATGTTAAAATGACAAAGCAAAAGGAACTAGTGGTAGAAAAGTTAAAGAAAAATAGATCATCTCTGGAAGAAACAGAGAGGGCACTCTTCCTCCGCAGGACCTCACTGCTCTGTGCAGTGGTGCCGATGTCCTAACACCATGAAAAGGTTCCACTGGGTGCCATGTGCAAGGATGAAGCACACACAAGCACTAGAAGCTACAGAAATTGGCACTACTGCCAAAGCAATATCCTTAGCCCATATTGTACTGTTGTAACCTGAAAGACAGACATTTCCGTGATGTATTTAAATAAACAAAATCTCCAAATAGCATTTGGAACTATTTCAAGATCTGTACTGGAACGGATTTGAGTGTTACCTGGTGTCTGCTATTTTAACTTTAATTCCACTAGGAAGTGTCGATTAATGCAATGCCGAGGCAGATCAAGACTGGAAGACCTGGTCTTCAGCCAGATATCTAATATTTAAAGACATATTTTTGATCATCTTTTGTAGCTAGAGGCTCTGAAGTGTGGAAGCAAAGAAGTCTCACAAACAAAACCAAGTTGTTCTTTGAAGGGTGGAAATAATGAACCTTTTCTCCTGTGGGTTTATGTTCTATGTCCCGTTCTTCCCCTCGCTCTGTCACTGCAGTGACGCCGCCGGTACGTGTCTCTCCCGCAATGCCACGTGCTCTGGCCTCCCCGCAGCCGGCACTCGTCCCACACTGCCCAGCCCCGGCGCAAGGCAGGAGCAAGGCGAGCTGAACCCAGCTCCGAGGTGCTGGCTGGCCGGGCAGCTGGCAGGCCAGACAGAACAGGTCAGACCAGTGACCACGCTGCAGCTGCCCTCGATGCAAATTCCTAATATAGGTATCTACCTTCTACTGGCACTGATTTTCTTCAGCATGATAGCTGCTGAATTTGTCTGCCACCCCCCGACAGGTCCAAAATCATTAGCAGAGAGCTGGCAGACAGAAACTCAAACCCTTTTTTCTCTTAGAGACCAAGATAAAAATACAAAACGTACCTAACCAAAGTACTGATAACCTCCTCCTCCTCCCCAGGTCCCCGATTTACTAGACAGTCCTTCAGGTGCAGGGTGCGAGAAGCACTCTCTCATTGACTCTTCTCATTTGGTATCTCTGAAGATAAATGAAACCAAGTTTTGCAGTATGACTGTCAGCTTCACTAACTTCTCACATGCCACATTTTGTGCATTTTAGGGCCTGAACGTGATGCCTCCAAGGCAGGCAGTATCTCAGTTATACTTGATGTCACCTCTTGAAATTACTGGGATCACACAAAGCGTTTAATCAGTACAAAGTTTTGCCATTTCGGCCGTCTTCCTTAGTAATGTATTTACTGGAGTAGAAAACGTTACCTGAAAAAAATACTCTGCTTGGTTAACTCTTGCTTCCAAAAATGCTGAAAAGCTCTCAGGACGCTCTCTGTCACTGACGTTAGGAAAATCTATCTATATCACCTGTAATCAAAGCAAAACAGACACTCTTATCTCACAAAAGCTCTTTAACTCCAGCAAAACTCGCAAGAAGGCAGGGCAGGGACACACTGGACCTCATTCCATCCACACCTTTGCTGTCACAGGTGACCACATCACTATTATGAAATTAGGAAGCTCCAATTCAAAAGACAGTTATTATATTTTGAGGAACATTAATACATTTATTTAATTTTAATTTACTTTTCATCCATAAAAAGGACAAAGCACGGTCCTGCTCTACTCATTTGAAAAAAAAAAGATAAAAAGTAACTAAAAAAACAGTTCAATATTCATCAGTATCAAATAATAGTAATATCAATTTTCCTGAAATATAAAGAAACAACAAATATGTCTACCTATATAAACTTTAATTAAGAACCTTGCGTTTTAAAGCAGATGACACATTACTTAGTTTTTCTTGATGACAATTTGAAACTCAAGGTCCCAGTCAAATTTCCACAATTACTTGAAACAGAAAAACCTCAAACTATCTGATCTGTATGTGAGACCCACCTCATCTGTGTTGCTGATTTAAAAAAAGAAGTGGCTTTCCTTCCCAGGTCATTTCCATGCAAAAACTAAACAGTTTTGCTTTTTACACCATGTTATTAGAAAAGTAAAAGGCAATCATTCATTTGGCAAAAGATTTAGTTGTGGTTGTAGATTATATAAAAACGAGTCATACTGCAAAAGAACCAAACCAAATGAAACACAATAAAACACTTTTTTTTTTTTGTACAGAAGGCTTACAGCGTATTAGTTGCTTATGTATGAAGACAGCTCATTTCTCTTTCAAATAATTATACAATTTATGAAACTCAGTAGTGTTTGACACTGACATTCCTCTATAGGGAAGTTATCACTTTCACCTATTTAAAAAATTCTCATCTTGTAACAAATAGTTAAAATTAAACTAAAACAGTATTATTGACATTTCTTAATGAAGACTCTACACTTTTACATGTAAATATATAGTACAAAATTATACAAATAAAAGAAGGAGGTGTAAATTATTAATAGACCTATTCTTGCTTCATGTAAATATTATTATTACGGACCTCTACAGTATCAGTTCTAAAAAGATAAAATCTATTTCTAAGTAGCTAGCAAGGTTGTGCTAATAAAATATGATTCAAAGCTTATAATTCTTGAAGCGTCAGACATTGCACTATTACTTGAGCCAGCTGATTCAATATCACTGTGTTTCTTCAACATTCACACTCAAAGTAAGTCCCAGCACACCATGGGAAATGAAAGGAATGTGCATTTCTTTAACAACTTAAAGAAACCCAAAAGAACCAACAAAAAGCCCAACACCGAAACACTCTAGACACAGTCAGAACAAAAACATTCTCTATCTCTAATAGAGTTCCCGTTTTGCAAAGGCCATAGCAAACAGTTCGCTTCGACCAACAGTTGGGATCTGACTTTCATGTACTAACACACAGTTGGACCATTCAGTGCTCTATCAAATAGGGAAACGGTCTCAGGACTTTAAAACTCTTATTTACAACACTATGAACATCAGAATAATATCAAGTTCTTGAAAAAGCATATAATTCTCCCAAATGTATGCCTTCATTACAGGAAGGTAACACCTGGCATCTGCAGCATAAAAATGTAAATATAATAATTTTTTTACTGTGCTACTCTGTTTTTGCCATTTATTGTATATATTTTTCTTTTTTTATATTTTAAATATTTTCACTTTAAAAAATAACATACGTTTCCTACCATTTCATGGTCTACTTGGCTGATCTTAACATAGACTCCATCTCCAAACTCCTAAGTGTTCTATTGCTACCTTAATAATAGTAGTAACACTAAATCAAAACCAATACATTACGCTGCTTCCCCGAAAGCTGACGTTTCACTCCCAAAATCAGCAACAACAACCATAACGGAATTTTTCAGCAGAATTGTTTTAAGAAAAGAATATCGAAGTCAGTGAAGCACAGGGAAATTTTTAAGCTGTGTGTGCTATGCACATCTTGAGTGTTCTGAACATATTCAAAATAAAAAATTCCTTGTCACTGACTTTCATTTCAAGTCCTTCACATTCTATCCAATAGCCTCAAGAAATATAGCTCTAAAAAAATGAAATGTTTTTGCTTTGACTGTCTCTCTAAAAACCAGTAATCCCAATAAATGATGATGGGGCCATTCAAAAATATGTAGTACACAAAACATATAGGATAGTACAGACAGACGTAGTACTCTCACATTTATCACATACAATCAACATTTCAATCTCTATTATATTTCACAATTTGTTATTCAAGTTAAAGCACCTACGTATGGTGATTTTACTTTCACTGTACAGCCTATGTTATTGGGTTTTAACACTGTAACTTGCCCCACTGGACCGAATCATGCAACTGTCACAGATCAGCATAAGTGTTTTATAAGGCATATTGGAACAAGTTAAAAATATTTCTTAGCCTTTCAAAAGTTGATTTACTTCATGAAGGAGTTCCTGGATGCCTCAGTCCTCTTACAGTTCATAGGAAATCGGTAGGGTAATTTATTTTAAAGTGTAATTTATTTGGCTTAGGATGGTGCCACAGGAATCAAAAAGAGTTGTGGTCCTCATCTTCCAAGGGAGTCCTTTGCATTAGGTGGAGGACAAGGTGAATCCAGCTACATTCAGAACCCCAAGCAGGCGAGGACGCCCAGCGCAGGCACCGCCAGGACCAGCAGCAGAGTCGGTGCTCCAGCAGCAGCACCTGCGCAGAAAACAGGTTAACAGCACGGTGTTGGTCTTACTTCAGCATTACTCGTGGTGGAGGGGAACAACCCTGGATGCCAGCAAGAACGCGGGGTGCGACAGCTGGAAAACCAGCTGGCATATCTCAGCACAGCCCCTACCTGTATGGATCAGCTGAAACGGATGGAGACTTGCTGCAGCGCAGCGGAGGACTCGCTCTTTTGTTCTGCAAGAGCTGTTTATGCAGCGTGTTTATACAAGCAGCAAGGCCCTTCTGAACACATCAGTGTATTTTGATTTGGCCGGTCCAACAAGTCAGAAGGTTACACCAGGAGGTAAAAGGTCAAAATAAATATTTAAACGTGTGAAAACAAAATTAATGGAGTCTTTGAAATGTGATGAAGCAAAGAGACACCTTTGGAAATGTTAATGTTCATACGATCAGCAATAATCTGAGAGATGTCAAAGAGCCTGCTCCGTTTGTTTACCTGCCAGATTACAAAGTCCAGATGGCTGACTTCTAGCCGTGTGGCATTTACACACCTATGTCTGTTAAAGTCACAAGGGTCTTTCTTAAACACGTATTTTAAGACAAAAAATATCGACGGCTTACAAACTTCACCTGACTTGCTCTGGCAAACAGAATTGCTGTTGTGTTAAACAGCTTGTGTTGCCATGGTCCAGCTCCCTGTTAAGAAGCATTAACACGAGAAATTAACCCAGCCGAACTGTGCCTGGCTGTCAGGTTTGGAGATAGGCCAAGGGAGCTGGAGAACAGGCTGCTCTTTCATCCCAGAGAGGGCTCGTCTAGGTGAGGGTTGTAGCATCTCAGTGGGCAGTGTGGGACCCAGTTTACTGTTCGTCTTGCTGTTGAACACAGACTAAGGACAGAAATGCTTGCAGCTGGTGGTGATAGTCCTGAGGAGCTGCTGTAACCATCCCACTGGATGGCTCTCCAGCAAATGTTCTTCTGAATGAGAAAAAGCCATACTGAAAAGTTAACACATGATTCTGTTTAATATCTTTATCAATGATCTGGATGAGGGGGTCAAGTGCACCCTCAGTAAGTTCGCAGACAACACCAAGCTGGGCGGGAGTGTTGATCTCCTACACGGTAGGAAGGCTTTACAGAGGGATCTGGGCAGTTCCTCATGTTCATAGCACTATCTCCGCTCCTCATTCAGCTTTACACAGCCACACTTCAAACAATGGCAGTTTTCAGGCAGTTGTTTGGAAGGCCAGTTGGGACCCTATCTCAAACTGGAGTGCTTAGTCTTCTTTCCTCATTACAGTACTTCCCAACTAATTCCTGAGCATTGGTATGGTGGGACGAATCAAGTTCCGCCAGATACATACATACATATATATATATATATATAGTACATGTGTATCATTGGAGAGAGCTGGATCTCAGGACACTTTTTATCCACGATCTCTCTCTCTCTAGACAAGGTGTCAGAGGAGTGTGTGCCCTCCTCATCCCAGCAACAGAAGTATGCTTATGAGGTGACCCAATACTATGTGACAGGAGGTGCCTACAGCTGTTTATATACACTTATGTACAGCTTTTCACCTCACAAATAATTTTTAAAAAAGGGAACCATAAGGCACTAGCAAAGAGAAGGCCTGCCTTGTTTACAGAAGGCCTTCAGGAGTGAATGTGAGTACTATCACAAAGGCACATCTGAAAGGCAGCATCTCCGGACCCTGAAGCATCTCCTGAAGCTCTGTGCAGATCCCATCAGGGATATATTCAGAAGACAGACTCCAAGATGGAGCCAAGATTTCCCCTCCTGTTCCTACAACAGAAGGTGGAAACACAATTTTTACATGATCCTAGTTTCTTCATTGTCCTACCAGGGAGAAATTCCACAGCAGCTGCTATGAAGCCAGAATTTTAGGGCATCCCCTACAGAATTTATTTTCAACTTCAGCCGTATTCCTCTTATTGTCCCCCTTCTTTCTAGGTCCACCACCGCTGTCTTCTTGACTCTGGTCCTCACTCAAATCGAGTCTTTCTGCTGCTCCACTCTTCTCTGTCCCCATAATAAACTCCACCCTCAGCTTCCTCTTGCTTTTGATGCCCCAAAACTCTTCTCTGATCCCACTACCACCCTTTCCCCTATTACTGTAGAGATGTTCCTGAAGTCATGATTTCTTCTTAAGGCCTATCCGATATCCAAGCACTTGGAAAACCAAGCCCTACCAATCCTTCTTCATCAGCTTAATTCAGCTGTAAAAAGTACATTTCTATGAATATTACATTTCTCCATAGGAAGCAGTATATCCACCTCAGTGAAAGATAAGACTAAGGAAAATATTGGAAGATTGCTTTTGTAAGTATCCATAAACAGAGGAATTTTATGCTTAGGATGAACTTGAATGTATGTTCAAGTATATTCTCATACATAACAACTGCACATTGTGGCAATTGTGAAAGTATGGGAGTATGTTTTTCTGTACTTTTTAGTGATTTACGAGACACATTAATCTTTTCTGTAGCCTTTATCCCTAAGTATCAAAGTAGTCATTCTTAACAAATGAATAATAGCAGAAAAAACATCCAGATTTCATATTTAAGAATACCCACATAAAATGTATTCTGCCTTTGTCAGGCTAGGATAATGGAGTTGGAAAGATGCAACTAAAGTAATATTTTGAATGCTTGTCATGAAGGAAAACATGGAAAAAAGTTTGCTGAGTGAAGTTCAATGATGAGCAAGTATAAGGAAATTTCTATTTGTATTTAACTATTCTGCAAAGATTATATCCAAAGTAATGAAATTAATTTAATGCCTAAATGAAACAGGCACTAAAGCAATTCCAACTCTGATATGTTTCCCAAACCTTTGTAACAATTTGTAACAATTGTAAAAAATACGTCACTGGTTTCTTTAAATGTTACTTATTTTTAAGATACAACATTTTTGGCCCTTTTCCCAACATCAGTATCTTTTTATACTGGATTGTGAAAAAAAAAATGTAGAGGCCTGTTTAGAAATCTTACTTTCATCAGATCTGTGAACCAGGAAATTAGTTACTGGTCATCTGTGAAGCTGTCATACGTGAATAACTTCTCTTTTGCACTGGGAGAGTGTGTGCCCTGCCAACATACACAAACTACAAGCTATGCCTTGGCTAATCATGAGCTGATCCTGTGGTGGCAAAACTCTTTCTCTGCTTTTGTTGTCAGGAAAGATTGTTCAAGAATTAATTTGTATTAAATGACATCAGTTTGCTTAGTTTCCAGGTGCTGAACATCGTGTCTGCATTCTAGTTTGAGGAGGAGTGTGTTTTTAAAGCAAGTCCCCTTCATTGGGGTTTATTTTGCACTGTGGAGCTGTCTTGGATGCCCTGTGCAGGACCGGATTAGAGGCAGCACAAAGTAAAACCTGACATGAGCAAACGGTGTGGAGCTGGATCCTCAGCGCCGCTGCTTCTCTCTACAGATCCACTCCTCTCGCACTGCCAAACTGTTCAGGTAGATGCAGAGTGGCTACATGAACCGTACAGTCGTTACAACACATTTTTCATGACACAAGTTATCATACATTTAATAAAAGTAAGGAAAAGAAGACTTTTTCTTCCCAGGACTAGTATTTTATGTGACTCATAAATGCTGTAAGTTTGTAACGTAAATTTTGTAACTTGTTAAGAAATTAATCTGCCTTTGTGTCCATTTTGCAAAATAGTTTTTTTTTTTCCTCAAAGAATGGCTGAACTCCTGCCCATTTTCCTGTAAATAATATTCTCCTTTTGGTCCAGGACCCAAGGAATACTCTTCCATCGGGGCTGTCTGTTTTCAAGTCTCTCCTTTTTACTTTAAGAAAGGTAAATGCAAAGCCTTTTCATATTCTGTTTCTCTTTGCTTCTAACTGAGCTTGTTCACTTCTCTGGGAAAAAATTAGGCCACCTGAAAAAAAAGAGTATTTGCCTGCTCTGACTGTTAGTCTTTTTAGCATCTATTAGGCTTCATAAATATCCATTTTCTGAGTGTTTTCATATTTACCTCAGTAGAACAGAAAAGCAGGAAGGGAGGAAATAAAAAAAGTGTGCGGGTTTGTAGTTCTGTCAACTGGCTTCTGAGAAGAAATTGTCCCAGCTGGAAATACTGTCTTCATGAGAGAGTACTGCAAAAGCAATGGGTAGTTTCAGCTGACGTGATTTAAATTCTGCTATCCCTATTCATGTTAAATGGAAAATAACTGAACTAATTAGAATATGCTTATCTTGCATCACTGGCATCACTGCTAAGTCATGAGTCCAACTTTCCCTTGTCTAGGAATACCTTTGTTTGGGCACCAGGAAATTTTCCTCTTGCCTGTGCCATAAACCTTTCAAGAAAGGCACTATGGAGTAATTCACAACAATGTGAATTACTGTTTTGCAGCAGAGTGGATGTATGGGATGGCACTAATGCTGTCTGTGCATCTGCCTGTGCTTTGTGCCATGCCAAGGTTTGCTGTGCATCTGCAAAACAGCTTTAAACCAATTATCAGAAAGAGAGAGAATATTAAAAACATAGTTGAAGGGTTGTTGATGGTCTGCGTGGTTTGTCCACCCCATGGTGCTAAGTCTGTCTTCTACCTGAAAATCGATGTGCCAGGGTCAAGTAAACGCTTTGCTCCATTCTGGCAATGGCACCTGGCATGGCAGCAGCGTCAACGGGCAGCTGCAGGAGCTTCTCTCCACTCCAGCCCTGCTACAGACCTGGGCTGACAAAATGAAAAGATGCCTTGGACTCAGGAAAATGAGACAATTTTCAGTCAGTGGGCTACTACTTAACTATCAATAAATATAAATTATTTCTCAGCTACCTCTTCCCCTTCACATGTATTATTGTTCATTACATATTCTTTTGCATGGAGTGTTAAGTAGAAGATCACAAGTAATATTTTTAAAATGTACTCTTTTAAAGCAGTATAATCCACAAATAAGAGCAAGAACAATCTATGGGGGTCCTTCTGCGACCCAGGCAACAGCCGTAGCTGTATTTCACCCGCATTTTGTGAGTTTCAGCATCGCCTGTACGACCTAAAGGCTTGTCAGACCTCTCAGCATCTGCCCCGTCTCCCCACTTGTCAGCGAACTCTCCCGACAAACTGCTCACCAGCAGCACCAGCAGTGTTGCCGGGCCAAGCAAGGCTGCATCTTGTGCTCAGCTAGGATGAGGCGTTCAGTGCTGGAAACTGCCTGCTGAAGCAGCATGAGGAGCTCGGAGCCAGCTTCGGTAGCTCGCCCCTACAGAAAAGCTTATCTGTGATTACACTGATTGACTGGTGCGGCAAAACACTTGGCTGTGAATGTTCCCACATAAGTGTATTCGGTGTGGCCTCAGAAATTATGGTTGACAGTCATTCAGAGGAATTTGATCACCCTCCAAGAAAGTAACTGACAGGTTTTTCACCAAAAAGGGCTAATGTTTCATGAAAAAAATGGGAGGCTGAAAGATAAAGTTTCTTTGTAACCCTGAAAAGGACAGATCTTTTTTTGCCAGCTGGCATGTCGGGGGATTTCTGAGTGAGGAACCTACTCCTCCATTCAAGAGAATAGCATCTTGTGAATGTTTTTTACAAACAAATTCACCCCAAGTATACACCAGGTGTGTCACTCTTTTTCACTTGCAAATAGTCCACATTTAAACAACTACACAGTATAATGGGTGAACAGGAAAATCTTCAGGTGGTGAAAAAATGGGAAAAATACTATAGTTTTGGAATTTCTGTGTTCCAGGGAACAAATGTGGCACGTATGAATACTGAGGTACATTAAAAGCCTGTCTTAAAAATCTTCGTCTTGCAGCTTGAAAGCCTGGCTCACACATCAGAAGATGAAGAAGGATGCCCTCAGCTTCTACAAGCGTAGGAGTGCCCAGTCTCAACAGGCTGGATGACAGTGCTTGCTTCATGGCAGGCACTGGCCAGTGTCCCTCCACAGCACGCAACAAGAACCGCACAGCAGGCACAGCCCAGTGCAGGGCTCATGCTCATGAAACTGGCTGCGTGCTACATGGTCTTCATATACAGGTCAGTCCCTGAGAAAGAGGGAGGTAAAGCGGAAGGCAGGCAGTGCTGCCAAAAGGCATCCTCCCTCCCTCTGCCTCCTCAGCGCAGCAGCACAGCGAGCCTGGAGACAAACAGCCAGACCAGGGCTGGGCAGCACATGGCAAATATGCGGCAGAATCAATTAGTGGACTGAGAAGCAGCAAAGAAAAGAAGTTAGTCCAACAGGCCAGCTCAGCTTAAATTTGGTGTTGCTGTTCAGCAAGGCAGAAAAAAATCTTAAATTGGGTGTAAAAGTTACTGCAGAAAGGAAGAAAGCAAACAGCTGGCCTAGCATGTGCCTCCCCAGCGCAAAATAATGTAATTTTTACTGATAAGGATATACTTTGAAGAATTAGCTACTGTTAAACCAGAAAGGTCAACAGCATTTTCCAAGTCAGCTGGGTAGCAGGATCTCTGGTAAAGAAGACAGATAGGAATAGGCAGGATAAAGCATCTTAGAGAGCTGCATAGGCTGCATAAACCAGAGAAAAGGTACACTGATTAATACGGAACCTTTACTGGGAATGCTCCAGTTTGCCCAGTTCCAAACAAAGGTAAAATAAAAGTAGAAACAGATGAAGGTAGAAACTAGCAAGAACACACACAAAAACCAAGAGCAGGGGGTTAGTGTAGAAATCATTCATACTTCGATACATTTGTTGGCAACTCCATTTGGCTTTCTAACAAAGTAATTCCTGGATGGTGAGGACTTTGTAGGCACATGCAGCAAAGGCTGTGATTAGTACCACATTCCCCTCTGGCTGAGCGCATCGTTTTACAATTTAGTGTCCTGATACAGAAGTACTAACAGCTATTGTAACTGAGTGCAAACTATTCCTTTAAAGCCAGACGAAGCTTTTTACCTCCATACTGTGTAACATCAGAAAAAGATTTGAAACAACCTATCACTGGGTTCCATTATTACAGAAAATAATAACTTAGAAATTCATTAAATACTTGTTTTAGGGAGAGGGACACAGAATCTTCTCCTGCAGAGGTGAGGGAAACATATTTATATAGATAATATCTAAACGTGCCAGCTGTACCTAAACCCAGCTTTGCACAGCTGCTCATCTGTTCAGATGAGTGACTTATGCTGCTGCATTAAATTCTACGTTTCACTTATTTCTTCTCTGCAGTATTAGAAAATAATGCTGTTACAGAATTTAAGCACAGAAAGCATAATTACTTTTTTTTTAGTACATATCCTATATCATCTTCATATTGTCTCACATACAATAGAATTTAAGTAACCATTTACTTAGTTTCTCCTGTACTGAGCCCCGACAGATGCATTTTTCTCAAATACACCTTCAAAAATGGCTCGCAGACTTGATTTAAAAACACCAGGAGTTGAAAAGCAAAAAACCAAGCAGATTTTCATGCTTCTGGAGGAGAAATTTTCAAATTGATCTTCTGTTAGAATTTCTCTCCTGATAAAGTTCTTCAGCTGCTCCGTAGATAGAGCCACAAGCACCAAATCTGATACTCTGAAACATTCACATGAATTTAGATGAAGGATCCTTTTGACATTTCCTGCTCTGGCAGAAGTGATATTCCTCCTTCTCTTCCCATTGGATTCATATAATTGTGTTGAACACCCACAGCAGACAGACCAAGTAGCACTCTTCCAATGCCTACTTCTAAGAACTCTGTTGTCAACTCTCCATTTATTGCTTCTATGAACAGGCTTTAGAAATACAGTGAAAGTAAAACATAAGGTATTAATCTTTAAAGGCAAGATTATTTTGGCGTTGAAGTCCTTGAAGTATTCTGAAAAAGGCACAGAGAATTTCAGTATGTAATAAGATGTGCTATTTAATGTATCTACACAAAGAAGGCAAAAATACACACAAGTATTTCCTATATGGTCACTGGCACTTAAAAGGTATGTTTGAGTAAGCAAATATGTGATTTTACCTGCTCTTTCTATGTGTAGTAACAAATCTATTTATACATGAATACAAACCTGTCAAATATCACAGTACAAACTGTGTTTCTAATGAAACATTTATCATTTAACACACTGCCAGCAGATCCGAAGTTTGGAAGTAACACAGTTCACAGGAGCACAAAACACCTGGTTGTAGCCGGCTGTACCTCTGGGACTGTCTAGCCTGACCTCCCACCAGTATCCAGACTGTCGCCAGCACTTGATGTCATCAGCTGCCACTTTGCCTGGCTGTCGCAGAAATCTCCAGAGATGAAAACCGCAGAGCCTCTCTGGGTAACCTGCTCCACTGCTGCACTACCCTCTGGGTGAAACTTTCCCTAATGTCCAGCCTGAACCTCCCAAACTGCAATTTCTGGCCACTGTCCTGTATTGCACCATCTGCCATTATCTAGACTTTGAATTCACCATCTCTGTAACTGCTCTTTATACACTTCTGTACTTCTGTTAGATCACCCCTCTCCACCATGCTAAACCTTGGTGTTTATTGAAGGAACTTGCTTCACACTAAACTGAAAAGCTGTGCACCTTCCTTACTACCAAAGAGTGTTTGTGAAGTCCCTTGAACTTCGCCACTGAAGTAACTGGAAAACCATCACTGCTGTCATTGTCAGAGAATCACTGGCTTTTGTCCTCTTAGGAGAGAAGTTTCAACAAAAGATGTCTTAGAGCAGATGGCTAACCTGGGACTTCTGAATCACTCTCCTCACTAAGAAGAAAAGGAGTCTGGCTAGGTTGGGTGCATAAAACTGAGCGGTACGAGTACGCCACCACTCCAAGGCACCCATAAAAAGTCAGACAGATTGTTAACCGCTGAACTGAACAATACCACAAGGATTTGAATAATGCAGTTCCATGGCTTGCTACCAAAAACTAAAACACATAAGAATTGTCATGACTAGAAAGGATTCCCTTCTTCATTCCTTCACCCCTGTGATCACGTCTGCAATCCTGTCCAGATTATTAAGGGGAAAAAATTAATGAGCTGAGTCTTCCAAAGATTACTTTAAATCACTCTAAACGCTACTTGGCTGGCTTTGATTTCTCAAAGCAATTAAAAATACTGAATAAATATAGTTGTGTAGTTAAAAGTCCCACCGAGAGGTGAAAGCAGAATATGCATTTGTATTAAATTAAATTATTATGCATCAAAGGGATTACACTATTAAAGCAAAATACTAATCTTGGCATTCACTCTATGAGCTATGTGATTTTTTCTGGGATATTCTTTCTTACTATGTTGCTACATTTGAGCATAAGAGAGTTAAATAATGATCTTTTGGATTTTTTCCATCTTCTTCTAATGGTAGAGTACAATGCATACAAAATAGCAAGCATTTTGTTTTATGAAAGTGAAGAAGTATAGTGTCCCTGTGTTGGTGTAACAAAAAACCTGAAAGTACCCACATGATATGTATCAATAACTGGATAAATTAATGGAGATGAATAGTTCAGCCAAACTGAATTTGAATGCCAGACCTTTAATTCATTGACGAATTGATGGTCCTGCTATAACAGTGGCAATCAAAAGCTTGCTGAATTTTTAAAAAAGGTATTTCTAACTGCACAGTAAACCAAAATTTGTTTTTCTTCTTCTCCTTAAACATTTCAAAAGTCAGTCATTGTTTGGCGGGTAACGTACAAACTGCTGAAAACATAAAAGAAAGTGTTTAAGGGTTTCAGAAGAAGAACTAATCCTTTGTCCACCAACTGAATATTATTCAGGCATTTCATAGTACCCCTTCCTGAAGCTGGGAGTATAGAGCCAGCTTTAGTGAGTCAGACCAAAGGCCTGTCTAGCTCAGGACACTGACTCCAGCAGTGGTCTGTAACAGATACAGTGGAAACGAGAAAAAGACATCATGGCTTGCAGAACAGGGCTTTCCTCCTATACTCTTTCTCACTGGTGTCTTCTGTTCAGCAGCTCCTGAGTGAAAGGCTGACTATAGGACATAGTTTTAAATAAGGGCTGACAGACCAAGCCTCTGATTATAACTTTGTGCTGCACAACACCCTCACAGGGAGTTCCACAATTTAATTTTGTGCCATGCAGAAGAGTATTACTTTGATAGTTTTCAGCCTGCTGCCTGCTAATTTTACTGACTACCTTCATTCTCATAATGTGAAGAAAAGTGAATAACCTTTTCCTACTTACCTCTTCCCATCAGTCATGACTACCTTACTAGCCATCCTTGCTCTAGCTGAAGACTCCTTGCCTCTCTCACACGCCCCACCCAGTTCAGTCCATAGCTGTGGTACCCTTGCTCACTGTCTCTATACTTCTTTAGTATCTTTTAGTATCTTCAGTACCTTTACTTTCTGAGACCCAGCAAGAATACATTTTTCCATGACAGCCACATCTTCCTATAGCATTCTTGCAAGCTTGGGGATAGGCAGCAAAATCTCCAGTGTGTAACAAGAAAAAACATGTAACAAGGTGTATGAAATTGCCATAGATGTCTTTTTTGCTCACGTTTAAAGGCACTGCAGAGTTCTCATGCGTTCATGTGACCATGCAACAGCCAGCAGTGGGGATTTTGCAGCAGTTCCCAAGCTCATGCAGGCAGGCATGTGGCAACACAGACTGAAGATGAAAGCAGGACGAGGTTACACGGTCCTTTTCAAGACAGTGGCCACATTTTCTGCTTGCTGATGTACAGCAACTATGAATTCCTGTCTTGCCAGTATTCCCTGACAATGAGTAGCCTCCTCCTGCTTTTTTTTTTGTGTGATACTGTTCTCTTAAACCTCTGTTCTGTTCTAAATCCATGTACACACACATCCAATTTCTAGCTATGAAGCCTGTCAACCACCACTGCACAGCTTAGTTACAAGCCTTACGGCTAAAAACGAAAACTTTGTTGCATTCACACTTTGTGTGTATCCAGGCTTTCCCATATAAATAAACATAAATGACAAAATAAACAGCATTGGGATTATCATAGGATAATGAAGACTAAGAAACGTAACTAGATACGAAAACATGTCTGCAGTCTGTCCTACCATTGAGTGAAAATGCAAGAAAAATAGAAGAAACTGAAATTAAGAATGTGACTTGTCAAGAAAATGCTTGTTCTAGCACTGAGTATGTTGTAATGCATAGAATTGTTAAACCTTATTTGTCACAGTAAGGCTTGGAAGGAGGCAGTACCAGTAAGTTAGCACTGTCAGGAAATGAAATGTGATGATGAAGGAAAATCAAGAGAAATACCAGAGAACCTAATGTGTTGGTTTAGGCAGATTTATGCACCAGGTTAGAGGGTATTCTGAGTATTTTCTACTGAGATTTTGAGCCACGAGACAACAAACAAACGCATTGTGAAAATTACAGTTCTTGTAGAGGAGAGCTCTTTAGGAAATCTATTTCTAGTTTAATAGAAGCTTTTTGCTACATTCTTGTCACAGATGTATAGTAAGTTCCAAGATCAGCAACAGAGGACTGTCAAGCCAGTTAGAGGACTGTTTTCATCAGCATTCCTTATGATTTTTACCTGTGTTCTTCTCTTTTCTTCTTACTACAACCATCTTTGCAACAGATGGACATTTTCAAATTATGATGAAAAGATTTTGATTATACCACATTAAAAGTGAATGATCACCTGATATCCTTGGTACTAATATTTGCAATAAATATTAATGTCCCCTTTAAATAATAACAACAAAATAAATTAAAATATCAAATAATGAAAATGTTTGTATTAGTACAGCCAAAAATTTTGCATTTTCCTTTGAAAAAGCTATGCTTCAAAGTAAATCTTATTCAGGATCCTAAAACATGCCTCTGGCAAATGGAATTCATATGTGTATATATATGTGTGCAGTGAACACAGAGAAGCTGTAATTTTTTTCTCTTGCTGTAAGCATACACAGTACATAAATTATTCTTTGTCTGAGTCACTGTTTGAACTGAGACATTAACCTGATTTTATACTTGAAGGTGACGGTGCACGGTATCTTCATTTTTTCACAATATTTTCCCAAATCAGAAGTTACCCTCACCTCTCTCCCACCCTGGATGAAATTTTAGAATTTGAGAGCTTGATTCTATTTTTCCTTACTCTGGCATAAATTAATTCCACAGAGGCCAGTGCAGTTACACAAGTGAAGTGAGAAAAGAACCAAGCACCATATGGTTCTAGTTCCTACTGATTGCAAGATTGCTTTGATTACATTAATACTAGCATTATGACAAAACACTGTAATCCAAAAAGCATGCAAGAGACAAAAAAGAAAATGTCAGCCTTTAATATATTTCAGAGAAAGCAGATAAGCCTATTATTAGCCAGTAAAATAGTAAAATAGACTCCTTTGGTTAAACAAGTAGTTCCAACCTTCAACTCGTTGTGGTATCTCAAGAATGAATTTTAAATTGTGTAGCTCATTAATTTGATTTAACGGGCATGAAAAATATGCCCAAGCCCCTAACTGTACAGCAGGCACTGGTCAATAAAATACAGCAGTTCATGACTGTATTTTACACTGATTATAATAATATGCTGAAATGCAGCTCAGCATACATACAGTAAGGGATTTTATGATAACCACTTGTATTTCAAGATGTTCACTAAAAAGAAATGCATGTGAGTTTGGTTGTGTTTGGTAAACGTCCTTCACATCAGTCTCAGCTACAACAGTGTATTCCGTAGGAAGCTGACTGGTTATATGCGAGCAAAGTTGCTGCAGGACGATTGCCTCCCTCTTCAGCACATGCCTGGGTTTTCTGTGAGAAGGAAGACAACGAGGAAAACATAATAGATAGTTTCTGGCTCAGACACGGGGCTGAGCTAGAAATAACATCTATTTCTAGTTTCTTTTACATTTGACTTTCAAATGTAACTTTTGTTAGTTAAAATGTGCTGGTTTTTTACTACCTAAGTTAAGATCTCAGGGCCAGTTAGGGTTCCTGAACTAGATGTTCTTGTGCTTAAACCTCTTTGGCAAAAGCATGGTTTAAACCCAGAAAGAGCCTGAAATGCTTGCCCAATTCTCTATATAGAGTGTATTCCAAAGAGATTACCCTGCCTTTTGTCTCCTTTTCGATCTCCTTTCCTAAACTGAGTCCGGGGAACGCTGCCTTTATCCAGGTCATGAGAGGCACAGTCCCTCTCTGTCTAGCTGGGGTATGTAGAAGTTGTGGCTGAAAACTTGTCTGCAGTGTGGAAGACAGAGCAATACAGAACTCTACAAACCAGTGTTTGTAGAGCGCTAACTCTCCCAGAGGTGCTAACTCTGTACGAGCAGGCTTGGGGCAGGTCTTACAGGCAAGACTGATCAGCTTGGGCTCAGCAGTGTCCTGACATGATGGTTCTGCTTCCAGGCTGGGAAGTCACCTATCTGCTGCTACCCAATGGGTCTTTGCACCACACTGATGATAGACGATGGTATATATATGATACAAAGATGGCCTAAGACATGTCCTAAAGACAGTGGTTGCTTCAACTTTTTTGCAACTCGTATGTTAAAAGTGATTCTCTCCAGAGTATGATAGTATAATGCAATGTGTTACAGCTTTTGTAAAGTGGTTGACTTGGTACCTCAACACATTCTCACAGGAATGGTACACACAATTAAAAGAGTGTATGCTAAATGGATTAAGAATTCAGTCCCTGGCAGATTTCAAAACACAGTTATTGAAGAATGATGATTGAATTTCTAGAGTAATTCCACAGCAAAAAGTAACAGACCGAATGCAATCCCATCATTTTCATAAAACCAGAAGTAAGCAGCTGAGGAACTGCGTACATGAACCAAAATGGCAGACTAGTAAAGAGTGATGACGACGACATTCATACAGAAATACAGACAACATGGGAACTTCAACCATTGAAACTAACTGTGCTTCGTCATAGCCACATGCAAATTGTACAGTAAGGAAAAAAGAGACATGTCACACAGATCAGGATGGGACACTGTATCCTGGAAAGCAAGGATTCCACGAAGGATTCAGAGCTGGTGTTGGGACAAACAAGATGAACACCATTTTACAGCCCAGTGCAGGCAGACTATCTCCATAGAGAGCAGAGTTGAAAGAGTGCATATAGTTATAGTGTCTAGAAAGGTGACGAGAAGAGGTGTCAAAATTATTTAAGACCTGAAGAAAATGTTATCATGGAGAAATTCAAGGTGCTCAGTCTGTTTAGCATGTGATCAGTCACTTGAAAAATATACATATATTTCTTAGTGGAGAGAACATATCAGGCACAAAAAATCTCTTTAATCTAGACAAAAGCTATGAAAGGAAGCAATGGTCAAACCCCAAACCCAGACAAATATACATTAAAAATCAAGCCAAAAAAATGTCAACGGTGTAGGTGATTAATCATGAGAACAAAGTATCCAGCAAATGATGGATTCTCCACCTCTAGGTTTCATTTATCAAGACTGGAATAGATGTTTCATATAAACAAAAATGGTGATACCCACGAGTTCACACTAGGTGATAGAAACTGTACATATTTTTGAAAACCTGCAGATCAGAGGTTCACTCCTTTAGGAATGGGCAGCTTCTCTCACAGTACACAGACAATACAGCATCTTTTTTTTAAAAGACATAGTAATGGTTGTACTGACTGTGTGGCAATAATACTGTTGATGTTTAATCCTTACTACTCCTCAAGTTCATTTTTAATTAAAAAGACAGGAATACAATGCAAGCGTTTAAATCAACCTTGCAAAGACACTATCCAAGTTGCTGATGTTTATTCATATGTTCTACTACATACACTGTGTGCTAAGGCACTACTTCAATTACAGAACTAACAGGAAAGAGATGTGCAGACCATGTCTGAGCTCCTATTTAGAGTCAACACTGAGCACAAGTCGAATCAGCCTGAGCCATGCTTCCTTTCCCTGTTTACCAATCATCCAGACCACTCTACAGTCGAGCATGTTGCATTTCTTGTTGCTTATTTATCTCTTTGTGTCACAGCCCCCCTCTTCCTTGAAAAGTGCAACTTCCCTCGCAACTGGTCTGTGGACCACTGTGGACCACTTACTTTTCTCAGTACCTTCCTCTTAGTGGTAGCTGACAAAGGAATGCGATACAGAGGCAACAGGTACTAGGAACTGGAGGATTATTGCAAGCTGACATCTTGAGCCTGAGGCCTGCACCATGTACTTACGGTTGTAGGACACCACTAACAAGTGGCAGCCTAACTGGGGTCACTAGTAGAAGCAGTCTGGTATTTGGAAGATCGGCAGCACTTCCAGGATTGAGCTAGTTTTCTGCTGAGGTGTCCTGTGTGCATTATGAGTCTAAAGCGATACTTTTAAGATAAACACTAATTCTCAGCGCAGTCACTGCTGCGGGGCTACCTCTCAAATTTTGGACAGGAATGGTGTGCCCACCTCTGGACAGTGTAATGAGGCAAATACTACGTTCAAGATTTCCAAGGAGTGTAGAAAAGAAGGGAAGTTATCTGCTCACCTGAAATTTTTATTTGAGCTACTTCTCCATCTCCTCCTTCACTGTGTGCTCGGACCTCAACAACATATTCACCATCACTGGGGACTGGGACCTCTATTGTGTGCTTTCCAGTTGAAAACAACTTGCCTTCATGTTGTCCATCTGGTCTATAAAGTACCTGGGAAAGTCACAGCAAGTATAGTTATTGAAATGCCACATTTCCATGAAAACAGTTACATATGTACAGTGTGTTAATGAATAAATATTAGGTTTTTATAAAAAGCTATACATATGGTATATATTAAATATGAAGCTTCTATATATATCAAAACAGTTACTGACACTACTTTTTCCATTTTTACATAGAGTGAATCTAGGCAGGATGTTTCCTCATTGTTTTCTCTGTTATAAAATTATGTCACCGTTTGAAAAATAACTTCAGTCCTTACATTCGAAACAAGTAATTGAATGATGGAGGATAATAATGCAGAGTGGAAAAGAGCATCAAATAAAAATCTGAGAACTCAGCTGGGTTTTCTGACATAAAATTTATTAGCATTTTCATAAATGAAACAATTATTCATTTTATTATTAACTCTCAATGATGTTAAGCTATTGCAAATGTGATGCTACCTGTCTGGTAGGGCCTTCAGAAAACACCCCCACCCCTTCCGGAATCATTTCTGTTTAACATTGTCAGCAATTCCCAGGAAGCAGTTCAACTCCTCAAGCAAAATTTGTACATGTAGAACATGATACTAATTTTCTTACTGTCGAGCAAGCAGCAAAGTTAAACAATAATGAATTTTTAAAGCTTTCTATATGCCCTATAGTTAGTACATACATTTGCTCTGGTTATACAGTAATTGCATCTAATGAGGTTAAGTGTCCCTTCCCTTCCTCTGCCCTCCCAGACTTTAAAGAACTCATGTCCCAGGAACTGTAACTCCCATGGAGATAGGAAAGGAAAGCTGGAACAACCCATACTAGTAGAAGGAAAAACTATTAAAGCGTACAATTTTTTTAAGCATTATTTGTAGCCTGTTGACAATAAACCTAGTCATATGGGAAATCAGGTTGCTGCAGTCACTCATCTAAACTTTCCCATAATATGGCTTACCACCCGGATGAATTTCAGTGCCTCCATGTTTTCTCATCGTATTGACTACGCCCACTGGCTTTGCCCTGAGCCTACTGCATGTCTGTGATCTCTGAGCATGAAACCTTCATCTTCAGAATGCAACTATATTTAGGTCTGATTAGATAACAAAATTCAACATTGTCTATAAAATGCACCTCACATAGCACAGACAAAGACAAAAAACATTTTCACAGATCATACTTTGTATCCTTCAACTGCAGACTCATTTGACATTGCCTTCACGTGATCCCAGGTGATGATGTACCTTGAACCAGATCTTACAGAACTGATAATTCTTGGACGTTGGCTTGGAGCTGAAAAGCAACATATGTATAATGTGCATATAAATGAGATCTCATAAACGTTCAATGACATTTTTACTAAGACATATAAAAATGTAAAAAGGGAAATTAGGCTGATCTTTATATGATTAAGGGATAGTCTCCTTCCTGGAATGAATTGCTACAGCTCCACACAAGCAATTTTGGATGGCTTGTGCAGTGGCTGCTTTGTGGGTTTGCCTTTCAGTGTTGCCAGAATGGAAGTGGCCAACATTACCCTCCACTATGTTGCTGACCACGGGCATTTGCTGGCACTCAGCTATGTTCAGAACCTCCCACAAACGTGGCTTAAGGCGTATTTATTCATTGAGATTTTAATTAACCATTTACAGGCATTTCTATAGCATTTAACTCAGTAGAAATTGGAATATCCCACCGCAGAAACAATTAATTGTATTTCACACAATAAGCTTACAAAATGGAGTCTTCTTATTCAACACAAATGAACCCTGGAGGTGCAAGTTGCACAATATGCTATTTACTGACAGAAATCCTCAAATTAGTTGTACATATTCTTAGCCCATGTAAGTGTGTTTGAAATACACAAGATGTATTTCTTAATTGAACATTGCTCAGCATATGTTAGTGCTAGGTATCATCACCAAGTCAGGAGCTATATTCAGAAACGTATTATGGCATGTAAATTCAAGGGTGTGATTCAGATCACCCACTTTTCAAGGCTGCCTCATCCTGGCTCCCTCTACTATTAATGAAAATGGCAATTGGTCACATTTTAATTGCCAGAATACAATCCTTTTTGCTATTGACTAAACAGAAAGACAGGGTATAGAAGCCTAAATAACAGCTGGTCTGAACTGTTCATCACTTGGAATATCATGCTCAGCTTTTGGCCCCACCAGTACTAGAAAGATACTGGTCATCTGGAGTGAGTTCAGCAGAGGGCCACTGGCCTGGTGGGGAGCTGAAGCACTTGCCCTGTGAAGGGAAGGTGAGTGAGCTGGGCTTGTTCACCCTGGAGAAGAGACTGCTTTGGAGAGGGCCTCCAAGCCCCGTCTTGTTTTTACAGGGAGGTCAAGCAGATTGATCCAGGCTCTTCAAAGTCATATGGCAGGGGGACAAGTGACAAAAGGCACAAATCTGATTAAAAGAGGCTCAGACTAGATGGTCAGAAAAAGTCAGGCAGTGGAACAGGTTTCCAAGAGAGGTTGTGAAGTCTCTGTCCCTGGAGGTTTTCAAGATCCAGTTGGATAAAGCCCTGAGCAACCTGGTCTGAGCTTGTAGCTGACCCTCCTACGAGCCTACAATCTTAGTCTCTTTACTTCTTTTTGTAAGATATCCACATTGTACAGGGCAGTAAAAGAGGGGAAGGAGAGCCTTAGAAATTTTCAGACAAAGAACCAATACCACGTAAAGGGAGAACACTGGGTATATGAATAAGAAGCCAAGTTTGAAAACATGATGGACATGATGTAATGTGCAATAACGAAGTACATGACATTATACTTAACCTAATGTTCCAGTTACTTACGTGCTTTCCTGGTAATAATATCGATGGTTCTACTGGGAGGTCCATAACCTGCACTATTGAAGGCAGAAACATCTACATGGTAGCGAGTATTAGGCTTCAGATTTTCCAGTTTGGTCGAATATTCTTGATTGCTCACTTGTACCCGCTGTGCAGCTGCTTCTTTATCATGAGCAGCCCAGTAACGAATCTGTAAGCAAGCAAACTGAATGATTAAATTTAACATCTTTAGTCATAAAGACAGTTTATAAAAAATGATGCATGCTGGGTATTTCTATACTACATACTCTGGGTAATAAGTGAGCTAAAAGAAATCTAACAGCAATAGTATGGAAATCCTACTACAGGTTGTGATTTTAACCAGGTTGCATATAGACATAAAGAAATAGAAACAAATTCAGGCATTATGATATAACCTTTTCTCACAGTGGCTTAACTTGTTCTCCACTAAAGTCATTAGAAGTCTGAGAGATGGAAAATGCCTTCAGAGAACAACACTACTTTCTTCTTCCTGTTTTGTTTGAGCATTTTACACTGAACTTCAATATTATTTTCCTACACTACAGTGTAGACAAAACTGCTAATATTTTCACAGTGTTTTGTTTAAAATGTCTTACAAATTTAATCCTTTCATACTTCTATCTATGGAATGAGAAGTATTCAGTCATGTTATCTGTATCTGCAGGTCTAGATATGTGTACTTAACCATTTTCTGAAGTTCTTTGGTTAAATTCAATCAGATTTCATAGTATAGTATGACATTTGTCAAAGTAGATGAGAAAGAACCTGAAAATGCTTAAACTATGCATCAATGTAAGCTTGTAACACCTTAAAAACCAAAGTCAATTTACTGTACAGCGAAATTCTGTGAGTTTTTTTTTCCCAAGAAATTGTTCCATGCTACTTTAATTCACTGCACATTACAAAGCACCAGTTTAAAAGAGAGTTAATTCCTACAGAGTGATGCCATTCTATAGGGTCCGTCACATACACAGGGTCCTATTCTGCACGGCCTGGTGAGACGCACATGACAGCAACACAGTGTCAGTCTCTCGGTTTTGTCTGTTTCGTAACTGTTTGCATAAGACTAAATTACAGCACTAACTTGAAAGAGTTAGGAAAGGAAAGCTGTACCTATTATATTTTGGTTTGGGGTGTTTTCACTCTCTGCATTTCTGCTCGGCTTCTGCTTGTCTTCATAATGATTCTTGGGTATGCTACCTGAGGACCTCTTAAAATCTTTTTAGGAAGAGATTAATGTTGTTAGCAATTTCAGGCCCTAAGAAAAATCTTGCTTTGTAAGATTTGACTGGTGACATCAGGTATCCTGTTATTTTATCTTTTAAATAGCAACTGCTTTAATCTTTTGTTCTGCTGACATTAGTTTTCCTTGGAAACATCATTTAAGGAATAGGTTAGAAGAGCTGATAGTTTGTGAAGGTGTTGATATCACATTTCTCCTCTTCACAAATTATGGGCACATCCCTTGTTCGGCAAGGCTTTATTTACTCTTGCTCACATTTAAATTAAAATGTTTACTAAAAATATTTCCTTCTACCTCAGAGCACATACTGTGGCTGAATGAGCAGAGGTGCAGCAGAGACTTCACCTACTTCAAATGTCTTTGGACATGGTAACAGCCAATATCACTACACAGAGGTTACTTTGATGTAAATATTGAAGTCTCTTGTCAGTGTTTGTTGCCTCAGTCTTGCCCACCAACGTCAGAGATTACTCATACTCTGATTATTATAAATGTGACAATATCATAATGGCTTTTCTCACTCGTTTCTGGTGTAGAGAGAATCACATTGTATCTGCAAGCCAAACTGACTTCCATTTTTAAATACAGCACGCATACCGGCCTTTCAGCAGGCACAAACAGGTAATTTTTAGTTATATAAATGTATGTCCTGCACAGTGTTTTGGAAATTTAATCCACTAGCATCCTAAACATCAGTTTACTGTAATTTAGGTACCCACACTCATGAAATTCCTGCTTATCAAGGTGGCCATTTTATGAAGTCAACAGCCTTTGCACCAAAATGAGTGAGGAAATTGCACCAAATCCATCCTGCAGGCTTCTCCAGCATGGTGGTAACCTCCACTTGATGAAGGGTTTCAAACTGGCGTGGATCTGAAACTGCCACAGTCATTTCAGCTGAAGGTCTGATTACTATCTTCAAGTCAGAATTTCTTTTTATACAATTGTAATTAACAAAGTGCTGTAGATAAGCTGCTGTTCTTGAATTGAACCAGCTTACACCATAAGCTGTTAACTGTAAGTGGCTGACTCAAATGTGAGAGACCGTGTACATCAGGAGCTATAGGAAATCATGCCTACCTCTGTCCCTAAGTTCAAAACAAGTTTCTAGCCTACAAAGCAAAGGGATGCCTGTGAAGTTCTAGGTGGCCAAAAGTTTATTAAATATGACAGGATCAATAGTAGCTTTGTTGTTGATATTAACTGGCCACTAATTCACTTTTAGTATATTCTATTATGTTAATTAAGTACCTGCTTTACCTAAAGATGGCAAACACACTTTATGTGAAGCTTTTGTTAATCATGGGGCATATGCTAGAAACCTTTGAATACATCTGACTTGCAAAACTTTCTACAGTCCTACTGTTCATTTACACTACAGTGATGCTATGGGCATAATATAATAAGTAATATATAGCATCAAACAAGACAAGTGAGAACAATGAATTAAAATGTAAATTACTTCACTGAGAGCATATTACATTTCAGGCAAAAGTAATATAATTTTAAAATTAAATTAAATTAAAATCCCAAATGTTATTGTTCTTGACTGCAATGTTGTGAACTTTACTAATCCTGTAGTGTGCGAGCTCTGTGTCACAAACTCAGAATGTTCTTCTTTACCTCTTCATTTAATATACAGTCATATCTACACATTTGGACCATAGTAACTACTCTTTGAAAAGAAAAAAATTGAACTAAGACGACTCCCTTGAGAGCAAAGAAAAAGTGTTGTCTTCTTCATGCTATTCCTACACTGCTTATTTAAATAATTTAAGTTTTTTTGAAATAACTTGGAAATTTCTTTCACTTTCTTGCCTCTGTGGTAGTGACATCTGGAATTAAATGCCCCATTGCTTCAAGAAGTCACATGTCCCCACTTGGCTGAGTAGTCACTCTCTGTTCTTCTTAAAGAGCTTGGATAATAGTCCTGGACAGTCTGCTTTTTCATGGTGCTCTGGATTTACCTCGTTAGGGTAATCCATAGCTAATGAAACCCCAGGGGACACACGAGGGTACTTCACCCCAGCTCTAGAGTTTGTTGTAGGAGATAAGCCAACAGTGATCTGTGGGAAGGAATGCCTCGGCCACCATGAACTAGTGCAGCCCCTGTGCTGAAATCAGGGAAAAACACTCTCTTTCATCGTCCTCTCCTCTATGCAAATTGTAACATACTGGAATACATCATAAGTTTTTTCTGGATGTGTGATGAAAGAACAGCTCTTATATTCATGAAAGTTTTACACAGGAGAGACATAAAAGAGATACTTTATTCATACTAAGAAAGAATGCTAATAGCATATTTCAGTAAACAAGGGACAATGGTGGTGGGTAGTGATAAATCTGTTCAATAAAATAAATATGTATTGCTTGCATAGAAGCATCAGGAAATATGGATAGTGTCTTTAGTACTGCGTGCACTGAAGAGCTGTGGCTTTTAGCAGGCTATTGTAAGAACTCATAAATCTTACATTCTCTATATGGATGGAGATAGTTTTCATACTTTATCTCCTCTTTAAGTGTGAGCTGAGGATACTGCTCTGTAATGGCAAAATCACACTCATCACCATGAGGGCAGTCATCCTGACAGTATGCATTGGTGTCAAGAAAATCTGACTCCTGGTGTGAAAAGTGTTGTGTCACAGGTGAAATAACTTCAGGTACTTCACTCAGGGTACTCCCACCTCTTAAACTCTAGCATCTGAAAGGTTAATTATGTAATTTTCAGGTAATAATAAAGACCAAAATGAAACTGATAAGGTGTTCTGGTGAAAGAGGGATTTTGCTAACGTGTGTTACAGCTGAGCAGTAATTAAAGAATAAATACTGGAATATTTCTTGATGTCAACAGAGACAGAGCCTTCCAGACATATTCACTGGAATTTTATAATGTAGTTTCAGGGCTCCTTCCCCCACAACTTGTATCGTAACTTCACAAAAGCTGTCTGCGGCCTTGACCTTCCAGAAACACCCTCTGTATTTTTGCCCTGTCCTAAGGCTCTTTCAGGACTGACGAGAAATCTGACCTTCAGGAGCACAGGACTTCCTTTTTGCCCTCAGTGTAGAAGCACAGGCTTTCAAGGCTGATGACTACTCTAGAGAAAAAGATCTCAGAATTAACACCTTGCTGAGCTCTGTCAGACAGTAATTCATGCCTATCAGTCTGTTTATTGTGCAGCCAGATGGAAACTTTTTTCCAAAGTCCTGCTAACTAGAAGGCTACTTTAGCAAAAGAGTAAAAAAGAGAAGAAATCAATATTCTAATGCCATTGCTCACTGTACATATTCAAGCCACCCAGCTCACACTGGATTTGTGTAAGCGTAGTACTCTAGGAATGAGTGGATGACGTTACACCCCAGCTATCAGCAGAAGGCTACACCCCACACATCTGTAATTCTGTGTAACAGAGCTCTCCACCCATTCCTGGGGTATCCCACCTTTCTTCAGAACAGCAGCTATTCTCCTTTCAGCCCAAAGATCCTCCACTCTTCTTTCCAACTTTTTTTTCTTTTTTCTACTGACTGTCCTGTGCGTCCTGTTCTTTACTGCTGAATACTCTCCCTTCCCTTCTTCCCCTGATGTCCCCTGACAACAACTCAGATGGCTTCATGTAAAATAAAATGAAAAAAATGGCCAACAGTGGGTTGCCTATGGGAATGTTCTTCCACAATGTTCTTTCCATATTCATCCTCACCCCTCCAGCCTTCCTACTCCCTTCTCCATTACAACTCTCAGCATCCACTGTCATGCTTTATCACCACTGCAATCCCAGCTCCCCAGTGCTTTCCTCGCTGCTGCTCTCTCTACACCCCCACAAGTGCCCCGGTGTGTGCTTGATGAGTGTCTGCTCTGGTTACTCGGGGTGTGCAGGCTTCGTGCCCAGTTTTTGCACAGAGTGCCCAGCTCAGGAGTGCAACGCTGCAACATGGCTGGCTGGCTGGAGCTCACAGATCTGGGTACTCCACCCAGCTCTCAGTTATGACCACGAATTTTTCTATCCTATTCTAGTTGCACAATCGCTATGAAACACCAAATCAGTGGGCTGCTTTAGTACATTAGGAGTTACCACTGATGTTAGTGTCTTAATTTCAAGCCCCAGTGTCCTCTGCTTTTTATTGCAAAACTTTATGTGTGTACTGTGCAGCACTGAGCTTTATATAGGACACTATGCTAGTTCCTATTGAGACTGTCACTATGATCTTGTTGCGGTATCCCGAAAGTGTTACGTAAATCTCACGGAGACAGAAACAGAGAGGAGGAAATATAGAAGCAAGTACTACTAATTAAAACAACATTTATTCATAGATTTCAGGCATAAAAATACATTCTATGAGGTTACTCCACATTGGTATGTGCTCATTTTGGAACACAGAGTCTACCATCAAGCAGCCGACAACTTAAATCACAAAGTAAGCCATTGACAAACTGAGGCCCAAATCCCTATTTTTGAGTGTGACCAAAGCAAGCCAGCTGTGCACTGCTGAGTTTGTCAGTATCCACTGTCTGTGGATGATGTTAAGACTTCTCTGTTGGAATTCTACGTGGCCATTTCTGGTTGCACCCACCCCGTGGCTGTTGTCATCTTTGTATAAGGAGAAGAGCAATTTTACCAGTAGCACCACTTAGTCTTGGACCAGATGAACACACCTTGAAGCTCCTTTTCACACGGAGAATAGAAATCATGAACAAAACATTCTTGTCTTGCACAACAGCTCTGTTTCTGTTATACTGGATTCTGGGCATTTGTCACCTGGTCGCACTTACTATAGGATTTGTGGGTGAATTATATTAATAACTGCTGAGAATTTAAATGGGCCATGAGTTGGTTACAATTTCATGTGTGTGTTGAAAATTGCACTCAAAACTTGATCTCAGTATGTTTTGAGAAGGCAGAGATAGGCATTAAATTATGTAACATAAAGAGACAAAAGTCTTTTATGAAATAATGATGCATTTTTTCAGTTGAATAGTGAGCACGTACATGTGTCAATGTGTTTTAGTAATGAGGTACATATAGTACCAAAAATAATCTGTTTCTCAGGATGTGATATCTGTACAGCAAACAATAACTAAAAAGAAGCGCGAGACAGAATGCTAGAGTTGGAATTATCCTTGCATGTAACTACTGAAATTAAATTAATGAGAAGATATACAGTGTCACCTCTAAACTCACCTGATAACCTTCCACAGATTTATCAGTAACATGATGCCAAGAAACAGACATTTCAGAAGATGACAAAACTTTTACACTCACATCTGTAGGTATTTCAGTCGGAGCTGCAAGATGAAACACATGTTAAACATCCAATCTCATCCACTGATACTGTTATACTTGTTTGTCTTTTGTATTATTTTCTTGGCATCAGGAGGCCAAGTATGTTACGCTTTTATCTGTTTTTAACTGAGTAAACTTTAAATTCAGTGATGATCTGTACAGGAAATGACTCTAGAAAAACAAAGCAATGGTTCTATTATTATAATTTCTATTACGTAGAAAGACTACGTATTTCTATGCTTCAACAGGTTCCATGCTGAAATGTGCGTAAATTAAAAACAGGATTCGATAAACAGAATGAAGCATCCAGTGATCTTTTACGAAAGTGGACAGCAGCTCACAGATCATGTACATCAGATTTTTTAAGCTAGCTACACACAAGTATTCATGTGTATGTCCCTTAGGCACGATCATACGAAGTTTTTATGAGAACTGATTATTAAATAAACAGCTGGCCAGTGGCACACATAAACTTGAACAAAGGTATGAAATAATCCAAGAGCACCCTTCTATTAGGCATACATCACAAAGTTGATTTTGTTTGTGTTCTCAGTTCTGGACACCAGCCAATGCAGAATACAGACCATTATGATGTGGTATGCTTTTATTCAGGGCTTAGAATATTAAGTTCTAGTTTAATTATAAGAAGCTGTTAATTTCACTGTTGCTTGCATTTTAAGTGAGGTAAGGAATTTAAAAAGGCATAAACTTAGCAAGGTCTATAAAAGATAAAATTTTCCAAGCTAACAACAGCTCTCTGTCATGAATCTTTTGAAACAAGTTGCAACAGACAGGCATGGCAGCCTGAGCTAAGGAAAGCTTTCACATACTTAATCTTCCAGCTGGGCATCCAGTCAACTATGCATCAAAACAGCCACTGTTAAGAAAAAAATCACTTACATCTCTCATGAAAAGTATCCTAGGTAACAAAATAATCTTATATGCAAAGTTACCTTTTGTAATTGTCTTTCAATGACTGTTAATAATGCAAATGTATAATTAAAAATGATACATTATTGCAAAATTGTTTTCACAATGACAGGAATTTAGATAAGCAAGCGGTCTGTGCACTCATTACTAGCAACCATTACTCACTACTAGCAATGGCAAGTATGACTAGGAGTTGTCAGATACGGAACTTGGCTTAAATCATGTGGGAACACAGAAACTCCCATCACTAAAGTGAACAAAGATGCCCACAGTTGTAACTAGACACACATAGACATATTACAAAATACATAACTTAGTGGAAATGCTGTCATTATATTTATGTATGTATAGAACATTGTACAACCACATTGCTTTAAAATCTCATTAATACCTTTGAGAAGTGAGAAGTTGTGTTGTCTGATAGCAATATCACTTGCTGATTCAGAGGTACAGAAGTACAGGTGGAATAGATGTAATCATCTAATTTATTCCCAAATCACTGTCAGACTCTTCTCCATTGTCTCAATTACGGAAATTGCCAAAGGGTTTCACATTGAAAAGTTCCAACTGCCAGGGATTTTGCTGATACAATGCTCTAAACAATACTTCATCTGCTTATGCTTGTTTAGGAGCTCCAAATAATTCATATCCCTATTTGGCATTCATGGTCTACAAATATTTTGCAGTCTCTCCTGAGCCAGAAAGATGACATCAGCTGCTTTTCTCCAGACTTCTAATTCGGTAATTCTACCAATAAAAGAAGCAATCAAGTGGGCCTCACAGTATGTTCTCTTCAGCGAAAAAATAGTGGTCGTCACATAATTATCTTCTAAGCATAACTATACAAAGGACAGGCTGGGAGCCAGTGAGCGTGCTACAAGGTACTGAGGTGACTTTGTACAAATCCTGATGTTGGCAGAAAACTCTGCAGAATGTTCTTTGGAGTAACTTTCATAACACCTATTGGAAAAATTCCTTCTAACCCACCCTTCAGCTCCCGGATTTGATATGGTCAGTAGTCCGGGACACAGCTCTGCACAGGATCTGTGAGCACTACTGGTAAGGTTTGAAGCACCATGGATCTGACTGTTTTGCTGCCTCTTGTGCTTGAAATTAAAGAAAAGAAGTAGGGTCACTGAGCTTCTATTCCTTTTGCAGCCTCGACCTGGCATTATTTAACCACAAGGGTTTCTATCAAGTGTCTGCACTTTCCTAAAGTCTATGTTAGAACACCAGCAGTCACCGAAGTGGTTTCTTTATCTGGAAGCTGGCACTACTGCACATATGCTTTTGTCTGTCTTTTGGAGCTACGAGGCTCTGCCATGTCTCCGAACTTAGAGAGCTATACAAACATACTGCCATCCCTGATGTGGTCAGTGTAATCCTAACATAAACACGTGGGAGCTTATCAGTCAGTTGTCGATAATGTCTCTGAGCAAGGATGGATACTGAAATGTTATTTGGAGATATGGCTCGTATTACACCACAGCTATTTACTAACCCATTTATACAACTGCAAAAACAACCATCTGTTGCTGCAGCAGCTGTTGAAGATGATATCCTAAGGTACGCTTTTCAGAGAAAAAGGATTAGTACTAATCTCTTCAGATAGCTAAGTGTTGCTAGCTTGAATTCTGAATTATTGTAAGAAATAACAGGACTATTTCATCTTTTCTCTGTGTGTGGGCAATTTGTGTGCAAAGTTCCTATTAGTACTAATGAGAATCATGAACATAAATCTCCCCTAAAGTACACAGAGGAAAGAACATAGTCGGAAGTGTGAGAATGTGGCTTTGTTATCATATCCCTCCTCTTGGCTCTTTGGTCTGGATCTGTTGACTTTGTGAAGGAGACTGCTCTATGGAAAGAAAAATACGAACAATTCTTCTTTGTGTTCTGGCAGAAATTAATAAATCAGATTTTTTAAAACAGGCTTGAGTGATTATGCTGCAATTAGGATTTGTATATATTTATTCTGGTTTAAGGTAAACCTTCTAGTACTTTCTCTTTCCTGTTAGGTTTGGAAATGTCATCTAAACTTCAATCCTAAAGATCACAGTGTGTGAAACAATTCAAGTAAGAATTAACAAAAAGATTTTAGTGAAATGTCAAAGAGGTTTTCATTAAATTATTCACTTGATAGCTCTATCATCCAAACCAGAATAAAGAATGTGGCAGGGATACTTTATAATAGACTCTAAACATGCTGGAAATACAACTGGATACGGCTGAACTATCATTCCATTACAATTTTGGGCTAAATTCTGATACTGATCTACTGAATAACAGGTCAAATACACGTATTAAGATCACATAGACATCACTGGATGATGATGTAAATCTTTTAGGTAATCAATATGAAGATCAGAATCTCTTTTTTTAAATTCTTAAATCTTTTAACAAGCTGTGTGAAGAATCTTGAACGCTTTTGTGTATTGCTCATTGACAGCAAGTACAACCAAGTGCTCTCCATCACAAAGAAAAAGGAGTCTGAAGTTGTTTATTCAGAACACCTGCAAGTGTTTTGTGTGAGCAATACACACCTTCCCTGCCGAAGGCATATGTTGCTGTATTAATCAGTGTCAGAGACCTGGTTCTTGGTCTCTGACACTACCAATGTTGGTAGTGCTGATCTGGGCTCTCAGTGTAAAACTTATCTGGAACCTTTACTCACCATCTTGTGCTGAATAAATGACAGCAGTGAGACTGAATGGTCCATCCCCTTTGTTGTTAAAAGCTTTCACTTTTACTTGGTACTGGGTTGAAGGTGGCATTGATTCATCCTTGTGGACATATCGGCCAATTTCAGGATTAGTAACTGTAACTCTTCTCCATTCTTTCTCACCAAATGGCTTGAACGCCACTATATAGCCAAAGTTATTGCCATAGTGGTATTCTCTTGACAAAGGCTAAAGAGGCAAAACAGAAAACATTATTTTTTGTAGCCAACTAAACAAATGGATCTCTAATGAAATACAGATAACACAGAAAGCATTGATATACACATTGTAAAAACACTGAACTAATGTTCCACTTCCTTCTGGTTTGCTTCTACGGTTTGTTGCCACCCCCTTAAAAATACACCATCTTCCTTTAAAAATACACCATCTTCGTTACGCAGATGTGCAGTAGTATATGCTACCAAAACATTTTAAGATCTTGTTCCTCATCCAAACTCAGTGCAAGACACATCATGTTATCTCCTACAGAAAGAAACAAAGAATGATTATCTATCAAAGCTGTTGTCAGCTGTAGCTAGCAAAAAGGGCATTCTTAAGGAGTAAGGGACAGTGAACATGAGACACAGACACGCTATGCAAGTATATGGGTCCATGTGTATGTGTACAGACAGATATCCTTGCAAAATAGAGAGACAGAAGAGAAAATCTATGTGGCTGACCTAAATTATATTAATTTACCTAAAGTTCGTCACCTAGGTAACTTGCACAGCTGATGAAGGGAGATGGACACATTCAAAGAATGATTCATCCTACCACTTTTCACTGATGATGGAGAGGGTCCAGCTGCTGGTTTACATTTAGCTTCTAACTGGTAAAAGTTTTAAGTGAAATGACTCCCACTTTCAGCATGAGCATTAAAGGTATCTATCCAAAATATTTCTTAAAACTATAGCGATTTCCTACACCTAGGAATACTGGAAAATATAAAATTAGGGAAAACCATCTGCTGTAATGAATTTTGTTTCATTTACCAAAGCTCTTACATTCAGTGATCCTTCCTCAGTCCACAGAGCCTTTACCACAACTATTAGATGGTGCACCCAACGGGCCAAATCATGTCATCCATCAGTGCATCTGAAGGCTGACTAGAAGCACCCTTTAAAAATAGACTTCCTGCATCACCTTTTCCCATGCTCACAGAGATGAAACAGCTTATTTTGAGGGAAAGGTCCTGGAGCAGTGCAACACAGTGATTATTCTCCGTAGGTGTTTAGCCACTGCTCTAGCACTTCAGCCAATACGTGTGGAGAGATTCTGAGCAAGTATTTATGAAACTTAGATATTAACAGTGGAATAAGCCAAACAAACCCTAGCTCACAAATTCTGATGTTCGTATTTGTTTGAAGCTAGAATGAAACTCCAAAGATTCTCTGAGAAAGAAAATTCTGGTGAAAACTCACTGAGTTTTTGGAACAACAGAAACATTTAAGTTTTGACTTCAGAAATGTAACACATGAATTAGAACACTAGTATACATAATACAAGAAAAACATTAAGGCAAACACACGTATTAGAACTCAAAATTTGAAAAATGTCTGACAATTTGAAAAATGTGACAAATGAATGATGGACTTTTTTTCTCCATGACAAAGCTTCCAAGCAAAATGTACAGGATCAGACCGAAGGCTGGGACTTCTGACTTCACTCAGCTCAAGGTTAACTGACCCCTGCCCCAGGTGTGCCAGCTATCCAGATCCCATCACATCCCATTTTCTGTGTTGCTGCTGTAAAGTTTCACCACTCCGCAACATCAGGGCTAAAGTCAGAAGAACAACAATACAACAATATTAAAGGCAGGCAGCCTTCAGCTGACTGAGGACAGAAAGGTGGTTCCAGATGAAGCTCCCTACACATCAGTGCTTTGGCATGGGATTGCTTCCTGGGTGGGTACTCTAGCCATGACTCCATGTTGCAGAAGACAACTGATGGATGCAGCTGACTGCAGGTATATACACACATAACTTCCTTGGTTTTTCTGGGGAATACAGGTAAAATGCTGATATATATCAAATATGGATTATAATGGAGCTTTAGACAGTTGAAAGATACCCATCTACCTATAACATAACTTCTGAGAACGCATGAATGACTTAAGTACAATTGGTAATTAAGACGACTGCCAATAGACAAAATTTGAGAAACCCCTCATTCCAAAAAGGAGATGGATATTTGGTCTCTAGTTGTGACGCTAACCATAAGCCACCAGGCAAAGATTCTAACTACGAATCAGCTATGGAAAAAAAAAATACCAGTCAATCTATTTCATGTGCTTAATTTTCTGTGTGTCAGGCATATTCTGAGTCTACCTATTGGATGAGGTATAACTCGTGTCTTAGCTTGTTTTCTACCTCAGGTCTGACTGGACGTCAGGTGAAAATTGGATACCCAGTTTCCCAGCACAGCTAATGTATCTTCATGTACCTAAGTTCAGATTCATAGGCAACCTTGCAATTCAAAACGTAGAAGATTTCACGGACCGAGTCACCTTCTTTAGCTTGCCTTCTGAATCCATCATTGTATGTAGCTGCTTAAATAAACCAGAATCATATCTCATGTGCCAAAATAAGCAATGTGGACGCGGTCCTAGTCTCAGGATGATTTTCAGCCACAGCAAATTTTAGAAAGCCGGGAGTGGCATTTAAAAATTATATTCTGGCAGGTCTTAAATAAAATGTTGAAAGCAGCTTGCCCTCCAATGGCTGCACATAATAAGTAGGTATAAGTAGCTGAATAGTTTGTAGCATCCACTAAAAACTTTGAAAAACAAAACTTAAGAGGGAAAGACAAATGGGGAAAAATGAGGAAGAATGGGCATGCCACTCCTAGCGCTCATTCTCAGTTCTTCTTTCAAAACAAGACTCAGAAGAGCGTTGATTGCATCTCTGGCTGTCTCATTCAACCGGGGCTTATGAATCATAGCAAAAGCTGAAAGGGGGTTGGCAGCAACATGTGAACCTGCCATACATTTTGTTCTTCTCTTCTTAATTAGCGACTATTTTGAGTAGCATATGCAAATGTCAGCACATTTGGGGGAATCAATATACACCTTTATCTTAGCCTTACAGATAGATATATTGTTGTCTGACAGGCAGGCTCTGTAAATCTAATGCCTCTGTTCAAAAACACTTGCTAGACATAGTATGGAAGATTCTTGGGAAGTAAATGTTTGAAGCCATGCTTAATTTGTCTGACTAAATGAGCTACTTATTACAGAACAGAGGTAAAAAGCATGACATTAGTGGAGAGAAATAATTGGAATACACAACTACGTGGGTGTACAGGAAAGACTGAAATGATCTTGTACTTCAGATCTCGCATTAGTCACTATTCTCCTGGTTTTAGTTCAGTCACAGCCAAGTTTTCACTGCACTGAAAATGCCATGAGTACGGGTCTTTACATGCAATGCAAGAACTAGCTCTGTAGCTTGTTAAAGTTTTTATAAATTATTTATAAAATAATCTAGGTCTTGTGCAACTGTCCATTGCATGTGCTCTTATTTGATTTTTGCTCTTACACAATAAATAAAGATCAGAATCAAACCAATTAGGGTACATCTACTTCCTAACCTATTGTCAGTGGAACTAACAAATAACTTTTTCAATATATTTTAACAGAAATGTGGATCCTCCTTTTTCACAAACTTAGAAATTTTTTCTTTAGATAAATCCATTGCTAAAATAAAGACTGAATAAATATTTTGAATGGAACTAAAAAAAAAACCAAAAACAAAAAACCCCAAAAAAACCCCAGGAAAGCCCAAATCTGCTAGCCCAAACATGGCTGACTATTTCTGTGTCATACTTGAGAGCTTTTCCAAACATGTATGATCAACCTTACGTACAAAAAGAAGTGAATATGCATACGGATTAAAATTTGTGCATTCATAAGGAGGACCGCTATACAACAATGACTCAGTCAACTTTACATTACTTTCCACAAGAAAAAGCACTCCTCATAGAGGTAAGTAAGCTGCTACCTCTGAAACAAACTATTCCCCAAAAGACACAAATGGAGTAACATCCCTTACGTGCCTCATAGCCTTATGAAGGTGAACAGAGAGGTCAATAGCAAGATAAACTTGGTAATTTTTTCAAACATAACATTTAATCATCTTTCTTTGCCAGAGGTAATGCTTCTGCAACTCTGTTTTTGCTGGATACTGATAGGCTCTGACATGAATCAGATAATCAGATGACAGGCTTTTTTTTGCTTTATTTCTCCTCCCTAGCTTTCTCAAATACCCTTCAAAAGATTTCAAATCTCTCTTCCATGCAACTTTTGCCTACACAACAACTTTGCTTTTAAATTCTTATCCTCTCTTGTTCTGGGTTTTGCTTTCTTTCTGTCTTCTTGTCTCTTTTCTCTTCTTCCCTGTTTTCAGAAGCATCTTTTTCCCCACAGTACAGATAAATTTTAAAAACCATTGCTTCAATACCAGAATGAAGACAGCATTTTTATATATAGCTATATATACAAGACTTTTTAAAGACAAAATATCATGGACTGAATACCTATGGTATATGAGAGATGAAATTTTCAAGACTTTGCTTACTGAAAAGCTTTTTTGGTAATGCTGTAATTTTTTTGCCTTTTGATTCCATTATTTCTGTGATTAACATTTTGTCCATGCCTCTTTCCCCTTTCTTTATTTCACTTAATACATAATCATTAAAGACATTAATGGCTTGAAGAACAACTTCATCAGTACGTGGGTATCAATGAATGGCTAAATTACAGTGTGAGGCAACACTGTTTTGTGTTATCAGTCACATGAGCATAACTTATAAAATGGCAATATACAAGAATTTTCGTAAAACTCCAGTTAATAATTATGACAGGCTAGTTCAGAGAATGGCAATGTATTTTCTGTTTTTTTCATAAAGCCTGTAAATCTGTGCACAGCACATTAAAGTGATAGTTAAGATGTTATACTTTTAGCTGTAGCAAGTAAATCTGCATGCTATTCAGATTGTAACTTAAAAAAGTCTTGAAGAAAGCTACAATATGCAGAATTTTCAAATGCAGTTACATCAATGCATTATCATAGTCAATATGTGTTTCGATCTCTTTGAAACATGCTCAGAGACTGTTTTAGATTCTATTTTAGAAATGTCCAATACATAAATATCCAAAATACTGTCTCCTTCTTACATATTTTGATGAGAGAAGTCTGAAAACTTATATACTGTGTACAAATCCTGCTGCCACAGGAGCCAGTGACAAACCATCTGTGGGTTTCAGGAGGAGCAAGAATAGACAAAAGGAAGTATATGCTTCGTGCCATCTCAGTGCAATACCTACCATCCATGTTATTGTCAGCTCTCGATTGCTTCCACCCCCTCCTCCAACATCAGAAGGAGCCACATTAGGAGCTAGAAAAATAGAAGAGACAAGAAAAATGACTACGACGTATGCAGTCAGTGAAAATATCACTATTTACTCTTTTTACCAGGAGGGCCAATGAGCACACGTGGCACACAAAATTAAAATAATGATAGTCTGTAATAGCTGTGAGAGGCTGTGGTCTTGCCAAGACTAATGTATAGCTACTGCTGTGGGAAACATGACAGTCCTAACCATAGGTAGCAATCAATCATTCTTTTTAACCATATTCTCTACAAATATTTAACTGAATATTCAGAAACAGAACATGCCTTACAGGTCTTAAGAGAAGCGCTGTGTATTGTTCTTGTGCTTCCTCAGATGTTGGTATGGCAAGGGCTCAAGCACCCAGGACCTGCACATGTATCTTCCTTACCAGACAGTGATTAGTTCCATCTGCTTCAACGGATTTACTCACAATGTATAATGCTAAACCTATGTATGTATCATTGAAGCACTGGCATCCTAATCCTATTCTAGATTAGTGACACATGTCTCTGATTGGCATGTTCAGAAGCGAAGCTGGCATAGCACTTAGTAATTTACTAATTGCATTTTACACTGATATTCTGTGTAATGAAATAAAAATCTATTGATCGATCATTAGTGCACTGCTGAGTGGTAAAGCAGGATACTCTCAAGCACTCCATCACAAATTAGGCCTGCACTCTGATTTCTCTAACGAGAAATGAGATTCTCCGTAAGACTCTTTGCACTAAGTGTGATGATTCTATTGCTATCCTCTACAGTCTTTGTGTATTTATTTGCTGTCACTCAATACTGAAAACACCCAAAATACCACTGAAAACTTGGGAAATGATGGCCGACCTACAGTGCGTTCAATATATGCCCCAGGTGATCATGCATTCCCTAGATGCCCTACCTACATGAACATGTTCTCTGTGTTAAAAATTCTTATATGAACAGTCATTTGCTCCACTAATCAGTGAATGTCACAAGATAGTCAGGGAATCATTCCTAAGCACTCGCCCACAACTTTAGTAAGATGTTTGCTGAGGTCTTCTCTGAGGGTCAGCTGAGGGGAAACACAAAGTAGAGAAGAACAAATGTTTTCAGAAGGATAAAAATATGTAACAATAAATTTGAAATTGAAATCAGCATTCAGTGCATGGTTTGCATTATTTACTTGTGGCCTTCCAGAAGACAAATTAGTGGAGAATGAGACTAAACATTACATATCATGACAATTCACGAGGAAGCTTGAACTTATTACTCGGCCTTGTTATCACTGAAATACACAGTAGTCACACTATCTATTATAAGCATGTAACTAGTGCTAAGAAGCAGAGGTTTGCTAGAATGCTTAAGTAGTCAAAGAAGATACACAGGCTGCCAGAGAAGAGAAAAAAGACTTTCATCTCCCTCATTCTCTCAACCATTAAACCCAGGTTTCTCTCTCCATTAACACCAGGTTACTAATTCAGACAGCTATTCTTAGACAATTAGTCTAATGCATCCAGAAGCTAAAATACATAAAAGCAGATTTTGATCCACTGAATATCAAGAAATCACTGTGAAGCATTATTGATGAAGCAAGCAGATTTCATTAAAAAGAAAAATCGTAGCACACATTCTTAGCATGCTAATAAAAAATGTTACTGAAATTACAGTTATCTACAAGAAGAGAGACTTCAAAAAAAGCCACTGATAACACCTGAGTTTAACAGATGCTATCTGTCATACAGTACAACAAAGGCACAGCACTGTTTGTTGCTATCTAGCACAGGACAAATGTTAAAAATAACTACAATGTGTGGACATGGGTGGTTGGTTGTGCAATAAAATATTTACCTGCTTCAGATTTACATGAGAACACACACGCAGTGCTGGTTCTGTAGTACCCTGGCAGCTGATAGTGCGACCCAAATCCTATCTCCGCTGCTCATCACAAATTCCAGCTCTTGGCAGGAAATGCACTTGGGCACAGAGGTTCATCTGCAAACTGTTACGGATTTACACCCTATTTTGGCATGGCAAGAAATGCTGACTGATGCCTAGGAAGACTACATTAGCATTTTGCTTTGTTTCACTAAAAAGGTCTCACAGTCTGCCAGAGACGACAGTGGTGCTGTGCAGGGGGAATCAGACAACAGGCTAAACAGACTATCTCTTGCAAAAGCATTGCATCCTGCTACAGAACTGGAGGATATGCCTTTTTCTGGGAGGCTACAACGAACACCATGAATATGGCGCACTGCAAACTGCAGGACACTGCCACTATTCCACCTGTGAGCACTATTTCCTCTCCCTTTCTGTCTCTTTTCTGACATTTCAAAAATGTCTGTTGTGCACCAGGCACTCCAAGAAGCATGGGTAGATTTCTCAGTCAGATTCCTGGGCCTTCAAATAAAGCTGTCGAGTCATAAAACATGTGATGCTGAGTCAATTTTATAGGCATTAATTTCCTTTTACTTTAGTATTAAAGTTCTATGGCTTTTCCTTCCCTGTCCAGATTAATTTAACCAATTGGCATTTCCTTTCTCCCTAAGCAGCAAAATTTTTAGTGGACCAAATGTAGGTCTTTTTTAATAAATGTTTTGAAATTTTCAATGCAAATACATTTTGTTTTAAAAGCACTATCTAACCAAAGCGATAACCTAGCAGGTATAATTGCAAAAAATAAAAAATTTTCACACTTTGGTTTTGCATTTCTAGTTTCAAATCTCAAGCTATGGGACAACAATTGTAAATATATCTAGGATGCATGTGGGTGCTCATATGTGTTCAGGAGGCTATAACGGTATACAGGCTTTGTTGGACACAGCCTTTTTGCAGTGATACATTACCTCCTAGAGCACTGCTGTTATCTCTTTTGTACAGTCAAACCAGAATGTATTAACTTCAATAATAACATCTAATTCCTCATTTCAGAGAACTCATTTTTAAAAGTATGCTGCTGAGCCTAAAGGATATCCTTAAATATGCTCTGAGATTTAACACTGAGCAATTAGACTGATAAGGGCATATGTTGTGTCGGATAATGTCACGTCTTTGACATAGAATAAGAAGACACAAGACCACACTTTCAATCAAAGAAGTGACATTATCCACGACACACATCCTCTCACGTGTTCTTTAGTTAGAATACAAATCAAACAGCAAATGGACATCCACATACGCATGTTTTCTCCTAAATCCTGCACCCTGGTCCCAAGCATGTGCATGCATTCATGCACACACAACCTGACCGATAGATACAGTGGAGGATCTCTGAAAGATACAGTCTGATTCTGTTTCACCAATAGAGGCAAATTTGCCATTTGTATCACGGTGTTTCTTTCCTGTCTACTTTGATGCAGTAGTACGTGGCTGAAAATATATTCTCTCGTCTTGCATATTATAAACTGCTTTTTCTAAAAATAAAAAATACAATTACAAAATTGATTAATACAAATGTGAAAATCAAGAAGCAGATTAAAAAACTTGGCATTTTCTGTTTACGTACGAGCGCCTTCAGTTCTAATTCTCTGTGATGGCATACTAGGTTCTCCTGTCCCCAAAGTGTTTGTTGCTATTATCCGGAATTCATATTCCATCCATGGAATTAAATCAATCACTGTAGCAGATTCCATATTTCCTTCAATATCTGATGGTTCTAAAACAAAATAAATAATTGCATCATAAAACAGCATTTGTACAAAAAGGTCAGACAACAATGTGGTTGATTTCAGGAAAATTACCACTATTCTGCAACTACATGTAGCCAACTGAAGGAAACTTAATGTTGTACATTAGGAATGCCACATTTTACAAGGAGTAGTCACAGCAGTGACTGGGAATTTGGAAACCATGACACTATCTTGGATAAACCTTTACAGACTTGTAAATTTTAAATGGGTGTGAACTAGCAAAAGGGATACATGTAGTTATGAGGTAACTTTACTAATTACATATTGTAGAATTTCATTTTACCTACAGACTAATGCAATGAGAAATCTAGAATGTAGAAACCGTAAAATAAAAATTCATGATATAGACACGGGCTAGACATGCAAATGTAAAGTATGATCAGTTGATAAAGAGTTGTTTATACAATGTGGACATATTTGGGTGCACCTTATTAGTGAGCATGTTACAACTTGCTATCTAGTTCTGATCCAACAAAGGTGAGTGTTCTTGTAATTCCTGTGAAAAGACTTATTATTGTCATAAGGATGAGCTTCTTTACCGTAAATAAAATGTGTAACTCATGACTTTTAGTTTACAACTCACAGAAAATAGGTGTTGTTTCTATAACTGCAGACAGTTACAGAAAGACACAGTATTTTCATTCATCGTGTCGGCCAAAAGTTATTTGTCAAATTAGAGTCTTGGGTTCAGAGGCAGATGAGAAATGAGATATTCTGCACTGGGAAGGCATCTGATTTGGAATTAAAATACGAATGCAATAGCTGCAAAAAAACAGGCACAGCAGTGCAAGCACTGGATGGTGACACAATTTTCCTCTACCTAATGATCGCCAAATTTCTCATTCTCAAGTGAGGCCCTGAAGGAGAAAGAAAAACACTTGCCATTGTCTTTCTACCTGCCCACCACCCTCCCTCATCTTCACTTAAATTATTTTTCTGTCCAGTCAACAGAACCATTGCAAACCTCCTATGGCATCTAAGTCATGATATAAATTTGGCATTCCTTTTCACGGGCTCCTTTCAATCTCTTCATTTAATCTTACTGTGCCACAAATTCCCAGAATAATTAATTACGAGTACTCAGCATGATGAGAATCTGATACCCTTAACTGGAAAGAGCAACGTAAATGTAAACAACTTATTCCATAACACATTCATATGTATTTCCATACTGTGAAGTAGAACACACTTCTTTCATAAAACACACTTGGTATTATGCAACCTGAAATGAATGATTTGGTTTGGGAATAATGGTAGTAGCAATAATAACAACAATATTTCCAAAGTGCAATGCCAAAGTGTATTTTTTGTTCCACACATTGAAAATTAGCAGCATTAAATGATAGCCTAAACACTGATGAGAGATCAATTTGGACTGTTAAGCATGCTTCTTTCATATGAAAGTGAGCACCGAGCCAAACTGGGAGGAGCCCAGAAATTAAGTAGAAACTTCCAGAGGTGCCAGTCATAGTTACTACAGTGAATTTACCTATTTCTTGAGGGAATCGTCTATTAATCAAACACCAAAATAGTTAATTTCGACTTTTCAGAAATCAATAATTTCTATCTTTCCTGCTAGCTTCTTAAAAAAGGAATTTAAAAATCTAGATTCCTCCCTATCCCACTCGAGAAGTGAATCCTACTCGACATGCCACAGGATAAGACTCAAGGTCTGACTGCATGTCTCAGTGACTATCTCAGTAATTCTGTGAAGCAGAAGAATGTCAGAGATGCAGAGAAGTGCATCCCACCATGCCTATAATGCTGTATATAGGGAATCTTCCTGAGAAGTGAGAGAGATCAGTTCGTGTGTCTGCTCTGATCCAGACAGAGTGAAGATCTGAATCCAACACTTGTATCTCCTACACACATTTCTAGTTGCAGCAACACACAGCATAAAAGGAAGCAGTATCAGAGCTATGACCCCCTGCTTATAAATTATTCCTGTATCTTCCTATAACGACTTTGCTTCTTCCCAATTCCTTTTTTTTTTAAAAAAAAAGAAAAGAAATAAAGTGTAATTTATCCTGAAAAAAGTGAGGCTTGTCTAAAAGGAACCTACCTCCTGCATATATTGTCACTGAAGCAAGTCATCAGTTATTTGAACACCTCTAGTTTTTATATTAGTTATTTTTTTAAAGTTCAAAGAATTCTATTCTACAGAAACTATTAAACAAGACAAAGAGAGATACACAGGGACTGGGGAATCTTCTACTTTTGTCTTCCAAGCTACTTTAACATAAGCCATATACTAGTGTTGGCTGTTGGAGGTAATTACATTCAATAGAGCTACATATACTACATCTTCTAGAAGAGAAATATGATTTAAGGCAGTAGGCCTAGTATTTTTATCTTTTGACTCTAAAAATGTAACAGATATTCAGATCAGTATGAAAGTATTTCTTAGATATCTAACTCTACAGTTTCAAAGAACAACTTAAATGAAAGACAATAGCTGAAGCTATTAATATTCTTAGGATTTAGAAATGCTGAGTATGTGATGCCCTAATTCCACAGAAAAGCACTTAAGTTATAATTTATGACAGTGGCATAATAAATCATATTGACAGGACAATTCTGCAGAGCTTGTAGCAACACTATCCTTCATAAAGCATTCAAAGACTTTAGTAGTTTAAAAATATTTTCATAATTTATGCACTTATGTTAAATCTCGCAAAGAAATACATTAGCATGTCCTGTGTTCAGGTAGGTGTCTCCTTAACTGCAATTATGTGACACACTGATGACATCCAGTGGTTACAAAGATAATCTTAGCTATGTTTTCTCTGGGGGTGCCAGTTTAAATACAACTGGAACACAGTCTGCTCCCAGGAAAAAGCAGACAATCTTAACCAACTTTCTGCATAATGAATACAGAAATGAAGACACCCGTTTGTCATCCATATTAATCTGTAAATAAATTTTTACGATTCTAGCAGTTGATGTGGAATGTTTCAAGCAACAAGGAAAGACACAAAAAACAAGTGAAAACTCTGGCTTGTTCTTTTCTGTATTTCTTGATACTCAGTTCAGGCCCTCCGAGTGCTGGGAACAAACCTGGTGACAACACACTGACAGGACGGTACCTGCTCCCAAACCCTATAGCAGACATTATTGGCATAGAATCACAGAATCACAGAATAGTAGGGGTTGGAAGGGACCTCTGTGGGTCATCTAGTCCAACCCCCCTGCCGAAGCAGGGTCACCTACAGCAGGCCGCACAGGACCCCGTCCAGGCGGGTCTTGAATATCTCCAGAGAAGGAGACTCCACAACCTCCCTGGGCAGCCTGTTCCAGTGCTCCATCACCCTCAGAGGGAAGAAGTTCCTCCTCATGTTCAGACGGAACTTCCTGTGCCTCAGTTTGTGCCCATTGCCCCTTGTCCTGTCACTGGGCACCACTGAAAAGAGCTTGGCCCCATCCTCCTGACACCCACCCTTCAGATATTTGTAGGCATTTATAAGGTCCCCTCGCAGCCTTCTCTTCTTCAGGCTGAACAAGCCCAGTTCCCTCAGCCTCTCCTCGCAGGGGAGATGCTCCAGTCCCCTCACCATCCTCGTAGCCCTCCGCTGGACTCTCTCCAGTAGCTCTTCATCTTTCTTGAACTGGGGAGCCCAGAACTGGACACAGTACTCCAGATGAGGCCTCACCAGGGCAGTGTAGAGGGGAAGGAGAACCTGCCTCCTCCTGCTGGCCACACTCTTCTTGATGCACCCCAGGATCCCATTGGCTTTCTTGGCAGCCAGGGCACACTGCTGGCTCATGGTTAACCTGTCGTCCACCAGGACACCCAGGTCCCAGGCATCCCTGGTTCCTTTTATTGTGATTTTTTTCTGATTAGCCAAGTTTTCTAAAAATCAAACACTTTAAAACTTATTGATTTTATTAATTCTGGAACTACTCTTACCTGTTTTGGCATCTTTCCACTCTTCAGACAGAAAGGTTTTTGACTGAATAGTGTATTTGGAAATAGGGCTATGATTGTCTGTTCCACGACTCCAGGTAAGGGCTACAGCAGTGTCTCTAATTTCTTCTACTCTTACACCCCCAGGAGGGCCAGGAGGACCTGAGAAAAAAAAAAATTGATAATTCAATTCACAAATTAAATACTCTGTAAGTGAAACTTCACTAACTTTCCTACTTGTATTTATCAGATACAAGGCTTTTGAGTCTCACTTTACTTTTGAAAATGTATATATATATTTTAATACAAGGTGGTTCAGAGAATAAGTACTCTTGCATCTAACAACTATCAAATGAAACTTCCATGAATGCTGCCTAAGTGGTAATATTGAAATTTTCTTAAGCGAAAAAATGATACCTTGAAACTGCTGCTGCTCTTTTTTGAAAGAGTGAACTCAAAGTCAGAAAAAATACACAACATCTTCCTTCCTAAATTCCACCTAATGATGACCTGACTGGTGGCCCACCGTTACTCTACACTTCTGCTTGTGCCATATTGGCCTTGACTGCAATTTATATGGAAAATCTTGCAACTTCTATTTGAGAAAAATCATACATTGAGAGACTTTTCTATAGATCTCTTCACGTTTCTCTTGGCCTTCACATTACCCCACTGTGGTGAACACACCATCAGATTCAAATTTCCTACAGTGAGTGAAAGCAGAACTAGGTAACGTTTCTCTGTGGTTTACCAAAAGCCTTCCCACAACAAGAATTTCAAAAATCCATGCCAAAATGTGGATTCTACTACACCCACTGAACTAAAAGCAGTCTTGCGAACTACAGGGGTGAAATCAAACAATCTCTGTGTACCAGAGTAACCACACAAAGACCATGAACAAGGAACAGAAGCAAAAGGGAAAACATTTTTCACAGAACAACCATTCCACATTTGCCCTTTCAGTCTTGATCATCAAGAAGTACCTATGAAAAAATTTCTAAAGAGTGCTCTCTTTTTCTTCAAAAGCCAGATACTTGAAAAAGTTAATTTCAAAATTCCTAAGTCTAGCGAATATAAAAAGTCATGAACTACAGATGTGGTAGTGGCACATTACTTGATGGCACACTACTATGCTCCCAACACCCAGCTAAATCGTTACAGGTAGAAGTCATTTGTCCTAAACTAGTTCACAGTCTCATCTCTACGCTTTTCAAGTACTAAATACTATTTCTGCTCAATAATTGCTGTTAAAATAACAGCAATTATTCTCAATTGATATTTGAATTTAAATTTGTTAGTCATACTTCAGATCTGAAGAGACAGGCCTCTGCTTCCAAAACTTGCCTGTTTTTTCAGGTGTATCGCTATAGCTATTAAATGGTATTACATTTCTTCACCAAACCTCATCTCATTTACTTCTGAACGATAATAACAGACAAAAACTGCCGAAGTCAATGCTTGCATTTTTCTAAATGCATTTTTTAAATTTTAAAAATTTTCTTCTCATTTTTCTACTTTGTGTGGGTAACTTTTTGATTGCTGCTGTGCTGTGCCTTGATTCACAAAAGAGAAGCTAAAATGTGCAGATCAACAGGCACAGGTGTTTTTTTCATAGACTAGAAAGGTAAGAACAGAGTGATGCAGGCACACATCTATGTGAGTATAGGAATCTTCATCTGTAAAAGACACCATAGTGTTCAGTAAGCTGTGCTAAAAACCCTCAACCTTACAGTAATTCTGTCATGCAAAGCTTAGTACCTATTTACAAACTTGGCCTATAGGTATTTTCAGATCATTCTTTCCACGTTGTCTGTTTCAGCTTTGTTATTATGCTTCTGTTTTATATGACATACAGTTATGTGATATATATTAACTATTGTGTAAAAACAGAGACAACACATTAGAACTATTGAGAATTGTTTTCTGATTCCACATTCAGAGATAATAATATGCCAGCATGATTCAGGTAATTATCAAACAATCTGATTGAACAAGCCCCAGAGCTTATTAAAAAAATATGCAACAAGAAATAACAGGATGCATTTCTCTGCAGCGTTTACAGAGAAACCACAGAAAACCAAAACCAAAACAACTTAACAAAAAGAATGAAATGAGATTTCTACATCAGATCTAAACACAGTGTGGCAAATGTGTCTTCAGTTCTTCAGCTTTTTATTTTCTCCATAAATCTGAGCAAAACAAATCAAATGAAATTACTGAACAAAAAAAATATAAATGTATAACAAGTATATATATTGTTATTCCTCAGTTTCAATGAAATTATCCTTCTAACGAGTAAGCAATTCCATTCCCAGTTCCAAAAGTATTCAAAGCTAGACTAGTTCCTTAAAGAATATGTGTGTCATTGCTTAAAAAGAACTAAGCGTGACCACTCTACACCATCTATTGGGCTATGGCCTATGACTTTGACGATAAACTTCCTGATTGCTTCTTCTCCTAAGATCCAAGAATAATTCCCATTTAGTATCCTTGGAAAATGCACATCAGTTTACTACTGGATTGTTTATAATCAACTTCTATTAAAATTCAAATCTTGGCATTGAAAACTGATGTACTAATCAGCTGTCCTCGGACCTCCCTTTCAAGGTAAGGACCAAATACATCACCGCATGTGGAAACAGCCTCTTACTCTTCACAGAGGATGCACAAAGTAGAAGTTGTTGCTAAGAGCTGACTTGTAAGATCAGGGTTCTTAGTCAACTCTCCACCCTAGTAACGTGCATATTTGCTAGCTCAGCTCTAAGGACTCAGGTAGATAAGGCCTGAGAGAGTCCTTCTGCAAGACTATCCAGAAGCCCTCAAGCTGGAAGGTACGGAAAGGTTTATCAGTCCCAAGATCTTTCTCTCCTTCATTCTTTAGAAGATATCTCTTAATAACTTCTCACCTCACTGTCAAAGTTTCTCAAAATGGCATGTGTCAGGAAACACCAAGGGCCAGCTGCATGGCCAGGACCCACGAGTGACCCCAGGGTTGGCAGTTCCTCCAGCAATGGGGCACAGTCCCGCAGTATCTGACTACACTGGGCAGAGCCGGGTGCTGCTATGGCAGTCCTAGGAACGGCAAGCAATGCAGGTGCATCCAGGTGACAAACTAGTGCATGTATCCAAGCAGTCCATGCAGGAGACAAGGTGCGAAACCCATCCAGGAGGCAGGGCTAGAGACAGAGCTGGAAGCAGGCATGTCTGACACAGCTCCACTCAGGGCTGAAGCTCCAGGGCTGAGCTTCACAGGGCTGCTGGGCCTACGGGCAGTCACATGGGTGGGTGTCCTGGGTGAGGCTGGCCAGGGCCATTAATGCCTGTTGGCGCACACAGGTGCCTGAGAGTCTGCAATGTTCTACTATCACTAACAATTCTCCTGAACACAACAGCAATTTTAAAACTCTTAGATCGCATAGGACAATCCCTATGAAAAGTTGTTTTGTGGACAGACAAAACACCTTCATGTGCCTGCATGAACAGTGGCTATCCTTTACTGCTTCATTGATGAGATCGTCTGGAACGAGGTCTGTGTTTTCACACTTTGCTGTTGCTTCTTCCTATCAATGCAGTGAAACTGCAATGCCACCTTTGTCATATTTCATCAGATATTTAACCCTGCCCCTGTAAGATGCTGAGTCTTCCACTGACAAAAATGGTAGTGAGAATTACTCAGCAGTAAGCAGAACTGTGTTCATCGTATTAAAACCTGAATGTTGAGCATAAAATGAGTGCTAATTTCTTCTACAACATAAGCTCAGAGGAATGATTCTAACTGTAATTACTCCATTGGAAGAAGAAGCGGAAGCTTGATAAGGCACCTTGTCTCTCTTGTTATTTTTAGAAGGAATTGCTTGCATAATACTAAGGCACATGAACTGACCCTTCTCTTTTTCTTTTGCGGTTTCACCACTTAACGTGTTTGCTTTAACATTTCATTGCAAACTGATGACATTTCACTGACTGTTAATATCCAGCAAAAATTAAATACAGCAAGACTCGAGTCCACAGCATCCTCAGATGGCAGCAATTCAGAATCACGGCACAAGCTGTACTTGAGCTGCTATACAGTTGTATAGCGCAACCGGAACGTGGGGCGAAACATGACAGCAATGCAGCCTCAAGTGCAAGTTATGTCTGCGTTGAACTGTCAGCATTACAGAGTATTCACACTTTAGAACGTGTTATATCTGGAGGCACAAAACAGAGTAAAATGCCCAAAGGACATGAATTGACTCATGTTATTGAAACCAACCATTGTAACAGACCTTGTTGGATACCCACCGTATGAGCAAGTACAGCGTTCTGAGACTTCAGTAACACTTAACAGACATGAATCAGCTAACAATGGAGTGACAACCTTAACTCCAAATGTCCTGGCTTCTGTCGTTTGAAAACTAGGAATCCTTTTAATGTAGGCTTAGTATTATACACGACAATTTAATTCATAAAGCTTTATGAGAAAACAGAAGTGGCTTCTTAAAACTGTTATACAGTAGATACATTAAAATGATACCTAAAATCTTTTTTTAATAATGAACACTGAATTAAACTATCTAAACATTACTTCAACAAAAGGAAAATGCCTGTAATAAGAAATATGTATTGCTTGTCAGGAAAACACATGCTCAGTTACACATCTAAATATCTGCAATAGAATCAGTGCCCTGAGTAGACTTTAAGGACTTTACATGCTCATGCACTTCTCATTTTAATTTCTGCCATTTTTTGATGAGAAAGAAAATACTCTAAACAATCTGAAACACTCTGCTGATCTAGGTGAAAACCAGCCACATTTCTGTTTTACCTGGAGAATCTTACCTCTTACCACAAGGTCAGCTGAAGCAGAGGAGTTGTCAACAATCGTCTGAGCAGTGCATGTGTACCTCCCAGCGTGCCGCAGCTGAACGTTTTTAATGAGCAGCTCACCGTTGGATTTAATCTGTCATAAAAACAGCACTTAGTGAAGCTGGTAAACATCCCTGTACAGCTAGGTGCTACCTTTCTACACATCCCTCCCAACTGATACAGATTGGTTGCTACTTCCAAAGAGCAAGTGCTTACTTCAAGCGTGGATCACCCTCAAAGATATATCTGATTTACATGACAGTTGTCAAACATTTCCTGTGTTTCCTAAAGAGATGCTGCTCTTTACCAGATGTGAAAAAAACAGACGTCTTAGTAAATGTACTTTTCACAAGCCAACGTTACCCTTTTACTAACTGAAGCCCATATATGAACATTAAACCTAGTCAAGAATTTTTTCATAAAGAGCAGTCAGATGATTCTTCCACACCATTACTTGTCTTTTTCTGCACGCCTGTATGATAACACTTCATTACTTGTTTTTTTATGCACGTTTGTATGGTAATATGTCATGGACTCCTACTAACAGCACAGGATAGTGTTTGGCTCTTCCTTTACAAGCCTAAAGTAGTACAAACGTTTTTATTGCAGAGAGACTGCAATCACAGCCTAAATAAAGATGCACCAAAGAGACACTAAAATGCAGTGATTGCAAAGAAACAGTAATGTTCAACACGTCACAGCTGCTTGGAGGAAAGGCCAGCCCCATGCTGCCCAGCGGTGCTGGACAGGACGATGGCAGTAACCCTAACCCTGTGGTGGAAAGCCTGGCTGCCAGGGGTCCAGGCCGGCTTCGAGACCAGTCCCTTGCTGGCCGGGCCCCTGCCCCGCCGGCCACGCCATCCCCCGGCTCAGCCCTCACTGCTCCCTGGCAAACAGCAGCAGGACCTCAGGGAAGCAATCTACCATTCAACGAGGTTCATACGCTCATCATCATCGTAGAGACCCTAATCCTTCCTCAACACTCTTCACCAGACTATTGGGAGAACACATAGCTATGTTTTCAGACGGCTATAAGGTCCACAGTCTGCTACCCGTGTTACCCGTGGTTGCACAAATAGCTAAACTGAATATTTATGTCGTATGACACTTTCGTGAACCCACAGAGTAACTAGATGCATACCTGTAAAACAAGTAGAAGAGAGACCGCTATATACACCACAGCTGTTCTTTATGAAAAACACATTTTATGTTAAGAAAGAGAATTATATAAATGTTTAAAAAGAACACACTTGAAATATTTTGCTTATCTATCCTGCATTTTATTCCAGAAAAAGATTACTAGGTTAAATCACAGGGTTATACATCTATTAGTCTTAAAGGTATTTCAGAAAAAAACCCAAATGTTCTCTCCAAAATATATCTGATTGCTTTCAGGGAAGTCAAAATGTTGCAAAAGATTGACAGATGGATTTATATCACATTATACCAAAAGCGGCAACACTCAGATTTCCTAATTCACTGCACATTATTCAGAAATACAATTAAAAAAAAAACAAACAAAAAAACCAAACCCAAACACTGTGATAACTCACTGCAATCCTGAAACCTTCACATGCAGGAACAAAAGGAATTCTGATGCAAAACTGTATGTGAAAAAGAAATTGCTAAGTATTTAGGTGTAAGAACTAGTGCTATCATCATGGAAGGTTCTAGGGAACAACAAAGACCTTCAATACAATCTCAAATACCATGGGTTGTCATTAGAGTGTCTCTGCATTTAGACATTCTGAAGAAATGAAATAAAGCCATGTCATCCAGTTTATGTTTCCTGATTGAAAAGCAGGGGGAAAAAAGTAAGGTTAAATATTTTCCAAATGTTCTGAAAATAGAATGCCAGTTTAGAGAGTATATTTAGGGGAGATTTAAATAGCAGATAAAATTATCGTTTTCCTTTCCAAACTCCAGTGAGGATTTTGGATGCCAGTTTCAAATTCTGCTGGCATAAAATTTCAGCACAAACTGAAGTCTGTTAACACCAATTTTTTTGGTCCAACATAAGAATTCACACCCTTAAGAAATCACTGAGGTAAACCTGTGATTGGCTAAAAGATGAATCAAACACACATGGAAGACACTGCTTATTTCTGGCTAGCAATACTTCAGCTGATTGCCTCACAGGGTCAGAGAGAAATGCAGGTTACACTGTCCCTTTTCAATTTTTGAGTGACACGAGTGCTGTTAGCAATGATCAAACAGATTAGTTGGATCAGTAAACAAGCCAATATTATTGACATATTTCTGACCATTTCTCTTTTGATTGTTATTAAACTATGTCCATGTTTATATATTTTTTTTCCCCCACACTTTTCACTTAAGGCTAACATGTCAGGGCTTTTAATTTAATTTGCTGAAGTTAATGCAGAATACAGAGAAGAGGTGAGGCTAGGACAGTGACATTTCTGTGCAGGTGAATTCATGAGAACTCCAGAGGGACTGCCTTGAAGGACAGCATCCTTTGGAAATCCATGGGGATTACTGCATTAGCAAAGCAATGCCATCAACGGCTTTCGGGCAGAAAAATCAGTGGGACTGTTAGTACTTCTACAGGAGCAGAGGGCAGCTACCTGCTCCTGCGCCCTCCAAAAGATTACAACAAAGAAGCTGCAGAAGTTCAAACTCCCTGAGTTTTCAGCTACTGTTTTTTTTTTTAATTTTGTACTTAGTGGTTTTGGTTTTAATAAAAGAGACAAACAGTTCTCTATTTGAGCGCTGTGTATAAATCTTTAGCTTATTAACACTAAATGTCATCCTAGAAAGAACCACACGGCCTGTGAATCTCTGATCACTGTTAGCACTTTGATCTGCAAATAAACACAATCAAAGGTTGGGCAAAGCAATAAGGTTTAGAAAAACTGTATAAACATTGAATTCTCATCATGATATTATTACCTCAATAACAAATGATTACAAATTCTTAATACTCTTAGTGCTCATTAATTCCTATGTTAGCACTTTAATTAAAATACTTCATTATATTTATTAAAGATGTGCCCATATACTTGCTCTAACATTAATTTCCTGTATGGCACTTGGTCATAAAATCTAAATGATGAAAAACAGACAGGAAAATGTAACATAATTTAAAAACTAACAACCGATAAATATGATATTGTGTCTTGCTAGTTCAGAAGCTCTCCTGGAGCAAGGTTTTATGCAGTTGAAGAAGCTTTCTGTACCTCAGAAGAAGTCTAAGTTCTTGGTGGTAAAAGAAGAGCTTACAAAGCAAATAAAGAGCAGGGGCATCAGCAAATTCTGTCCACAAATTAGATATGAATGCACTGTATGTTTTCATTCAAAAACCTCAGCTTGGTTAAGTTTAAAAATGCCCTCCTTAACTCAGAGAAAAGTGAATCACAGGCTGGAAATAGTGATAGCAGTAGTCAGGGATGTTCCAAGCGTATCTGTGGTTCACCACTCAGTTATTTACCAAGTTTCAAGCGAAGACTTTCATCATATGAGCCCTGTATTTATGCATATTTATGCTTTAATAGTGATGTCAAAAATAGCATTGTATAACCTATTTCTACAATTCACTGTTCTCTTTTGACTATCACCTTTGCCAGTGCACTAAATTACTGAAAGCCATCAGAACATGCTCCTGCACAATCAAAAATCATTTACAGGAATCTAGTCTTTTAACTGAAAGCAGTACCTGCTTCTGTTGGGACCTCAGAGACAATAACGCAATTTATATCAGTAGGTAGCTAACAAGCCCTTTGTAATAAGAAAACAAACTTGGCAGAAATCTAAGAACCTAGTAAGCAGAGATAGAGTCTTTGTGGGGTTTTTTTTAATTCAGGTTCAAAAACTAGACATCTGAGCTGCAGAGGTGTTAAATAAACAGCGGAGGTAAGATGATAGGAGAATCAGGAAGAAGTGGAAGAAATGGGATTCTTGATGATGCAAACAGCTTTTCCAAAGCTAGCAATAACTTTAACCATCTTTTTCTATTACCTGTACCTAAATTTATTAACTCTGAGTTCACGTAAATTGTTTTGCTCCTGCCAGTAGAGGATCTGCTATGTGTTAGATACAAGTAGAACAGATAATCCAACAGCTGTTGATGAATGTTACTGTAAATGTGATTTTATTTTCCTGAGATCAGAGATGACACGGGGACAAGAGATGACCACCAGTGTAGCTCTATTGTCTCAATACTATTCACAGGAGAGCTTATCTTGATTTTGCTTTCCAAGCCATGGCTGGGATGAAAGTTACGGGTAAACAAAAAACCCAGCAGGATAATGATGACAGAGTCATTCCCACTGAAGATTCTCTTCCTTCAGTGAACTATATTTATATGTAAAGGAAGTACAGTGCTAATTCTACCCCTGAAATGCGGACTGGGAAATATTTCCAACACATACATGATTCTTCTCCATTCAGGCTACTGCTGAGAATGCCTGAGGACGCTGTGCTTTGTACCAGCATCCTTGTGGTAATATGCCCTGTTATTTCATCTCCAACAGCAGAAAAAGCCTAGGTACTTGTTCAGTTATATTCATGGCTCACAACTTTACAGCTGATGACAAAAATTCACAATACACTGCAAACTACATTTCTCTGAGTAGTGCTCACACCTGGCTTTCTCAGCTGCTCCTGCTACCTAACTAGGGATGGTACACGGATTTTGGTAGTTTGTGAAATCTCACAAGCACATAAAGTTACAGTCAACTGATCTTGCAGTGTTTTTTTTTTAATTCTAGTACAGAAGCTGGCATATCTTTATCCTCTAAACAGACTACATTTCTCTGGGCTGGAAATAGCACTGTGGATTAATAATAGGTTTCCTCAAAGGCTTCTGTCAGAGCTAACTGCTCATTGCGTTCACCCTCAGCACTATGTCTTCTGCTTTCCTTCCCCTCCTTGCCTTAACCACTGACTCCATCCATCTCATTCCATGCTCACTAGATTATTATTAGGCACTAGCCTCTAAATTTTACCCCAAACTTAGCCAAATATGTGACTTTCAACTCACTCATGTCTAAAGCATCTCCCTAACACATCAAGGCACTGAAAGCTATGTGTTGAGACAGGACTTCGGAGAGTCCTGGGACTCTTTTTCAGAAAATGCTGTAGGTCAGCTGATTTCGTTGGCCATGCTTCACGCACAATCACTTGCCCCTCAGTATATTCAACGAACTGTATTGAATGAGCTCACTATGGTGCTGTCTCCCAGGTTTTGTTCCAATCCATACACAGCCTCTTCTTCCTCACCAGTGGGTAACTGTGCTTTCCTGTCTAAACATTTTTCTCTAATTCTTCTCCTCCTGAAGTTTCTGTTAATTTGCTGTCATAGATCTGTAGCTAGACTCCACACTCTGCAAGGAGGATTACCAGGGGAAGTATTGAAGAAAAATTAAAATGAAAATCTTTGTATCTTTTCTGCTGCAGAAAACTGTGGAATGTACAAGGATAGATTCATACAACAAAATCGTCTATTTAGTAATCTGTTCAAGCAGGAACATGCTTTGAGCACCTTTGTCTACCATGTCCAGCCAAGGAACTGCAACTTATAATAATTCACAAAAACCCAAGCAGATATTAAGCTATACTCCTCTAACCAGATTTTTATAGTCCAACTTACTCTTTGTGGTTTACAAAAACATCAGTTCTGGAGAACTTTCCTGCTTAGTAAATGCTGTTGCAAATCTAGAATTCACCTCACCTAGTTTAGACATCTGCAGCACGGATTTTGGTATCTGAACTAATCACCTTTAGCAGTTAAAGCAAAGAAACAGTCCCTTCCACGTGTGATTTACTTTAATGTAAAGCAACTGTCTGGCATCTCCAGATTATTATGAGTGTGGTCGTAGAATACTGCAAAGCTTTCTGTACTTTAGAGAGGGATAAAGTAAGAGGAACAGTATTTGCATAAGCAAAAAAAAAAACTTTTGAGAATACAGTGAAATCTACACTACTGCGCGTTAATTGTATGATGGCTGCAGGGACACCAGAGCTAGTTAGGCACAGACAACATGGATTCAGAACCGACCTCAAAGCTGAATAGAGCCTGAGCTACGAGCCCTGCAAGTTCTGTGCTGAACGTGTTTGGTCACCTTTGTGTCACACCCCTGAACCTATGAACACTGGAGAGCACACTGCAAAGGCTTGACTTCAGAGTCAGTGTGCATTCAGCAGCTCTTAACTCCTGCTCAGCAGCAGTCATCAAACTGAGGTGTGCCAGCACCATCTTGAACAATGCTGCTCATTCTGTGAGAGTTTTTTAGTTGGGTACAATGCCATACAATGCCCAGCACCAGTACAGACACCTTTCTTAGCCTGGGAACTCCTCAACAAAAATTCCCTACCAATTTTGTAAAAAGTTCCATCATCAAAGCTGCTGGTAAAGTAAATAATTCCTAAATGCTAAAATGAAATGATTCGCCAATTCTCCGAGGGATAAAATTCCTATTTTGATGGAACTTCGAAAGAATGAAGTGTAAAGTTCTACAATACGCTATCTAAAAAGACCTCATTTTTGCTGGTACGAAGTTTTAGTCCAATATTGTAACTCCTTATTTCAAACACCAGAGCTTCTGCTTGTGGTGAAAGGTGTTGACATCCCATTAGATAAGTAACTGTGCACCTGCATATAAATGTATTGGCTGAGCAAAATACTGCTGCCATCTGCTTTTAACACTCAATATCATCTTTGCCGCACTTTATTTAACTATATTGTTTTAAACAACTCTATTCAAAAGCTGGACTGCATCCAACTCTGGAGCCCTCAGTACAAGAAAGACATGGACCTGTTGGAGCGGGTCCAGAGGAGGGCCACAAAAATGATCAGAAGGATGGAACACCTCTCCTACAAGGAAGGGCTGAGACAGTTGGGGCTGTTCAGCCTGGAGAAGAGAAGGCTGCGGGGAAGACCTTATTGCAGCCTTCCAGTACATGAAGGGGGCCTACAAGTAAGCTGGAGAGGGACTTTTCACCAGGGCATGTAGTGACAGGACAAGCGGTAATGGCTTTAAACTAAAAATGGGTACATTTAGATTAGATGTAAGAAAGAAATTCTTTACTATGAGGGTTGTGAGACACTGCAACAGTTTGCCCACAGAAGCTGTGGATGGCCCCTCCCTGTAAGTGTTCAAGGCCAGGTTGGACAGGGCTTTGAGCAACCTGGTCTAGTGGAAGATGTCCCTGCCCATGGCAGGGGGGCTGGAATTAGGTGATCTTTAAGGTCCCTTCCAACACAAACCATTCTATGATTCTATAAACCAACAAAGAATCACCCAATAGTTGAAGTCAGCAGGGATCTCTGGATGTGTCTTGTCCAACTTCCCTGTTCAAAGCATGGTCAATTGGAACAGGTTGCTCTGGGCCTTCTTCAACTCAATTATTTTTAATATCTTGATGGATGGAGACTCCACAGTCTCTCTACGCAACCTGTTCCAATGTCTGGCCAGCTTCACAATGAAAACATTTTCATTATATTTAACTTGAATTTTCTTGTTTTCAGTTGCTGCTCATTATCTCTTGTCCACTCACTGGGTGCTAATGAGAAGAGTCTGGCCTCATCTTCCTTAGCTCCCTCTCACTAGGTATTTATACATGCTGATAAGACCCTCTTGAGCTTTCTCTTCTGGAGGCTAAATAATCCCAGCTCCTTTGGGATCTCCTCAAATGTAAGATGCTCCAAAACACTAATCACCTGAGAAGTTCAGCAGAGGGTCTGGGGGCACGCATCTGTGATTCTTCCCCTTTTACAATAGGCACAGAAATATTTTTTTCTACTTTTCAGTATTTTTAAATGCAAGATGTAAATTTTATAACAAAACTGAAGTATCAAATAATAGAAACCAAGAATTTTTGATGTGCAAAAAATTCCAGGAGAATTCAAAATTTCTGACATTTAAAAAAAAATCTAGTTTATCTTAAAAAATAAAGCAACGAGCTGCAAGTTTCTCTTATAAATGGTCTTGGTTTTGCATCTACCATTTTGGAATTCTGGTTTTTGCTGGCTTTATTTTGTTTTCGCAGAGGAGAGGGGAACAATATCTCGAGTGGGGTTCCACAGAATGCTTTTTTTGATAAATTATGATCACAAAGCAGCACAAAGCCTTGAAACTATCTATCTGATGTAGAATAAGGACTGTACCTTCTGTGGGATGTAAAAAACACACTACATGCCAAGAACAGAACTTACAAACCTCCTCAGCAAGGTACTTTAAATGATCCAGATATTACATGATAGGGTGATACAGGCTTGCATTTCAGTAGGTGTGAAGGGGTCTCAGGTACCGAAATATAGTTTTTCCTTATGTTCTTTTGATAATCTCACTGCTAATATGAAAAAACGTAAGCAAGCAGTAAGTCAATTGTCTCTATAACAAAACTCATCATCCTGCCTTCTTGTATTTTTCCGTCACCACTTCCTCTTTCTTTTAAATCTTGTAAAAGAAAGTTATTTGCAGCAGGGCAAGTTCCTGCACACTTGTAAAGCAATTTAATTTAACTTATTAACGCTAAAATGGTGAGCAAATTACCAGGTTTTTGGGTTCAGTGATATTGTTTTAGACAACTAATAAACAATGTAGCAAACACAGGAATATTGATGGTATGGAAAGTATTTTAAAATGGATGCATGTCTATATGTGACTATTACAGCCTATATTTGGACTCTTCTTAAGTGTTTGTACAAGTTTCTGACTTGAACCAGTTAAATTATGGAGTTCTTCTTCCTGACCATCCATACAAATGGACTACTGTGGCTCAAAAAGTATAAACCAAAATACTTACACACCTCTACATATTAAGAGAATTTTTTGTAATAAACTTAAAAGAATATATTCATTTGTATAGTGTACATTTTTACTTATATATTAAAAGTAATCTTTTCAATCTTTAAATATACATGAAAAAAAAGCGGTTCCATAAATAATAAATGACCCAACATTAATGTTTTCCAGATTACCTGAAGTGCTATATCTCTATGGGACTTGAAAGGATGGTCAATGTTTAGTTCCTCAATCGAATAATCAGATGAACAACCATACATAAAGTAAAAAGCAATCAACTTTATTGTAAAATTTTGAAGACTTCGTTTGACTCTTTGAAAGCTAACCAATTTATATAGGTATTTTTCATTTTAAATATCACCGTCACGGGAAATCAAAACATCACTGACAAATGTTCTTTTGATAAATGAGTTTTAGTACTAATGTAATGCAAATTAGTTTCGCCTTCAGCAAATGATGGAGATAACCAAAGCTGCCATTTAAAGAAAGAAGATTTATGCAGGTATTTACACAAATTTTATTAGCATTCCATTATGTGTATGTGACAACAATATCAGCATTATTTTGAGAACTGAAATACTGTGGCTGTATCAAGTTTCAGCATGTTGATCTGCATTGTCACATAAATTAATAGTGATATTATGAGGCAGACAGACGAGGATCCTTCATCAACAGGAAATTATAGTACAGAGAGCATACATCACATATCCAGTAATTTTAATATTCATGATGGAATGTTTTTTTCTTTTATGTTTATGAAGGGTTGGGTGGCAGCATGGGACTCCACTGCTCAAAGCCCAGCAGTTAGGGCTGCTGCTGCCAAATGCGCAAAACCTCACCCACCTTGCATCTGAGAAAGCCTGAGCAAACCTGCCACCCAGTGACCCCAGCTCAGAACTGCCCGAGAGATGTAAGTGGTAGGCAGGAGAAAATCCCCTTGCTTGCACAGGAAGGAGAAAAACCCTTCATGTAAGAATAAGACAATAAATGAATAAAACAGAAATATTGAAAGTGCATATTCCTCTTAATTACATCCTATAGAAACCTTTGTATTGGATTCGTTTAATTTGTTACAAAATCTGCATTTGTTATTACTTAAGTGCTGAATTGCTGCATAACTGCAAATTGCGATTCCACACTTCAAATGCAATCCTACTGTCCCCTCTGTCCTGAGTGAGGAAGGCTGAGCTGCCTGTGGAAGAGGAACAGAGATTATCAGCACTTGTGTTGTCCGGAAAGTGGGATGGGATGTTCCCCTTCTATCAGTCTGTTCGCTCCTCTTCAGCAGCATAACTGCTAGTAAGGCATGCACTGTTTATACAAAGTCGTCAGGCCTGAATCAAACAGTGCCACTGCAACCTAAGCATTTCTGCCCTATATCGTTACAACCTAAGCATCACTGTGCTCTGAATATTTCTGTCCGATATCACTTGCTTTGCACGTGAAAGCCCAGAAAGAAGGCTTAGGAATGCAAAATAAGAAGCTGTCCCTGCTTTAATAATTTCTACCAGTATTGATCAAGTGCAAAAGGAAGACAACAAACCAAGAAATATCCCTCATGAAGATGGAGTTACACACTGACAAATAAATTAATTGATGTTTGGATCTAACCTACTTAAATTTAACTGTCTAAATGAATTAAGAGTTATTCACTCTTCAGCTGCTTGTGTGTCCTGTGTAGTACCCATCTACACAATCTCCTGAAAAAGCAAATCTTCCAGCACAAGATTCAGTTCCCACGTGAACTGAACCGCTTTCTATCTCTCTGCACACCACAGAAGGCCTGTAAAGACCAAGCTAGGCTAGTCCAATTTGATTTTTAATATCGGGCACTTCAACAGAAGCGTCTAGCATATTGTGGAGTTAACCAGAATTTGGGATCAGGCGATCCAGCACCACTGGCTGTCTCTGAAAGATGAAACAGGTGGCCGGGATCCGAAATATTAAGTCAACCTTTAGAGAGAATTACACCTTACACACTTGCTGAGGCTCTTATTTGGCCCCAGATTTGTTCACTTGAAGTGCTTTGCTAGAAAGTGCCCTAAAATTGAGATCAAATTTTAGAATTAATTTCCCCTAGAAGAAAAAAATCCATTTTCCCTCTGTTTCCATTATTAAGAGGAAAACCCAAAAGTGTACATTAATGATACAAAAACTTTTGTTCATCATATGACCAACATATGGAGGAAATTCAGGTTCCTTTCTCTTGCATTACACGGTCTCGCATTACAAAGTGTGCTGGTAAAGGCATTTTTACCTTCCTTCCACACCAAAATCATGGACTCATCAACACTTTCAGCCTGATTTTCCGTTTCATGGAACACAATTTGTTTATGTGACTTCTGTCAAGTAGCTAAAAGCAATTAACTAAATAAAATTTGACAAAACTAGGGTGCTTTTGTTTGCTGTTTTACAAGGAATACATTTAACAGGGCTTTACTCTTTAAGCTCTTATTTCGACTGACACTCAGACTCACTCCAGCCTTTATCTAAGGACAAACTAACGCCATTAGGAGGTGATTCAAGCTTTTTCAAGGTACTCCTATGCACTGATGAGTACTGAAGTGTAAATATAAACCTACCAAAAGCATGGTTTAATAGCCACATGCAGGAATTGTTCTGAATTATGTTAGTGTGGATTTACATATTTTGTAATTCCTGAGGCAACATCAAATACACTGCAAACTGCCTAGTACCCTGCTGCTGAGTTTGAACCTAGACTTTCAGGAGGTTTACTGCAGAAAAGGCTTTATGTCTTTGGGTTTCAATGTTCTTCAGCTGCTCTTAGCATACTTCTACTGGCTTGTTGGACAAGGACTTGTTCTCTCACTGAAAAAGCAGTGTGACTTCTTAGGGATGTTTACAATTCAGCAAGTGAGCAGGCTGAGGCAACTCTGACTCCTTAAAAGGACTGGTTTAATCCAAAGCAGACTAAAATAGTTATGCTTGAAACATCTTCTCATGTGGAGAAAAACAGATATTGAAAAAGAGAGAGAGAAAAAGAATCTCTTGGTCTATGGAAAATCAAAGAATATTGCCAGCCTAGGAGAAAGACTCTGCAGGAGGCACTATTATACGGTACATAATTTTGAACATGGACCTGAAACTGAACACGACCCCTGGCACTCCCGGACACTGTAGGTACCATGAGCAACTTTTTCTCTCACATCCGCAGTTTCTCTTGGGAGCACAAAATGGTATCTAAATTTGAGGATTTTTGTATCATTTAAACCCAGAACAACAGAATAAACATATACACCCATGGGCAACCACTCTGAGGTTGTTGCTGAATATTAGGCAAATCAGGGTATGACTGGACTTAATGAGAAAGGAATTCTAATTGAGACACTGATTTTGAATAAGGCTGATAGAAGACTGTGAAAAGATAACCATACATGCAAACACGAAAGATCTATGATTCCTCTATCTTTGTGCCAAAACAAGTCTCTTTGTATTAACTTGTTTAGCCTTCACACAAACTCTTCTTGCTCAGTGTTTACAGACTGTTTGACTCCTACCCACCATCTGGCCCGGTCTTGTGCCAAGTTCCAGAAACATTGATGAGAAAAACGTGGGTAAGTAAAAGTGAATGTGTATGCACACTTTTTTGAGATAATTTGCACCCTGTTTCTCATCAGGCTACCTACTTACCAGTTATATTGACTATTAATCAGCATAGGATTTAACTGAGGTACCAAAATACTTACATCAGTTTAGTTAACTGATTTCAGGTAACTACCTGCAAGTGTCTCCATGTCTGTAAGGTGCTTAAACTGTAATTTTATTTTATGTTCTTAGCCTACTGCATCTTTCTAGACCTGAACTCATACAACAGAAAAAGTAAACCAGAAAAGACAGCTATTCACAATAAATAAAACTAGGCTTTCACGTATTGAAAAAGGATCTATAGTATCTTACCATAACATTCCTTTCATAATGTTCGTGCTCTTTCTCAAAATCTATTACAAAGCCGTTTAGAGACCAAATAAATGTCAGGTCTAATGTGGGATCATGGGATGCAATGCATTGCATGGTAGCATTCTCTCCAACGGTGACATCAACATTCAACGGAGCTAAAATAATCCTTGTAGCTTCTGTGAAGTTAACAGCAAACACGGAAAATTCCAATAAATAAATGTTTATCCAAATGTAACATCAGCTGCATAACTGTTTGATTATACATTAAACCACTCCCTCAAACTCTAGTTTACATGTTATTCATGCAGCCACATTTCAAAGGACCAAACTAAAGAGAACAAAGGAAATCTTTTACAACTGAAATGCCTAACTTCTATTTAGCTGCCCTTTAAAAATGGCTATGTTTAAGTCTTTGAATCACATTACTGACTATTTAAAGCTGTTTTTATTCATTGACTATATCTCAGGTAGAAAGAAGACAGATGATGAATGTTACATGACTTGTGTTGCATTTCTTGCTCCTATTATAATATTTCTTACGTTTTAAAACCTCTCTCTCTAAAGAATGGAAAGTTCTACTCAGTTGCCAGGCTGAGTCAGATTTCCATTAAAGCACTGCAGGGACTGAGATCTAAATTTATCTACTGAGAAACAATGTAATGGATGTATAACAAACTATGCAAATAGCTACACATGGAAAGGAAGAGAAAATAATGCAACAAAATGAAGAAAGCTGTATATCCCCCAGCAATGTCTCTTATTACTACAGCAACAAAAAACAAGGCAGAGATGTCTTGATGCTTGCTAGAGCTCTTGGTACATGCCTCAAACTTGTATAGGAAAATAGCAACAGTATTCTGGAAGTGACTCACTGGGTCACTGAGATCTGTTCCTTTTCTTTCAGTTATTATCATAAAACAAAAAGCCACAGAGTATCTTCCTTACGCAACAACATATAATATCTTTCCCACCAATATGACAGTGGGATAGGGTACCAAAACCTGGAAGACAATAGCCTGAAGAAAAGAGCTATTGCTACTAGTTAAGACCTAGGTTTGAAAATGCCCCAAGGAGCTACACCCCGTCACACACAGAGCAGCAGAAAGTCCTCAATAAACCAAACATTTCTTGTCAGTCTGCCTTGGAAAGAAACCTTCCCCCAGATCCTACTCTAGTAACCTAAAACCTGCTTAAAGCTGACACTATGAGGATGGCACAACTACTGGCTTTTGCAGCATGGAGCATCTCACAGTGCACTGGAGCAACCTGTTGACATCTGATCTCTAAAGTCTTAGCTACTTACACACGCTTCCGATGCTGGCTCCATTCTACCGTTGTGCCTGTACATTCAGCATTTGGTTCTACCATCAGTGATTTTTTATATGTTTACATGAAGCACTCTACCAGTCCAAGAAGCTGCTGAAAGTGTGGTCCAGTGGCAGTGAACAAACAGAGTGTGGGAAAAACCATTACACTTTGCAGTGCCTGTCAGCTTCAGATTCAACTTTCTAATTTCCTGTAGTCATGTTCAATGTCTCAGAAGTTTTATGGGCCACACAATGTGCTTGGGAATATTACTTTCAAAGCATTCTTTGTCAACCCGCACCACAGTCCACAATGTGAAAATACTTTTGAAGTAACAGTCATCTGACCCTTCTGTTTCTACTGTGATGCAAGGGTGGTGTCTTAGCCTTTTGGTTTTCCTTTTACAATGAAACAGAGCAGAATTCTCCCAAATACTAAAATTCTTTATACCTAGTTTATAAGGTTATTTTGCTTTGCTTGCATGTGCGGCTTTTGCTTTATCTATTAAACTGTCTTTATCTCAAGCCACAAGTTCTCTGATGTTTAGCCTTCCAATTCTTGTCCCCATCCCACCAGGGAGGGGTGAGCAAGTGGCTGTGCAGTGCTTAGTTGCCAGCTGGGGTTAAACCACGACAATCCTTTTTCGCACCCAACGTGGGGCTCGAAGGGTTTGAGATAACCATAGGTTTGATTGGAATGTCGTAGATCGAATTTACAGCCGTTGTGGCTGTTTAGCTTTTAATCAGCAGGCTCCCGTGCTTGCCATGGGGCTTGCCTGCCTTGCTGTACGTTAGAGTCTAGTGCTCATTAGTGGCTGCTTTTTGCTTTCGCTGCTTGCTGTACCGCTGTACTGCTTACCATCTTACTCTGCTGTGCCCAGGAACATTTTGGTAACAGCAATGGTGATGCGTCTGGGCTGGCAGATGGCCAGGGCATCGCTGCTGTTTCTGTGCTGCTGTACTGGACAGGCTGGAACTCCAGTGTGAACTCGAGTCAAAGCGGCTGTGACCTGTGGATGAGCTCATGAGGGAGCAGGACACCCCCGAAGTGTCTGTGGCTGTGGTTATGTCCGTGCTGCAGCCGGCATAACTCTGAATGGATTGTGGCCCAAGGATAAACCCATGCTGGAGAAGGTACACCTTGAAGCATCAGTGGCTGTGCATGAGGACACGCCAGAGTACCCGAAAGTGTATGGCCATGGATAAATCCATGACAGAGCAGGTACATCCCTGGAGGGACTGCAACCATGGGTAAGGCTACGCTGGAGAAGGTACATCTCTGAAGGCATTGTGGCCCATGGGTAAGGCCATGCTGAACAGGTGCATCTCAAAGTGATTGTGGCTACGTATAAGTCTCTGCCGCAGCAGGTACACCCCTGAAAACACTGTGGCTCATAGATAAGGGTCCACTTGGAGCAGGTACACCCTTAAGGGACTGCAGTCTGTGGGTAACTGCAAGCTGGCGTAGGGGCAAGGGGAGGAGTTCATTGCAATGTTAATGTTACGCTCTGGTCCAAACTAAGTTTGCAGATGACACCAAGCTGGACGGGAGTGTCAATCTGCTTGAGGGTAGGAAGGCTCTGCAGAGGGATATGGACAGGCTGGATCGATGGGCCAAGGCCAACTGTGTGAGGTTCAACAAAGCCAAATGCCGGGTCCTGCACTTGGGTTACAACAACCCCATGCAATACTACAGGCTGGGGGAGGAGTGGCTGGAAAGCTGCCCAGTGGAAAAGGACCCCAGGGTGCTGGTCAACAGCTGGCTGAACATGAGCCAGCAGTGTGCCCAGGTGGCCAAGAAGGCCAACAGCATCCTGGTTTGGATCAGGAATAGTGTGGCCAGCAGGAGTAGGGAGATGATCGTGCCCCTGTACTCGGCACTGGCGAGGCCACACCTGGAGTATTGTGCTCAGTTTTGGGCCCCTCATTACAAGAAGGACATTGAGTGGCTCAAGCGTGTCCAGAGAAGGGCAACGAGGCTGGTGAGGTGTCTGGAGAACAAGTCTTATGAGGAGCGGCTGAGGGAGCTGGGGCTGATTAGCCTGGAGAAGAGAAGGCTGAAGGGGAACCTTATTACTCTCTACAACTACCTGAAAGGAGGTTGTAGTGAGGCAGGTGTTGGGTCTCTTCTCCCGAGTAACTAGTGATAGGACAAGAGAAAATGGCCTCAGGTTGCATCAGGGGAGGTTTAGAGTGGATAGTAGGAAAAATTTCTTTACTGAAAGAGCAATCATGCATTGGAACAGGTTGCCCAGGGAAGTGGGGTAGTCACCATCCCTGAAGGTGTTCAAAAAATGTGTAGATGTGGCACTTCAGGACATGGTTTAGCAGACACATGGTGGTGCTGGGTTGACCTTTAAGACCTTCATGATCTTAAAGGTCTTTTCCAACCTTAATGATTCTATGAAAGGGACCAGTGGTGGCAATTGTAACGGAAAGATCTTTAAATTGTTGTAACCCATGATTTGAGTTGCATGTTACAGGAATTACTACAGGTGGAACCACCTGAACCAGTGGAGGACAAGACTTACAAGAAGCAATGCAAGTGGCAGCTGTCATCTGACCTGATCTGGTTTTGGTGCCCGGTAACTCCACATAACACACCACCTCTCCTGTCCTCAGTGACCACCATAACAGATGGAGCCCAAAGTCATGAACTAAACTAACTCAATGGACGTTTTGTGGACATTTATGGACATTTTACAGACATTTTACAAGGATGGGAAGGGGGGTTAATAAGGATGTATTGGATAGTGATGTATGATGTCAATGGTATAGAACAGGGGTGGAGAATGTTGTGGTTTTCGCTGGGACAGAGTTAATCTTCACAGTAGCTGGTATGGGGGTATGTTTTGGATCTGTGCTGAAAACAGCGTTGATAACACAGGGATGTTTTCGTTATTGCTCAGCAGTGCTTACACAGAGTCAAGGCCTTTTCTGCTTCTCATCCCACTCTGCCAGTGAACAGGCTGGAGGTGCACAAGAGGTTGGGAGGGGACACAGCTGGGACAGCTGACCCCAGCTGACCAAAGGGATATTCCATACCATATGACATCATGCTCAGCATATAAAGCTGGGGGAAGAAGGAAGGGAGGGACGTTCTGAGTGATGGCATTTGTCTTCCCAAGTAACCGTTACGTGTGATGGAGCCCTGCTGTCCTGGAGATAGCTGAGCACCTGCCTGCCCACTGGGAGGTAGTGAATGAATTCCTTGTTTTGCTTTGCTTGCATGCATGCCTTTTGCTTTACCTATCAAACTGCCTTTATCTCAACCTATGAGTTTTCTCACGTTCACCCTTCCGATTCTCTCCCTCATCCCACCCCGGGGAGAGTGAGCAAGCGGCTGTATGGGGCTGAGCTGCCAGCTGGAGTTAAAGCATGACATACAGCTATTTATTTGACATTAGATTTAAAATACACAATTAAGGATATCCGTACTCAATCAGTAAATACTAATACCCATAAAGTAATAAAGGAAGGGAATTTAGTAGTGCAATCATATGGCTATATGCCCCTACCTCACAAACTTAATGCACATTTCTTCAACTGCAATGCTCTCTCGAAGTTGCTTACCCCACCAAAAATAAATAAAAGAAAACCTAAAGCAAATCAGTAAGAGTCCATTTCTCTATTTGAGTCATGGCCCCAGAATCACACCTTAGCCCAAGCACTAAGCTACCAAATTGAATGCATGACTTAAAATATGTCAGTTTAATGGGTCAGAGTGAATATTCTCTTACGGAAAAATCAACCCTGAAAACTAAGACACAGTCTTGGAACTAGTGCAAACGTACCCAGTTTCTACTGAGGAATATGCTTTAAAGGCATCAATTAATTATCTAATGAGCAATTAAAATAGAAAGAAAAGATATAAAATAGCTTGCAAAAGTAGTGCAAAGCTGGAACAAAAATTAGTGATTTTGAATTAAGGAATTCTACCTGAAACAAACTAATGCAATTGAGAGGTTTACCTGTCATTTCTAGAACACCAGTGCTATTAGCTTTTCCTCGGTTATTTTCTGCAAAACAGGTGTAGCGACCTTCATCCAGCTTTGTGATATTGACAATTTCCAGGCTCCCATCATCCCAGATACGTATGCTATTGAAAGTGCAAAAAATGCATCAAGAGAAATTAAATTTTATATCAGAAAGCATTACTTTCTGTAGAATTGTAGTAAATGAAAGAACAAACCACCAACACCTCTTGGAAGCTCATATCTAACTACCATGTTTATAAGCACTCCTACAGTAAAGTATATTAAAATAGACGGTGGTATGATTAGATGCTTCACATTGCTGGAGCAAGAGAACGTACTTTCACTCACCTGTAGTCACCGAAATAACAATTTTCTTACAGTTTTGTGATACAATTCAATTCTGAAACATGAACAGCACCAAACAGACTGGTTAAAGTTGGATGCCCTGCTAGCTATTTGTATCCACACTGCTAGAAACATTTTGGTATATTTTTTTCCTGAAATTGCACATTCTCCTGCCCCTGAAGTCTGAAAACGTGAGAACCAGCCTACAGGATAAACAGAAACATAAGGCAGCATTTCTAAGATACACTGTGTCCACTAACAGTCAATACTAACCGGCTCCCATTTACAAGCAATTCTGTTCCTTTGCTCCAGGAGAATTTTGGCTTAGGAGCAGCTTTAGGCTTGCATTCAATGATTACACGGCCCCCTTTAGCTGCTAGGATTTTCTTCTTCATAGGGTTCAGTTCAAAAGTAGGTGGTGAAGCTGAAACCAAAAATTAACGTGAGTATTGCTGTCAGTGATTTTTCTGCAAAATAGAACTTGTTTGCAACATGAAGTAAATGACAGAACTATTGAATTGTATACAAATGTCCATTATTCAGACCAGTGAGAAAAATATTAATGATACAGAGATGTGCTAAGAAGTAGATGGTGATCTAAAAGAAACAGGAAAAATCATTATGTAGCTCTATACTGCATCACACTAGAGGTTTCTTTTTGTTGATTTCTGAACTTCCTTCTGAGTTTAATCTAACAAGATCAAAGTCCACTGATATCAATAGGAAGTTCCTCCCTTTCAAAGGCCTTTTGATCAGTCCTAATAAAATTCATACTCCTGGAGACCAGTTTCTGTTAAAAGTTGCTCACTCAATCATACTTTCAAAGAATAGCTGGGCTTGCTTTTCAGTGGTTTTAACCCCCCTGCAGCAGCTTTGAGGTTGTGCCCCTCTTCCTCTTTGTAGTCTACTGTTTGGCTGACTGGCCTTAGGTGCACTCTCAGATGGACAAGAGTAATAAGACATGACGATAGCAAGAACGAGACTAAAGTACCTGAGGTCAGGCCTTTGCTTACTACTCTTCTCTTTATTTGTAAGCAAATAAAAGAAAAAAATGCTTTTAATTATTTTGCATCTTGGTGTACCATCATTATTAACCATGTCAGCAAGTGTGTGCGCAGCTTGAGGAAACAGGGCTATTAGTTCACTACAGCAGTACAGAGAAAAACTCGGATAAACATCCACTTCTTACCAACACTGAATTTTGAAGATACGCATGCAAAAAGTGCTCGTTTCTGGGTAACTCAGGCTGGTACTGAGTACATAGTAGTGGAAGCACAGTGAAAGATGAAATATTGTTGTGCAGTGGGTTGGGGAAGTCAAGAATAGTTTAACTGTTGGGAAAGTCTGGAGGTAAGCATGAGATGGAAAGAACCCAGAGTTACTACTGCAGGGAAATCTCCTAGGAAGGCCATGTCATACAGCCGCTATGCCTGCTCTAATGACATCAGTAAAAACGTCAGGAATTGTTTTAAGCCTGAGCACTCTGGATCTGAAAGTCCAACTTTCAACAGGATGCTCCTTAGGAAAACACAATGGGTTAATAACTACATCCAGCCACCAAATGAACAGCTATATTGCACACAAACCTTGCAGCTGGTCTGAATGGGTTGTAGAACGCAAAAGCAAAGGGGAGAGTGAAGAGGAAGAGCTTCAAAGGCCTGGTGACCAAAAATATAATTTCTAAAAAAGCAGATTTTACTCCACAGAGGAGTGAGTGTAGGTGAGGAAAAAAGAAAACAGTTCTCAATCAGTCCTGCAAGCTTGAGAGTGTAGACAGCAGCTCTACGCGCTTCACATAATTTCTGCACTACCAGTTTCTCTGAGGGTAACAGCAGCAAGCAAACATTAGAAATAATACAGCAAAAGTTCCCCCCATAAATTAGTAACTTGATTCCTCAAGTCACTGGCAAAACTCAGCTCAAGAGCTCAGATAAACCACACCACCACACCTCACTGAGACAGTGAGGGTTCTTAGCTTTGTCCTCACAGGGATCTGTTACCAAACAATGCTTGCAAATACAACCGCTATCTTACTCAAACCTGAAATAGTAAATGGAGCAAATAATCGCACTGACCCACAATCTTCAGTTCAGCATTTGCATAAATAATTCCATGCGTGTTTTCTGCTATACACTGATACATGCCGGCATCATCAAAGCTCAGACTTTGCATTCGTAGTTCACCTTTTCGGAACTAAAACACAGAATCAATAAAACAACAAGATATTCATATAGACTATGTATGCTGAAGAATTCACATCCATCCACATTTCTTCTTCATGTTCAGAAGAGAGTCCCTCACACAACATCCAGGCACCAGTGAGATTTTATTTTACCCATGTTACATATCAGTCTTTGTGACAATGTGTTCGCCCCTCTGTTTTAAAAGAAAGATTCAACATCAACAGATAATTTTCCAGAAAAGTCATATCTGAGTGGCACTAGAGACATCTACTCTTCAGTCCACTGTTACCATACCAAGGCAAACTCTACTGATTCAGAGATAAGAAACAAGAAACCAAATGCATTCTATGCACATAAGCTTTGTTTCGCCATTCTCACTGTTCAGTATGTTCTATTGCAAGCACGTTGTTTCACAACAGTAAAAAGTCAAAGCAAGTCCCAACGCGGTAGGAGTTTTTCAGAAGATTCCTCTGGAAGGTAGTATAAACTATCTCCTATTACTTTGCTTTAATATAAAAAGAAAATATAGTAAATCAAAATAAAGTACTTAATCTATTTCTAAAAAACCGTGTGTAACAATGCACAAAGTGCGGTGGGGTATTCTGTGAATTACAAACAAATGTCAATCCATTTTTGAAACACCATGTTAATAAACTCTGTTTTCTTGTGAAAATGAAGCTGAAAAGCTTTAAACCTTGCATGTAAGTCAATTGGAGTGCATGGAGCAGTGGAAGATTGAAAGAATACTATTTATCTGAAAAAATAATAGATTAAAGGAAATATACTTCCTGTACTGTTTTATTTAAAAACATTTAAATCAGATTTTCTACAAGGAATCTTTGTTTTGTGCTAATTGAAACAGCTAATTAGAAATTATCTGATTTAGAAACAAGCTATATTTTCAAGGCAATTTCAATATTACTGCTACTGTCCATTTGGAAATCATCTCATAATATTAACACTCTGCATAATCTTCTGGCATACTACTGGAGAATTACATGTTGCTTGCTGCAATCCAGTATGGAGATTTTGTCAGTGAAAGCCAAGTTCAGTGGGGACCATCAAGCAATTTGCTTCTGAAATTACTTGTCTGCAACAACTACTGAAGCTCAAAAACATCATTGTTTCTCCTGGTTTAAGCCATCTCCATATGGCAGATGGTGATATCCCTGTTCTCTCTCCAACCTCTCACATTTTTCTTAAGATATACAGCCAAAACAACGCGGCCTTATTGTCTTTTTTTGTTAGCTTGCCAAGATCAGTGTCACCACAGCTTAACAGATGCAGCGTTACGTTGTGCCTTCTTCTTTTCATTTTGTTTTTTAATGGCTTATCGTACAGTATAAGCAACAGCTATTTAATATATTGTTGAAATGCCTGGACAGAAAATCTCCTTTGTTTAAACAAAATATCCGATGTATTAAATTATCAGTCTCATTTGAACTTCAGATCACCTAAAGCAACAGAATTTTGTAATATTCTGTGGCTAGAAAAAGTGTGGAAAAGTATATGATCTAGGGACTCCACTGTAATTTAAAAATTACTCTTTCTTCTCTTGTCTCCACTGACTCCATTTTGTCTTACATTTTTAAGACACACTTGTGTTTAATGTGGTAAAAAGGATTATTTTTAGAGAGAAGCTGATAGACATTTTTTATCCAGAAAGAAGAAAATAGCATTTGTTTAAAAAGGCCTGGAGAAAAAATGGATATCCACCTCCCATACCTGTGGTCAAAAGACAAGTTCCTAATTCAGAGCGGAATTTTAAGTAGCTTGAAGAAATGCATTTCAAAACTGAAGACAAGACTGAGATAAAACTTAAAAAAACAGATTTTAATACCTAATGCAAGTGGAATCAGCAAATATTTATACCATTATAATTCACTTTCTTTTAACCTTTTAATAATACATGCGTCAAAAAATCATTTCCATCAGCTAACCAATCAATCCTGCGTTATCTATGGCAGTACACTTACCGAGACACCATTCTTCAACCACCTAATTGTCGGAATAGGCTTGCCCGTAGCTACACAAGGCCAGTACAGGTCACTGCCTATATCCTTCTCTGTGTCATTGATATGTTCTACCCACTCAGGAGAGGCTGACGAATAAAAAAGTGATGCCTTGTAAATATAGCAGATACATATTTAATTAGCATTATATTCTATTTATTCCACTGCTTTTTCCATGATAAAGATGATAACTCAGCAATGCACCAGCACAAGAAATAACGAAGTGAAGATGTTTATGTCTTACCACATAGACTCACAATAACGTCAAACTATTTTTATGAGAAGAAAATATGGAATTAAAATAATGATTCATTAATGTCCAGAGACATAAGATGTTACCACTTACACTGACCTGTACATTATACAAGTTGGAAATTACTCAGTGACGCCATAAAAATGATAGTTAAATGACATGAAATTGTGCAAAACCATGCTCGTACTGAAAGTCTCCAATAAAATATTCTCTTGGTCCAGATAAGATATTTAAGAAACTAATATTGAAAATACCCCAGCATTTTTGCTTTTGCTAAGCAAACAAACCTATTTATTAGCTTTACCTTTTACAAGCAGTAACAACCTTCCCACACCAATTTTGAATTTATCCCACTGAAGTTCAAGTTCAAGATATGTATGACCACAAAGTCATATATAACTGAGGATTTTAACTCAGGAGATGTTCTGTACAGTCAATGACAAGAGACAGAAACCTTCTGAAGGTAATTCAGACTTTATGTATGACGTTTTCATGCCACAGTTTTGTGGCATAACTCTCAGTCATGGAGTCAAGTTACTTGGGATGATTCCAGTATGAGCAGTAAGATGATACAATTTTTTGGCTCCTTCATCTAACCAAATGCATGAAGGGAAGAGACAGAGGCTGGAGGAGTAAAGAACTGAGTGCTGAGTGTAGCTAATAAGAGAGAGAGCTAAGACAGTTCGAGAAGACAAATAAAATGAGGAAACAAGAAAGCATAACAAACCTAAGGGTCTCTTTTTCTTCCTGAAGTTCTTTCACTTCAAGTACTCTATTTAATTTCCATTGTGCATAATTATATTAATACTAACACACATTACAGTCAAGGTGTATATATACAGCTATCACAACCAGACAAATTGAGCAGTGGTTCAATTAATACAGAGATGTTATGCCTGGCATTCAATGTATGAGTTTTGATCTTGCTCTATTAACTTGAACAGCAGTGTGTCAGGACGACGCTCTGAGTCAGCACTGACATCAAGTGTGAAAACACGGATACGTCCAACATAAGTAAAAGCAACACAGATCATGAAGAATAGAATTGTTCCACCTACCTTGTACATAAACTCTTGCTTGATGTTTATCTTTTCCTTTATAGTTTTCAGCTTCACACTCATAGAGTCCTTCATCTTCATACTGAATATTGAAGATCTTAAGAACTGCACCAGACATGCTTATCTCAGCAGTGGCTGGCATGGGTTCAAGGTATTTATTCCATCTGAGTTTAGGAACCGGACTTGAAAAGGCACAGTAAAGTACAAATCAGCATGTTCAAGAACTGGCTATTAAATTCCAGACTACAAAAAAGTGTTTGATAATGAAACTTGTATTTTCATTCCCAGAAGTGTGAAAACAAACAGTGCTCTACAATAACTTCAAAACACACTTACTTCCCAAGAGCAAAACACTCCAGTGTCACATTTTGCCCCAGGAGAGCATATGTGTCCTTGAACTTCACCTTGATATCAGCAGGATATACTTTTGCACCTAACACGAACAAAGAGATTCTCAGAAAAGGCACAGCACAAAGGAATACAGCTATTAAAACTTCCGCAGCTCAGGAAAATGGTTATTAAAATTCCAGACAGAATTCTTCTTTACAGTGAGTAAATAGCCTGGCCATCTATGAAGTCTGATTTAGCACTGTACTTTTAATAGTAAGGCAGAACAGTTTTACTCCGCAGCTAGTTATCTTTCTCTGGATGGTAATACCTAACAATTTTTACCGCACAATGCTTTAACATAAACTCATTTACTTGCATTTGAAGTGTGAGTACTTGTGTGCACTGTGTGAGTGGGTAGACAAAAGCCTGAATCTCTGTTTTCCACACATTCTTTTACTGAATGGAGTATTTTGAATTATTGTGAATTTAAGCTCAGTATTATCTTAGTAAGGGTATGAAGGAGCTAGAGTCAGAAAATCTACACGTTAACAAGGGCACAGGGATGCAAATGTAATCAAATCTACCTACTGGTGATCCCTGTAGGACTCCTCTTGCAGTTCTAGATGAAGATCTCTGTGTGAGTATTGGCCATGGAAAATTTGGACAAAGATTCAAATGCAATCACAGTTCTTCACTGTAAGATGGGAACTTTAACAGACAAAAGGGGCACTGAAATCCAGATGCTCACATTAGGAGACTCTAGTGACTGGCGGTCTGAAGTGGCAAAAGGGAACTTGGTTACCATTTGGAAAACATGCAGTTCTCCTGAAGAAATGGCAGAGAACAACCTAGTGATACAAAACCACATAGGTGTCTTAGGGGATTGACCATGAGACACAAAGCCCTTGGTCACTGCTGGACAGGAAATTTCAGCAGGGGAAAAGGATTTTCCATTTTCTTTGGGGATTTCCTGGGGGAAAAACAAGTAATTCCTGAAGCTGTTCATCAACTTCTACATAAAGTTTCTGCTTTCCAGTCACACCCCTTTGAACCAATGACAAGACCAGAAAAGATATTAAGATTTTGGGATGAGCACAGGGGCTTATCACATAAACGACATGGAGACTCTGGGGATGAGAACTCCATTCTCAGTTATAAGACAGGAAATTTGCGAATGAATCCGGGGAGATTTCCCTCACAGAGCTTTTACTGTGGTTGGGAACAATTTGGACCTCTGTACCTGGAAAACTAAATAAAATTCTGCAGTAGCCATTATAACTTGCCATATAATTCTCCTCACAGGGCTGGAAGCGGTTATGAATGAGCAAAATTAAAATACAAACAGAACATTGGATGCACATAGTATTTCCAATAAATACTTACGATCGGACTGTGGAATAAGTGGAATAAATTTACTGAATACACTCTTTGTTATTGAAGGGCTGGACACAAAACACGAATAATTGCCCTTATCTGATGCTTCCACATTTGCAATGTAGAGATTGCCGTTCGTCTGTGACACAAATCGTCGTTTGTCCAAAGGAATGAATACCGGGAACTCATTTAGAAGCCAGCGATAACTGAGATCATCTAGGGGAAAATATTTTCTAGTCAATATCAAAAAAACAATAATAACACTATCAGCTACTTTAGCCATGGAATACTGTCTGCATATAAATTACTTCCCTCTGATTTCTAGCTTACAGGTTGTTTGTTCAAGAATATACATCTCAGCAGCCAGCTAACACCCGTCCACACTGAACACTGGAGTACTGCTGCCGCGAGCTCAGACCACGGGGGACCCAGCCGCAGTGCGCACAGCTCCCCTTGGGCACAGCCCTCCCACAGGAACTGGAGCGGGCTGGGGTGAGGCGGGCAGCTGGGTCTTCACCTTACACAACTGAGAAACTGGGAAGCCCTCACCAGTCTTGCAATTAGAAATTTTAACTAGAAATCTCTCTCAGCTCTTCAGTTCCTCACAATACTTAGACACAGAGTGTGAAAACTAAAACATTAATCACATTTTACAAGCAATATATTGTAAAAGAGATGCTAACAGCCAAATTCACACCGCGCAATGGAACTGAAGATGCTTAGGGTTAGGGACATAATCCCTGTCGAGCCCTTCAGTAGCTAACGCTGAGAAAAAGGCACTTCCAGAGTGTGAATCACCTCATTGCTGACCCTCTACAGCTGCCTATGAACAGAAGCCCATGATCATTTCTCTTGGGGTGACTTCATTAGGTGGAATGAAGCAGAAAGTCTGGATGACACAGTGACATGGTGACGTGTATTCAGGTCTTTTTAATTTTTAACCTCCCCTCCATTATCCAGATAAGTTTATACTATTATTATTATTAAACTGTTTGCAAATTCAGCAATATCCTTTACACATTTTCAACTACAAGCATATATTCAAAACGGAAAACTAACCTCAACAGTGATTCTCAAGCTGCATGAAAGTTACTGTTTAAGTAAACTTAAAGGAGACTTCTAAAAATACATACTCTTTTGTCTTCTACTCTTAAGCGGTTGCGAATGAAGCACCAAGCTTCAAGCTGCAAATGAGCTGAATTACCTGGGTAGTGATAAGGAGGCTCACAAATAAGCACAGCCCCAACACCTTCTCGCACTTTAACCTCATAGCGTTCCTCAGGTGGAAAGGGATCCAGATCTAGTTCAGACAAAGACAGGGAGGAAAACTGTGAGGTTTTCACTACAATAATTACCTCCATTCATGTAGAGGTTAATATAGAAAAACAACAATATATGGCAGACAGATACCTGTGGACCCATAATGCCGCTTTTGCTCATTTTAACTTTGTCATCAAGTGCAACAATTTTTTACAGTATTTTACAGTATTTTGCAGTATTTTACTCATTGCAACGCCAGAAGAAGTGGTGCAGATTGTATCCCTAAGAGTAGTCAGGTGAGCTACATTTGTAGAAGGAATCCCAGCAAGAGAAAGGAATAGGATTTTAGATCATCTTTCAGTTGGCTTCTCCAAAGTATGAGTTTAACTCTTTACCATAACTTCAGGTGCCTTCTCTAAAACGACGTGGCTACCCTCCCTGAGAACTCCAGCAGCCAAAGACTGGTAAGCAGTTAGCTCAGACACAACTTCTGTGCCAGAGGTTTGGGACAGAAGCAGCTCAGATCCCAGGGGAAACCTTAGCTGACCCTCCTTAAACCAACTTCCACACAGCAGGGTAAAGGGACTGTTGTAAAAGGATAACGAAACAAGTCCTTTGTGGAGCTACTATCATCCCACAGACTATGGGAGAACAGTAATGCTGTCTGCAGTCATAAGACAGTAGTTGCATGAGTAACCTTCAACTAGGTCAATAATTGCACTTTGCTGCTTCTTTTCACTCTCACTTTGTGTATTCAGCCTGAAATTAAACTTGAGGCAGCGCATGCCTCTTGTGAACCTTTCCACGTCACCAAGCATAGTGAGACTGTAGAGATCCTGACTGGGGCCCTACTTTAAATGCTACTCTAGTGTAAACAGTACATCAGCAACAGCCAAGTGCGCAGCCTCTGAATGCAATATTCTACTGCAGAAACCACCTAAGCTAACTTCATTCAGAATTCTTCAGCTCTCTTCAATGGCAGGCAGCTAACCAGTTCTACTAAATTCCCAAGGCTGGCTCCGAGATCTAACCAAAACTTAAGTTCAAGAGCAGCCAGCCAGAAACAATAAAGAAAGAATCAGGACACAGCTACATACAAAAAGATATTAAGTAGACTGTTATTAAACAGAGACTATTCACTGCTGTAAATTGCAACGTGTAGTTACACAGATCCAGCAGACACTTTGCATTATCTAAAAATAATTAATTCCTTAACTTTGTAACGACTGCTACATTTACTAAATATGGTATAGGTAAAGGATTCCTCCAAGGCCAACCACAGCTGTCAGACCTGAATGCCTACAAGAATCTAGGAAGAAAATGTCATTATGCTCTGTCAAATGCACGAAAAAAAACTCTGTTACATCAGAGTTACATCACTATCCAGGGAAAGACACCCCTCCCAGCTTCTGAAATACTAATATTTATTCTGCTCAAACAGACCAGAAGATAATACAGACCTTTCCAGTCTGGAAAAGCCTGGATCTTGACTGGATCAATGCCTGAATGGTAGGTGCTGTAACGGGCTATTCTAAGGACTTCTGATTAATATTTTATGTAATACTACCCTGTGCCTTAATACAATGAATGTATTCAGTTCTCCACAACTAGCTGCCAATTCATTTTGAGTATTGTTCTTTGATAAAAAAGAAAATAATTATACCTGACTGACTTAGTAAGAATTAGCTATTTGACCAGACAGGTTTTGTAACTGAAGCCAGGGAAGCTCTTCACACAGATTAGAGTACCTCTATTCATAGAACAGCTGCAGTAGTTCGAACATATTCCCATCCCATTTGTCAGCACGAACCTAACTGCCCAACTACTTTCTGTGTTCAAAATATTGACTGATATCTCCTGAAAACATCTATTTCCCTCCCTGCAGACTTTTTGATCTTTGTTTAAACTTGATACTATTATTCATTTCTGCCTTCATTGGAACACATTAGTGTTTAAAATCTGTTACAAAAATACAAAAAAAAAAAATTACAGTCATTGGAACAAATCTGTTGTCAATTTGATACTGCTTTGCATACGGGCAGTGTAAGGTTTGGTGAAAAGAAAACCTAACATTACTTCTAAGTTATTTTAGCTATTTCCAGTTTATACATTTTAGGTCTAGACATTTTGTTTTACAGTGTTCTTGAATAATCTTTGAAACTCTAGGACAATAAGCACAAATTTTAAGACATGGGATAGGATGGGCAATTTGTATATGTAAAACACTATGTTAGTACTGAAATAGCATGGTCTATGCCAGGTGCAGGGAAGTCATACAATTACTGAGATGTAAAATTTTATACCTTCTTCCCACTTAAGAAATGCTCTGTACTCTGATTGAGTCTTCATGTCTTTTTTGCATAAGCGCTACTTGGTTATTACTCAATAATTATAGTAAGTGTGATTCCATGAACTCTTAATTGGAAGACATTCATTTTTAGATAGAATGAAAGAATCAGCATAATCACTGCACTCCTATAAGCATACAGTTAATACCTAGTGAGTATGGAAATTTCTTGTCCTTGCTGTTCTTGCAGCCTCTCTGCTACAAAATTGCTGTGTGTTTTACTGTTCTGAAACTGTTTCTCAGCAAACAGAACATGTATCAGCTTCGATTTTGCTCAGCACACACCAAAAAGCCACTAAATATTCCTGCAGGATAAAATTCCTTCCCTCAGGAGCATATGTGTAACAGCTAAAAAAGATTTTAATGGGTTTTAAAGCACTGGATCTAAAAAGATCTAAAAAGATCCAGGTGTGTTCTCAGATATACTAAATGACATGAAGTTTATGAGAGAATGTGGCTTTTGTTCCACATTTTCAGCAAATTTGACAGTAGGACAAAAATAAAAGGGCTCACTCATGTATAGCTGGTCAAGTTTTTTTGAACTCTTCTAAACATTTTCTGCTATTTTTTAATCAGTTTATGCACAAGCAAAAGATCAGAAATTTTAGCAACTCTATATTTAATTTTAGAAACAGTGATTGTGGAAGGAAATGTTTTTTATAGGTGATCATGAAAAGCAGAAGGAAGCAAGCACAACAGTTTAAAGAAGAATGGCAGTACCACTTATAACTAGTATTTATCAGTTTTTAGCTATCTTTTCACTTCTATTCTTCGCCTCTTTATCCTGTTTTCACTTAAATAGTTCAGTATTACATATTAGGGTTCTGTTCAGTCTAATTGTCCAGTACACTACCTATCAATGTTCAGCTCATGCAGTCTGTGAGCCGCCTGGCAGAAAACATGCCTCAGACTGATTAGATTCTACTTTTTTCATCTATTATGTGTGTTGGTTTCATTTTAAGTAGCTACAACTATTGTCATAGCTTTTTTCCTACTGGTTGTTCAGAACTGACACCACTGATGCCTGCTTTAGGTATAAATAAATATTCTGTAAACTGCATTTTGATGCCATCTCCATTAGAAGGAAGTAACAGCCTGCCCTTCTAGTCAGTCTAGAAAATACACTGGGTAAAGTACAGACTAAGACTAGATCAACTATGATGTGATCCAAGTTTCCTTGATATATGTGGTCCCACAGTCTTAAAATTACTGGCAAAAAGCAGAACTTTTCAATTCATCTCTGATCTTATACAGTAAGGAGTGAATTCTGCTGATGGAGGCTGCTGAAATACAAGAGGGCACTAAGCACTTCATGTCAGGATTAAGGGCACACAGTGAAAGGTCACCAGTAAGAGTGGACTTCTTTTTTTGTGGATTCCTTTTTTTGCCCTCTGATGAAAAAATATATTCAGAGAAAAAAAGCATCTTAAGGAAAAATAAAACAAAAATCCCAAACACTATCTCCAGTCAGTAAAATTTTAGATTACTCTTCATGCAGTACATCAGTTTTTTACAAAGTGCATTTGTTGACAGTGCAGGTCTGTGCATATGCATGCATTCACAAGACCAGTACATGATTGTCAGAAGCTGGCAGGAATGTCCCCCAGCAGTGTCTTCATCATTGCCTGGGAGTCAGGGAGCACGCTTTACTAGCGAGTGCCATGCCTTCCTCCTGCAGGCATCCCCGTTTTGTTCGCGCGGCAGCAGCGCCTCATCACCGTATGCCCCCACTTGCCTCTTTCTTCTGCGACTGTTTCCCCTCAGGTCCCACTACGATTTAAACAGAGTCTGGACATTATTATCTCAAGATCTGGCTCCAGAAGTCTCTTCAATTAATAATTTAACAACAACTCACTGAAAAGGATGTCCTGTCAGCAGAAAGCTGAAGAATATAAAATGCTTACAAAACATATTTTGTGTTGACCTCTGCAGACGAAGGCACTTCAGATATTCTTTTCACAGAGTAATACAGCTAAGATATTATTTTTACAGAGTAGTACAGCTACAGCACATGTTAGCAGAAGACACTGCAGTGTAAAACATTGGGCATTTCAAGCTAACCATCGTGCTTCTACATTTTGACGTAAACATCGGCTTACATCCAAAACTCAGAGTGGCTTCACTGCTTCTGACAGTTCCAAAGATATTCGACACTACACAGACATATTTTCCAGCATCCCTTGATTTCTCTGGATTATTGATAACAAGTCTGCCTCCCACCATACTGTAGCGATCCTTTGTTAAATCAATATCCCAGTTGTTGAGTTTCCACCTATTGAAAAACAAAAGCAAGACATAAGATTTGGCCCAAAAAACCAAACCTGGTAAGAAATATGATTTGAAAAATAACTCATAAGTTGTAATAAACTACATAGGAAGTTCTTAATATACGCCTACATATGTTTTAAGTTTTTTTCAGCAAGAGCCACAGATTTGAACTCCATAGGTCTTCTAAGCACAACAATATCAGCCCGCTTCCACCTTCTCAGAGATGTCACATATAGGCTAAAACCTGATTGCTGGCCATGCAGTAAAGGATGCTCGAGCTGGCCATGTGTGAGCTAGCTAGTGATCAGGCACTGGGATTATAAACATATCCTCAAATAGTTATCTAAGGCCAAACTGGCTAAGAAAATACTCCCTCTGGACCTTTAAAGTATGGACTAATGATTTCTAAGAGCTCTTTGCAAACTCGCTGTAGGGGATAAAAATGTTTCATAAAGTCTAATGTGCCAGTGAAATCTGTGCAGAAACAGTGGCATACCTAATTTAAGACCTACTTATTACATTCAAAAAATTGCTTGACGCTCTTACTTTAATTACTGTAAACCAGTTCACTAAGTCCCTGTAACTTTCACTTCAGGGACTAGAAGGGGAACTCACTGTCCCAGGTCTGGCCCTTACTGATTTCCACAGATTTAAAAAAAAAGTTAAAATACATGGAGTGAGAACCAGCATTCATGCTTTATATCTGCGTTTATATCTATTACTGTGTCCACAAGGGGGAACCCATAACCTTCTTTGAAAAGAACTGCAAGTTTCCTGAGCACAAACAGGAAAGATGCAACTTAAATATATTTAAATATAATAACATTATTTCAGTGTAAATAATGTTTTGTCATAAGGTAAAGATAGGCATGAGTGCTTGAAAATGAGAGTGCATACCCTGTGTGTTTCTTCCTTCTTGAAGATGTACTGACATACACAGAATACTAATTTGGAAGCTGAAATTGCAATTGTCATACAAAGAAACAATAATAAAAGTGGTATTAATAAAAAAATGAATTAAAATAAATAATGAAATGGCAGATTTTTCAAGATACAGTAAATAGCATTTAGGTTTTATAGGATTTTAGTGGTATCACTTCAGCCCTGTGAGACATACTACTTGTCTGTGTTAAAAATCATTAATCCTCCATCCAGAAATACCTAGGAATAACTGTCATGAGGACAGCTTACGCTGCAATGAAAAAGCAGCAGGACTTGTCTACGTCTGAGACGGGAGAATTTTGGCTCATGAACTGTTGGAGGGCTAAGAAATGAAGACAATATATTAAGGTACATTAAAATAATGATGTCAAGAAATAAGGAAAGTGGCCTTATTCTGTATTGCAATTATCATCACATCAGCTATAAGCACTAATTGACAGAACTGTTCCTAGATAGCAGAGCTCTGGAAGTGCAAGGCAGTCCTTCCAGAGTGACTTTACTAGTTCATATTTTGTGGAGCCCATGATGGATAAATAACGCTAATATTTATGTAGAGCCTGTAATCAATCTACAGACAGTATGTTTACGTAGCCTTGCATACAGGGTGGGCAAGTCTCTGGACAGATTGGGAGTGATGGGTTAGGATATCAGAAGGGTACTAAATCTAACTGTATCTGATTTCTCCACACTTTCAGTCCTTTCCAGGCACAGGGAGAGCAAACAAGTGCAATAGCAAAATGTCATGTAGAAAAACTTGTAAAGATACTAGACCCAGGGATCACATTCAAAAGAGGTGTTCTAGTTTCCCCTCAAATCCTTCAGTCACAGGTGGTTCTGTATATGTAGACAACCTGTAAGCATATTTTTAAAAAAGGCAATGGAGACTAGCTAAGCTGTTTTGATGGAAGAATACTATAGTTGACCACAATATTGTAATAGATTTAAAAGAATGGCCAGCAGACTCAACTGCTTTTACTGTCTTAGAAGCCAGATTTGAAGATGACATGTAAGTGCGTATCGGGGGCAGATCATAGGATCATAGGATAATCTAACGAAATGGATCCCTTTTGCTGGCAAGAAATTGCATCTGCCCTTAGTATGATGACAGTAGTTTTCTGCCCATGACTAGGTTGTAAATTAGTCATGGTATTAATGACAACCTTCAGCACATTTTTCTGTACTTGATAGTAGATAATAGCCAACAAACTCATATAGATGCCCCAAGTTCCCACACCAAAACAAAACTGCTCAGCTAATAACAACACAATTACTGTGAAAGAGGTCAAGTGTGAATCTCTGCTAAAACTAGTTGAAATGTTTTCCCAGAAGGAAGTACTTCATGTCTTCAGTAGCACGGCTGATACATTCATAAGCATCTCTTCTACAATATGGTGGATCTAAAAGCAACACAGGATATAGTATATCCAAGTTACACAGGCCAATCCTTCTTCTTTCAGAGTAAAACAGGATAAAAAAGCTGTTCTGAATCAAGAAAAAAGACTTGAACCTCAGTCATCCTTACTAAGCGAGAAAGATAGCCTCTTAATAATTTTTTACAGGTAACTTTTTGTTTCGCATCTGGATCAGTACTCCTCTCAAAAGCTGAAAACTTTAACACAACAGGAATGCACTATTTTTAACATTGTCTAGACATTTTGGCAGATTGAATCAAAGTTGATTCTTACTCAGAAATTATAAATCTCCGCATTTTTTCCTGCCTTGAAGACTTTGTATCAACTGTTAAGATGGTCAATCATTTAATACCACAACCCGAAACACTCACTAAGTAAAATACATAAGACCTGAAAATCAAACCAGGAGAAGTTACCTGTAAGTAGGAAAAGGAATTGCTCTAGCCCTGCAGTTCATTGAAACTTGTCCATCTGAAGATTCTTCTGGGTAGATGGTATCAACGGGTTGCTCCTCAAAAACAGGTCCGTAACCTTTGTTTCCTTCCTCTGAAAAAGACAGTTTGAAATGAATCACTTTTTAATTAGTACGCAAACTGAAGATGAATTTACATCATGCTTTCCACATTCAAAATGTGAAGGCTAAACAGTAAGCCCTTCAAAATCAAATTTTATATGTATCAACAAAACCAGAGCTGTACGGATATCAGAAGTGCTGGTCTTCTTTCACTGGCTCCTACTTCATTCCTGCCCTCTGAGAACAAAAGTAATTTAAACTATATTCCTGTAAAATTACCTTCTCTGCCGCCTCTGCTGACATCATCAATTATTTGACGAAGATATTTATGAACTGAAGATATGCCCTTTAGGAATGCAGTGAGACCTTACTGAGAAACTTCTTTCACAGAGGCCAAAAAATTCTCATCAAAAAGGTCCCGATGCAAAAAAACTATCAAAACATTAAGTGTTTCTTATAACCTAACCAGTTCCAATTGTTTTATATATTTAGAAAGAATCTTTATTGCACCAGACAAAAACACCCCAATGCTGGCGATCGCAGCTGAGAATTACATTGTTTCCAGAACACATTTCTGTCCTTCCTTTCATGCTTAGGTATATGTGTATGTTAACTCTCTCTCCTCCAAAATAAAACTTCAAAAACGCCCCACATCAAATATAATTTAAGTTTGTGGAGTCAAGCACTTAAAGGTGAACAAACGTCTAACAGGTTTGACAACAAACTATTTTTTCAAACCTTCATCCTCCATTTGCAGAGGCTGTTGTAAAGGTTGCAGGCTCTGCCGGCCCCGGTTGCATCCCCTTCTCCTTTATCCCCTCCATGCGTACAAGACTGCTCTTTGGGGTCTGTAAAAGCAAGGCTAGGAGCAAAGGCGGAACACTATGGGAAAAATCTGCTCAGCAAATCCAGGATGTAACTGGAATTTTTTCTGTGAAACTGGAAAACATGCATTCTAGGTACAGGATGGCACTGTGAGAAGATGGTGCACGCTCAGTATAGACAAAATTTTTAGACGACACAGCTGTCGAACTCTCACAGGTCTCTACTGAGACTGAACTGACAGGGACACCTGTAAGCAAACTTCACAGATCGAGACATAAACTGTCCATGCAACAGGTGAACATCTGTAATCAAGTTAGGCTTCTGTACTGATCCCCGTAAAATTCTTGCCTTTGGTTTTAAAACACTTTAGATTACATTAGACAGCCTTTAAAAAAACTAAGAGAGAAGCAAGATTCTATAGCGTAACTAAAGAACGTAAATTATGTCAGTATTAAAGTATCATATATATAAAAACAATCCTTATGCAGATATCTTTTTTATTGTTCCTAATTTCCATATCCATAGACAAGCATTGGATTACAGCACTAGCAGAAAACTGGTTACAGAAAAAAAGTAAGTTCCCTTCCCAGTTCAAGTTTGGGAAAAACATGAACCATTGTTTCCCTTAAGGACAGGAGCAGGTCCAGAAGCTGTGACAAGCATGGTCAGGCAGCTTGATTTTTAAAAACTAATTCATGTAATGAGAAGGGAAGCCTTTCAAAGAAGCAAAGAGCAACTAGAAAGAAAGGCAGAGCTTTTGAAAAATGGTCTGCTTTTTCTGATATTTTAAAGCACAACACTACGCAAAAATCTACACATTGCTAGATCAAAATAAGAAGTAATTTCAGACTGAAAAGGCAAGAATCACATATTTGCTCAGACCCTGGAATGACTGAACCACAAACCCAGCGGCAGTTTCTGTGCAGTTCTTAAATATGAATACAGAATAACAATGGCCTGCAGCAGCAAATAGCCATATCGTATGCAGCTGAGTCTTTCCATCTTAGGACTCAAATGATGTTACAGACCACTTAGGCATTTCATGGCACGCATTTTTAATGTTGCCAGCACTATTAATTAGTTCTACTAAATCTACTATCTTGTGTACTGTAAATTTGAAGTGAGAATCTTGACAGTAAGTGTGGCATTTATCTCATGTAATTTTAAAAGTTAGGGATTTTGTCCAATCTAGTCATGTGGACTTTCTTTAGAGGGGTCAGACAAGCATTTCCAGCAGGTAATTTGGATAACCTATTTTCTCTTTATCAACTACAGAGAAAGCTGAAACCTGTATCACATACTTAACCCTTAGACGGTTAAAATAAAGTGTGATGAATAAGAGAGTCTGGATTTACCTGACTGTATCTGTGCAACTTGACCTGGAGTCTCTCAGCTGAGCCCACTGTCACTGAATCCAGAACCCAAGCCTCCTCCTGGAGCCGAACCTTCTGAGGTAACTGTAGCACCACCACTAGCACCAACAGGAACACTAATGGCAATTTACCTCCCATTTCTTCAAGTGTTAAGATTCAGGAGGGAGGGTACAATGGTGGCACAGCCCACTCCCATGACTGATGAGGGACCTATTATTCTACATTTGGTTTTACTTGTTTTGCAGCAGCATTTAGAAACCTCTCTGGAAGGTCAGGGAGCACTTGGTCAGGCAGCACTTGGACAACAGTCCTTGCTCTAAAGAAATTATTATTCCACTCCAGTGCAGCACCAGAAGTGCAATTGCACTTTCTGCTACTTGTTCTGCAGGGCTCAGACACCCAAAGAACACGGAGAAGGTGAAGCAGAGAGGTATTATCACGCTTACACCCTTGCATATCCAAAGATAACAGTGTACTGTTCCTTCTGAACATCCTCTAGTGGATGTCATAGAAATACACATTTTTGTCAATGAACCTTATGCAGAAATGTACTGAAACAGTGATTCTATCAAAATGTAGAGGAACATAATTTCCACAATACCAGATAACTCCTCAGTTCCTTTTCCAAACTTTCCAAACATTTTTTTGATGCAGTACCACTACATCTCATTTACTGCCAGCACAGATTCTGCATTTGAATCTATAAATAAATCATAAAGTGTAGGTTTAGTCTACAAAGTTCCTGGGGATAAAAGTACTGTCTCTTTGGGTATCTGCCTTCATGAGACTTTAAAGTCTGGAGAGCCTTCCTAAATCCGTTTATGAAGCAGAATTTAGTGCTCAGACTAAATATGACGTGAGATATGATAAATGGGTCTGTGTAAAGCTGAAGAAAACTCATGAGTTCAGCAATTTTCTATTTTATAACAGAGCCTAGAGAATGGTAACCCCAGCAGCTGGCACATGGTGGCTGAAGTAAGGCATCTTACTCCTGCTGTAGTACGTTCTTTAACAGAGTGAGACTCATCATCACCACCAATTTTTGACTCTTTCTAGGTTCATTCATGATCTTCTCTTTTTTTTACCAGTTCTACACTCGGATAGCTTCAGAGTTAGGAATTTGCTGGATCGGCACCGACGAGGTGAGAATTGGCTGCTGAGAACGGGTCGCTGGTGCATTGTTTTCCAGGACAGCAGGTTAAAGGAGCAAGTTGCAGCACAGTACGTTTCCTCTGACTTTTGTTGCTACTTTCAGCACTGGGAATTGTAAGGATGATGTGTATCCCACAGGCAGGGAACACACACTAAGAAGAAAAGAGCTGATGATCAGTATCAGGACTTCTGTATCACATGGCAGAAAATTTGGAAAAGGGCAAAAAAGGCCACTGTATTTACTGGTAGATGTAGCTACTAATAATTAAACTTTAATTCACAGTTAAAATTTAACAATCAGTCACCCTAATTCAAACATATCTATTTTCTTCTGCTCATGGACAGCTGCCACAAGTACACAGCGAGTTGCTTTATACCTGATTTGAGATGCTATTCTGTATGCAACCTGAAATGGATCATTGCTGCAACTTATCTGACTAAATTATTTGTACAGACTGCTACCTATCTTTTCAACATACTCATTCTCATGTTTTGCATAATCAATTCACTATCTAATCTGAACACAGAAAAGTAGAAGAAAATATGAAATTCCCAACGGGAACAGTATTTTACTGTTAGTCTTTCATAATGTCTCTCAAAGACAGGTCACTACAGCATGTTATGACACTTGTGCATCATTCTGTCTTCATATGGCTAGTATGAGAATAAGCAAAAATGTTATAAATTAACATTTACTCTCATTTTCTAATTTGATATACTGATTTCAAGCATGTCTTCATTTTTTACTTTCTTTACAAGATATACCTTTTCATGCTGTCTTATAGGGTATTCATAATCTATATTACATGCAGGAGCTGTGGAATACTTTGCACTTAGGAGTAAAAATAATCTTAACATCTTCCTTATTTACAAAGTTATTAATGCTTTATCAATTTTTAAAAAAGCCATACATCTCAAGTGATTCATCAAAAATGGTAGATATATAGTTATGTGGCAATTCATTGGATAAGTACATTTAATGGGAAGTCAAATGTAAGAGCAAGTCACTTCACTCGAATGTTTCACATACTATGAATCATGTGCAAGAAATTTGTCCATTTTTGTCCATTTGTATATTTGCCCTATTTGTTCTGAAAGTGCCCTCACTCTCACTACCCTCTTAACTTCAAACACAAAAAAACAGAGAACTGAATCTTACTATGCGAAACAGCCGACTAAACAAAACGGAGCAAGCGTTCCCTTAACCAGTACTTAAGGCACTCAGGCTTCTGGAAGGGCTCCCAGATCCAGCACCATTTAAAAGGTGCTTTACTCAAGAAGAACAACTTGCACGTGTCAAACAGAAAAACATTAGTGTGTACGGTACCACAGGCAAAAGAAACTAACATAGAAAATGATGATTACTGAAATACAGTGAAAGACTGGCAGTAAAACATGTGGGCTATATATGTCTACAAATACATATATTCAGAAACTACAGTGGATGCATCCTAAGGCCCTAATCTGGCAAACACTTTTGTACATGCATTCAGTTCCATAGTAAAAAAATCCCAAGCTCCAAGAAGAGCAAACCTCCATGTATGAGAAGAGAGTGCCGAAAAATAAAGGGAGAAAGATTTGACTGCTCTTCAAGATATACAAATTGCATACTTTAACAAACAAATTACCATTTTGCTTTAAAAAAGAAAAGGCAAAAGGGTACGAATTTTCCTTTCAGAACGTCTGTGCATAAACCAATTCACTTTGAAAATAATTGTAAGAAGGTTAGCAATAGTTTTCTGATGGATAAACGCCTAATAATTCCACTTTAATGAAAATATATTTTCAGTGAAAGATGACAACTGTTTTACTATGGAATGACTACAAGACTTCTGCTGGAAATACTAAGATCTTTAATTTTCAGAATGGTAAAATGGTAATACTGTTTGCTTAAAGCAAATAATAATGAGAAAGTGTTGATTTAAGTTCACTAAAGGCCTCTCATTTTCTTTCAGGAACTCAAGCCATCATAAAATTTAAGCACGTAAGTTGAGCCAAACCAACAAGCTTACTTGTGAACACGATGTTGAGCACATATCAAGTCCTCTGCTGGACAGAATCACAGAATCACAGGATGGTAGGGGTTGGAAGGGACCTCTGTGGGTCATCTAGTCCAACCCCCCTGCCGAAGCAGGGTCACCTACAGTAGGCTGCACAGTACCTTGTCCAGGCGGGTCTTGAATATCTCCAGAGAAGGAGACTCCACAACCTCCCTGGGCAGCCTGTTCCAGTGCTCCGTCACCCTCAGAGGGAAGAAGTTCTTCCTCATGTTCAGACGGAACTTCCTATGCTTCAGTTTGTGCCCATTGCCCCTTGTCCTGTCACTGGGCACCAACTGGATTCTAAAACTACCACAAATCGTGTCATGAGTATCAATTGCAAATCACAGTGAAAAGTTTTCCAAAGGTCAGTGTCAGAAAGAAGCTAGAACAGGTGGAAAACCTTAAGATCCCGTTACTCCCACTGTGCACCAATATAATGCTATTTTAATTAGCATCTTTATTTTTCTAATGACCCTTCTCCTGTTCTTTCTACTCCTGCTTCCTGTACACTTCTCTGTTCCCCTGGCATTTAACATTGCCAAAGGTGACTGCTCGAAACAGTCATTTGGTATCGCTCTCACCAGTATTGATCTAACTGACACTGTTATATCCTCTTACATACTGTCACGTGAGAGAGGGACAAAGATCTGCTGACATGGCGCATGACTAGATTAACCTTGAATGCTAATGGATACTGAACAGAAGAGCCACGGACTCATTCATTATCTTAGCTATCACTAAGTCGTCAGGCTCCGCATCAGCATCACAAGCCTAGAAACCATTTGATATTTAGAAGTAGATCTCATACTGGCTTCAGTATGTCACAGAAATGAGGACATACTAGTACCCGAGAAGCTCATGCTCAGTAACAAAATGGTATGAGAATGAGCCAAAATATCTGTACCAGGCTCACAGGAAGGTAAACAAGGCACTTCCAGGTTTCTGAGCATTATAATCACAAAACACGTTATGATTATTTATTTGTAAATGTCAGACACTCTGCAGTAGTATGAAATGGTCTTCTAAGATCCAGGCAGGGACATGGCAGATAAGGTAAACAGGTATTAAATATATTCATCCACTTTGTATTTTAGAAGACAATGCATACGTCTATTTAGCAATTGTGAATAACGCCATACGCTCTATGAAAAAGCTTTAAATAACATAGATTCTGGCCCTCAGTTCATAACACATATTTTTGAACCTACTGTTCTGTACAAAATACAAGCTAAATATAATTCAATGTTTGAGGGTTGGATTTTTGGGAATGGGGAGCTTATACTTTGAAGCAGTAATGTGTTCATGTCCACGAAACTCATGGTGTAGCATTTTGTGGACTATAAAGAAGATTTCACCACCCTGATGGAGAAGAGGTACCAGTTGAAGCCAGGAAGACACTAAAGGGACATCAGTTTCCAAGAATCAGGCAGCACTCAAACAGAAAAAAGTGTCCACTCAAGCAGTCCCACTTCATACTACACAAAAGCGTTAGACTGTCTTTGAGCAGGCTGCCTCTAATTTTCTTGACCCAAAAGAGCAGAATTACTCTGATCTCACACGTGCCAGTGAAGTCCTTGAAGAGCCGTGTGGTTAATTGCGGAGTTTTCCCCCTACAGCAAGTTTCAAGTATGAAAAGCTCCAACCGTTGGCAGAGCAACTTTTTCCACTTACCCTAAGAATGACAGCGTACAGTTCGCCTGTCTTCTCAGACTGCCAAGAGGAATGACCGTCAATACCATAGTACTTTTAAACATACATTTGCCTGTCAGATACTTAAATCATATAGGAGATTCATCCTTAAAAACAAAAGCGTTACTTCAAAAGTGCCTTAAGAGCCAAACATGTTGATCTCATGTGAAAGCCAGTGCTTGGCAAATTAGGAATGAAGGTAAAGTGCAGTAGCTACTCTGCACAATCTCCCCACATGAGCCTTCCAAGTGCAGATGAAATCCAGCATGCTGTCTAATCGCATCCTCATGTAAACATGGAAATAACTGCCCTGCACCAAGACGCCCTGTGTCTTACTGCCTTTCTCACTTTACCAGCTTTCACTGAATGTTGGGATCCTAGCGATTTTTGAAAATCAGGTATTATGTTCCCCAGAAAACAGAAGTGTTTTTTTAAATTTTTACCCCTAGACTATTATCTCATTTTGTTCAACCCAAAATAGTCACTGGAGTGACAAGCTGCCTTTTGATGCCTGATTTGACCCAAACTCAGGTACTGCCTGGCTCTGCACTATGAAATCCCAAGGTGAAAAGTAGAACAGTTTGATTAGAAAAAATCTATTGGAGGAACACAGGAACATTTTTTGCCATTGCTTCCTGTTACAGTCAAATATCATGAAGTATTCATTAAGCACAACAAAATATAGGGCCTTTGCAGCTTTTACTTAGTCTTTTGGAGGGAGAAATAAAACAAGCCTGTTGCTAAAAAAGACTTGATTCTTTTGGTGCAAGGTGATTATCCCAAATGAAGATACACTGTGGTTCACTGATTTATATGGTATACACTACATGAAAGAAAAGTTTAAAATTCAGACTTAGCGATAGGATATGAATTTAACAGGGAGTCAAAGGCAACTTTAGAAATATGTTGGAGAGAGCCCCGATGTCAGGAGAAAGAGGAGAAGAGTCAAATATTACCAATAATCAACATGAAATAACTTTTTTGGCAGTGGACTGACAATCATCACAATGTTCCCCGAGAAGTGATTTGCTGCTCTCATTTGCCTTGCACTGCTCAAAGTGCACTCTCGGAAGCAACCCTTATTATAACTGTCTGTTCTATCAGTAAGTGAAAGACTAAATTACTTACGGCTTTTTCATCGATTTATATCTGCAAGACTACATTTCAAGCACTATTTTACCTGGAAAATAAATATCGCTCCTGTCTCATCGCAGAAGATGACCTCTGCCTAAGCTTCTGCTGCACTGATTCGTGTAATGTTTGCTTCCCTTCAGTCGAGTGAGTGCGCATTCCCGGCTGATGGGAAATGGCCAGTCGTTGTAACAATTCTCAGCTTCGGCCTTTGATTGCCACAAAACAGAACTGGCTAAAAGTCAGGGGTTGTATTCCAAGGCAAACTCCAAATTCCTAAAAATATTTATTTCAGTTTGGGGAAAAAACTTTTTACATTTCCTGCAGCAGGAAAAAGATTTATTTGAAAATAGGTGAAAGTCCTTAGCTTACAGAGTGTCAGAATACCTGTCACCCTTTCAGGCCAAATTCTGAAGTCGGTGTAGCTTCAGGTTTTCAGCTTCCTAGCTCCTTGTTTCCCAAGTACTTCTAGCTGGTAAGTCTGACAGCTCTCGACACTCAATTAAATGCATGAATTGTGAATACTTTCAGACAGACCATATGGTGAGACATCTCAAAGGACATTGACCCTGGAAGCTAAGAGTTTCCTGGCTCCACAGCAGTCAATATAGAAGGTCTGTTTAAGAGCCATGGGTTGCAAAAACCTTGACTGGTGGCTCCAGAGTCATTGATTGGTTTGCCAGAAGGCAACTTACATGGTAGAACCATCTAGAACTGTGGGTCCAGCACCACAGGAGGCAAGGTGAGTCAAATATACTTCCAAAGAAACCCCATGTTTTGCTAAAAAGTGCTAAACTAACTTTTTAATATTCTGCTTTCAACATCTGCTCCCAGCTATCTTGTCCCTTCACTCTGGTCCTTGGTCTGTCTTGTTACGGAAATGAGAACTCCTGATCTTTACTCAAAAACTGTCCCCAACTCCCACGTTCTCCATTACTGTTGACACTGCCAGCATTCCCCTTGATAGCATCATGTGTGCAAGAACACCTGTGAAACCTTACCTGATCACCCTAACTGCGCTCCTTCTTTCTCTACAGTATCTATTTTTCACTTTTTAACCATATTGTGAACACTCCCAAGCAACCCCTTATATTTCATCTTGGTTACCGCAGCCACGCATTTCCTGGCTTCCATGACATCTTGATTGTCAAGAAACACATTGGAAAGGAAAATTTGCTAAGCCTAACCGCTAGCAGCTCTACCACTCATTTAAAATGAAGAACCCTCCAGCAAGATTCAAGTGCTGGGGCACAGCAAAGACTCCAACATCAGATTTATATAATACAGAACTGCACCCCAATCCCTAGATGACAGAAGCAGACCTTCTCTCAAATCAAATGGATATTTGATTACTTATGCAAAGTAGAGCAGGTCTAAGAGCAGAGAGTGTGTGCTACTCAGTCTTGCAATAACACACCAGAAATAACTGCCTCTGATTGTGTAAGACTACGAGTCTTCTACATTGGAGGATGGCGCCGTATCTTTAGAGATGGTGGTAGGTCTATCTTTGACTTTTGATGAAAAATACAAGCAAGTCCTGGATTTATTCCATAACAGAAGATAAATTAGGAAGTTTCTCTGAACAGGGAACAGCACTATTAGAACTTGGTCCCATTCAAAATCCTTCACACCAATGTCTCTATCCTGGTTTTGGCTGGGAGAGAGTTAATTTTATTCCCAGTAGATGCTGTGTTTTGGATTTAGTACAAGAAGAATGTTGATAACACTGATGTTTTTAGTTGTTGCTAAGAAATCAAGGACCTTTTTTTCAGTTTCCCATGTTTGGCTAATGAGCAGGAGTACAAGAGCTGGGAGTGAGCACAGCCAGGCAGACAGCCCAAGCTGACTCAACTTTTTATCAACCAATGCTCAGCACTCGCTTGGATGATTTTGTCTGATGTCATAGCTGACGATGTTGTCTGATGTCACCATGTTCAGAACGAAATCACATGTGTAACATTACTAATGGTAGTTGACAGCCTCTTTCTTCAGGAAAAGCCCAGTATTAAATTGAAGTGATTAATTTTAATTTTTAGTTTTGATGCCACTAGCAACACTCATATCTTAACAAAGTAAATGCCCTTGAAATTTCCAAACATCTCTGTAAGTTCAGGTATTAGAAATACAACTCCTGAAAGTTTTAATGTTCATGGTCCACCTCTATTTACGAAAAGTTTTCCCATTTGTAATTTCAAATTAAAGTCAGTATATGCAGCATTGCCCCACTGTATTATGAAAACTACCACTATACTGTGCTGGTAGAATGCTCATTTTACGAATTTTAGATGGTGTCTATATGATACAATTTTGTGCTTAGTGCCTCTTTGTGTGGGCATATTTCCATTCTTCTCACCATGTTGATCATCTGTGCACAAACAGATGGTTAACACATTTTTATAATCTAGACAGATAATTAGGATAGACAGAACCAAATCTGAAGTCCAGATCTGTATTTTTTCAAGCTTTTGATTATGGTGTCCATTGTAGTAAGTACGTTTCCTTATAGCTTCATCATTCACAGGTACTAATTCATTGTATCTGCACCAATAAAGCCATACAAATAGCGTAACTGACCTTGAAATGCATAAAACTGACAACAGTTAGTTTATAATTAACAAGGGAGGTCATCTTACCTGCCAGGGAGAAAATGAAACAGGGTGTAATAAGATGATAGATGAAGAGCCACATGGTTATCTTCTGTTCAGTGATTATCTCAAAAGGAATTGTGCCTTGCAACACCAGCATTCAGAGAGCTAAAAATACCTGATTAGAAAGAAAAAAGGAGTGAATAATTCTGTCATAAGGCTTTACATCACTTTCCACTTGCCATATTATCTGTCTAAACTAAACATGTGTCAATATAGGATAGAGTCTTTTGAATAATAAATGCATTATCAAATTTGCTGGATCAAATTCATGATCTCTTTTATTCACAGAGGACACTGTTTAAGAGAACTCAGATTTTCTGGTGACAGTAAGTAATATGGTAAATGTTACTACTGAACATCCTCTTTTAGACTCATCTTCCTAACCCAAAATTTCTTAAGCCTGATCCTTTCTCTGTGAACACTTCACATTACTGGAAACACTAAAATATTACTCATACTACACTACAATTAATGATTTCTAATTCTGTAAGAAGAAAATTACAGTGAAACCAAAGTACATTAATCCTTTTCAGGATTCATTTATTTTGTCTAGTATATCATTCCTTTTAAACTTTTAACACACAATTCATGATCCTCTGGAAAGGCCATACTAGTTTTTACGAGATTCCTTTTAAGTGTTGCATAAAATCATTATTGCAATGTTGTATTTGAAGTTTTCTCTTTTCCCTACAGGAGAAGCTCTGCCTGCATGTATACTAAGACGAAGCTAAAGAAACATGCAGCTTCTTCTGAATATTTAAAAATTTTAGATACCATTTTCCAGTATACTTTACTTCTATAGCATTTTTTACTCCTTTCAATCAGAATATTTTGCTAGCTTTGTCTTTCTGGCTGGTGACTGTTATCTATTTCTTTAGGGCAATGCGTCATCATGTTTGCAGCGTGCAATTTTCCGTTTTGTTTAATGGATTTCTTGCCATGAATATATAAACGCATCCTTTACATCCGTCACATCTTGTTCATACTTCTTCTCTTGATTGGTTGTGCTGTAGCACTGGTTAAATTACAATCTTCACACAAAGCAAGGCTTCCAGCTTATCACTGACAGAATATTGTTGTATCTCAGGCACATGCTGGTATCAGCCATTCCTCTCAGTCTATTCATTTTGTTGCTATTTCATTACAAAATATGCTTACACATACTTGAATACCCTTCAGTAACACATATACTAGGACACGCTGCATGCTATCACAGCATTGTCACTTTTTGCAGGCTGTGACCTGATGCTACTGTTTCCAGCTTCCCATGCCAAGCACCAATGATTCCAGCCACGCCTTCTACCTTTTACCGAGACTCTTGCTCATTCCTGGTCAAAATTTGTACTAAATTGTTGTCTTTTTCCAAAATCCAAATGTTTTAGATCTCACTTTGAAACTGCCCTGTTTCCCACCTCCAGCACCAAGACACAGGCAGTCTTGAATTTCAAAGTACATATACAAACATATCTAACTCCGTGGGCATGCATGGGACACACGCTGCTCTGACCACAGAGAGCCTCAGGTGCGCGCTGCTGCCGGACAGGCCCGTCTCAGTGTATGCACCTCGGGTCCCTCCTCGAGGTGGCCAGCAACACGCCTCACCCACCGGGGCGTTACATCTGTCCCTTCTTCCTCAGAATAATGCTAACGTGTTTATTTGAACATGCCCCAAATAGTATTTCCTCAGAAGAGAGTTTCATGGGGTGTTTTGTTAAACTCATCGTGTAGCAAAATGGCAAGAACCATGACAAGAGAACCTTCTGGCTCAGAAATTACAGGAGCTGATGCACTTCACACTCTTCCTTTCTTTAACAGATGAAATCTTTAACAAATAGTTCAAAACTGTATTAGTTGCTGTGACCCTAAAATCATGGCTGTTACATGAAAAGAGTGCTCAGCAAAACACATAAAGGGGCTAGTGATCCCCAGAACTGAGATTTATTTAGAAATACGCCCTAGAAAACAGCTCTTACATTGGCAACAAATGGATATGCTTACTGTAGCTGGATCCAAGCGGAAGAATTTAATTAACATCTCTACCCTCCTCGTTCTGTTGGCACTAAAGTTTCTTCAGACTCTGTCACACAAAGGATGTTCATAACTATTTCAGGCATCTACCTTAAACGACCAAGGTACAAACTAGTGTGTCTATATGATTCCTCCAAAAGACAGCAGCAGTTTAGATCAACAAATGACTTTGTGTGCTTTTCCAGCAGCCATACTCTGGCTATGAAGCTTCTTGTGCTAGGGCGCTGTCTCGCCTGAAACATTTATTTCCAAGTGACATGAGTTAAATTGCATAGTTACGCTGAAATAATGCATGTAATTAAACAGCAGTGAAACAGGAACTCTGTTGGGAACAACAGTAATTACACAGTAACTCATGATGATAATAACCATGTTCAAATGTATTGATAGATGAAACTGTTAAGGGTAAACCTGTGTTCTCCCTCTGACATTCCAAGCACCGCTGCAGACAGAAGATCCCTCCTCCCTCTCTTTTGCAGAATCCGGGTTTGATTTTGCAAAGTTACCTTGTCCTCTAGCTCTCCAAAAATTCTTTTCTGTTGGATCAGGAAGAACTGGTTCAAATTACAGTAAATAAAAATTGTGTCAGTAAATGCTATAAATATCTCATTTTATTCAGACACAAAAATATCCACCCTGCCAGGAGTAAAATCCTTTCCCTGCTCTCACTTCTTTCAGCTGAGTGGGTTCTGTATACATAGCACATCCATGCCTCCTGATTCATCTCAGCTTGTGGATGAGAAGTGAGGCTGTTTCACATCCCTCTGCTGAATTTTGGCAGAACTGTCTGCTATGAGACGAGACAGCACGCGGGTTATCATCTGTGTGTCTGAAGCACTATGGCTGTGAATGATGCTACCACCCAGCTGCCCAAGGATGAGTCCAGGCTTATTTGAGGCAGCAGCACTCACACTGGAGGTGGCACCGTGGGCTGCAATGCTCACGCGGTGTTATCTTCTGCCTCTTTCGCTTTACAGCTCTCAACATTTTTTCTTCGCGGAGTGAGAAGGATATTGTCGCCTAAGTAAAAATCATTGCTGAACCAAGGAACAGACATTAGTATGACTTGCTTTTCTTGCCTGTGAAAGCAGAGAGTGGTTGCATGCCTACATATACTCCTTTCGGTCTGCATGGTACACAATCCTTCTTTTCTCACAACAAAGCATCTTCATTTTAGCAAATGAGTAAGACATTATTAAAATATGTAATAAAATGAGCAGGCATGTAACTGCAACTGTGTCAAGTTTAATTATTACCTAATGCTCATTAACACATTTAAGTCCCTTTTGACTGTTCATTTTCCCAAAAGAGCCAGTCACCACTACAGGGCCTTGCCAGATTGAAGCAAACTCCTTCTGGTGAGCTGTCTGGAGCGCAATCCTCCCCAAGGACGTGGGAGAAAACTGGGACACTGGCTGCTGACTAGGAAGCGCGTTCCGTTTTGAACACAGGGACCTCCCAGAACGCTTCTGGTGGCTTGCACTGTCTCATGATGCTTCTTTAGGATGAGGGGTGTTCCCAGGACAGAAGGGTAGACCTGCCTCTCTGTGCTACCCGATCGTAAGGATTCTTTAATCTCCCAAAATGTGCTTTACGAAAATGCCTATATTTTTTTCCATACTCCATGTGGCTTTCTTCAGCTCTTCACCTCACACTCTGGTTTTCATGAAGGAGAAGCAGACACTTGTTCTACACTCATGAAAATAGCCAGTGTTCTGCATCACTTCCCTACTTCATGCAAACATGTAGATGGCATCACGTCTTTGCAAGGATATAAAGCATTCACAGTCTAGACACAAAAAGAAACTACAAACAGCAGGTAACGGAAGTCAGATGAATAAAGACCATAAGATCAAAAGCAGTGCAAATAGGCTACGTAAACCGCTAGTTTTTAAATCAAGCAGGGGTGGGAACAGACAAGAGAAAGCGCAGGAAGTGGGGGATGATAAAGGGGTGAAGAGGAAGCAAAGAAACAGAGCTCAGCATTACAGAGGGGAGGGACATCGTGTGGGACATTTAAGTGATACATGGGAGGATGGAAGCAATAAGCTGAACCAGAAGGGCAGTCAGAAAGCAAGGCAGAGAGGGAAAGTGATTGAGATGGAGATGTAGGTAGATGAAGGTGCATAAGGATCAGCAGTCACCTCTGCCAGTAAATCTCAACACTCCTGAACCTCCCTTCCTGAGGCTTTCAGTGTGGGAGCAGCGCAATCATCACATCAGCCCCTGACATCCGCTCAGTGCTCCCCTCAGGAACCCCAAGCGTTGAATGGGCAGAGACGGAGCAAAGGAAAGACTTTAGGAGCTCTGGCTTGGTACACTTAGCTAGGAGAGGTAAATAGAGATGATTGTTGTGACTCTCATTTCCTTGTATATTATGATAATTAAACACATTCAAGTTTCAGAATCGGTAGAGATTCCATCCAGATTAGACTATAAATAGACACAACAATCTAGAAGAAATCTTTGGTTCTCCACCCTTTTCAAAACATGAATATATATAATTGCAATAATTCACTAGTAAATTAACACAGTGGCAAGTTATAATCAAAGCCTTTTAGGAGTCACACAATACTTCAACCTAATCAGTGTTTTGTATTTGTTTTTACTTCAGGCTCTTTTAGTGATTTCAGTAAGCATCTAATTGCTCATTATCTTGATTTTCTTAAAAGAGTTGGCATTTTTTGCTAAAACTAACTCCTCATAAATCTCATTAGTTGCTCAGTATTTAGAATTACAAAGAAACTTTTGAATGTAACAAAAATAATGGTGTATATTGCATACTATTTATTGCATCACCCTTTGTTCTTTTCTACTATTTTGGTCTTTGCAATTTAATTTTGTGCTCAAACAACAAGTTTTGGCATTCTAGGTTAGACTGTGCCCCCCACTGGGGCACTACATCTTGTTCAAAAGCCTGGCCTCTCAACTGTCACCCTCAACCTCTTGATTTACTTCTGAAACCAATGCCGTAGCCACTAGTGTTTACTAGTCTTCTCTATTACCAGAAAGGTGATGACAGTCAAGTTCCTTACCACTGCACAGATTTATCTCATTACGGTGGTCTGGGATTACTGTTAAGTAAACTTTCAAGCCGGGCCTGCTCTTACAGCCCTGCTGCGCCTACATAAGATTTTAGATGTTAGCTGGCTATCTCTTATTAAGAGTCCAAAAGTGGCTTTAGTTCCCTCCACAAAGGCTTGTAGAAACGCTTCAGTCCCTTTTGATCATCTTTGATTTCTATAACTGTACTCTTTGTTTTTGTTCAAGTGGAAACACAAGTTCAAATCCACTGCCCCCAGTACTGCCCACTGGCCCAACCAGTCCGTCACCAACAGCCATGCTTCCAGTATGTTCCACAACATCCTATTTAAAGAATATAGCTGCTCTCCCCATTTCACATGAATTTAAGTCAGCCAAGAAACCCAACAATTTGATAGCCCATAAATAAGATACTCTTCTTGAACAGAATTTACGCTTTCAAGGACAACAAGCAATAACGTAACAAACAACCACTAAGCATGAACAAAGAGCAGTCTAAGCCCTGCCCTCCACCCCCAGCTACACAAGAATTTTTTTCTACTGCTTATAGGTGCTCAATAAACACACAAATAAACCCCAGGATCAGTTCACTAATATATTTAGACTGGCTAAATTACTAAGTGATTCTATCACTGGTGGATAATCCAACCAGCTCTGTATTTAATAAACATTGACTTGGAAACACAAAGAACCAATGTCTCAAAGTTGGTGAGGACCCCAGGGTTGTTACAGTTACAAGTTTCAATGGGAAACCTTAACTTTGGAGTGCAATACAAAACATCCATTCTTTTACAAATATTTATAAATATACTCCTCGTGCCTTCTTTTCCACTTATACTCCCACGTCAATAGGCATAGAAGAACTAATGTCCTGGCATACTGACGATCCGAAACATCCTCTGGCTCAGAGTCACCCTTTTTCTCCCCTCCCTGCCCCCTTCTTTGAAGCTGTGACTTCTCTCTAAGAATCAAGCACCAAAAAGACAACAAATTTCTTCTCTAGCCATGCCTTTTGCACTTGAAAGCAATAGCACCTATTCTACAAAGCAAGAAAACATAGCACCTGCAACAAGAAACAAAAACATCAAATACAGCACAATTTGCAGAAGATTGTTATAAGATACCGAAGGTACCAGGGATCTGAATGGCAACCTTACTGTTACAAGATGTCTGTTTTCTGTGGCAATTCTCTAATGCACCTTTTTTTCAAGTAGGACAACATGCTGTTAGTTAATCACACTGTGAATTTAACTCACCTGCTTCCTTTATACCCACACATCAAAGAATTCAGACCTTGAGAATCAGTAACTTTTTCAGTCAGTTGCTCAGTAGGCACTTTTGCTTTTTTGTTAGGCAATTAAGAAGCCCTTTGGGACTTTTCTTTGGTTGCCTGCTACATCATCCTTTCCACTTCCATTTTTTTCACTCTTTGTTTTGGCTTTCTGTTATTTTGCCCTCTCAGATAGTTCATGCAACTAATGAGATGCCGTCTTTTTTTTATTTGCATCCACAGATTCATTATGAATCAACATTAATTCTTTTCCCTACAAGGGTTTTACAGCGGTCACACATCTATCTCATCTTGCAATTAATCAACAACTCTGTAATGAAGAGTCTTTTAGCACTGATATTATAAACATATCTTTTTAGGAAGGTTAGGCATCTTTTAATTTGTGGTAAGATCAACAACTCAGCTTTACTATTAATTATGAATACAGTTTGGTTACTTGAGTCATTGAGCTGCAAAAAGGTTTTGTTTTGAAATACCTTCATATAATGAAGTGTTGCTTAGCGGTACTTAAACATTGTCTTTAATCATCATGTCAGCAGCAAAGGGTCAGGCAGCCAGTCCTCCAAAACCCTATTCACACCATTTGCTCTATCAGCAACTGGCTGTTCTTTCTTCTACGGTAATAAATAAGAAAAAGATCACTCACTGCTGCCGTAACTCACAGGCATTACTCACACTTTTCTGAAAGCGTGCTGTAAAGGCTTTGCTGCTTAAAGATTGCCTGGTAAAAAATTTCAGCAAATAAAAATCAATAAACCTCCAGCCAAGCACCGAGCATCATGCAGAACAGCACACTACTCCATTCCTATACTAACAAGTAGGTTCCGTTCGTGTCTTAAAGCCTAATTAGTTTAACTTTGACTCCAAGATAACCAAACACACCCAACGCTCTAAAACCAGCACGAAGAAAAATCAGGCATGAATACAAATTAATATCCATCATTAAAACTGGGCATTCTTTCATACGATAAAGAGGATTTTTTGGTTACTTTGGCAAACAACTTTCCAGGGACAAAACCCATTAACTCCTCCAGTAAAATTAAGTGTATAATTGCTGTTATCTCTTGGAGTTTCAATTTTATTAAAGTTTATAAAAGAACCGATTACTCGGAACATAATTTTGAAATGACATCTTAAATAGATCCATCTCTAAGAAAAAACTCATTTGCTGTTTCAGAAAAAGGAAATAAGATTATATGAAAATCTTTATCACACTCTTGGCATTTTCTGCCTGATTTTCACGTTTTCTTGAACTTAGTAATATCTTGTTATTCATCTGTAAATGAAGATATAGGAATAAATCGTGTATTCACTAAGTTCATAGCAGATATATTTATATACATAAATATCTAACAGTTGATCCATATAATCTGTAACTCAGGATACCCTATAACATACTTCCTATTGTACAGCCAAAGACAAACTCAGTGGGAGATTTCATCTTCAAACTGCATGTTTCCTAGCAACTCTCTTTAAATCAGAGTAAAGTTTTTTAAATTTACATCAATCACTTGGAACTGTTGAGAATGCTTAAAAACATCTCTTTCATCCTGTGAATAAACAGTTCGAATCAGACTAGCAGCTGCAAAAAGGAGAAAAAAAAGGAAAATCAATTCAATGTTTACTAGAATTTGCTGGTGGATTTTGGAATAATACATTATTTGTGCCTTTTGGTTTTAAGGTTACACATTTCAGAACAGCTACTGGTGAGATCCATGGGCATTTCTCACACGTTTGAGCTGCCATCCACCATTTCAAAGATCCTCTGTGTTTTAAAGACTGCTTTTCAATGATACTTACTCATAAGGTAGACTTAGTTGTATTCTGAAGATTTTAAAAGACAAATGATGCTTACTGTTGGTGTCATTACTTACAACTAAAGCATTGTTTCTGTAGTCAGATTTTTAAAAAAAAAACCTACTTTTTTGGAAAGCTTAGTTTATTGCCTGGTAATTATGAGTGGATACTTTTCATGCATGTATTCTCTGTTAACCTCAGTATAGCCTCACAGGCACACAGCATCTACAGAAATCTCTCTTAACACTGAGTCAGCAAAGTGGGGACACATGGATGTGTACCATAGAACAGCCTTTGGATGAATCCCTGTGTCAAAACTGCTACACCTGAGAGACACCAGAAATCACATATTCCCATGCTAATCAGAAAAAATATTGACATACACTTGTCTGGCCTGATCACCAAAGCATGTCCTGTTTTCATCTTGAATTCCATCTCTGGCTAGTTTCCTGGGTGAGGGGCTCCCTATTCTGCGTGCATATGTGTGCCCGGAGGCATAAGCACCAGTCACCGGGGTGGAACCACAAGCCCCAGGGGCCCAGGTGCCTGCAGTGGCAGCAGCTGGAGAGATCGGAATGTGCGAGGGGTCTGAGTGGTGGCAACTGGACAAGAAGCCACAGGCTTCAGGGGCCCATGTATCCAGCATGCCAGCAACTGCAGAAAATGGAGTAGACAGGTATGGTGTGCGTGCGTATGCCAGTGTGTCATCGCCAGCAGACATCAAGCCAGACTAGCAAGCAAGTAGGGTAAGAGGCTTGGGAGCAGGTATTGGAGCAGCTGGTGACCCAGGGCCAGGTTTGGGACAGCCCGAGTGCCTCAGGCCAGCTACTGGAGGGGTCCACATTCATGTATGGACACGGGCTTTCCACTAGCAGGCGTTCATCCTGACCAGCCATCCAGGATGAAGCTCTTGGAGCTGTTTCTGTCTGCGACTGCTGTTGCTCTCTCTCTGTCGATCTGCCAGACCAGTCACATTTGGATGTACGTGTGCACTGCGTAAGATGCTGAGCATTGCTGCTGAGCATCGCTCCTGGCTGGTACAGGGCGTTGCTGCAGCCTTGCCTCTCTCAGGTGACCAGATTTGGCAACCCCCAAGAAAAACAACCAAAAAGCTCGGTGAGATGCATCTGACCCTGAATTTCTACAATGACGTGCAGGATTGGCTCCACAAGTGCATGAATGTTTTATCTTTGCAATGCAATATGTCTGAAAATGCCAGTATTTTATCTTTGTAATACAATAATGTTTATTTGTATAGAAAGTAGTTTAAAGTAGCAGAACTATATTATAAAGAGTATGACTAACCAGTTTAATGACTGGATCCAGAGAATCATTTAAGATCATTTCTAAGCAATTAATGTCTATAAATAAAGCCAAAAGAGAGAAGCACTTGATTTTACACATCCAAATTGTTCTGCTTTGCTTTTCATTCCTAAATTACAAGGAGAAAAAAGTTAAATAAAAAACCTTACAGGCATATAAGAGTCAAAGGCCTGATCTACTGAAGTGTCTGCAAATATGTAAGTATAGGATGAACACATACAGCAAAATCACAGGAGGCACTCATCATTTTGCAGGACTGAAGCCTAGAAAACTGAATTTTAGAGATCTTGTTCCAAGTTTCATATTGTTGTGACAAAAAATACATTTTGATATGCACAAAAATACCGCTTAAGTCAGTCAGCCGCAAAAAAAGACATTTCTCTTTAGTTACCAAAGTTCCATTAGTAAGTAATTCCACTCCAATAGACTGATTTCAAATAAGTACAAATGTTCTAGTTGACAACTATTCTGTTGAATCTAACATACGAGTGTATTCTTTCACAAATGCTAATTCAGTATGGTGATACACCAAGAAATCAAAATAACCTTCTCATTTAGGTGGTGTTGATTACAAAGTAATGCCGTAACAACTTGCAGCAACTCCATGTTCTTCCAAGCAATAAAACAGAGTCTCTACAGACTCCGTTAAACAACTGCTTACAGCTCCTGCACAGCTATTCTGTATTTACTGCACTTCAGACTTCTGGACCTGGAAGCATTCACACCAAGGAACACATATGTGGGCTCCAGCACAGGAGCTTTCCCTGTTTAGGAGCTCCTGACAAACTGGGTGTAATGAAAACTGCAGTAAAGTACATCTGAAAGAGATAAACCTTTCAAAACATGCATCCTACCTGTCTTGATTAAATCTCTAATTTGAAAGCACGAGCTGTAGTATGTAGTGCTGTTGGGGTTCATTTGCTTACTACTCCTGTTTTTCAGCAGTAAAGAGAATTCAAACCTTATGATGTCCATTGTCTCGGCTTACTAAAACTTGAGTAGACTTTGTAAAAATGTACTGAAATTATCACATTTTCCCCTATTATTTCCTAAATTTTTCATACTTTGGCCATAGAGTAACACTTCCTAATTCTCAATGCCCAACTTTTGGGTAAAAGAATGGAATTTTTATCGTATTTTAATTTTTCAATTAATTTAGGTTTATTTGAGGGTTACATGTGACCAAAAGTACTCAGCAAACACGGCTGGTATGTAAACTGTACTGTCAAGTACTCACATAATATTAACTGTTCTGATTTTTCATTGCCGGGCCCTACAACTGAAGGGTAATGTACTCGTTATGTAAGGAAAGGGAAAGCACATCGTCACCTGCAGACGTTGTTCCACCCAGGAAAAGCCAAGTAATCAGTAGATATTGTGATATCATAGGTGACATGTTAGTGCATCTACAAATTAGGAATATCCACACTATTAACACCTTTAAAGAAAATCAATTATAGATACTTTAATCTAACTTTTACACATACTTTCTATTGTGCTTGCCTTCATCCTTCTTCCTTGAACTTTTCCCTAAAGTGCTCAAGTTTCCGTAATTGCCTCAAATATTCAATTGAACTAATTTAACTGGAGAGACATGTAAGGTACCTTTCACATTCAATTTGTCTGGAAAAATTTGGTAAAATTATTTCCCTGATGTACAGCTGAAATGACAAGAAAAGAACGGACAAAATGTCCCTCACAGTAACCAATATCTGAAATTGAAATAGCATCATTATCATCACTGGCATCTCTGGGCTTTTATACTGATGGAGAACATAGTCCAGCATGCATTATTAGCACATTTAAAAAAGGCAATGTGAAAGATGATGCTATTTGCAACTATCTAAAACTGCTGTATATCACATTCTGCGGTCTGCTAATGCATCTGTCAAATGCATCATTATGGCAGCACAAATTTGGTCATTTGGTCTTTCTATTTCTCAAAATATTACAATAAATAATTTTAAAATGTACAACATTTGTACTGTAATATTAATTACATTCTGAAACGTTCTGCAAACTTTGGGGTCGTCTTCTTTAAATAAGCGAATTTTCTAATTCTCATTACAGTACGAACAATACGAAAAAATCTTCTGATGGGTACAATGCCTGCAAAATATTTGATGTACATAATTAAACTCAACAGGCATTTTGCAATGCAGTTTTATATAACACCTCATTTCTTCTTATTAACACAGAGTGGCTCTAGGTCACAGCACAGATAGCTTCTGTGCTGATGTATAACTGAAAATTCCTTTTCTAAGATATTGAAATTTGTCAATTAGTCAGTGTCATGGTTTAACCGTGACCACGGAGAGAGGTATCCAGTATCTCAGCAAATTAGCTGTGCAGGAGATGATTTATTATGACTTAGACAACCCGCAGTCACTCACAGATCCACATGAAGCCCATACGTACGACCCCTGTGGCAGAAGTTTGTACAGAGTGCACCATCGTTGTATGCCAACTCATTGGCAATAATGGGCTGGAAAGCAGAAGAGGCACCAACGGTGAAGGAAGTGGTTGGCCACCTCCAGCAACTAACCACCAGACAGCCGCTCACTCACCACTCTCCTTCCCCACAGCAGGATGGGGAGAATGGACAAAAAGGAAAACTCATAGGTTGAGATAAAGACAGTTTAATAAGACAACAAAAGAAATACTACTAGTAATAATGAATATGCAAAACAAACTCAGAACCTGGAATGTGCAGATTTTGCAAAATTCGCAGAACTCCCAAAAAAACCTGTGTACTCATGGAAAAGTTGGAACTCCCAGACAAGAGAAGGATTCAGACTCACAGAAAAGCAGATTAAAAAAAAGGCCTCCTGCCCCCTGGCCAACCCCCATTCATAACCTGAGCATGATGTCCATGGTATGGAATCTTTCCACTGGCCAGCTTGGTCTGGCTGCCTGGCTGCGCTCCCTCCCAGCTCCTGCACACCTGCTCGTTAGCTGAACATGGGAGACTGAAAAAAAGTCCCCGATTTCTTAGAAACAACTAAAACCATCAGTGTTATCAACACACTTCTCTTTCTAAATCCAAAACACAGCAGCTACTGGGAGGAAAACTAACTCTACCGCAACGGAAACCAGCAATCTGGCTTTTCTTTTACAGTAACCACAGAAATGCATGGCATTTTTGAAGAGATAAAATTCAGTATTTGTAGCCGTCACAGCATCTAAAGTCCAAACTATTGCAGATCATTCTTTGGACGCTTCAGTAGAAACAAGATGGTAAAGAGAGACAGACAGAAGCACACAGTCCTTTGTCAGCATGGCGCATGGGGAATGAAGGATTTAAGTACAAGCACGGTGGAACAAAGGAAATAATACTATGGTTTAGGACCTCAGGACCAGGAAATCAGGAATAATTTCCTTATGATCATTTTGACGTGTGCATTTCAAAGCTGCTACTTTTCAAATTTAACTCTGGCTTTACACTTTCTTGGAGTAGAAATACAATTAAGATCAGATACCAGGACATAAAAAATGTTGAAAGCCAAATGTTTGACAGGGAACTTGTGTTAGGCTTTCTACAGGAAGAAAGTGTTATGTGATTTTCATGAAAAGACGAGCTTCAGAAGACATGCAGCAACCTTCACTCCAGGAGGCACCAGCTCCCCTAACAGCGCACGTGCCACAGACAGCTTCAAGACCTGCCCTAACAACCAAGCTTCCTTCCTGCTCTTTCCTGTATTATAGCACTGCAGTGCATACATGCTTGGGATGAGCAGACTACTCATTCGTTTATAAGCTGAACTCTATGGACATTTTTTGTGGATGGAAAAGAGCAAATGACAGTCCAAGGATCAGCAATAAAGTGATAAATAATGTACGTTTATTTACCTCTGTTGTACATGAGAATTGAGTGTTAAATTTCTCCCACTTGACATAGGAAAGACCCCTTTGCCTGTAACTACTGTAACATGATCAAGAATGGATTTATTGATAAAGACAAAAACTCTCTTCATCTATGCTATCATATTTGACACTTGAGATTACAGATGAAGAGATTATTTAAGGATTGCTTCTATACTCTTCCAGTAAATTCCATGGAGAATATACTTTATACTTGCCTACATGTCTTATCAGAAGAAAAGCGATTTGACTGATGGGAAAAAACAAAGTAAGCAGATTTCCTTTCCTGTTTATTACTGGTCTTCCTCTGTCTTGATGGGTGTTTTGTGGTATACAGGTTGAAGAAACCTGTTACTGATATACAAGATTTCTATTCACAAAATAATATAGTGCTAGTCTATAACATATAATGGGACAGATAATTTCATTAATTGCTCATACTTATTTATCACCACTATTTTACGCTTCATGGCACATCTAAAGATTATTTGTCCTAACACATCGTTAGTGTTTTAAATTGCATTTAACAATTTGTATTTATCCTGCAAAAAGTGTGAACCCACGATGAAAACCAAATGCATTTGAATCAAATACAGAGAGAAATGGTCAGGTGATAGTCTTAAGTGACCAATATCCAAAGGTCTGGGTTTCCATTATGTTCTGAAATAAATGGGACTCATCCCATGTCTCATGTATTTGATTTAAACCATTTAGCTAAAACAAAATGTAAAAACCATAACAATCTACAGTTACTAATACTAAACTAAGAGCAAAGCAATATATTTGCAAATCAAAGCTACACAAACAAGCTAGTATCAAAATTAGACTTAAAATATCAAATCAGTTAAGTCTTCTCACTAACAACATATTATCAAGTAATCAATTCTAAATTCTGGGCAGGGTTATCTGGAAAGGATTATCTGCTGTTGTGAAACAATTTAATGAATTTGACTAAAATCTGTCTATATTATGAAAATATTTTGAATAATTTTGTATTCAAAACTGAATCTGTATCTTGAAGATGATTCTAAAGGGTTATTTAGTGTTTAAACCACAAAGTTGTTGTTGCTGATCTTGCAGATTTAATTTTTCATTTGTGATGTGGCATATAACCCACTGCTCTTCCTATTTCCTAACAGACTCCGGCTAGATCTTAAAGAACACTCAGGTGGAATAAGTCTGACAGCTGTTGTTTGCCTCTTACAGCATGCATTGTAAAAGTTTCCTTCAACTCAAGAAGCCACTTTGAAGAGCGTCTTTGTAAGACTATATTTTAGGGTTGCTGTGACGCAGGAAACTTCCCTTCTGATATCTTCCCTTTCAGAACTGTACTGATGGTCGTACTACCAGGCAGGTACACAACTGCATGCTACAACCAAAGCTCTGAAGTTTCAGGTATTTCCCATCTAATAATGCCAAACAAAGGACACGGAAAAAGAAATTACATTTCACAGAAGGTTTTTGACTGGTTCAGCTTTAATAATATTTCTTATTTGGAAGTAAATGTAAAATCACTACTGCTATACTTGCAAATGAAAACAGCCTAGTTTCAAAAAAACCCACAATTAACAATAAGAACAAAGTGGCCACAGTGTTCCTCAAAGCTTAGAAAACCACAGCATTCAGTGTAGAAAGGAATAAATTACGGAGGTCATAAACCAGAATGGGTGCGCTCTGGACAGCAGCAACTCTGAAAAGCATCTAGGGGATATAGCGGACAAGCCATTTAATGGGGGTTTCCAGGACAATGCTGTGGCTAAAAGAACTGCGTGACACTTAGAGATTAAATGACTAAGAAGTACAGTTATCACGTGAATTTGCTTGTTAGAAATAAGCAAATTTGCTTGGAACTAGCATGACATATTGGAACACTGTAAACAATAATCATGCTGGATGGTATTTATTAAAAGAGACTGAAAAAAAAGAGTGTGCAGAGATGTAAAATATGCATGTATATAGGTATATATATATGTGTATATATATAGACACTAAAGGAATGGAGAAAATGTCTCATGGCAAGAACTTTCCTTGTTCAACCTGTCTGGCATATCAAGGAGAAAACTGAAAAGCATCCCGGCTAGAGGATGTAAGTATGGGTTGAAAATACTGGAGACAAAAGGGTCTTTTCATCTATTAGAGAAAGGCATAACACAAACAAAAAGCTGGAAATTCATTCTGGAGTGATTTAGACAGGAAGTGTGGTGAAATTTTAGCAAAGCATACAGTGACATTCCCAGTTCTTGAGGTCTTCAGGAACTACCAGATACTTTCTTGCAAAGCGTGAAGTACTGGACTGAGCACAGAGGCAGATGGTTGAAACTTCCTGACCTCCCTCTGAGCTCTCACAGTCTTTTAAGAACTGGAGCTGCAGAAAGACAGCCGGTGATGATGTTCCGGCACAGTGTTTCCCCAGAGGGGGATCCTGTGTTTTCATGCTGACAAGCCTTGTTACCTGTTCCCAAAGCCAGAACCTCCAGTTCCACTCCAATTTATAGCACCCCCTTTTAGTGCTTTCCGGAAAGGTCACTGTCAGGCCACAAATTCAATGGCTAGGCTCCAGTGAGGTTCAAAGTAGGTAATTTTTTTCGTGAGCAGCAATGCTACAAATGGCTGTGGAAACGGCAAACAAAGCTGGGACCAAGAGATCAAAAATACAGAAAGAACCAATTGTAAAAAAAACTTTTTGATAATAGCTACACAAATAACGAAAGGTCTTGAGATGATACTGGGTTATTAATTATCTTGAAAGACATTCCATTCACATAAACTACCTGCATGAAAAAGATCTTTATAACCAGCAGTCCCTCAGCATTCCATCAGCAGCAAGATTAAAAATAGAACTTGATGTATTATGGCTAGATGTCACTGCTTCTCTCTTAAAAAACAAGCTTCATGGTAAATTTTAAGTTTATGCAGTAGACTGTATGTCAAAGAGCTTATTTAGAGAAATTTTCATCTTGGTGCTTCGAATGTTAAAGATTTTCAAGATTGGCTTTTAGAGCTACTGTAAAAACTATAATTTTCAAATTTTCTTTTGGGCGCTCCATCCTTTCATTCTTTCTAAGTATTTTTCCCATTCCCAACAATGCATTTAGCAGTCGCTTTTCAAACCCCACTGCTCTAGATGAAACGCGGCTTACTCTCAGACCTTCCACACTTCCACCTCTTCCCCAAACACAACTCACTTCTTGTATCTCATCTTTTATTTTTCGCTATTTTTGTCTATATCCAAGCACATTCAGATGAACACATGCACACCCATTCCATTTCTCATCCAAATCTGTCTAGCACCAGGACCCAGCAGTATCAAAAATCAGCCTTGTTATACCTTTATTTACCGAACAAAAGCTTCCTCTTACAGCACTTTACCATTCCTTGTAGGTATTAGCTGCATCTATGTAAGTTAAGTACTCCACGGTATGCACCCCTTACCATAAGGCGTGCTTTCTGATACTTTCATTATTCTCATGATTTTTCTGTGAAGCCACTCAGATTAAAATCTGTCTGAAAGGCATCTGCAGCTTTTTCCTCAATCTTATTTAGTAATTCCTAGTTTATTATAACTGAACACCAGAGAAGGCATACTTACACACAGCACTAAGATTACCAACTATCTCTGAGACTCCCCGTCTTTTTTAAAGCCATTCATCTCACCGAGAAGATAAACTAATCCACAGAAATTACTGAATTGTACAGGTGTCTGCCTGGAGGATGGAAGAACTGAAAACCCCAGGAACTGCTAGTCTGAGTATCTTTCCATTCTGCTCTGCATTGTAGCTATTCAGTATTAAGGAAGAAACCGTTCATTCCTTAAACCTGTTTTTAAAAATCCTGTGGCTTCATTTTGGTTCTGTGAAATGCAGCTAATGAACTGTGCACAATGATTTTCTGTTAGATCTTGGTCTTCTCTATTCTTTAATTTGCAATTAGTTCAACATACCACATTCCATGCACTGCTGATGTTACCAGATTACCAGGACAGACAGTACTTTTTCTGAAAGGAGTAAAAGCAAAGGAAAAGGGTATATGAAATTCCACCACTGGAAAGGCTGTTTGAAAATCCATCACTACCAGCACTTGGCAAAGACTAAAGAAAGCTAGCAGATTGTGAAAACACTGTCTCAACAGGGAGTATCCTGCCAAACGTCAGTGTGATGCTGCATAAAAAGAAAAAAAAACAAAAAAGCTTAAAAAATGACCGCAGCATTCTTCAGATTTCTTGGCTGTAATCAACTTACAATTCTTACAGCTTTTATTTTTATTAGTTCTCCCACCTTTTAATGAAAACTGAAATACAACAAAATCATTTGTATTTGCAACGTTTCTGGCTGCAATATAACAAGTGGAGGATAAGGAAAGAAATGACCAATATGTTGGCTGCTGCTGCTTTGTCTGCATCAATAAGACCATTATGGCTTTAGACCATAACCTGAATTCTCAGCCAAGTCAGTCTAAGTGAATCTCAGATTTTGCAAGTGCCTTGAGAAGCTGCCTGATTTACCATTGTGTTACTACACCTTCTGCATAAAGTTATATAACTTAAAAATTGAAGCGATGCAACACTGAACTAGGACCACATCTTAGCTGTAAAGTTTTCTGTTTGTTTTTAAATCATTTTTCAAGAAGGTTTTGTAGGATAAGAAATGTCATTTCAGGAGTTAAAAGAAGAGCGCAGCTAATTTCACACACTGTATGGACTCTTTTTTTTCCAGGTAGAGAATTACAGACAACAATCTGTCCCAATGTCTTGAAGTAGATAAAGAGTAAGTGATGTATATAACTATTGTGCATCCCTGCCGTGATGCAGCTGCTGCTTTTGTGTTACTAATGGATTCCTCTGTTGGCAGAAAAAGAATCTTCGCTTCTTTTTCAACAGGTAACAGGCAAAAAAAAATTGCAAATCTTTGAGCTGCCCTGACAGGGAACCAATCACCATTTCAGCTGACCAGCATCACTTGAAAAGAAAAGCAAGGAAAAAGAAACATGACAGAAGATGACAGAAAACTAACAAAATTGAATGAAAAGTGGACTCCATGCTGAAGAGAAGCCTCAAAATAAAATTAGGATAGCCTCCTAGTGTTGTGCTGTTTTCCTTTCTTTTCTTTTGCATTTGATGGGAGTAAATGCAAAGACCAGGCCCCTGCAGATTTGGTCTATGATCTTTTCTGGTATTTTAACAAAACACACTTTGCCTCTGGCAAGTTATTCCAGTTCATTATTTCAGTGATTCGGGTTTTAATGGAGCGCTGCATCTTATTCAGCAGTAAGTATTGGCATGAACCTGGGAGGCAGCCTGGGTGGAAGAGGGGAGGGGACAAAGAGAGGGTTTACTGGTCCCTCCAATTATAAAACCCTCCACAGTTTGCCCGGAGGAGGGAAGGGTACTGGCCTTAGGGACAAGGGCAGAAAGAAAAAAGGGAGAAACATGGTGATTTGGCTTAATAATATGCTGCCTACTATATCAAACTGGATTAGATACAGTTCATTTCCTGTGAAGGTTTCCCAAGCTTTGCTTTACGCTGCCTTGTGCCAAACGAGAGAACTGCTTCCTGCTGTCCCACAAACGTGGGTTTAGTACAAGGATACAGCTCTAGTGTGAAGCTGACTATTGCACGGCCCTGACAGTGTGCCTCAGCACATGGCATCTCCTGCTCCAGAGCTTGCTCATAAACTGCCCCCCAGGACCTCAGCTGCGTGAACAGTGATACGCAGATGACGAAGGTCTCTCCTATGGATGAAACTTTACCACCTGTAACAACTTAGAGCAAACCAACCATCATGGTTTAGCCTGGCTGGATGCCAGGTGCCCACCAAAGCCGCTCTGTCACTCCCCCTTCTCAACTGGACAGGGGAGCAAAAATAAGACCAAAGGCTCATGGGTTGAGATGAGGACAGGGAAAGATCACTCAGCAACTACTGTCACGGGCAAAACAGACTCACCTTGGGGAAAATAAACATCACCAATCAAATCAGAGTAGGAGAATAAGAAATAAAAACTGAATCTTAAAACTCCTTCCCCTATCCCTCCCTTCTTCCTGGGCTCAGTTTCACTCCCAGTTTTCTCTACCTCCTCCCCCTGAGTGGCACAGGGGGATGGAGAATGGGAGTTGCAGTCTGTTCATCAGATGTTGTCTCTACCGCTCCTTCCTCCTCAGGGGGAGGAGTCCTCACACTCTGCCCCTGCTCCAGTGTGGGGTCCCTCTCACGGGAGACAGTTCTCCATGAACTTCTCCAACGTGAGTCCTTCCCACGGGCTGCAGATCTTCACGAACTGCCCCAGCGTGGGTCCCTCCCACGGGGTGCAGTCCTTCAGGAACAGGCTGCTCCAGTGTGGGTCCCCCACGGGGTCACAAGCCCTGCGATGAGCTTGCTCCAGGATGGGCTCCCCACGGGCTCACAGTCTCCTTTGGGTGCATCCACCTGCTCTGGCATAAGGTCCTCCCTGGGCTGCAGGTGGACACCTGCTCTACCACGGACCTCCATGGGCTGCAGGGGGACAGCCCACCTTACAATGGTCTTCTCCATAGGCTGCAGGGGAATGTCTTCTCTGGCACCTGGAGCACTTCCTTCACTGGCCTTGGTGTCTGCAGAGCTGTTTCTCTCACATAGCCTCACTCCCCTATCCCACTGCAGGCTTTTTTTTCTTCTCCTTCTTAACTACGTTCTCCCAGAGGCACTACCACCATCCCTGATGGGCTCAGCCTTGGCCAGCAGAGGGTCCGTCTTGGAGCCGGCTGGCATTGCCTCTATTGGACACAGGGGAAGCTTCTGGCAGCTTCTCACAGAAGCCACCCCTGTAGCCCCCACGCCACAAAAACCTTGCCACGCAAACCCAATACACCAACTTATAGACTATGTAGTGAGTGGCAGTCCTAACACAACACCTACACGTTTCTTCCATCAGTTTGCAAAAAACATGCCAGTACATATGGTGTTGCTGGTTTTTTAATTTACAGCATAAGGTGTTTGATTTGATTTGATCTATATGTAAAAACGCAGTGGAGAGAAACATAATTAAATATAATCTATTTTATGTCAGCTGCTTATCTTCTGGTTGGAATGAGTGTAAAACCAGAGTCCTTTGGGAAAGGGAACAAGTGGTGCCACCGGAGGCCAGCCTATGCCAGGGTCAGATGACAGGCAGCTCAGACAATACTCCTCGGCTCCTCCGGATCCTGTTCTTCAACCTGCATCACGATGAGTTTCCTGCCTTTGCAGCCGACAGTAACAGCAGATTTGGGAATTCATAACACAAATACCTTCTAGTAGGAAAGCGTGGCTTGTATTACCCAGATTACACAGAAGCAGATCCTCCGGCAACTTTAAAGTTTCACAGTTCCCAACATGTCTGGTATACTGTTTCCCACCACACAGAAACCTACCGGCTTTGTTCAAAATATTCCATTAGAAATAAAATAAACCACTCTCTACCAGATGTCAAAATGCTTTTTAAAAGCTTCTCCTAAAACTTAACCTCATGTAACAACAGAAGGTTACATCAGTATTCTTCTTCCTTAGCGCAGGAAACACAGGGCTGGCATTCACTTCTTGTCACAGAAGGGGGGAAATGACAGCGTCCGAAGGTGTGCTTCTGTCTGCCCACCCTCCAGAACTCCAGTTATACAGCAAATTATTAGAGGTAAACAACAAGAGCTGGTACTGAACAAGCTCACAAAAAATGTAAGTAATGAAAGCAAGCAGACCCCAATTCCAAGAGTTCATGAGACCTCCCGCCTAAAGAACAAGCCAAGAAGAACAGGGAGGAGATCGAAAAGCTCAGATTGTTGACAGACTTCTGCCTGCCAGGTACCATGAAAATGCTTCCTTTGTGCATGCTTTACACGAGGTCTTGGTACTTCCTCCTCCACTCACCATGCCAGGTATAGTTAGCGTAAAGCCCAAACTTCCTGTGCCCTTGTACATGATGGACACGCTGAGGTTCTTGGTCAAGTTTCCTTCCATTCTTGCACTATGTTTCACATCCGTTCTCAGCCCACAGCAAACGCTGAATTGTTACACCAGACTCTGGCTAAAACATCTCTCAAAAAATGGTTTAACCTTTGCGAAAACACCACCTTCTTTTTAGGCTCCTAAGGAAAGGAGCTGTAAGCAATCACGCTGCTTGCACATGTGTCTCTGCCTGTCAGTCCCACAGTTTCTTCCTCCTGATTAACCTTCTCCTTCACTGGCCTATTCTAGCCAAATTTGACAGAAATCTGTGGCATGTAAGTAAGTTAACTGATTAAAAGCGTCATGAAAATGTCTGCCTGGGCACAGGAGACAGGCCTGGTAAGCACCACCCCTAAGGGAACGGCAGGAATGGCGTACAGCCACGGGACCAAAGAACCTACACAGGACAGTGGTCACTCAGGGACATCTCACCCACGGGAGAAGCTTGTTGGGGGCTGGCAGTTCACCATGGGTCAGATAATGCAAACCCAGCATGCAAAGCCACATCTGACCATGCTTCACAAGTTCTGCCGCTCACAGAACTACTTGTTTTCTGATCTCCATTTTACTTCACAGGGTACCAAATTTCCTTATGAAATACTGTCCATGCTACAGCACTGGACCCAGTCCCACCCTAGATTCGTACCTGTGCACTGCAAAACCATGCAACCAGCGCCTCGGGAAAACTTTCAGAGTTGAGAACTACCAGGCAGAAGAGGTCCAAATTTAAGATTACATATGTTTTCTGCTTAGTCCAGTGAGACGGTTAGGAGGAGAACTCTAATTCCAGGAAATTTATGCAGAAGTATAAGAACTTGCTTTGAATTTATCTCACAAAAAAAAATTCCAATTTATCATCAATATTAATTACATATCTACAACTTTTTTCCTCTGCTTTAATAGCTTAACTTTTACTTAATTCCTACTTAATCATGTAGATGCAGAACAACATTGGCCACATGGGTTTTCAGCAGAAAATTCTCTCTCTCCAAAGAATTCAGTTATCATCTAAACAAAATAACATTTATTCCACCATTTTAGATTATCTGTGAGAACCTGTATTGCAGAAGAGCAATATTAAAGATTATAAACATATTACTTTCATGGCATTTTATACATATTTTGAAGAAGAAACAAATAATTATATTGCATGAAAGCTTATGAGGAACTAAGTGTATTATAACTAAACAGTTAACAAAGTACCTAATGAAAAATAAATAACAATATAAAAACTGAAGATGGTCTTAAAAGCATTAACTATGTTCTTATCATATTGCTGCAAATTACTTGGAAAGAAGTCAATCATCTATTATTTTTATAAATTGGGTTTATACAGAATATTTGGTACTCTAAAATGCACCTGATTTCAGCTATAATATTAAGTTGCAAGATTGTGCTTTATCAATGTATCTCGAAGTTCAAAAGATTGCATTAATACTAATATCAAAGAAAACTACAACTATACCCACTCTTAAACATCAAAACTGATTTGACTGATAAAGTTTACATTTATAAAATATTTATAGGGAGGTTGAGGACTCAGTTCATTCACGAAATGAAGGGATCCGTAGATGACTACTGTGCCAAGTTTGCAGTTAAGAAGCTTAGGGTGAATTGCTCAGAGACACACAGATGTAGTCCGATTCCTGCCACACTAAAAATCGATGCTTACCACAGACAGTGGAAACGCACCTTATGAAAGTAACTCTTCTGGTTCTTAACCTGTATCTCTGTAATTTGCACACATATTTGAACACAGTTCCTAGGGTTCACAACCCAGCTATGAGACAGGGCTGTGAGAAGACTCCCCGGGGGCCCCCACTCATGCATGTGCTGCTCCTTGGCTTGGAGGCCATGCTGAGCACAGGCTCTTGCCTGAGCAATGCTGCCAGCGCCCATGCCCAGCCCTCACCTGGCCTTGCTGACTTGCTCATCACTGCAAGCCTGGCTGGCAATCTGGACTGCTGCCTGACTCCTGGTTTCCATCAGTGCACCTCCTCTGCTCTTCTTCTTCAGCTGTAGACAGAGAGGTACGTGTCTATGCACACATACATCGGAGCATGAGTATGGTTTAAGCGACAAGAAACAAAAGGATTCGTATGTTTGCGTGTGCGTGTGTATGAAAGATGAGTGGAGAGGGTTGTTAGGGCAGGCTGTGTGTGCAAACAGCAGCTGTAATGAGTTGATGCGTGGGTGTCCAGGCTGGGGAAGGGGTCAGAACAAAGGGTGGTGGTGGCCTCCTTGAGGACACTGCCCCTGCCTTAGCTCCTGGCATGCCTTCTCCTGCAGAGCAACCCACTTCCGCGGGTGCTGAGAGACTGCATGATCTCTTTCTAAAGGCAAACAAAGAAGCTGACCTTGTACACCAGGGCAAAACGACTCAGAACAGGTAATTTTTATAGACCATAACAATTTGCATCAGATATTATGAGGTCATGGAGAGCCATGCTGAACTTACTGCATCCAAAATTTTAGTACATTTAAGTTAAGATGGTGTTATCTGACAACAATTGGCTAATTTTCACATCAAGGAGACACTTCCATTCTGTGCATGTCTTCAGGAAATAAAATGCAATGAAGAGTTTAAATCTTTGCTGTGCTCTGTTTAAGCCTCCAGCCAGAGTATTATTATTGTTCATTGCCAGCCAAACTTCAAGTTCCATTAGCGGAGCCAGAGAAGAACTCCAGGACGATGACTGAGGCATTATCCCCATGCTTTTGTAGTCTGGTGGCAAGCTTCCTACATCATGAAAGCAGCTGGGGACTGCCCAGCTCCAAATGCCCCAATGCCAAGCTTGTTTGTCCCAGTTCCAGTAAGTTACAGCAAAATAAAGCTGACGCGCACACTTCATTCCCTGGCTTTCTGCAATTGGTTCATCTTTAATAGTCTGTGTTGACCTACCAACCATTTAGAAGTGAAGATGATTTTCATCAAAAGGTGGCTGTTCGAAAGTTAATTTTAGAGATATCCATTACTTGATATTGTCTACTGGTAGTATGTAAGACATTTGACAATACCTCTACTGTTGCATTGCTGGTAAAAGTATTAAAAGAGACAAAAGTGTATACACAATAAAATACACGCATGAAAAAATATTTGTTTTGTTTATTTAATGCTTGTAAAAATTCCATCATTCTATTTGACAATGAAATAATATTCAATGAAACGATAGTCTATCTTTACTCATACTAACATGCAGAATTATTCTTGTTTTACAAATTTAAAAAAATTAAGGGAAAACAATGATGGTGAGAAAAGTCTATCCTCTTTTAGGTGATGTTCTCCCAATACACAATTATCATTATTGTGTACACACCGATAGAAAGTATTCCACTATCTAACAACTAATCTTATGTTTTCCATACTTGCAGGAATTAGAACGATATTTTCACTTAATAAACAAATCATATTAAAACGCTTATAAATATTTGTAGTACTTGGTTCAAGAAAAAATATCCATCCACAGTGACATTCATTCAGATGGACATGTTTCATTTAGTGGTTCTGCCTCTTCTTGCTTCCAAAGCTAAAGTTTTCTATGTGGCTTAGGCTGACTGAAAATCTTCATACAGCTCTATATTGTATTTTGCTCCAAAATGTTACGTCACTTTAAAAATCCTGCTACAGTCCCTCTCTTTTCAGGGATAACTAAAAAATCCAGCAGCCATGGTTCTGTATCTCAAGGTTCTTTGCATTATCACCCTATGTATCACCATCACCATTATGTCTCTTCTTTGACAACAAATCAGACTGGTTAAGCCTGAAGACCTGGCCAGCTACTTTACTGGGGAAGTAACCACATTAACATCAACCTTTATTTAGTGGCAACATATTAAAAAGAAGAAACCTAGTTCTGTTTAGATAACTGGTACAAGGCCTAATTTTTCCTTTTCATTCAGTCTGTAGTGAAGGATTTCCCACACATGCTTCCTTTTAAATGTCTCAGAAGAGCAACTGCTTATTTTGCAAATGCACAAAAAGGTGAGTCTCTAGAATTTAAAATAAAATGCCATCATGAGATTAAATCAGAACTCTATCCATTTCATCAAATGTACAAGGTCAATTGATTCCCCAAAGATAAACTGCCTTAGGACACATATACCTTTCTTCAACGCAAGGAAAATTTCACATGAACCCACAGACTTTCTCACAAAAGCAAGCTGTAATTTTTGCTGGGATAAATTAACATTCTGTTCACGATGATCATCTGCATTACAAACGCCAAAACAAACCCAAAACAAATAAGACAAAAAAGACACTAGTGATGGAAGCTATATCCTACAGTCTGTTTTGTTCTCGTCTCTGGCAATAAGAAAGAAGAAATATTTTCTTAGCCCACCACCAGAACAAGCTCCAGGATGAAGTAACCAGACTTACCCTGTCATAGCTGCCAAGCCCTGACTGGCCTGTGCCTGCCTCAAATACTTAACTTCCAGGAGACTAGATCTCACTGTTCTGCCAGGATTTGATTGCAGCAGTCGTGAGCCAGTGTAGGATGTTGTCATGAAAGGGCATTTTCTATGGGAAGAGAGCCCAGGCAGCTGGCCATCCAAGGGAACAAAAAATGCCTTATATACCTGTTGCAGTATAACCTACCTCTTCCCAAGGGAGAGATAGTTGTGATGCCTTTGCAGCCCTCTTCTGTGTTGTGATTGTACATCAGACATGATGGTTATGTTTTTTTTGCAGACCTTCAGGGTAAGATAATCAGGCACTCCAGCAAAGTTCACACTCGTCCAGTCTGCCAAGTTGTTCACTGATTGTAAAAGTCTGTCAAAGCCAACCTACTGGAGTTTGGTGGACCTGCAGGCCACCTTAGCAATGCTAATTACAAGCAGATTTTGTTTTTAAACACACTGTAAGCATGAAGAAGGAATTTACTAAATGTGCTAGACAGCACTTGAAACCAAGTCCTGAGTGGGTTAAAAATAGCAGAGGGAACAGTGATGGAAATCCCACCCTAATCCCCTCTTAACGTCTCCTGAAGAAGAGAAGACTATCGGCAAAGCGGGCCATCTACTGTGGTCAACAATGTCAGATAATTGCAACAGTGTTTTCTAGGATGGGATCCTTTTCCATGTATGTGGTATAGACTATTGTTCTACTGTATGTGGTATCAAACTTCACTATGTAACTAACTGAAAGCACCTCCAAACTTTCCATGCCTCAGCTTTATTCCCTTAAATTATTTATAGCTATTCACATTTTGACTTTTATTCTATTTTATTATCACTGGCACAGTTACACAAAACTGGCATCTTACACTGATCCTTATGCATAACCATTCCGACTGAATTTGGACACCAAGCCATACCTAAATTGGCCTGAACAGAGCTTTGTTCCCTTGAACTGGAGGATCAACAGTTCCAAGAGTGGAATATGGAGTCCATTCCTTTGATTACTTTGATTTTCAGTAACTGTATTAGTGGCATTGTTCAGCAGCATCCAATAACTCACTCATGTATTCCTGTAAATAATTTTGGTGCAAACAGTAATTTCAGTAGAGTGTAACTGTTGGGCAATTATCTCTTTTATGGAGAAGCATTTGCAAATGTTTGAGAGAGATGAGACTGAAGATTAGCAAAAGGTATTTCAAAAATTAAGTACTATAAAAATCTCCTTTAGGGTCTGTGCGGAAAAAACGTAACATGCACTATACGAACTGTAGTTTACTGAACTTTATTCAAGTGCCATAGGTCGGCTAAAATCCCTTCTACTTCTTGCTGAAGCAGCTCAAAGGTAAAGAGGACCAAGCTGCAAATCTCATGGCTTCTCTCTAAGGCCCGGGGAAAATGTGCACTCCTTACTCATTAAGGCAGCCTGAAATTTTATAAGAAAATACAGAATGCAATTTTTCCTGACATTGGCTTAATACAGGGATGTGATGAATTCCTACCAAACAGCAACTTCCAAGGGTGTTCATAATATGATGTTTAATTCCAGCAGGTGTGAGTAGGAGTTATAGATGTTCAGGACCTATTTTTAAAAATAAGTCCTTTGTCACTGTAAATGATCTGATTGTTTTAATTTTACAATGTGTTTGGACATAACACGAGTTTGTGATGAACAAATGAATAAAAACACACAGTAAATACTATAGTAAATGATACTTGTAAGAAAAATATTTAACTGACCTAACAGGTGAAAGGAAAGACAATTTCAAAGAGACTATCTTTGCTGGTGAGTCTGGTGCTTTTGTTTTTCCTTAGAACTGAAATTTCCATATGCAAATTTTGTTTTAAAATTTTACACCTCTTTTTCGAGAAAAAATCTACCAGATTTCCAGAAAGAATAAATAAACTCAGTCTCCATCATGTGTTCAGAAACCGAGCATCTTTCTTCCCCATCTATCCTATTCACATACAATAGCTCTTCTCTTGGCCACAGTCAGACAAAACCCATTTATTGCTAATAAAGTTAAGCCAGCTTGCCTTTGTGCTGCAGAGGAGCTGCCTGCCTGCTTAGCCTTTAAGGTTTAGTAATTTTGGTGAAATGGACGTGGGACTGAAAAGGAGAAGACCTACAGAATTAGAAATTCTTACAGCAAACATGCAGAGGTTTTTTTGCCCTTGATATGGAGAATGGCTGTCTTCTCTAAGTTAGATATTAGAGTACTAATGCTTGTGATGCATTAACCTTTGATGATCTGGAATATGTTTTAAGTACAGGAAAACGTAGTAAGATTTCCTAACAAAACTTGCCTTGTTTTCTTTTCAATTTCATATTGAAACATTGTCATATTTAATGTAATTGAGATAGAAATACAAACTAAATTACATTAAATCAAAGGAATATTGGTTCTTGGGTTTGCAGTTGCTATTTATATATACATCTATTTATTATTATATTTATATATACACATAATATAAACAGCTAATAAACATAAATTAGCACATTTGAAGACAAAGACATTTAAAAACTGCTCTTTGGAGCCCTTCCCCCAGGTGATGTATGATTAGTGCTGGGATCTTCTTTCCTGCCATGTTGGAATTGGGAATATGAGAGAACTTGGATGTTGTTACAAATTACTAGTATTTCATCAGCAAAGATACTTAGCTTATATTTTGCTTTAAATTTTTTTCTATGCCAACAGACTTCTCCACAGAAGTAACGTAACTGAGATAACAACACTGACAGTTGGAAAAACAATTCAGAAACCTACATACATTGCTACAGGGCCCTAATTTGTGGGGTTTAGACAAAGTTCTCTTAGTCAGGGACTGTTTGTCCTGCTTCATTAGAAAATACATAGGAGCCTGGTTATCACTGTAATTGTGTTATAAACAATCAGCATAAACCCCAAGATTTGCTATAGAAGCTGTAATATTCTATACTTTGTAGCAGCTTTTTACACGCTCTGTGGACTCAGTGGAAAAGCAAAATAAATGTTGCACTATGTTAAAGTATCTACTGAAAAAAAAAGCATTCATGGTTTGAAAATGTAATTAAAAACTGCTAATGGTTTTATTAAATATGCCTTTTTTTTTACAAATTAATCAAGTTAATGCTTGGGAAATCACATTTTAATGGGTGATTTTTCAAATACATTATTTTTTATGGTTCCATAATCTAGAAGCAAAGGCCAATACTCTGAAGCACATCCTGAAGCCCTGAAATGACAAACTTAAGAGCAGAGTCATTCAAGACACTGTCTATAGTTGGAGGACAGAGATCTCCCCATCTGGAAAACAGGTCAGCCTATGTAAGACCTAAACGTCTTTGCAGGTACCTGATGGTCTTCTTTCATTTGCCCCCTCCTAGAGGGGCAAAGTAGACTACACTCCTAGCTCACGCACCTCACCTAGATGTATAGTTAGATGTGATGAGCCTGGTCCCTAGCCCTTAAGATTTTGCCATATTAAAAATAATAGGATCTGTGTCTTCTATTCCTTTTAGGAGCAAACCTGAGAAGAGTAAGACAAAGAGCTTATAAAAAACATAGATCTGAAACTATTTCTGATTTAGTGACATGGTCTGGTTTTCAGTTTCATCTTCTGTGATATTTGGCATCTCTCTACACAGTCTCAGTTATGGTCACCATCAGAAAAGAAGATGGCATTCAACAAAATGATGCTAAAAATGGGAATAAAGACACAACTTCTCACTTTACAGGACTGGCCTCTCCATGAATATCTCAGGAAGACTGTATCTGAGGGGAAAAGGCAAATAAAACCCCACAATTTCTGTCTGAGCTGCTACTTTCAGGGTTTTTTTTATAAGAAAAGCCCTACTAAAAACCAACATTCTGATTTCTGCTGAAAAGTACACAGGCCCAACAACACTAAAATACCGAGAGAAGAATCTAGCATTTAGCTGAAACAAATTCTGCTCTCATTTACTTCTCCAACAGGAAAGAGCAACCTCACAAACTGCTAAAATTAATTTTTAAAATTATGTATTAAAAAAAGAGTCAGTCCTAATAGATATAATACATCCAGAGGGCAGCTGAATGCCAGACAGGTGTTATTGCCATGAAATTATCTTCTAGTAAGTGTGACAATTAACATCCTAACTGCATTTGTCTTGTGCGAACACTGAGTACCAAGGGACAAAATTGAGCACAACCCGTTACAAAACTGAAGAGAAATTTAATAGAGGAATAACAGTTTGTAACCAGCTGAGATTTAAGATTTCTATTACGTATCATTTTATGTCCTACAAATCTCAGCTATTTTTACTTCACAATAAAGTGCTAAAAATGAAATACAGTAGAAAGATATGTAGGTTCAGCTTCTGTTGTCAACACTACAAATAAGCATGAATTCACCCCTAATAGGCACTGCAGGAAGTCAACTATGCAATCTTAATGATCCTAGAGTCTCTTGCTAAGGTACACAGTTCACAATCTCAAGCAGATTCCAGAGTACTATGTCAATTAGGGTATCACGCAGAGCAACAAAAAGGCAAGGCCAGCTGGAGGCATTCATTGAGCCTCATTGTCAATGCAGCAATGAAAGAAATCCTGTTCTACCAAAATAAAAACAATAAAACAGAGATAAGCTGAATTGAGTCAGGAATTAAAACAATCCCGAGTTGCCAACTTCAAATGGCTAAGCATTAAAGATCTTTGGATAACCTTGTTGACAGATTGGGGTTTGTCTATACTGGATGCCACCGCGCGATGTCACTGGTGCTTCAAAGAAAAGCCACTGCGCGTGCATTTATCAGGCTGCACAGCTTGGAAATGGCAGCACTGGGAGTTAGAAACACTCTCACGCTAACACTTTTCTTTAGCTTGCTTTTCACTTTTACCATCTCTCCAATTTACTTCACAAGTTGAAATTGTCCAGTAAGCCTCAATAACACCTAAAGAAATGAAGGAAGAAAATATAATTTTACAGCTATCAACCGTACCATACTGCTCCAATTATCCTATCATGTTTTGTTTTGCTTTAAAGTAGGTATATCAGGCCTCCTTGAATATCATCTGTTGTATTTACTCTTCTGTCTACTCAACACAGACTTGAAAAGTTCCTTATTATATGCTAGCATCTTCATGTTTTACCACACCATGAATTTTACTGGCCAGGTAAAACGGGATACACACTTACTACGAATCTAAAGAGCAAGTTTTTGCAAGAGATGTGTCCCAACAGCTGACACAGGAAACCATCAACATTCATGCATCTACTGTTGTCTTCCTTCAGAATTCAGTCCTGATACAACCTTACTTTCACCTACGTGGGACAGAGCTATAAGGAAAATAGTATCTTTATACTCTTCAGATTATTTATTTTAGTCCAGTGGCAAATCCAGAAAGAAGGCAAAAAACAGCCTAGCCATATAACTATTGTATTGAAGCATCCTGCTCTGCTGACTCAGGCTCTGTGAAGAAACCAAACCCAGAAACTAGCAAAGCAACGGATACTAGAGACCTGCAGGCAGCCTCTGCCCGCAGCTCTAGGGCAGTGCCCTGGCAAATATTCTCTCCTCCCAGAATCTCTTTTTATAGATTAATAAACAATAAGAGAAACAAAGTGTAGGCGTAATGGATTGGTTTTGACAGTGGAACAAGGCTAGCAGAGGAATGCCTCAGATATTCTGCTGTTCTAAAGATCCATACAGGAGAGGGAAAGGGCCAGGACACTGAGACGATGAAGGCTGCTGAAGATGTAATACTTTTCAAGGCAGTAAAATCTAAGCTATCTGCAAAGAATTACAAGACATCATGGTACCAAGTAACTGAAAGTAAAATGGTAAAATAGCAGATGAAATTCAGTTCAGATAATAGAAAGTGAGGAATATTTGGAAAAATAACTGTGTATACAGAAAAACAGAGTCTAAACCAGTCATCACCACTCAACCCCCCTCCACATTTTAGCATGAATTAGGTCTCTAAAAATATCAATCCAGTTCTCAGCAGTGGTCAAAAGGGAACTAGACTTGGGAATACTACTGGTCATGTTGTAGTTGTGACGACTTCTAGATAAAGGCAATGGCAGTTCCATAACCAGTCGTATCTCATATAGGTGGAAAGAACTAAAAAGCATTCGGACTTTCCGACTCTTCTTCGGCTTTTAGCGGTAGCAGCAGCCTTCAAAGCTTACTACAAGCTGAGAACAATAATTTTGAGTTCAACTTAACTATGTCATGCGGTTACACCATGTTGAGCAGAGAGGGGGTGTTAAGTATGCTAACTTTAATGGGCAGCTTTAAATGAGTTTTCCAAAAGCCATGCGTGAACTCACTTTGATGAAGAAAGAAGCCTCACACTGTTATATATCCACAGATGCCACATACAGCCTTCTCAGGGAAGTTATACAGAAAAATAATTTAAGAGTGATAACCCACATGGAAAAACGATCCTACCTCATGTATTTTTTTCCAGAACATCTGCTCCCACTGTGCAAGCAATGCAGCCCCTCGGCTTTGTTAAGCTCCTCGTTAGGAGCAGACTCTCCTCACACCAACCTACGCTGCCACTGGAGCCAGCTCACGCCAGGGCGGTAAACGCAAGGCTTGGTGACCATCTCCATAACCAGCAAACAGAAGTGCCACTTCTACAAGAACCATCTGAACTCCTGTATCTGCATGGCCAGCGACACATTTGATGCTACATACCAAACACTCTTGTCGCACACACCTATGTGGCTGACACTGAACAACCATTTTGCACCTGAGAAAACTCCACCCTTGATAAAAGACAGAAACATTCCATCATCAATGGGAAAATACATCTTACAAAACAACAGCTTCTTCTCCGACGTCTCAGTGTTGATGGTCTGAGGAGATCTACCCAACGCCTTTTAAAGATAAGCCTCAGAACAAAATCTCATATACTAAATTTCTTGGACTCAATGAGGTTACTAGTTTTTGGGCTACATTAAATTCGCAGCTAGCTTCTAGTAAATGCAGCTGCTTTCCTGAGGCAATAAATTGCTTCTCTTTTCACAACTAGTGATCTCATCCCTTTTCTGTAAGTACTCCCACCTTGCATCACAGGTTACAAACTTTTGTTCTCACAGCTAGTCTAACAGGTTTAAACACTGAAGTTGAACTCAAAACAACTGCTCTCAGCTTGCATTTAGCCTCTAGGACTGATGTTTCTAATTCAGGAGAACAGAAAAAATCATTATGCTGCTCTGTAGTCTGTGCTGTGCCCACCTTTTTTACCAAGCTGCCATTGTGGCCACTCAATAGGAAAAAAAAAACAGAGCTTGAGAAATTACTGAGATGGAGAAGAAAGGATTAGCAGTATGGAACAATTTGCACACAAGAACTGCATAAACCTGTACTCCTTGTTTCATAAAAGGGATGACTGACAACTGAAGGAGGTCTATAACATTGTGAATGATGTAGAGAAAATGAAGAGAGTGATTATTCATTGTATCTTGCAATATAACCAGTGATACCATCAGGCACTGGATTTCAAAGAAACAGATATTTAGGGAACTTGTCACTGAATGCTGAGGAAGCCAAAAGTATAAATAGACATTTGGACTTTGGGTCGTTATGGAAAATTATGGTTCAGATGTGACCTCCAGCTCACAGTGCCTTAAAACTGATGTTTGTGGAAAGATGTGCAGGGAGGATCCATGCTGGGTGCCTGCCCTGTTTGTGGCTCTCTTGCCCTAATCTCCCTTCTCAAACCAGTGGAGCTAAACCAGGATCTGTGTTCTTGCTGGTCTGCAATCTGAAAAAAAGATTTCAAAGAAGACATATACTACCATCTTGCTGCTTCCAGAAACTGGAAAGAACACGCCATATAACAAACGCAGGCATCCTCTCGCTACATCTAGTTCACGCTCTTCTGGGTGTCCACCTTTCAGATGGACAACAGGCTACAACCTAAGGCAAACTCAGCATGCACAGATAGAGAGTTACTACTGAGACTACAGTGACATTAGCTTCTGCTTCCTAATTTAGAAAACGGTCACTCCAATTTCTGTAAGCTCCACGTTCTCTTGGATTTACCAGTTTTCTATTCCCCTAAGAAGGGAACAGCTATCTTTCACTGCGGCCTCGGCAACGTCACTTGCTACAGATTGGGAAAGGAAAAGTGGCTGCAATTACTGGATGTAAGCACAAGCACTCATTCTCCTCACTTGAGAAATTCAGCTGTTTCTATCAATTACATGTATTGAGCTTTTCCCTGGCAAACGTAAATGCTTGCATACAGTAATTACAGCTGCTCCAACGTCCCAAGAAGGAAGAAGGGGAAGAAAAATAAATGACAATAATTTGGTTTTATTGCTTTTCACTGAAGTTTTATGCTTTTAATTACAATGATGTTACAATTAATAATTTAAAAGTTATTTTTTATTTTTTAAGTATTTTCTCTAGTATTTCGTAAACTTAGCCCAAAAAACCCTGTAGGTTTGTAAAAACTCCTCAAAACCTACTGCATTGCTTGTGGGCTCAGAATAAAAAACTTGGGACACAGGATTAAGAATACTCATTGATTCGATACACCATAGTTCATTTATATGTATTACACCTAATAAATTTACCATAACAAATTAATATAAATGCATTAGAATAGTTTCTTTTATACTGTAACATGTTTAGTAGTCAAGGCACAGTTGAGACTTAGTAAGACATATTTCTAGACTATTTTTATACATATTTATATATTTTTATTTTCTTACGTATTCTGTATTCTTTTGCAGTCATTGATGCTAAATATTTAGTAACAGTAAAATAATTATTAGGAATTGAACACAGTATCCTTCTTTTAAAAATACTAAAGAAATTAAGGTATTAATGTATGTTATGAGAAAAATCAGTAATTACTCTTTTAAAAATGAAATATTCTATGGAATGGTAACTCAAAACTGCATATATATTCTTGCAATTTGTTGTGTGATAAATCAGTGAAGGTTAGTTGGGTTTTTTTTTAGCAGGAAACCATGTCTTCCGGCTCTGCTGGAGTTCTTTGAAGGAGTCAGCAAGAATGTCAGCCCATTGCTCATTAACAGTTAAAAAACAAAAAAATAGTTTTACTAGGAAAGAAACACAAAATACACCACAAAACGTCATGAGGCCATTCTGTGGATGCCTGATGTCCCCAGCTTCGGCACTGCAAACAGTTCTGGCCTCTTCATTCCCCTCCTCTCCAAAATGCTGCAGGTGGAAGAGTACCGGTGATGGAAGCTGCACTGGCAGCAGAAGCAGCAAGGAGGAACCAGCACAGAGGACCTGACACCCACACAGAATCACAGAATCACAGAATAGTAGAGGTTGGAAGGGACCTCTGTGGGTCATCTAGTCCAACCCCCCTGCCGAAGCAGGGTCACCTACAGCAGGCTGCACAGGATCTTGTCCAGGCGGGTCTTGAATATCTCCAGAGAAGGAGACTCCACAACCTCCCTGGGCAGCCTGTTCCAGTGCTCCGTCACCCTCAGAGGGAAGAAGTTCTTCCTCATGTTCACAAGGAACTTCCTGTGCCTCAGTTTGTGCCCATTGCCCCTTGTCCTGTCACTGGGCACCACTGAAAAGAGCTTGGCCCCATCCTCCTGACACCCACCCTTCAGATATTTGTAGGCATTTATAAGGTCCCCTTGCAGCCTTCTCTTCTTCAGGCTGAACAAGCCCAGTTCCCTCAACCTCTCCTCGTAGGGGAGATGCTCCAGTCCCCTCACCATCCTCGTAGCCCTCCGCTGGACTCTCTCCAGTAGCTCTTCATGTTTCTTGAACTGGGGAGCCCAGAACTGGACACAGTACTCCAGATGGGGCCTCACTAGCGCTGAGTAGAGGGGGAGGAGAACCTCCCTCGTCCTGCTGGCCACACTCTTCTTGATGCACCCCAGGATTCCATTGGCCTTCTTGGCAGCCAGGGCACACTGCTGGCTCATGGTTAACCTGTCGTCCACCAGGACACCCAGGTCCCTCTCCGCAGAGCTGCTCTCCAGCAGGTCCACCCCAAGCCTGTACTGGTGCATGAGGTTGTTCCTCCCCAGGTGCAGGACCCTGCACTTGCCCTTGTTGAACCTCATCAGGTTCCTCTCTGCCCAGCTTTCCAGCCTATCCAGGTCACCCTGAATGGCAGCACAGCCTTCTGGTGTATCTACCACACCTCCCAGTTTGGTGTCGTCAGCAAACTTGCTGAGGGTACATTCTAACTCTTCACACGACATGCGCTTTGAGTGTGTCGCTTCTGCCTAGCTCTAGTGTGGCGTCAGGACTGAACCCTCACTGCTGGCAGTGCCCCCCTCAGCCCAGGGACTTGGTCTTCTGGGGGGCAAGACCCATCTTAGCACAGCCCAGCTGGGTGACCTCTGCTCAGGTTTATTCATGGAAAGTGACAGGAAAGTGTGAAACACTATGTAGCCTAAAATTACGTGAGATAAGAGAAGGAAAACACTGACAGCAGTATAATTGTTGAGCAGGTAAAAGACAACCACTCAGTGGTTCAAGAGGAAGAGTAACAGCTTAAAACCATTAGGTTTTAAAAGCTTAAAACCCCAACGTTTAAAACTCCCAAGAAAAAAATCAGGAATCAGGAAATGGCAACTCAGCAACATCAAAGATAATGCATGGCACGTCAGAGGCTCATCATTTCCCCACGTGGCTGGTGCCGCTGTGGAACAGTAAGACGTATGGAACATCTTTTTGAGAGTGGTAGCTGGTAGCTTTTTAATCTTATCTATTGCATATGCTCAGCAATAAATTACATTTCGTACTCCTAAGCTGCGAATATCCTGCTTACAGAGTCTTGTGAGGAACAGGTTGCTCATGCAATGTGTCCCAGAGAGAGGGGAGAGAGGCTTTATTTAAAATAAAGATGTACGTAGAGCACGAGTTCTACTTCAGTTTCATCGGAAGAAATTAATTTTGTGCACTCCCTGCAGCTTTACAGTGAAAGAGGAAAATCTGGCAATCATCAGCATCAAAAGCTCACTCCATGGTAGCAATATGTGTACTGTGGATCTCACCACTAATTATGTAAGGATGTCAAATATTTTTTAATTAATTCAAAAGCAGTTACACAACTATGCCATACAGAAATCTCTAAAATACAATTAAGCCCAAAGATGGCAGCTGCGATTTGGGAATTCCTAAATAACAAGTATCTGGGAACAGACAGAATATTGTAGGAGTACAGTATGCAATATTTTCCCTCTTTTTTATACTCTTTCCTCACTATATGTTATTTGAAACTGCTGAAGAGAAAATACTAGGCCAGATGGACCACTTATAAAATTTTATGTATTTTTTTCTGTTTGTGCGCACAATTTTGCTTATCTGTATTCTCACTATTCATAGACCAGTAAATCTTACATGCATGTCCCTTTACATACAAAAGAAACAAGCAGTAGTTTTTTGTTACCACCTTTTTTCATCTTCCTGTTACAAAATATGAGCTGTTTTGGAGGTGGCTTCCTTGATTTTACTTTGCTTGTCATGTCACACTGCTGCCTTAGCCAGATGGATGACTTTGCTCAAGTACTGCATAAAAGTTAGGTACTATTATATATATGCTATAAAGATGGTTTATACACAGTAAAACACTCAAATGTCAGTGTCAGGCAAAGTCAGGACAACCAGACCTCCTGGTTTAGCCGCAATCGCACTGGAATACATTTCTCCTTCCTGCCAACTCAAAGACTGTCTTCCAGTCAACTCAAAGACTGTCTTCCTTTCATAGAATCACAGAATTTCAACACAGAGTATTTTTATACTCTCCCCCTGGTCACTCTGTACTAAAATGACAAACTCAACTGAACTCAGTCCACACTTGTGTATTCATCATAGGCTTAAAACTTCTAGCATCATGACCAAACGTTGGCTGTGCAGCATACTGTCAGCTCTCAAGAACTCAGGCCTGTTAAAATACCTGTGCTTACACGGGCTCTCCATCAATGGGAGAATCAAGCTGGGAACAACAAGGTCACAGCTCCACCAGGGAATTCTGAGAATTTTTGTATTAGCATAGGAATAAGGATGGCTGTATACAGTATCTCATATAGTGTCATGTACTGTAAAGCCACTGTAATTACTCTTTGGCTGCATAAGGTTTATATGAAGGTGCAATAAGCCTTTTATGAAGGGCAGGCCTTCAGTACACATTTTACAATGAAATTAGCCCTCAATGGACAACATCTTTCTAAGACACATATTCTGCCTTCTGGAGGAGGGGAAAAAAAACCCCATTGTTAACTCAAGTAATTCCAAAGCCAGTAAGTCAATCAAATGAAACCTTTTTTACCGGGACACTGAAAGTCATTTCCTCTGCTAAGCGTCCACGCCTTCTGAATTTCAAGTCTATCGTTCCACCCGTAGTCAGTCACTTTACCACTCAGATTTTTATAAGGAGAAAAAATATGGGGCTTCAGTCTCCTGATTATCAAATAATGACAAACTTCTTTCAGCTTTGAACAAAGACCAGAGGCAAAAACATTTGTGTTAAGAAGAAATTGTTTAAGAAGGAATTGTTTAAGAAGATAATTAATGCAAGGAAACATCTGGGGCTGGCGAAGTGGGAATGCCTGCACTGTCCTAACAGGAGAGCTCATACATGATCCAGTGTCAGGCACAACTTGTAGCTCATGTTTTTGTAAACCTGGGTTCTTAAAGGTAGGTTTAAAATCCAAATACGGTCTTTTAAATAAAAATGGCTTGCATTTAAACATGTGATGCATTTACATACCCATTCGGAGCTGACTGGAAATAGCTTGTCAGCATTTTTGAAACCTTGATCACATTTATTTAACTTAGCAAGTTCAGAAGCTAACTGTAGAGGCCCAGAAAAGTTTACTGCTTCTTTTAGTTGCAAATGATAGAAACATGATCTCAGGGACCTTGCCCCAACCTCTAAAGGTCTAAAGGTGACACAGCAAATCCACTGACATTTATCTCAGAGACACCCATCATTGCAAGGCTTCCATTTTACATTTAACACTTGCAGTCGATGAATTTTCTAATTACTAGTCTCATACTTTACTGTGTGATTTTGGCAATGTCGTTATCTATCTGTGTAACAGAAAATGATCTTTAACTTATAATTTTTAAGTAGGGATAATTTATTTAAGTTCTATAACATCTTTTAATTCCCCAAAGTTTTAGTATCAAGAACCTGCACAGCTTACACTTTGAGCAGTTTATAACACAATCAGGCTGCAATTTTGGGAATAATATACTGATGCACTATATAACTTGCGATCAGAGGGGGAAACACCATCATCTGAACATCTATTTGCATACAACCGCCAGAGGCTCTGCAGTTTTGGGATGCAGCACTGCTGGAATCAGGCCCAGGGAACTTATGCAGGCTGTGGTGTGGAGGATTGGTGAGAGCCTGAAGCATGCTGCACGCACCAGGACAGGCACAGAGCCTGTCTGCACCCCATCACCAGCTTACTCGGGTAAACTCTTGTACCATTTTGTGATGTGTGGTGTAGACATGCCCTAAATATGCAATGTCTGAGCACCAACTAATATTCATAGGAAACAGATGGGTTGGAGGAGGTTCCAAATGCCTGAAGCTTTTTTTTGGCCTCATCCTGCTCCTGTATGGAGTATCTGGCAGCTGTACTCTAATGTTTTAATTTGTTTTGAATTAAACTTCTCTCTGTTCCTGCCCTACCAATTTCTTTTTTCTTAGTCTGCTTGTGACTCTGCACATGTGTAGTGTCTGTTGTATCGACGAGTCCTTGCCAATGAACCTGCCTGAGTAAGGCAACCTGCATTTGGCCTACCACAATATTCACCTATGAGTTGAGGGAGACTTTTTTAAGCAGCACTTTCAATGCTAGATTAATCCCTGTTACCTTGTTCTATACTAGGGCTTCCTACAGAAAACCTCTTAAAGGTCTTTAATTTTTTTTTTTACCCACGATGCAAAATATAACAAAAGGGGTTTATTTAATTTTATTTTAATATGACCACTGAGTTGAGCTGATGCAGTTAAAAACACATCTGTAAACTGCTCTGATATGTGTAACAAAATAACTCAAACCCTAGCTATTGTACTCCTACATCTCCGAAGAATTTTATAGCTCTTGGAACTTCTTTTAGAAAGTCTATCAATCAGACGACACTTCATTAAAAAGTAAGATACAAAATGAAGGCAAAGTCCCTAACTAACTCCTGTATGTGTGTGTGTATACATATATACACACAGTTCATTACCACAAATCTAGAAGATGAATACAAAAATAAAAGAGTGCTTCACCTATTCGCCGATCGTTTATTCATTGTTACAAGCCTGGTAAGTATATTAGTTTGATTCACTATCATAAATGAATATTTCTATTAATGTTTAATTAGGCATAAAAATTACCACAAAAAAGCCTTTCTGACCACAGCAATTTAGGGTTGCTAGAACTAGCATCAAAAAGGAAATGTTTTAAAGATAAATGCATGCCATAAAAAGTACGAAAGTTAATTTTCAACTTTTTTCCTGTGTTGTTTTAAAAGCTGAAATGCAGAATAAGTTCCATCTTTGTTCTGTGATTTACTCCCCAATGTGCTTTGCAACCCCTTCAAGTCCTCCTAGTCAAGGTATTTCGTTCTCTGATTCAACAAAAAAATGAAGATGGATAACCTCCTCCTCATATTCTTAATCTCCTATTATAAGTAAATTTCTAAGCAAATGCTAATAACAAGTAGCTCAAAGTTGACAAGAAATTCCATTTCTTAGAATCATAGGTAGGAAAAGACCTCTAAGATCATCAAGTCCAACCACCCACCCAACAACACCATGCCTACTAAACCATATCCCAAACTGTCACATCTACACGTTTTTTAAACACCTCCAGGGATGGGGACTCCACCACCTCCCTGGGCAGCCTGCTCCAATGTCTGACCGCTCTTTCAGTAAAGAAATTCTCACTAATATCCAATCTAAACCTCCCCTGACGCAACTTGAGGCCATTGCCTCTCATCCTATCGCTAGTCACTCGGGACAAGAGACCAACACCTGCCTCACTACAACCCCCTTTCAGGTAGTTGTAGAGACCAATAAGGTCCCCCCTCAGCCTCCGCTTCTCCAGAATAAACAGCCCCAGTTCCTTCAGTCACTCCTCATAAGACTTGTTCTCTAGACCCCTCACCAGCCTCGTTGCCCTTCTCTGGACACGCTCCAGCAACTCAATGTCCTTCTTGCAGTGAGGGGCCCAAAACTGAGCACAGTACTCCAGGTGTGGACTCACCAGTGCCGAGTACAGGGGCACGATCATCTCCCTACTCCTGCTGGCCACGCGATTCCTGATACAAGCCAGGATGCCATTGGCCTTCTTGGCCACCTGGGCACACTGCTGGCTCATGTTCAGCCGGCTGTCGACCGACACCCCAAGGTCCTTTTCCGACGGGCAGCTTTCCAGCCACTCCTCCCCAAGCCTGCAGCGTTGCATGGGGTTGTTGTGACCCAAGTGCAGGACCTGGAATTTGGCCTTGTTGAAACTCATACAGTTGGCCTTGGCCCATCGATCCAGCCTGTCCAGATCCCTCTGCAGAGCCTTCCTACCCTCCAGCAGATCGACACTCCCTCCAACTTGGTGTCATCTGCAAACTTACTGAGGGAGCACTCAATCTCCTCATCGAGATCATTGGTAAAGATGTTAAACAAGACTGGACCCAAAACTGAGCCCTGGGAGACACCACCCGTGATAGGCCACCACCTGGGTTTAACTCCATTCACCACAACTCTCTGCACTTGGCCATTCAGCCAGTTCTTTATCCAGTGAAGAGTACACCCATCCAAACCATGGGCAGCTAATTTCTCCAGGATAATACTGTGGGGAACTGTGTCAAAGTCCTTACTAAAGTCCAGGTAGATGACGTCCACACCCTTACCTTCATCCACTAGGCACGTCACCTGGTCATAGAAGGAGATGTGAGGTTGGTCAAGCAGGACCTGTCTTTCATGAACCAATGCTGGCTGGGTCTGATCCCCTGGTTGTCTTTCACATGCCCGGGGAGCGCACTCAGGATCAATCGCTCCATAATCTTCCCTGGCACCGAGGTCAGGTTGACAGGCCTGTAGTTCTCGGGATCCTCCTTCTGGCCCTTCTTGTAGATGGATGTCACGCTGGCAAGCCTTCAGTCATCTGGGACCTCCCCTGTTAGCCAGGACTGCTGACAGATGATGGAGAGTGGCTTGGCCAGCTGCCCCGCCAGTTCCCTCAGCACTCTTGGGTGGATCCCATCTGGCCCCATAGACTTGTAAGTGTCCTGGTGGCATAGCAGGTCGTTAACTGCTTCCTCCTGGATTGTGGGAGGTTTGTTTCACTCTCCTTCCCTATCTTCCAGCACTGGGGTCTGACTACCCTGGGAATAACCAGTTTGACTGTTAAAGACTGAGACAAGAAGGCATTAAGTACCTCAGCCTTTTCCTCATCCTTGTTGGCAATACTCCCCCTCTCATCCAATAAGGGATGGAGACTCTCGTTGGCCCTCTTTCTGTTGTTGATGTATTTGTAAAAACATTTTTTGCTGTCCCTGGCAACAGTAGCCAGCCTCAGTTTTAGCTGGGCTTTTGCCTTTCCAGTTTCCTCTCTGCACGACCTAACGAGACCCCTGTACTCCTCTTGAGTTGCCCGTCCCTTCTTTCTCTAGGTGGTAGACCCTCCTTTTTTTCCCGAGTCCCAGCAACAGCTCCCTGTTCAGTCAGGCTGGTTGTCTTCCCCGCCAGTTCATCTTGCAGCACATGGGGACATTTCTCATTAGTTTTTTACAGACTTCATCTGCTTGTATGAAATACGATGTTTGCCACTGCAGCCACGACACAGTGCATTACTGCTGTGGATGGCTACACCAGCAGTCCTGATAACCTGAGAAATCTTAGTGAAGGGTCATGCCCATCTCATTGCCAAGGGGCTCAGATGAAGAGCACGTTCTGCATCCCACAGAAAAACAATCAAGAGGTTTCCTGCTGTCAGGTTTCCCACCTCACTCTCATTTTCTGCCTGCCCAGCTAAGAAGGCCACTAGACCTGAGTTAACTCTATATAAATCTACAACTGGTTTTTATCTGAAGAAGGCTGAGCAGTAAAATCTGGATATTTAGAAGAAACTGGATAGCCTCACTAAAAAAACAGTTCAAGCAAAGGATGACTTCCTTGAGTTTAACAACTGAACTATGGTGGTGTTTGAAGCAGGAAAGGACACCACTGTATTCATGTTGGACAGAAATCTTCAGGACGTTGAGGTTAGCAAATTGAAACAGAAAAAGCCAGTACTGTGCTGTTTCGGTAGTAACAAGTTAGCTTAACTTGCTCAGTTCTGAAGGAGTGAAACAAGAGCGATTTTAAGACTGTCCTAGACTTAGAGCCTCCAGAGGAATCTGTAGCCCACAGGATATTAATTCTTCTCTGGCTCAAAGGCCAGAGGGCACTTTCTGGTGCCATCTGTTCTGGACTCCAGAACTGCGACAAAGCAAAATACCACAGAGAGGACTCCATCAGATGGGGGTTTTGCCCACTGGTCACTAAATGTGCTTGGTGAGCTTTCAGAGCCATGACACACTGGGTAGGTTCACAGAAGCCTCTTCACTCATACATGCCTAAAGTCACCAGAGTCAGATGAACCTCAACAGAAAAGCCTTAACAAAAAGTATCCCATGAGATGTTTTACTGACTTTTATTCAGATGAAACCTGACAAATACTCTAGCTGATGTCACCATCTTGAGAACATTTTGTTGATCTGCTATTACCATGGTGCATTACGTCACATGCTTTCCCATCAATCTTGTACTAGCAGAGTAACAAGCAAAAGCCAGACTTGCCCCCGCTTGTGCTTTAGAATAAATGACTCCACAAGGCCTGAGAGCTGTGAGAATGAAATGCAAGCGCATGAAGAGGTGCTAGTTTTATACTGATATAACACTAAGACTTCAGCAGAGTTACTTCTAGTCTGGAAAAATAAAGGTGGGACAGAAAGGTCACTTACGACTTCTCTTAACTGAAATCTTCACAGATGTGCTATCCCTAATAAATTCCCCTGTAGGCTCTCATGCGCCTACAGAGGGGCAGGGATAGCAGGGCAATGAAAGGACTCTAAGAATGTCTCAGTCACCAAATTTGCCATGCTGCACTAAACTGCACTAAATAAATCATCTACAATAGCACACACAAACTGTGTGGGTACTGCACATGTGTACGGCAAAGCCACAGAAGACTCTGAGGACAATGATACTATGTCTGAGACATGAGGCAGAGGGAAAGACCTGGTTTGATGCCTGGGCATACTGCCTTTTCAGGTCTGATTTAATGTATAATGGTAGTAAAAAAAATTGAAGAGCAGCAAAATTTCCACTCCCAGGCTATGACAAAAGGGCAATGAAATGTGCACAAGCACCGGACGAGAACAGCGAGTGTTGACAGAAACCAGACTTCACAGATAGCTCTTCAGAAAAGCATTTGATTCAGGGGTTAGTTTTAGAAAAATAAATTGACTTTGCCTAGAATGAAATTTATAGCCACCAAGGGAGGAGAATTCTAGAACAATCTTCCAAAGATGGAGTGGGAGCCAACAACCATTCTTAAAAATGGAGTTCTTTTTGAAAGAAGTTAAAGAACACAATGCTTTCTGACCACAGCCTTTCCTTATTCTACAATCCTCTATTTTTAAATAAATCTATTATTAATAAAGCACTAGAAAATACCATGTTCAAAAAAATGAATTCAAAAGTAAACAAGTAACAATTTGAATACAGCAGCGTTTTATGTTTCTGGGCTTTGATTACCTTAAGCCCTTACATAGGCACCCGCTGTTTTACAGATCACTGCATCAAACTCCGTCCTTACCTGCTATTCGAGTAATTACAAGGAGGTGCTCAACTTTAGATTAAGATCAGCTTGTCATGCATCAAAGGTTTGAAAGGCCTAAGGAAATTATTCATGCCATAATGAAATTTAATGCCATCATTCTTCAAACAAACATAATTAAATATTAACCATGAGAATCTGAATGTGCCTTCCCACATGATCTGGTTTTGGCTGGGACAGAGTTAATTTTCTTCACAGTAGCTAGTATAGTGCTGTGGTTTGGGTTAAGCAGGGGAAGAATGTTGATATTACACTGATGTTTCAGTTGTTGCTAAGCTATCAAGGCCTTTTCTGCTTCTCACCCCACCCCACCAGTGAGTAGGCTGGGGGTCCACAAGCGGTTGGGAGGGGACACAGCTGGGACGGCTGACCCCAGCTGACCAAAGGGATATTCCATACCATATGATGTCATGCTCAGCCTATAAAGCTGGGGGAAGAAGGAAGGAAGGGACATTAGGAGTGATGGCATTTGTCTTCCCAAGTAACCGTTACGTGTGATGGAGCCCTGCTGCCCTGGAGATGGCTGAGCAACTGCCTGCAGATGGGAGGTAGGGAATGAACTCCTTGTTTCGCCTTGCTTGCATGCACAGCTTTTGCTTACCTATTAAACTGCCTTTATCTCAACCCACAGGTTTTCTCACTTTAACCCTTCTGATTCTCTCCCCCATCCCACCTTGGGGGGGAAAGAGTGAGCGGCTGTGTGGGGCTGAGCTGCTAGCTGGGGTTAAACCACGACACTGCAGTAAAACTGGCAGAACGGGAACAGAGGACACAGGCAAGTCTGTAGAGTTCACCTCTACATCTTTTCATAGGGAACTGCGGTGTGGGTGATCGGCCCAGGAGGCAACCAAATGGGCACAGAAATGCTCATCTACACGTCAGAGCTACGCATCAACACGGATTTCTGCTTTAAGTCCTTCCCATGGCTGGTCTCTTGCTTCTCCATCCTGCCTGCCCAGCCCACACGCAGCCACAGGACACACTTTTGGCATACGCCAATAAGGTGCAGACATAAAGAAATAATATATTGGAAAAAATTCCCCCAAGATTTAACATAATAAATCCCCCCAAGATTTAACATAATAAAGATTACCCGTTGATTAAAAAAAAATGGAATGGTATAAAAATCCTTACTTTCAGCTGAAAATTTCTTTCTCTATATACTGGTGCAGCATACAGTACATGGCCACAGCTAATCTGCTGGAAGATATTCTAAGGAACTAATTTATTTTAATTAGTTCAAGCATGCAGGACAAACTAACATAATGTCAGAAAATTTATCTAGGTGACATACTAGGCCACTGCAAAGTAGTTAAGTGATGGTTCATGAACAGGACTTGTTAATTAACTGATATACAGCTATATTCCTCTTCCAGAAAGTACACTTAGAGCTGAGAAAATAACAATACTTGTAGTTAACCACTTCCCAGATAAAACTACAAAAGAAATTTTTCAGTGGTTTTTTTTCTGGACCCCTTAAGGCAAAACATTTCATTTTAATTTCAACAACTTAACTTTTTAAATTAAAACCAGCTAAATTTACAACCTAAATATCATTTTAAAATCAAGCGCTAGAGAAGAGGACGTCCAAGCATAGTGAATAAATCCCATCCTTAACACTTTGTTGGGAGAGAAGGAAGAGAATTGCTTGCTGAATATGAAATCAGCCCAAGTTTTATTAATTACACATTAAAAGAAATTAACAGAGCGCAAATTGTGATTCTTACGGTATAAAGCCTTAAAGATGTTCAGCATTTTGTTCTCAGGCTTATCATAAATAACTTACAAAATCAACAGACTATATTATTTTTAAGTAAACTGACCAACATTGTATGGATGCTGCATACAGTAAGAATATTTTCTATAGAAATTAGCAGGGAAAACTTAGCAGGGAAAACCTTAAAACTACTCTCAAAGTTTTAAAATTAATTTATGCCAAACTATCAAAGTGTTAATAATTTTTAAAAATTAACCACTTATTGGCTAACTTGAACCATTTCTGAACTATCAAAGAAAAAACATTCATATATTCCTACTTTTTAAGCTTTTTTTACCCATTATAAACACATATGAATGAACAAGAAAATCTGACTGGTACATAGGGGAAGGTCTTAGGTGAACCAGTTTCCCTCACACTTTCCTACAGAGTTTGCCTATGAGACATTTACTTTAAAAAATGATAGGGACTCTACACCACACCACTCTCAACCACTGAGGTTTTCTAGTTATGTTTTCACTGGAACATAAATCTAACAAACACGACTGGAAGATGAATTGCGGTTTTGTTCGCTCAGAAGTCATACACAAGCGTGCTATGTGGTTTGATAATGAAGAGGACGTTAATCCCATTGCCTTTCAGAGCCTCTGGCCATTCTGGACCCTGGTGGCATTCCCGGAGGCCCCTGTTGCAGCGATGGAGCACACCACTGGGTACAGCTGTCTGCCAGCTGTGGCCCCACAGCACATCTAACCGAGTTTGCAACCTGCAAAACTGGCCCATGGCTACTGGATGAAAATTAAGTGACTTGGTAGAATTTCTTTCAAATTCAACTACTCACTATTCATTATTGAGAGGACTATTCATTATTGAGATTGGATCCAATCACTAAAAATGCCCACACCCTGAAATTTAATCTTCACTTTCAAGCTTTCAATTCGGCTTAAGAAATCCCTCGTCTCAGCGTGCTGCCCCAAAGACATCACCTCTTTTCCTCTTTATTTTACTTATTAGTTATCTGTCAGTTATTATAAATATGTAAATAAGTTATAAGTAAATAAGTGATTTACTTATTCCTCGTTCCTTTGGCTTCCATGAACAACCGCACTTTAGCCTGCGGTTTATATACTCCATCAGGTACGTTCCAGCACAGACATTACTGCAGAAATCTCTCAGAATAATTAGGTACAGTGAGTGGGTTATACACAGCCATTGCCAGCTGAGCTCCATGCAGCAAGAAATACTGACAAAGATACACAGAATATTCACAGAAAGACTTCTGACATTTTCCAGTGCTTGAGAAAGTCATTAAAATCAAGGACACGGTTATCATCTGTGCCACAGGAAAGCCTTAAGATTTCCAACGAAGGCTCAAAAGCTGCTGTTCTGGGTACAACAAAAATATAATTGAGTTCCACATGAATTTTTATTCCAAATAAACATGGGAAGAAGGAAGCACTGCTATTGCCACACTATACATGATGAATTTGGGTAAAACAAGACACTTAACCTTTTTGATTGTCCTTCATCGCAGCCGACAGTAGAGCTAATTCCTTGCATTTACTCCGAAGGACAAAGCCTCACACAAGGAGCCATCGCACTGCACAGCCGCAGGGCACCCTCATCATATGACTCGATTCACGGCATCAGGCCACTGGGCAGGCAATGGGTCTTGTTCCACAACTTATAACCTCTTTTAACTTTTCCTGTTTCAGTCTCATTTTGCCAGTAGTTCCAGCACCACTGCTGTTAATTACTCAAGGTACCCACCCCATCAGAAGTTATGGCTGAAATTTCATTTAATGTAAGTGAAAGGTTTTGGATGTGCACAAAAATCTGGCTAAGGATAAAAGGGTGCTACAAATGGTAACTACATTTCATTTTTCCTTTTACATCTGAAAAAACAATATTTACTGTTTTTTCTAAGTCCTGTCTTACCTTTCACAGTTCAAGCAGAATTTAATAAATGAATAATTAGTGTAAAACAGTAACATTTATATAGGCCTCAATTGTGCATACTTCTATCAGGCTAAGAAAGAAAATAAACATGGCAAGTACAGAAATGAACAACACACTTCTCGTTTTCTTTTTCTTTGGACTCAATTATAAATAGCTGGCAGTATAAGTCTATAATTCATTACAAGATGCACACCAAAACCAGCAAAACAAAGTCACCTGTGAAGCCTCTGCAGTCACAGCAAAGACACAATAAAAGAGAAAAACTCTTAGAAGAGTCACCTTGAAAAGTACTGAGGCACAGTGTTCCTCTTCACCATCGGGAACAAAGCAGCAGCACATTGCAGCATCCAAGACACACTGGTAGTTAAGAGAATGAAGTTTCTCTGGGAAATCACATATTTCTGTTTTTAAATTCTTTTATCCTTATACCTTCCCTGTTTGAGGAAGTTTTGACACAACTGTCTAAACTCCCATCAGGCTGAAAATGAGAACATATTACAAGTGCAGAGAGGACTGTCATGAAAACACTTTCATGAGCATCTGAAGAGATAAACCAGTTCAAAAAGAGATTAAACAAATTCCTGGTGGACAGGTTAATCAGCGACTACTAAACACCCACCAGCTGGCTCTGGATCAAGGATTCTCTGAGCAGCTGAAGGCTGGAAGCTGGGGAGGTGGAGCAGGGAACGCATTTGTTGTTAGCAATGTTCAAGGCAGGATGCTAAACTAGGTCTGGTCCAGTCTGGCCCTCCTTATGGCCTGGCATTATGTCAGCCGATGACTCTGCACTGTATTCGCTTTCACCCAAATTATCAGGTGCCAAATGCCAGTCCTGGGCCTCTCATAAAGGTATAGATGCTTTGAGGAAGCATGACAGCAAAGTAATCCAGTGTTATCAGTTCTCTGAATACTACAAAATGCTTACTTGGACCCAGTCCTTGGAACAGATTCTTTACCAGCTTCTGGAAGATTACAGTTCACTTTTTTCTCAACAAAAGCCCATTAAAAAAAATCTTCACGTTTGGGATGGTTACCAGCCCACCAACGGAATTCTGGTTGCTGTAGCACACGCAGATCTTTCTAACACAAATAACAGGTGTTATTAAAGGGGGTCTATATTTTATGCCAGATGGTCTCAACTGTCTGGCTTCTCCTTCTTTAAATTTGTGAGCTCATTACTGATTGCATTTCAGGTGAAAATTAACGTTGTCTGTTATATTTTTAAATGTGTCCCTAATGGAAATTCAGACGACCAGATGTTGGGGAAGGAGGGGAGAAGGGTGTTTCCATCTTCTTAGTATGCAGTGCTAGATACAGCTTCATTATAGCTCCTCTGGTATATGTAAGTATTACACTTCATGCACAAGTGTTTGTATGTGTGTGTCCCAATTTGTACTGGTTTCTTTTACCTAACTCCATGTGTGAACACATGTCCATTTATTTTATAGAACACACAATGTCTAAAAGGATTTTTCATTACTTATTCTATAAGATTATAGCAAACAGAGCATTAAAAAAAAAAAATCTCCAAAAGGCAATCCCCAACATGATGAAGTTGAACCTGAATTGTAATTCTACTAATAAGTGACAGAAGGTACAAATCCTCTGAAGAAACTATCACCAGTGCCACCTCCTGATTTTGGGCTGTAGCCTTGGCTTGTGGCATAACCCAGAAAGTCCTGAGGGGTCTGGCTGCATCCCAGCAGCCCATGATCACCCGCATGGACAGCTATACTGCCCGGAGTCTCCACTGCACCGCACGGGCAGCTGCTTCGGCTGCCAGCCACACCGCTGGCACAACCCCCACCTTAATATCTGAGAGCAACCACACAGGTTAAGGCCATGACGCATCTCACCTTGCAGTCCTGCCCCTGACAGGGTCCCACAGAATCCAACCAGGACTCTGTAACCCTGCTGTTTCCCCAGAACACCCTCTGCTTCCAGAACCTTGGGATTTGGGGACTTTCTGCCTCAGAGGTAGCACCTTTCTGCCTAAAAGCCTTTGATTCCTTACATGGAAAATACTTTCTTTCTTTTATTTATTCTGAACCTTTTCTCGCGATAGAACAAGGGAGATTTGAATTAAATCATTACAAGAAACAGTGACAGTGATTCCTTTTCACCTTCTGCACACACTTCATAATATTATAGAGCTCTCCTCACTCTGCTGAGACATCCCTTTCCAAGGCTAAAGACACTTACTTTACATCTATGACATCTCATATGTTTTGAAGAATCTGGATGTTACACTTCACGACAAAATTTTTCTTGTTTCTTACTTCTTCTAATGTCACATCAGGCTGTCTCTTCTTAGCAATACCAAAGAAATAATCAGACTATATATGAACAACTGGAATACAGAAAATTATACATGATGAAGCAAGCACACATTTCTTTTTGGTGCTTGCTATATGTAAGCAGATAGACACTAAAATATTACAGAATCACAGAATGGTAGGGGTTGGAAGGGACCTCTGGGGATCATTTAGTCCAACCCCCCTGTCAAAGCAGGGTCATCCAGAGCAGGCTGCACAGGACCTCGTCCAGGTGGGTCTTGAATATCTCCAGAGAAGGACACTCCACAACCTCCCTGGGCAGCCTGTTCCAGTGCTCCGTCACCCTCAGAGGGAAGAAGTTCTTCCTCATGTTCACAAGGAACTTCCTGTGCTTCAGATTGTGCCCATTGCCCCTTGTCCTGTCACTGGGCACCACTGAAAAGAGTCTGGCCCCATCCTCCTGACACCCACCCTTCAGATATTTGTAGGCATTTATAAGGTCCCCTCGCAGCCTTCTCTTCTTCAGCCTGAACAAGCCCAGCTCCCTCAGCCTTTCCTCATAGGAGAGATGCTCCAGTCCCCTCATCATCCTCGTAGCCCTCCGCTGGACTCTCTCCAGTAGCTCCTCGTCTTTCTTGAACTGGGGAGCCCAGAACTGGACACAGTACTCCAGATGGGGCCTCACTAGCGCTGAGTAGAGGGGAAGGAGAACCTCCTCAACCTGCTGGCCACACTTTTCTTAATGCACCCCAGGATCCCACTGGCCTTCTTGGCAGCCAGGGCACACTGCTGGCTCATGGTCAACTTGTCATCCACCAGCACACCAGGTCCCTCTCCGCAGAGCTGCTCTCCAGCAGGTCCACCCCAAACCTGTACTAGTGCATGGAGTTGGTCCTCCCCAGGTGCAGGACCCTGCACTTGCCCTTGCTGAACTTCATCAGGTTCCTCTGAGCCCAACTCTCCAGCCTGCCCAGGTCTCACTGAATGGCAGCACAGCCTTCTGGTCTATCCACCACTCCTCCCAGTTTTGTGTCATCAGCAAACTTGCTGAGGGTGCATTCTAACTCTTCATGCAGGTCATTGATGAAGTTGAACAGGACAGGGCCCAGCACTGACCCCTGGGGGACACCACTAGTTACCGGCCTCCAACTAGATTCAGCGCCATTGATTACAAGCCTCTGCACTCTGCCATTCAGCCAGTTCTCAATCCACCTCAATCCACCTATTCTAAAAGCAAAATGAGAATGATTTGCTCTATATGGGTAAAATTCAGGAGGAAAGTGGTATAGTGCAGAAGAGCCAGAAACTTAGTCACCCAGACAACACACCTACTCATGTACACCAAAAGTCCACTAAAATTACTTTTACTTCTGTAAAATGTCCATATATACATGGTCTGCTGCTATCAGTGTTAGTCCAAGTTGGGGAATCACACAAATCTGGAGGATTTAACCAAAGTAGAGCTGGAAAAGGCTGAATTCAGACCCTTGCATTTAGCAGTGAGATGTTATTTTCGAGGCAGATCCTGCCCCACCTCTGCAGGTACAGCTGACACCCTGCTCACAGAAGCAGGGTAAGTCCCAGGCATGGAAGGAAAAGTATCCTTCTCTTGGCAGGCAGAAATGTCTCATCATGGAGTACTCCCAGTGCAGAAGACTGTTGTATTCTCTTGCTTTCCTAGGATCATGAGAGGACATGTGAGCCTCCACAGAAAAACTTTCATTACATGGATTTCCTCATAAATTAACCGGTCTCCATTCTGAAGCTGTGTTATGAGTTGCAGCCACTTGTGCCATTGCCATCAAGTTGAAGACACACATTCTAGAAGAGTTTGCTCTGAAGTGCTGCAGTCCTGCCTTTAGTGACGACACGCAACGGTATCCTTTCAGCTCCTTCCCATCACGATGAGATCCTGTTCTCTTCCCCTGCATTTAGTGAATTAACCAATAAACTACAATTTCATATAGTGCATGTAAAACCCTTGGGAGGCCAAAAATAGACCGAATGATAAATTTCTCTTTCTGGAGTTTTCCATGCTTCTTACCACTAAAATCATCAAGAGAAAATACACAGGAGAGTGTCATACATCATTGGTGTCATATTATTATTTAGCTAAGCCTAAATTCTCCAATGGGAGAGCTACCAGAAGCTTTCAGAGCAGTTCTGCAGGCTAGGAGGAAGGGAGGACCCGGTGTGCTGAAGCTGCCCAATAAGAGGATGAAGAACTCAAGCTAAAGGGTTGAAATTTCCCAGAGAAAGCAGGGATGCAGTGCCACAGCCCCAGCACTGCCGCCCGGGGCGCTTTAGGGGCGGAGGTTCATTATCACTACGTGACGCTCGGAAGAGGGGAGCTGAGGACACAGAGCAGGCAGAACAAGCTAGCTCTCGGACTGGGACTAGAGGAGGAGGAAGGAAGGAGGAGAGAGAAACTCAGCAGGAACTGATGTGACAAAACAAAGTCCAGAAGTCATTCTACCAATGCAGCTACGATTAACATGCTACATCACCATCATAAATTTAGTAATAGGAATTCCTGAGCTCTTACATTGTGAAAAAATACTTGGGAAACTGAAACACAAATTTGGAACTACTTTTATGTGGCCACAACTCTGTGACACTGCAAACAAATGCAGAAAAGGCAGAAATATAAAAACTTCATATATTTGTTATGAATATAACAATGACTCGTAAATTCAGATTATTTGTCCTTCTCCCTTTTTAGCCATGATCTGGTGCAGGACAAAAAAAAATGTCTTAAAAATACAATTAGGGATTTCTTTGAGTCCTAAGATATAAAAAGCATTTATTTATGCAAGTTGACATCAGAAATTGTGTTGCTTTCCACGAAAAAAACTGCATGACTCCCAAAATACGGTATTACCGCAGGCAAGAAAAGAAATTAGCAGCTGTAGTGTTGGCAGTAGTAGCTAATGTGAAGATACTGAGCTGTGTGTGATTCATAAGCAGTTCAGGTACAGCTTCTATGCATGGCTTATGGCCTCTACGGACAATGTGGTTGCTGGGTTATCTGAAAACTCTGCTGTGGGAGGAAGCCACCAACATCTTGTGCTGAGGCTGCCATTGGCAGTTTACATTCAACCTCAGGAATGCCAGTGCAGGGAAGCAGAGGAGTTTACATTTCTGTGCTATGATTTCTGTTCATATTGAATTTTGTTTTGAAGTGTCTAATTCATGTGATGTAATAATTACATATGATTGTTTGGGTTGCCTAGTGAAATCATAATTTATATAAATGTGATTCTGCATAACCAATTATCTGAAGAGCAGCATCAAATCTCAATCAATACTATCAGTAAACGTCTGTAGTCCTGATTTGTGATCTTAAATCACTATGAAAAGTTTGTAGTACCGTGACTAAAACAGCCTCAAAATATCCAGACACTGCATGACAAAAAAGCTCCTTACGAGAGTTTCAAACCCTGTGTCAATCTACAGAGAACCTCCTGATTAGAATTGCAGAATCATAGGTAGGAAAAGACCTCTAAGATCATCAAGTCCAACCACCCACCCAACAACACCATGCCTACTAAACCATATCCCAAACTGTCACATCTACACGTTTTTTAAACACCTCCAGGGATGGGGACTCCACCACCTCCCTGGGCAGCCTGCTCCAATGTCTGACCGCTCTTTCAGTAAAGAAATTCTCACTAATATCCAATCTAAACCTCCCCTGACGCAACTTGAGGCCATTGCCTCTCATCCTATCGCTAGTCACTCGGGACAAGAGACCAACACCTGCCTCACTACAACCCCCTTTCAGGTAGTTGTAGAGACCAATAAGGTCCCCCCTCAGCCTCCGCTTCTCCAGAATAAACAGCCCCAGTTCCTTCAGTCACTCCTCATAAGACTTGTTCTCTAGACCCCTCACCAGCCTCGTTGCCCTTCTCTGGACACGCTCCAGCAACTCAATGTCCTTCTTGCAGTGAGGGGCCCAAAACTGAGCACAGTACTCCAGGTGTGGACTCACCAGTGCCGAGTACAGGGGCACGATCATCTCCCTACTCCTGCTGGCCACGCGATTCCTGATACAAGCCAGGATGCCATTGGCCTTCTTGGCCACCTGGGCACACTGCTGGCTCATGTTCAGCCGGCTGTCGACCAACACCCCAAGGTCCTTTTCCGACGGGCAGCTTTCCAGCCACTCCTCCCCAAGCCTGCAGCGTTGCATGGGGTTGTTGTGACCCAAGTGCAGGACCTGGAATTTGGCCTTGTTGAAACTCATACAGTTGGCCTTGGCCCATCGATCCAGCCTGTCCAGATCCCTCTGCAGAGCCTTCCTACCCTCCAGCAGATCGACACTCCCTCCAACTTGGTGTCATCTGCAAACTTACTGAGGGAGCACTCAATCTCCTCATCGGGATCATTGGTAAAGATGTTAAACAAGACTGGACCCAAAACTGAGCCCTGGGGAAGACCACCTGTGATCGGCCACCACCTGGGTTTAACTCCATTCACCACCACTCTCTGCGCTCGGCCATTCAGCCAGTTTTTTATTCAGCAAAGATGGATAGGGATGCAAGAGAGTCTGGAAAAGCTGTCACTTTTCCTCTTGTCCATCCCAAACCCTCTCCATTCTGCATCCCACTGAAAGTCACTGCAGAATCTACGTCAGTGGAAGTTTCTATCCGTTTCATTGCCGTTAAAGTATGTGTGAATGTACAAAGGACACAACTTTCATCACTCTAAGCAACAGGTTTCCTAAAACAAGTAAAAAAAGTAAAAATACTACTGATACCTCTGTCCCATTTGGCAGGAGAACGCGGTCTGCCATTTCCCAGCTCACAGCCCGTGTCTGTTTCCCGGCTGAGATGTCTCCCCAGGGTCGTCTCTGAAGTTTTCCCACCACAGAGTGCAAGAGAAGCACATGCTCTGCCCCAGGAGGAGGACAAAGGCTGGCCAAATTTCTGACCGCTCTGCAGTTATTCCCTGCAGCTATGAAATCCCTCTCATCTCCCCCTAAGAACATTTTTTAGGTCTTCAAGACCTAGAAACTTAAATAAAGAGCAAGTTTAGGAAGAATCTGGTTCCAGCCCTACCATGAAAGGCTTTGTAGTTTGGTCTCTAAAAGTTGAACCTCCCTCACAAAGTGTAAGGCTGGGTACAAGTTGCCAAATTTTGTAAAGCGCTTTGTGGTGATGGTCTCTAACATTATCTTCCTTGTCTAATGAGAGAAAAGATTCCATTTATTCAGATGTCAGTGTTTTCCTATAAGGAAATATGGCCTATGCTTTCCCAAAGTGACTGCTGGGATATCAAAGTAATCATCATTACCGTAGCCAGATAGGTACACTTAATATGGTTCTTCATTTCTATGGGTTAATCCAATCAAATTTTGTGTATCATTTCTAACACCGTTTTCTGGTCAGTAATAACAAGTATGAAGCCTTGTGACACAAAAATGTCAAACTGCTGGCATTTATCTGACATCAAGAGCACTAGTGAGACTTTGGAGTCTGCTGGGCTTCTCCACATGGAAACAAACAGCCAGCCCAAGGACAATTCCATCTGTAACAGGGTGCAATAGAACAGCCTTGTATCTAATGAGTAAGATCGTTCCCATCCCCTTTGAAGAAGGATGCAGGACGGGAGATTGGTTGCTGGGCTCTTCAGAGGGACGAACACTGTGTTCAGGTTGGATTCCAGCACCCGGAGGAAAAGCCTGTGTTTGAACTCCCCATTCTGAAAGGTTTGCAGATTTTTGTGCTATTATCTTACGGTAGTCTATCTGCTTCAAACACTAAACCCTGAGGAACAGATTTTGCTGTCTACATCTGTTTTATTTTCTGCCACACTGTTCCACCAGTTAACATGCCCCTTGTGCATTGGTGCTGTAGGAGGCAGAAGGAATACCTTTACTGGATCCACACTTTCAGACACTAAACCCACTTTTCAAATAAGGAATGAGATGTAGTTCAAAAAGCTCAGCTGAAAAAATCTAAATATTTTCACTGATCTTCATCAATCAGTGAATTTATAGCTTCCAGCTCAAAAGTCAGGTGAATATTTTCATAAAATAATCTTTAGTGTGCCAGCCTTTTTTAGTAAAAATGCTAACAGCAGAATTCCGAAGACAATGGCTCCTCTTACCAGTTTCTCCTAAGAGGTTAAAGACCTTGTTTCCTGTACTGTGAATAATGTCTGCAGCAAATGGCATAAAGGAGTTCCAGTTCTCTTGCTGCTCAGCTAAGTCAAATGAGGTTTTGGTGCTATCAACGAGTGATATTTAACAAAACTCACCTCCATCGTCCCTTCAGTGTTGCTTACAGGGAAATGCTAACTGAAGGAAAATGTGGCTATTCTTAGTTACTGCTGAAAAACTAGAGCTCAGGGAACAAATTTGTTGAGTAATCAGGTATTACGTACAGACAGACACATGCTGACATATTTTTCTCTTAATAAGCACTGATGAAGTATTCATAGGTTACTTGTTTAAAATGGTTCTATGCAATTACTGATTTTTAACTCTCTGAAGACGTATGTAATCAGTCAAAAGCAATCTGATTACTCTCAGTGATCTCTTCTTCACCACAGTAGGAAATGCAAAAATAAATATATTACTAGTAACAGTGTATAACACAGTGAGTTACAAGAAAAAGCACTTTTTACCATGTTATTAATAACTTAGAAGCATGCTCCTGTTAGCAAAGATATACACCAAAGTATTTCTTTATTGCTAATCTACTATTTTGCCACTTTTGGAACAATTCCAGCTGCATGATCATTTAATATGCATTAATTCCTGTTATTAATTCCTCCTACTAATACGCATTAATTCTGCTTTCTCTTTCCAATAACAAATGAAAAACAATATAGACTGTAAGAACAAACCCTTCCTTTTATTTATCAGAGGCATAACTCAAAAGTGTAACAACGCCACTTTACTGCAACAGGGAGTGAGAACTGATTTGCTTTCATTCTAGTTCACACAATGTCTAAGCATCAGCTCTTCAAGCTTCTGATTTTCCTAAGCAGTCACTCCTTCAGTTATTAACTATACTGTGTCTGCTCTGCAGCCCAGAGCAAGAACAAAATCAGCAAGATCTGGTAGAAGACATCAACTCTCTGATTGCAAATGTCTTTATTACAAGACAATTTTCCAGAATTAAGCCCAAGCTGGTTAAAATTTGCGAAGTCGTGCTTTGAGAAAACCAAGTATTGTAATTGAATCTGTGACATTATAATTGGAATGAGAAAGAGAATATTCCAACAGCTTATTAATAGAGACTTCTGTCCACATTAAGCTACTTTTTTTCTAACAATATCCCTTACTAATAAGATGCTTGCAAGATCTTCCCTTCTTAACCCTTTTATCTGTATAGTACCCTGGATTACTTATTGATATTTTAAATTAAATAATCACCCAGTTATTTGAGGAGATTGGGGAGAACAACAACAAAAAATATTGCTCTTTATCTATATTACCAGCAAATAGTTGCTGGGCTGCCTTTGTTTTCCTTGCTTTTTATTCAAGCTGTTTTCTCTGTAGTGACTAAAATATTTATACATGCTCCTGAAAACCTCAGCCAAAGAGACTAAAGATCACAGTCCCTAGTGAATTTCAATGGACCCTGGATACCTGTCTGAAATGCCTTGGAAAATCCCAGCCATTATTTCTTAGAGATAATTAGTATTTCCACTTCTTTATTTCATTTATTAGTGTATCTGTTTCCTCATTAAACACAGGTAATTTAAGTACCTCAGTTTCAACAGGGAAAAAAGTGAGGATGTTGTTATAAGATTAACATTGGTCCATGTCACTGTGAGTGTAGCTGTGAGGCTTTTTATTTATGATAGTCAAAGAATGATCTGGAAATAGTAACAAAGCACTGAAACAGCTGAGACATATTTCAGTAAACCACATATGCTCTGAATTCAGTATCTGAATGTGCAACCCTTAAATGTATACATGTGTCACTCTGAAAGAAATAGGTTTCCATTATTTTACTTAGTTCCTGTAATACATGAAGTTAGGTATTTTCTAATCAACCAAATGAGAGGAGTTTGGGAAGCTTTTTTCTGCTGTTAATTATTCTCTTTTTCATATCTGTTTTCACAGTAGAAAGCCTGCTCAATCTACAAATTCTGCATTTCAGGTGATATTTCACAGGGGAAGCAGAGAAAATAGGATCAGTCCTCTACGGCAAATGAAGAACGACTAGCACGTTTGCAAGCGGCCAGCTAGCGTATATATCTTCCTCATTACTACTGTGTGAGCTCTTCACTGAAGTCACTGCCATCCCCCTGCTCTGGGTTCCCAGCCTGGAGTTTGCACGCCCAGAAGCGTGTTTGCACCCACCGCATGCGAGATGCAGTGTTTGCCAGGGAGGATTTTTAACGGCGCTCTCTCTCTCTTTCTTCCCCCTGGATGCTCTCCTTCCCTATATGTGTATTTTATTTCCCCAGGCTTCATCCGGCTGCAGGAGCTGATGTGGCTACAGCCAGGGGGCCAGCGAGCACCTCCCAGACCCGCTCCGTGACTCAGCATCCAGCAGGCCTTCGGGATCCCAGAAACCGGCACCGCCTCTCCCCACTGCCGAAATATATTGCTTATCCCGGCGACATCGCCAGCCTTCCCCAGCGTGGGAAGGCAGCGAGATGAGAGGACCTGCCCCTGGGCAAGGGCAGGTGGGACGCAGCTTGCCGTGGCGGCAGGGCATCAGCTGCCTTGCGGGGCTGTACAACACGGCACGCACTCCCACACAGACCGGTGCGCTCCAAAACGCCACTCCAGCCCGATGACTGCTTGACGCGTTTGTAGTTGAGCAATATTAACAATGCCTGATCTCTGGTACAGCATTTTTCCAGCTGATTATTAGGTAATTAACAACCAAACACGAACTGTTCACTGAGGCGGGGGTCCCTACGTGTTTCTGTGGCACAAGCACTCAGGGATCCTAACTGGCCCATCAGGTGCTATTAAATGTAAATGAAAAACAACAGTGTAAACTCAAAATAAAAAGGCATTTACCCAAGGAATGGTAGCACAAGGAATTCCTGTTGTGACTGCCTGTAATGCTTGCTAGCAATACCTTGCTCCTTCAGATAACACAGGAAACAGTTTTCAGGTTTACTAAATTAGCTATTTCTCAATACTCTGTGACAATATGCCTCTTTGAAAGTACGGGTACACTTTCAAGTTACTGGTCACAGAAACTAAAGTATTTGTACTCTGTTTTCCAAAATACAGTGTTTCCCAAAATATGAAAATTTACAAATGCACAAAATATTAATGATACACAAATTTTAAGCAATTACTGTGTTAAATCATGTAATAAGCAAGAATAATGTATCGGCATCTTTACCACATATCTACATTGGTCAGACAAATTTATTGAATATATCCTAGGTTGTCTAATGTTCAAATGAAAATGCTTTTTAAGTCTTTTTTTTTTTCCCAGCAAATTACAAAATTAGAAATAGCTGTCTTTGTACATAAAATCTCCGACAGTACCGAGTTTCCTGAAGGACACTAAGGACAGGCTTCTCTCTTCAAGGAAGGCCAGCCCAGACTTTTATCCAAAATGTAGCAGTTTGATCATCTTAGTTATTTACAGGACTGCCAAGCAATAGATTCTGGGACTCATTTGCCTGACACACATTCTACTGTAGCTTGCAAACGTTACAGAAAATGTACAGATAGAGGAAAAAAAAGTCAATGAAATTTCATTGTCATTATTCAGTTAGGACCTCTAATGAAACAGATCATGTTATTATATTGATTATCTCGGTGACTGTCCTGCCCCTCCCCACAATGCAGTCATCTATAGCAGATAAACATTGATCAGAAATATACACTCTTGAACAAACTGCAGGACTCAAAAAGTATCACAGTATTTATTTGCAGCAATATGGAAACAACCCTTCTAAAACAATCAGATTAGTAGGATCCGTGCAGCCATATCCACCCGAGAATCCTGACTCTGCATTCCAGCGCAGATATCTGAGTCAATGTAACCACACTGCATCATCATAATCCTGCCTCAGCATATTCCCTCTTCTGCACTCAAATCCACAAATAAAAAATTCCCTTTTTTTACCTTAGATGGTGAATTTCTGCTTGTCCTTTTGTTCATAGTAACTATTCCAAGTTTGTATCTTTGAAAAATACAAGGATGGTTGCACCAATAAACTTCACAGATCCTCTCCTGCGGCAGAAAGCAAATTAAAAAAAAAAAAAAAAAAGACTTCAAGCTGTGACCTCAGAGCAAAGCACAGCCGTTCGCATCCCTCAGCCAACCTTCGGCAGAAAGGAGGTTAGACAGCAGGCAAACTGGCTCTGTACATGGCTGCAATGCTTTCAAATCAAGCATTCTGTGCTGTAAGCTCGGGGATTTATATCTTCTTAAATAGGCCGTCCCACTCAATGCTGCTTGTGTGCATGAAAATATGAAGCATTTCACTGCAGTCACTTTATGCAAGAAACTACCCCAGTCATCTTTACAGTCTCTGTCACTCTGCTCTGAGACTAAAGAATGAGCACAGCATGCATAATTCATGCATTAAAATCTACTGTGCACTTCCTGCAGCAACTGTTACATCCAGTAATGGGATATTGATCAGCTCATCACTGGAACAATTGGGGCTGGGCAATTGCTGTGCTGCAACAAATTTTCCATCCAAAATGCGACGCAGACACAGGCTTCCCCCCTGCAGCCCTCACGCGTAACTCCAACATACGTGGCGTGGCATTTACATACCGCAGAGCGTTTAATTTGAACTCTGCATTTCTCTGACCTTCGAAAAATGCTGCATTACCTGAGCATTTTATTTGAAGTCTATATTCCCTGCAGCCTGTTTCTCCTTTTAACTCTATGCAGCACGAGAAGCAAGCAAGTATGCTTTCCCAACCCCACGTTCAAAGCACAGCAAACCTCCAAAAGCAAAGAGCAAACAGAAGAGCTTTCGACCCCACCACGCATTCTTTGCCCCACACACACCTGCACCTTGTTTGTACCAGGGGATTAAACCACTCCCACATTGAATCCTTTTATTACAGTGCATATATTATATTAAATCTCAACAGAGAGGCACATATGCATCATTTTTGTCTAGCACAACTCCCATAATTTGTATCTGCCAGATCAATTAAAACGAGCCCCAAAGTTTCTACTTCTTCCCACGGATCTGAACATCTTCCAGCCTTTTCAGCACACTCCCTTTTCTCGCACCCCCGCTGTTCAAACAAGCCTCATCAACAGTTCACCGGCCCTGTCTTCAGCCCCTGTGTCCAGCAGCCCCTCGGCAACCCCACCCTCTGACTGCCACATGCTTCTCCCTCCATACACCAGAAAACCACAACTGCCACCGTTTCAGCAGAAAAAAATGAGAGGGGAGACAGACAAAAGCAAAACACTAGAGCCATGACTGAGGTGAAACTCCAAAGCAATGTTTAAAAATAAAATAACAAAAATGTCCGTTTACTCTCGTGCTGACAAACAGCATAGTCTCTGAAGTTTAAACCACACAGGCCTGTAGTTTCCTGAAATCCATGGAATTTTTCCTTACTCTTGGAGTTTGGGTCTGACCTTTTTATCACTAAAATACATAGTTATTACTAAAATAAAGAAGTGCTATTGAGGCTTATTTGAAAACAAATGCAAGAGGTTAGCAAGACCTAAAACAATTATTTCTTCCTGTTTTGACAAGGGTACAATTAGCTAGAACAAAAAATCTTGATGGGACTGCAGCGTGAACGGAGACACTCCATATACTGATGAAAACCTGAATCTGAGCTAAACTACTGACTCTCCTGCAATTGTACGCATTCACAGTCCTCCCAAGTAAGTTAATGGAAAACTGTGTGGAGCACGCAGGGTTTGGTATACGGTCTGGAAACCAGAATGAGTAGAGGCTTTTTCAGAGGAAAACTGGGAACACGTTTTACTTGGTTTGTCTCTCACCAGAGCAACCACCTTTCAGTATATCCAGCATCTACTGTTTGCCCTTATGCTAAGGCAAGCCCATACATTTCAGTGAGCTGGCAAAGGTGTCACCAAGAAACTAGCATGTGCTTTTCTAGTTATGTTCTTTCTCAACAGCTATCAGGGCTGTAATACAACAGCGGCTAATCTCTACTTCGTGATACACCAAAACTGGCAGCTTAGGTTGTCAAATTCTTCACCCATTACTCTACCCTGAGTGCTGGGTCATGATCATCTCCAACAAGCATTAAACTAGAAGTTACAAGCGATATCAGAAAACATGATGTTGTGAACCTGACTGCTTAATTAATCAGATTAGAACGGGAAGAAACCTCATTGAGATGAGATTCATGCCCCAGGTCATACAATCCCCACGAGCTCGCTCTGATCTTACTCTAGCCAGTTGTAAGTGGGAAGTTTACTGGGAAAAAAACGCTCATGTGGGCACTGCAGAGCAGCTCATCACACGCTTACCATTACAGCAGACATCTGCCACTTCTTGCTATGTTGGGATTGTGCTCCAGATAAAGATGTCTAAATTTGGACAGCTAGCAGCGCATGCCGACACACGAAGAAGATGCCCATCCTCTGCCAGAAGACTGTCAGAAGCTGTTTGGCTGCCCGGCTCTTCAGGTCTGTTTAAGGGTGAGTTGAATCATTCCCATCTCCACTGACCGTACTGACTAGGTTTCTGCTGATTATGATCAGACTACAGACATGTAGATCACATGTAGATACCAACACGTAGACCGCTCAGTTTACACATCTCAGTCCAGCACTGCATCCACCCCACCTGTAGTTAACAGTGTATTTCCCTAGCACAGGGCAGGAAACATGGTAATTTTGGGCACAGGTACATTTTGACATCTCCTGCTCTCCCTATTCCAGCTGTGTTTGGGATTCCATAAAGCCTTTGAGCAACTGTGTAAAACTGATTTCATACGTAAACCCCATGACACAAGTGCCATTTTGGACAGTTCTGTGCAGAATATTAATTTTGATCGCTGACTCAGAAAGAAACTAACTTTCTACATTTTATGAAGAGCTAAAGGTAGATTACACCTTGAATTCAGAATTGATATTCCTATTTGAAATGGAAAACATCTCCATGTTCATATCATTGGTATTGTGGTATATCAGATAAATAAATATTTTATGTAGAAAAAAATGTTCTTAGAATTTCTGCAATCTTTGCCTGGTGTTTTGGAATTTGTATATAATCTGATGGGCTCCTCAAAGGAAGACTAGAAGCTTTGGGAACTAAGCTAAGTCTTCCCTTCATCAGCAAACATTTGTAACAAGCAGACAATAAAATGAGAAACTGGTGCCACTTTCTTTGGAAGATCACAACGATAAGAAGGGTTCTACTGTTCAGATGGGTAAGGTCTGAAAAATGGGCAAACTAGTGCTTTGCTGACATTACTGGTGTCAGCAAACACAAACACGAGTCTTTGTGATAGGTGCATTTCCTTACACTGAAGTACTGCCTACAGACTCACTCCATTAGGCACATATCCCAAAGAAATCTGCTAATCCATTAGCCTTCTCTGTGTATTTATTTGTATATTTTAGCATTTCCCGTTTTAACAGTGATGAAAAACATGTAATGAAAATGCCCTGCTCTCCTTGCTTTATTACTTCGGTTCCACATGTCTAATATAAATGATCGTACCAGGCATTCACATTCTTACTATGTCTAGGTAGAAATCAAAAGCTCACAGGCATAAACACAAAGATTTATCCTTTATCACGAACACCAGTTTCAGCACACTACACACAGCCTCACAGCCCTCCCAGCACATCACCTTTTCAAACTAGAAACTCCAGACTCGGGAACCTTCTACCCCAGCTTGAAATGGGAAAGTGCTCATGGGTCTGGGAGGTTTTCAGATGTGCTACACAGTGGACTGTCAGGCACTCTCAATCACAGGATCCCACTGCCAGCAGAATGTATTCTGAGAGCACAAAGCCATTTAACGCAGCCATTTCTTGTAGACGTCTTACAAATCTTTATTTTATTTCAGTAACTAGTTATTCAAATCCCACTGTTTCATGCACCTCTTTATATTCTTCTTCTGCTGTTCTCCTTTACTGTAGTCTAACCCCAGCTTTGGTTCATCATCATCATCTTCCTCCTCTGCTCCTCTTCTTACACTGACCAACAGTTCTGTTCTTCCACAACAAATGAATTCTGCTCTCCTTCACATTTTCTAGGTACGAAACTCTTATTCTACCATTTATTTATCACATCCACAATAACTGTCAACTCCTTGACTCCAGTTCTCAAATCCTCCTGTGTAATTTGGTTTCCACAGGTATATTCCTCCAACAGAAATCTCATAAAATAGCAATGGGATTTTTTCTTCCTTCACTTTCCCTACCTCATCCTTGAAGCACAGAAAATGCTTGTTCTCAGCCCTGCTACATGTTCCACCCTCCTTAGAGCCACAGTCATCTCAAATAGTTTCACGATTTCCTTCAGAAACTCTCATTTCCCCATCCCTACCTGCTTTCATTCTCTTCCCATTCTCACCATTTTTTCCTTTCAAAAAGCAAAAAACTCCCTAGTGTTTCCCTTATGCTCATTTGCTTCCCTACACCTTCCTGTTTGTTTTCAACTCGATACAGCTTTAAAACTATTGCATGATGCTCCTCTCTTCATTTCCTGCTGGCTTTTACCTTTTGCACTCAAGCATAGCAGCTCTTGACATCTCTAGTATTTGTAGTTCTCCAGACCTCAGGAACCTGGCTCTTTTTTCATTCTTCCTGACACGCCAACAATTTTTCATGGTTAGGAGTTTTTACTTCTGAAGTTTTGTCTTCCTTGACACAGTCTTATCCTGATCTCTCTAACTGTTGCTCTGGATGTCATTCAAAGGAACAACCTCATGCTTTCTTCCATGCTCTGCGGAGAATTATTTAGTCTTCTTTCCTCTTAAAACTTTACTCTGGTACAATCTCATCCATAAACACAGTGTCAACGATCATCTCCTCTTTGGATGCTACACCTCTACTCCAATACTACCACACACTTTTCAAACGTATCTAAACCAATATTTCTGATACTGTAAATTCAGGCATCAGCTTAGGCTCAGTTTAGCCAAATTAGGGTTTTTATTACCTGCCCCCAAACTCATCCTGCCAGCTTCATCCTGAATCACTGTGTACACTGGCACCATCTAGCCCACCATTTAAGACACCTGTATGAATGTTACCTCCAACCCAGATCATCCTTAGGTCATTAAATCCAGACCAAGTCTTGCAGAATCTTTCTGCCCAATATTGCTCATATATAATCTTTTAATATGCACTTCTTTAATGCCCTTGTCCAGATCCTCATCATCTCAGGACTAGATTAATACAAAATCTTGTCCTCTGGCCTCGACGAACACAGCACCTGATCAGAGTGCTGCTGCAAAGACCATTCTTCTGGAGCATCACTCTGACTGTGTGACCTCTCTCCTTCCATCCCTCCACTTCCTTCTTTAGTAGCTCAAACACAAGCAACTTCAAGTTCTCTTCCACAGACCGCTGTCATTACTATTCTCACTCGGTACTGAACAGCCAACTTACAATTAGCCTGCAAGCTATTTTTCATTAGCCCCTTGTTAAATTTTCAGTCAAGCACTTCTGTGCTTCCTCCCATTACACTTCATGCTTCGGAAAAACTCTCTGCAACACCTGCAAAGTCACTGCTTTGCCCTCCTTCAAATGCTTTCTTAAATCTTGTTTGCTATGATAATTACAAAAAAAATTGACAGCATGTAGGCTGCTCAGGAAAGCTGAGACCATTATCTATCCTCGTGGCTGATTTTCTTTCACTGTTTCTTTGCAATTCCCCATCTGTCTTTGCCTTTTATGTTATACTTCCACACATGATTACTTACAAGTAGTTCTCACTGGGAGAGGGACTGACTTACTATTTTGTTTATTCAAAGTGGTCTCTGGTCGATGACTGTGGCTTTTCAGTACTATAGTAATCAACAGTACTGGAGGGATTGAGATTGGGAATCTAACAGGGACTATCTAATAGAACTTGGGGAGTCAGGAGTAGAATTTGTAGTGGCCCACAGTTCCTACAGAGGATTTGTACAAGGCTGGACAAAATCAAGGATGCCAGTTCTGTCATTTAAGCTGAAAACGTGATTTTGTTCCTCTATGGACCACTTGTGCTACCAATACTCCAACATCTTCCCCAACAAAGAAACTGTTTGTCCTGCTTTACTGTTTGAGTCAGTGTTCTGAAAGATCAAAGATACTAATTAATTATATGAAGATACTTTATTCAATCGTTGTTCTGAAATAATCAAAATATTTAATACAATTATGTAAGTTGTATGCCAATATAATTGTCTCTACTTTATATATTATACTGTATTCTATTACATAGCACCCTTTTAAATACTGTGTTATATAGTTATAATATACAATAAAATGATACAATAACTACAGTTATTATTACAATAGACTACCGACTATTACATATATCTGCCATATTTCAGGTGTTAAAGAGATTCCATATATACTGAGGAAAAAATGCTACTCTGTGTATTTTCACGTTCTATATAAAGTCCAAGCCTTTTTCCTCCTTCTGTGGTGGTCCTCAATGTAAGTCAGTTGCTACTCAAAATTTCATTTGACTTTCAAGAACTAGCCACACACGCAGAGCTGTAAAGAATATTACTTTCATGTTCTCCAAGGGCTTTGGTTGCAAACGGCAACAAAGGCTGTATCCAAGATAACAGACAAAACTTCCCTCCAAATGCTTTCCCACACTTACAGAGTGATTTACTTCGAATCGCTGCTACTTCAAAACAAGCATGAAGTGCAGCATGACTTGCTGCAGTATATCCCTCTACAGACTGTCTCTAACACCGATGGGAAACTCTGGTCTTCAGGTTTTCTCTTCACACTGTTTTCTGGTCACATCATTCTCCTCGGGCCCAAACCCACTACAGCACTGAACATCCACATACCTTCTGAGCTCTTGGGCTTAGCAAAAATTCTGTTTGATATGCTCTTTTCCCTATATCCTCATTATTGCTGGTTTTGCACTCTGCTGTGCATGCTTCCTCTATGACGTTTCTGACCTCTGAATTGATTTTTCTATCCATCATTAGCTAAGAACTCTCTTCATTCAGTTTATTGGTCCTCATTCATCATGCTAACAATTTACATCACTGGATAAACAAAGCAAGCTCTTACACTTGACCCAGCAGCAGTTCCCTGTTGGGTTGCCTGGCTTTAAAACCAGATCCTTCTGATATCCAAAGAGCAACAAAAATTCAGGGAACACCACAGGAATCAACTGAATTATGTGTTTTGGTGAAAAGTGGAAAAAGCCAAATATCCATTACCATGAGCAGAAATTCAAGGCCACTGCCTGAGCAGAGCATAGCAACAAGTTCATGGCTGGCAGCTCTTAAAGTGGGCAGTTCAAGCCAATGAATGTTTCCAGTCGACTGAAATGCTTTAACTATAAGCCATTTACCACACAAACAAGAGACAAACTGCTGCATCCACAGATCTTGCTTGGGTTGCTCTGGAAACCAACCAGGGTTCGGGGGGGGGGGGCGCAGGTAGCTGGGGGCCACAGGCACAAGCCCATGTACCCTGGAGAAGCAGCATGGGGCTGGGCTGACTGCAAGTGGGGCAGCTGTGGGTCAGGATCCCCAGACAAGGCCACTGCGACAGGGCAGGTCTGAGGTCCTGCCAAGACGGGAAGGTGGCAGGGCAGAGGGCAGGGGCAGCAAGATGCCTGGCTAGACACAAGCAGCTGAACGCAGCTCAGGCAAGGTCCCAGGCTGGGCTAGCCCTAAAAGCAGCTCCTAGAGGAAAGGGGGAGAAGGCTTCTCACAGCTTTCCTACAAATCTGATCCCAGGCTACACAGCTCCACCATTTCAGAGTTGAGTTGAACACTGAGAGCTAACTCCTCAGAAGGGAAAGGAGCTGCAGAGCCTGTTGGTGCACTCAGGATCCTGACATCTGCTACGAGAAGCAATGAAAAATAGTGAGATTTTCCATGAAGACTGGTGAGGTGAGAGAAGGGGGCAGAGGGGGGGAAGAAATCAAAAGAAATATGCAAAAGAGATGTGAGGTTTTGTCTAAAGCTATGGGAACAGAAGCTATGGAAAGAGTGTGAAATTGAAAAGCCAACCAAAAATGTCAACAGCATCAGCAGAATGATGAGTTGAAGGCCAACCGTGCAGGCAAGGACAAGCCAGGGAGTGCAAACACAGGGAGGCAGGTGTGGCACCACTGGGTGGAGGTGAACACGGGAGAGGCTCAATGGCAGCCTGGAGTTAGCTCAATAGACTGAGAGCCAACAGAGTGGTCAACGCTAAAGCGAGGAGCAAGAAGGATTTGAGGCAGCAGTGCTGGCCATCACACAGTGTATTTGCTCTTGCCTCCTGTCTTCAGGCGATCGCGATGGTGATTTTTTTCTACCGGCAAAATGCTCTTGACATCCCCAGGGTGCAGCACGTGTCAGAAGGGAGAGCCTGAAATCACAGACAGTGCTGGCACGTCTGCTCTGCCCCTCCGCCCACTGCAGCCACCAGCCCTGCAGAGCCGTGGCCCGGTACGCAGCCAGCTGCAGAAACCTGGGCAACAGCCTGGTCCCCATTCAGCAAGATCTTCTGGTCACAAGTAGCACCCTGGTGCCCTGAAAAAGTGTTTCAGATGCCAAACCACAAAGATATGAACTTACATTGCCTGCAGCAAATTAATACTCGTAACAAAGTACACAATACTCTAAAGATTTTTTCTCCTGCTCACTTTGTAATCTGCACATTTGGACTTTTACGTTTTCTACTCAGTCTGCAAACTGCTCAGAGAGGGCATTATTGCATAGCTACTTTTCAGAGTAGACTGCTGTCCTTCCCATCACACTGATGGAGGAAAGGAGGGTGCCTTCTCCCCCAACAACCCACTAGAAGAAACACATTATTTGCTTGCTTGATTTTACTCCATTCTCAGCTAGCTCTGCATGTCACATTACACTTTTGAATGAAGAATGTTCCCTGATACGCAGCATGGGACAGCATTTGGCTGCATGCAAATCACAGGAAAACTGAGGAGGGAGGCCAGTGTTTAATATTCATCCTCATGTCAAACATACTTGCCAGTCGGTACCACCCAGTGTTTTCAAATGCAGGTCAACTTAGATCAGTAGCTTGCCAGTAAAGCAGCAAAAGTGACATAAAATAAACAGAAAGCCTCCTACTTTCCTGCCACCAACAGCTTGCGTTGTCAGTGACAATCATCCTCCACTACCCACCACCGGCACACAGCCCTCTCTCCTCTTTGCCAGAGCATGGCTTTTGACTTTGTCATCTCCATTTGTTCACAGTTCTCTGAATCAACAGATGCTCCACCACACAACACACACCATTAGTCCTATCTGACCAGAGAGAAAACAAACACACAAATGGCAAATGCAGTTCTTTTTAGCTCATGAACAACTGCGTTCCTCCAAATAAAAAACAAATCAGACATTCAGGTTCTTCCAGGAATGATCTTCCCCTGCAGTAGTATCCACTCCCAGGTTCAAGAGCAATCATGTTTTCAATCTTCCACTCTCTCCTTAGAAATGCTCTGTGAGAAATTACTAACTGCAAACACACAGATCATATAAGTTGAGCAGTGTTAAATATGCATCATAGATTGCAGGGGGAAGAGCCTAGCAACTAACGAAAGTTGAAAACTCTGAGTTGCCAGTGAGAATTTAGTGGCAACTCAATTAAATCTGTAAATTTCATCACTTTCGGGGAAAAAACAGAACTAAGCCAAACCAGGACTGTCAGTCCCTCCAAATTTGAAATGAGAGGCTCTCTTTCCTCTAACTCTTGTTTTCCAACCTATACCAATGCAATCAGTTTATGTGGCTTTTAGGATTACTCCCTCCTCCCCAAACTGTAATCTGCGTAAACTTTTTGGTTTTTCACATGAGCTTCTTTTCAGCAAACGGCAGATTTCACCAAGATGTAGAGAATAGGTTATTCCCATTGAGTGATGCTGGAACCTGAACGAACAGATTAACATCTAAAACTTCCTCTGAACAGACAGAGGAATAGTAGTCAGCACTTCACGAGAAATGCAACATATGATACAAACTACAAAACATGAAGGGTTGTAAACATTGCACAGGGCATGCAAGCTGTTTCGCTTGTCTTAAAAGAAATAAAACCAATATTACTAAAACCAAATTCCTAACTGGGACAAAAAATAGTTGTATTTGAGGAAACAGGAGCTCAATTTCAAGTCCCAAAGTGAAATGTTGTCACGTAAGTGATAATATGGTCTTGGAATGAGTAAATACCAAGTACGTAAATAACAAATGAAGGAAACCTTTGAACGGGTGTCATCTGTTTCTGAAAGAAAAATATTTTTTGGTCAAATGACAAATGTTGCACATTTTAGTAGTAGAAATCAAAACAACAACAAAAAAAGACGAAAAATCTAAATGAGATTATAGTACTATATATACATCTTATGTACACAGATGTAAATGTTTACCAACTTTTTTTAATACACAAAAATTAAGCTAACAATTTCACATACATCTGTATCTATATCTCTATATATATAAACCCTAAGCAATTTAATGTAGATGAAGTATTCCTAGCCATTGGCTATTCTTTTTTCTGCCATAGTTCCAAGGCTAGACTTTTTTTTTTTCAGGCAGATGATCGGATGGCTGAAGGACTGCAACGTGCTCCCACTGCTTGTAGAGACACACACGTTGCTTTGCTGCATTGCAGATGGTCCTATGAAAAGTAATTAAAGAAAACTTCCAGAAAGCTCTTTTTCTGAGTTACTGAGGTCTGCAAAAACTAACATTAGCTCCTTGACAAATATGGAAAATATGTTCCATATAAGGTATACGACTAAATACTGTGCCTTATGGGATACATCAGCTAAAAGACAGCAAAAAGTAGCACTTGCAGTACCACCTTTTGATAGCTCTCCATCTAACTGGTCAGGTAAATAAATGAAAATTAACTGTTTGAGCCTTTGAGTTCATAGAAGTTTACCTTTATTTATTTATTTTACTGCTAAAGTATTAACAGGTGACAGAGACTAGTTCTTTGAGAGAAAAACACAAAACACGTTTGAAAGGAAACAAAGCAGCAGTGAAAAGCTTAATGGACATCTACAGTAACTCACCATAACATGTCTGTGAAGGTAAACAGCAACACTAATAATAAGCACAATCTGTACCAAAATAGCAAATATCCAAGCCTCCTAGTTATCTCAGGTGAAGACTTTAACTTCTGAGGAATATGATAAAATATCACGTTAGCTTAATTGTATGCTTGGGGGCTATAATTTTTAGGGTTTACAAAATGTGACGGACTCTGTTCTGAACACAGAGCTTTTACTTGCAGTACAAGCTAAGGGTACTAATAAATAATGAATCTGTGATCAGATCCTGAAATACAATTGCAAATATACGATCTGTCGCTTAAGATCTGACTAAATGTGATTGATACATCCCACCTGTTCTGCACAGTTTCATTATACAGAAGTTTCACCAAATTTCACATAGAAAGCATTCATCGGCTCAAGCATGAGGATGACCTAAAGTAAGAGAACTGTGGGCATACAACTTTAAAAATGAAGAACAGAATTTATCCATTACTGAATGAAATATAAATGTATCTAGTCCTCTCTAAAGAGGAAAGAATTAAACAAGTTAATCTTGAACTTAAGAGTGGAATTGGTCATATTCTATCTCTTCACCCTGTTTTCAGTGTACTTTCTGCCAAAAAAGCATGTAAAATGTTTTGTCTCTATCAGATTGAGTAATGTCCTAAGATAACCTGACAACAAAGGAGAGGAATCTTCTGGACAATTCAATTATGATCTTTACCAGGGTATTTCCATACTACTGATATGCTACCACCTCTTAAAAAGATGTCAATCTTTTGCGATAGGAACCCTGAATTTGCTAGATCATAGAATCATAGAACACTTTGGGTTGGAAGGGAGCTTCAAGGGTCATCTAGCCTAATCCCCCGACAGTAAGCAGGGACATCTTCAACTAGACAAGATAAGGTAAGAGACTAGATGTCTCTTACTGGAGTCTTCCTCTCATTTCCTAATATAAAACAGAATTTCTGCTGTGCTGCACAAAACATGGAGCACAAAGTAGTGACATTTAAATGACCCATGCAAACTTAAAAACTGTGGTCAGGGTTTGAAAAATCATTTTTTAAACTACAGGCTCCAATCCTGCCGTAGAGCTACAAGCAGTTTCAATTAACTTCAGCAGGACCACAAGGTTCTTCAAGTGTGGGAAATGTTTGTTTCATAGTCATTAGTTATGTTTATCACAAAGACATCTGCTATCCCCATAAGAAAAACCTGAGATATCAATGAACGTCACTGTTGCTTTAAAAGAAACAGTATGACTTTAATTGTGGCTATCAAATTGGACACAAAAATACTTGTTGCTGACACCTGTCTAAGGCTGAATAGAGGAGATGGGTTTGCACCAGCAGCATCATGGGCAGCCACTATGCTGTTCTGACAAAAATCTGTGTAGGGGACACCCTGAATGAAGGACAACACAGTCTGTCAAACACAAACCCTATATAACTCTCTGATGACTGAAGATTCACTGTCTCCTCTAGCTCCATCTCTAGTTCCCCGGTGATGTATCTGTAACCTGAAGGATCATGTAACATTTTAATTTGTATGCTTTCAGTAAAAACAATGTGCACGGTATATGTTGTACAGGAGGGCAGGAGGCAGTTGCGTTAGCTGCCTATGCTGCCCTGGTACGTGGAATCTGGGACTGAAAACCTTCAGAGGGAGAGAAAGAGTGTGACTTCTCCACAGGCTTTGCTCCCCAACCTCACACGGTGTCCTCTGCCTTCCCAGGGGAATGCTCCCTCCAAGGATGTCACCCACCCAGAAGCAGCCTGCCATGCAGTGTGGGGTTTGTTGCTGGGGGGGGGAGGGTGTGCTACAACATGCATGGTGCTACAACACAGACCGTTTAATTTACATGCAACTCCAGTCACATCCTCCACGTCCTTCCTGGCTTCCCTTCAGCCATGGCATCAAGCTTCTCCTCTGGGACACCTATCAACCCTGCACTGGGAGCAGTGTCAGTATGGGAAACTAAAGGGCAGGGCTTGTGATCAGACCTGTGGCCAGCACAGACAGCCCCAGGCACCCCAGCCTCTGGCTTTACCGAAAGCTGCTGCCAGGGGAAAGGGCTTCAGCTCCAGGTCACCCAACTGGATGAGGAAAAGAGATGAATTGCCCTGGGGGCTGATGTCCAGAAGTTTCACAGCAATTCTCCTAAGTTTATTAAAGTAAAATAAAATACAGACTACCAAATAGCATTTCAATATATATATGCAGCAGTACACAAGCAGAACAAGACCTGTCCTGGACTGTTTCAGCATTCATAATCACCACTGACAGCAATGGAGGCTCTTCCCAGCATGGCCATCACAACGGAGATGCAAGAATCAGCAATGTGTAAGCCACCAGGAAGGATCAAGGGAGTTTGTGCTACAATTTTTCAACATTCACCTCTAAGAACTACAAAACGCTCATAGAGAAGTAAGAAAAGCTTCTCAGCATGACCAGGCTTTGGTTTTGTCACTTTACTGAAGTCATTGTTATTCTCAATTTCTTATTTTTACTGAAACAAAGACCGAGATCCAAGGTCCTTAGTCAGGTTCCTAACTTCTCAGTCTAAGCTGCCATTTTTTCTTCCTAGATTTGAAAAGGAAGAGATTTTACCTTTTAAAGGGTAATTTTTAAAAAAACAACTGAGACTATCTTCTTTTCATCAGCAGGGGCAGTTTTGAAGATTCATTATTGAATCCCCTGTGATGAAAACAGTCCACCTCCAAATCACAAAGGATGTCTCTTTACCAGAAATAGTAATAAAAGAAATGTATTATCAGCAGGCAAGAAAACAAATAAATTGCATTAAGATTGCTAAGGCACATTTACGAAACACTGGAACCGAGGCTCTAATTCCTGTATGCAGTTAGATTCACAGGGGAATCTACAGAGTAGTACTATTCATTAATAATTATTGGTATAATTCCTTTATTACGATGATCAAGCAAGCTTTAAAACACTCATTTGAAAGAGGTAACAGTCATCTGGGCCCAGATCCAGCAAAGCACTTAAAAATGTTAATTTTTCATGTGAAAATAACCAACTGGATTTGAACAGAACTGACATACTTAGGTTAAGATAATCTTGGCTTTGTTAACGCTATAAAGGGAAAATCGAGTAGAAACACTATAAAAGTAATCCATGAAATCTGCCAGAACTTTGCCTCAATATTACACAACTATCATACATTCTCCAAGGGGTTACTTTCTTTTGGGAGACTACCAAGTGAAATGAGGAACTTCTATAGGAACTGATCTGGGGAAAAAAAGAAACATTGTGGACCCACGCACACTTAAAACCGATATATAACAAACAGCTAGATGGTCACAAAATCCATATTCTAGTATATACGGCCAAGATCCAAGTGTCTGACCTGAACCAGGTCTTCCACATGTGGTTTTGAAATGTGTTTTCTTTACTCGCTTTCTTCAATAAGAAGTTGCACAAGCTCCTTCAGACACAAAGACTTGGGCTAGGTATCTAGGTGTTCAGTTGCAATTTGTGGAAGAAAAGGAAGAAACACAGGAACACATTTTATTTTTCATCTTTGCAATGTTTGCGTGTGGAGTGAGTAGGAGCTGATCACAGTAGTTATGGACAAAAAAACCTGCCAAGCCTCTGTAATCTTTCTGGAGGGGATCCTGACTGCACCTGGCTCCAGTTCCTTTTACCTTACCTGATGAAGGGAGGCTGCCTCTAAGGCTGAGAGCTTGTCACAGCTTGTCAAGACTCCCAAAAGCCATCCAGCCACCTGCTTAAAAGAAGTAGTGCATCTCTTCAGAGTCCCCTATGGAAATTTGTTCTTTTTTGACCAAAGACTTTCTTCAGCACACTGAAAATTTAATAAAACAATCATGGTATTCAGCCTGAAATGTAGACAAGGCATTTTGGAAGCATATATCTTCCTTTTTTTTTCCACCAACCATGAAAACAATAGCGGTCAAGGAAGAATGTTTTAAATTTCCGTAATATAATTTAAACTGATTTAGCTGCAGCAGAATGAATTCTGAAGAACCCAAATAAACTGATCTTCAGCAGTTTTTGAGAACATGCATCGTTTGCTATCTTTTATTCTACAACATCTGATCATATTCTCCTTTTACTTTTTATTTTTGCTCTTACTTCAGTCCAATATTATTCTCTGTATATATATTTAAAGTATTTCATTTTATGTATATTGAGTCCAATAAATTCATCACCAGTATCTGATAATAAAACCCCTGCCTACACCTCTTGGCTGTCACTTGCCCTATGCTAGACAGAGATTTCTCCTTCTAAATGAATTCAGCACAATAAGGGATGAAACATAAAATGAGGAGTTTCACATAAAATCACATTTCAAATGCTCTGTCCACATTCCAGACATTTCTATATTGTAACCCACCAAATTCTCAGTGTGGGTTCCTACCTCTCTTCTCCTCTCCCTGAGCAGTCAGCGAACACTAGGTTCTGCTCCAGTGCACACACAATTCAGAGAGACACCAATTTCCCATCTCTACATCCACTGCACATTTATATACCACACATTTTTTATTAGCTTTCACAATTATCTTTATGCTTAGATTATTAGTATTCCTAAACTAAAGTCTATGGGTTTCAACATCACATACTTACAACCTGTAACCTCAAATAATACCACCTCCCTCTGCCTACATGGAGTATACAAAACAACCACAGAGAAAGGATGTCATATGCAGGAGTCAAGAAATAATAGAGAAAAGATGCAAAGGCCATTTTATCATTTACATGTTGCATGATGTTTCAACTCTACTAAATATAGCTCAGGACCAGAAAACATGATTGCAAATATTAACTGTATTAAAACAGATTACTTTCGAGTTACTGAAAAGCCAGTGCACTGCTGGTGGAATGTAAATTGATTGCCTGAATCATTCAGGCTGAAGGTTAATCCTAGAGGGTTCGGAAACCAAATGGAATAAAAAGCAAAAAAAGTTCCCCGAACACCAGTGAAGAACATTTTGTTAATTATATGCACTTCTACATAGCTCCCAAACTTGAGAAAAATGCTTTACAAAGAAAAATACGGTGACAGTCTAGATTATGAAGTTTATGTATATGCCATGGGGTGCAGGGTTGTGCAGAGATACTCAGCTAGCTCTGGAAGCAGCAGCAGCAGAGCTCTGCCCAGCCTGCTGGGAGAGAGCAGTACCTGATCTGGTTGCTGCGCTGCAATTACACTTAACAGCCCTTCCCACATCTGTGCTGGTGGCATAAACGCGTCAGACATCTCTAACGCGCCATGGCATTGCGTAGGCTGGCTCGTACAGCACAGGCTATGAAGGAACTGAGCAGGGCAGCAAGAACTGAGGGCAGAACGGATGTTATGAAAGACAAGTATCGCAGCAATTAGATCACACGTATGGTTTTATATATTTCATGACTATGCTGACATTATATCCCACACTCCAGCTATGTCTTGATTTGAGACCTGAATGACAACCCCTCTTCACTGCCTTTTCTTCTCCCTCTCTCCTCTCAAGGTGTACCAGTTTCCTTTCAAATAAAGCCTGGAAAGAGGCTGTATTACATGTAAAGAGATCCTCTAACGTAAAAGATTAAGAGGTGAGGGCTGTTGGCGTGTGCACGCATTCCAAGATCAGGATTTTGGGCTGTGGCACTGATGGCACGTATCCTGCAGGCATCCATATCTTATACAAGAGCAGCAAGTAGGAGATTAAAGACAAAAATGTTTGGACTTCCTTACTGAACATCTCTGTTCTCAACCTTTTGTGAGCTTATGCCGTTTAACACACGGAAATGTATCCCTCTGATGCTCTCTCAGAGAATAATCACTGAATGTTCTTTGGAATTTTACTAATCTTTTTAGAGATAATAATATTGAAGTCATAGCCACAGTGTAAGCAACATATGTTTCCTTTTATTAATTTTGAATTACTTTTTAAATAATTCTATTCCTGTATCACTTTTTTTTTTAGTATTATTTGAAAGAATAAGCGGAACTTTGTACACATGTGGTCAACTTCTGTTGACCATATTCTAATTCTCCAGTTATATCTTACTTAGAGGTATTTCATCTGCAAAACTAACTGTCCTAATCAACTAATTACTTTGTAAAATAATTAGCCTGTGTGTCAAAACACTTCTCTAGAATGTCTATCAAATCACATTCTCAAAGAACTACACACTTTCAAGCAAGTAGTTCTTTTCTCACCTGTTCCATTCTTTTACAACTCAAATGTTTATTTCTTACTGTATATTGTACAAATGTTTTTCCTGTGCTAACGCAATCTCTAGCTCTCTGCAATGACTGCTACTGAAAGAAAGCAATGGACATTACTATTCCAATTAATCTTCCCAGCATATCTTTCCTTTCACTTAATAATGCTCAAATTTGACTGCCTTTATGCTGCCAAATCATGTACCTTTGGTTGTGCTCCTAGGTTGTCTTCTTTGCTATATTTCATTATATTTCATTCAAAGTATTGGTATTTTTATTAAAGCTAATTCCTGTTTAGCTGTAATACCAGTTTTTCTGCATACCACACCTTACCATGAGCCGTCTGGCACACCGGTGCCTGAAGGACGACAGCAGCAGGCCAGTGGCCGTTATGTCTCCCCACGGTGGGAATTTGTATCTCTGACTGCCTGTCAGAAGCCAAATTCAACAAACTTTATAGCAATCTAAAAGGCTGTTTTGTTCCCTTAGCCTGCAGAAGGCACATTATTTGATTGTTTGTTTTCTTTGTTCTGGTTAGTTTGATAGCAAGGTCCATTGAAGGTTTTATAAAAGCAAAACTTCTGAACTAATTTTATGCTTTGTTTTTAGAAATTATTTATACTACTCAAATCCTTTTTTCACAATATAGTAAGTAAATATATTGATATTAATGAAAATAAGAACATAAATTACTAGCTCTCAGAATAATACAAACAGCTAAGTATTTAAATTTATTGTGACTCCATATTGAAATCTGATTTTTTTTAAATGGTCTTCTGGAATTACATGCTTATCATATTTTAGTGCGCACTAATGCAAATCTCTTCAAAGACCCTGCAAAAAAGACTTCTGAGGCTGCAAGTCAGGCAAGCGTCAGAGAACAAAGATAAAGTGTGAAGCAAAATACCTTTAGCTGCATTAAGCATAATGTGCAAAGACTCTCAATCTCCCTCTCATTCTCATCTCAGATGCATCTTATCTGTAAAACTGCATATTTGCTGAATTTAGTACTTACATTACTTGAAAACTCCAATATGAATGGTGAAAGGAAAAAAAAAATATGTAATGAGTTGTTCTGTGACCGACGGATGTAATGAAACACAGTTTCCTACAGATTTGAGTCCTACTTCTCTCATACCCCATAACCAAAATAATTTCAGCTTCTCTCCCACCACTTGTACTTCCTGACATCTCTTCTGGGCAGGAGACAGCACCTCCTGTGCTTAGCCCGGAGGTATGTATAAGTTGATTGCTGCCAAGGAGAATATATAACAGCTTTCCACTCAGTAGGGCACTGGTTTGGGTTTTTCCTCTTTACTGAGACACAGCCACCATGAAACTTGTAAGAACTTAATTATATTCAAGACTCGCAGAAGACTTCCTTCCCATGTTGTGGGAGCTCGATCAGCAGTTCAAAACCTGACGCAGAGGACTGACAGAGAGAAAGTGATTGCACAATCCTTGTTTCCATAGGAAACAGAAAATGTTGCACCAAATTAAGGCTCCATTACACTAGTGGTGCTAGCAACACAAGCTCTATGAAAATGGCGGCAGCTTATTAAATTGATTGAGGTATGTAACATAAATGCCTGGCACAATATAGTTAAATACACATGAAAAGTGTATTTTTAAATGTGTATTTTAAATTCTATATGTACCCTACACACTATAGTTTTTATATATAATGTGTGTATGTAACTATTTCTAAAGCGTGAAATAAAATCCAGAAAGTCTTTGACTTGCATTGGGTTTTTTTGGTTTTCTTTTTTAACTTTAGGACGTCATAGAACTAGAAACCAATCTAAATGGGTGATGAGATGCTTCTGATCCTCACACACCTCCGAGGCTTGGCAGTTTGAGTATGAACTGACAGCAGCTCCTACCACAGCTACATCTGAACACAGTCCCAGGACTCTGCCTAAACCAGGCAGAGCGAAGAGCTGGAGTAGCTGACAAGCCAGCTACAAGAGCCGTGCTATTAGCTACTCAATAATGAGTCTCTTCACGGGTTTGACTTTTTTCTTAAATTTTATCACCCATACAAAAAAGCTTTAGTTTTGCTCTGTATCGAAAGAAAAGGCCAAAATGGATTCTTGTCTTGCTCACTGCTGTCTCTTCCATACCTTCCCCAAGGGTGGGCTGGCCTTAACCTGAATCACAAGCCCCTGAAATCCTGCTCTTTAAGACTCAGAGTTGCTCGAATACTTTCTTCCTAAAACCCACATGACTGTTTATTCTTTTCTTAGTTCTACCCCTGACGAATAACTAGTCCACTGTTCGGTTTGAGCACTTCAGACAGACAACTCTCCTTGTTTGCTTCCCTTGGCTTCCAGCCAGTGAAACCCTCTGACACCATTCTGGTCCCTGCGCTCCCCGTGGGGAATTTCCACGTTCCCCACACTGAGAGTCGTTACTCAGAGCTGAGCACTATTGCTGGCAACCAGCTGCTTGTTACCTGTACAGTCATCCACAGTATGATTGCTCCTGTCACAATTTCCCAGATGTAGTTTGGCTATTACATGCAAATGCCTCTTATGAAATGATACACACAGATAAATAAATGCCTCCTGTCAAAACAGAGGTTGTGATAAAGATGCTGTTCACAGAACCAACATCAAATTCAGGCAGACATTCCCAGCCTCCACAAACATCACTCAATTTGAAAAGTATGGTTTTCCATTGCTCTATAAAACACAGGGAAGAGAGCTCAGATACACAGGTGGCTTCCTACACCTTAAATATGACCCTCACAACAACTTTTGGGAGAACTGGTTATCAGGAGGGAAGTAACTGACAGTCAGCTAAAGCAGCTCAGTAACACCCTCTCTAATAACTCACACGTGGTCTACTAAAGCACCTAAATCAATATGTTATTTTAATACTTGATTTTTTTTTTTAAACAATAGGCCTGAAATCTCAGTACCATACATAGTACTCTTCAAGGACCTTACAAAAGAATGCGACCAGTTGGTTCAATACTGCTCAACTGAATTTCACTACAAAAACTGAGAAAAGGAATTTTGTAAAGTAGTGCTGTGGGCACAAAAATGCATACACACACATACACACCCAGAACATACGTAAGATACGCACACCACCACAAGACAGAGCAGAGTTCAGCAGCCTAAGAAAGAGGTAGACTTCAGTTACAAGCCACAGCTTTCACCTGAGTTTGAACTTCAAAATATATTTAAAAGACAAAGCTGAATCTCCTTAACCACCATAAAACAAAACATACAAATTGTTCCAGTTTTCTATTACTTTTTAAGATTAAACTCCTTATTAACTCTAATGCGTGTTGTGGTTATAGAAGAATATTTTTATTTAGAAGAATATTTTCATCTTCAAGCTCTGTCATGAAACAGAACGAGGAACATTTTCAAGATGCAATCTCGTCTGTGGCCATAAAGCAATGTGCTGGCATCTGCTGCCATTTTCTCTTTTCCCTGTGCTGACCTGGTGGAGAGATGGGGTAGCTGGTGGGCTTGTGACCATCAGTGCTTCACGCCCGTGATTTTTTACAGAGGAAAATTGATCACTACTTATAGGATTACTGCATTAGACATTTTTTTGCTAGGGTTATGAGCAGGCTGGTAGGAACCTGTAAGAACTGTAAGGGGCAGATGTGGTGAAAGAACTCATACCTTCAGTCTGCTTTGCCTTTATTAGGCAAGCCTAAGAGAAGAGAATAACTGCTGGCGGGAGGGACAAGAAAGATCCTGCCTAAAAGCCTGTTTCTGATATCAGGTTAATGAGCACTGGATTTCAGTGGAAGAAATTACTCCAGAAGGAAGGAAACAGTGAGAGAGAAAAATGAGCTAAGAAAAATGGGGTGTTATGGAAAGGAGGACAATGAAACAAAAAATCCCAACAGAAAAATCGAGACAGGAAACACTTGTACCATCTAGATCAGTTTGTATGCCACAGAAGTATAAATACATCATCTTGCACAATTTCATACTTTGAATATCTGACAGAGCTCTTCAAGTTTCAAAATGAAGTTCTCTCTAGCAGCCCCTGCAGGCCACTGCTCCTCATGCTTCTGCAGAGAAAAGACCACTTCTAATATTTCTTCAGCCAAGCAGATTTCCTTTCACTACTCAGATGAAAAAATGTGTCCAGCTCTCCAGAAATGCTCTGCAGTCTCTGGTGATGGCAGACTAAAGTCTATCAGGAACATCAGATGATCCAGCTAACACAAATCTCACCTACAGCTGTGGAAGCCACCTTTCTGAGCCATTAACCACCCCACAGCTGATCTCCTGGGAGAACAGCCAACCTGGCTGATGTCAAAACAGACTCCCTGCTTTCCCCTGAGCTGCCAACACAGTTCTCACCAGGAGAACAGCACAGCGTAGACAGCAGATGGCCTCTCTCCTGTCCACACCTGATGAGCATCCAAAAGCTGAACTCATAACACCACTATTCAAATTAAGATTAGATTTTTTCTCTGTTACTTCAGCAGCAGCACAATGGTTCCTAATCCAATTTGCAGAAGTCATCACTGAATTCTTAATATTGTTTTGGCATTTGCAATGCTCTGCACTTAAAGTGAGATACTAGTGTTGTTGAGAAACTTTCAAAGGTTAGAACAGTAGCCAACACACATTGCATATTAGCCAAATACTTTATGGGAGATTATTGAGAATCTCCGAAGCTTATTCTGGACAGAAGAAAATAAAATCACCAAACCTACTGTATCCACTAGAGTAACTAAAATGGGTATCACCCAGAAGAGACCAGTACAATCAAAATGTACCTTCCTCATGTATATGCATGAATATATGTGTGTATAGACATGTAGATGTATGCAGAAGACATAAAAAGAGATAAGGAACAGCTAGCAACACTGCTGTTCAAATTACTGTGATTCAGGATTAGCAGAGCACATGTAACAGCGATTTGTTATATCCCATCTGCAAAATCAGGTAGGCACTAGATAATCACTTATAATTCATCTTTGGAACAAAATTTTATCTAGCTCTCAGTTACAAATAAATATGTTTCTGCCATCATTTTTCAATTTTAGAATGGCATTATTTTAAAGGATTAGCATGAAATCTTATGTATAAAATGGAGAGCTGTAGCCCAAAAAGCTCTGAAGCGATCTCAGCAAGGACCAGGAAACCAGCTGAACATGCACTTCTGCTGTGAAGTTTTAGCCATCCTTCAAGAGATAAGCAGGAGAATTACATACTAATACATAATTATCCTTAGAATTAATATATAAGTTATGATTTTGTATTTGATACAATTAGGACCAGTACATAATGTTAGCAAAGTCATTACTAGTATTCTGCATTCAGTCTTTGAATCAACACCTCAAAAGGATGTCGAAGACTAAAGAAAAATTTCTACAGAAGTTATATAGTCACACTTGTGAAACTTGCCTCAAGCTAGACCTGAAGAACTTCAGCCTATATGGTTTTTCCAAAAGAAAGCTAAGATGAAATAGCACATGCCACAAATACTGGCAGACAATAACAGATTTATACTATCTATAATTTTTTAATGGTTAATTTATTTTAAAATATATTTTAGCACAGGGTGGGATTCATACAGCCTATCACTAAAAAAGTCTCTAGAGTCAACATTTCTCTGATCTGTTTATTTGGAGTCCCTTTATAGTTAATAAGCATTTTTAATAGGGCAAATATCAACACCAGAGCATCTTACTGAGATGTCTTTAAAAAAAACCCATGCAGCTCAAATTAATGTCTATATCGGGGAAAGGTTCTGTGGTTTGAATTGTCTAGGAATTGCTTTTGTGTCTTGAAATCTATGAATAACTACTGCTTTGCATAATTCTTGGAACCTCTAGTAAGCAATTTTTTTGCAAAGTTAGTCTCCTTTTAATGAAAAGCATACACCTGCTAGTAATGCAAAGTGAAAAGTCACATATCCAAGATGTCAGAGTTCTGCAAGGCCATTTGGTACACTTTGTTCTAAGCCACATGAATCTCTTCTTGTTTACTTGTGAAAGCCAGTAACACATAAGTGCCTTAACATCTTGCCGTGATTCAAACAGCTTTCAGCACACTTGCAATATAAGTGTCTTACACAGACCCTTCCTTCCTCAAGATAAAGAGGTGATATCCATGATTCGATCCCAGCGCCAAAACCAGCAGCTGGCTGAACAAACATCTGGATAACCTTCCTTCCACTGGCCCTGCCTAGGGTGTGTGGAATGCTGACTGGTGAGCAAGGCAAACACTTTGAGCATCTGCAGGGATCCTGCTCCTAATCTGCAATAAATGATGTTGATTATGCAACAAGTACTTCTTTTGAGCAAAATACCAGCTTAATTTCCATTTGCAAACGAAGGGATATGGGTTATTCTGGGGACTTGCACACTCAGTCTCTGTCATTTCAGCTACTGTGTTTCCTCCAAGACTACCGGCTTTTGTGACCCAGTCTAGCACAGACTTCTCTCCACACCCCCAATTCCAAAATGTCTGTGATGACCCTCAGTATCTGCTGATTTGATAATGCTTCTATTCAATGCTTCGGGACAGCTACGTATATGCTTCAATATTGTTCCTACCAAAGTCAAAGGGTTTTATCATGAGCAGCAGTGGCGCTTGGGAGGTGCCTTTCAGCAGCATGCCAGTCACATTTTAACCCCAAGGGAGGTGTAACAGTTCTGAGGCATGTTAAGAAACTGGAGTGGCAACCACATTAAAACATGTACGTAGCTCCAAACACAAACTTTAAAAAGAAAGATTAATTATTGAAGGCACACAGTACTTCTCAGTAAAACGAGTGGAAGACAAATACAGTTGAATCAGGCAGTCTTAGTTGGACATACCTTGTCTTTTCACAGTTCCAATTGTGTCAACCACCAGAGGAAATTACAGCCTTGAACAAAAGTTTCTGAACAGCAAATTGGCAAGATAAATTACCTGGGCTTTCACAACGTATCAGTGTATCAACCAATAATGCAGTCTGCAAATTTGCAACAGTTTTAAAAGATACTGCTGTGCATAGTACTATTGTTTGAAAAAAATCTGTTGATTTTCTTTTTTAAAAAAATTCTGAAAAGTACAATTAACTTCACTGTTGGAAAAGCTGGTGCATATCCAAAACAGCTCACAGGTGAAGACCTTTCGTGAAGAAGACAATGCTATACATTTAGATTTCTGCCAGTTACACTGGCTGCTCCATGATGAGGAGCAGACCACTCCAACAATACAGCTCAAGGATAAGAATGTGGAGCAGCAGCAGCCAAGGCAGTTGAGTAATTCATCTCTCTTGAGAGGAATAAGACATGATTGCACTCTGTACTGGCTGGCACAAACTCTTCAACAACAATCTACTATGTAGAAAACAGACTGGCCTTTGTACTTTGTTTATGCCTTTACCAAGAGCATTGCTCTTAAATTACTGCAGCAATTTGAAAATAATGCCTCTGATATAAAAGGCAGCTGCACAGTTATAGAAATTAATGTATAATAAGCAGAATGTATCCTAAGAAGGCCTTTCCAGGAAAATGTTGATTTGAACTGTTTCTGCTCATTAGAACATATTCAACTGAATTCTGCAAGATTGTTGAGAAGTATTTAGTCTGAAGCAACAGCTACATCCAAACGCAGATCTAACTCCTCTATACTTTGGGGCACTGCAATGCTTAATTTTAATGGGAAGAGATTACATTGCATCGTACAAATACAACTATACATGGAAAGCGTAACTTTTGAATGTCTGGATATTAATTAGCTCATAGCATACTTCAAAGAGCTTTGTGAGATGAGATGCTACCACTTTTGCAATAATTAACACAACACACCACCACACAACAACACACTCCTGCTGAATACTCACCGAAAAATGTAATTGCCTCTCAACTTGCTCTTTGAATAGATGAGAGTCATCATGCCTGGTCATAGCAGAGAATCATGTCTCTGAGTCAAGCTGTGGGAGAGGCACACAACGGGCACCTTGCGCTGCTTGCCCACAGCCAGACAGTGCCCTTTTTAGTGCCGAGACCCATCCGAGAGCCCTCCTCTGCTGCAGCTCAGTGCGGCTCAGCAACTCTGCCACTCCTGAACCAGACATGAACGACTGGCACGTCCTACATGAGGCTGTCTAATCCCATAAGGTCAGCGAGTAAAAGGGAGGCTGCAATGTCACGTTACAGCTGCGTTGCCCTCCCCCCAGCTTCTCTGTCATTCTACATGACAGGCAGTGTCAGAAGATGGTGATCAAAGCTGTACACTTAGCATGTGGCCTGCTCCCTCCCTGCATTCCAAGAGCTTGGGAGAGAGCCATGCAGGAGACAGGTGGCTTACTCCCAGCTGCTTCCTTCCCTGGGGAAAAGTACCGGATGAGGAACTGCACATCAGACATTACACCTAACCTGTGGGCTTGCTGCAGCTGCACAGACCCATAGCACTACACGATGGACTCGCAGGCAGGTGCCCTGTCCCAGCAGGAGAATAAGCAATGCTACCTGCCACTGCAGGGAACTGCAGACTCCTGCACTTTCACCTCCCACTCCCCTACAAGGACCTTCATCCTTCATTTTGCTTTTTTTCCAGCCAAAGAATAAAAGTAATATTCATCTTTACTGATGGCAGTTATAAATTAGAAACAGCAGGAGATTGTGGCCATTCTGAATGAAGACAAAAAGCATCAGGTATATCCAGCTGCTCCTGGGATCACAAGCTCATTTGTACAGAACAATAAGCAGGTGAATGGTCATTCTTTAATAAGCGACTAACAGCATGTGCCATGCCAATTATGGGCGTATTGGTAAGGAAAGCATGATGACATGTACATGGAAATTGAGTGTGAGGAACAGCGCAACAAAGGTGGATAAAATCTTTCTCAAACAGAAAAGGTACATAAGAACAAACTGATGGACTTCATCGCAGACACAAAACAGGTTTCAGGAATGAAAGATCTGTCTCATGAACACCTGTCCCAAGAAAAAAAAGATATAATAAGGTGTATTTATAAGTGCGGAGGACAGAACTCCTGTGAAAGTCTGCTTGCAGCAGTATGCATTGCTACAGGTTTGAGAAGCACTCTCCTCCTGCCTGCATCGCCACACAAGGATGGCTACTAGCTCTGGCAAATCTGGCGGGTAACAAGCTTCACTTACAAAGCTTCACCTGTAAATCAAAGTAAGAGCCTACGCATACTTTCTGTAAGGACTGGAACTACTACAGTCTGGTATGATGCTAAGAACAGTGCAATAGTATCCGATCATCAGTAAGGTGTAAGTGAGCTTTATCCATACTCGCCGTCACCCAAATGGAAGGTTACCCACCAAATTCCAGGAACTCTGATCAGGCAACTGGAATCACAACTATTAATTAGCTGCACTTCTGTCTTTCTTAGTGTAGAAACCAGCTTTCTAGAAATCAGCTGAACAGAAGAGTTAGCTCTCTCCAGAGATCATGTGATAAATCAAGGTCCAAAGACTGAAATCATGCCTACAACATATGCCATTTCACTAGCATTGAATAATATAGAATACAAAACTTCATGTCATTGTAATATGGAAGCAGACAAAACAGTCAGATAAATATTTGACTCTAAAACAATCAATTAAACAGTAAAAAATGGAGAATTTGGGCTGTTTTTCAGTCAGGTTAGCCAACAACTACTACAAAATTAAGTCTGATCTACATTAATTTTTTCATTAAATTAAAATTAACTGAAGCAGTATGTAAAACAGAAATGCAAGGAGGTATTTCACAAAAAAAACCCAACAACGCATAAGAATTACTGATATTTGCTTATATTGCACAGATCCCTTGGGTTCAGTACTACACAAATATTCCACAAAAGTTTGTCAATATATCAGTCAAAGACACCAAGGTTCAGACTCTGTCGCGTTAAAGGGGGGGTAAGGGGAGTCTGATATTCAACTAGCCTGCCAGAGCCCTTCCAAGGACTTTCACTGAAACAGTTTCGCAAAGTTGAAACAATAGGTAGTTTAATTCAAGCGACAGTTATCACAGATTCGGAATTGCCATTGATAAATTCACTGTCTACAAAAGTTGAGCTCAAAGTAATAATTTAGCACTTTAGTTAACAATGTGTTCCCGGGGATACGTCTGACAAAGTCACAGGCGCGACTCTTACCAAAAAGGCGTCCCTTCTTGAGGGGGGAAGAGAGGTTCAGGCCCGTCGACCCATCCGTCAGGTGAAGTTCTCGCTTGGCTCCTCCTCCCAAAGAGAGTTTTCAAGTGCCAATTTTTATATGTTTGGAAATCTTTTTGCGAGGTGGGACTAAGTCAATTATTGTGTATCGGTTGGTTCTTGGCATGGAATGTCGTGTCGTCAGAAGCGGGACTCAGCAGTGTGACACGCCTTCGGAGCGGGCATCTTGGTATGTGCATCCGGGGGCCATCTGTGCTTTGTCCAAAGCAATCTCTGAAGCAATCTCTGGCTGCGCAGCCTCCGCGGCGCCCCACAGATCACTGAGTTTACAGTGATGGGCTATCCCCCCTTACTTTTGTCTGATAAGATAAGCAGCAGTTATTCACTTCCTTTGTTAGCTCTTCGGCTCTTGATGCCTCAGTCCGTTTGTCTTTTGTCTTGCATTCGACAAGTCCAGCAAGGCCATCGATTACAGACTCCCAGAAGGATTTGGGCTAGAAGTAGGTACCTACAGGATTCACTACAGCACTACTCTCAGCTGGTGCTTTCCTTGTCCAGCAGCAGAAAATTAATGAAGTAATAGAAGGTAAAAGACAACAGAATTTAGATGTGTCAGTGCTAAATAACTTTCAAGGAACCATGTTTTCCCACTCGGAGCAGTGACTTCCTCTGGTCCTGTTCTACAACAGAACAGTGGATTTCACTTCAAGCACTTCAAACCATATACTGAAAACTGCTTCCAAAATTGTATTAAAACGTCTCTTGTTTATGTTTTTACTTGAATGATAGTCTTAGGAATATACATCAGCTTAATGCAATCTTTAAGTGATCTTCAGGGGGAAAAATCATGCCTGCATACCCCTAATGAAAATCTAAGCATACTCCTATAAACAGCTAGATGGATTAGAAATCACTACGCCCAGCTGAGCTGCCACTGTTGTTTAAACTGTCCATCCCACCAGCCTAGCTTCATCAGAGGCACGTCATGTTGCTTACTGCCCTGTAACATGACTTTATAGACAGCCCAAAGTTAGTCCACCTTCATAGAGTGACACAGTCATCACTGAGCTATGGGCTCCCTATTGCCCAGCAATATGCATATACAGATCCAAGTCAGGAAGGGCTTCAGCCTGCTCTAACCTGATCACCGGGTACCACCTTCCATGTTTCAAACATACACACATTGTAGAACCCAACAGGTCACTTCTGAATCATCAGCAAAAATACAGATCAGGTCCTACGCTTCTGTATTATATATACAAAAAGCTGTTTTGTTGTGGCTGTCATGGCAGATAGAGTCTCAGAAGTACAGACTACTCCAACCTGCACACAGGAATGCACAGATACACACACCAAATATCAGTTCAAACCAGAGAAGTATTTGAATCAAAAACCCTTGCCAGTAGACCTAATACTAAAATGTTATATTTCAAGATAGCTAACATTTAAAAAACAATCACGTAGATGAGGTCAAAAACACTGCTTCTGTGCATTAGTTCAGCATAAATTTCTGAATTAATAATGTTTTACCACTTTTTTCATTGCACTGGGACTAATTATTTGCTACTAAGAATCTCATATCTTTCACTCCATTACTTAAACATGGTAATAAATAATTATTTTCAAATAGGATGTAAGAACTGGACAAAAAAAAAATCACCAACCTCTAATAAGGTGGACTCTTGCTTCAATCCAGATCCAGAGGCAGTATCTAGAATTGAATAAAGTCAGGGTTCAGTTACTTGATCAACTCTCAATTTTTCAATTACCAGTTCTGTTTGAATTTGTTATGCATGCTGTCATAACATTCTCTTACAATCAGCTCTTCCCAGATGTTTCCTGCAATTCATGAACACGTGGGTTTCTAGTTAGTCACCTTCTCAGATAAAGACAAGACATATTCATAAAATCCTAAAAAAATTAAATTTTAAAAGCAGAGTGAGCTTATGCGGGTTTATTTTTCCTGAATACTTGATATACAAGCTATTACAGACTGCCTTTAAAAATAAGCTTGGGTGCACGTTTAGCTATTTTTAAAGTCACTAATACCTTATCACAGAAACGCAATCCTAGAGCTCTCTCCTGCAGTAAATTACACTGAGATGCCTGCTCAGATACATGCTGGTACACCCTCACAAAACTCCCGCTTTCTCTAACACATTTCATTCTTTCCTTTATTGCGTCTCTTCAGATCCCTCCTTCTATTTGTCTCCATTCAGCAAATTCTGATAGGCCCTTCCAGAACAATCCAAAAATCTTTACTCAACTTCTGCTTTGATTTCATCTTCCCAAACCTTCTGATTCACAGCTGCAAATACTGTCAAGCTACCTCCAAACCTCCACTTCCTGTCATAGCAGTTTGGGTGTAATATCCACTCTATGTCTGGATCAGTGGATCCAAGGTAGGAACTACGCTACACTGGCACTACCTGCAATTTTTCAAACGCTTCCAAGCTCTAGTACAACCCAAACACATCGTACAATACAGAGTACTCACTTCAGAAGTTGGCCACATAAGCTAACAGATTTCCAGCTCACTCCCATGCCTGTATTTCCTTTTGTAACTGTGGTTCCTCCCTATTATACAAAGGATTTTTAAGTTGTGTTAATAGCCAAATGGACAATGATTTAAGTATGCGAATGCGAGGTAAGGAACTTTTTAGAAATACAAAGTCCAATACTAATTCTGTAGGTGACATTAAAGACCCAAGCACTCAGGCTGGAAAGCTATACCACTTTCTAGGTAGCTTAGTCAACGCATGCTCGCTACTCTGTTTCTTTTGTGCTCTGATTTACTGCAACACAAAAACAGATTTGCCCTTCAGTGATTTGATGACCGTTTACAAGACTGGAAATGTAATAATTTATCATAAAGCTTCACTGAGTTGTGTAATTCTACTTTTTTCCATATGCTGTATGTCTATGTAAAAAGACACAACTTTCTTGTGGCACCTTCTCTCTGGAAGTTTAATGTCACAATCATTTCACTGTGCTGAGAGGAGAAGAAAGATCATGACTGTACTTCCAGGCTCATCCCTTCTCCCCCTCATAAAGTAAGTAAGCATGCATGTTAAGACATTGCAGTTTAATCCTTCTGCTGCTGCTGACCTTTACAAAATATCAGATTATTCCACATCTACAAAGAACATTTCTATTATTTTTACCTCCTCGTAAACTACTCCTGAGAGTCTGTGGACATAAATAATTTGAACCAATCTTACAGAGCCACATACACAAACTGTCCCTGTCATGCCTAAATTTTAGTCTCCATTCACTCCCTTGCAGAGTACGTATTTGCATGGTCGTAAGTCTCAGGAACTTTGAAAACTGTTCTTTCAAACAACACGTTTATCTCCAGTAGGAAGTTCCTGAAGTAACAAGTTACTGAGTACACCATCAGGATAATTCAATGTATTCTGTCATTCTTCCAACACTTAATATGCAGGTTTTATATGTCTGCTCCATAATTTATTAGCTGGGGCGGTAAATAAACTAGAACACAACCTCAAGGTTCTGAACGGTTTTCTGAAATGACAAGCATTTAAAGAATACCAATTTCTCATTAAAGTTCCCTCAGTTGACAATGTATTTTTCTAAAGCAAAGGCCTGAGAACTATTCTCCATCATATTCAGTGAAACACCCTAACAGTACAACACAATAGTCTTTCTATAACTTTCTATATATTGTTTTCCAAGATCCATTTGTGTTACACCAAACTCTGCACTTGTTGTTAATAGCTTTACATTAATTTCTTTCAGCTGAAGCTTACAACTGCTGTGCGATGTAAGCAGCAAAGAAATGTTAAAGAAACCAACAGACACTAATTTCCTCCTCAACAGGGCAACACTTGGTTAGAAGTAAACTGCGGTAGCTGTTAACACCTTCCTTCCCTTTCATCAGTAAATCTGGATATTCCTATTCCACCATTTGTGATTATTTCACCTCTGTAAGTTTTAACTTTACCTTTAGTAACCTGTGTTTTATGGAGAAGCCTGTCAAACCGAGGCAGCCGCTAAAATAAAAAGACAGACTATGGACATTAGGGAACTAGAAATGCATTTTCCAGGTGTGAAATGCAGAGAGACTACAGAAAAACTACAGGCCATAGAACTCTGTCGCTCTAATTTAAAATAAAAAGGAGTATCTAGAATGGTGCTGTTATTGGGGGAAAAGATTAAATATCCAGCAATAGTATGTGAAACAGCAAATTAAAAATGTTTATCCTTGCAAGTTTACAACAGAATTTAAGACTTTCTAGCTTATATAGTTAGCACAGGACCATCATAATTATTAAACTGATCTGCTGAAGAATACAGTACGCACAGACATAGGGTGAGAGGAGGGGTTCTTCTAGCTCAGTGTATTGTCCTGGACAATGGCGAGCACTGGATGCTTATGGACAGAACATAGGAAACACGACAAAGGATTCTTGCTCTGCTGTACTCAACATGACTTAAACGAGAGAGAAAAAAACACACCAGTAAAACCAAAAGCAGATTCAGAGAGGTCTAAAAGTGAAAGAGCTCTGTAGGCCTGTAGCCCACAAATACAAGGGAGACAGGCTTGAGTATTTTTCTGTCTTTATTCTCCAGACAGAGAATTTGTTGACACCTGTTAAAAACTCCTTTCAAAACATCAGGCAACTACTGGCAGTCTGAATGCGCTCAGGCAATACCCAGGCCTGGAGCTCAGCGACCTCCTGGGGATGCCCTGTCTTGCTCCTGGGTGGCAGGTCACACTGGTCCAATGACTCAACCCTCAGCACCTCCCTGCTTGCCACGGGCACAGCGGATGGAGGGACATGCTCCTGCAGGATTCAGTCCTGGTGACAAAATCAGAGTCTTCCACAGATGACTCTGCGAACCTTGATGGTACACTCCTCTTTTATACTTAAGCAATGACACTGGAAGTGTCATTATTTGTATCTACTGGTACCTGAACTGAGCCACTGAGTCAGCTGGGAAAGTGGTGGTACTTCCACCTGATTTTTTCATTTTGCAAGAACAGGCATTACTGCATCAGGTGTTACAAAAATGTGATTCAATTATACCAGCTCATAACATAATGAAGACAGGCAGAAGATTTTTTTTCATTTTATCCCACTTTTCCCATTCACAGCGGGCTGTAAAAGAGAGTGAAGGCATTTGCTTTAATCTCCATACATGAAAATTTATAGAAAACCACACGGAAATTTAGATCATCTTTGCAGATCTAAATTCACTTCTTCAGCCTCAATCACAGTGAGATTGAGAGAGAGAGCTGTGATGGAGAAAGATTACTGCTGAACTCAGTAACTCCTAAGCCATCATGAGTAGCTCTTGAAACAGCCACTTTCAGTCTTTGCTAATCAGAAACACCCATCAGTTCAGCACAAGGCCCTGGACGTGCACAGCAATGGCAAAAAAGGGTCATTATAATTCAGAGAAAACCTTTTTTGTAATACTTATTTTACATATATGAATGCATTCAGAGGACACTGTAAGAGGAGTATGTCATGCAGAACAACACTCATGGAAAAGAAACATGGAGAAAATTACAGAATCACAGAATGGTAGTGGTTGGAAGGGAGCCCTGTGGATCATCTAGTCCAACCCCCCTGCCAAAGCAGGGTCTCCCAGAGCAGGATGCACAGGGCCTCATCCAGGTGGGTTTTGAATATCTCCAGAGAAGGAGACTCCACAACCTCCCTGGGCAACCTGTTCCAGTGCTCCGTCACCCTCAGAGGGAAGAAGTTCTTCCTCATGTTCAGACAGAACTCTCTACGCTTCAGTTTGTGCCCGTTGCCCCTTGTCCTGTCACTGGGCACCACTGAAAAGAGTCTGGCCCCATCCTCCTGACACCCACCTTTAAGATATTTATAAACATTTATAAGGTCCCCTCTCAGCCTTCCCTTGTTCAGGCTAAACAAGCCCAGCTCCCTCAGCCTTTCCTCATACAAGAGATGCTCCAGTCCCCTCATCATCTTCATAGCCCTCTGCTGGACTCTCTCCAGTAGCTCTTCATCTTTCTTGAACTGGGGAGCCCAGAACTGGACACAGTACTCCAGATGGGGCCTCACTAGGGCAGTGTAGAGGGGGACGAGAACCTCCCTCAACCTACTGGCCACACTCTTCTTGATGCACCCCAGGATCCCATTGGCCTTCTAGGCAGCCAGGGCACACTGCTGGCTCATGGTCAACTTGTCATCCACCAGCACACCCAGGTCCCTCTCCGCAGAGCTGCTCTGCAGCAGGTCCACCCTAAGCCTGTTCTGGTGCATGGGGTTGTTCCTCCCCAGGTGCAGGACCCTGCACTTGCCCTTGCTGAACTTCTCTGCCCAACTTTCCAGCCTGTCCAGGTCTCGCTGAATGGCAGCACAACCTTCTGGTCTATCCACCACTCCTCCCAGTTTTGTGTCATCAGCAAACCTGCTGAGGGTACATTCTAACTCTTCATCCAGGTCGCTGATGAAGAAGTTGAACAAGACTGGGCCCAGTACTGACCCCTGGGGGACACCACTAGTTACCAGCCTCCAACTAGACTCAGCGCTGCTGATGACAACCCTCTGAGCTCTGCCATTCAGCCAGTTCTCAATCCACCTCACTGTCCACTCACCGAGCCCACACTTCCTGAGCTTCCCTACGAGGATAGTATGGGAGACCGTGTCGAAAGCCTTGCTGAAGTTGAGGTAGATAACATCCACTGCTCTCCCCTCAACTACCCAGCCGGTCATGCCATTGTAGAAGGCTATCAGATTGGTCAAGCGTGACTTCCCCTGGGTGAATCCATGATGATTGCTCCTGATAACCTTCTTTTCCTCCACTTGCTTAGATGAAAGATGATTAATTTGTTTATATCAGAAAGATACTTGTATATCTGTCATCTACTTAGGAACGGCTTGTAGATAAGAATACAGTATGCAGAGTCCTGCATAAATACAAAATGCAATTCTTTTTGTGTATGTCAAGTTGCTTAGATCCTCCAAGCTCCAAAGAGATACAAGGCTACTATCTATATAGAGATATTAAGGTTCATTTGAAAATCAATACGCTAGTTTGTCACGCTAAAAAAGTGACCTTAGTACCAACTGTTAGACGAAGCATTTCTAAAGGCATAAACTGCATTCAGATTTAAGCTCTGACTCAGAACAGTAGGGACTTCTGACATTTTTCTAGTAGCTTTTGTGAAAGCTGCTAGTGACAATTTGCCTCCTTTCCATAAAGCCTTCCTCTGCATATTCACTTAATCCTTTTAAGTATCCATTTTCATGTTCCAGCGGACATGGCCTTTCGCACCAGCCCTTCACAGAAAAAAAAAAAAAAAAAAGCTTGAAAACTGCAAAAAAGATTATGTAGCTTAGCTCTTTCTGTAGTCTGTTATCATAATAGCTAGAAAGTTCAACTTGCTTTTACCACTTACAATAGAAAATGAAGCTAACAAAAAGCTCAACACTTACAGTGAACGAGTAGTACTAAAAAAATGTATAAAAGTTCTTCCACATCTTTCAAAAAAAAGGTAAAGCAAATTCTTGCACAGTCTAAGCAATACTAAAGAACAGAAGCCATAGTGAGTATTCCTTGACCTACACAAACACTAAGCAAGAACATAGTTTCACAGTGCCAGCAATAATATAGCTCCCATACAATACAACCAACTCAGAAATGGTACAAAACACTAGATGAGAGATCCAGCTTTGTGGCTTGAAAACAGAAACAGAGCAGTTATTTAAGATATCTTCCTTTTTTGGCCTCTTAAGCTACAGTTCAGGTAGTAATGGGCAAGACATACCGGAAAAATTATAGTTGCCACACTAGAAAGACACCAATCAAAAAGCACACATAAATTCATCTCACATTGCTGGAAAACTATAAATTAAATGGTTGGTTTAGACACTAATTGAATTTTACATCCGCTGTCTAACTGTAGTTCCCATCCTTTAATCAATCCATAATGCAAGCTCAGAGCTTATTCCTTTTTTATCCCTTTGCTTTCTCTGTTTTTGTTGTTTTTTTTTTTTTAATTCAGATTCCAGGAAGCTGCTTTAGCAAATGCTTTTGTAACATAAATGAAAAAAAAAATACAAAATATAGAACACACAGATTCCTACTGTGTGTGATGTTTCTGGGAATGCTATGGAGGTAGCACTGGAAAACCCAAAGTAGGTTACCCCATCAGACTGAGAGTGTGTAAACCCATCAGCAAGCCGTCCCAGTCCAATCCCGGCTCCAGAGGCAGCAGTCTGGAAGCACTATGAATGGAGACGGAACAACCCAATGAGGCCCACCTTGCCTAAATCATCACCCCAAGCACCAGGCCACCTCCTCTCCCCCCCTTCCCCAGCATAACCCCCTCCGGAGGAGCTTCTCCGACTTTTCAGGGGAAGGAGGCACAGCTCCTGCACCGCAGGCCCCTCAGAGAACATTTCTGTCTACCCACTCTCACTGCACGGACAACCACAACGTATGCTTTCTATCTCCTAAATGCCTTGCTCTGCTGCCTAAATTACCTTCTTCTAACATAGCATTTGTGCAAGTAATTGATCATATCCTAACTTTTTCTATCTGAATTTATTTTTTTACTGAAGGCTAGTGAATCTATAACAGTCATACACTCACGTGCCGTAAAAAGCCAAAACAACGTTTTGCAATACTCCTCCATGGCGGCTGCATGTCTTAAAGCGCAATTTCAGAATCTGCTGAGGAACAACAGAAACAGGAACATGAAAAGAGTCTCTTGGCCCTGCCAAAGGAAATCAGCCTGCAAATGATTTCACTGATGGCAGGAATTCTTGTATGGAGGTTTTGTTTGGAACAAGCAAGTGGTGACTCTTTCAGAAAAACAGGCAAGTCAAAGAGGTCAGCAAAGTTGGAAATGTAACCAAGTTGGCTTCCAAAGACCCTATTCAGCTTTTCCAGGAAGTTCTAGAAACTTCTGTTTCTTAGCAAACCTTATTTTCCGCCTTTAAAAAGCCGCGTGATCTTCTAAAATGTCTCAAATGGCATTTTGATAATGTATTTAATATCCACACAAGTCTGACTTACGCAATCCCTTGTACTGAATCCCCCATTCATTTATAATAAATGTGTGCTTGTAAATTGACTGCTGTCATCAGTTAAAACAAAAGACAGAAAAAGGAAGTACTTAAATTCAGAAGATTTTTCCTGAAAGTTTCAAAATCAATTCCTCAAACTTAACCATTGTTTAAAAAGATATGGCGTAATTTGATAATGTGTTTGCTTAAAGGCTGTTTTATTGCAAAACAGAAACTTCGAGTCATACGCATACACCTAACGTCATTCCCATGCACAGGTATTGTTGCTGACCTACAGCCACACTGCAATCAGCGTTTCTTTACTCTGAAAAGGGACAGGAGGTCCAAGAAATGCAAAATTGTTATGACCAAAGAAATACACACACAAAAAAAGAAACAGGTTGATCAACTGGTATATATAATTCTGAGAATATTGAAATTATTTCTATTTCAACAATCATCACTTCAAAAACAGTATTTCTTTAAGAAACTTGAAGTAGAGCTATAAATATTGTTTGGTGAAGTATGGTGACCCAACTTACCTTCTTTTAATGGGTAAAATTTTAAATTTTTGTGCAATTACTATTGAAGAGATGTTGGGGTCAATGTAGCTTGAGAATTAGCACGACTAGGCCATTTAAGTAAAACAGCGTAACTCAACAGGCCCCTGGAAAGGACAGCTAAGAACAGCAATTGAGAAAGTTCTGAGAGTGTACATGATGTGGGTTAGCAAAAACAAGATGTGTTCAAGGACGTGGAGGCGGCCTGTTGCTATTGGCGTTAGTTCATAGTTACCAATTATAAGGGAATGTGGGGCGTGTGAACAGTGTGTGATTTATGTCTGTAGCCTATCCGATGTAAGCGTAATCGTGTGCACAGATATGGCAAATGCATATAACCGCAGAATCAGGGGAATAAAAGTATCCAACTGTGCATCTTACCAATGCGTGTGAGGATCGTTCCCATCCCTTCACGGATGTTGAGACCCGGCAAAGAGAGAAACTTTAAAAATCAACACCCAGAAAGGGGAGGAAAAAAAAAAATCAAAAAGAAAAACGTGCAAATATTGCGAGGATAAGCTTACCAAGTCTAGAAGTATAACCTGATACACAAAATACGATTTATTAAACCTATTGTTCATGTATATCACCAGAGAGCTTATTCTAACAAAGCTATTTTTAGAAGGGCAATCACTGAAGTTTTAATGTATACTTCATTATCTTACTGGGGAAAAATTGCATGAGCAAAGGAATAGGCTGCTTACCTTGATAAGCATTTTCCTGCTACCACCCATATAGTACCCATCTCAAACAAGCAAGAACCTCACGGTGAGTATTTTGACTTAAATGATCAGCAGTGCTAGTGAACAAATGTGACATTTAAGTTGTGATCTTTAAACTCCGGAAACCAGGGTGTCACTTTCATTCTTTACTCCAGAAAGAGCATTACATCAGTGCCACAAAGCAACAAGAAAAAAAAAGGTATAATTTCTTCCGCCCAAGGTTTGTGATGCAGACACAGAGATGAGGGTGCCCACCTCACCTTCCCCCATGCGACCTGTACCGCTCCCAGAGCACTCGTTTGACTTCAATCTATTTACCAGTGACATGCCCTAGTTTGGGTGGATCCTTAACACGACAGAGAAGACTGGGTATTGGCTCCTTGTGACCTACTCTCAAACACAGACCCTCACCAGGAGGGACTCCCGAAACAACCTGGTGCATTCACCTTTCCTGGCTCTGCAGTCTATCACAGCTGCATGGAACGCAAGGGAGTTTATTCAAAACCCTCTTACAAAAATAATTTTAGTATGCCTGCTGGGCAGGAAGACCTCGCCACTAAGTCTCTTTCAGGTTGGAGCTATTGTAGAAGTCACACCAGCTTCCCTTTAGCTGCTGTGTTAACCTAACTAACCTCAATTGCTGAAAGCCAGGCTTAATTTGAAAAAAAGGTGCATTCACATAGAAGTCTGCACTCAAAAATATCAGTTAATCAGATGCAAGCTAAATATTCGGAAAGCTCTTTCATTCCAAATCTATTTCCTATTTCCATGGGATGTGAAAACAAAACCTGAACTTTTGCATAAACTGTTAACTGTAGAATCACAGAAAAACACAGAAATATCTATAACCCTTGAATAAAACCAAAGTGTAGCGCAGCACAGGCATAGGAAAATACCAAAGGCATCAGGCCCACAAATATAAACACAGTGTAAAGGAGTGAGTCAGATAAAACCAGTTTTAGAGGTAGCAAACAGAAAAACAAGCATGATGTGGAACTGAGAATCAAGGAAGAACTGCAAGTGAGCCGACTGTGATAAAAAACCTGTAAGAACATCTCCAAGTCAACTTAGGAGGAGGCAGTAAGGGTTCCCCACTGCTAGCATGAAACTCCCCCTACTGTCACCATGCTGACTCACCAAAACCTCAGCCATCTGCCCCCCAATTCTCCTTGAAAAGTATCGACCCCACCAGCCTGGGGACCCAGAGGATGCTGGAAGGGTGGGCGCACCACCAGAGATGGGCACAGGCACTAGAAAGCCTGTGTCTTAACTGTGTTATTAACTATGACGATGGAGCTGGACTAACGTAACCACTATATTTTGATCAGAAAGTTAAGACTTCAGTTAGGCTAAAAATAAACTCCCAGCTCTACACATCACTCACTGCTCCCTCTCTCTCCCTGTAACTGGAGCACAATACCTGCAGCCCCAAGCTGAGCACCAGAGCCCTGCATTGATCAGGGCTAGTGCAACAGACACAAAAAACAACACTTCCAGCTGCCTTCAATGAGTTATGAGGTTAAGCAATTTTTAAAATAGCTTTGGTTTATCACGTCAGCATATCATCTGCTACCAGCTGCAGGCTGTTTCATTTGTTACTCAGGTCTGCAAACAGGGGGAACTAGATCTGTGAGCAGCGGAGATTCAAGCTCTTAACTTTCTACAGGCAAGTCTGCTGCAAACCCAGACTGTAAACACGGCAACTTCACAGTGCAAAAGAGAATGCTATCAGTGTGCTAAGAGCCTCTGCAATGCTTGCTGCCCATTTATTATAGTTCCTTTTGCAAGGTATTAAAATTGAGTATTATTAGTAACGCCTTCATACTGAAGGTGCATCACAAAGCAGAGAGACAGATATGGCTCCTGCCCTAGAAATTACAAAGGCTTTTATCCTGAAAAGATTTACATATAAGGAACTCTATTCACATAAAGTAATCCTGCAGGACTGGGATCTTATTTAGTCTTTCTTCAGAAACCGAGCCTATACAAAAAGCACCTAGATAATGCCTCCACTTCCAATAGCAAGTCATTCATTTCACATCATTGTTCTGCCACTAATTTAGCTGTAGTGTTGCTAAGAGGATTTCCAATATATTAAAACACTACAATTACTAAAATAATATACACAATTTGCATTTGAACAGCATATTGTCTAGTACAAAAAATACAGCAGGAGATCCTCTCCATGAATTAGGAAAATGCTAACGTAACACTACCAGGCACTGATGTTACCCAGCGGAGAGTATGAAATTCTGTTGACAACCTCCATCATAAACCATTCTTTATGCGAGAGAGAAATCAACTCTGGCAAGGCCAAAAAGATCTGCCTGTAGCAAGCTAAATTGCTTTGTTTCTGCCTGTGTGTGTGAGACTTGGTATTCCAGCAGATATCTTAGCAGGGAACAGGTTAGCAGCACTCTAAACTGCAAGCTCCCTCATTTCTACATTACTTTAATGCTGATCAAACACCAGAAAACCAAGAAAATCATCTATTTCATAGCTACCCTCACCACTCACATACCATTTATTGACAGTCGGGCAATTAAATAAGCTTCTCTAAAAAGATGGGGATATATAAATGGCAACCAATATTTTAAAGGCATTAGTAAATTTTATTCCACACTCAACATCAAGAATTTCCCTCTATGTTCTTCATTGCTAAGTGATTTTTTCAAGCTCTGACTCTACTGATGTTTGTGCATCTTTAAACTGCCTGTTCACTGAAGGACAAAACTAGATCATTAGATGCTGGATTTCAGTGATCCAGGGAGTGTGTTTGGACAGCACACAGATTTTGCCTATACATTATACTTTCAGCATTAGGTGCAGCAGATTCTGTGGAGTGTCCCTGTTCTAGCTGTATCTGGGTTTGGTCCCAACCCCGAATGACACAGACTTATGTGAATGGATTTTATTCACATAAGCAGTAACTGCCAGACAAGTGAGAACACTTTGTATACTAGGGTACTGTAAGTGTACATCAATAAAGAATTAGGTGATAGTTCACTGAGGTACCGGTATTGCAGCTCAGGCTGGTATTTCCAGTATTCATCACTAGGGATGTTCTTGACTATTGACCAGAGCAATTGCTAGCTCAGTTAAGGCTAGATATGAAAAGTGCTTTCCTATTTCAGACAAAACATGTCAGGAAGTGGAAAAAAATCAAATGTTTACTGACTCCCTCATTCTCATGTATTATAGCACTGCTATATTTGCTCAGAAAGATAATCTGACAGTTTGAAAAAATGGCTGCAATAGAAGCATTTGCCAAAACGAAAAGCATCAAATCAAAAAGGTTTGCAGGAGTGGACCAAGCTCAAACAATCTGTCAAGGGCCTCCAAGTTTAGGTTTGTCAAAGACCTGTAAAATATTTCTGTTAATAAAAGAAAGAAATAATCTTCTACCCTCGAGAATAATGTTAGAAAAGCGTATTCAAACCCGCTCAGGTAGAGTCATGATTAAAACCCTGTTCACCTCTGGACACGGAGACCTTCAATCCATCACTGCAGAATTTGATCAAAATGTTCCAAGAACTGTCAACAGGTTTAGATTTAATTATCAGTGGAATCAATAGAAAGAAAGATTGCAGAAAATTATGAGTTCGACATCATTTAAGTTTTCTGATTGCTGACTTCTGGGCTTCAGAGGCAGCCTGCATTACCTTCTAAACTCTAATTCATCTGGTCTAGAAAGAGTAATTCATCTCTACTTCAGAGAACGTAAAACTGTCACCACTTCAAACTATGTTCCACAGGCCAGGATTTACTGGGGAGAGCAAGGAGTTGCATCTGCCCTTGTTTCTGTCATGCAGAGCACCAATTAAGCGAATGATGCGATCCTTCATTATGGGATTTTCAGCTAGTCAGTGCATGCCCAAGAACTAAAAAGAGATCTGGATTTAGCTCTGCTTACGAAATAAGAATGCACATTATATCTGCTCCTTGGGAACTACCAAACAATTTTTAGTCATGCCTTGGATATAAATGGAGTAGGATTGCCTTAAACTTTCTGACAGATAGCAGGATGATAAATAATTTCTTCAATCCGAGAACTCAAACTGGAAGATGAAAAGAAAAATCACTAATAATTCTGCAATCCTCGGGGTACTAATTTGCTTCCATGACAAAATCAGGTAGGATATTCAAAATACCAGTACCACAAGTATCAAGCCTCAGGAGTAAACGTACTACTGTTTAAATGGTATGCAATAAAATAACTTTAAAAAAAAAAAAGATAGTTTTGGGTATTAGTCTTTATTTGTTGTGCATGGCACTGAACAGAACCTCTAAAAGCACGACCCATTAAAGGCACTTCATTTTTATTTGTGTAATACTGTTAAGACATTTATAATCTTTATTAAGAAAAAGTACCTGTAAAAAAAAGACAGGAAAATGCATACTTCTAGCTGTACTAACAAGTAAATACTCTTTTTTATATCTGACTTGTGTTTCCACATTGCTTAACAATTCATCTGTGCATAGTAAACCAGAAAATACTCAGCAAATTTTTCTTTGCTTTTCTTTAAACCCCTGTAGAGCAACGTAAGTTGCTGCATGAGTAGACGACTGAAGAAGCCTTACATACATGTGTCCTACAACTTCACCTGACTGCACCACCTCAGTCAGAAGTCCAGCTCCTTCCCCTGCCCTGCAGGACCATACACCATCCCACGGCACCTACAACTGATTTCCACGTTCTGTAAATCATCCTCCGCTTAGACTGTCCCTGTAACCTGCCATACATCTTGGTTAAGATCTTGACAAGATGTAGTCAGGTCTGCAGGTGTTGTGTGCTCCGGGTAGGTCAGGTAAGCACCAAGGCGATCCTCCTCCTTACTGGGGCCAGCTGCAGTCATTCTGGAAAAATCCAGCCCTTCATCAATTTTGAATTAGAAATTGCACAATAGGTTCAAAAGTTACCAGACAAACACTGGTGAGTGCACAGTACAATGGCCCAAGTCTAAGTTCCTTAAAACCAGGCTAAACAATATGCAGGATTATTTTTTTCATTAAATATTTGTTTGGAAAACAAGATATTGATGAAACCCTTAGCACGTCATGGGCTTTCTTTGCCTTGCTACTAATATAAATCTCACATTTATATATTGCCAGGGTAAATCAGCTCCTCTTGGCTTAAAAAGACAAATTTACCACAGTTTTTTCACTTCTCTGAGATGAATCCATTAGTGAAAATATTATTTTATGTAAAAACAATCCATGGAGAACTGAAACAAATCATCAGTTCCTGTCACATGAAGTACTGTCTCCAAATGTCAGATATTCATCTTAGTAAGACACTGATCACTTGGGTCAGATTCAATCTGAATTAAAATTAAAATTATTTCTGTTCCATTACACACGCCCTGATCAAACTGCCCTTCCACAGAATCAATTTTTGATGTTAAAAAGAAAAACAAAACAAAGAATGTTTCCTTCAAGCCTAACATGTCATAAATAATTAACACATCCTCTCTTTCCTTACCTCCCAGTTTCTGAGATACCAGCTCATACTTCATCTTGAATGATTTAATAATTTTACCTTGGTGCCCAGTGAACTAAAGTCTCCTCTGTAAAACCAGTACATATCATCTCACATAGTTTGGCAGAATTGGCGTTCCAGACCCAGAAAATGCTAACTCTGTTTACCACTGGATCCCTAACAGTCCATCTCCTCATTTTTCTATTAAGCCTCCCTCCTGGGCTTAAAACCTTAAAGTTACAAGAAACCCATCCATATATCAGGCATGCAGCCAGATCAGACCTACACAGTACTCTGACTTCTTGGATCCAGTGTGTTGCACTACCAGGGAGTCAACTCCCCTCTGAAGCAATACAGTAAAAGCATCAAAATATGTATCTTCATGATATGGTACACAGATGTAGATTCACGGTTAGCGTCATAGTAAAAAAACTATGATCCAGAGTAAATGTCTGCTGAAGAGACTGACCCGTGCCCCAGGATAAACTAGACAGCACTATATGGCTTTAAACCTGCCTACCTCAAAGCAAGGTGACTTCTTAGTGGATACAGATAGAAGTGGAAAGTTCAAGGTGGATGGAATTCACCTTCTCTTTTTCTCCAGAGCTCACAGCCACCGTTACAATCTCCCCAGACTGGAGGGGAGTAAGAAGGATGACAATATGTAAGCATTATTACCTTAACCATAGGACTGCAAATGTGGGAGGCAAACTGCGCTGAAGTTCTGGTCATCTGTTTCACATTTCTATGACTCAAAATAAACAATTTCTCCTTTGACAAAAATAAATAAAGCACCAAATTTCACGATTTTGGTTGACCTCAACTGACGGAAGAAAAGCAAGATCATCTCTCGGGGTATAAATGGCCCCACGTCATGGAAAACGAGATTAGGACTGTGCTTGCAAATGGTCCCATGCTGCATGGCTGCTGCTCGCTCTGCCAGTGCATGGCAGGTGAGGTGTTTCCTCCTGTCCCGACATGGACTAGCACAACTCCACCACTGCAGCTGCCAGTCAGCCACAAAACTTGGATCCACAACAGCCTGAGCCATTTCAATGTGCAGGGCTCAGTCTCCCCAGATTTCATAGCCAGATGAAACCAAGACAGGCAAATGATAGGTGGGAGGAATGAAGGTACAGAGTAGCACGGTAGCTTGCTTGTGTCCACACAATATATAAAGCGTCTGTTATTCTGATAACAATAAATGTGTATCTTCTAGACTGTGAATCACAAAACATTAAGAAAATTCTTACAAAGCAAATGAGAAGATAGCTGGCTTCTAGTTCACTTTCATCTCTCACAAGGGTGATACCTTCTGACGGCTTTCAAAAGCAAGTTTATGAATTATACCAATTAACCACAATTAATTACCTGTCTGTTTCTGTCCTCTGTCTCATCCGTTTTACTTTGTTGACACCACCATGTGTGCCCGCATGAGGGAAGAACACCTGTTTAAATCCCAGAGAACTTTCTGACCATCTATCAGGTTAAGAAAAGAGTATTAACCTTTGCTTTGCTCTCCATCCTTTCTCCTCTTACTAAGGATAATGGAATACAAAATGAGAAGGAACAAGCAATAAATCACCACTGAATACTCATTATATTTTCTGATAAAAAAGACCTTCATCCCAAGAAAACTTCACCTTATGTCAGAAGAAAGAAGGGAAGACAGACAAGTCTACAGCAGGTTGTGGCCCCTCGTTTAAGAGAGGACACGGTTGCTGCTGTGGAGCATCCTCGGCGTCATCCTAGTCACTACCGCCGTGGACTGCATGGCTTTTGCAGCACCTCTCAACACAGGAGCTCTCCCAGAGACAGCGCCGTACCTTGGTCCAGCTAGCTCAGATCAGCAGCTCCTGTAGGACAGACTCCTCTTGGGCCAAGGAACTTCCTCCACCTCCACCTTAAGAGAATGTCGGACTCAGTAAATGCATGTCCTCTTCTGCAGAGAAGATTGTTGAGGTAGTCCCTTTTACTGCATCAATTCTCTCCTACCCTCTCTAAGAAGGTCAGATCTTACTTATTTGCCTAGACAGCGAGAAAACAAAGTTCCTGGCTCCTACTCCAGTCTTTGCTGCAGATATTCAAGTACCTTTCTAAGACTCTAAGAAGTCTCAAAGAGTCTCCTGATGCTTAAATCTAATCATAAAAGTAATAATTAAGAAAAATAAATGTTGGATTCATTATGTGATGCTATTTATAAGTTACAATGTTCTCTCTCACTTGTCTAGTTATTTCTAGAAACCTGTGCCAACAAAGAAATCACTTCTTCCATCTGGGCTCTGGTAAGAGCTTGCAAAACGATAGCCAAATTCTGCTCTGACTGAAGTCACTGTTAAAATTTCCACCAATCAAACTGGAAACAGTATCTTGTACTAACTGTGCTTCTGACCTCTGACCTCAACAGTGACCACATCATCCTAGGTATCCCCTTATTTTATGAATTCAGAGAAGGTTATTCATCTTTCCATATCACAACATTACTACATGAACAGATGCATACCGCTTAGGAAACTCTTGCTCCCTCAAGCGTGGTGCTTTGAACCCTGCTCTCCCCAGCATCGTCCCTTGAAAGCAAAGAGTGTACATTTGTTTTATGTCACAAAGCTGATGGATTATATGATGTGCAACATCTGGATTTATCATTTGCTTTTGTCCTCTCAGGACCACACACATATCAGCCATATGGTTACATATTAAGGCTAAGCTTCAAAATAAAGGTTATATAAGACACTATGACTTTAAAGGAAACTTATCATTTCACTTTTAACGGCACCAAAAGACAACAAATCTCCCTTTACACCACTGTCAAACTCCAATTCTGTCTGTGCCAAGGCTGAGTTGTGCCTCACGGCTGGCTGAACCATGCCTGGTAAACTTGCATGCCTCCTGTGAGGTTTGGCCTGGCCTAAGTGGATGGCTTACAAAAGCTGTCTGTGCTACCCAAGTTTGTAGGCTAAAAGCCAAAAACAGCCTTAGAAAAGAAAATGATAAATGGCCCATGTTCTAGAGATTGATGGACCTTGATACACGGTTATACCTCCCAAAATTTAACTGAATTGCTTCGATGTTTAAAGTGTTAATAAACATTATTCACACAGAATCCCCTTTGCACAACTGACACACTGGAAGCAATATTCTCCACAGCCAGGAAATTGCTTCTACTGCAAACGAGAACTGGTGACTCCACTCTATTTCAGATCCTTCATTACCACACCAGAAATTAATCTCTTGCATTTTTTTTTTTGCATGATAGTTCCCCAAAATAAATCAGGTAATGAAAAAACACAGTGGCACAAATTTTGCAATGCTTTGGTTCATTGCCCTTAACAAGTCAGCACTTGCCTATCAGTTACAATGAAATTGAGCACCAAACACATTGCAAAAAACATCTCTTTTCTAATTGGGGAGTGATTTTCAAGAAGTAACAACTTTTTGACAGTCAATAAATTAAAGCTTTATGAAGGCAATTTATCCTGAATGCTACACATTCACTGTATTAAATACTCCATGGAGCACCCTATAGAAGTAATTTCCTGTAATAAAAAAAGTAACCATCTGCAGCAGGGAAATAAACCACTAATCAAGACAATAAGGATTTTATGTGGATGAGAATTTCAAGAAGATCGTAATGGTTCATGAAATATTAAGAAAGTGTCTGCTACAGGACCAACAAAGCAAGATCTGTACAGACTGTTTACTTGTCTTGGCTTACTTACTTTCAGGGCTGTTGTTTCAAAAAATTTTTTGGTTTTCTTTCCTGGTCCACCTCCTGTAGTTATGTATTTTTTATGAAAAAAAAAAAAAAAGAGGTTAAGTATACTTTTTATGGGTTTATGTTTCAATTCATTAACAAAGATTATAGCAAATGCTGGTCAGCTCCCCAGGAAAGGCTGATTTCCATCCGAGTGGTCCAATCAGTGTTTGTTCTTTTTTTTCAGTGTTCCTTAGCAAGCAAACTACATTTCTGCAATTCACATAATTAGGTAATTGCCAAGACGACTACACTTAGCAGAAAACAAATAGGAGAAAAAACTTGCTGAGATTCAGACGGACATGGTGACAGATTCATTGCTAAAAGTAGGGCATATTCAAACTCGGAATGCTTTTAATAGATTTTTTTCACAGTTAAGTCTATTCAAATAACCGAGACTCTAGGACAGCTGGGAACCAGCAAAAATACAGCAAGAGACTAAAATACTACATTCAGTGTTAACTGACACATCACAAAATCCAGAGCTCAGTTCTGTATATGCAATGCCATCCAAGACAAATAATAGTATTTCATGAATTCTCATCCTTTTAAGGTTAGAATCCTGCTGTGATTGGCTCTGCTGCTTCTGCATCCTTAGGATGGAAATCCTAAACTTCTGATCTTCCGTGTCATACTATAATTAACATTATTAGTGCTTTGACTCCAAAAGAAGTTTCATCTTTCAAAGCCAAAGCTATTTCAAAATTACAGTTTTACTTTCAGATTAGGAAATCCATTAAGTAGCCTGTTGCCTGGATAGTAAACTGATATTCTAAAGCTAGATATTTTGGCTCTGCTTGATGTTTTAGACCAGCTCAAGTAGCAGACGAAGTCCGGTATTCTGGGCAGTCAACTGGCTTAAGCTTTAAAACAGAGCTGCGAAAGCACAGAGCCTCAGCATTTTGCATAGCCCTAGGAAAAGGAAAAACAGACGAAATACCAGGAAACAAAACAGGCCAAGTACATGCTGATTTCCTAAAAAGTCAAGGTGTGCATCCTACCAGCAAACTAGCACTTACTAGTGTAGCAGAGTCAGTGATGAGTCAAAGCTAATTATTCCTGATATACCACAGCTGACTGATAGTTACCTCCCAGCCCACCCCTCCACTTAAAAATGATTAGGGGTCTCCACTACATGGTCATTTCCTCTTCTGCTCCCCTAGAAGACAGTTGCCTACAACACCGCACTGTTTGGCCTGGTTAAGGGGCTAAGTGGCCCCTGAGCACATCAAAGATAGCCATCACCCCTACTGCTAAAGCCACCCTCTTCACTTTTGTAATCCGAAATTCATTCTGCCCCAAATCAAAATTTCTTATGCTCATGATGACAGATTTGGAATTGATAAAGGAAAAAATCTGAAGACTTTTCTAAAGTCACTTTACTATCAAAAAATCTTCTTCTTTTTTTCCCTCACCTCAAACACTGCTTATACCAAAGTCTGTCTTGAAAATCACCCTCGAGAGATCATAGCTGTAGATGGGAGTTGAACTGTACTGCAACCTTGACAGATGTAGCTAAACATCTGAAAGCATCCACAAACACTGAGGAATGCCATAAGGCTTTGCAGCAGTGTCTTCTTGAATGCTCTAACTGCAGAGTGTTTATCTAGCTTAGCTGCAAATTTAAATTTTCAAAAAACTGTATATAAAGTCTAGTGTTTTACAGGTATTCACAGAGATTGATGTTACAAAGTTCCCCGATACATGCTAAATTATTTCACATGTTTTAATTGCAGTCTCTTGGCCATCCATGAGATGCATAACAGTCTGCATTTTAACTTCTCCCCTAGGTTAAATACACACAAACAGAAGTTTCAGCTCAAAGAATTATAATTTGGAAACTTAGAACTGGATTTACATAAAAAAATAAAATCTACTTTTCTTCACTGAAGAGAGAATCAGAAGATAAGGTAGACGAGTCTTTGTCAGAAATATTTCGGTATTTATTTTCTTTGTTCATCCTGAAATACATATTGGAAAGACATCCGTTTCAGTGATTTTTAACTTTTTGTTTGTTTGTTTTGCTTTTGTTACTATTTACTTTGCAAGAAAAATCTTCTACTACGTATCTTCCAGCTGAAGGACAGGAAACTGTTATGCCATTTTTCTCAGTTACTAACGATGGAACTTTCTCCATTTTCCAGAAATATTAAGATAAGTGATTTCTTTCCTCAGCAAAAGAAGAGAACATGCCAATATAAAGTCAACAAAAATTCCTTGTAACTGTAACTTCTACTTACTCTATGGATCCTCACTTTCATACCATTTTGCGGTGTGTTGGCTGTATGTTTTGCTTTGTTTGTGCAGGCCTTTGAAACAAACTGGCTTGTGCAGTATCACTGAATGCCAAGTGAAGGAAGCAGAATCTAGGAGGAAGCTCACCAGCACTTTTCAACAGCATTTTTATTAACAGAGCAGTAATGTCTCCTATCACCTTGTAATGTCTCTTAATGCAAAGGAACAAACAGATGCTTACTTGTCACTAGAGACTGAGAATGTAATTTGCCCTCAGTATTTTCTACAGGAATGATTGTTCTACATCTTCGTTGACTGCTCCATCAGTTTGCAGATTGCAGGCGAAAAGCTTCCTATTTTAGACCACATGTATGTAACCTTGCAAAAAAACCCCATGAATGCTGGGAACAAACAGTAACAAGAATATAGCCAGCATAGCACAATATTAATTGTTAAAAGGTTAACTGCCAATATTCTAAACAACAATGCACTATCCATCTCTGAATTTTTACAGACAAGAGTTGAAAACTGTGTATTTCTGATATAAAGAAAAAATGCTAAAGTTTCATTTAGTTTCTTGTTCAACGGCTGCTTTTCCAAACCCTCCCCAGCTGAAGTACTCCCAGGACTCTGGCATAAATCACAGAGCCCAACTTGCAGCACATGGTGACACATAATGTCTCCCCTCACATAAAGACTTTTATTTACATAGAAGCTCAATAATTCTATAACAACTTGAGTGTGCAGTAAACGAACTAACATGAATGAACTTACAACACAGCGAGAATGTCTTCTCAAGACCCCAGGGCAGCTACCACACTTCTAAATCCTCTCGAGCAGGAGGAGAGGAAGAAGGGCCCATGAGACGAGGAGGCGCAGCTTTGCGTGGAAGCTGTGTGGGACACTGTGCGCTGCCGAGTGGCAGCGCAGGTTCCTCCCCAAACAGCTCCACTACCGGAGAGAGACGTGCACGCGACACTGAGTCCCAAACTACGCCATACATGGACACAGTGATGCTGAATCACACCTGAGGGATTAAGCTCCTTCTTTCACCACTCCCTTTTCACATCAAAGCAGGGCCAAACTCTTTGGTATCTGAACTATTTTTGATTGCTCTCTTGAGTAGCAAGTGCTACTCCAGCACTCCTACAGTTCATTTATGCTTCCACAAAGACAAGCTTTTTGATAGCAGGACATTTGATAACATTGCCGAAACTAGCCCTGAAAAAATACACATTATGCAGATGAACAGGCTGAATCGTAGGGCTGCTTCTGGCAGTTGTGTGACAATTTTATTACAGTACAACTACACCAGAGCCTACAGGAATGAAAATGTGAGCAAGAGATTTAGTTTTTCTTCACTGACACTTTGGAATTACACGATGAAAATGATGCTTTGCTCCTCACTGTCACTGTGGATAAATGCACACATAAAAATGAAAACCACTGGACCATGCTGTCATTTTTTCAAAGCCCATCAGCAAGTTCAGGAAAGGCAAGGAGGAAAGAAAGATTCATCAGCTTATTGCACTGTATACCATTAGTTTCTCACCTACAGTGACCTGTACAACCTGCTGGAACCCACAGGCTGCTTGTGGCTCCAGGATTAACCTTCATATGCTTTTTAACAGCAAAAAACAATTTAAGCAATTGCCTGTGTACCTGCCTTCATCTTGAAATGGAGGAAAATTTACTTCTACTATTTTTATTTTCCTCTACTAACATAGAGGTAGCATACATAGCTTTAAAAAGCTACGCTATGTTTTAACATCTGATATTTTTTCTGTATCTTTTCATTTAAACCTGCAATGTACATTTTATCTGAAGACATACTTTCCTGTAATTAGATTCTACATAATAATGTGACAGATATCAGCCATTTCTGCCAAAAATACGCTAGTGGAGGGGGACAGGGGGGAACATATCAGACTTGCATCACTTATTATTTATTAGTATGCTTTTACTTCTGATTGTTCATCAAAGTAAATACTATGCTTTCCATTCCGACAACATGATCTAAAAATACTACCTATCAGTTTCATTAAAAAAGGATTTTTTAAAGGAAAAAAGGTCAGCGAACTGAATTTCTGTGAAGACTAACTGAACCAAAGTCTGTTAAGGAGAAAATTTTTTGTCACGCTCCTTACTAAACCAGAATCTTTCTTAATGGAAGAATCTTTTTTAACGCAGAATCTTTTTTATTAATGCAAACTCTAAGAAATACATTATAACCATCACGTTTTCCACAAGGCTCCAGTACCTCGTGTCACTGTGTCTAGAGAACAGCATTCTACTTGTTAAAGGTAGACAGCTCAGGCAATGTGGTAGCTCCCACTCAAACCAAGATACCTCCAAGAATGCCCTTGCTGCATATTACCTGTAGTAGCCATGCATAACTACACACACCTGGTGGAGTCCACTGACCACCAGACCATTGAAAGGGGGCACAGTGCCTATTTTGTACGTTGTAAGGTGTACAAGATACTCTAAGCACTGTCAGCACTGAAGAGTGCGTAGCCACTGCCAACTGAATTTGTGGATTCTGAAAAAACATGGGAACACATTTGGCTTGCCCAATTTAACAAAAAATATTTTGTTTCCAGGCCTGCTCAGTCCATCTGCCAGGACTGTGAAGTTGGGATGGAAATCATAGCTGGTGCTTCTTGGCTTCACCATGGCCAGAACAAACTGTGGTGCGGTTGCAGGGTAAAACTGGTTTAGTGATTCCATTTCAGACAAAGATTGCTGCGGACCACTGCATTTGGTAATAAACATTTGTTTACACAAGAATATATATATTTCTAATTATTGTGCCTAATAAACTCACAGTCATTTTTAGAATGCATGTTTCTGACAGAGTTGTCAGCATTCTGACTCATGGAATGTACTTGTATCTTACTGAACTTGGCAGTGTAGAAATAGTCTTTTTGAAAGGACATTACCACAGGTACACATTGCAGTTGAAAATGTCTCCTTTATTTTGTATCTTCTAGATCAACTTTTGAGATATATCCATCTCCTACCTACTTACAGACTTACTCTAATTTTTGTACTTATCTCCTACACTATCAGCTGCATTTATTAAAAATGTGTCTCTAGAAATAAGTGATTCCAGCCTTCATCAGGGGGAGTGCATATTGATATTGGTGCACACTTCTAAAAATCCGTGGGTTTTTACTTCATTCTACAGAGTGCAAGCTTTAAGGATAAGTAAAATGTTATCTCTATGGGATTAATTTTGTGTTGTATTGAACAAAAATAAAGTGGCAGAAAAGAAGTATAGGCAGCATAAATCAAGACTGCTTTTACAACCCTTCCTTCTCTTCTACAAGCACCATTTTCTCTAGACTCCTTGGTCCTCCAGTGTCCAGTTTAATTCCCTTCCCCACAAAGTTATTTTCCTTCCCTTTCTTCTTATACTTTCGTGGTGTGAGCGTGTCATCATCTCCTTAGGATGCTCAGTATAGTCTACGGAAAGATCTGGCATCAGATTTGCCAACTCACACCCTGCTTCCACACCGCAGCCCCTTCTGCCTCCATTGCTATCACTCTGTTGCACAGGAAGACCAGCAGGGCAGGGATCATTTTCACATCTCTCGCCACGGTGCCTACAGCAGAGTCTACTACAACACATAGTTCAGACGACTGATAAATCATTCAGACAGCACACTATCCAAGCTCCTTTATCATACTGTAACAACATACTTTATCATACTGGTCATGCCATCCGGATTGAATATGCACACTAAAGGGACTGCCTAATGCAGGCAGCCTAACTCCGCCACTTCTTCACATATGAACCAGGATCCAGCAGTGGCTCAAGAGTAAGTGACAATGTCAGCATGCAGCACCTGGTCCATGCCCGTCCTGCCAGCTCTCCAGAGCCTGCTACAGCTCTGTGAGTGCCTATCTCAGCACAGATTATGTAGAAACAATAGCTTGAAATGCAGACCTGGTACAGCTGCTTTGGCATGGCACCATGCCAAGCTAACCTATGTACACTGTTTCTCAAAGGGCTTGATTTACCTGGACAATATAGCTGTAAATATCTTGTGGTGTTCCATTGCAGGTAAGCATCATAAGGTCATCTCTGAACAGCAGTTTTCACTCTCATCCTGACAGGCATCTAGTCAGTATATGCAGATTATAAATACACAATGTATTACACAACCATTTTAAATCTTTAAGTCAGGAATAATCAGCACATACTTCATCCATTATGTGTCTTAAACCACTATTATCCTCATATATATACATAGGAAGTGATACATTTATACATAGCAACCAAACTAAACTAAAATGACGTGCCTGAAGTTGCATACTGAGTCTGCGGTGCAGGTGGGAATACCACAATCTCTGCATTCGCAGCCTACTGCCCTCCTCACCAGGTAACTCTTATGATCACAGTCCTCTCACACAGTGACTAGCAATGCCCTAAGGTGCACCAGCTGTATTGCAAGAATGATATTTTAATATTTTGATATTTGTTTTATAAAAAAAAGTAAGAAGAAAACCATACAAAACAGCAGGAAAAACATGTAAATAAAGACATGCTTAGAAGTGAAAAACCTCTCATAGTGAGATAGGTTATTTGTATCAAGTCAAACCTTTCAGGATTGCAACTGCTTCCATTTTCCCACCTTCACATATGACACTGCTGTAAAGTTTTTATTATTTCTTATTGTCTATCATTTGCTTTGGTTTTGGTAATTTCTATTGCATTTGAGAAAAAGCAGCTCATTTAAAATAGCATACATGTCAGGGTTTTCAGAATACCATCTATTCCAGTTATGCCTTTAAATGGACAACTTCTCTCCCACTGTATGACAGGCTGTATTTTCCATATGGAGAGTTTGGCTTATATTTGGTGTTTCATTCTTCTTCCTGAATGCACTGAAGGAGGGGGTCAGAAGCATGAGCAACTTAAAAAAGCACACAAACACATTGGTGTGCATTTCTGTAAGCCATCCTGTTCCTTGAAAAGCAATTACATGTCAGGTCCTTGAACAAGGCTAACAAACACATGCTGAAAGATTCAAAATAAGCAAGAAGTACTCAGACTATGCAGCCTGCAAATATAAAATGACACCATGCTATCTTGTATGGCTTTAAGGTGTCAAATCAAAATGAAACAAGAAATACGAGAAGAAAAATGAGAATTAAAAAAATCAAATTATATATAGCTGTATGAATCTTGTGACTGTAGTGCTATAGTATTCAAATTTTATGAAGCATTTACATGGTATTTCTATAGTCTACAAAACACAATGAAGACTATGTTTTCAAAAGGAAAGAAACCCTACGAACTGCATGATTATCAGTCATCACTAAGCATTCTAAACATGACAATACATATATACACACATACAACTGTATAAAATCAAAGCCATTTCCTTGTTTCTAATGTATTTTCTCTTTTCATATAAGGCTTTAAAAGTTATATTTGGTTATTGTCCCCCAAAAGAAAATCCAGTGAACCTTAGCTGAAGCATTCCTTAAGCTCTTTGAGAATTCATGTCTCAGACCTTTTCAGTCCTCTCTATGAGGCTGGAGCATTTGATTGTTTACTAGTCTTAGCATTCACAAAAGTCACAGTCTGGAACATGACTTGCAGCCAAACAGCCCTTTAACAACACCTGTAAGCATAAAGCCCAATGACTCAGTTGGTTCAAAAAAAAAAAAAAAAAAAAAAAAAAATTCATCTTCCACTTTAATATGGTCCTATGGGTCTTTACAATAACTTGTCCTATGGAAACCACGGGGGAGTGTAAATGGTGATTTCTGATGAAAAGATACAATGACCAGCAATTTTTTTTCTTTCTCTAGATAGCAAAAGCCTTTCATTCATTAGTTTTCCCTTTGTAACTGCTGGTGCCATCATTTCTTCAGTGATAAAGAACTGAATGGCTTTCAACCAATGTTGGAATCACAAGGTTTTACTTAGCAGATAGTCAAACACAAGCGTTGATTGCAAGCCCTGGAGTCTGCTTACCCCACGGCCGGAGCTGGCACTTCTCACCTGAAAAATGACCTGCAGAAGCCAGCAGGCTTTAGAATAGACTGTTATTAAATGTAAAGCCTCTGCTATCTGACGAGCAGGATATATGACCAGACATATTTTGTAAAATTATGATTTCTTCACATATTTGTACACAGGAGATGGATCACTTCCTCAGATGGCACAAATAAGGCAAACACTTAGACCTAAGCAACATAAAGACTTCCCAAGCACAGCAGAGCATGCTTGAGTTTCACTCCAGCGCAACATCAGAACAGCAGATTTTAAGATGTCTAAGGCAGCTTTTTTAAAACTGAAGTGGATTATCTCTGTCAGTGTTGTTTCTCTTATGAGGTAGGAAAAAACACTGGGTCTTGTGAAGTTTTTCATGGCAGCTCTTGGTCCCCATTTCCAGTGCTGCTGTCCCAGCTGGGGTAGAACTCGCTGGCGGCAAGGGCCAAGGGCTGCGCAGCCGGGTGTACTTTCAAACACTGAATCCTACACTTTTGGGCCATCTGTTTTGTTCTGATCCCAAACCAAAAAATGGCTATATAAAAGGCTGAAATATTAAACCATGTACCTGACTCCCAAGAACAAAATAGTAACATCAAAGAACTTTTCCCCTTGGTCTTGAAGAGACTGATTAAAACCTGTTGTAAATCTGAAACCGAACCATACTTTTACATGGCACAAAGAGAATTGATCAGCAACATAAAAATAGGACAGCAAAACAGTAATTTTTTCTCCATTATGGGAATTGTATCATCCAAAACAACTTCTTCATATCCACCAGCCGCACGTACGAGTTATTTCCAAGGCTGACAACTGCCCGCACTATTTATGTAATTTAGAAGTCTGAAGTATTTATCCTATTTAAATCCAGCATGAGGTAGAGATCTGATTTTGTTTGAACAGGTCCAAGGCATAGGCTAGACCAAGATGAATTTCTTTTCTAATGCCAAAGGAAAAATATTACTTCATTGAATTTCTAGTAAATAATTGTTTTACTGAAAATAACAACTCTAAGTACTGTAACACTTTGATAGTGAGACAAGTAAATTGTAAGAGAAGTCTTTCCAAATAAATTTAAACACACTGTAAATTTCTTATTTTATCTGATCATCCTTAGCCATCTGTCGTTCTTACGCTTCTGTGTACCTCTTTCTGCATATAAAGTGTTTATTTTCAACCCAAAACTTTCCAACAAAATTAATGAAATGTCATATTCTAACTGAACTTTCTAAGTGTAGATTTGCTATGTAAGGATATTACCAGTTTCCTATTTAGAGGGACACATTTTTGCAACCTTCTCCATATTTTAGTCATTTTTCATTTTTAGAAAAAAACAGAATTGTGGTATTGCTATTTTATACAAAAAAATAAGAGTGAAGTTAGTATTTTGCAATGAAAGTTTAAAGTACTGTTGTGCCTGGAGATACTACAGCTTTACTGCTTACTTTTCTGTATGATCCTATCAAAATTTCTGTCAAGCCTCTCTGCTTCCAAATCTGATCATGTCTCTAGCAACTTTGAAGGAATGGAGAGAATCAAAAGAGGTGATAAATCTTCTCATTTCCTCATCTAGTTTGTTGTCTAATCTCTCTAGGTTAGAGAACTCATCCTTATTCTCTACAGTTCACGAAAAGGGGGTAAACTGTAAATCCAACAGAAAACTTTCATGGTTTTGCCTACTGTCCAAAGTAAGTTTTAATTGTTAACTATATGTGAGTTTTCCCCTCTGGCTTCAAGAAGCTAGGTTAAAAAATGCATCTCCAAAGGAGATGGATATATGCATGTGTGCATATATATATACATATACGCACTGCACTTCCTGCACTTCTAAAGATTTGAAGAGCAGTAACTGTCGAAAGTGTAAGCATCATACAGCACACACATCTCCACTCTCAAACCATTCAGACATACTGATACAGTATTTGGCACCAGCAGTTCTACTATTTTAGTGGGAAACACCTCTTGAGACACTCGTTCAAAACTGAAGAAACTCTAATAAACTGGAATACAAATCTCGAAGGTAGGAAGTCTCGGCTTGGAAGACACAAGGAAAAATTAGCTACAGCATGCAATTTACAATACAAAAGGGAGCATCCCCGTTGGTAAGTACGTTTGAAAAATCATCTTTAGAATCTCTGAACACAATCATCTGCATTTTGATTTCGCATGTTTAGAAGTGAAGCTTACACTTGGTCCAGTGAGAGCAGTCTTATTTCAAACTGGTGGGCCACACGCTGTCCTAATTTGAACAGTAAGAAAGCTCAACACGACTGAAATGTTTTCATGTATGCACATGCAAACTGTTAAAACCTGTATATGATTAAATGCCAATGCTTTCATGGTTAATTGACACACCTTATCTAACATTAATTTCTATAATTTCATTTCCCTCTAGTGCCTGCTCATTTTGCATTCCGAAGGAGAGCAGCGCAGTTTTTCAGCTGACCTAATGAAAACACTGCCACGACAAATGAGAAACCAACCTGTGTGCAGTGGAGTCCAGCTGGAGAGAATGCTAATTCTCTGCCTCAATACTGCCTTCAAAGAGATTATTCAAGCCTCTCTCTGACATGGAACACAGTGATCAGCCAGAAAATGCTAGAGATGAAAACAATCTTTATCTGTTTTAACAAAAAGGTGAACTAAAAAAAGCAGTCACTTATGCCCTGAATGTTTACTATTAGCAATAAACAAAGTCACTTTATTCAGTGTTTATTCAGTAACTTTCATTGATAGATTTGTTACTGTAGATCTTGGAATTACTAAATCAGTATAATTTATCCATATAAGGCAATAGCAAGAATAACATATGCAATAGGGACCTGATGTTTAAAAAAAAAACCAAAAAAACCCCACACCTGTTACTGAAATCTGGGAAACAGATTTAAACTACAATTTTGCATAAGAAAACTACACACGCTGAAGCTCTGAACTTACTGTCCTTCTAAAGTGAGCTGAGTAATTTACAGTATTCAGGTATCAAATACCCCAAAACCACGAGGGCAACAGATAAAAAAAATGTGACTCAGCCCCAATCTATCAAACATGCGTGAATGGACCAAAGTCAGCAGATGAATCTAAAGACTAAGCATAATGAAAACCTTAAGATGACAAAATGTACCACTGAAGAAATGACTTAAGATTTCTGAATTTTCATGTGCAGAAAAATAAAGCATCAAAGTGTGGCACAGGAAGTAACATACACCACCGTGAATGCATCTAACTCATTGACAAATACTAACTTCTGCTCATGAACAGCAGACTTAACATATTTTAAACTTACAGTAATTAGTGACATAGAGAAGTCAATACATTTTGTCTTTATATAACTAAATTTTAAAAAGCTCTTAATGAAAGCAGGCTGATGTTATCTGTTGTAGAAATATCTATAAATAAAATCATGACTACAGTGTCCTCTGAGTGAAGCAGAACATCACCCAGTAATAATCCAAACTGGCAGTGCCTTCCATGACTTATGAGTACATAATGATATTAATACCAAGCTTTCATAGAGTGCTTTCTATCAGCAATATCAAAGCACTTTAGAAAAATAGAAACATCAGTATTTCCACTTTACATACTGAGGTCAGACAAAAATAATCTGACAGGGTTAAAAACATCAAAAAAAGATGAATGCCACCTCTATGCATTGAAGATTTTCTGTAGTTACAGGCAATTGTTCATCAAATTTTGTAAGCATTTGATCTCGTTAGAAAACAAAAAGACAAAACTACTTCAGAAAACAAGATCTGAAGTATTTAATAGCATAGACAAACTAATGGCAAATTTAAACATGCATCAGCATCTGAAAATAGGATTCTTTATACTTGCATTTCTTTGGTTGGTCATGATAAATTAAACGGTGAATACTCAAAATTATGACAACTGTGCTCCAATTACACTGAACTCCGTTGTGGGGTCCTACTGCACAGAAATGTGTTGTGCACGTAGGAACCTGGGCAGATTAGATGTCTAGTGAGATTTTTTAATTTTACCTCTAGAAGTGACGATATTTGGATTAATACAATTGTGATGCATTACTTTCAGCATAGTAGTACGGGGCTGTGCGTCACAGCAAGAAACGGTCTCGATTTTCTCACGACATGGAACAGGATTGCCACTGATCATGCCTGCAAAGGTACTTCCATTTTTGCATGAAGTTCAGAACCCATTTCAGTGCTATTTACCATTTTACTTAAACTTCTCTTGTATCTTTCCTGTTTTAGTTAAAAAATAAAAACAGGCACGTCTTATAGAAATGGAAAAGATTTTAAAGGCTTTGCACATAATCAAACAGTGTGATCCAAGAAAAATCACACCCATGAAGGGTATACCTTTGTAATACAATACAGTGACAGCAGAGAGTAGCTGTCATTGTAACATAAAGGTAGATCTACACAGCTATTGCTGTGAACAGCTTTCAGACTATTTGGAATATCTGGACAATGATTCCTAATATGGCAACTTCTGTACCACCGGCCATTCATGTGGCATAGTATTTTCACTGCTGGTTGGCTCCGACACTGTCCTTGAGTTGTCAAGCAGTAACCATCACCCCACGGCAAGGGGCTGTGGAGAACTTCCAGAGGGCTTCAGTGGTTCATTCCACTCTATATATGTTGTTGTAGCCAATGCTGGGGAAAGCAGCAATACACTTGATGATAAAACTAAGAAGATAGGTCAACTCAAAAAATTTCATTGGGAAATGATACTATTTTCAGTACAGTATACTGGAAATGTATTTTTTATTATACACACATACATGTATTTCTTGACAGGTGCACTGGAGTGTCCTTAAGGACAAAAAAAATTCTCAAACTGAAAGACACAGTCTGGAAAGAAGACAGGGGAAGAAAGAAAACCAAATATAGAGCTTCTTCTGATGGGTGATCCCTTTCAAAACGCGATTTATTAATGAGCAATACTTAAAATTTCATTTTGACTAATGGAAAATATATCCATGCACAAGGAATTCTAAAAAGACAATCTGATATGGAAAGAACCAAGCAATGGTGGAGCAGAACAAAAACCAACCTCACCTTCCTTCAGTATCACTACCCAAAGAGGATGGATCTGGAAAGGTCTCCTGGAGGTCTTCAGGTTGGGACTTTCATACTAACTGCTGGTGAAAACGGAGACTAGAGCATCTGGAGATGTGCCACGCAGAGTTTTCCAACGTGTAGTTAATGCCAGAAGTTCTCCCTCACAAGTAATTTGTCCTATTTAAACAGCTTACGTATTTTGGTCCCTTGTCCATACTTGAGAAATTGCATGTGTAATTTTTAATTCACTATAGCGAAGCAGGAAGACCACCTAGCTGTACTTTTCTGTATAGACTACAGTGATCAGGTTTGCTAAACCCTTTTCATCAAGCAGGCATTACAAATCCGTTGCTGGAACTGCTTGTTTAAGCCAGTGTCTCTCCCTTCTGAGAACTGAATCTTAAAGCAGGACACTCCTGTGACAATTCTACTAGAAAGAACAGGTTTTTAGAAGTCTAAAATTGCTGAAGTCATTTAAGTATCCGACAGGAAAAAAGCACATTGCCAGCACTGCACAGGACACATTTCAAGGGCAGAACTTAAAACAACATTTACGGATTGTGCAGACACAGCAGTCTCAAAAAAAATTTTAATGAAGTCTTACTGCCTATCACAAAGGACTTAGAAAACCTGCATAGTCCACCTTACTCTTAAATGTATTAAATCGAACTCCAGAAACTACACAGTTCTTCTTACAGTTGCGTAAACAAAGTGTATCAAATGGCTTAGGAGATAGCCAGCCTCTCCCATCAGCCAGATACAGGTGGTGAACTCCACAGCTCAATTGTATTTAATGTCTTTTCCTCAGGACACATAATTTTCGGTGCTGCTATGGGTATTACAAAAAAGCTGAAACAATTCATCCGGCATCTGCTGTTAACTGTACCCCAGAACGCTCCTCTGACAGAGAGAGCTGGCGTAACGCTTCACCTGTGAATCCTCAGGATAGATTTCCTACCGCGAGGCATCCTGCCACATCATACAGTGCGTGTCTGCTTCTGCACGTTTCTGGAGTTTATTTCTCCAGACCATTCCTACACTCTGTTGTCCTAAAAATGACAACCATAAGTGATGGGGCTGTGGTCAAAGTTCACTGATTTCATATTCTGTATTACAATGAGAAGTAGATAGAGCCCTTAAAACCCTCTGGACAACTGTTTACAAGTGCATTCCGATGAACTACTTCCAAGACCATTATTAGCTCACCGATGCCAGAGTTCTTCAACAATTTCATCCTCTGTATCTTCAGCCTCACAATCATAAATGTCAGACAGCATTATTAGTCATTATTTATCCCTTGTTATTTCTCCCTCAGTGGTATTTATATCACTTAGTTCCGCCAGTTTATTGTGCACCAGTTTCAAAGGTGATAATTTGTAATCATCATTTTCAGTTTGATGATTTGTAGTTTCCTTTGACTATTCCCTCTATTACAGTTACAAGAAGCAAGAGGTAAAAGCACTACCCTTTCTATTGCTGTTTGTTATCTTCATAGCTTTACAATAGCATTATATCCTCTCTGCCTTGACCAAATAGTTCGCAGAGGTATTGAACCAAGTGCTTTGATATCTACTAAATGTTCTTTTTACATTATTCATGGGTTATTGTCAAAGCATCAGTAGAGAGCTAGTAAACCTTCCTGCCACTATATGAAAAACTGAAAGCCACAAGACACACAGCACAGTGGGAAGGTGAAAACTGTTTTCTAGGTAGAAGACTGACATTTTGGATGCGCCGAGCTGGATGTATGTGTTTCTAGGATTATGTGGAACGCTGGTCCTGGAACCCTACTGGCTTGCTTCCCCCTGAAGCAGTTTTGGTGCTAACCATGACAGACACAGCACTGGAGGGACATCTGAACCAGCCCACAAGCTGCACAGGCTGGCCCATTTTACAGTAACAGAAAGAGCAGATGCAGCGGGCTGGGGAAGCCTGTTACCAGTTACAAGTAAAGCAACACAAAGGTACCTTGAGAAAAATGCCCTTCGGCCTTTTCATGTCAGCAGAACTAGATTTCATTACCTGAAAAAGATCCTAAAATGTCACTCCAGTTGATTCACAAGACACACTGGAACAGAGGTCATGTAAATAATCCCTCCACTTCCAACCAACTATAACTTTCAGAAATAACTAACAGAAGTAATTAGTCTACAAGGGCACATCCCACTCAGTTTCCTCTTCATTTACTTTCTCACTTCCTTCAGACCAGAAGTCGCTCATTGCTTCTGTCTTAAGCCACAGTAAAATTGACAGTAATTCTTTCTTACTCCTGTATTTTATACAAGCAAACACTACAGCAACACGTGGGGAGGTCCCTTCCTCTCTGAAACTTTTAGTGACTGGAAAACTTACCTGTTTCTCTCCTCATTCATAAAGACCTGTGAACAAGCACTTTCAAACATGTAACAGGACAGTACTGCTGTCCCTGTGAAGACATTTTTTCTGCATGAGGGAACAAGGAAATTTTGTATAGGGTACAGAACCAGACCAAAATGACCTGGACCTTGTTTTAAGAAATGGTAAATAAGACTGATCATGGTAAGTCGAGGTGAAACAAAAGCAATACCTTTACTTTCTAATGGACACTTGGATACTGGGCAGGAGAGGAGAATGAAAACCAGGCAGCGTATTTTGAAGAGGGAGGAAAACGTTCACTTGATGCATTGGGAGAGGAAGTGTATGAGGCAGCATGGGACAGCCACTAAGTCCAAAGTTGTTTGGGCAGGGCTGCCATGGGGCCCAAAGTGACCACAGGGGAGTGCTCAGTCTCACTAGAAACACTCAAAAGCAGCGATGTATTGAACTCTTCTTGTCCTTATTATTGCCTGTATTATTTGCAGTATCTGACTGAAGAGGTCCCACCAGTTATCATATCCACAGTCTCAGTGTCTGCTAATTACACATGCAGATCTCTTCCATGGTGTACATCAGCCTTCACTAGTAATTAGCACATTATCTGTTATCTCCTCAATACTTAAATATGAATGAAGCCATAGAGATGAATCGTTCAGATGATTTCACAGGATCTACATTATCCAACTGACAACATTTAAACATTTGATCTAAATGCCTAAATGTAGATGTCTATGGGTCTTCGTTAGGTTACAACTTCCATTTGTGTTGTAGTAGGTGAAGCAGCTTCACCTTACCAGTGACACAGAAAATCAGTGATCCAGCACTCTCTGCGTTGCTTTCCATCTGGCGCTCTGTTGTGGCGCATGCTTGTAATTCACTCTGTTGATTTTATAGAAAACGAGAGTTAAGGGCACTTGACTAGCACCAAAAGTGTTCAGGAGTGTTTCCTGTGTTCCTGGCAAGCCTGTGAAGGTGATGGTAACTTCATAAAAGTTCATTGTTTCTTTCTGTGTAATACAGGGTTTGTACTATTCTGAAAGCCTGTCACAAAGCACGACTGACTTCTTAACTCCTGGCTGAGACCAAGGGCTATTTCTATTATATCAGATTGTGATTGTAAGAAAGAGGTAAGAAATAAAAATGGGATTAAGTGTTCAAAAGTCAGTCTCTCTGTCATCTCTATGATTTAGGTTACAGATCTGAACCTACTCTCAAGACAGAATTCACTTGCTTAGCAGTCAGATATCTCACTCTTCATACTCCATCCTGTTTAAGCGTGAAATTTGCTATGGGAACTTCATGGTATTACCTAAAAATTCATTTGCACTGTCATGTTGCAGCACTACATATTCCCATATAAGAAATGCACATTCTCGTCATTTGAGAAGACAGAGCAGGGCCTGGTTTTGACACGACAACATGTCTTCAAAACTGGGAGTCACCCCACACACAACCACTCCCACAATTCACCTTACATCGTAACAGGTAGGAAACTCCTCTGAGAGGCGGAAAAAAATCAACTCCATTGAGCTGAAAGTCAGGTCTTCCAGTTCTTAGGTGAGTGCTCTATGTGAAAACACAGGTACTCAATCCTCTGACTGGATCTTAAAGAAACAACAGCTGAGACCATACGGCATTTTGCCACAGGTCTGCTCCTATACGGATGTATAAGATATTCATTCTCTAAACACATGCAGGAGACTGAACTCTTCAGAGGATTTTGATGAAGCAATATTTAAACCAAGATTCATCCCACCTCATTATACATTGCACAGAGACGTCCAAGCACAACCACCCTGTGAAGGCTCATTATGCAAAGAGTGGAGACAGACAGGCACCTTCAGGCTGTAATTCACACATTAGGTACGGATCTGGCTGCTAAGAATGGGATGTATGAAGACAGAAAAAAATCAGTGTAGGAACCTGGGAAATTATTAGTCAAACACAGAAAACGCCCACTGTATTAGAAACCTCCAATAAAAGTGGTCAATGCCAGAGGTTTTCTGGGGATTTGGACTCAGATACCTAAGGTTAGACCGAATCCTATTTTAGGCAAAGATCTCATTTGGATATGTTCTTTTGCCTGTTTCTCAAGGCAATTTAGAAGAATAAGAAATAAAATAACATTAAAATTAACCAGCTTATTACCTGGATTTGCAGATGAATATGTAGTTAAGTACCCTCGGCTTGGGCGATTTATTCTTAACACTGTGCTATGTATGCCTTCAAAGTTTTGAGGACAAATATCAAAACTGAAACTTCTTATTCTGCCTGCTATATGTCATCTCTTTACTGCTAAATTAGTATTTATTACTCCATAAGAACAGTTGCAAAATGCAACCACCCATTTTAAAATGTTCTTTAGGAGTTATGAATAACAAGATGTACAAAATGCACTACTAACTTCTCATCAAAAGCCATTAAGGTGGAATCACACTATTTCAGAGCATAATTGTAAGACAGCAAAAATTTAATGATGTATCAAGTAGGATTTCAAATAATAAAAAAATTGATTTCTGGCTACCTGCATCTTCCTTGAATTTCCCTACACCCATTTTCTTTAGAGATGCTATTATGTATTAAAAAATCTTGACAAAATATGCTCTTATTCAACTATAAAATAATAACTTCCTCCACACTGAACAACATATGCAACACACTCAAATGATGACCAGCTCAAAGATTCCAGAGCAGGAGTCCATGAATAGCTCCTATGCATGAATTATTAATCTTTTTTTTTTCCAGTTCATAAATCAATTTGATTGCATACTCGTGGACTGAAACAACAAAATGCGTACTTCACATTAGTTCATTATTTGTTTCTCAAAATCTGATCTACAAGTACCTAGTACTGATATCTAGGTAGTTGTTAATCAAAGTATTAATTTTAATTAGATCAGCTAGGATACAGCTGTATTTAACGCAAGAAAACAGCGCTGTTTTTGCAAAATTTTCTTTAGAAGAGAATGCTAGCTCAATAAGCAGAATGTACCTTCTCGAAACTCTGAGAGGTTGTTAACAAATTTCCTTTTTCTGTCACTTGCTGATCAGTTGAATGAGTTACAGATTCATAAAGTCAGCGTTAGAATTTCTCAAGAAAGTAAAGCATTAAAAGTATGCAAACATCAGGACTGAAAGGGTGACACACAACATGGTTCTCATCTAAATGTTGCTGCTAGATGTCAGGTTAGTCATCCAAGTTAGTCACCTGCACTGTTGAACGTTTGGAGGAATGCCCCCCCCCCACCTTTGGGAGAGCCTCCTTCTCACTGCTGACTACAGAGAAAGCACAGATCAGTATTTTAACTGGACACACACCTTTAGACGACCAAGATTAGCTTAAATGTCTATTAGTCACTGGTTGCCACCAGCATTTTGCGCTTTTCCTGATCCATTTTTCTTTTTAACTGCACCAGTTCAATGATCCAGATCATCGTGAGGGCTTCCAAATGCTAATACCAACAGAAGCCAGCGGACAAGAAGACCCAGCTCAGAGCAAGGAGGATGCCAGAACTTCTCCTTTGATGGCAGGGCAGATTTATAGCAGAATGAAGAAAATTGCCTCTCACAGTACAAAGGATGCCATTATTCTCTTAGCGTATTTTTGGAGAAGAAACGCTTTTTGACTGTGCAAGTAGAGAGCTCACCGAGTAGTGTTTCCACTCAGAAGTACAAAATTCTCCTTCTTAGAGGGATTACTAGTTGTTAACTTTCCTGACATTTATTTTAGCTAATTAACTGGCATTACAAAACAGTATTTCACATCAAAATTACAGGCAGCCAACTCTACTTGATTGTGATCAGTGATCTATAAATACTTACACTCTCTATGATATTACTATTTTCCAGGGAAAAAGAAGTTGTTATTTCAACTTTACAGTTACAGAAAACAAACTTTGCAGTTCTAGAAATCACCAGTATCAGATATACGAATCACCAGCATCAGATACTGGAACACAGGTCTTGGAGCTTTAGACAGGCTAATCTATTAAAACAACGCTGAAGAACATGAGGGAGTTCGGGACACTGAAAAACAGCCCCAATGAATATATAGCCTTTTACCATTACAGTCCATCAGCTACAACAGATAAAATGAAATTCTGCAAGGTTTTTTCTCTGTAACATCAGAAATTAAAGGCAATGTATGATTTGAAATATTTAATGATATGCTAAAGAAATTATAAGATCAGAAATGCTTGTGAATAGCACCACTGTAACAAGTGGTCCAAACAACACCTGGCACAGGACTAAGCAACACAACAGAGGTGAAAGGTGGCAACAGTAAGCTTACGCACAAGCTGCAGCTGAACAGGAACTGGCAACATCCCACGTGTGTATTAAACAGCTTAAAGTGCAATCCCTGTCCCTGCTCTGAGACAGGGCTTCTACCAGCATCCCACTCGTAGATGCCTCGTGGGCAGATGAGAAAGGAGAGAAAGGAGAGAAAGGAGAGGTGGTAGGGGAAGCTGGCAACAGGTCAAGCAGTGCTATGAAGGCTTGAAAAGGGAGCCGTGGAACTGCCACAACAAGCTTTACTGTTAAATATTATGTACCTGACTAGTAAACAGGATGTCTTCAAAGTAGTCAAAGACTAAAAATTCTGTAACAGGCACTGGTGTTACTGTCCAAATGCACCACTTAAAGACAGACATCCTGAACTGAAAACACTGTTGCTTATATCTATATACTTATTTTATGCGAACAGTAATTAACCAGTTGAAAAAGCACAGTACCCAAGACACCAGTCAGCAGGCGGTGCATGACACAGAGCATAAAGAACTGATTCAAATGTACGTAAAGGAGAGACATAGTTCAGATGTAGGCTGCTAGACAGCTATGCCCCACCAAGCAGCTCTTAAGCTGTGGGGACATAGCGTCAAGCTATCAACTTGTCCCAGATAAAGAGGCTTTTGTGACAAATCCTGTGACAAAGCCAGCTACATTTCTGGCCAAAGCTGAAGAAGCTTAGTCCCAGGGAGATAGAGGACTGCAAACAAAGCGTGGACCCGCTGACTGCAGCTCGTACGGGCATAGCACACCAGAGCACCAGCAGTCGAGCACAGCCCCAGCATGGCCCACAGCAGCCAGCAGGCCAGCTGGAAAGACAAGCTCTGCAAGGCACAGCCAGGACAACAGTACTCTAAACTCTGCAAACAAGCTCATCTCCACCAACCAGTGCCAAAACCAGACGCCAAACTGTAGATGGTACATACAGCTGAATCCTTCTGAACCCTTCAGTTCAGGCAGACTCTGCCTTTAGTCTTTAAAAAATGGGGAAATGTAGCTCCCTCCAAAGTCGACATATTCCAAGCAGTAAAATCAGGGAAGACTTCGCTGGATCTGCACAGCGAACACTCTCCTTCCTTTACACTTCCAAGAAGCAGAAAAACAGAGCAAAAGGATGACAAAACTAGCAGTGGAGTCAGCATCACCAGAAAGATTGCTGAGGCAGCTTTGCACATCTAGTTTCAGATGCTTAGCAAGCGTGATGGCATCAGTTACACCTAGTTCACATTTCAAAATACTGAGAGCCCTCAGAACAAGGACCATTGTGGGAATGATATTCCACGTAATATACTGCACAGCAAGACAATTTCTTCAAGGAATTGCTCTCTCTCCAAAGAAGATCCAAAACAACATACTCTCACCTCAGTATCCTGACCCTTCAGCAAGGAACAGCAAGCAATAAACACAGGTTAGTTTCCTCAACCTAATAAGATAGCTCAATAAAACATGTACAGATGCTGCCACTGGTGTAAACCAGCTTCTAAGTTAGGGCATTTAATTCTCTACCTGTTCTGATCTCCATTTGATTCAAAAGCTTCCCAGGCAAGAAAGCCAAGGAAAGCAACTCCCCCTCTTCCCAGGAATGCAGCCTCCCCTCCACAGCCCTCGATTCCTTTGATGCAGAAACACAACCACCAACCTCAACCTCAGTTACCGAAAAAGTCATGTGTCAGCCCTGCCCCTGGAAAACCCACACCAACTTCCATCGTTAAGAGCCTGGATTTATCTATTCATCTCAATAAAATGATTTATTACCTTCCTGCATCAACAAATCAAAGAGTATATTCACCCTACTTCAAAGTGCCAAAGGGGAGCAGAAAGACATCACACCGACATCTACTGTCTTAGCAAGCGACCATACATCAGGGATGATCATCCTGCAGAGATGCTACTTTTTATCCCCACTAGGGAATTTAACTTTCTCAATCTCATTCTGAGGCTCCTCTTAATTAATGGTTTCCTTAAATTCACAGACTTTGCTATTTTTCATGCCACCAAGTCAGTGGGAAAACAGAGGGTAGTAAAGAACCTGGTTCCACAGAATCTATTTGCTGGGAAGAAAGGTCACTATACCAAGCCCTTATACCACTAAAAAAGCATACTCCAATCGCTTCATTTGGTAATACTGTAAATGCATTCCATTAATAATATATGAAAAAGCACTGACCAGTTTTCACAATTGATTAATTAAAAAAATGTCTACAGTGATTGAGTATACAATCTCTGCAGCATTTGCTGTACTTCGAAAATAGCAATGCAGCATGTTTCCCTTACCACTAGCTGAGTGATGCTGAGCTGGAAGATTAATTTGCTAAATAGTAAGTCACCTAATTTTAGCATTTACTTCCAGAGGAGATGACGCATATGAATAATTTTTCCAGTCCTGTGCATGCTACTAACGTAAAAGTGAATGCAGTTTGTGAAAGTCTGTTATCCTTTTCATATCCCTTACTGACCCCTCAGGCACATACCAAAAATAAACAGGGTTAAAGAATTATTTTTACAAGCCATTTATTTTTCAATTTATTATAACTTCACATTTAGCAATGTCATAATTTAAAATTATACTAGCCTGTTTTTAGACAGTAATTAGTTCTAAATAAAACATAACAGCCTTATTGAACATAATGACATTATCTCTTCAGATCACAAACTGAATTGTAAAGATTAGCACAGCTATCTAATAATTTATTTGAACAGACACAGCAGATCTCAGAGAGAATGTTATTCTACCATTAACTTTTTATTATATGAGGAAAAATAGATGACAGCAGCTCATATTACAAAAGAACAAAAAACAGATGCTGTATTTATGTCAGTACTGTGGTTTAGCTTCTGTTAGTAAGCAAAAATGTAACCACACTTGTACAGTCTTTTTATGTGTTTATTACTTACATTTGTACGTAATATGTAATCGAGGCACCTAATATTTAACTTGGTTAGGTGTGTGCCCTTTGTTCCTTCGACACAAGAAACTGATGATGAAGACAAATGTATTATTCTGTTTTACGCAACTTCTTACAGTATTGCCTATTTATTATTTTAAAAAAATTCCTACTCTTGAACACCTTTACCAGATAGCACACAGTCTAATACTTACTTTCTTAGACAAACTCTCAATCATTGCTATTTGACCCAATTTATTTCAGATTTCAAATGGAAAAATTCAACAAGCACAGTAAGAAAAAAATTTTAGAAAAAACAATTTACTTTTTTCACAGCAAAACATCACTCCAGATTAATAAAAATTCAAATCAAATTTCAAAGAAGTTTAATTAAAATCTCTGAATTATCTGAATTTATTTTAAAAGTGGTTCTTCAGTTACCTGAAACTCTGGATCATCAACGCACTAAGACAAACAACTAGAATTTACATGCTAATAAAATCACAAAAAAAGAACAGATAAAAAGCAAAAAGAGTTTAAGGGCTCTGAAAAGACGCTAATACCTAATTCTTCTTAATTTTTCCTTTAAAATGCCAGTTAATTTACTGACAAAGTATTTCTAATAAAACACTGTATTTTTAGGCATACTGAAATTCCTGTAATATGTAAGTATGCTTATCTACTTACAAACTGTAGCACCACATTAACGCATTTTCAAAACGCACTGATTTCAAAGCACTCCAGAAATGAATAGTTAAAAGTCTCTCGCATGAAAACAAGCAAAGTTTTGCCATGTGGAGAAACTATAATAAGAATTTTACCATATGGATCTCTGGTCACCTTATACCTAAAATAAAAAAAATTAATAAATGTATGAAGTACATCCAAAATGGTACCTGAAGTACAAGTATCAGCAGCCTCATATACACACAGAAAAGCAGCGAGGGAGTGTTTTAAAGGTCACACAGAAAAAATTCTGACCATCTTCTTTTGTCAAGTCACATTTTAAACCTCAATAACCACACAACACAAAGCCAGCGAGCAAAGATCATCGGTAAAGCGGAAGTATTTCTCACTGCTGACACCACTAGTCATATGTCATTTTGCATTAACTGAAATCTTCAGGCAAAAAAACAGAGGAGGAAAGCCAGTATGAAGGGCAGCAATGAAGCTGCAGATTGTGGTGAAACAACGTGCCAGCGTCACAACACCCAGACCTCCCAAACCGAATTGGGGAACACTCACAGAATCACAGAATAGTAGGGGTTGGAAGGGACCTCTGTGGGTCATCTAGTCCAACCCTCCTGCCGAAGCAGGGTCACCTACAGCAGGCTGCACAGGACCTTGTCCAGGCGGGTCTTGAATATCTCCAGAGAAGGAGACTCCACAACCTGCCTGGGCAGCCTGTTCCAGTGCTCCGTCACCCTCAGAGGGAAGAAGTTCTTCCTCATGTTCACAAGGAACTTCCTGTGCCTCAGTTTGTGCCCATTGCCCCTTGTCCTGTCACTGGGCACCACTGAAAAGAGCTTGGCCCCATCCTCCTGACACCCACCCTTCAGATATTTGTAAGCATTTATTAGGTCCCCTCGCAGCCTTCTCTTCTTCAGGCTGAACAAGCCCAGCTCCCTCAGCCTCTCCTCGTAGGGCAGATGTTCCAGTCCCCTCATCATCCTTGTAGCCCTCCGCTGGACTCTCTCCAGTAGCTCTTCATCTTTCTTGAACTGGGGAGCCCAAAACTGGACACAGTACTCCAGATGGGGCCTCACCAGGGCAGTGTAGAGGGGAAGGAGAACCTCCCTCCTCCTGCTGGCCACACTGTTCTTGATGCACCCCAGGATTCCATTGGCTTTCTTGGCAGCCAGGGCACACTGCTGGCTCATGGTTAACCTGTCGTCCACCAGGACACCCAGGTCCCTCTCCACAGAGCTGCTCTGCAGCAGGTCCACCCCAAGCCTGTACTGGTGCATGAGGTTGTTCCTCCCCAGGTGCAGGACCCTGTATTTGCCTTTGTTGAACCTCATAAGGTTCCTCTCTGCCCAGCTTTCCAGCCTATCCAGGTCACGCTGAATGGCAGCACAGCCTTCTGGTGTTATCTACCACACCTCCCAGTTTGGTGTCATTAGCAAACTTGCTGAGGGTACATTCTAACTCTTCATCCAGGTCGTTGATGAAGAAGTTAAACAAGACTGGGCCCAGTACTGACCCCTGGGGGACACCACTTGTTACCAGCCTCCAACTAGACTCAGCGCCGCTGAAATAGCAACGCAGGGCAATTGGAAACACCACGCAAAGGAGGACAAAAATCAAACATGTAGCATGCCCGGGCTTAAAGATCAAATGCTGCATTTTCCTGCTGAGCTCTCTACAAAGTGAGCCGAAAGCAGCTCCCATCCATGAGGTATGCTGTGCGAGCAGAAGTCTCTCTTTATACCATGTTGCTCTGAACCAGCGGAGTAAATTCAGGACAAGCTACACAGCACGACAGCGTGGACTAATCAACACAAAACAAAACCATCACTGGCACCAGCAGCTCATCATTTACAAACATGTGACTAACATGAACATAGTAATATCTTTGTTCTCATTCTGAAGCAGTTATCAAAGAAGATTCAGCCCAGAAACCTGACATAAAAGCACATGCCAGTAGAAAACTCTTCATGGGGTTTAGCTGAACAGAGGCTTCAAAGACTGGAGTTTCTTATTTAGGGACTTTGTAGCAGTATCAAAAAGAATAAAGTTCAGACTTTTTCACTGCTCTGAATCCCTGGAACAGTATTGAACTTGCTTTGAAAGGCATAACACGGATATACACATTTATTTGACTTTTATAATAATATCAATTTAGAAAATACAAAAGTATGACGGCACACTTACACTGTTATGATGTTAACCATTTCAGGAAGAGAATTTAAACTTTGACTTATTTGGGAAAGACATTTAAAATTTGAACTGAAATAATCAGCAGAAGCTGATTTGTGACATCCCCGTATCAAAATATTATGTCACTCCCCTGCTTCTCTGATCTCCAACTCTTGCTTCAAAAGAAAGCGTAACTCATCTGTAGCTCAGCTCTTTACCTCAGAAGGAAAGAACTTCAGTGGTCCAGTGAATGCTGTTCTTCACACATCCATAAGCAGAAGACAGCAGCCAAACGAACTGCACTCTCCTCCACTGGCCCCAGAGGACACGGAACATTGGATAGTTACAGTTCCTCTACAGCTGACTTGCTACAGTCATTCTTGTGTGTGATGAAAAGTGAACCTGGGATTGCCTCCCACCTGCTGAACTTGATTAAAAGCCTTAAGAGTTCATCAGAATGTAGTATCAGGCTATACAAATTGGCATATATTCTGAAATGCTTACCGCATAAGTATACTCCTATAAAAGAGGACCGATAATAATAACAATAATAGAAAATGGAAAGGGAGGTGTAATCTATGCAGAGATCTTTTTCCATCCCTTACACGCTCAGCAATTTTTAAAAATATTTCTTCCAACATATTGTTTTGTGTCAAATATAAATTGAAGACATTTGAGAATATGGTCTTCAGTTTTTATGCCTCATGGTTATGAAATTAGCCTCAGATTCTTTATTCTGAATATAGAAAGATTTAAATTTTTAAACCTGAAGTGAAAAATGTGCAACTAATGCTTAGAGCTGTGTTCTACCTAGAGAACTGTTTGTGCCCTAGGAATTTTCACTTTATATATCCACATTGAATGGTTCCTAAATGTTCAAGTAAATTAAACTTATTTATTTTTCTGTACGTACAATTGTGATTTTCATTGTGCTGCAGCAGGCATTCCAAAAAAACACCTTTTTTTTTTTTAAATGGGCCAAGGTGGGGGGAATTTAGCAACATAGAAACACTTCTACAAGTGAAAATTTACTACATTCCACTACAGAGTTAAGAGCACAACCAAATCTGCCTAAAGGTTCCTTTCTGACAGGTACAATTTTGGAATGATCTCGCAAACATGTACAGGCACACCCACACATCAACCAAAGGGTTATTTTCACCTTTCTGAGTTCACCCTCCCTGCTGCATCCCACATTTAGCATTGCACAACTGTCACTCCAAAGGCCTTTCTGCATAATTTCAGCCTAACAAAAAGTCTGAACAGACTAAACAGATTAGGTAATACATTGGAATATTTAAGCAGATTTATCACCTACTATCACTAACTTCTTTCCTCAAGCATCCCTCTTTCGGAGAAAGGCTGTTTCCTGTTCAGTTTCTTGTTCTAAATGACGCTGCTGTAGTCCCTCTCTCCCTTCTGACAACAGTGGGGAGTGAAGAGTATCACCTAGCTAATTTTTACGGCAAACCTGGGCTAAACTGGGGTGATGCAAATACTATTATCACACATCTCCACTTCGTGTAGTCTGAGAGAGATGATACCAAAACATAAGGGTAAAAAAAAAAGGGGTTTGAATTCCTCTGACCTACTCTTTGATGTTTGGGTTTTTTTAATACCTGGGTATGACTTGGGCACTCACACTCACTTCATGTGCAGAGAACTAGGTTAAACGAATCATTATGTAAATACATCTACTTCTCCTCCTGCGTGATTAACTCAGACACAAATATCTACCTTTTAGATGCCTAAACTGAGTTAGATAAATGTCACCAAAATATTTAAGCATTCTGAGGAATCATGAAGACATCTCACTTCCCTGCACTTCCCAAGGCCTGAGCGTGGAACTGCAGAGGAACAGGGCTGCCACGAGCAACGGAAAGCTAGCACCAATGGCTCCGTATGTGGACACTGCCCAGATTTTCTCAGCTCCCATCAAGAAGAAAATCCTCCGCATTTGAGATTCAGCTGATGCAACTCTTTTGTCTGTTAAGAGGAAGACGAAATCAGCTAAGTGAACTGATCATGGCAAGAAATCGCTGTGTAATTACTGAAGAAACCTCTTCTCACGTTCCAAGTTAGACACATTAAAAATACTAAACAGCATTTCCAAGGAATTAACACAATTTGTTTCCAAACTGTTTACAGAATATTTTTCTCAAGAGATTACATTTAATGAGCAAGACGATGTCTAAAAGGAAAGAGAACACGGATAAAAAGAAAGCAAGCAAGCTCTTCTATATGTTCTGAAGGTACTTGACAGTGCAGCTCTCTAGCAATCAAGCATATGAAAAGATTTAACAGGCATGGAAAGCTGTAGGTCAATGAACACTGGAGAAGGCATTTTTATTCAGTCAAGTGAAATCATAACAGCGCAACATAAGAGTAACTTGATTGGGACTCATGTAACTTATTTAATAATTTTTACTGCACAAATGCTTTTCCTTGCTCATTAGATTGCTGAATTGGGTACTTCAGCTCTAAAGGAGTCTAATGTTTTTCCAGGAACTCAAGTGAAATTTATGAATTCACCTGATTCTATTTCAAAAACTTCTCAAGAGTTGCTACAACTAATTGTTAACTGTAACATCATGCCAAGAAGAACACTTTAAAGAACATGGGTTAGAGGCTTTGTCTAGCTACTGCAAAATGATCTAGTTTTATTCTAGTATCTCCTGTATCATACTAATTGTACTATGCTGAGGATGTTGCATACTGTCACTGTTTGTTTAACTACTGGAAAATTGCCAATAGAAGGAAAAATGGGAAATTGTTTTAATGAAGTGGCTTTCTGAACAATCTTAGAAGAAAATTCTCTTGCCATATGACTCTTGAGCAGCACCTCTAACACTTAATCTGTACACTTCTGTAGTCTCTTACATGTAAGGATCTCAGAGCTTTTTGCCAATATTTATTACACTTCATGTCAATCTTTAAGGAAAGAAAACAATCATACCATATATGATAAATAAACAATGGAAATGTTGTAAACTAAGACAACATTATAATGGATTTATAAATACTCCAGTTAAAAAAAAAATCTGGGTTGTTTGGGGTTGGGGTTTTTTTCTCATATAGTGGGAGAAAGTGTTAAGAATTTTGCCTTTTTCTTTTATATATATTTAGGTATGTATACATTCACACATGCATGGACCTCAGTGTTTCAGCTGTTTGCTTTAAGACTTGGGAAATCACACTAAACAGTCCTGAATGCTTACAGTGTGAAATACATAGCTCTACTACAGCCTCTGAAGTAGATTTGAAAAGTAAGGGTGATATAATTTCGTGCTTCTGGAAATGAAGAGTTTTCCAAACTTGACTGGCTATTTGGACTAACATTGCCACTATTCTAAGTTTAGGTTTTTTTGTTCATGTGTCTCAGGTACTAGGCAATATGCTACCGCTTTCATTTTCTCTGCCAACAGACTCCCATAATATATTACGGAAAGCCACATATGCCAGAGCCAGAGAGAGAGATTTTCAGGGATACAGAATGTAGTTAACTCTTATGGACAATAAACCACAAATTGTAGTTTTAACTTCCTGCAACAGCAAACAAAGCAATGACAGTACCACTCGGAAATGCACTTGAAAAAGATTATGTGACCAAAAAGGCCATGGTGACAATGTCTGATCTGCTGTACAATACATGTCACAAACCATCACCAGTAATTTTTCCATCAGGTCTAATAACTTGTGATGCCACCAAAACACAGTTTTTATGAAAAACAGTCGATCTTGCTTAAGGTTAACCTAAGAGTAAATAACTCTCCTCTTCAAAAAATATTTTTTACTGTATTTTTAACACAATTTTTTGCATTTGCAAATTCCAGCTTTAAAGTCTTGCTCTACCTTTGTCTGGCAAATTAAAAGGCTCTCTAGCAGTGGTTTTCTCTTCCCAGTGCAGGTGCTTGCAATTTTTGATCAAGCCACCTCTGAACTCCTTTTTATAAACTAAATAAATTGAGCTCCTTGAGTCTGTCACTGCAAGGTGTATTTGCTAGACCACAAAGCATTCTTGTAATGAGCTCTGTGCCTTCAGTTCCTTCACAGAAGAAACGGCAAACCATCCGTCTTTCCAAACTCCATTTATTTTGCCTTTGAATATATGTGAAAGAACTAAAACAAAATACCCACATGATTATCTAATAAAAATTAACATTTCTTATTTCATATGTTAGATAAATGAATTCAGAGACCTCTCGTATGGGTATATGTTACAGAACTTGCACATCAGCCAACACATTTCATTCATGTTATCACAGAAAAAAATCTGTCACCTCTACACTAAGTGTTCTTGCCTACATTGCAGATACTCCAAAACAAATCTCTGCAATCTCATGCTTATTTAAGGGCCTGGAAAACCACAGTGCAATTACATCTATTTGCTTCCAGTAGCTGTCATATATTCTTTCATTTAGGAATGAACTTCCTAATTCTTTGTGTTTAATTTCTGAAATTACTCAGGAGTTGGACACAGACGCAAGATGTAGTATTTCAAAATTCCCCGTTAACGTTTTAAAGCAAAGACCAAGAGACTACCAAAAAAGAGAGCAAAATTTACAGTACTTACAAGTATAACGCCCATGATATAAAAACTAAAACATTAACTAACCCACATTCAGTAAATATTTAGACAAGCCGTAACTTCAACAAGTGCCTATGTGAAAAATGAATTAGAGGCAAAATACTCAGTCCAAATACGAGACACTTGCCAATTGATCAAAGGACATTTACAAGCAAGGAGACGTAAGATTTTCATCTTAGTAAATATTCAATCAGAATATATAGGAAGATCATTTTAAAACAAATAAAATAAAAGCCCACGTTAAGCAAAAGTTGGGACTTTTATTTGCCTTTTTTCTTCTGCAAACGTTATTATTATTTTATATTAGAATAAGCTTCCTGAGCACTGCAGAACTTCAGCAGCAATTATGGCAATTACTTCTGTTGGCAATTTCTTCTAACATATACTAAAATGAATCACTACATAGAAAAAAATACCAACTCTCCTCATGTCCTGCTTCTTAGTAATTTTTGCCATTACTGTTGCTAACACCAATCCAAACGACTCTTAACTGACAATAAAATAAAACTGCTAAGATGCAAAACACATCCAACACATCTCTAATTTGGGTAAGTGAGACAGCATTATTCAGTTACTAGGAGCAGGAATAAATCCCAGAAACAAGAAAAAAAATTACTAAGGTGTGCATCATGGATTTGTTTGGCTGCTTTTTTTTTTTTCACTCATCTGAGTGGTATTGATATCAAGACTAGCATGTTTGTTTTGGAGGCTAATTCCTATATAACTAAACTAGACAGCAATGGAAATCAACAGAAAGTATTTCCAATCTAGAATGTCTCACTGCTTCTACTGGCCTGCAAATCTCATGTTAATAACAGTCTGCTATCAGCTCATTAAATAACCATGTGGAAATCCAGCCATCAGCATTAAATGGAGCTATGCCATCACTGTCAAAGGGGCAGGATATGCCTGGAATAGTCATTCAAGAAACGTCCAGCTTTGGTCTAAATATTTTCACTTAAATTGTCTTCCCCCTATTCTTTGTTTTAAACATTGAACAGACTTCACCTCCACTGCATAACAAGTAATTGTAGGATAGCTTTAAATACAGCGAAAACTTCCAAAAGAATGGTCTGCATATTTTAATTTAACTTGAAAAAGAATACTGATGGAATACCTTTTGAAATTACTGATCAAAGGAGCTCAAACAGTAGCATGAGTCTATGAATTACACCTACTCAATGACAGGATATACATTCCAGGCATCTATCTGCTTAACCACATCATTAAAAATTTCTTGTTAAGGTGAAACAATTGACTGACAAGCAGGTTAATTGGCTAAATCCCATCAGTACTATAGGTAGTCTGATGATTTCAAAAAGGAACCACCAACCCATGAAAATTCTTCTCTTCTTGCGGAAATTATTAAGTGCCTAAGTCAACTTCCATCTTTTTTCCCCTATTTGTAAAATATACTGTGAATTATTTATCCAAGCTCTGGTCAAAAGAGAATAGAATCAAGGTGCAAGGAGAATATGAAGGGATTGCTCGTAGCCTCTTTCATGAACTTTTATATGCAGAATCAAAGTAAGAAAATCTAGAATCATAGAATCATTTAGGTTGGAAAATACCTTTAATATCACCACATCCAACTGTTAACCTAACACTGCCAAGTCCACTACTAAACCATGTCCCTAAGAGCCACATCTACACGTTCTAAATACCTCCACAGAGAGTGACTCAACCACTGCCCTGAGCAGCCTGTTCCAATGCTTTACAACACTTTAAGTGAAGAAATTTTTCCTAATATCCAATCTCGACCTCCTCTGGAGCAACATGAGGCCATTTCCTCTCGTCCTATCACTTGTTACCTGGGAAAAGAGACTGACATCCACCTCACTACAATCTCCTTTCAGGTAGTTGTAGAGACTCATAAGGTCTCCCTACTGTCCAATTTGCAATACTCTGCGTGAAGACTTGCAGATTACTCTGCTTTCGTGACTAAATCTTTTGTAAAAAATAATTTGATTTCAAGTTACACCGAACAAGTCATTTTACACACGTAGACAGAAAATCTGTATTTTCCAATCAATTTTATTACTTTTGACAAAAAAATATGACACTATCTGATTTTCTTGGGCTTAACCTTCAACAACTAGTACTTATACTTAATCCAAAAAATGTCAGACAAACATCATGATGTTTTAACATCACATGAATACATATTCCCAAACACATACACACACACTCTTCCTGTTTAACAGTGTGCATTCAATGACTGAATTTTCATAATAACTTTAGGATTAAAGAAGCAGTGGATGTTGTCTACCTCGACTTCAGCAAGGCTTTCGACACTGTCTCGCATAACATTCTCACAGTGAAGCTCAGGAAGTGTGGGCTGGATGAGTGGTCGGTGAAGTGGATAGAGAACTGGCTGAATGGCAGAACTCAGAGGGTTGTCATCAGCGGCGCTGAGTCTAGTTGGAGGCCTGTAACTAGTGGGGTTCCCCAGGGGTCAGTACTGGGTCCAATCTTGTTCAACTTCTTCATCAGTGACCTGGATGAAGAGTTAGAGTGTACCCTCAGCAAGTTTGCTGATGACACAAAACTGGGAGGTGTAGTAGACACACCGGAAGGCTGCGCTGCTATTCAGGGAGACCTGGACAGGCTGGAGAGTTGGGCTCAGAGGAACCTGATGAAGTTCAACAAGGGCAAGTGCAGGGTCCTGCACATGGGGAAGAACAACCCCATGCACCAGAACAGGCTTGGGGTGGACCTGCTGGAGAGCAGCTCTGCGGAGAGGGACCTGGGTGTCCTGGTGGATGACAAGTTGACCATGAGCCAGCAGTGTGCCCTGGCTACCAAGAAGGCCAATGGGATCCTGGGGTGCATCAAGAGGAGTGTGGCCAGTAGGTTGAGGGAGGTTCTCCTCCCCCTCTACTCTGCCCTGGTGAGGCCCCATCTGGAGTACTGTGTCCAGTTCTGGGCTCCCCAGTTAAGAAAGACAAGGAGCTACTGGAGAGAGTCCAGCGGAGGGCTACAAAGATGATGAGGGGACTGGAGCATCTCTCCTATGAGGAAAGGCTGAGGGAGCTGGGCTTGTTCAGCCTGAAGAAGAGAATGCTGTGAGGGGGCCTTATAAATGCTTATAAATATATTCAGGGTGGGTGTCAGGAAGATGGGGCCAAACTCTTTTCAGTGGTGCCCAGTGACAGGACAAAGGGCAACAGGCACAAAATGAAGCACAGGAAGTTCCATCTGAACACAAGGAAGAACTTCTTCCCTCTGAGGGTGATGGACCACTGGAACAGGCTGCCCAGGGAGGTTGTGGAGTCTGCTTCTCTGGAGATATTCAAGACCCGCCTGGACAAGGTCCTGTGCAGCCTGCTCTGGATGACCCTGCTTTGGCAGGGGGGTTGAACTAGATGATCCCCAGAGGTCCCTTCAATCCCTACCATTCTTTGGTTCTGTGATTACTGCTATTTAAGTAATAATTACATTTCAACATACGACACATTGTATTTCTTCTCTGTCAAGGAAATCCTAAGGCTCTTTCATTTAATAGATTTATATAGTATTAAATGCCATTAATGGAGCTCTCTGTAGCTGAAGGAAAAGAATCACATTACCACAGGATTAGCAAAATTTAAATTGTATTAAATCAACAAATGCATTAGTCATGTTCTTCTACCTATATCTTATTCCTTTCTAATGTTGTTTGTCATGTGATGAAATTCCTAATTCACCATTCATTTTCAAAAGAAACATGAATGACACTTTTGTGGGCCTATTAAGTCATCATAATATTTACTTTGTAAATGCTGCTTTATTAATAAGCACTTAGCTGTATGCTTGTACATAGCCAAAATTAAATCATTTTTGCAGCTGTCACTGTGCCACACAATTCTACAGCACCAGATAAATTCATAATCGCTTTGCTGATTGTCAGTAAAACTACAATGGACAGTATTATCACTGCTGGCAAACAAATGTCACAGAGCCCTCTGAGAGTCATGCTGTGCCATGACTGCTGCATGCAACACACTGGCAAATCGTATTTCTAGAAGGGTTAACTACTCCTCCCACGCCTGTCATTCTAGAAAGTATCCTACTAAATACTGAAGGCCACATAAAAAAAATGAGATAATTGGCAATCACAGTGCTGGGAGATCGTAAGTGGTTCAGTCGCTACTGGGCTCAATCCAAGTCTGAAATAAATTACTGAAAGACTCCCCTTGATGATGCAGGCTGTAAATAAATCTCTTAAAATAAATAGTATTGAAGTATAGGCCTGAAGTTGTGTTCTATATTTTACACACTTATAACTACTAAGAACAGCGAATTGCTACAACTTATCAGTTTTATTTTTAGCACATATCCCTCTGAACTACTTAATTAGGTAATCTAATGTTCCACTTTACTATGACATTTAGCTCTGCAGAGACACCAATAAATGGTACACAAACTAAATGTGTAGCAAGACTAAAGTATTTCACGACACTTCTTCTCAATTCAAAAGACACAATAAACATCAACCTGTTCACAAAACAATCAAATATTGACACTCCAACAATTAACCAGGGCATCTAATACAACTGGTGATGAAATAAATGGGAGCTCATACACCAAAAACATCCATCATTGCTGCCTGTGTGGTTTCTTATCTTCTTCATCTTTCACATCCTCTTTCATTCTACTTCTGATAGTGTCATGAGCAAATGGCTTATCTTAGGGGTCACCAGGGATTCTCCATGAGCACACCTGATGTTTTATCTGTTTTAAATGCTAGTGCTTTCACTCAAAGTAAATACTACATTCTGGAATAATTTCACCAGGACCAAACAGTATTTCTTTTTTTTTTAGTACCAGCTACATTAGGCCTTCCTGAGTAGTCTTTGTTCAACCACGAGCTTCAAGGTCATTGGTTTAGAGATCCTTTTACCCTAAGAAAGTGGAAAAGTTAGTGTGACCTACTTTACAATACTTGTATGCTGACACTGCTTTCAGATGAACATCTAATTCATAAGACTAATGACACAGCTGAACAGTTTAATGGGATATGGGAATTATTTACCCTGAACTGAACGGGGAAAAAAAAACCACCCACCCCACACTCCATAGACACACAAAGGAGAGGTGTGTGATAATGGGTAAGGGAGCTGAGGTGTGCATGAACTAACAACAAAGCCTGTAACCCTGTTATTCCAAAATGTTCACTTGTAGCTTCCCCATAACTTTTCTTATGCATAATTCTGCAGACTACCAGGATTTGTCTCCTCCTTAATATTAGTGTATACCACCAAGATCCCCATGTGGCCCTGTTCAGGTTACTATAGTCCTTATCCTGAATTGAAGATGAAGACAAAACAAAAGCGTTAATTTATGGCAAAATCAAAACCAATCTGCTTTCACTGAAAGACGTCCTTTCGAACAAACCAACGCTTGGATTTTATGGCACCATTTCTACAACTACTTATGTCATTTATGCAAAATTATAATTGCAGCATATTGACACTATCTAGGTCCAGTGCTAACAGTGACATCAGTGTGGCAGCACGGGAGAAACTGTTGGTTAATTGCTTAAGAATTTGCACAGGAGCCCAGGCATACTTTGTAGCTATTGTTGAGACCCATTCTCCTAGACTGCCTTCTTAGTAATTAATGCAATTAAGTGAGTTTAAAGTTAGCTCACACATGTTTACAATGTTTCTGATGGTGGAATAGACACCTGCTGTTATGCACCTATATTGCCCTAAGTTTCAGCAGGTTTTAGTGTGCTTTGAAATTTTTTCACAAAACTGGGATGACAACCTCTTAAATGAACAGCATCGCCACCTGTAGCTCTCTAGGAGGTATACATTTCCAGGGTAATAAGCCCTAGGCAAAGAATGACTAACTTTGAAATAAATTACTGAACTAGAGAACCAGGGCAGGGGAGAAGAAGAAACTGAAGTAGAATTAAACGACCAAGTGCAATCTTATATCATCCACAAATACATGCATAAATCTTATGACCAGCATGTGGGCAATGAGACACGCTCTGCTGGAGTTGGAAAAGATTAAGAGTGCTTGATGCAGTCTAGGAATGTGTTGTGAAAAGAGATGTGGTCCATGCAGACCAGAAGGCATCCATTCCTTTTTCCTCATAGGTTGGGATGTGCCATTTCACCTTTATTACAAATGCAAAGTGTATACTTGGCCATCAACCTCACCTAATCTAAACATCGTAAGTAACATGATCAGTATAGTTATATCTACCCACATATATTATGCTCCCCTGTCTGCCCTTGAATACAATCTCTTAAATCAACTATCACACATTTTTCTTATAAAGGACTGCTCTTGAAGCGTTCCCTTGTACACACCGCAGTTCTCCAGGTATTGTAACTCTGTCACTCATCTCAATTCGTCAACCTGACTGTGTGACCTGGATTTTGAGTTTGCTGCATGCTTTGATACCACACTTCATTATGTGTCATGGCTCTGTAGATCAGTCTGGCAGTGCCACTGAGTAATTAAAAAGACGGTTAGGTCAGAAGTACAGGCACAACTCAAAACCCTTCTTCCTCAAAAATCCTCTTCCCCCTGAATCAGAAACAGAGTTCTGCTATTCACAGGAGGATCTGCCTTGGTAAAGGTGAACCACTGGTGTACAGTCAATCCACAGTGAGTCACTACAACCTTCTCCAGCTTCAGGACAAAGTCCCAAAGAGAAATGTGATTAGCAAGTTGTTGGCACAGATGAATTCACACTCACCTGGGCTCAGGCATTTTGTCTGGAATCAAAGAAAGTAATGTTCCACCTCAACCCTTAACTTAGAGCAGTCACAGGTAGCCCAACATATTCTGTAAGGGTTTATAAGCCAATGAACCCAAGTAAATAGCTTCTGTAGACTAGTACAGCACCCAGTTACTGATAAATGAGCAAAAGACAAGAAACAGTAACATCTTGTTCAGAGGGATGGAAAACGAACATTGATAAAATAAGATTTTCCAGAACTTCAAATACATGTCACTTTTCCAAAATCTCTGGCTAATCAATACAATATTCAGCAGTTTTTTAACCTTCCTATGTCCTTCAAGTTACTGTACATTATGATGCCTACATCTACACTAGGAAATTAAAGATGGCCTGAACCTTATGACCTGACACAGAGGTCAACTGCTGTTGAATAGCCCATATCCACACTACTGAAATGCTTTACACAGTAGAGCCAAGCAGCCACAAATACTCCCGGAAAATGATTCAAGACCATATTAACTCCTGAACCACGCTTATGATTATTTCTGCATGTCCAGCAAGAAACCCTTCTAACAGGTTAGCAGGACAGGCAACTTAGCTCCCATGCACAGGAATATTCCCTGTCATTCTTTTATCAGCTAGAACAGATACAATGCAAGAGTCCCTAAGATCAGCTCCAGCAAGATGTATGAAGCCTGAGTATTACTGCTACAGATTTGCCTACTTGGAAGAATCAGTAGTTCAAAAATCATGCAATTAATAACTTCTCATTATAACTGAGCACTGATAGGACCTAGAGTTTAAATATCTAGATCCTATCTAGAACCCATTTGTGAAAATTACATCTTTTTTCCATTTAAAACCACGCCTTTTTCTTCGGTTACTCAGACCTTTGTCTAATCTCACCTGTAATATTCAAATACTCATCTTGCTGCGTTCACCAGAAGAACAGTACACACAATTTCAGATTCACAGCAAGTGTAACCACACAGAATTCAAGATGCTCCTCTTGACCTATAAATCCCAGTATGATTTTGAACATTATCTCCCCAATGTGATCTCAGCACATAGAAGTTAACTGAGTTTGTGTGATATCCACCTTGCCTCAGTACAGTCAGTAGACTTGAAAAGGGAGATGCGCTTGCTGACAGTGCTGAGATTGCCTTAAAGCTATACAGCATCTGGAAAGAATAAACATGCATGTTTCATACAAGCAGCATACAATGGCAATATGAATTCTTAGCTCACATGTAAAAGAAGCTAGCATTTGAATTACTAAGTGCAATGGTTTTACAAATAAAGAACATTATCAACTAAGATCTATACATCTGGACCCCCCACACCAAGTCACTGTGCCCTGCATATACTCCATTCTCGCACGTATTGTTCTCAGGGTAAAACAGAAGTCATTCTCTGGTTCCAGGCTACCTTCTCTGTTGACATTAACATCCATCCACAGTCACATCTTTACATGAGAATAAATTTTTAATTATCAAATGTGACTTCAAACACAATAGCCCTTTTGGTCTTTCCAAGCCAAAAAAAAAAAAAAAAAAAAAAAATAGTATGGATGTTAGAAAGGAGAATCACTAAGTAGTACAACAGGAATCAAGCTATGCTTCCAGTCACCAGCAAAGCAAAATAAATTAACATTTTGAAATAATTCTGGAAGTATTTTCCTTCAACTTCAACCTGACTTTTGCACTGAAACATGAAGACTCAACTACACTCTTATTGGAGAGAAGTGCACAGGCTAGTAAGAGCTAGTACGTCCAATGGAAACACTGCAATCTTTAGTGTAAATCCAGGCAGCACTTAAATAAATAAATCCAATTATAAAACAAAACTTAGATATGACAAATAAAAAAAGAGTAAGTTTGTTTTTTTCTGTTTTTCTTGTAGTGTAAGCATACATTTACATTGCTACTGAACAAAGTGAAAAGCCCCACGAGATACTGTTAGAACCCTGTTCTACATAGAAAATAATCAAACTAGAAGTATCTTTAGAATGTAATATTTCATGTTAATTACCCCACAGAAATGAGGAAAGACATTCAAAAGATCAGTGTCATGCTGCTAACATCACGAAGTTACACCGTGTTTAAAAAAAAATACATTTAGTAGAATACTTGCTTTTACTAAAGACAAACCACGGCATTTTTCAAAAAAAAGTTTCATTCTCTCTTGAATGAAGATGACATTCCAACACTGCACTATGACTCATCTACCTGACCAGCATTCACCAGTCTAATTTGCCTCCATTTGTAACAAGCAGCATATTGAGGCAATTATGACCAATTTAGCTGCATCTCCTGTCTTACAGGTCCTCTGGAATGTTTTTCTTGAGTAGTCATTTCTACTAGAAATGTCACAGGGGCAATAAGAGCGAAAAAGAGTAGCAATATTCCCTAGATACTGGTCCAGTATTTGAAGCATTGATTACATAAAATTAAACTACAAAATGCATCTTATGCAACAACAACAGAAAAACAACTGTGCCTGCTAAAACCTGGAACAGCCAGCAGAACTCTATGAAACCAGACCACTTATTTAAATAGATCTCTGTTTTTCTGCATTAAAGGTTTGGCCCAAATCTTAGCCATAATGGAGCTGAAAGCACTAATGGCCCAATGGTTACAGAATCAATGCTTCTCCTAAATGATAAAGCAGAAAAGGTTGCAGAACATTGACATATAACTGAGATATTAATCTATATAATCACTCAGTTCTCCATTTCCATGGCAACCATTAAAGAAGAGTTTTCACCCTGAACGAATTTTTCTTTCACAGTATTACTGGAAAGCTGCCATTGGAACAGTGTTGGTTGGTTGTTGCCCAGAGCACAGGAAACTGACGGACAGGTATAACAACATTCTAACCTCAAGACAGGCTGAGACCGCCAAGACCAGAGGGGAAAGTTAGGCAGATCCGCACACCTGGAGCATCTAATCCCGCATCCCCGACCACTTCCCTTCCCCCTCAAAACCCCACAAGTGGAAACAGGTGCACATAAGTTAGATCCATTTTGCATGAATCAGAATATCATAACAAAGAGGCAATGAATTTTAAAAAATGGACAGAAGTGATTCCCTATGAGAAATACCTGGCTTCTATCGCTGGACAGGAGCCTGCAGCCCCTCATTCAGAGCCAGTTTCTGTCGGGTCCCCGGGCGGAGGCCTGCAGCTGCCCAATGGCTCCCCGTCATCGCGCTGTGTGCTCGGGCTGCTCAGGGAAGGCTGCGGCTGCTTAGCGTGCAGCCGGGCCAGTCAGCCTATGGACTGAACCGCCCGAAGGAGCCAACATCACCCGCATAGGTAACACCTTTCCCTCCACCTGCAGGAATTCTTCATTCTTCCTTCTTCGCATTATTCATCAACACTTCTACTATTTTCATGATTTCTGGATAATAAAAGCCTGGCTTAGTGACCTGATCTACTTCAACTGAAACACACAGCAAAAAACTCCCAGTAATCCGTGAGGGAAGATTGAAACCACATGTACCGAGGTGTCCCAAAACTGTATTTATGATACTATGAAACACAGCAGGCCACAATTTTTGTTTGTTTGGTCTTTTTTTTTTTAAGTAATCACTATATATAGGAGCTGACAAAAATAAGGTTTTATAACAAGTATAAAGTGATAACTCAGATACACAAACTTACATCTAAACACATTAGTCGCAGTCAATAAATACTAGCACTACTTATTATAGGTACTCATCTACCAAATAATGCAATCACCAAAAATCTCTTGCCATGCAGTTCACCTGGCTGTGACTGTCAGCATCTCTGGCAGTGCATCCACAGCAGAAAAAAAAAAAAAACCAAACAAATCCAAAAAATCTAAACAAATAAAGAAAACCAATTACAAGAATATGAACCAACATTACTTCCTCATTGCCTCAGATTGGTTTAGAACAGGCAAACTGAGTTATCTGTGTTTGTTTTCTCTCCACACTAGAATACAGCATTAGCAGTATGCAGAAGTCTTTTTCTTTTTTTTTTTTTTTTCCAAATCTGCAAATTCCTTTCCCCCACCGCCCCTACTCAAACAATCTTCCATTACGGTCTTTTTCATTCTAAGATTACTTTGGATGATCAGAAAGAAAATTAGCTGATATCACTGTGTGTTTAGCAAATTCTCTCGTTGCTAGGTGACAATATCGTTTGGTGAAAATATGTCTGTTTATTTGACATGACTGCTGCCTGCATCAGCAGATGGAAAATGTCAAATCAAAATACTGAAAATTTCTCAATTATAAAAACTGGAAATTCTGAAAATTTAAAATCTTTAATAATATATAAACACATTTATCTAGAATAAGTACATGTATGATTAGTGTATTTTGTTCACCTACAAATTTAGTACATGAAAGTATTTGTCAAATACTCTTCTGCTCATCTTTTCCTTACACCTTTGCCTTATCAAATGAAAGTGAAACATTAAACTATCACTGTGACAAAGATGGGAATAATTCATTATTTTTTCAGTCAACAAATTTTTATGAATGTTTTATTTGTTAATTTTATGGTACTTCTTGCTGAATCCCACAGGAATCCATAAACAATGTCTCTAAACGTAATTTAATTTCTGGGTGCTCAGTAGGACAAAAATATATTTCTAAGCAGCTGAAATAACATCAAACCTATTGCCTTCATTAAAAAAACATAACTTAAATAAATTTCCAATGTTCCACGCAAATACTTAAATGTCAAATTTGAAGTAAAATATTTTAATAACACTATTATGCATCCATTTTGATTCAATGGGAGATGTTTTGTGTCTCAGGAGTTGTAGACTCTTCATTGTTCAGATGGCTCACTCAAATCTGTTTGTACCAAGGAAAACAATTTAAGCATTCTGGGAGGGGTTTGTTGTAAGAGGTATCTAACTGAGAAGCAAAAGTATGGTTTTGATAAAAAGATGTAATGCATGACAGGTTTTTTAAATTATTTCTTATGTGGTTTTCCTAGAATTTATCAAGTCATTTAAAATGTGATCTCTTTTAAAAAGTAAATTATTCACAGACAAATAAAGTAAAATCATCAGAGACAAATAAACTAAAATCATTTCCACATCTATACAGAAAAAAAGTCAAGGGCAAACCCCACTTCTGTTTCACTACAATCACACACATTTTCAAGTGGAAACATCATCACCGTCTCTTTTCCAATCATGCAAATATTTAATCAGGGGCCTGTCAAACTCCACCTCATGACAGTATCAGTACCAGCAAATGATGCCCTGAGGTTTAAGTATGCATTGACTTTTCTATTACTGCATTTAGCGATAAACTCAAAAACAGTGCATAAAACATGACCTACTTCTTCCATCTTACAGCTTTCATTTACTGCCTCTAACGACAACCAGAAGACGGCTCTCCAGGGACTATATCAGCATCTAAATCAGAGAGGGAAAATGAACATAATCCCCAACTCTCAACACTCAAAGCTGAAATTCAGTCCCTGAGAAAAGAACATCTTTGCACATATTGTACAGGACAACCATCTGTCCGAATGTGTCGACAGAGAATGCTCTTGTTTGAAAAGCTACCAAAATCCCAAAACAGAACATATAACTTACTCAAAATTAAACAGAATGAGTATTCCAAAACTACCAACCTATTGCATTATGCAAAAAAAACCCAACCGAAAACCCAGGATTACTTATTTATTTAAACCAGAGTAGTTCTTCTTGTCATCAAGCAATGACATTCAGTAAAGTCCTTACTCCTTTGCACCTATTATGATTATTCAAACTTTGTTCTGTTTTTTGACTGTGCTTACACCTTTCAATAGCTTTAGGTACTGGAAAAAAAGGAAAAAAATTAGGACAAAAATGCAGTACATCAACAAAAATAGCATGCTCACAATCCCCCATCCAAACATCTAAGCACGTTACTTGGTATAATCACTCATACGAGGACCTGAAACCCGTATCAAATGGGTTCACAACAGATAAAACACTGTGCCCGGAAAGATAAAAAATACAAGCACTATTTTTTGGGGATTATCTGTAGAGACTCTGTGCATGTCTGTGAGCTAAACTAAGCTACACGGGCAGCTGAAAGGAGATAAATGACACTGGCAAATGGTTTAAGGGAACTTGCTTTTAAAAGACCATTGAGATTTGCGCTGCTCGGACAGCAATGGTGGGGTCAGAGTGTTCTTCCCGATTTTCCTGAAAGTGTTTACTTCTCTCCAGTCAAGGACTCAGAGTTCTTCCAAATTAAATGGTGCAATCAGGTACTTCCATTAAAATATGAAACAAAAACCACTGAACTGCAAGGAGGTTAGCATTTTGAGAAACGGGTTGGCGTGATCAAGTTTGTTCAGATTAATAAAAATCAAACAATGAGGCACTCAGAAGCCGGAAAAACTAGCCCCTTGCCCCAGAGACACTTAAAAGCAGTTCTTTGTCACCTTTCTCTTCTGCTGCTGTTCCTTATGTGAAGTATTACATTGGATTTTTAACCCACCACTATTTAATAAAACCAAGATACTGTAAGGTGATTATTTTGACTTTTTAAGTGGGAGACAACAATTTTTAAATTTTTCAGGAGCTTATCCGCTAAAAAAATATATAATTACTCTCTGTTTTTTCTCAAAATAAATATATTGCCTCTGTGGCAAGCAACAGGTGATATCACCTGGAATATCATTCATTCCCTTGATCGATTCATGTATTTCAGTATTCAAACTAACTCAACCATGAAACAGGTATTCAAAGCAGTGTTGAAAATGCTTTACTTCCCCCCCCCATTTATAAACAACATATTCAATTCTATTCCAAATGACAAAATAATCTGAGTATGCAATTTGAAAATACAGCACTACATCTCTTCATAAATTCAATTTCTGTACCTTCATGACAGCAAAAGTAAGAACAAAAATCTTTAGGATTAATAACAGTACTGATATGAAAAGGGTCAGAAGAAAAGTAGGATGACTACTCTAAAATGAGGAATTGCATTATCAGCAACTGAAGCTCAAAAATACTGCAAAACTATCCAAAAACTAAATGCTATCCAAAACTCTCTTCCTTCTCCTCTCCCAAATACTCAGCACTAGGTTTACACATCTGTCAATAAAGTTTAGGGGAACACAGTAATTATTCGTTATCTGACAGCTGCTACTTTTTTCCTTGAGTGTCATCAAGCAGTAACAACATAAAACCAGTTGAAATACCTCAAAGCTTCGTCTGTAGTCACTCTATTTTAAATCGATGATAATTTTAACTATTTAGGGAGCCAAGAACTGTTACATACAAAGTAGCCATCACAAAATAACAACAGCTTTTTTTTTTTTTTAGTGTCACTTTGACCTTAGTTAAGTATTGTTTACGTGGCCTTCTGGTAGCCTATAAAATCATAAACAAAATTAGTACTTTTTATCAACTGAAGTATTCAAATATTTACACACAACATGTCAATATTAACAGTGGTGAAAAACTGAGATTGTTTAGTTACATTACCATAATCATTCAGAATAAAAATGGAAACAAAAGCAGACAGACACAGATAATTCATTTCCTGTGAGAACACAGGTTTTAGTAAATTTTAATTAAAACTAATTGTCTAATTTACTTGCAGGTTCTTAGAAAATTATCTCAATATCAAGACTCAGTTATAAATATGCTACTTAAAAATACAGTGTAGGGATTCCTAAAGAACCCGAATTAGCTTTTTTGAAGAATAAACGGAATTCACAGTTCACTGTAGAGTTAGAAAGTATGGACTGCTTCAATAATTACTAAGCTACTCATCACATAAATTGACAACCCCATATAGTGAAACCATCAGGTAAACACTCTGCAGCCAATATGCTCTAAGGTACTTATCAGAGCCAAATGAAATGTTCAGGTAATTAACAGTCTTGAAATGAAATTAAAACATTGCTCTACATTGCAATTTATATCTAAAGGACATATGAAATGCTAAGCACCCAAAGACACCATCAAAAAGCAAAGAAATAACTTACCTGACTCACAACGGTAAATCCAACTAGTTTAATGTCTAATGACAACACTCAAGAGATACAATTTTTTTCAGATGTGAAACGCACAACCTAAATTTATCCACACGCTGAAGCATTCAAGCTGCCTTTTGCAAGCATCAAAAATGAAATGTATTAGATCAGAAGCAGCATTTAAAACTTCTTCAAATATATTGTTGTTCCTTTTGCACCTGAATCAATATACAAAACACAGCCAGCGAGACGGCTTTTGCAAAGTGATAAACTGAATTTGCATCCCCATTCTACCTACCTATCCATGGAAAACAATACGGTATTACATGATAAAATTCAGAGATCATCTAATGGGATATAGACATTACACATTCTGTATAATGTCATGCCAACATTGCCCAAAAATCTACACAGGTACCTAGAGTGACCTTCAGGATAATAGCTTATAAGGGGATCCTCTTAGGAGAAGGTTCAGACATTGTTCAGGCATGTAGAAATGTAGTATCTGAAAATAATTTTATGCATTAAAAATAGCTTATAGAACAGTATTTAAATAGCATTAACAGAAAAGTAATTGTAGTGCTCTTACACTTCCAGGTCATATCTTTTCCTATTACTTGCAGCGAACAAAAAGTACTTTGAGAGCTGCCCAATTAACAGGAGCTAAAAAGCTGAATTCATCTACTCTTTTATGGACAAAATAAGATGTTACGTAAACCACTAGATTTAACTTCAAAGCTGTCTGCAGATAAGGCTCATTAAAATCAACTTTATGTCAGTGCCACTGCCTTGACGTCAGATAAATTATTCCCAATGCATACTTCCACACGTGTGATTAATGACAGATCTAATAACCAGCTAATCACAGCGGAAATCCATAACACCTTCTCCTATTTCTTTCTAGTAATTGGAAGACCTGCAGAGGGTGCAATGTCCCTTAAAATTATGGTGAACCGCTAGATTTAACTTCTTTCCATTTTCAGCATCACCTGGAAAGTTTCACAGTAGCACAAGCTTCAAGAGCAGAATTTTGAATTATAAAAAGTTTGGTAAAATGGGAACAAAATTTATTAATATTTTTGATCAAGAAAGGGGAAGGACAATCTTGAAATAAAGATGACTACTTCACAGAAATAGTTTACAAAGTTATAATAAATACACTTGCTATTGCCATTCAAATTGCATAAATGAACTTAAGAGAAAATTGCCATGAAATGCACTTGATGTAACAAGTTTTTCAATACTATTTTTATAAGAATTGGAAAATGGTATTGAACTTGGCCCCAATGGAACGAATAATAAAACCTCCATAGAAGTTCATTAGAAAACAAAAAGAAAAATCAAAATTCAAACTGGTAACAGTTCAATTCCAAATGTAAAGTTAAGACTGAAAGAAGGTTGAGAAAAATGTTTCACAGGTCAATGACTTCCCATTGCAGTTTCACGCTGAAGTACCAGTTGTCCAAGAGTTACGTTGTCATAAAAATCCTGTCAGTGGGTGTTTCTGTAAATGGAATCTACGGGTGCGGATTGAGTAACAGTCACCAGAAAACAACAGGCTAGAAAGAACAAATGTACATGCTGAGAAGAAGAGTGTAAGTTTGCCAAACGCTGACAAGCTCTGGAGACTCAAGGTCCTGTTCCATTTTCAAGAAACGAAAGCAGACCCAGAGGCTGCTGAGCATGTGTAAGGCCACCTGGACACACTGATACCAAGGGCGAGCCGTGCGGCCCAGAGCACACCCAGGGTGCCAGAGGCAGCCGCACGCCATTGGAGACACCCGGGGCTGCCAAGGAGCCAAGGGACCCCGGGAGGGACTCCCTGCACTCCTGCCTGGAAGCCACCACCGCTATGCCGGCGCAGCTCTGCCCTGCCAGCCAACAGCCAGGCTGGCCTCCCCCAGAGTGACAGTGACTGTCACTCTGTCTGTGCCTCAGTGTGCACCTGGGGGTGGCAGCACTGGGGGGGAATGAGCAGATGTACCATGAGAATAATTATCTGCTTTTCATAACACTGGCTTGATTCTATTCATAACAACAGATTCATGAACAAAAGTTGTTCTAATAATTTTTTGTTGGGATCTGTCTCTCCCTGACTCACTCCCCCATCAAGGAAAGGAGAATTTACAAACATGTTTGGATGCTCTAAATGAGATCAGGACGCAAGCTCCTACGCACCCTGACATGCATTGCAACACCTGCAATGCATTTTTTTTCAGCATGTGGTTTTGTTCTTCATACAAGTTGTCTCTGAAAATGTACTCAAAGAAATGTGTTATTAAGACTTATATTAAGAAGAAAAGGTACTACAAAGTCCAAGACATTATCTGCTCAGATCTTGTACCTGATGCATGAAAGGGACTCCTCTAGGCTCACAGAATGCCAGATTTCTGTGAATTCTGTAATTCTGACTTGAAGTGCACTGCGATTTGTACCCATATACACTGCCAAAATCTTCAATAATTGTTGGAAGAAAGATACACTTTTAAATGTCTTTCAGCAGTAATATCTTGCAAAACAACACACGGGTAACTCCATTGTTGCTCCATTCAAAAAAATCAAACAAAACAAACAAAAAAACCCAAACAAATGTAACTCATATTACGTAAGCCTCATTGCTAAATTATTAGTGAAGTCTAAACTGGCAACACTCCTAAAGAAGTACTGTACTGACAAATACAACTCTTACCTAATTAACAAGCTTCAAGTGACATTCAAATATAACTGTACTATACAAGTATATTTACATCACTAGCTATACAAAATATAAACAAAGGTGCACAATTACCGTCTCAATCTTTTATTGTATAAGGTGGGAGGGGGGCCTCTTCTTTCAGATGAGTAAGACTGATTCTCTGACTCAAAGTACCAAGAGTGATACAGGCCTAAGAGAAGGAAGTAAAGTGTTGACATCAAAGGTATATGAAGTTAGAACACAAGATGCATGTCAAATCAGAGAGTGTTACAAAGAGAATCTAGCATTTGCTGATACTGTTTCCAAGATAAATCCTTTACAGTCAGCAACAAGCATAAGTACACTAGTTTAAACAAAAGGTAAAGACAGAAGTTTTATTTTATCAGAAATTCCTAAATGGTTGCAAATACAGTATTATATAAAGAACAGTTATTCATCTGCCTGAAGAATAATGTACTTCTTGAAAGAAAATTCCTTGTAACATGAATTTAAAGGAGTAGTTGGGGTGTTCAATGAGGAAGACGCCAAGATTCTCCTATGCTTTCCACACATGCCTTAACGTTTTTAACTGTATAATTTTCACTTTCCAGTCTTTCATCAGGTTTCTGTTCCTACTTAGTGGACCTTATTTGTACAGCAGCCTGATTCTGAGTGACACACAGAAGTACTGCTTCAATGAAAATTAATTTATAAGCATATTCCTAACGAATCATCTTAACGATAGAAGTAACTTGCAATAAAATCTCAGAATATTTTCTCCTCTAATTTGCAGAAACAGAACCTTTCTTCCTCATTTTCCAGTAAGCAGGAAGAAAAAAGAAGGAGCAAAGAATCCTATTTTCAGACACACAGCACAGACTTGTTATTTTTAATGGAGGGGGAAAAGGAGCCATTCTCTGTGTAACTGCAAATTGACAACTTTTTTCTCCTTGTACAGGATTATATTTTGCCACTCATTTCACACAAGTACCCCTAAAGTTTTTCCCAACCGACACTCACTTTAACTTTCAAACATTCTTAGACTGGTTTTCAAGAATATTGGTGAGACTGAGCTGTCAACTCTGCGTTGGTTCAGCAAAGCACAAGCCATTCTGAAGGCAAGTACTTCTTCCTCATGCTGCCTACATGTATACACTCTCTGAGAAAACTGAATAATGGCTGACTTTCTCTGGAAAAGCAAAAGAACTTGTCTTAAATAGACTATATTGTACCATAAGAGAAGGAGGCAATTTCCTTACCCAACGTCTATGCCAATTACCAAGCTGTGCAGTTTACAGCTCTCACTCACTGGAAGCCAGCACCTGCCAACTGTCACTAGACCAACAGATAAAAAAGAATCACAGTAACGTTTCTATACACTTCTCCAGTCACAATTAACAACAAAAAAAATCCCACTATTTGCAACTGTCTGTAAAACCATAAGAGGACATTTCTAAAAGTCTGCAACAAATATCTCCGCTTTTATATCACACTGAACTGAGAAGATACTTAAACCCAAAGCTATAGATGAGCAATTTAAGAAACTGATGTATAAAGGATTCCTTCATTGCTTTCAGCTGTCTCATAAGGCACCGGTCTAGGTTTGACTAACTGAAAAACAAGAATACAGCTGTTTCTACTTATCTACATGCAATAATGCAAAAACTTTTATAAGTGTTCCTATTTTCCTGCAAACTAACTGAAACATAACTGGCAGACTACAATTCCTCCTCCAGAAGTGGTCCAATTATATACAGTAAGCCACAAATGCATGCAAAAATGTGTGTGGTATACCAAACAAGAAAGATTATCATTATTTGGAAACATTTAGAATGTAGAAGTATAGGAAGAGCAATAAAATTTTTAAAAATACAACAGCAACAACCAAACTACAAATACTCAGAAATCAGTGCATTTTGTGCATACAGAAGTGAAAGGTTTTAACAAAAAACATAGTCCATAATTTGAGTATATTCAAACATAAAGCAGATTCTTGAATTGCTTGGCCTGAATTAAAGTTGCAGATTTTTTTCTATTAGGTCTTCACATAATGATTACAAGTAATAATCCTGCTACATTAATTTGCATCTGTGATTTGATTATATGCTCCTGTACTTAATAGGGGAAGATCTGTCCTTACCTGGCATCAGTGTTCTTCACCTTTTTCTGGTTTTTTAAGTATTTTGAGAGTCGGCAGGCTTACAGTTCAAATTATACATTAGGTATCAGGTTTCCATAGTACATCCTGGAATCAGTTGAAGCTCATAATCTTGGCCTGGCAAGCCTTCAGAAATGCTGCTTTTCTGAAGTTTTGATTCAATTAACAGCAAACATGTTCACAGACTAAATCAGTACCTCAAATTCTTGGGTGCCTTTCACAAGGAGAAAGTCTGAAAGACAACTGCCTCTAAGCAGACAGGTAATTTCACAGGTAATTCTGTTCCCAACTGGAAGAATCTTGAAGCACCTAACATGAAAACTGCAGGAACATAAGAACTGGCTGCACTCCTACTACTTGTTGAAATCTGTTTCAGATGACTCTCTGTTTTTGAGACACAGTCAACTTCTGAGTGATCCTAATCCAGACTAGGACAAAATTAGGCTATTTATTTTAAGTCATTGATGTGAATTTAAACTCATGCAGACAACTTCAGACTGAAGTACAGAACAGGCTAGACAAATTAAGAAATGTCTGTTAGTACTCATTATCTACTACCTCCTCTGACACAGCTTCTCGTCAGTCCCTACCCCTAGGAGCGAGATCAGGTTTACCGAAGGGATTCTCCTCAGGCCATCAAGAGAATTTCCAGGAAAGATCAGAGCCAGGATGAAAAGCCAAGCTGACAAGTTTTAATGGGCCATGAACTCAGAGACAAGCATGAGCACAAACAATACTAATATATCCAGCAACAGAAAATTTTGCTATTTGCAGGAAGATTTAATAAGATTTTAAAATATTACCCAAATGCACACATCAGCATTTTTTCACATGTACTAAAGAGATTCCCAGGGAAAGATCCCATAGAATGGGAATAATGAAGTCAGAATAAAAAAACAAACACCCTGTAGATTAACAGACATCAAGCCACAAACATAAATACACTTTTTACGTAAGAGCTTAGCAACATTCTGAAGGACTGTTTAGAAGAAGCACAAGTGTATATGTTCTGTGAGGTTACTCCAAACACCTACCTAATGTTCTTCTATGCTACGGTAAACATTTTCAGCCAGAGAGTGCTCAGTCCAGCCCAAAACTTGCGTCTGCATGATAAAAGCTAAAGGCCTAATGCTAACAGCTAATAAAAAGTCCTCCCATTTAAGTCTGCCTATATTTAACTCCAAAAAGCCCTTATCAAATTTTGTGTTCTGACAAAACTTTCAGACGAGAAAGACAAAGTGACAAGCAAAACGGTATTGGTAACGTGTATTTAACAACTGATTCTCCCTGACCAGGCAACAATTAGCCCCTGGAATCTCTGGAACGATGACCCATGTTTTATGAAGCTGAACTGCAATTACCCAGCTGGTAAACTAAAATTTCCAAAGTGTAGTTTATTAGCTATACAGGTAACCATATTTCCCTTTGAATTATTTTGTTATCTTAGATCACAAGGTATGTCTCCACATCAAACTTCCAAATAACTCCTCTTTGGCTGCTTGCACAGTATCTAGCTAGTACCCACACAACAGAATTTTCCCCTTTTATAAAAAGAGATTTGATATCTATAGAAAAAGATAAATGCCTTATTAACCATGAAAATCCTTGAAAAACAGGCCACTAATATCCTAAATGTCTGGACTGCTGTAGTTTAGACATTCACAAACAAGTATCAAAATATATCTACCGACAAGTGTGCTGACCTGAAGAAAGGGCTGCCTAGAGACAGGTGCTACACTGATGAAATAAAAGATATGTTTCGAGGTGCTCCATATCCTTCACTGTACTTACATTAATCCACTAGTTTTTCTTCAAGCTGGTCTGCAAAGTATGTCTGAAAGCTGATTAGTTCTGTAACACAAAATACTGTAGGTGCTTTGATAATATTAAATAATAGCACAACAGTAAATTTTAGCCTGTTCTTATTGGTTTATGTGGTATATTAGATTTTTTTTTTACAGCGTCCAAAAAGACACATACATTCCTTCCACATTTTCTTTTCTTCTCTTGTCACATCCGTACCAGTAACCATTAGCATAGATGTGGAAAAAGAGGGCCTGCTGGTTTAGTTTTTTTCTAAAAACACATGGGAAATCTTAGTGACTATTTGCAGGCTTCATCTAATCACTATCAGTTTAAGTACTGTCAGTTAGCAACACTGCCCAGGACAGGAGCTAAAAAATATTCTGTAGGCCACAAAAGCGTGCTACTACACGAATAGAAATAAAACTGAGGTAATACATAAATATACAGTAATACAATAAAGTATGGTTCTTTCAATTTGTCCTAGTTAAAAAAAAAATAAAAATCCTAAACATCCATGCTTCCTTCCCAGTAGATGCATAGGCAAGGTCTGAATTACATGAAGCTGCTGTAACTTCAGATACAAACATCAATTGGAGTGGAGTTAATCACTCTGAAGAAGAAAAGTCTTTATATCTTTTGAATGCTTCAAATAAGATCCCTCAGCAATGAGACAAAACAGGTTTTATGGTTCAGCCACATTTAAGACTGGGTCAGCTGGTCTGTAGAGAACCCACAGAATGTATTACAATAAAAGAATGTGAGCGGAAATGGGACCAGCTGTGCTTTTTTACAAACCTGGGGCTGTTTTAACAACAAAACTTTCTTTATGCCTTTAAGTTTCTGTAGGACTCTGACATTCTGAGCAGCCGATTCAAAACTCCCATTTCCACACAAAATAATCAGTTTAGTCAGATTTATCTTCTTCTGTATCTCCTGTGCACAACTACATGCAATTATATCTTTCTTCTCAGACATACCACTTTCCTCTATGCCCCAAAAATCACATTTTGTAATCACACAGCCTAATAATAAATGAACTGGCAAATTGATGGTAATGAAAATGCAATCAAGTCTTTTTCACTCAAAACCCTTTAGTCATCTCAAATATTCTTACCTAATACAACACAGATCACCATCACAATAAAAACAAAAAGCTATTTAATATTTTTAAAACAATTATCCACTCCACTATCCCAGAGGTAGAGTTTACACTGTTTCTGCTCCTGATTCATATTCAGTATGATTTTTCCAAGAAGAAAAAGGGACAAATACTTCAGTTCAAGAAAATACCTCAAGTAATGACTCATTTTTTGCACATCCCCACAAGAATAAAAAGCATCCATTACCAAAGAAGTACATTTTATTTTTCTTGTTAATTTCATTAATATAAGTACCTCAAAATGCTGTTTACTCTGACAATTTAATAATGCAATTAGTAACTTCTAAACTAATTTCTTAAAAATAATCCTACTTATCTGCTTCTCTTTTCTGTTGCTGTTTTTTGGGGGTATTTATTAGAGATAACTTCCTTCTTCAGTTCACTATCTTCAGATAAATACAAGTGCACTGGGGGGAAAAAATAGGCTACGCATATAGATATGTTTGTGCATGTATACAAAAACATGTTAATGTAATGGTGACTGGATTAGGCCAGACCACTGTGTCAGATTAGACAGCTATGTCTCAACAATTTTTTTAATAACTTTAATTCAGTTTTGTCGATGCTGTTCAGATTCTTATTTTGTAAATACCAGCTGCTTAAAAGGAAATTAATTCTTCCTCTAAACTGCTAATAGAATGCTTACACAGATAAACTGTTCACAAAAATACAAGAATTTTCAAAATAAATTGGTTCTGATAGGAATTATTCACCATATACAGTAATTTTTCAGTTAATGCATCAGTAAATTTTGCAAAAAACTACTTTTCAGTGGGGCAGTCAATTAAAGAGGCAGTGAACTATGACGATGAGCCAAAGAACCAAGGATCTTATTCAGTATTCCCTCCATAACTCTGAGGATAAGCCTTTTCTCCTATACTGACATGAAAAAATGAACCAAAAAAAATAAAAACAAACCAAAAGTATCCATCTGACAAGATAATGCAAAGCAGAAATGGAAGATGTTTAAACAACGCTGTGTAACTGAGCTGTCACCCCAGTTGTTTAGAATAGAAGTCAGCACTGGCACTATTCCACTAGTTATTCTTTAGCAGGTTTTTTTGCAATAGCTGGCACAGTTCTTATGTGTTACATAAAGCATCAAGAAAGAAATTAAAGCAATCAAAAAGATATTCATATATAATTTTTTAAACTCTGATAATGCCAAACTTTGGCATTAATCAGTCTTTAGTTTGTTAGTTTCAAAAACAACCTATTACAGTCAAGCTGTAGACTAATTTTGCCATTGTGATGGCCTCATTATGCCTTTTCCATGGATATCATTGCCACACCTAGTGTAAGTGGCAGAACTGGATACTTCTTCAAAACATTAATAGGTTTAAAAATTTTGAAAAAATATAGGTCCAGGAAAAGTCAGTGGGATAACGTATAATAAAAATCAAAGCAAAGAGAGTTCGGCAAGCAACAAGCAGCAGGGGAAAAGGAGCGTTTCAGAATGCCTGGCTTCCCAAGATGTGTTTCAACAACAGCTGGTGTCCCTTGGAGCTCCTTTACAGTGAAAATCTGAAGTGGAAACTGTTCGATATTCCAGAGTTCATTTTTCTAAAAGAACTAAACTGCGGACTGATGCTGATAAAAGGGGAGCTGGGCTTCTGGCAATAGTACAAAAGAGCGATGGCCTTACTCTTCACAAGAAGGAATACAGAAAACAAAACCATGTATATTTCTAGCTGTTCCTTCTCATTTATCTTAATCCTTATTATTTTCTTTTTATTTTGCTCAAATGTTCACAGTGAAAAAAATGCAATACTTTACCTAAAAATACTACTAGCAACAGCAGGGAGTCTTCTAACTTCTGAAAACAGCAAGCCTTATCAACAGGTAAGTTATCCTACTAGGCACTTTCTGAAGTTCACTAATGGTTGGTAAATGAAAATACAGGTTTGATCTTCAACATATGGAGACATATTTTCAACTTTATTTTAGTTCTTACCAGTGAGTGGTTGGCTAGACAACTAACCACCTTCATCAAAACAAAGTGGGCTTTATTTCAAGTTTCAAAGAAAGCACACTAGTTGGAAATCCAGTTATCTAGAAGGAAGTCTTCATTAAGAAATATTTAGGGTATAGGGCTGCTTGTCTTTTCTCATGCAAGAAACAAAATAAATTATTATATTTCTCCTAAGCTGTGATTAGGCTTGAATGTGAAAAGCCTGAAGAAGAGACACAGTGAAAAAACAAAACTATACATGAAAGGTGAATTCATGATATTCATAAAATCAAGATAGCTTTCAAAAAAAATTACGTATTCATCACTGCATCACATATTGCTTGAATTAGAAGCAGACACTCCAAAAAATAATTGGGTTTCCAGAACACAGAAGTTTAAAATGACATGGACTTCCTTCCCAGTTGTGGTAAATCAAGAATTCCCCACCTCACTGCAGCTGATGTGTTAGAACCAGTCACTCTTCTGTTGTCCCAGGCCCCTGTTAGAGACAGGGCACCTAGCAATCTCCCTCACTGAGCAAGCACTGATCATTCCCAGAAAGATTAGCACCTTAACTAGGTACAACACTGAGACAAGATTAACCGCCTGTTACACTTTTCAATATCCAGCGTTTGTCTTACATTTTTTAACAAAATCTCACACACTTAATCTGAATGTAAATATTTAAGTTTCATAATATAAAACAGCTGTATTAATAAAAGGGATCCCTTCTTCTGATGAAACTGAAGAGGTATCATTACTTCAGTACTCCAACTCGTTACAACATGCCAATGTTAACTGACCAAGCTACTGAATCCTGTTATTATCTCCCATAAAACAGACCTGTAACATAACATCAAGCCTACCTAATGCACACAGCAAATCTAGCAGTGCATTTAAATACAATCACCAATGAAAACTAAAAAGGGAATATAGTCTGTAACATTAAGCATTTCATTCAGACATCAAACATCTTGGCTGTTGGCACAGCTATCCTTTCCCCTTTCAGAAAGTACTGTTCAGACTGCATATTGATGTTTCCCCCTTATATAGAATGACAGCATAATATCGTAGGATAGTTCACATTGTAAGGGACATCAGGAGGTTTCCAGCTCAACCTCCTGCTCAAAGCAGGGTCAGCTAAGACATCAGATCAGGTTGCTGGGGGCTTTATCCATTTGAGTCTTGAGAACTTCCAAGGAGGGAAAATGCACAACTTCTCCGAGTGATCTGTTCCAATGCTTGTCTGAACCTATCAACACCTTTCCTTGATTTTTACAAACAAATTAAATTTAGCAGTTGTTTAGCTGAAGTGCATTACTCAAAATTTATGGCGGGGGGGGGGGGGGGGGGGGGGATGGGAAACAGTTTCATGCAGAAACTAAACCAGTACTAAATTCAAGTACTTGCCTAACAACTTTGAGTTCCAGCTTGATCATGAATCACCAGCAACTTACAGTTACACTTCTGTTGACTATTTTGCTAAACTGGAAAAAAATTGAATAGTCTATGGTAAAGTAGGATGTTGCCAATAAAGCTATAAAAGGAACACCCATCTCACAACTAAATCACGATCACTATGCTACAAGCTAAGTCCTTTGCATGGGAGCAACACATAAACCGGCCACTGTGTCTATTACAAAAGCATTATATAAGTACAAGCAAAGAACTCACATATGTATATTTCTTCAACACTGCACTGCTCATATGAACTCTTAAGAACATTCCACAGATATGAAAATGTTTTTATATAGTGCCTCATGTGAATTATAACATTCAGTCTGCGGTGCAAACCATAACTCATCCATGCCCCCCATTTCAGACACGAGAACAATGGAGAAAAAACATCATTATTTTTCTTTCTTTCAGCAAAAGTGTCTTTTACTTCAAAGAATGTTAGTGACTATGGTTTGAAGCCATCAACATAAGCAAGCTTTAAGTTAATGCTATGCTCTTTCCTGTATCTCTAAAAATGGACCAAAACCTACCCAACTTCTAGGAAGAAAGTATTGTGTATGCACATTTTACCTCACAAACTACACGAAAGAATATTATTAAGGTTACTGAATCAACCACTTAAAAGTTATAAAATGACACTCTGCAACCATAATTCACTTCCCTTCAGTGTGTACATTTTTATACAGTATTTAAATAAACATGTATTGCTGCTTCAAAGTTACCTTGCCTCCTTCAGTGCACAGGATGAACGCACACAGATGATGATATGGAACCTAACGCAGGTAGGACTCTTGTCTTACCTGCTGAAGAACAGGAACATGCGTAGTGAATAAGGCAGAGCTCACAGAAAGAAAAAGACACACGGGCTCTGTAATATGCCACAAAGCTTTAACAATTAAAGTCCTGCCTTTTGTAGTTTCCCCCATTGCTCTTACTGTCACGCACACCATTTAACCCAACATTTGCACAGTCTTTAATTAACTCTGAATTCCTCTTTTTCCCATACGCTCTGCAGATACATGTGTGGAGCACTCAGTACTGTTACTAAAAGCAGTGGCAGTTGTAACTTGAGCAAACATATTTACAAGAATTGTAGACATTTCAAACTGGACACCAAAAATGAGAGAATGCTTTTCACCTAACCCTCTCTGTGCCTCTGTTCACCATCTGTGAAAATCCTGTCTCATCTTAGGTAGTGACTGATAAACCAGTAATTATTTGTGAGGCATTCTGATCATGTAATGATAAGCACTTCAGCAAAGCCCATTCAGATGTTACCAGTTTTGTCTTCAAAGTAGAGTTGAGTAACACGGAGTAAAAAAATCATGGACACACAAAGCAATCAATGAAAAATACTGAATTCTGTTAAGTGAGCTCCATCCACCTCATGCACTGAATGAGACAAGGTTCCTGTACAAAAAAGATAGTACGTGATCACATAGTTAAGATTGTATCAGACAGACGTGCTCAAAAAGGCACTTAAAAGCTCTTTGTTCGAGAACCTTAATAATGTGAGATTTCTTCCATAGAAGGTGTTTAAGATCCCTGATTTAAGATTTTAATAAATCAAGTAAGTTCTTCCATTATCATGCAGCTGTGTTGAGGTTGCATTACTTTTTTGGTGTCTGTCAGAAGTAAAACTGGAAATCTCTTGTTGGTTTAGAACATTGTAAACAATGCAAACATGGACAAGGACAGAAGTGTTTTGCTTAGCTTCTTGTTTTCACTTTTTGCAAAGTTTAGGGACGGATAAGGTATGTTTTGATGCAATGTCAACTATCACTAAATACAAAAACTAAGCATTTGATGCTGCTAATACACATTCAAATGTAAACAAACAAAAGCTCCGTGATACCAACAGGCTCCTGCAACATAAGGTTCTTATTAAAATAAATTTTGGTCGATTATTACTATTTATACAACACGGGCCAAAGATCATCCTTTCATAGGGATCTGTACAATATTTGCACTGCAAGAAAGACATTTAAACGTTACTAATGGTAGAAGAGAAAAATTGGTAATTTTTATAACTTTAGGTTTTTTCAGAAAGCTTTCTGTTGCTCTTATGCAATTTTAAGTCCTGTGTTCATTATGTTTACTGGTTTACAAGTAATTTTATATGCTAAGTGAAGTATATTTGTTAATATCTCCTTTGATAAAGCCACCTCTGCGGCTGCATTTGTAGGCAATTTTTTGCCTAAGTTGTATAGACCAGCCATGACATAAAGAACCCCTTAAATACTTTTTTATGTGCTTTGATATAATAACCATCAAAAACGTTCATAGCTCACAGGTCACAGTTTACTTTCATTACTAATGGAGCATACCTGATTAACTGCGTAGATAATCTCCAGCAGGTTTTATCAGCAGAATTAAACCGCGCTGCATAAAGCAGGTGGAATTCCTGCAGAGCCCCTGACTCACTCCGCAGCTCAGGCAGAGCATCGGGGGCGCGCTCAGCCCCCCCAGGTGACTTTTAGCAGAGCTCAGCAATGGCAGTGTCCGCAAGCGGCATTTCTGCGCTCACCAGCAGGTGTTACCACAGTCAGCCTGAACTGCTGCCATTTACGGAAAAGTGACACACAAAACAAGCACAATTAGCCTTTTACGAGGGAAAAACAAAGAGAAACGCTATTTACTACAAGAAGGTGCGATTAAAAAAAAAAATAATCCCTTTTTAGCGAATCGCTGTTAACACACCCAAAACGCAACGGAGTAAAACGAGAGGGAGCAAGGCTGCCCCTGGGCGCTCGCACCGCTCCGAGAGACAACCCGCGCAGCAGCCGCGGCGAAGAGACGCTGCGCTGCTGAGAACACGCTACGGGTGCCGGGTTTTTTCCCCAGCGAGCTGCCGAAATCCACGCGTGAGCCAGCGAGCACCGGCGACGACACCCGCCAGCCGGCCTTCCCCGCGGCGGGCCCGGCGGCCCCCGCATCGCGCCGCGGGGCTGGCACAGCGCGGATGCGCGGCAGCTCGCCTCGCCTCCCCCCCCGCGGAGCCCGCGATCGCCGGGCGACGGCCCAGGGGAAGGCGCCCGACTTTCGGCAGCCCGGGGGTCCGAGCAATCCCGTCCGCGGCGACCGGGCGCCCTGGGAGGGGGCGGCTCTCCCCTCCCCTCCCCTCCCTTCCCGCGCCGTGTCACGGCCGCCGCCCCCGGCCGCCTCGCAGGAGCGGGCCCCGCCGCCCAGGCCCGGGCTCCGGTACCGCCCGCGGGTCGTGAGGGAGGCTCGGGGCTCTCCCGCCGCCCAGCCCCGCGGCCGCACCGGCAAAGTTGACTCCCCGCCGCGGCGCGGCGCCCGCCCGCGGTCGGCACCCCCTCCCCGGGACCACCCGCTCCCAGCCGGGGGCTGCCCCCTCCCCTCACAGCAGCCAGCGCCGCGGCGGCGGCTCCCACTCGCACCTCCAACAGCGGGACCGCCCTGCGCAAAGCGGGCGGGGGGCGCGCCGCCTCGCACCGAGCCGTGCCCTACCTGCGCAGCGCTGCCGCACAGCCGGGCCGTCGCCCCACCGCCTCCCGCCTCAGCCGCGCACACCCGGCACGGCACGGCACGGCACTGCCCGCCGCCCGCCTGACAGCCGCCCGGGCGCGCGCCTCCCCCCCCCGCCGCGCGCGGGGCCGCCGGGGCCGAGCGGGGCGCGGAGAGCGGTGGCTGCTGATTGGACAGGGGTGATGTCACTCGTGAGCGCGCGCGCGCGAGCGAGGGCGGGGAGCGGTGAGGGGAGAGCGGGGAGGGTGAACAGGTGAGGGCAGAGCGGCGGGGGGCGGGAGGCGAGGGGTGAGGCGAGCGGCGGGAGGAGGAGGAGGAGGTGAGCCTGACGAGGCGAGGGGCGAAGCGGCGCGCCAGCCGGCAGCCCTCACCGCGGGGGTGCGCGGCGCCGGGGCCCGGGAGGAGCGGGGCGAGAGGCAGCAGGAGGGCCGCCCCGTCAGCCCGGGAGGGGCGAGGGGAAGCTGTGCCCGGGGCGCGGACGGTTTGCAGCACCCCTCCGTCCACACGTGTCCCGCTCGAACCGCATCCCGCGCTGCGCGGTGAGTGTCTGCAGCTCCGTGTGCCTCACACACCCGCCCCCACCGCCGGCACATGCCCGGAGGGAGGGTGAGGCCCGAACGAAGGTGCTGCCCCCACCCGGGCCGTGTCCCTCGGCTGCGCCCGTTGGCATTGGAACGAGAGGCGGGAGGCGAGGCGGGCCTCGGGGGTGCAGCTGGGCAAGATGAGGGGGGGGTTCTCGGGATCCTGGAGAGATGTGTCCCGGAACGCCACATCCAAACTTTCGATTAACAGCCTCCTCCCGAGTTAGGAGAATAATTTTCAAATGACAGGATTTTTTTAAACCTTGATTTATTTTATGGATTTTGCGTTTTCTGTGCAGAATCGTCTATGTTCATTGTTATCATAGAATCACAGAATAGTTTGGATTGGAAGGGAACTTTAAAGGCCATCTAGTCCAGTCCCCTTGCAGTGAGCAGGGACATCTTCAACTAGACCAGGTTGCTCCAAGCCCTGTCCAACCTGGCCTTGAATGTTTCCAGGGATGGAGCATCTGCAGCCTCTCTGGGCAACCTGTTCCAGTGTTTCATCACCCTCATGGTAAAACATTCCTTTCTTATATCCAGTCTGAATCTGCCCTCTTTTAATTCAAAACCGTTACTCCTTTTCCTATCACTACAGGCCCTGCTAAAAAGTCTGTCTCCATCTTTCTTATAAACTCTCTAAGTACTGAAAGGCCTCAGTAAGGTCTCCGCAGAGCCCTCTCTCCAGGCTGAACAGTCCCAGCTCTCTCAGCCTTTCCTCACAGGAGAGCTGTTCCAGCCCTCAGATCATTTTTGTGGCCCTCCTCTGGACCCGCTCCAACAGCTCCATGTCCTTCTTGTGCTGAGGGCTCCAGAGCTGGACGCAGGACTCCAGCTGAGGTCTCACCACAGCAGAGCAGAGGGGCAGAATCCCCTCCCTCGACCTGCTGGCCATGGTTCTTTTGATGGCAGCCCGGCATAACAGTTGGCCGCCTGGGCTGCGAGCACACATTGCTGGCTCATGTCCAGCTTTTCATCCACCAGCACCCATGAGTCCTTCTCGGCAGGACTGCTCTCAATCCCTTCATGCCCCAGCCTGTACTGATACCAGGAGTTGCCCCGATACAGATGCAGCACCTTGCACTTGGCCTTGTTGAACTTCTTGAGGTTCGCACAGGCCCACTTCTCCAGCTTGTCCAGGTCCCTCCAGATGGCATCCCATCCCTGAGACGTGTTGACCAGACCACTCAGCTTGGTGTCATCTGCAAACTTGCTGAGGGTGCATTTGATCCCACAGTCTGTGTCATTGATGAAGATATTAAACAGCAGTGGTTCCAATATGGGCCCCTGACGGACACCACTTGTCACTGGTCTCCATCTGGACATTGAGCTGTTGACCACTACACTCTGGATGCGACCATCCAACCAATTCCTCATCCACCAAACAGTCCACCCATCAAATCCGTATGTCTCCAATTCAGAGAGAAGGATGTTGTGGAGGACCGTGTCAAAGGCCTTACAAAAGGCCACACAGACAACATCTGTAGCTCTTCCCTCATCCACTGATGTAGTCACTGCATCACGTAAGGCCACAAGGCTGGTCAGGCAGGACTTGGTGAAGCTGTGCTGGCTGCCTCGAATCACCTCCCTGTCCTCCATGTGCCTTAGCAGAGCTTCTCGGAGGATCTGTTCCATGGTCTTCCCAGGCACAGAGGTGAGGCTGACAGGTCGGTAGTTCCTGGGGTCCTCCTGTCTTTATTAGTACAAAGGCTAGATGTTTATTTTTAAAGCCTCTACCTCTCCCTTCAGCCCAAGTCTTGTGGTATTTTTTGCTTTGTAAATTGCTGCAGAAATCAAAACTTCCAGAGGGAAAAAATGACGGAAGAGCTGTGTGAATGCAGAGGCAGGAAGGTGCCCTGTCCCGAAATAAGTATGGGGCGTGCCGCATACCTGCTTGGAGGAGAGCAAACAGGGCCAGAGTGGAGAAATGGTCCACTGAGGAGTCACGAGCCACCAAATTTATGATGGCTGCTGCAGGGAGGACTCATGAGGGATGGAACAGGGAACCTGCTAAACTACAAGACATGAGTTCCCACTGTGTATGAAACACAACTTTTGGGGTGAGCGGGGACTAAAACTGTAACACTTTGTATTTACAGAGAGTGACAGATTATGCACGGTCACTAGCTGGTGGAGCACAAGTAACACTTGGCTAGGTTATTCCACCTGCACGGCAATAAGGACCAGAGAGTGGAAAACTTCATCTAGTCCAAGGCCTTCAGCCTGACAGCCCGAGGACCCTTGTTGCTCCGTGATCAATCCTTTCTGCTGGGAGTAACACCAAAGCACATGCATTTCCCCTTATGAGAAATGAGGTCTCTGTGGTAGAGAGGCGTCTGGAGTACTTTTTTCCAGCAATTTGCAGTAAGGAGGGGCAGGAGGAAGTAAGTCACGACTGCTTCACTTGTAGCCACATAATCTCAAGTAGTTCTTGCGTGTCTCAAAGGATTTGAACTCGCTCCTCTAAAGCACGAGATACCACTGAGCTTAGGGCTTTATGGTCTGCAGACAGTAGCAAATAACGTTATGTCAATTACAGTGAGATCATGCTGCCGCAACCATATGGGTCGAAAGCTTGTTGTTCAAGGATAAATAAGATAGTTCATAAAAAAAAAACAAAAACCCTAACAGATTCTCATTTAATCATTCCAGAGTCGGAGATTTAGGCTTGTCTCTTTATTTCCTGTGTCTTAATCCAATACTGAGCATTGTATGGGTACACAAACATGCAGGAGAGAAGAGCTGTCACTGTGGGTGTGCTCTCAAAGCAACAGGGATGGAGGCTGTGTGCCAGGGAGAAAACTGAGTGGTACCAAAGGTGCGGGGAAAAAAAAAAGTAAATAAAGACTGAAGAGCAGAGCATATTAGTGTGAAGAGGTTAGGTCATAAAAATTGGCAAACAGTCAACAGTAACGGAACAGTAGGAATTTAAAATATTAGTGAGCTTTGAAACTCTGTCACAGACTTCATCTGATCTGAAGTTTTTAGACAACTTAACTGCTTTCTCACAGTGAGGAGCATAAAACCATTTCAGCCCCTGGCAGGGTTTAGAGCAGTCTTAGGACTGCTCTGAATGGCATTCTGTTCCAAAACTGCCTCTGGTTGCATTTTGCAGCTAGAAGCACTAAAACGCAAGTCACCTTTAGGATGATGTGCTGAAGGGAGTGCTAGGCTGTTCGGCGTGTACCCTCAGATGTACAGCAGAGGCAGCTATACACTGCCACGCATATTTAATGTTTAGGATACTCTCTGAAAGATTTTATTCGTAATGTTCAGTAATTTCAGTTTCCGATTTCATTGCCAGAAGTTAAGATGGCTGTCATACACATTTTGAGGCAGGGTAATTTTTTGCTTAAATGTACCAGTGGGTGTCTCTGCACTGCACAGAACATCCCTGTCTCTCGCTTTGCTTGATTCAGACATCCTTCGCTAGCGCCAGGGACTCCGCAAAGCAAAACAAGAGCAGAAAACATGCGAAAAGCAGAAACAGAGTGTATTCAACACCCTGTGCATTTGTAAGCATCAGCTGCCTGTTACTCCGTAACACTCTGTTCCTACCATCAGTTTACATCTGTAGCTCGTACACATACTCACATCCCTGTGAGGGATTTGCTCCCTGGAAAGGGACGCAAGTCATTTAGAATCTGACCATAAGGATGAAAGAGGCATAGCTGTAGCCTGCAGCGCTCGTGGAGAAACAGCAGCCACTGACCTCACTTTGTATTCCCTACAACAAACACTCAGAGCATCCACCACGGGAGGAGGGGGGGGCAGGGGAATATGGAGCGGGGACAACAGCTTTCCGTTATTATAATAAAATGGAGACACAGGCCAGCATGAGCTTTATATAACCCTACCCAGTCTCAGCAATCTTTTAGAGGATTAATAAGATTAGAAGCCGCTATTGTTTTGCTAATGGCTGTTTATTTGAAAAATGGCTTTTCTTGTAAACATACAGAAATGACCATATGTTACTCCATACTCCAGCGCTGCCTTGGAATAGCTGAAGAGTACTCTTTTTTTGAAAAATCTTGCTGCAGCTTATGCTGCTGGAAGAAGGCTAACAATGCTAACAATCCATTTAAAAATCCATGGTTTTTGGAATTCCAGATGTATATTTGCAGAGCTAATTTGAACTCTGACTATATCCAAGCCTATCATCCATAAAGTTGACACATGCAAGTTCCTCTTCATTGCTCCCAAATGATGCAAAATATTTCCCATTATATTAAAAATTCAAAAATGAAAGTGGGAGTTTTGGAGTCAGACACCGAGCTGAACACTACTCTTGTTCATTTCCAAATTCTCGCAAGTGAATGAAACACATCAGAAAGGTAATTTTAATTATAGAGCTTAAAACAGAGCGTATGGCAGGGCTCAAGATTGAAATTAGCTTCTGTATCTTACAAGTCTATTTTCAACAGTTTATAGTTTAATCGTTGGGGCTATTATTTCCTATGCTTGATGTCTTTAATGACTCAAGTCTTTCTGGAAAATGATTCAGACATTTTTGAGGGTGCAAAAGGACAAAATGAGGTACTTTTGAGATGAGAGACAACTTTTCTAAAGATTCTTTTAATGGGATTACTGTCCCTATATCCATCCACAGGAGGGAGTAAGAACTTGACATCTGACAAAAAGGGTAGTTTGGAGCTCAGACAGATTTTTCTGCATGAACATATTCATATCTGACAAAGAATCAGAGCAGGAGAGAAATTAAGAGGATAACATGAGATTATGTTTACACTCTGTTGGTCACTGACTGGTACTGTGAGCTCTAGATATCAGTCCAGAGCTTGTAACTTTGAACATTAGGTTACTCTAAGTTACACTGGGGTTTGATTAAGAGGCAATCACAGCAGATCATGAGTTAGGTGAATGTAAAATTAGCTGTTCCTCTCAGTAAGCAGATCTCAACTTTCCCACGAATCTAGTCCCACAAATGAAAATGTTTAACTTTCACATTAAATTGTTTTTTCTATAAGCTGTTACCAGGCTATCAGGTTTGTACCACAAGACAGGTGACTCGAGTGTCACTTCAGAGAAGCAGAAGTTTCCCAGATTCTCTCCTGAGTCAAAAATACAATCTCTCACCAGTCCAGTCCGTATTCCTTGGGTGCACATAGCCAGATGCATATAGCTACTTTAACTCATGTAGCCACAGCCTTCCCATAGCAAAAAAAAGGAGAAAACCAAAATACATGACATTTTCAGAAAGCAAATTGTGTGGTCCTATGTTGGCTATTTCTCACACATGATAATACCTGTTCATGCCCACAGTTACTCATTTGGCCCAAGTGAGAGATGATCATGTCGTGAACACAAAATTCCTCAGTTCACTGACAGTTCTGTGCATTGGGAAGAGGTTTCAGTTTTCCTTAAGTATATATGAAAATCTGCATAAACACAGTGCAAAAAGGGTACTAGTACTTACTGAAGTGGCAAGACTTTAAATTTAAGAATTGCTGTGTTACCTTAGTTTTGTCACCCTACTCTTATGCATTGTGTGAACCTTTACACAAGCTCGGTGTTTTTTTCTATGAATTCCTCTTTTACTCAGTATAAAAGGTGAATATATATGATACAGGATCTCTGCAATATTTCTTTGTATTCTTACCAATCAATCGATTCAGGTGTAATTTACAGCTAAATGGTGCTAAATAAAAGCTCAGGTTCTTTTTTCATTGTGCCAGTGAGTGCAGTTCCCAAGGGTTCTCCAAGGTTCCTGGCTTTGAAACTTTTGTTCCAAAAACACAGGTAGGAAAATATTACAGTCACTTCATTTCAATATACGCAACTGAGATACAAGATGATGTGGAAATTCCTAGATAAATTGCATATATCTCAGCAACTAGATGCCCAACTCAGAATATTACTATTTTTTCCATATTCTTCACAGGGAAGTGTGAAGATAGAAAAGATTCCCCAAAATCAGTTCTTAGGCTGGCACTTCAGGCTGGTTGAATGGAAAATAAAGAACACCTGTCTCCTGTTTTTGAAAAAAAAAAAAAGACTGAAGTGGCTTGCACAGTAACACGTAGTCTGTGAAGGATATGAAGCTTAGTTCTCCTATATTGCTAACATGTTTTAAGCACTTTCTGCTATTTGAAATCATACAGTTTAAGACTTTCACAAGGAAATACATAGAGATTTCAAAGAAAATCTCTTCATTCAAACCTTCGCAACAATGCATACGTAATCTTTACTTTGGCCTTTGGATTTTGCTGTTCTTTTAGCATCATTTTTTGAGGGAATTATATAGTGCTACTTTTCATTTGCTTTTTGAAATAAAATATTCATTTGAGACAAAAAGAAAGTATTAATTTACTTCAAAGGAGACGAATTGTTGTGCAGTAGGGTTCAGCATATCTGTAGGGGCTACGATATGCTCCAGATTTCTGAAGATTATTGAACTGTTCTTTGATGATATATTCAGAAGCCCTTTTAGAAGGAGCATTTCTGATGGAAGACTCTCAGTTACAGTAGGTATTTGGGTATCCGCACTTAGCATTAGCTGTTGGATACTTTCCACGTAGGTGTGACAGACACCTCGGACTTCTAGCACATTTATTTTTATGTTCACTAGCCTTCTAATCATCACATATTAGCAAAGTGGGATTTAACCTCTCTTGTTTCCTAAATCTTACCTGAAATCAGCCTTGTACAGGACAAGGCACAGAAGCAGATATGGCCCCTGTCTGATTGTGGGAGGAAGTGGGAAGAAGAGATTAGTGCTGAAAAATGTCTGGCTACTGTCATTCGTGCTGTTAGTTGCCATCAAGGTCAGTAATGGGTGGTTCCCTTGTTACTGCTGTTCAGCTGGGGAGTACAGACGTGTCTGTGTCGAGGCTGGAATGCTGCAGTGCTTGCAAAGCCTCTGTGAGAAGATCTCACCTTTCAAATGTCTTATACAAAACTACCACAATATCAGCTTGGTGGTAAAGGCGAGGCCAAGTTTACTGCTTGGCAGCACAACCTTAACACATTTGCCTGATGATCATCAGTACAGGAGACAAAGTGTATTAAAATGATGTACTGGTGGTAAGGAATTTGGATCAGCATCAAAATACAGCCCCAAAGACTGCCATCACCATCACTTTGTTTTAAGTCTTATTTCATGAGCAGAACAACCCTGCTTAAGCATCACGTTCTCTCTGTATCTTTGTTTTCTTAATATCCTGTCTTAGGTGGCCTAACCCCAGCTTTGTCATGTTCATCGGTTGTGCTGCATCTAGTACAGTTTTTTGTTTCCTTCTGCCCTGATAAGACTGTACATTGTGTGAATGCTGTGGCGAGCTTTTAAGTGAGCAATGTATATTCTCCAAAGCATGCTGGAGTCTCACAGCTGCAACGTAAGTGACAGGGGAATTTGTCACATACCTACTAGTGCTAATGACAAGGCTAAACCCCTGAAACCTCTATATCTGAAATCTCTTTGTTCACCTTGACTGCGTGTGCATATAGGTAGATAGATATAGATAGATAGATATATATACAGATATAGATATAGATACATAGATACAGATACAGATGTAGACATAGATACATACACATGTGCATGCCTGTATGACCAAATGAATTTAGAACAGTTTTCATCAGGAAAAAATTAATGAAAAGAACTATGTCCTAATTTTCGTCCAATACAGACTTTTCTTTTAGAGCTCCAGAAAGTCTTTAATCTTCTCAGCAATGTACAGCTAAACTTAATTTAATGAATTCTCATGGGACTGACACAAATTGGTTGCTCAGGAGTTGAGATCATCTAATAAAAGGCTAATCTTTAAACTACAAAGAGTTTAAAGAGAGTCTTCCATCAGAAAGACCAGGAACTTCCACTTCAAAAGATTATATCTTTTTCACTCCTGTTTTTTCAAGCAAGGTGTTTTCCTTTTCAAAGGACACAAAATAAAGAAATAAACAAAAGGAGATGTAACAAAATGCATACTTTAAAAATTTTGTATATTCTAAAGCAATACTTTTAATACATTTTACAATTAATTTCACTGAATTTATTTTAATGAATGTTAGCTGTGGATTAGAAGAGATTGCGAATGAGAAAGATACTGAAAATAACTATTCTTAAACCTTTGTTTATGTGAAAGTTTAATTGACATTAATGAAGTTCTTTGCAAAAGTACAGTCATAATTATTGTGGTGTGTTTTGCATAAAGTGTTCCAAATTTTCAAGTTTCAAATATTTTAACATTAGGAAGTGAGTTAAAATATTTCCCTTTTTCCAGCAGTAGAAGATGGAGCGGTCAGGATTTGCACCAGGAAACCTGACACAACTGTCAGCAGCCAGCAGGAGCGCCCCTGCAGTGAAGAGGGCCAGCAGCATCCGGGGCTGCCTTGGGAAGATCATTGCCAGCAGGTTGAGGGCAGCGATCCTTTCCCTCTCCTTGGCACTGGTGAGACACATCTGGAGTGCTGGTCCCAGTGCGGCTCTCTCCAGTACAGGAGACACATGGACATACTGGAGCAAGTCTAGTGAGGGCCCACAAAGATGACCAAGGGACCAAAGCACCTAAGCTAAGAGAAGGCTCACTTGCTCTTGCTCGGAGGGCTGAGATGTTTTAGCCTGGAGAAGAGAAGGCTCAGGTGAGTCTTACAAATATGTATAAATATCTGATGGGGGCTGAGTAAGGAAGACAGAGCCAGACTTGTCTCACTGGACAGGACGAGAAGCTATGAGCAGACATTAAAATGCAAGTAATTCCATTTAAGGTTTAGAAAACCTTTTTTACTGTGAGGGTGTTCAAACACTGGGACAGGTTGTCCAGAGAGGCTGTGGAGGCTCCATCCTTGGAGACAGATACTTAAAAACTGGCAGGACATGCCCCTCAGCAACCTTCCCTAGCTAACCCTGCTTGAGCATGGTGGTTGGACGAGGTGATTTACAGAAATCCTTTCTAATCTCACGGATTCTGTGATTCTGTGATCAGGATATTGTCCTGTATGTGTTTTTATGCTGCAAATTCCAACTTTTAAAATAAAATGAATACAATTTGCAGTCTCTACATATTTGGGACATGAGACTGTTCGACATAATTTCAAGACATGTTTCATACAGTACATTCAATATAGATATACTTAAGTTTTTCGTAACACAGTGACATTTTTAAATAAATATGTGCATGTGTAGACATATGTTTATGTATAATATAATGAAACATCAAAGACATTCCTTATTTTTCAGAAGGAACAAAGGATTGATATAGGTTAAATATGTCCGTAAGTATTTGCAGAACTGAGAATTTTAATTTCTTTTTAGGTATTATAATGTATTCATTACAGATACTGCAGTATTTCTACAGATTGCATTACTTAATCCTTCTCTGAAGTACACCCTCTTTTCTGAGTGGAATATGTCATGACAAGCAACTCTAAGCTATAAAACCGCACAATTAATTTCAGAATAAAGCAGAAAAATAATGTATTTATGCACACAATCATACACACTATTTCAAGTGGGTAGGTGTTAGTCATTTTCTTGATCTTACCCTTTCTTTTTGCAGAGTACATGATGCTTGAATCTTTTAATCATTCGATGAATGTATATATTAGGAAGTGTTTTCTGGTTTGCTGCATATGGTGGCATGATTGGATGCTATATGGCCCATTTCAAACTAGCCCTAAAATTTCTAGTTTTCTACCATGCAGAAGGGGTGAAGCTGGTCCATGTGCTCTCTTACAGTCTTGTGATCTTTCTGTTAACATGGTATTTGCTAAATGTAAAAACTATCTGAGTCTTATCTTCTGACCATGGATTAATGATTATAAAGTTAGGCAACATGCATTATTGGCACATCAAGTTTTCAGTGTGTTGGTTTCTTACCTCCACTCTTTAGGGTTCAGAGTAAAAGTCAATATTTTTCATTCTAGACTGGCAGAATTTCTTTCCTTAAGGTAAATCTTTCTGAGGTCTGTAGGAATGCCAGAGTCAGCCTTGTTTATCTACCTCTCAACCTTTTAATAATTTTTCATAGAATTGATGTTTTGTGATGGAAACACTGTACATGTTTCCATCACACTGTCCATGTGACCATCTGAAGAGCTCTGAATCTGTTGGCCAGATTTGAAGTGCTGAAGTGTTAGAGCTAAATTCTTACACATTTAGTGAAGGCAGAGCAGAGCAGAAATACTTTGTAAATGGCTTGATATAAGGAAAAGCTGCATTCCGTTAAAGTTCATAAAATCTGCATGAGACAGGGCATCCCTATAGAAGTCCCAAATTCAATATAAACTGCTCCGAGGATAACCCATTAAACTCATCCACAAGAAAAATCTGTCTCCAGTGCTGTAGGATTAGTGCAGTACTAATTCAAAACTGAGATTTTTCGTAGAGTAAAACACAGGGCAGCAGCCTGGTTTTAGATGGTCCAATCTGCTTGGTACATAAACCATGCTGAATTAGTGTCTGAGATTTCCTCCACCACTACCTGATTTTGTGCTTACACTTTGCTGCTTGCATGCTTTTCCTCTTGATTAACAGTTAACTATGACAGATGAAAGCAAATAAAAACAACAGAAACAAAAATTCTAAGAGAAATGCAATATTATCCATATAACATTTCATTTAATGTCAACAAGGCTATAAAAACAAGTGAAGTCAGGAATTACAGCTCCAGTGAGGTTCATATTTGTTTCTTGGTGGTTTGGTGCTTTTTGTGTTTAGCAGATGCTACACCTCGAGGCGGGGGGGGAAAACCCCAACAATTACAGTTTACAATTAATGCCTCTGTAGTTCTTAGCATTTTACTGACTAATCACAACAAGCTACATCATTAAAGTGCAGTACACACAATTCCTCTGTTAAAAGGGTAGTTTAGAAAGAGAAATTTAAGTTCAGCCTAATAGCCTTTTGTTTTTCTCATCCAGTGATGTTCTAATGGAAAATACAGAAACTGTTCTGAACAGCAACCAGAACTTGAAGACCTCTGTCCTGGATGAATGACATAATTTCTTCTGCTTCATATCTCTTCCATTAAATCTTCATTTATTTTCCGCATAGCTCCAGTTAGAGACTCTTAATCCTGCTGGGATTTAAGAACTAAATGTTACTGGGGTGCAGACTGCATTTGGGAAAATACACACTTCCTAGAAGAAAGGTAAAAGCCAGGAGTTTAGATTATTAGAAGCTATGAGTTTTGAGGATATGGGTCTTAGATATCTGAAATGACAGTTAGGTGGCACTTAAGTCTTTTTGTTAACTTGACTGTCTGCTTCTCTGCAGATATGTCAAGACCAAATTGCATCAGACCAGTCTAATCTCCTCATACAACAGCCTAACCGATCTTGTGGACAGATAAAAGGCAGTAGATGTCAAATACTAGGATTTTTTTAAGGTTTCTCATAAAAATTGGGGAAGATGATTTAGATAAAAATGCTGTTGCCTGGCTACCAAACAAGTTGGAAAAGCATATTCAGGTGAATTAGCACTGACTCAGAGTCAAAATGGAGAGGTGCGCTGAGAGATGTTTGTCAAGGGCCTGTCCTGGCATAGTATTGTTTCATGTTTGCGTTGTTGAGAGGTGTGATAGAAGAGACTACATGACATACTAAATTCAAAGATGGTCTAGATGGAAGGGAGCTAGCTTGCCAGATGACAGATTTGAGTTCAGAGTGGAGTCTTGACAAGTGGACCTTCAATCTGAAAAAAAGTAGCGCACTGTAGGAAAGTTTCTGTGCATTATCTGAGATGATTCCCGAGCACAGGCAAACAGCACCATATTGCTCCCAGAAAATCAAACAGACTGGGACTTAGCAACATGAAGCTGCAGAACATGTGAGCCGGTCCTTCCACCTTACTCAGGTCTGGCAAGGCCTTGTGACAGCACCATGTCCGGTTTTGGACATGACAGCAAATGGATGTGGAGCAGTTGGACAGAACTGAGACATGCTGAGAGGAGTCACTGTGCCATATGGAAAAATCAGACAAAATGAGATTGTTTAGCCTAGAGAACGAGGGACTGGGTGGTGACACAACAGCAGTCTATTAAGTAAAGGGTGGAATAGAAGGAGGCTCAACTGTTGTTCAAGCCCATAGTAGGGAAGACAAAAAGTAATGGCTATAAATTGCAACAAGAAAGCATCAACCTAGGTACTAGTGGTTTGAAGTCTCCAACTTGGGAGCTTTGTAAAAGCAAGAATAATCTCACTGAAGACGACCTTGCCTCAGGAATTTGGCTGCACTCAGTGATATCCCTAAAGCTCCTTCAGCCCTGTAATCGATTGTCATATTGATGTCTAAATCTCAACTAGAGTTGATGTCTAAATCTCAGCTAGACTGTTTCCCTGTAGCAAAAGCCACAAGCAATAGTAAAACTGAGTCCCTAGTATCTTCAGTACTTTTTTCAGGTTATCCAGACCAAGCAATATTGTATTCTGAGGCAGTAAAAAATTTTTTTGCCCGTATTACTCTGCATTAACTGAATGATGATGGGAACACCTGCTGCTTTTCGTAAGAAGATATTGCAACATAGGCAGTGGTTGCTTCATTTATTGCCCTGTCTGGCACCTGCTCAGCTGTAGCATAACTTGTCAATTACAAAACAGAGAGAGCTTTTGAAGATGCCAAGGCAGTGGCCAGATTCATCTCGCCTCTCTCCCTATGTCTGCAGTATAAACATCTACAACTGCACCACTCAAGCTAATCTCCATTCATGGTGAACAGAGAAAACTAGGCAATTTAGCATGCGATTCATTTGGCTTATTTTCGATGTCTGTGTTAGGGTGAGATGAATAGAAGTTTTTTCTACATTGACTGGCTGCAGACTGGATGAGTAGCTCTGATGGGGAAATCTGCATGGTAAATATCCTCATTTTCTAAGACAAATTCTATCTGGTGTGTTGATTTCAGAGCCCAACAGTATCCCCGTAACAATACTAGATACACAATGGGGCTGACTAGCAGCTGTTTGAAAGAGAAGGTGATAGAAGACCTCACTCAAACTCTCAATTAAGTGCTACAGCTGTTAACAGCAAATAAAGCTAGGAGGTAGAGATTATAAATAAAGTTGAAATGACTGACCCCATAAGAAATGAGTATGATACTGCAAATTATGTTAAAATGGTAGAATTAATATGTAAAATCAGGTCCAATATATTTCGATTGACGGGTTTATTGATTAAAACTGCCGTGTGCATGACTGCAGTGCACTGGTGTTTATTCTGAATTAAAGATACCACTTATATGGAAAAGCATAGTATGTCTTCCCTTGGGCACTCCAGATGAAGTGTTAAGATCAGGTTCATGCTAAGTTTGGAGTCATATATTCATTATCAGATTATTAGGTTTTCAATCATAAAAATAATTATTTAAAAGGGAGGAGCAGTTCACCTCACTTCTAGCCCTAGGGATTTTGCTGAAAAATGGTAGCCTTTCCTATTTCAGTATTTTCAGTAAAACATTATTTCATAATTGAGAAAAGAGCAGAATGCACTCTTTAGCCTCAGTTTTTGGGTCTTTAATACTGCTTTCCTCTTCAAGATCAGATAATTTTCTTTTCCTCTAGACTCAGCAACTGTGTGAAATAAAATAGCATTGAAATCTTACCAAATATACACATCATTACTAGTGCCTCCCTTGAAGGGCCAAGCATCGTGACTGGTTCCATAATCCCTGGCTCTTCCACCTCGCCCTTCTCCCCTCTCTTCACCTCCTCCCTCTTCGGCTTTTGCCCCCAGTATATTTCTCTCTCTTTATATTTATTGCAGTGTTCTGTTCTGGGATTGCCTATGACAGTCAGACCCCGTGCTAATGGCCACAGTGTATGCACCTGATTAGCAGTAGCATTTAATTGTCAGGTTCCATTTTGAATATTGTTTTGCACAGTGCCGGAGTTACTCTCAGACAGTCACTTGCAGGAGAAAAATAGAAGAACACTCTTAGCTCTGGAGCTACTAGAGACAACGTTTTCTGAAGTGCATAGAGGATAAATTGTTGTTTGATTGATTGAGTATCCAGAATACAGAAGCGGATCAAGATGGACAAAGACCATCTTCCAGACATGTTCACCCATGGACCCCTGAAAATATACACAGCATTGGACTGTATTTCTTCAAGCCTTCTAAAAAAATCCATCAAGTTTTGCAGGAAATAGTTTGCATGTAAGACACGATAACTGTCCTGATGAAGTAACTAGGGATCACAGTGTATATTAGTCAGATACATTGGAGCCCTGAAAAATCAAGCTGAAGAACCTTTATCTGAACAGCAGGGGGTTATGCAGCAGTCCCTAGAGCTTCATTATGGACATGTTTTTAGCTAGGTGCTTGGGACTGGTGTTGAGATGGAAAAAGACTGTGTGGAGGAAGCGTTATTGGTTAATTCCACTCCTTTGTGACAGCTACAAAACTTTCCTGTTCTTCACCATGAAATTTTGAACATACAACAAAAGTTTCTGTGGATTTTCCAAGGTGAAATCCCATAATCTTGCTCAAGGGGAACAAAAAAATCAAACTATTATACCTCGTAAAAAAACATTAAATATTTTTGCGCTGTGGATTGTTTGTAAATGTAGCATGCAACACTGTTGCATTTTGACTTGATTCTTACCTGCCTGTATTCACTAAACACCAACATCTTATCTGAAACAGCAATGCATTGAATGTGTGTTTGCTGAAATGCATCACAAATAAAACTCTTGTGTTTCCCTAACGTCACTGCTGAGCACTGAAATTCAGACATTCCTAGAGAAGTTTATTCATTTCAAAATCATTTTCATGTCACTATCACACACAACGATTGAAAAAACCCTCACACACAAAGGCTGTCAGTGCTGATGAGGTCAGTGAAACAACCTACATGATAAAGTTTGCTGGATCAAGCTCTTAATTTCCTGATTAGCATTTTAAATACCATAAGAAAAATGATTCATCAATATTTTATGTGCATATTTACTTATTTTCCAGTGACCTCCAGATAACCGGTATGTTCCAGACTGCAGTCACTGAAATTGCATTATAAATAAACAATATAGACATGAAAAGCCAAATGCACAGGTGGGTAAATAAGCAGATTTCAGAATGCCAGACTGTTATCGCTCACTGGAGTTAATACTGAGGATGAAGCTGCATCCCCTTATGATTTAAATTGACTTCTAAAAAGAAGCAGGTGCTCCAAGCTGGAGAACCCAAATGCCTGTGAGATACTCCATAACAAAGTAGAAATACAAACCAAATACAAGAACAGAGAATGGACTGAATGCAAACCAGAAGAGAATGCAAAAGGCACTGTTTATCTGCCTGGTGTCTGGCTTAGGTTAGAGAAACCTTCAAATAGTTCATGTGTGGGGAAGCAAGGACTGCCTTGGAAGCAGATGCTGAAGATCTTTTCTGGCTGTGACCCTGCTGCTCCTGGTCTGCCCCTTAGCAGCAGTACCAGTGGTGGAGAACTCTACCACACCATGCAACTGGCCCTAAAACAACCCTAGATTGGGGCTGCACGTGATAAGTGAGATCACATCTTATTTTTCCATCCAGTCGGTGTTTTCAAGCAGAATCTGAAAATCACATGTCCATTAAAGTCCAACTACATTAAGGGCTTTTAAATGCATGAGGATAGGTTTCAGACGTCAGCGGTGACACCATCATACTGCCAAGTGATACTTTCCAACAGACCCAGTAATCCCCACAGCTGTACACCAGAAAGGCTCCTTCAGTGTACAATCCTGACATCAGTACAGGATAAAAGATGGAATTGCTAGCAATGACTGCATAGCAAATGAGAATTTTAATGCCATATATAAAGAAAGCAAAAAGCCAAGAACAAAAAAAGCCACCATTAGGTAATAAAAAAAAAAACAAAACAAAAAAAGCATCCCACATGTCTGGCAGCAGTCTTTTCTGAGCTCTGTACTGATTTTCAGCTCACAGCTGCTAAACCCCAGTTGCGCACACCTTATGTGGCAGCCCACATGCTATTCTTGCAGCTTTCCAAAGGCCCTGTTTGGTGAGCTGACCCTTAAGAGAGATGCTGGGGAATGGGTGCAATGATTCCTGCTTGACCGAGAGGAAGGTAAAACTGCTGAAAATTGTTTAAGGCTGTAATGTATCCAAATAGAAATTACTAGCCAGCAGCCTGCTGGAGAGGACAGCCAGTCTGGTTGTACCGCAGGTTAAACATCGCTAAAGCTGATGAGCTTTCTGCTGCTCTGCTCGTGGAACTAAGAAAAGTAAATCTAATCTGCAGCATTACTGCTCCTTAGGCAAAGGAGCTTTTTACAGGTGTCACTGATGGCGTGACTTTATTATCAACGTCGCCTTATACTTTGCATTAGGAAATTTTGTTTAATTTGTATATAGTTTTTCCAAACTATTTTTTTTTTCCAGGCATATGCCTTGACATTTTCTATGCCAAATACCCAGAATATAGTCTTTAGTGAATTCCTAAGATGCTGATGTTTCTCTTTAGGAAACCCTAGGACATCATCCTTTGGACAAGGATTTGTCATTTGCCAGGGAGCTAGTTTTTGTACTGTTACTTCTGTAATTTTGGCTCAAACTCAGGAAAACTGGCTGCCCAAGTGAGTAAAGACTGCCGTTGTTTTACAGGTTAAAGGGGTAATGAGTCAGGATACAATAAGCATGACTGAGACAGAGTATATTCAGGCGAAAAATATTGAATGTGCCTGATCTCTGGCGCAGAGAGCAGCTGGCCTGGCACTGCCCATGGCATCGTTTTATCCTCTTTCTCCGTACAGCAGGGGGACCTTGATTTTCGGCGAAGCTACTGAAGGTGAAGGGTTCTGGAGCAGAGGCTCGCGCCGAGGGACCCTTTCTCCGGTGGCAAAACCGCAGCGGCGAGGCGGCAAAAAGCGCCGAGAGAGAGAGGAGACCCCAGCCCCCCCCCCCTCAGCGGGAAAGCGGGAAGTGCCAACGAGCAGCAGCTCTGACTCAGCGGGGGCGGAGTCGAGTGTGACAGCGGCCAAACCCCCTCAGGGATAAGAGCAGCCCCCAGGGAGCGCGAGCGACCAGGAGCGCGGGCGAACAGTGCCGGCAAACAGAGGCGGCGCAGCAGCCCGGGAGCGGCGCAGCAGTTTGCGCAGCAGTTTGCGCGGGCAGGGCGAGCGGGGAAGGCGACTGGCAGGGTACAGCCGCCCCTTCTGGCTACTCGAGTAGTGGGCATCGCTCTTCCAGGAGATATTCTAGCCATGGTTACCACCCGTGGTAAAGCTGTGGCTCGAAGGAGTGTGGGGACCCAGACGGAGGCCCCATGCAAGAACGCGGGTGTCCAGGTCTCTGGCTGCAGGGAGTGCCTGAGCCTGGCGCTTGTACCGGCGGACAGCAGAGACAACGGCTGTGTTCGGTGCGAGCAGGTGAATGACCTGCTCAGCCTGGTGGCAGAGCTGAAGGAGGAAGTGGAGAGGCTGAGGAGCATCCGGGAGTGTGAGAGGGAGATCGACTGGTGGAGCCGCACCCTACCCTCCCTGAGGCAGCGGCAGCAGGAGGCGGCTCCACAGAAAGCAGAGAACCCCCATCCCTCTTGCCACCGAGCAGAAAGAGGGGGCCTAAGAGATGGGGGGGAATGGAAACAGGTCCCTGCTCGGGGGGGCAAGCGAATTTCCCCCTGGCCTCCCTCACCTGCTCAGTTGCCCTTAAGCAACAGGTATGGGGCTCTGGAATGTGAGGGACCGGCCACAGAGGATGTGGGTGAAGGTGAGGCTCCATCCAGGGGGTTGCCTAGAACGAGTCAGACAGCCCCACGTATTACAACTGCCTCAACTAAGAAAAAAAGGAGGGTCATTGTCATAGGTGATTCCCTTCTGAGGGGAACAGAGGGCCCGATCTGCCGACCGGACCCATCCCACAGGGAAGTCTGCTGCCTCCCTGGGGCCCGGGTTAGGGATGTTGCGAAGAAACTCCCTGGTCTGGTGCGGCCTTCTGATTACTACCCCCTCTTGGTAATGCAGGTTGGCGGAGACGAGGTAGCAGAAAGAAGTGCCAAGGCCATCAAAAGGGACTTCAGGGCACTGGGGCGACTGGTTGAGGGATCAGGGGCGCAGGTGGTGTTTTCCTCCATCCCATCAGTGGCAGGGGACAGCACTGAAAGGGGCAGGAAAACTCACCTGGTTAACAGGTGGCTCAGGGACTGGTGCCATCGATCAAATTTTGGCTTTTTTGATCATGGGGAGGTATACACAGCACCGGGCCTGCTGGCAACAAGTGGAGTTCAGCTATCACAAAGGGGGAAAAGAATTCTTGGCCACGAGCTGGCGGGGCTCATTGAGAGGGCTTTAAACTAGGTTTGAAGGGGGAAGGGGATATTGCCCAGCTCACTAGGGATGAGCCTAGGCTTAGAGTGCCAAGGCCAGGGGTGAGATTGACAGCCCAGCTCAAGTGTGTTTACACCAATGCACGTAGTATGGCCAATAAACAGGAGGAGCTGGAAGCCATTATACAGCAGGACGGCTACGACTTGGTCGCCATCACAGAAACGTGGTGGGACAACTCGCATGACTGGCATGCTGTCATAGATGGCTACAGACTCTTTAGGAAAGACAGACCAACAAGGAGAGGTGGGGGAGTTGCTCTATATGTGAGGCAGCAACTGGAATGCATTGAGCTTTGCCTGGGGGCAAGTGAAGAAGGAGTTGAAAGCTTGTGGGTTAGAATTAAGGGACAGGCTCACACGGGTGACATTACGGTGGGTGTATACTACAGGCCACCCGACCAGGAGGAGGAGGTTGATGAAGCCTTCTACAGGCAGCTGCAAGCAGCCTCACAGTCACAGGCTCTGGTTCTCATGGGGGACTTCAACCACCCTGACATCAGCTGGGAAGACCATACAGCTAGGCAGGTGCAATCCAGGAGGTTCCTACAGAGCATCGATGATAACTTTCTGATGCAAGTGGTGGAGGAACCAACAAGGAAAGGCGCGCTGCTGGACCTTGTGTTAACAAACAAGGAGGGACTGGTGGAGGACGTGAAGGTTGGAGGTAGACTCGGCTGCAGTGACCATGAAATGGTCGAGTTCAGGATCCTGCGTGGAGGAAGCAGGGCGATAAGCAGGATCAAAACCCTGGACCTCAGGAGGGCTGACTTTGGCCTCTTCAAGGAGCTACTGGGAGGAATCCCGTGGGCCAGGGCTCTCGAAGGCAGGGGGGTCCATGAGTGCTGGTCGCTTTTTAAACAACACTTCTTCCATGCACAGGAGCAATGCATCCCCCTGAGAAAGAAATTTAGCAAAGGAGGAAGGAGACCTGCATGGTTAAACAAGGAGCTTCTAGCGGAGATCAGGCAGAAGAGAAAGGTGCATGGCATGTGGAAAGAGGGACAGGCCACTTGGGAAGAGTACAGAAACGTAGTGAGAGCATGCAGGGATGCGACGAGGAAGGCCAAGGCTCACCTGGAATTGAAGCTGGCAAGGGATGTCAAAAACAACAAGAAGGGCTTCTTCAACTACATCAGCAGCAAAAGGAAGGCTAGGGACAATGTGGGGCCGCTGCTGAATGAGGCGGGTGTCCTGGTGACGGAGGATGCGGAGAAGGCAGAGCTAATGAATGCCTTCTTTGCTTCAGTCTTCAGTGCTAAGACTGGCCCTCAGGAATCCCAGGCCCCGGAGGTAAGAGAGGAAGCCTACAGAGAGGACGACTTTCCCTTGGTCGAGGAGGACTGTGTGAGGGATCGCTTAAGCGATCTGGATGTCCACAAATCCATGGGCCCCGATGGAATGCACCCACGAGTGCTGAGGGAGCTGGCGGATGTCATTGCTGAGCCACTCTCCATCATCTTTGAGAGGTCCTGGAAGACAGGAGAGGTGCCCGAGGACTGGAGAAAGGCCAATGTCACTCCAATCTTCAAAAAGGGCAAGAAGGAGGACCCAGGGAACTACAGGCCGGTCAGCCTCACCTCCATCCCGGGAAAGGTGATGGAGCAGCTTATCCTGGAGGCCATCATGAAGCAAGTGGAAGAAAAGAAGGTTATCAGGAGTAGTCAGCATGGATTCACCAAGGGGAAATCATGCCTGACCAATCTGATAGCTTTCTACGATGACATGACTGGCTGGGTAGACGAAGGGAGAGCTGTGGATGTTATCTACCTTGACTTCAGCAAGGCTTTCGACACAGTCTCCCATGATATCCTCCTGGGGAAGCTGAGGAAGTGTGGGCTGGATGAGTGGTCAGTGAAGTGGATAGAGAACTGGCTGAATGGCAGAACTCAGAGGGTTGTCATCAGCGGCGCTGAGTCTAGTTGGAGGCTGGTAACAAGTGGTGTCCCTCAGGGGTCAGTACTGGGCCCAGTCTTGTTTAACTTCTTCATCAACGACCTGGATGAAGAGTTAGAATGTACCCTCAGCAAGTTTGCTGACGACACCAAACTGGGAGGTGTGGTAGATACACCAGAAGGCTGTGCTGCCATTCAGCGTGACCTGGATAGGCTGGAGAGCTGGGCAGAGAGGAACCTGATGAGGTTCAACAAGGGCAAGTGCAGGGTCCTGCACCTGGGGAAGAACAACCTCATGCACCAGTACAGGCTTGGGGTGGACCTGCTGGAGAGCAGCTCTGCGGAGAGGGACCTGGGTGTCCTGGTGGACGACAGGTTAACTATGAGCCAGCAGTGTGCCCTGGCTGCCAAGAAGGCCAATGGGATCCTGGGGTGCATCAAGAAGAGTGTGGCCAGCAGGACAAGGGAGGTTCTCCTTCCCCTCTACACTGCCCTGGTGAGGCCTCATCTGGAGTACTGTGTCCAGTTCTGGGCTCCCCAGTTCAAGAAAGATGAAGAGCTACTGGAGAGAGTCCAGCGGAGGGCTACAAGGATGGTGAGGGGACTGGAGCATCTCCCCTACGAGGAGAGGTTGAGGGAACTGGGCTTGTTCAGCCTGAAGAAGAGAAGGCTGCGAGGGGACCTTATAAATGCCTACAAATATCTGAAGGGTGGGTGTCAGGAGGATGGGGCCAAGCTCTTTTCAGTGGTGCCCAGTGACAGGACAAGGGGCAATGGGCACAAACTGAGGCACAGGAAGTTCCGTCTGAACATGAGGAGGAACTTCTTCCCTCTGAGGGTGACGGAGCACTGGAACAGGCTGCCCAGGGAGGTTGTGGAGTCTCCTTCTCTGGAGATATTCAAGACCCGCCTGGACAAGGTCCTGTGCAGCCTGCTGTAGGTGACCCTGCTTCGGCGGGGGGGTTGGACTAGATGACCCACAGAGGTCTCTTCCAACCCCTACTATTCTGTGATTCTGTGATTCTGTGACCTCGTTGCTGCTGCCTGCTGGGAAAGGTCCCTGGCTGTGCCGGTTTCCGAACGGTGCCAGCGAATTGTATGTCAGAGTGCTTGTTGGCCCAGGTGGAAACTGCTATCACCTAGGAGTACAGACAGGTGAGCGTCAGTGCCCTGAGACTGTTTCAGTTACTAGTACAGCTTTGACCTGAGAGCTCCCGATCCCACGCGTCATGCTCACATACAAACGTGCTTCATACTCTCCCTGTTCCTAAACAAGCTGGAGCTGCGTGAGCAACATACAGAGCATATATGTTAGCCCAGAAATACCAGGGCAAGCCAAATTTTCCTTGAAGCAGCTTCTTTTGCCTAATCTTAGGAAACCCTTCTCCTCACTTTGGGGTCCTGGCATTGTGCTAGAAGCAGCCTGACTCGGTACCTGCTAGGTTTGGTGTGCTGAGCAAGAGAGGACTGGGCCAGACAGGGTGAAGGAAGGCACTGGAGAACTACCACTTTGAGCTGCTGGAGAGACTGGGAGTGCCTGGGCAGGGGAAACAGCACTAGGTGGACACAACTGGTTGAGGCCCTGCGAGCAGCATTCCCTATTAAGTAGTGCCAACCCATGCCCAGAGGAGCTCTGTGATGCTACTCTGCCTGCTACTCGTCATATGCTCGCTGAGACGCCATCTTGGTGGAGAAAATAATCAGTGGTCATATTGTCAAAGATTATTATAATCCCCGCATAAAAAGGGAAAATTGAGCTTGAATTGAAAAGTTTGATTTTACCACCTTGTAGCTTTTTAGTGTTTCTCTTTCCAACATTAATAATGTACTTTTAAAACAGATTTTCTGGCTTAACTGTCATTTAAGATAAAATGCATGAATATGTATTTGTCCTTTCTGTGCACAAGGTTGCCATGAGCATCCTGAGTACTCTGGCTAAACCCAAATGCTCTAGGAAATGCTATTTGGAAATTGAAAATTTAGCTAAAAATATTTGCAATTAAATAGTTTAAGCACTTTTCTTGTTTGTTTCAGATAAAAGTACTATAGCCCATCCTTCAAGCAGATCTCTGGGAGGATGGCACTATATTCTTTGTACCTGCAAGTGTTACCAACTCAGAGCTGTAATAGTGAGCTGCTGAACAGCATATTGCTTTAATATTGGAAAAATGAGTTTAGAAAAAAGACAGGCTATAGTTAATTACAAACATACCCAGTGCTCACATCTGAGAGCTCTTCAGTAGGAATCACAGCAGATACTCTATATTTGGTACCAGACACAGTGGAAGAACTTGACAGAGTCTGTCGGATGGTAAAATTAAGGACTCGTTCATTCTATGGGGTGTTTAGAGTTGCAATGAATTGCCTTCAGATGGGTTACTTGAAATCTTGTGTTGGCTTATGTATCAGCATCTGTGCAAATTCAAACCTGAGAAAGTCAGCATTGGTTTTATACACAAAGGAGACCATCCTCTAACAGCCTTTCCTGTTTTTTTTCGGTAGGGAAGCTCTGACAAGTTAGTTCAGAACTTCACAAAGTTTTAGATATGGAAATTCAAGTGATGACCTCTAATATGTTCAGAAAATAAAAGTGAGATTTGGACCTCTTTTAAATGTTAATTAAATCAGATGTCCTATAAACTAATTAATATAATCTAGCCTTTGCTTTGCAATAGGAACATATGAGATATTCACAGATAATAGGTCAGATGAGGAGACTTAAAAGAAGGCAACCTTTTAACACAGAGCTTACATTAAATTTTATTTATTCATCAGATCACTTATTGCAGTTATGAGATTTGGAGGCACAATATGTACTCATTCTGTCACGATGGTATAAAGCCCCCTCATTGTTTGGCATCAGTTGTAAATGTAGATTAAATAAAAAGCTAACACAAGATCAAAAATGGGGTCAAAACCAGGATGATTACATTTTTTGTCACATCTGGCATTTGATAATTATTTCAGTGTCTTAAAATGCAAGCGACCAATTCCATAAGAAATGGATTATCCATGCACGTATGATGAGGCAAATCCAGATGCTTCCCTCATAATAAAAAACATTCCCTTATCTCCCAGGAACACACCATAGACTCTCCACGACTCTGCATGCTCACGGGTGTATTTCAGAGTCAGATGCAGTGATGAAATCGCAGTGCCGCTGTGAGGGCACAGGTTTACATCACTAGCAGGCATGGCCCCCCTCTCCTGCCCTTTATTTCCCTTGGAACTTTTGGACACGTTGGTCCGCCCGTGACAGGAGTGGTCAGCAGGCTCACGCGGGTTTGGCTGGAGTCACACATCGCTTATGGGGCTGGCCTCCAGACACTGCGAGTCCTGGACTTGGGGAAGTAAGCTTGCTTCAAGGCTGGGAAAAAAATGGCCACAGTTAAGATTAAAATTCAAAATTAACTGTGACCACATGCTCATTAAGGGAGCAATTAGACAAACTGTGTGGTTTTGCATGACTGTTTATTTGTGAGGAATGCTCCCAGTAAGTACCAGAGATTAGCAATACAACTCGTGCCCGTGCAAACAATTTCTAGCCACATTCAAAAGAGATTTTTATTTCAAAGTGTCTTCCACATTAGAAACACAGATTTTTTTTTTTTTCTCTGAAGTGTCTGTCCTTTTTTTCAGGAGATGATTGATTTTTCAACTCGACAAGGCGCTTATCCAGGTGCTGTTCATCGCATTCCTGCCCCAGCTCTCCATGTCCTCTTCAATGTGGCCTTGGCCGTACATAGCTGATTATGTGTATTGCTAAGCACTTCAGTGCCTTTTAAAATCTGGGCCCTAAACTCTTATGTGTCTATTCTTTTTATCAAAGTGAATGTGGCAAGTCTCTGCAGGTGCAGATCGATGGGAGATGAGACGGTTAATACACACTGCGTGTTCTGGGTTGTATGAGGATGGGGAGAAACTGCATCTCTGATTTCAGGTTGCCGACAAGGACAAGCTGAGTGTGCACAGGGGCATCTTGGAGACAGTCCAGACTCCAGGCTCTCTTGGGTCCAGATAGCTCAGCTAAACATAGACAGGATGATGGGGTCACAGTGAATTCACAGGTTTTATGAAAGTGAACAGATATTCTCAGCAACAGGCCCTGTCTCTCACCATCTGCACCACTGCACAATATAGCAATATTTTTATGTCCAAAAAAGAGAATAATTTTAGGCTCTAGTTGTCTTTGTTTCCACACAAAGAGACAACAACAAAGAAATATCTGGAAATAGGATGGTTCTAAACATTCTCCTTGGTTGCTTCTGAAGTTGTGTAGGAAGGTCAATGGTCAGCAAATATTCATGAACAGTTCTGCAGGTCAGTAAAGGGGGGACAAAACTGTCTCAAAAACAGGTCAAGAAAGGTACCTGCACATAGAACTGAATCCTATGTAATTCAAGGATCTGATGAGTCTTCCAGCTTTTCTTATGAGAGAAGCCTTCTATTAGGCTAATATTCTGTCCAGCACAACATCCCTTTTTCTAGGGAGTTGGCGGAGGGAGAGGACAGAAGCTCTTCAGACTGTGGAAGTTGACTTTAATAGGATTCACAGAAGAGATTTAAGGAGCTAATTTCCTTATAGCTGCTCAAGTCCAATTTTTATCCCCCAAAGCTACTAAATTTTTTAAGCGTGTATTTTTGGCAGCGCTCTCCAGCAAATATCTCCCCTTGGAGCACATTGAATGGTGTAGGCTGTATTAGATAAAGGAGCTTCTTTGCCATCTCTGTAACCCCTAAATGCTAGCGAGACGTATAACTAGGTACTCCGTTATCTCACCAGGCTGACCTAGTCTTAGCCTTCCGCTTAATAAAGCCAGAAGAGGACAGACATTCAACACAGGGCTTGGGACACGGTGGCACTCAGCGCTGCAGGGCTGAGATGCCAGGGTCCAGAGACAGGACTGACTGTATTGGGTGCCCAAAAAATCCTATCCAAGTATGAGGAAGGCTCAGCTGTCTACAGCAGGATTAAAAGTAATTGGTGCTTTCACCCTCTGCCAGCCAAAGGAAATACCGTAGGTGGCAGTATGTTTGATATTCCATATATATATATATATATATACACACACATATATATTTCCATATAGATCAAAAAGGATGGGGAAATGCAAACCAAGCCAACGATTCATTTGCATAGGTTTATCTCTCCCTGGGTTGCCTCTGTTGTGGGTTCAGTGTCATTTAAATGAGTGGAGTAGGAGGAATAGTGTCCACGATGTGGAAGGAGATATTGAGGCACTACTTGGGCACCCCTCATGTCCCATAGACCCATCATTGTCATTGGCACAATGCTTGTCAAGAGGGCTGCCAAGTGCTTTTAACAGGCAGTAAACAGGTAGAAAAGTGAAATAACTGTGGGTTTTGAGGTTGTTATCAGCTCACTTTAGACAGAAGAGCTACACAGCTCTGCTTTCCTTGAGCTCCTAAAATTCCTCTCTTCTTTAAACAAACACCCATCTCATACAAGTCTACCATGTCCATAGCACAGCCTCCTTAAAACAGGAGGGCATTATCTTCGCTTACTAAATGCAAGGACACCTGGTTTGATTACTGTCCTTTCTGAGAAACTGTGAATGCCTCACTTCACAGCAGTTCCCTTCAAAAGAAACACGTGTCTTGCCCTCATATGGCAGAAGAGGTTCATTCATCGGGGCCTGGGCTCGCAGCCCTGCACTGGGAGACGGCCAAGACTCGTCTGAGCCCCACAGCCTTGCTGCTCGGGAACGGTGAGCTCACTGAGATTCTCTCATCGTTTGATATTTACTGCAGCACACTGGAAAAAGAATAGGGCTGAAATCAGGCAGATTTGGAAGGGTTGAGCTGCCACCACCATTTTCACCGAGTCCAGGAAAGCGGAGGGCAGCCCACACACAGATTGTTAGAGTCCTTCCATCTGCTCTGGTCCTGTCTCCGGGGGTCCCAGAGGCAAACTCCCTAGTGTCTCCTGGGCACAGGAGGGCACAACACACTCTGAAAACACTCAAGAGAAAAGTAAGTCCATCTGCTAACCTCAAGTTCCAGTCTTAGACAGATGCATAACAAAGCAAATACCAGGGGTTTGGCTACTTCTGTTTTCAGGATTAGTGCACAACCCATGCAACGAGCCTCCCAAAGAAGTGTTGTGTTCCTCGAGCCTTCCTATGGGTCCTTACAATTTTCTAGCCACCAAGGGCTTGGCAACACTTTGTCAAACGTTTTCTGTATTCCCTGGCTGGAAGCCGTTTGAGTCTTGTAGGGTAAGTCGAGGTTGATAAGGACTATGAAGACACAGCGAAAAAGATCTGGAAGGTATTGAGATGTAATACAAGATTTGGAGTGATTATGGAAGGGCCAACATTAAAGAGACATCTGGAAGAAGAGAAGAGTTAATGAAGATGAGGAACCACGGCTACGTGGGTCTTCCACCTACCCAATATCCTGTGTATAGCAACTGTGGCTGTGCTGAGTCAGGCAGCAAGAGCCAGGAATCTCATCAGCTGAATAAACATTGTGAATTAAATACCACAGAGGGTATCTGGATGTTTTCAGAGGTACGTTAATCACCTAATTAGTCCCAACACTGAAACGTGCATAGCTATACTTATTCACTATCTCTTTTCTGCCTAGGTAGAGTAGTCACCCCTTCACCTCAAGAAAAGCCAGTCAGTGCCAGTGTATATTGCTCGCACCATCTGAAAATAAGGTACATCTTGTTTCTGGGGAATCTCTCATCCTGAAACCCTTGTCCTCACACTTAAAGGAATGACATGTAAATTGAGATTGCTGAGGTTGTCTGTGGGCTTGGATGATAAATTTGTGCTCATTCCTATAGAATTTAGGAAATGGGATATATCATAGCAATTTTGAATGAGATTATTTTAAAGGTTTTTGATTTATTTTCTTTGTGGTGTCATGTTGATAACATGAAAGAAATGCAGTATCACATGCAATAACAGAAAAAATAACAACACCGGTGGACTACTAAAGGCTTATTTCATCACATTTTTATAACGTTAACGTGCTAGATTAGAATATCTGATCCTGTTTATTAGATGAATGCAAAACCCAGTCACTGGGAGCTACTTCTGCGCTCTCACAGAAGCTGCACTCATTTACTTTTGAACTTGTGGCTATGAGCCAGTATAAATGGGCAGCCTAAGATTATTAAACAAGGAACCGCTTCTTCAGTTGTGAGAATCTCTCTGGCTACAGACCTTCGGTAGCTCCCGGTTCCATTAAATCAAAAGCCTGATCCAGTTACTGGCTTTGCGTGGGAACTTGCTCAGACTTGCTTCATTTGTCACTCGACCAGGGCTGAGCTTTCAAACCTGCACAATTTCTACAATATTTGTGAATTGCTGATGGTACAGAACTGTATTCCTCAAACATCGCTTTGCATTCTGGTGAGAAAAATAATTAGCGTAAGCATATTTCTATAATTGCGGTAAAAAGCTTTGCTTTCTTACGGTGCTAAAGCGTATTTTTAATTGGATTAACCAACTGAATTCATTTCGTATAATCACCTTGGATTCTGCAGTTCAGCTATTAAAAATCATTTTCCCGACTGGCCCCTAGCAGTCTTTGCCCACATCTGACCAACCTGTCCTGAATACAGACAGGCGTGAAAGGCTGCCTCCTGCTCCAGGGGATGATGGAAAGGCGGGCAGCTATCAACAGCCAGCTCAGGCTAATGAAAGCACGTCTCTGCAGGGGCTGAGCAAGCTGATGGTCAGTTGTTAATTATACGGGGCAAGTTCAATTGCATTTCCCTGCAATGGGTTATGTCTGTTTGACCATGATATCTACTTGGTTTATATACGCATTTAATTACATTGCAGCCTTCATATTTGCAAAATGCAGAAACTCTTATTAAGTGAGTAATTCAGAAATATACCGGTTATCTCATTTTTAAATGGTTTTTGCCAGTCATCATATAAACCCCTGAAGAATTTTCACTGTATATGTATGCAATAGAAATACCAAGGTATAAATACCATTTTTGTATCTAATTTCTCCATTCCAAAAGAGCAGTTCTCAGCCTGCTCTGTGCATCTCCGCTTTTTATCCTTACCTGGATATTTCTACCACATGAACCGTCTACGGCTCCTGCACAGAGCCTTTCTGCCCAGCTCTTCCCTTGCTTCTGTTGGGATTGATTCAGCCTCCCTTTTAAAACTTCTCTGCACAGAGCTTTTACAGCATTTTTGGAGGAAGAAATATTGTGTCATCCAACTCAATGTCTCTTCTGCTTTCAGCACACCAGCCAGCATATTTTTTTCTTGATACCTCATCCTATGTTAGTTTTTGTCTGACCCCTTTTTAAGATCTCCTTCTCCTTTGTGACTCATCTGCCTTTCTCCTACACTTCAGCTCTGTTTTCTTCCCATGCCTATTTAGTTTATGTAGTTAGTTGGAGTCAGTCTGAGTTTCTAGCCTGACACCTTCCAGATTGAATCCTTTGCTTGTTGCCTCTCTCTTTTCAGACTTGTGTCTCAGCCTGTTGCTCTCCCTTCTCTGGGACAGAGTTCCCGCTACAGACCTTCCAGCACCTCTGTCGTCTTTCCAGACTCTCCCCTTGATCTCCTTTCCTTGGCACAATTTAAAACTTTACTGTACTCTCCCTGTCTTTTCCATTATTTGGCAGTCATTTGATTTTCCTTCATTTTTTTTTTCTCTGTCCAAATATTAGTAGTTCCTCTGTCAAATCCCTCTGTCTGTCTGTGTCTCTCTTCCTGTCTCTTGGGAAAGGAAAGTTATCTTTCTTACAGTAACTGGAGTTCTTTTGAGGTGTTTTGCCCATATATTATCCATGCTTGGTAATGTAGAGCCCACGAAATGGGAAATGGACTATTTTGGACCAGTGAGGGATCCTTTGCCACCACAGAGTCCAGGTTTGTTTGGTTTCCAGAGCAGAGGAAAAGAGTGCCAGTCATCGAGTAAAGGATGTCTGCACTAACACATACGCTTTGAAGTTAGAGCCATGGGAAGCACCTTGGCCCATGAGGCATGGTCTGAACCCAGCCAGTCCATAAACAACAATAAATGGTTCAGCTGCAGGTCCGTCTTCCTAGAAATCATTTCATATATTGCTGTGAAAACAGTCCAGTTAAGCAGTCAACCGTGTTATCACAGCACCAAGCTCTGACCCTTGGGGTTACGTAGGATGTGCTCAGAACTAGAGAGCCTCAATAATGTTTTTTTCCTACTTTTCTCAGACCTTTATACAGCTTCCAAATCTGAGTCACAGTAGCTGTATTCAGTCCATGGAAAAACAGTTCCTATTCATTATCATCCCTCCTCGGTCTCTCCAGTACTCCTTAGGTTGCCAAATTGCCATCAGTGCTTTTACTCTTAGCTTGTATTTATCTTCGTGTCCCTCTGGCTCAGTTTCTTTCTGTGTTCTGTATTCTTCTAGGAATAATAATTTAAAAATGTATCATACATTTGTTTGAAATAATACCTTATTGAAGTGGCACGTCCAGCTGCAGGCTAGGGTGCACACTTGCTGATGTTCCACAGCCATCCATCAAAGTACAGCACTATGAAATAATATCACTAACAGCTATGGACCCAGTGTGGGAGAGGGCTGTGGGACCTCACCTCTTAGAGGTGTCAGTGCACAACAGGGCTGGTCTCCAAGGGAGACAAAGGGTCAGGATTCAGCGTTTTGTTCTGCAGTTGTGTGGGCAAAACTATAAGTTTTATGAAAAGTTATTTGTTGCCCATAATTCATTTCTTTTGGATGGGACCTAGAGGTTCACTCTTGATAAATAAATACTAGGTGATAGAATATCGCTATCAATAAAATCTTTAAAATTTCTGTATTATACCCAGGTGTGTTTGTAGCCACTTTATCTTCTTGGGCTTACTGTCAGGCTATTTTTCAGGTACAGAGCATGATTTATGCCCTTTCTCTTCGAGTGAAACTTATTTCACCAGAGTAATCATGGCCTCCAGTCAATCTTTTATCAATGACATCAACTCACTCCCCAGCCTAATGCTCCATTATCACAGGAACACCATGCTGTTGCGGTATTACCTTTCCCTGGAGGAGGCTGAATTGCTTGTATTACTTCCTGCTCGAACAACCGCTAATCTTTTGTCTGGAGTTCTTCCAACAGGATGACTATACTCCCGACACAACTGATTCCAGCTGCCCTTGCCAGGATTTGACAGACTGAAATATCTGTCTCACTTTCTTCAAGGACAGAGATTAGATTTCCTATAGAATCTGTGATTTAAAAACAAGTGTTGGTTTTTGAGCAGTTTCCCATTTATCCTCCTGTTTTGATGAACTTGCCCACATTCTGAGTTTCCTGATGCCAAACTGCTAATTATTGGTACGAGCAGCCAGACTCTATGAGGGTTTACAACCTGTAAATCCCACTGATTTCTGCTCCTATTCAAAATCTAGACTATCCAGAATTTGTTGTTAAATTCCTGTTTTCCTGCATTAATTTTCTGGACTGTGACTTCTTAGTTTGCTAACCTGAGCTGCTACATCATCTGCCAAAACTTTTAAATTTGATGTTTAGTATAGAATAAGTTTTGTTAAACCAGTGCCTGAGCTTTATTGATGTACAAAGGAGTTAGATCTTCTAGGGCCAAGAGCTTAAGAGCAGTTACAGGACAAACACACACCGTACCTGGCCTCCACCAAGTTAACACCGTGGCTCTATGTTCAAAATATACTGAGTATCCCATTTCTAAACTAACAAATTAAATTCCCCTGAGTTTAAGCAGTAAAATTGCAGCAATGAACTAATACTCTGAAAGCTTTTAGCTTTACCGTTGAACACGCCTGCGACAAGGCTTGGGACTTCCTGGGCTTGGGGAAGGAGAAGCGGTCTGAGGATGGAGGCAGAAGAAGAAGATGAGACCCTTTCCCACAACCACCGAAAGGCTCCCACGACTCCCCCTCCCCACTGCCCAGCCAGGCCCTGCAGCGGGAGCTAGATGGCTGTGTCAGCTTGCTCAGGGGTCTACAAACAGAAACAGCATTACTGAAGGAAGTCATGTGCCTTAACTTCTGTTTTTAGCTGGAGGTGAGCAGTTTTATACAAAAGTCTGTCCCCTGAGCAACACCTTTTTAGTTCTTGGGGAAGTTCAGAAAAAGGCAAAGCCGGTTTCTCCTGCTGATGGGCTGATCAGAATAAACATCTCAGAGAAGTAAGCGGATAGTTGCAAGTCACGCAGGTCCCGCTGTCTCCCCATTTCCTCTCCCAGTCTGTAATGTGCCTTTTTACTCTTGGCAGAAGGATTCAAGAGATGGGCCTGAGCCTAATGGTTGGCTGCCACTCAAGAGAATTGACAAAAATAAGGGGAACGGCTTACCAGTGTCTCTTGTGAGAGGATAAAGATGAACTTAAAGACAACAACCAAGTTGTTATTTTAAGCAACTGAAATAAGATGGGATGGTCTCTATCTCATTTTTGGTATCACTTAACACATTTGGATCTCCAAAAGCCTCCTTGTGCTATTGTGACAAATAACAACAACCCCAAAAACCGATTCCTTCTGGTGAGGGATCTGATATCATGGAAGAAAATCACAGACGTAAAAGAGTAGGAATAGAGACATTTTTAATTATTTTGAGATCTCCTTTCCAGGTTGCCTGGATTCTGACAGTCCAGGTTTCTCATTTTAACAAAATGTTTAGATCTGACTCTTTCAAACCAGTTTAGTCCTACTCAGCTCGGTGGGAGCAGGTTGATACGGACTAGCTGAAGATCAAATCTGTTCTCTCTCACTGCTAGAAGGGCACAGGCACCACGACAGAAAGCTGAACCCACTGGAAAAAAATTAGCAAAGCATATGGTAAGAACAGTGAAAATCTGATCTTCTTTCCGTTAACTTCACTGCCACAGAAGTTTGAACTTGCCATTAAGATTATTAATGCCAAGAAGTTGCTCATAGGGGTCTATAGTCTAGCACCTCTAGTTTGACTGTCCAAAACAGAAGCACAATTTTCTCAGCTTCCTTGGTGCTTGGAGCAGGTCTCAGAGTGGTGTTGGCCCCCGGAGGGATCGTTCTTTCAACTGCGCCCGTGCCTGGATTCAGGGACAAGACTGTGTGCTCAGACACTAGGTTCATTAACAATGGCCGCATTTTTAAATAGAGAGTGTGACTTATCTGATTGTCCATTTAGTCAGAACATGATTGCTGAATACCCTTTAGAATAAAGTATTGAAATCAACCCAATTCTCCTCGGATGTCTTATTAACTACTATTCAATAAAAAAGTGGCAATTACTTGGCTCTAAAATTGTTTTTATCACTCCAACAAAAACATTTAAAGGCATCACACAAGTGTAAATGTGGGAGCGGGCAGGAAGTTTCCTTTTATGTTTGGGCACCCAGCCATTCATCTCTGCTTTTTGTTTCCTCAAGGTTAATCCTTCCTTTGTCATGTTTTAGTGGCAATACAGTTTTTCTAGATGGATTTATTCTTGCCTGTTCATAGGAATCCAATGTGAAGATCTTACAGATTAATTTCTTTCAAAGCTTTAGAAGTAAATACATCTGCAGTAGCAAAGTCTTGTCTTGGTCACTTACACTTATCTCTGCCTTTTTTCTCCAATCTGTTGCTCACCTATTTAGTCACCGTCCTCATTCCTCCTGTGCCCTCTTCTTTGGCACTTACCCCTGAGTTCTGTTGAGGCGTTACTGCTTGAACTAATGTGTACGTGACGCGTACCTTACATCTGGTTCACCTACATCATGTATACCCACCACCCTATGTGCACAAAATACATTCATGGCCTCCCACCTATGCACGTTTTCCTCTTCAGTGCCGCTGTTAGTTCATGTCTTATTTTGTGTACCTGGAATATCCATTCTCAGCATCATTGCACCGATGTTTATGATCTCTTTAAAAAGCACACTTAAAATATACATATTTAATAGTGGTGATCTCTTGTGTGTCAAGCAAGTAAAGGAGCTTAATTGCATATTGTCTTAAGAAATAGATCTTGCCATACGAGAGAGAGAGGAGAAGAAATCATTCTCTGACAAGCTAACCTGAGGTAAAACTCACTTGTGATCACAAACCGAGCAACAGCTGAGCGCAGCAGAAGGGCACACCAGCCACATGAGATCAATTAACGCCATTAGGACCTCCCATATGCTGTCTTTAGCTGGGGAGAGTCTCCAGCACCTCAGAGAAAAGAGGAATATTCTCCCTGGTTACCACTTGCGATTTTATCTCACACAGGGGTGAACTCTGCTCTCTGGTGGGTATGGTCACCACTCTGCTTGCGATAAGAAACATGCAGAGATGGGTTTTTTAAACCAAGTATTTTCTCACTGTGGCCAGAAAATATGATTGGGTCACTTTGGGCTATTTTATTTAAAGTAATTCTTGCTTGAGGGGTCTCCTCTCTCTTCCCCCTCCCTTTTCAGGGTGGCACAGCTGTCACAGGCAGCCAGTGAATGGCACCACGGCCGTGCAGCTGTACGCAAGCCCTCAAACAAGAGAGGGCGTCGGATGAGCTGGTGGACCCAAGGCTGAGAGCACAGACCTGCTGCGACCTCGCTGCGCAGACCCCGCTCGGCAGGGCGCGAGCTGCTCCCACCGAGGGCTCAGCCTGACCCTTCTCCCTCCCCAGGTCTAAAGCAGCGGTGGTGGCATGGGAGCTCACCCCTCCCATGGCGTGGACATGGTGCATCTTGGAGGTTCGGTGCATGGAGCGTGCTGAGATGGCGCTGAAGGGAGCTGGAACTCACACAGTCGCACCCTGTTGCCCCTCGGGAGCGGGTACCTCCGAGGTCCCATGGAGCCCTCGCAGAGCCCTTCAGAACAGCCCAGTAATGAGCGAATGGTGATGCTGTGGGGCTGGCCAGGCTCCCGCAGAGCCTGGCCTGGGGACACCTCTAATTAACAGCAGAGACGAACCCGCTGGGGCCAGCACAGAGTCAACAACGCACCAAACCCATGTTTGCATCAGGGCTCAGCTCCAGTTGGTGTCCCAAATGCTGAACGAGGCGAACCAACACGTTTCAAAGCTATGTTGAGCCTTAGACAGGAACCACGGAGTGGCTTGAGCACTCGTCTGAGCTTTCTGAGAAATTACAACTGAAAATACCTGGGTGTATGTATATTTTAGTGGAAATACATATACATTCTGGATGTGGTTTGAGCATGGCTGTTGAGAAGATAGGGGTGAAACTGGTAATTACAATAATCACATTACTATCACTTGGTCACATGCAGCTAGGCTATGTGCCATTTATTTTAATCAGTTTATGTTTCAATTTTATGTGTGGTTTTATTCCAGAACACAGCTCCTCAAATATGATTTGGGCTATCACTTCAAGGTTAGGCATGTGTGCAGCTTATTAGCATCTTATAAGGCGGAAAAAATCAGTAGTGCACAGACTAGTGAAGCTGACAAGCCTTCCTGCAAGGATGATGCGTGGACCCGTGCAAAAACTGAAGGAGAATGCCTGGGGCTGTACAGTGTGGACAGTAACCTTTCAATGAATGTATTTATCCAGCCAAACTGTACAAAAACCACCTCAATTTTAGAAGAGTCGCACCGATGCTTTTTCTGTTTGTTGCCTGTTGTTGTGAGGAGCAATGAAAGAGGGAGAGGTTTACAGACTGCTCCTGCGCTGCACCGTGGGATTCGCAGTGTGTGGCTGTGGCCAGCCCGCAGCGTCTCGGGAACAGGCTCTGGCTTTGTACGACACAAGCTTTCTCAGGATTTAGCTCTAGGAGTGTTTTATGCGGTGAGGACAAAATAATTCCACGTGCTTTTTTTTGTTTCATGTAACATGATGGTGTCCTCATTTCTGAAGGGTGTTTTGCGGGTGAAGATACACGGTAATAACTTGCTTAAGAATTCTGTGCTGATAGCTAAATTCCCGCTCCTCCATATGTGTCTGAAGTGCCTCTATCAGCACGAAAAGAGCCAAAAGTCAACAGAATAGTTCTGTTGCAGTGTGCTGTTGACCAGCGTGTGAGGTAACAGCACAACAATGTGACAGGCTGTGAAATCATCATCTCTTGATCACGAGGTCAGTAAGGAGCACTAACGGATGGCGCTACGATACACTCAGGGTTCATTTTCAGTACTTAGTTCGATTGTCTGTCGTACCAACACTGTATCATGAATTTCTTACATGCCACAACATGAACTAACAGAGAAGCACGGTATCTGGGCGCTTGACTTTTGCAAAAGTCAGAGCTTATTTGAGAGGTCACCTGCTATGGCAATGCGAAAGAGATCCCGAGAATGGCACGTGGCTGCACCCACCGCAGCGCGCCCTGCCTCGGCAGCCGTGGGGCCATGGCTGTCCCTGCCACCCTCTTGTGGCATCAGCACAGTTCGCTCGTGATCAATCGTTCCGGACAAAGAGCAACCCCGTAGGGGTTCAGGCACACGGCTCTAGGTAAGCCCTGCTTTGGCCATCTCCTTTTTTGCCCTGGACCAGAGCGACAAGACGCTCTCTGCGGTGACAGCTCAATTGTCAGCGCCAGCATCTCGCCCACCCAGAGGGACCTGGACACTGGGTGCCGCTGGTTCCCTCTCTTTTCGATCAGGCAGGCTCTTCCCTTGCTGGCAAAGGAGACACATTGACTAATTAACCAGAAATAAACGCAGCACTTCCTTCGAGTGCACGAAAGCAGCTGCGCAGGGCCATTCCGATGGCGAGGAGCCACGTGACAGCAGCAGACGGGTCTCTCCGAACCTTGGTAAATATTCATGTCTGTGTCGATGCGAATCTCTGCCCTGTGCAGGGAGGGGGGGCACCCTGCTGACTTCAGCGGGTGCCTTCATGTGTCTTTGACTTGAAATCAAGTCACACGCTGGTCTATTTGTTTCTGCTAGCCTGAGTAAAAGATGTGCACAGCCCTGGTTTACTCTCTACTCCTTCATCTGTTTGTAGAAATAACCCCAGATGAGTCAGCTCTTTATAAAGATATCCAGTTATTCCAAATGTGTAATGAAATATTTCTTAAGACAAACCCAGTGGCCGCAGCCGCCCTGTTTGTAGGAACCGTTTCCAGTGCTTGCCTGGTTCGGGTGCGAGGAGTTCACCAAGCGCTCTGAAGGGGTGGAAAACCAAATGTCCTTTAGGCATTAACCTTCCTTTGGTGACCTTCTTCCCCCGTAACTCCTCCTCCTTGGAGCAGTGGGGGGATTTGGTACTGGGTGAGACTGAGATGGTGGGAGCCCTGCAGCGCTGGGGAGCCTCGGAGCGGAGCTGGCTCTGCAAGGCTGCGCACGGGGAAGAGGAAACATAACTCTTGATCTGAGGCCAAGACATAAATTAATGACAAAATTTTTAGCAAGGCTAACACTTCAGCTCCTATAGGTTTCACTTTACATTATCTTCAATGGAAACCAAGCCCCCAGGATTTAGTGTCTTCTCATTTGTCCTGAACTAGAGCAATCCACATTTCATACATTAGCTTTTATTTTGTCAGCTGAAGTAGTTGAAATTTCAGATTCAGTATCTGTGTATTTTTTTATATCAATTCAAGTCTCACATGGGAAGCTCATTTGAAGTTAAAGTCTAAGTTACAGGGAAAGACTACGGGTAAATACAGGACTAGGCTGCATTGATTGTCACATCTGATTTTTGATAGACGTAGTCTTATGGTATACAGCAATTTTTCTCTGAACATCTTACTGAAAACCTCATCATCCAGTGATGAATGGATATAAATCTCTCTTGAAACCTATCCTACTAGATGTATTCAAAAAATAAATGCCTGACAGGCAACCAAAACCAGAACCAAACCTGCAGATAAGCTTGAGATGAGTGACAGGAAAATTAATCTTGTTCTCTTATCTTTTACATGGAACATCAAATTCCAGCCATTAAAAAAAAAATAAATCTACAATTAAGGATGTTGCAATGATTCTCCCCAAGCTTTTGTGTGTAGAATTAAAATGCACATTCTGAGAGCGAGCCTCTTAAAAACACAGACTGTGCCTCTGCAATCTTACACTATTTTTATTATTGCAGATCTTTAGTGAACAACTGATGAGCAATGATCTCACCAAAATTAGCGACATAATTAAAGTGTTTTGCTTTTTTTATATTTATAGTAGAATGTTTTTCAGTTGCAGTCTGAAACACAGGCTTTAGAAAAGCAAGACCGTGGTTCTGCCATGCAGCTGTCGCCCTCATGTAAACAGGCTGTGGCTGTGATGTCCCCACTGGAGGCTGCCGTCATCAGCAGAGAAACCCTGACACTCTTGTTAGACAGTTATTCACTAAAAAAATATCCATTATGCAAACCTCTACCCAAAGACCTGCCTAAAACGCCCCAAGCAGAGGTCTCAGCTGGTGTAAACGAACACAGCTCCAATGGCTTTGGCAGGGCGGGGACTGCCTGCTCTGTCTGAAACATCTGTCCTGGGTCCCAGTTTTCAGCACCTCTGCTCTCACCACCAGCAAAAAGAAACAATTTGCTAGATTTTCTTTGTTGTTAATCATTAACCTGGGGCTGCGTTCCCATCTCTAATCTCAAACATCGTGCACATATGTATTTTCATAGAACCGTAGAATCACAGAATGCTTTGGGTTGGAAGGCACCTTTAAAGGCCATCTAGCCCAACCCCCCTGCAGTGAGCAGGGACACCTTCCACTAGACCAGGGTGCTCAGAGCCCCGTCCAACTTGGCCTTGAATGCTTCCAGAGATGGGGCATCTACCACCTCGCTGGGCAACCTGTGCCAGTGTTTCACCACCCTCATTGTAAAAAATTTCTTCCTTATGTGTTTTGTATGATGCTGATACAGGGTGATTTTTCTATAGTAGTGCTTTGAAAACTTTTATTATTTTCTTAACACCTCTCTTATTTTATTCTACTGCCTCGATCCATGCAACAAGTCTCCTGCTACAAAGGCGTGCGCACCCTGCAGACATCTTCCCCTTCCGCCTGTTGCTGCTCTCGCAGGGATGGTGCAATGGCAGTGCTGGAGGGCAGAGCCTCTGCCCTCCTCACACCAGTGGCCCCCGCGCCCCACGCAGATTCCTGCAGACAGAGGCCCTCTGAAGGTGATGATGCTGTCTGACGACGCGAAGCAATTCGGTGCTTCTGCATCTCATTTCAGAGCAATGGGGCTTCTAGTGGTGCGATACTGAGAATGTGCTGTTTGCTGCCTGTCCCGATCGAAGGGGTTAACAGTGGTCACTGCCCTGGACATGCTGTGAAAGGAGCGACTGGGAGAGTGTCGGAGTGGGGACAGTGCGGAGCTTTGCTCCCACTGCTGCGACACCGGCCCTGCCCGGGCGCAATCCGCTTCGCCACGAGCCGTTCCCGCTGTCATGCGTCAAGACCTTAGCCTTTCTCCTTTGGCACAGAGATTAAGGGCAATCCCGACAAATTCAAAATGAGATCAAGCACGGTACTTCGGCGAGATGGACGCCTGGCCTAGAAACTGCCTGGCACGGGCTGGACCCCGGGCTGCTCATGGGAACCTCTCCCTGCCAGCTTCGTACCTTCAGCCGTGGGCAGTGCATCACCCTTTCCTGAACCTGTTCTGAGCCTTGACGTGAGCCACAAAAGCTGAGCTAACCGGCTGCAATCGAACCGAACAGACACCTTTTTTTTCTAAAAACATTTTTTTTTGTGTGTTTTATAGCTGCTAAGCACAGGTGCCTACAGACACTGATCTGGGCACTGGCAACCTAGCCAGGCACTTGGCTGGCTCCTGATTCTGCCGCCCGAAAGCGCTTGTTCCACTCCTACCAATTTACTTTTCTAACAGCAATTCTGCCCCAAATGTCCCTGAAATTTATGATCATGTTGACAAATGGGTGAATTAGAATAAGTTCATTAATATTATTGCTGACACAAATAGCATCATGGCTTTCTGCAAAACAAGCAGATCATTGTGAACTTGTGTCTTATTAGCCACTATATAAAATGTATAATTTTATATATATATATATGTGCACTCACATGGGATGTGAACTTAGATGCAGTTTTCCCCAGGCTTCTGCTCACTGACAGCTGTGACTTCCCCCTAGTGTTCAGCTGTTATTTTAAACACTAATCATTAAAGACTGGGCTGCCTCTCACACTAAAAAAAATATCAGTTTGTTTTAGAAAAATATAGGAGCTTCCCTTATGATAAAGTTTATGGTCATTGCCTAATTTTAATAAAACAGCAGAGGCTGGTTTCTTGTTAAAGCAAAGATTGTGAATCAAGCATCTGTTGCGAAAAAGTCAGGAAGAAGAAATAATCTCAGCTAAATGTAAGTTTTTGCTGGCTGATTGGCTCACCAATTGTTCAAGTTATATAATTACACCTAAAAAAAGTGGCTTGCGGACTACTACAAAATGAAAGCTATAGGGTTCACTCGTAGGCGGCGTAACCAGTTTTCTGGCACCTCCTCATGTGCTGTTTGTGTTTAGAGACCATCAGACGGCCTGGCAAAGGACACTTTCCCTCTCCTTACTGGAAATCAAACTCTTCCAGTCCATGTCAGCAGCTTTTTTTTTCCATTCATCTGTCCTTGGATTTAGCCAGAAACTGTTTCAATTAGCTGCCTCCCCCCCCCCCAATTTTTTTCCTGAAGAAGCTCTTCAAAAACATTGATTTTGGCATTTCGAGTTTGGAGTCCTCCTCATCATCGTGTAGGCTCCTGATTACCAAACACTTGGTACGGCTCCCTTGTATCTTCCTTATCTCAACAGCTTGGAAAATACCCCCTTTCCTCAAATTATTACAGCACCACTAGTCAAACTCCAAAGCAAAGGGAAAAGGGTCTTTTCAGCTGGCCTTGTCCCATACTTACAGAAAGCAGTTGCTTCCCAGCAGACAGTTTAAGCTTGCTTCAAAGAGTAAGGAAATTAAAGCAATTGCCTCATGTGTTTGTTCATCCGTCTGTCTGAGTACTTCCCTTACCCCAAACCTGAAACCTTACTGGCAATTTTCAATTAAATTTGACAGAAGTCTCAAAAATTAGTAAGTCCTTGTTAGTCTCTTGAAACAACAGCTGGATAAATAGAAAAAAACCCCCAAACATAACATTCCCTGGAAAGAGAGCGAAGTACTATTACTCCATTATACAGTGTTTGTCAGCAACAAGTCATCTGGTCCTCACGTAGTGGGTTGTGCTGCTCCAGACTGCCAAGGGCTCCTGCTGCCTTGCCCATGTGGGAAAAGGAGCCTTTGGCTGCTTCTCTCCTTCTCCCCTTCAGGCCAGCCATCTTACTGGCTGCTTCTCAAATCTTTAAAAGAAACCTCAAATATTATACCTTTGTTCTTTCATTTTCTCTGTCCCAAGAGTTTCATTTTTGCTTGCTCTTTTTCCTACCATGCTGGACAGGCTCCCTTTTCATGCCAGCATGCCCCTAAGGCCTCCCTTGCCACAACGTGTATATTGGAGGCCATCTACGCGGAACGTATTCTGAATATCGCCATTTAAAAAACAACTCAATTCGTCCCCTTAGTCCTGTGAAGACTTGAAGCCCTCTAGATCTTCACAAACACAAGGCTGAGTGATGTCCGGAGTGGGCTTCCATCCTCTGTCAGGTATGACACTGGGTTTCAGGATCAAAGCATCCATCTTCAGAGGCCTGTGGACAGGGAAATAGGGCAGCACCCTCTGGAAGATGCCTATCAAGTATAGTTTACTTTCAGAGGTAAATGTAGTTCGTTCCTTAGTACTCCTTAGCATGAGACGGAGCAATTTCTAAGAATTTAAGCACCAGAATTAGACTGTCGGAAGCTTCCCTGGCTGAAGGCTGAGGTCTGAAGTCGCAGGCACATGTATTTGTACAACACGGCAGACTGGGGACTGGACATTTTTCCTCCTCTTCACTGATATCCAAAATGTAATAGAAAGCCAGACAGAATTAAATCCAATTTGCAGTAGTGTCTTAGATTTTGACATGATGCCAAGTTTCTTTTCAGCTGACAGAGAAACCATGCTGTCTTCTGATCTTTTCACCCCAGGGCGCGGGAGGACAGGATGAAAGGCCAGCCAGGTCCCAGCAGCAGGAGCTGCCTCCTGCCCTGCCTCACTCCCCTGCTGGTAACGTATACAAACCCATTACTTGCAAGACGGCTTCAATTTTATCCTGTGGGGTCTCCCCAGGGGACAAAGCCAGGGCTGCCCAGTTCACAGGTGGGCAAACTTCTCCAACCCCAAATGAAGGGTCCATCTTTTATTAAACATGATCTGCCTTTTTTATCAGCTCACCTACATGTGAGCACAGTAAGGAGCGTTGTATTTTTGTTGGCAAAAGTTGTGAGATCACAAGGGTCACAATGTTCCTCCTTGCTTACCGTCACAATGGATCACATCGACTGTCTGTCAAAGCCCTGTTGACATGTATTGATCTTGACAGTTTGGTCTGGTGTTTCCACTTCACGTGTACAAAGGGTAGTAAAAGATCCCTTCAGAGATTAAAAAATGATGGCCCGCTGCATTTATTTGTGCCCCAGGGGGCATCATCTGGGGGGAGATTCCTACAAGTAGCACATCCAGTTATTTCCATGTTCCCATGACACCAGCTGCTGCTTCTGCCAGCTCTCTGAAATGTTCCTTCCTAAGGTAGTAGGAGGGCGAGGACTGAGAGAGGGAGGGGTACAGAAACCCAATGAAGGACAACGACTTTCCAGAAATTATTGAAATCTCATCCTCTTCCTGCTTTTCTCTCTAGTTCTTCCATCAGAGAAGAAAACACTTCCATACTGCAGACAATATTTCTTTGAATATTATTTTTACAGATTCTGCCTTAAAATGGGCCAGATAGCGTACGAAGAGAATTCGGTTCCCAAATCTTTTGCCACTTCGCCTCTGCTACATGGAGCCACAAGGAAACTGTATTTTCCTAGGAACAATGCGAGAATAGAAGATTACGAGAAAAATTACTGCCGGAGTATCCTCTTTATTCCCTCTGGATTTATACAATCACTTCCGTGAGAATAAAACCAAAAGCAAAGGTATATCACTAAAAGGAAAATGTAGCAAGTCTATGTATTCGTACACTTCAGGGAACATGCACAACGAACGTATGTCTGTCTCCAAAAATGGTTATTGTATGAAATCTTTCGTCCCAACAAAGCCTAGGGAACTCAGACCCCTCTTTTCAGGAATTACTCTTCAATCAAAACAGAAACAGCTGTATTTCATATCTCCCAGTCAATGCATATTGCTGGAAAAATCAACGAATACCCGTACAGAAAAACAGGCAGCCCAACAGCTGAAGGTGCCACAACTGAGACTACGCAGATGACAGAAGCTGGGACAGCCAGGGGTTTCCAGTCACACATAGGTGGCTCAGAAGGCTGACAAAATGGCTTCTGATTCATTGATAAAATCCCTCTTTCGAGCATCAAGGCCAAACATCAACTTTCTGACGTATCTCCTGAAGCATCTGGACCTCTTGGAATCCGTGGCTCTCCTGCACCCTTCTCTGCAGAGCGAGTGCCCTCCTGCCTAGTCTGTTTCCATTCATACACAGAGTAGACAAGAGAGGAAAAGAGCATTGCAATGGATTTTGTGTACTCTAAAAGATGTTATTTAAAACTTCCTCACTTCATGTATTGTTTAAAACAAGCGCCCAGAATTTTGTATGTCAGATAATTCCTTTAGGACACAAAATCCTGATTTGGGATCCTGAGGGCTCTTGATTTCAAAGAAAGATTCTCATTTTCTGTTATTCAACTCTTGCCAGTATGCAACATGACTGTTTCGTTTTTCTTCTTTGCAGAAATAGGCCTAAATAAAGCAACCATGGAAGTAAAATGAAAGTAGCAGGAGACTTCAGTGGGAAATGGTCAGACAAATTTCCATTTTTTCAAATGGAAGCATGTAAAGATGTGCAACTTTCTGTAAACAATTTGGGTGCAGTACGTGAAGTCCTGTAACATCATGGGAACAACTTTTGCCAGAGTTTCATGCTTTTTTCCACTTTGAATTATTAATTACATAGTGAATCACGTATGATTTTTAGTGCTAGTGTAAACAGAACAAACAGTGAATTTTTAAAACCACATTTATTTTTAATACAAAATCTGTTGCACCATTACAGAAGTGAGCCTGTATGTTTACCCCCACATGCACAGATAATTCAGCATCTACAATTAAATAAGAGTAAAATTGTATTTCTCTTTTACCAAAACCATTGGCAAATCTTATTAAGAAATGTTCTCTTTGTGCTTTGTAATCAATTCATTTCTTATGTCGGTTCCCATTAAGAAAACTGATCAATGGAAAGCTCAAAGGTGCGAAAGCAGCTTATTACAGCTAGCTGACGTTGGTGATCACTTCAGTTGTGCTTTACCTACAATATATACATGAAAGCTGCGAGGTGTGCTACGGTCTAATGTAACGCGCTGGCAAAAGCTCTGAATGGTTCAATTAGGAATCTGCAGTAAAAAAGCAGAACAGTTCACTATTTCGTTTCCACAGCAAAAAAAATCAGATATTTAAGTAGATGCTTTAAAATACCATGCACACCATTGGCTATAGTACTTCTTACACAGTACAACATAAGCTTTCTTGTTTTATTTGTCTGTAACACCTAGAAGCATATAGCATCTACGCTTTAAGTGTATTTACAAATTCAACAAAATATCTACATATAAAAAGCTTACTTAAAATTAAACTTGATGCAAGTTATGAAAAACCAATTTATTGGCAAATGAAACTGAGCATTCCTTCAACCATAGGTTGTTATAAAAATTTATATTTGGAGGTAAACGACTGATATAGTATGCAAGAAAATAATTTTGTAACTGATAATGGTAACCCTTTACCACTAAATCATCTTAGCACTTGTCCGATTGAATTCCGTGGTTCCGAGCGGTAACGCCCGCCCTGCGTCAGGCTGTAGATAATGACAGAGCTGCCACACTGATCAGGCCGGGACACAGAGGGAGGGAAATGCACTCTTGCTGGTGTAGCTGGCTGGTGTGGTTTTTTGACAATTTATTTTACAAGAGCTTATACCTTGCTGTGTTAGTAAATAATTTAATTCTGTTTGTGTTTTGGTTTTGTGGTTTGTTTGTTTTTTTTTCATTTTCTACGGCCATGAAAACATGTTCTGCTGTAACTGTCTAGAAAGCATTTATTTTATTTTTAAAGGGAAAAAACCCCCATACTCTGTGTAATTTAAAATATTTAAAACCTTCCATTTTTAGCACAACAGTTTCATAACACTTTTTTTTCTTCTTCACATATTTACTTTATTTGGCAATGATAGTAGCCTGCTAATCACAGTTTACTGCACCAACTGATTTAGTAGTACAGCGCATTATGGAATGCATATTGTATAAAGGCACTGAATGTATTTTGCCCTGTGTTTTCTGGAATATTTTCTCTCATTTTAAAGTTTTTCTTTCAGTGACTGTACAAATTCCAAAATGCATTGCAATGCGTATCTTTTATGCCCTAAAATCAATCCAACGTGTTTTGATGTAAAAATAGAACACTGTACTGCTGTAACACTTGGTAGATTAAAAAGGCTATAAAGTAATAAGAGCAAAGAGCAGATAATAGGGTCTCATTAAGCATCAGCAAATGCAAGTGTCATACTTAAATCATTTAGCAATTATATACTGTACATACTGTTCCTAACTGTCTTGCAAAAAGACATATGATAGCTAGACATTAAGTCACCAATTTCACAACAATGTCCACAAAGACATTGAAGTTCTAGATAATACTACTATAACACTCTGACAATGAAAACGGAATTCATACCCAGGGATTCAGCTGAGGACTGCATAACAAATTGTCAAACCATGTCTTTATAGTGCACACGAGATCATCTGTGAATTGTGTAGCATTCTTTTTTTCCATGCATTATACTGTATTTTCAACAGGAAACAAAATTATAAGTCGATGTTATTGTTTCTGTCAGTTCCTCCTAAAAAAAGTAAAAACACCCAAGTTTTGAACAAAATTTGAATTTCATATTTTGATTCATTCTAACGTACCACTTAATGTGTCATTATGCTGTGTAATTGTATTGACCTGCATATTCTCATAGCATAAACATCTCGAGGCGTGGAGCTCCGTTACCTGCATGTTCATAGTATGAGAAGGAGGAGGTACAAGTGCTTTGAACAAACAGAAGATACGAGGGCATCAAGTTCTGTGGTTACACAAATGAATTCATGGCATTTACAGGAGAAGGAGCCTCAGAGCTTTCATTTCCTTCGGCAGGTTCTTTCTCTTTTTTACCACTGTACTGTCCAATGAAGGAGCCATCCTCATTGAACTGACCATTTACACCTTCTCCATAGTCAACTAAACTGTCATCACTGTCTTCTTTTTTCACAGTTCTGTCTGAAGGTGTCCGGCTTCCTTTTTTTAGTGGTTTATGGTCCTCTGCATCACTGGAGACAAAAACAAACAAGCAAAAGGAATTAACCGATGTCTTATCTATTACGACAAAATCCGCCATGCATGCAGAGTTTATACAAAGCACGTGTGCAGCCCTATACTCCTTTAGTAAACCCACATCACATTGTAGAGATGGATCAATATGATGCAGCTGACATGAATACATGTGTAGGAATGGTTTAAACAGAGAATGTCTTCAGTGGAGGGCGGGGGGTTTGTGGTTTCTTTTTTTTTTTGGTTTTTTTTTTGTTTCCCCCCCCACATCGTGCATGATTTTTCAATGATAAGACTTGTGCCCTTGGCTTGGAAGCAATTTAGATGCAACTGCAAGCATTAAAAAGTGGGTTGTAAAGTTATATAAAAAAAATTCATTTGTTCTCCAAAGTAACAAGCTTATGATGTGCTGCGAAGTTAGTCTGTTAAACTTCTTAATTTCTTTGACTCCTTGAACATGAATGAAGAATGAATTTGGTTAAGTGAAATATACTGATTTTCTTTACTAGTATAAAGAAAATAAAAGTGCTGCATTTTAAATAATTTGTTACATAATGCAGGCCAGACTTGCAATTTTCAACCTTACCTTTCAAGAGACCTACATATTCCATTAAAAGGGTGCAGAAGAAACAAATGAAAATAGCCTAAGAAGAAAAGCAAAGTCCATATCCTGATAGTGATCAGTATTTTATCAATAATAATTTGCTCTTAAAATTGCTAAAACATTTACTGTATACAGGTAAAGCAACAATTTAGCTTACAGTAGCTACAGCTGAGCACTAAAGAGCATGCTTAGTTTTTTTCAATACTGAGCAGATCAGCCTCCTTCTCCTAATCCATTACTGATAACACGTTCTGACAATGGTGACGGTGATTCGGTGGACAACAGAAAAAGGAAAGAAAAGAAAGGCAGGGAGGAGAGATCCCTCTAGCAAAATACTGTGGTCTTTCCCTTGTCAGTGGAAAAGCTGCAGCCCCATCAGCATCCCCAAATAAATCTGCAGCTGTGGTAAGCTTCTATTTCAGGAAATAGATTCTTTTCAGAACCTTGAACAACACACTTCAGTTTCCACATGAAGATTTCTGCAGCAGCTCTAGAGCATTTCAAATTATAAACTACGATTGCCAGCTGAACTTTTGGGTGCAACTATTTATGTTGTCTTAAAGAGAACATGTGACTTCATTTGCATATAGGGTACAAAAGAGCAAGAGATTTTTGTTTTTTATTTAAAGATTCCCAGTTTATGGAAAATACAAAGCAACTTGTATTAAATATCAAGGAAATAAAAATATATTTACAATATCCACAATATTAAGCAAATTATTCTAGCTGTGTAATTCCTGGAAACAAATGCCTTATTTCTTCCAATAATTATGTCTTCTATTTTTTTCTAATTAATATCTTTGAACGGCCATATATATATGGCACATACAAGGTCACATAGATCATACTGTGAGCTAACAAATGCCCTGCCGAGAAACATTTCACTCTTGCTAGAAAACCATTTAACCAATTTTCCATCAAACTGCGTCTCCTCATCTCATCGCGTTTTTTCGAAGACTCCAAGTTATCACATTCTAAAAGAAGTACACCTCTAATAATACGCATAATACTTACAGAAAAAGCATACCAGAGATTTTATTCCTCTATGCATACACAAGAAAGAAATGGTAGGAATATCTATCTTATTAACTTGTAAATAAACCTTCATGTTTAAAATGCACAAAGGCAAAATGTCTAAACTCAACGGCATCAGTCATGACTTTGGTTTTAGTTATTGCTGTGTACATGGCATGAGGATAAGTATTGTATTGTTGATCTTCTGCGTTCAGTGATATTGCAAACATCTAGGCTAGCAACTTTTAAAATAATTCTGCTCCAAAATGTCAAGCATCCAGCAGCAAAGTGCAAATGTTTGTAACACTGCAAGCACAAGATGATGACAGAGATGTTACTGAAGAGAGTTCATTCTGGAAGGACCCTACATTTAAAATGCTGAAGATAGAACTGAGTATTTCAAAATCACATGCAATGCAGTTTCTCCATTGCCCTCATCAGAGGGCATCAGAGTCACTGCAGCAGGTTGTACAAACCGAACGAAGACCAGACCCTCACTCTGAAGTAGTACCAGGTCCTCCTCCCAAAGAAGAATGACCTGCAGTGTTTAATGCTTTCTGGGTAAAACAGCATTGAGTAAAGAACATTGCACGTACGGTTTGCTGTTTAATTTTAGATAGGTAGCTTCATAACTGCTTGCATCATAGTATGTAGGAATGAAAATAAATTAAAATTCCATTTGTTCCATATTCCAACTGGTCAGGAAACTATTCAAATATGCTGGTCAGCAAATACTCTTAAGTGTGACCCTATCCAGTGTAACTGACTAGTTATAAAGCTCAATTTTCATTTATAACTTAGATACATCTGGTTATGGGAACTTCTGCTCTTAAGGTTTTTGTGCTTGCATTTTGGAAAACAAAGTTTATTTATAAGCTAAACAATGAAGAAATACTTACATGGTTGCATTGTGTCTGTGATTTTTCTGTATTTTAGTAAGGATGCAGATTCTACTGTCTTTATAATTAAAAATAAACAAACAATACTGCAGATTTACCCAGGAGTGTACCTGCACAGTGGCGGGCACTGGTGTAAGAGCACGGTTACAGCAGATGCAAAAATCAATTCTGAATCAGGGGATTCCCCCCCTTTTTGCACTGTACAAGTCCAGAAGGAAGTTCTGCCAAGAGTCTCTGGCAGTGGAAAAAGATGTGGGATTATCTGGGGTGCTTTCCACTCATTGTTCAGGCAAAGGAAATAAATGCCATGAGACCATTTATTCTTTATCAAACTGGACTATTCATTAGATTAACACAATGTTTTGTGTGTAAGGGAAAGAAACTGAAGAATAAAATCAAAACAAGCAGGACAGAGAGAAAAAAAGTGAAGACATAAATGTTTTGGACAGCACTTTTGTAACCCTGGGGGTGCAAAACAGAGAAGGGACCCTGGTGCTCTGGGGAAATAAATGTATTTTCTGTTTGCCGCCAAGAAGCAAACTGCAAAAACTGCTGAATTGCATTCTGAATATGGATGCCCAAAGAGCTACAGAACACTTTAGGCTGTAGAATATATAATACTATGATGAAAAAACATGTGAAAGCCAGAAATTTTGATACAATATCTGCAAGATTTGCTAATCTTGCTTACAATTGTTCACAAAACTATTCCAAAATGCAACCAGATTAGATAATAATTTATTTCAGCTCTTCTTTGTGATTTTGCTTGCTGTCTTTTATACTAACCTATTGTAATATCTTGAAATGAAAAATAAAGTACAATTTGGGTTGACTAAAATTACAGTGCAAAACTGAAGTTTCATACCCAGAACGGGTATGAATTTTATATTTAGATCAGACAGCCATGAAAGCTGAGTCTAGGGATACTTTTACTATTTGTTGTCTCACAAATAAATTCAGTACTACTAGTTTTTTAGGGATGAAAGTTGCTCACTGAAGACTGATACGTACCAGTCATTTTGATAAGTACTGATAGGTACCACACACATTTCTTGCCCTTTCAGTAAGAATAGTGTTTAATATTAAAGCATACTTTAAAAGCATGATTTAAATATTTTTCATAAACAATTGCTAATATATGAATACATGTTTCTTTTTCTTCTTGTTTTAATGAAACATATAGAAAACTTGCAGCTAATGATTAAGAGATATGAAGAAGTACGGAGGTGACAATAGCATGTGTAAGTGCAAAGTACAAACTTATTTTTTTAAAAAAAGTACTTCCATTTAATAAGCTCATCGGTTATTGAAAGAAATATGTACCTTGATATCTCCTTTCTTCTTTCAACTTTTCAATTTTTCTTCCTTAGATATGGGTACATGCAGCAACCAGTCAGAATGGGGAAGACAGTTTTACGATGCCTCTGCAGTCCAGCAGGCAACTAGTTCCCAATAAACTTTGCCACATTCATGGACATGCAAAAAGACTCAATATATGGTTAGCAATACACTACTTTTCCTTGTAACACAACTGTCAGATGAAAGGCAACATAAACAAAATGGGTAATGCGTTCTGGGCTACTGGACGAAGAAACAGGATGCAGAAGATAAAAACTGTTGGCAGTAAATTCCTTTTTCTGTGCCCTCAGGTAAACAGCCCAGAAATGTTTAGGCATAAGCAGTCCCGCAAAGCCACAGAATTACCTTACACCATGGCTTCTCTGCAAGCTCCAGAACCTCTGCCCCAACACCTGCCAGGTTTCTGCTCACGCCCCTAAACTGATAGGACTGTGCAGATGAAAAAACGCTTTCCCTATACACTTCTACACCTGTATCAATCCATATTTCAAAACATTTTCCTATTTTTAATCTAGCTAAGACATAAGGACATCTATATTAGTGTTCTGAGTAGTTTTTCTTCGGCATCTCTGTAATACTCAATCTTCAACCCTGGCAGAAGCTGGAAAAACTGGAAGATTAAGCTCTGGCTTTAAATGGCAATGGGTTGAAAAAACTGTTGTTAGTCAAAGAACCTAAGTCACTCCTTGTGAAAATTTTAAGGAAATGTCCGCTTAAGATTTTCCACCTGTGATACTTCTGGTGGAAAATTATACAAAGGGAAAACAAAGCACTGATTTAAAAAGTAGTGACACAGATGTTCAAGAACTAAAATAAGAACCATCAAAGAAAGCACGTGTGTGTACATGAGGACACAAGACCACTGCCAAATCCAGTCAGACTATTCAGAGACAAGAATTCTTCAGGCAGTCCGCTGACATCATCTCTTGCACTAGAAGGGAGCAAGCTTAGAATTACGGTGCTGATGCACAGATTATTGCTAGGTCCCTCTGGTAACACACCTAAGCTGCAATAAAACTTGAGTAACTACAAGAAAAAAAATACTATTGCAGTTAAAAACCATATTCTCATTGTTAATCAACACAGAACAAGAAAGAAGAGTAATATATTATCTATCAATCTTAGAACTCTCCACCAACCATTTCCAGAAACTCTCTCGTAGCACATCCAAGAATTTCTAGGAAAAATGTTGTGTGTCAAAATGCTGAAGATGCAAAATAATTCAAAAAAATGTGCAAACATCCTGAATAATCGCAGTAGCAGTCCTACTACTGTAGTTCCTTTGTCCTGTTTGATCTTCCTAAGAACATTATTCTACAGACTCCACTGAGACGCTAGACTTTCATACTTCCTGTGAAGTTAACCAAGGAATGCACGCTTGCAGTCTCTCCCTACCCATGAATCCACAGGTCTGTAGATGCCATAACTTCCTCATTTCTCTTGATGTAGGGCCCAGGATGGAAATTCAGGCTCATTTATACACCTACACTGACCTGAACAGGAGCTCTAGATAGCCTTTAATTTTGATTTAAATGAACACGCATTTGTGGTACTTCTTGTATTTCCTGCAGCTTCTTGGTGTAAGCATTGACTGTTTGTAATTTAGTGGCTCAGTCTTCTACAGCTCAGGAAACCACTGGGACAGTAGCGCAGTTTGCTGCAGAGGCACTGTTTGCCCTTACTGTGTGAAAGCGCAGGTGTGCCTCCAGTCACGGGAACATGGTGTACCCAGTCATTCTGGGTTCCTGAAACACCTGCATCTCCTGAAGTGTTATTTCCTTTTATAAATCGACATGGCAGGAAAATCCGACGTTGGCTGGTTCTGCAGAAAGTATGCTCGTAGATGATGTTGAAGAGTGAAAAACTTCAAACAAGTCCAAGTCGTTCCAAGAATACTGGGAAGCGTAGAAACTGAAAGCAACAAAAACCTCCCCTAAAATCGAGAGCTATGAATTCTCTAGAATATCTCAATTAGTCATTAAGATTTAAGTAATTTAATAATTTAAATCTTATTTTGAAACAACTGATTTTCTAAGCATTGGGCTTACTCATCCAGAAGTATTGAAGTCCATTCAGTATAAATTTCACTTTCACTCTCTCCAGCTCCTGAGAAAGGAGGAAGCAAGTCTATGTTCTTAGAAAGTTCCTCTTGACGGTCTGGTGTCTCTCTGAAAGTGAGATGTCTTTTCGTACTTGGCATGAAATGACTGTGAGACCTTATACTTTCCCTTCCCTCCTTTAAACTTCGGAGGAGAACGAAAGGAGCTCAGACACTTGTGAGGATAAGAAAATGAAGAGCTGCCAACAGAGCTCTTTTTTTTCAGCTGACGTGAGGAGTGTTTGTGTTCTGAGAAATCCTTCATGATCTGGACCAAGGATTCACCAAATAGCTTGCCGCCTGTGTATGGTAAAGACAGCAGTTTACATTTTAGATCTAGTGATGAGGTCCAAGGGCGTAGCCATATAGCTCTCCAGGCTACAGTGAGGCATGCCATATTTTTAACGGTGAGTCTAAGAGAATCCTCAGCTGCATCGTGGATAAAATTAGCTGCAACTTTACATAGCCTGCGTTTCCTCTGCATGGCACCAGATGGGACCCATTTCTTTCTGAATCTGTCTCTTTCTTTCTCCAACCATATCAGTAACGCTCTAGAAGCGTAAGTGCAATAGATAGATACTCCAAGCTGGGCTGTAGCTAGCTTGAAAGATCTTTTAATTGCTTCCTCAACCTTTCTATCAGTAGGATCTTTAGGGACAGCATCCATATTAGCAGGCACTGGTAGTGTAGAATCACCAGCAACCACTGCTCTGTCAACCTGAGGCAAGGTTCCCCACAAAGCAGCTTTATCCACCGGAAAAGGATAGAGCTTATGTAGGACTGCCGGGGCTTCATGCTTTGCCTCAGGATTACCCCAAATCCTACAGACAAGATCTTCCACTGATGAATGGATAGGAAGTGCATTATCTACCTCGACTTCTTCAAAGGGGATAAGCAGTTCTTCTGAAACACATTCAGATTTGGAAGATGTTAGCATTAACGCTCTCTTTATGTGCTTGAACAGATAATTCTGATTCTCCATGTCAAACTTCCGCAGAGGATCTGGTCCTTCTTGGTCTTCTGTAGGGGACTCAGATGACACCTCCCCATCTCCAGGGGATGACTCTATCTCCAAGGCCTTGTCAGCCTCAGATTTCTCCTTTCCAGAAGCTGTTTGATCTTTCAAACTGTCCATATGGTGAGACTCAAAAATCTGGGAACTGCTGCCAGCTGCTTCTAGAGGAACCACTGGAACTTCTGTAATTGGTACCCTGGGATGCTTTACTGAATGAGACCTAGCCTGAGCCACAGAAGTTGTACTTTGTCTGGCTGCAGTCAAAGCATCCTTTAAGACAGTAGCTAGCTCAGGCAAAATTACAGATTTCATTAATGAATTCTTTTCAGATTCAGAGAAATGAGTAGTAGTAGAAGGTCTTACCTTCCTGTGGTAGGAGCTTTGAGAATCTTCTGAATCTGAGCTGTAGTCTGGGGTCTGGCTGAACGAGTGCTGGAGAGAAGAATGCTGCCTTGCCAGTGAACCACGAATTGGGTTGCAGCTGAGAGGTTGCTGGAAAGGGGATGGCTGTCCTGCCTGAGAATCTGAGCCCTCCTCCGACCCCATTATCTGTTGCTCTGAAGCATGATGTCTAGAGCCATGCCTGTACTTCCATTCGTCTGACCTCTTTTCCTCTTGGCAGAGGGAAGCAGAGACAGAACTAACCCTTGTAAGCTCTGAAGACTGCCTAGCCCTCCTCCTGGTGTAGGAGGACTCTGATTTGGTGCTGGAGTATGGATCCCCTGACCTTCTGAAGAAGTTGGATCTGTCAGATCTCACAGACTTTGCTTTGGTAAAGACAGGGTCTGCTTCAGGAGAATTGGCACAGCTACCTTTTCTTTTCTTTTCCTTGTCCAGTTTCTTTCCTGTCCAAGCAGACATGGACCTGAAGTGATGAAAAAAGTTCAAAATACTGGAATTCCTAGATTTTTCAAAAATTTCTTTTTTTTTCAAGGGAAACCCTATACCCTTTTTCCTCAGAGAAGCACTGCATCATGACCAGTGCCGTGTGAGGCAGACAAACTGGGAACTGAGTGACTGCAGTGAAGCTGGGCTGCAGAGAGGATGCCAAGATATCTTCTGTAATCTGACTGGTTGCTGCTGCTGCCCTGTCTCTAAGGAAAAAAGAGGAAAGCCCAATATAGACTAATTACACATAAATACATTTTAGAAAGGAGTTTTTGCATGGTAAATATTATGAGCTCTTTCATATGAACAAGTCTGAAAGCTTGGCATGCATCTTTCCATTTTCATCAGACATCAAGTGGATAAATGCATTATAAAATAAATTAATAAAGCACTAGATGATTCTATAGATTAACTCAAGCCATTTAAACATGGAGACATAAATTCAAATCTTGATACAGGTCACACATGAAAGCAGACTTGAATAGTCTTATTCTAGGCCTGAGAAAACATGTACTGAGGTCACATCATTTGTATAATTCTGTACGAAGGTCAGTTTCTGCTGCTGAAAGTTCCAAGTGCCAAAAAACAGAGAAGTGATAAAGAAGAATTCAAACTGGACCGCCTAGGAAAACTTATACAGTACTTATCTACATCTGCTTCCAAACATCGCTTCACACTTCTCTTTTTACCAGCAGAATTAAATTAATTCATATGCACTTGATACCGTAATAAATACTATTCTGAACTCATTAAGATAAGAACAGAGCATTGTAATTTTTTAAGATCAAAGAAGAATGAACAGAAACTTCTCTTTGGCCTTCAGAACTGCAAATCTATTCCAGTCAGATCAAAATGCACGTTTCCCTTACACAAAGAAGCTACGGCAACAGAGTGGATCCTTCTCGAAAATACTGACTTTTCTATGTACGACTGTAAATGTCACATCTTCAAAATAATAAAGGGCTTTTACAATGCTTTTGACACAGGAATGCACTATAAAATCTACTAAAACCATGTAAAATATAATGGTACTCACATATTTAGAAAATAATACTATTATTTCCTGTGCTAATCAAAAAGCAACAAATAAAATGATGCTTATTTAATAAGCTATACTTATAATTGTTGTATGAACAGACTTGCCAAGGCATGCTTTTTGTGATGCCAGGAGATTCAGCTAGACTACATTTACAATAAAGGAAGAGAGCCAGGAATAAGAGCTGTGTTGCATGCTTTGAAGCTGCTTGCTATGTATCTGATACTGAAATACATGAAAAGGAGATTTTTTTTTTTCGTGAAGGACATTCTTTCACCTCTGTGTGTAACCTCACTTCTTCATTATTTGATTAGGTGTTAGTACTGGTAGCCATTTTAAACGTATTTCTTTTCCAGCCAATGTAACACAAGATTGTCTTTATTCGGCTTCAATTAGCAATGTATTTTCAAAAACCATAATGCTAAATGTGCCCTAACTGAAAGGACACTGCATCTGGTATTTTAACAATCTGAAAGATGGGTTTGTAAATAAAGATTCCTCACTTTGAGACAATCGTGTTTGAATCTGGATTTCACCTTGCATTACTGAATGACTTATTCTAAGCTGGGATGTTTCATTTTTTTCCTGATGGTGTGGTTGAAATGCTGTCTATAGTTCTATACAACACTGGATACAGAATCTTTGTCAACGTGGCAAAAAAGTTAGTTTTGAATTAATAAATATGATATTATATACAGTACACGTGTGATATGAAAAGTGAACGTGACAAACCACATCAGTTGCTCACCTGTATTCACCAAATGTTCCATCATCTTCCTTCATAGGTTGTATTTCTGGATCAGCATGTGCATCCTCCTTTTCCTTCACTAAAATATTTGAAATAGTAATTTTTATCATTGAACTGCAACAAGAGAAATCTCAATACCTTAATTCTCAAACTGATCACGTTTGGCAGGAATGTGGTTTAAATAAAAATAATTTTTTCAGCTGTGGCCTTAGGCCAGTACATTTTTTCTTTTGAAGGAAAAGATCTGTTAATTAGTTACAGAATTTTATTTTCATTCAAGTACAAAATACTGTATGTCATTCTGCATTAGTAAAACTTTTTCTTCCTTTCATTTCTGGCACTAAAGTTTTGTTAAAAATCCTACTAAACCACTTTCTTCACTTACGTTACTAACAGAGCCATTGTTTACTGAAATCTGAATAATTTAGTTTTACTTATCCATGCTCTGTATTTCCTCTTGATATTCCTCTCATACTGATTGATAAAACTGAACCAGATTCACTTGTATGCATTGTCAGTTTGTATACTTCGTGCTTTCATTTCATGCACTAAGACTCCAGGGAATTTTAAACAGTATTTTAAGAACTATTAATATTTGATAAAAAAAATAGGTGTGGTCTTTTAATTTCTTCTTTTCTACGACATGATCAAAAGCAAAGCAAAACCACATACACTGGAACCTAAATTTAACACAATTGTATCTCTTGCATGTCCTTGTTATGGTTTAGTCACCATTCACTGGTGGGAATAAATCCCACTAGGTAGCACTGTGCCCTTTGACACAGAAACCTACTAGCACCTGAGAAGACAGACATTTATAGAAGACATAGATTTCTATAAGTTAAGATCATTGACAGAGTAAAATAACATACTGACTTCAAAAATTAACTTGACGGCTCTTCCCTTTGCCTCTTCATTTCTGTTTTTCTGGCTGCTACTCAAATCTTTCCCTTTTTTAGCAGATACAATTATATAATCCAATATACAATCTCTTACTTTTACTGTGGCTAATTGCCACACTTCATTTGTACATCATTAGTTTATATACTATTATTTATGATGATATGAATCATTCCTGACAGTATTTTCTATGTATATAATGACAATAATGCATAACAACTTGAAATGTATCTGGCTGCTATAATTTCATACTGAAATAATGTATTACTATTTTCAAACCATAACAAATCTCAAGATGACATGCTAAAATTACAACAAAAAAGAGTTCATCAATTTGTGCTTTGCATTTGTCACTATCCATGGAACAGTAAATTTGCAATGACACAAGAAATACAATTAGCTGTAGAGTCACTACTATATACAAGAGTACATACGAAGTCTGGAAATGTATACAGTCAAGGTCTATCATATCTACTCAACTGATAGCATTTTCATATATGTGTGTGCATATGCATGCTTACGTGTGCATAAAAAAATTAATACCTTACATCTAGTAATTCTGCTAAAGCAGAGAAAAGAAGGGCATAGCAGGGATCTCCACAAAGTAATGAGAACCTTAGCATCCAACTGCCTTCTACACTTTTACTCAAACTGTGTTTTACTGTCTTCTAGATAGTGGCTCACTCCCTACTCTTTTCACTTTCATCACTTTACTCGTTTCATCCTCCTAATTTATCTTCACTTTTCTCAGTTCTCTCCACTAAAAGTCACTTTTCCTATATCCTCTGTAATACCATTTTCTCTTAAAAAAATCCAAATATTAGGAAAAAACCTAATATGATGTCTTCAGCCTGTCATTCAATGTGTATATAACACTGTGTTCCTTAATAATCTCTCTTTTCTCCACAGCCATAGGCGCTTGGGACAGAAGCTTCTCTTACTTAATTTTTGCTGTCACTACAAATCTTTGCTCTCTCCATAAAACAATAAAACAGTTAGATTGAGCAGAGTAGGATTATTGTACTTAATAAAGTGATTTTATCCTATAAAAATAATCTGCTATGCTAAATTCAGCTGTAAAAGATTTGACTATGAAAAGGAAAAGTTTTAAGTGTTCACTGACACAAGTCTTCAGAAGTGCACTGGTCAAAACAAGCAGAAGAAATTAAAACAGAGTGTGGATTTATTTTCTTCCGTACTTTTGTAAGTGCAGCCATCTTTTTCATGTCCAAATTAATAATCTGAATTTCAAGAAGTTTGAGTTGACTTTAAACAAGCATTTGAGAGTCTGGATATTTACATCGTTTCCAAACCTGTAGAATCTGTAACATAGAACAGATTTTTTTCCCCAAATCAAGATTTTACCTGAAACTTAGCAATTGTACTTTCTATTGTAGGTAGGGGAGGAAAAAGAAAAATCAAGCTATCCTTTGATGCCCAGTTGAAGTCAATTCATATCCAGTCAAACCTCATGGCTGCTCTGAGATCCTATCGGGCAGTATTACTATTCTATGCAAACTGGTTGACACTATCCTTTTTGAGAGAGCTTTAGTCTATGGACCTACTCCATATCACAAATATAAGACTGGGGAAAGATATACATAAGACACATATACGCACGCACATGTACATACACACATATATGCCCTTTATTTTATGTACACCCAGAGGAATTAGAGTTTTGATAGAAGATGTATGTTGTACAGTTCAAATTTTAATTACAAATTATAAAATATACTTCGCCATTCCTAGGCATAACACTAAAAAAAAAAAAATCCCTAAAAAGAAGAACTTTTACAAAGAAAAACTTACAAAAGAAAAAACAGCCTAACTGAAGGATGGCAACTTCAGATTTGGCTGCAAAAATGCAGAGGCTGAAGACGACACAGATTGTGACAAGCAGGGTAACGTATTTGAACCAAAATGATGTGTGAAGACATTTGTCCTATGAAATGCATTCCCAGTACATTAAAGTAACATGGCAGCTATGATCTGGTATACATTTCCACACTTTCTGACCAATTAAATTCTATCTCAGCTCATGTTAGTGGGTTAAACCCAACTGGATCAGACTTCAGAAAGAGGGGTGGGAGGACCAAGTATCTCAGACAAAGCTCAGCCCTCTCTAAAGTGGTGATGTAGTAATATGACCCTCCAGGAACGAAGGAGACACTTTTCTTATGCTTAAATGGTTTGACGTTTTCTACCAACAGGCAGATTGCTCCTGACAAGCCTACCAAATGATAAGACTGATTTACCATATACACAATGTAAATGTAAACCAGCAGCAAATGTCATTTCTGCAGTAAACCTGAGATCTGTCTTAATGGGTTACCAGTAGATGGTTTTTACTCTCATTGTTATATATCATACCTGGATATTTGCCACCCTTATTCCTCCTTATGAAGCAAACAATCAGTAAAATCAAGATCAGAAGAGCAACAGCACACATAAGACCAATGAACCATCCTTGAGTAGCGATGTCTACCTGTCGACTTGCCATTGCTAGAGAATAAAAGAAGAAAAATTAAATGTTTTGCTGCATTTAAATGCAGTCCTAATTCAAATAAATAACAGCCAGTATACATTGTTCATTAAGGAATAACATTCACTGTGACAATTCGTATTAAGATAAACAGCGATACTGTATTTTGTGAATATTTTCATTATTTAAAATGTTTCCAAGTACATGTGCATACAACTTACTTGTGTGTATATGAGAATTCTCCCAACATTTAAGCTTAGCAACTACATTGCAAAGCCTGTGCACATACTACATTGCTTTTCACAAACCTCAAAACTAGTTTCAACCATTTTACATTAATTAAACAACTGAAATGAAATTGCAAATTATAATTCACACAGACACGTCAACTGCATTCTCAAAATGAATAAAAAGCTAGTACTCATTAGTTAGTGCACTCCTATTAGTCTGAAATGGGGAAACAGATGGGTCTTCAAGACCCTAACATTCAATTTCAACTAAAAATTGACAATGAAGCATCCTTTAAAGCCTTATTAAGCATTATGTTTTCTTTCTCTCCTCAGACCTGTACCTCATCCTACAATCTGTCATGATTGCCATGATTGAGCATGAGTGAGGACTTAACACAACGCAATTGGGAAGCCTTTCATTGGCACTGTTTCTTGCCAAATGCTGATTCTAGCTTGAAGACAATGTAAATGATAAGCAAACTACACAGGAAACATTACAGTCACTAATAAGGACAGGAATTATCTGGGTGGTCTGGGGGCTTGATTCTTCCTACTGGTCTCCAACACAGTAGGAGGATTTTCCTGATGAAGCTTATTTTCTACTCCCCTGCTTGGAAACACACTACACGCAACTGGCCTTGGGATTTGCTGTTGGGAGAAAGTGGGAAGGGTGAGAGGAGTTAGGTATGCATGCTACAGACAGAAGATGACATAAAGTGGAGGAAGATGGACATCCATCCAAACCTATTTTGCTCATTCTTCACCTTCTCCTCCAGCCCCAAAACCCAAGATTTTGAAACTCTGTGAAGAGTTACCCAATAGACCTCTCTCTGTTTGGGAAATAGAGACACAGATCATAGAATAATGAATGCAAAACACTTCCTATGCATAACTCATACGGCATTTCGGTTCAGCATTTGTTGTTTTTTCTGGCTTCATGAGATAAGGTATCGGATTATTCACAGCCAGTAAATTACTTAGGATTTTAGTAGGGATCAATAGTACTTCAGATCTCAGCTTAGTAGACACTTCACACTAGGATCAGATTATACTTGAGACCAACAGTCAGTCTCTCTGTTCGGATGCTGTGAACACACCAGCTCTCATGGCACAACGTGTTTCACCCATATCCATTAGGGAAGGTCTGTAGACTTGCTTCCACTGAGGTGGAGCACACAGCACGTTTACAGCTTGCCATGCAGAAGTGTCAAAGTCCCAGAGCCCCACAAATATTTCCACTTCTCCTTAGAGAAGGTATGTGTATACAGGAAGGCTCATAAAAGCACATCAGAGAATCTGTTTTCAACGGAGCATTGACTTTTCTAGCCACCAATCCAGGTGATAAGAGCATAAACTCTCCCCCTTACAAAACATGTTGGATGACAACTGTCCTGTGCTGGTGCTGTCCCTTGAACAATACCTGAGCCTTGCTGGGTAGACAGCTAGCTGGCAGGATACTGCACTGGGCTGGCAAGCACACTAACAATAAAATGTAACAATATTCAGTTATAAGCCAGAATTCAAGCCCATGTCTCAATGCTACTTATTAGTCAAGACAAAGGCTGAGACAGCTAGCTTGAAAGGATCAGCTCTCAATGGTCAAGAGTACCTCTGATGTCTGGAGACACTACCTAGTCTCCATTCCACATGGAAGACCAATGTGTATTCCACTTCAGAAGTACTAGGCTAAAATTAACTCTTTATTTTGCTGCCTCTTTTTGGTCTTACTGGGAAAAGTTATGACTTGATTTTCATTTAAATAGATCAATGAATGAATGTGCCTGGTTATTGTGGAGATACGATCAGCCATTGCTTAAGATTATGCTTTCTGATATTTCAGAACCTGACACATACGCACACCAATTTAAACTATTTTTGCATGAAAATGTCTACACGTTATATTAATGCATATATAACTTTCATATAACTTTCATATATATTTATAATTTATATACATATATACATATATAAATATATATGTGGCAGTCTTAAAAACAAAATCACAAAGGTAATCTTCCTCTAAATTACAAATCAAATTAAAATTATTTTTTGTTTTCGCATTAAAGTTAAAATTATTTTGAGTTTTGCACATATGCATTTATAATAAGGCATTAAAGGTTGTATAATACATACTGTGACAAAATGCAAAAGCACATTTAACATTCAAATGTAGTAAGAAATAGCATCAAGCAAAACAAATCATGCACAAAAATATGCAAGATAGATGGAAAAAAGTACAGATGAAAACTTACAGCTTCCTGTATTCTTTAACTTATTGCATATCCAGAAGGAAAGGGTTTCTAGGTCTCAGTGCAACTTTAAAAATGGCACTACATTTCCTGCTGATGCTAAGCAAATTATCTGCTTCGGGCAGAAAGACATTTACTCCTGGTGAACTGCTAATGCAGAAGTCAGTGCAATACACTGCACTGGTGTGCTCCTAAAGAGAAGCCCGCACACTTCAAAGATGCCCTATAGGAATGCTTGTCAAAGAAAAAAAGTGGCAAAATCCTCGTATACCAAATATTGCAGCTTCATTCCTAATTAAGGACATACTCCATCTCTCAATACTTTCCTCTTTGTTCACTTCATTTTCGGCAGTGTTTAAAAGCTTTGATCTAGGCTGAAGACAGTGTGACACATTTTTCTGTAAGAAATATGCTATGTATGTAATTTAGTGCTGGACACTGAACTTTTTCGTTATCATGAAGCAAAAAAGAGTGGCTTTAAATTCCCTTCCTCCTTAACAACTCCAGGATAGAGCCACAGTGACTGGGTATGTACAGGATTCCTTATCTACTGGCTCAGTGTTTTTTGTGCAGAAAGATGCTTTTGGGAAAGTTTCCATTCAGCTTGTTTTGAATTATACTATAGTCTTGATCCTTGCTTTACTGCTGCTTTAGGCATTGGATGTGTATTCGCAGAAAATGTTACATATCTGCTTTTATACCACTAGCTGTCTCTGGCATAAATAACCTCTGTGTTTAGCCCACACATATTTGCTTGGCAGTGTTTTTAGGTGCTGTGTTTTAAAACCTTTCCTGCAACACAATAAACTGTGAACAGAGATGGAACAAAACAAAGCAAAAAACTATGATTTTAGAAAGAGCTCACTTTCAAAGTAGGATATTCATTATTTACTTTGTATCTGATAATTATTAGATATTGTTCAAGCATATTGTCATATTTAAACAACTTTCTTAAATCATAACATTCTGGAGTTGGTGAGGCTACTGCTAAATAACTATGCACTGACCAAAATGCTTGGAATGAGCAGACGTGGCTAGCAAATACACCACAAATAATAACAGCTGACCAGAAACATGCTGTGATGGCAATGACATATTCAGCGTAACATCAAAAAACTTCCAATAAAGCTCTATCTCTGAGTTAAAGGAACAAGCATTACCAATTTGCTTTACCAATTTGCTTATGAAGAAACATGACTGAAATATCTACATAAGGAACTTAAACAGCCTTGCTGATTCACAGGATATAGTTGTGACATCAAAATGTATATAAAACCAATATACGACAGAGAAAGAAACATTTATGAGTAAACACTGGTATAAATAGCTGACATGAGACATCAAATTGAATCTGCACTTCTGATTATGTAAACATTTTAGATCAGATTTTTTGTATTAAAACTGACCATATACAGATTGTTAGCTTTAAAAATATATACTTGGCTCTAAAGTACACATTATTTAAACACTGCCAGCTAATTATATTAATTAGAAATAAATGAAATAGGTCATCTGCAGTGCACAGCACACAGATGGAGTGTGAGCAGTGAGAATCTTGCCCCTAATAAAAACAACAGACAAGCAGAGTGAATTGAAAGGATGAAGACATTCATAATCTACATAAATAGTGTGCGGGCATTATTTAGGAGTTCATAAAATAATTCGACATTGCTCTAAGAAAAGAACATGCAAAGCTGCTAGCTACAACATCTCTTAGCTAGAAGCAGTTCAACGTTTCAGCACTTGGTCTACCACAGTTCTGACTACGATACGGAATTGGTACGGTGTGCCTCACCTGGACCTGTCTCAAACACATCCTCTGAACTCCTAAAACCAGACAGGCCCTCAGCACCAACCCGGACTTTATATGCTGTTCCTGGTGTTAAACCCTTTAACACAAAGAAGCTTCGAGAACCATTTACAATTTCTTTTTTCCAATCTTCTTTGCCTACAAAAATTTTAGGAAAACAACACATTGGAATTTTAATTTTCTCTGTATTACTGAAACTTTCTAGACAGAATACTATCAACAATTACTTGACTAAATTATGGATTGGCTGAAAAAGAATAACTATTCTCTCAAAAAAAGAAAATAATATAAAATTATTACTTCAAATAATATATTGCATGCAATATATTGAAGAAGACATTGTACGCGAATTATTAAACTATTTTAAACATTTGTTCCAATGTACTAGAGAAATACTATTTTACTTTTTTAAAAGGCTTATTGAAATCGCAATTATGAAATATATTAAAATATTTTAGTCATTTAATTAAATTACATTTCTGTAGTTTCTTACTTAGTATAGTTGAGAAGTTCTACTTTGAAATCTAAACCTATCATATTTTCTGGTCATTCTCTTATACCTTCTTCTAGTACAGCCTCAGCTGCTTCTTCGACCAATATCCAGAAAAATGCATTTATATTCCAATTTTCAGATTGGTCATCTTTATTCATAACTTTAGAAGGATAGAGTATTTGAATAGAAGTATCTCGGTATTACCAGCTAACTGTGTTTTAATTATTACTTGTATTATCAAAGATTAAAACCTGGTTTTATGCGAATAAAAGTATGTAAGTTGGTTGATACCTTATTTTAAGGTTTAATTTAACAAAAAATATTGCTTTGATTGGTTCTCATTTAATTCTTTTTTTTTCCCCTGAATTTGGCATAATTTAGGAAAAAACTATTATGTCCTATTTTAATGCAAGGAATCATATTTTTACACATGTAATCACTGCATGATCAACAACTTCATGCAAACTACATTTTTAGAAGTTCATGTTCAAAAGAATTCATAAAATAATACAAAGGAACAAAGGCTGATACTCTATGTAAGCATCAAATACCTGCTACACATTGATGTTCATTAAAAAGAAAATTATTTGATCTTACTGATCAAATAAAAAAATAATAATTCTAGGCATTTAAGAGCTATCATTAACAGTGGGTCAATTTAGGACCACATTTACTATGAAAATCTTTGAAAATATATCTGAACACTTTAGCAAAATTTAATTAAATGACTTCTTACTGCCTGCTACACCATATTCAACATAAAAGTTCACATGATCTGGTCCCTCATACTCCCAACTGATATTGGCATAGGTCTCAGCGGCAGCTGTTGTAACATTTCTGATCCTTGGATAAAGTGGTTGCACTGAATATACAATAGAAAAACAAAGCAGAATACGAAATTGTGACTTCACACATTAAAAAAAATGATTTTAGGAAGTTACTATGTTAATTTAGACCATATACAGGGAAAATATAGTATATTTGTCATTGTTCCCATTACTGGAAATTAGTGACTAATGTAGTATATTTGGTAATCGAATTCTAGGGAGTTATTACACTAGGAATGTATAGGAATTATTACACTATGAGCATGCCCTGTATCACAAAAACTGCCAAATACTTAAAAATACTTCATTGCCAAAATTCTGGACAACATTATTTCTATTACCTAGAAGTAAAATGCAGACAGCTGGTGTGAGAACATTGTCAGGGTAATGGGAAATGGCAGGAGAGAAGGGAGGTATGAATGCGGTACAGAGCTCCCTTTACGCCACGTGTCACTGAATGGACTGCAAATGCCTCAAGTGCAAGCCCTTAAAAGAATTTTGTCTCTACTGCACTGATAATGATAAAAAAGGAAGACAATACCCTTATAGAATGTTGGACGGACAGTATGCATGACTGGGGAGGCTGCAAAAAGGGTTTCTGAATATCCTTCACCACCAGAGACAGTAGGAAAGAAAAAATAAAGAGTAAAAGTGACATTTAAATAATACAGTAAAACCTTACCTGTTAAATGAATAACACATGCACACTCTTAAGTTCATGCAGGTTTCAATTAGTTTTACGTATTGAAACACGAAACAGCTATGTGATATACATGTATCTGAAAACAAACTGAAGTATGTGTGTGCTGACACCCTTACTTTCACAGAACATTTCTGAAATCAGCTTCATTAACTTTATGGATTCACGGCACCTTTAGACACAGGAACATCAGACATCAGATACTGCAAAGCCAATATCAAAATACTCTGGTGTCAAGGACATAAATCCCTGGAATGCAAGAAGCTGTTCATTTTAAGGTACTGTGTCTTACTGCTAACATTCTCATTAGACAACAGCACTTTTCACAGCTGGGCATAATGCCCACATTGATGAAAAGAAGTGCTTCTCTTTTCAGCATCCTGTAATTAGCCACTTCTTTGCTCATACCTTAATTCTTTGTTCTCCAATTACACTTGACACAAATGGACATTTATTTCCGTATTTTTGTTTGCCTAATATTAATGAAAAATAGGTTTTAAGAATGCTAATAGTGCAACAGTGCAGATATAGAAAGGATGCTCCTCAAATGCATGAAATTAGTTTTAAATGAAAATGCCTCACTCGGTTTGCCACCGACATTTCTATCTTGCTAAAAATATCTTTTCTGTTGGAAAAACCACCAAAAATACTCCCCAAAGGACCATGAAACATCAGAGGTAAAAGCCTAGCCTCAGTAAAGACAAATGGCAGAATTCCAATGGCTTCACCTCCACCAGAAAACAAAATGGTCAAAAGCCTGTTCTCAAGGCAAGAGGTGCTGCACAGATTTTATCTATGTACTGAAGCTATTTTCTCCTCAAAACAGGATGGCCTTGTCCATATGGCTGACTGGAAGAAGTTCTAAATTAGATTCAATGAGAAAATGGCTTGCTTTGGCATTGTAAAATAAATAAATCTGTGTACAGGCCCCTAGCACAGACTAAATACTGTGAGTATCATGTCTAGAAAGCTACAGTTTCTGAGTCTTTTAAAAAAATACCTAAATGATGCAAGTTCCATCAGTTCTCCTGAAAATGGATTCTCATTATTATACATTTTCACAATATCAGACTTTTTATCCCCATACTTGCATCTCATTTCTCTTAACTCTGATCAACTTCTCCATCTGTGTTAAACTAATTACTCCCGCATTTGATGTCTTTGTAGGGAAGCTGTGCTTATATATTTTACATATAATTTTTTTCAACCATCACAAATAATAAGGAATATATTCTTTAAATAATAAAGAATGTATTTATTTCTTGGCTAAAGCCACCTGAACAAAATCAAACAGAATTTAAAAAAAGCCATCTAGGTTACTAAGGCAACAACAACGCCCCTAAGAAATACCAGGGCCAGGGCTGTCTATGGGAAATCTAGCATGTAACCATATACACTATGGTAATGCAAGGGGATTAGATTCTGCTTTTCTGTGCCACTTGAAGGTGGCAAGAGGAAAGAATAGCAGGCTCTAAATTTAGAAAGATGCAGAGTTTGAGATTGTAGACAGGATATATAAACTTCCTTTCTCATTTGCACATAGGAACAGGTGTTGGTTACAATCAGCATCAAAGCATTTGCTTTGTGCCAGGAAAACAACTGGTTTGTATTCTAAATACCACTTTGTTTTCTTTCATGAAATCATATTTTGCTCTTCCACAAAAGATGTCTAATTAGCAGCGCAACTGCATGGCTGATATTTGTCACCAATGTTAAAGACAGAAGAAATTATTAGCAATAACTTGTTTCAAACTCTTGCAAACAGATGCCACAGAATTACACCTAACTTCTCCCTTCTCATGCCCGAGCACTTGGGGATGAAGGAAATTGTCTCATCTTGTGTGAAAGACTCCAGATGACAGATAGCTTCTGTACCACTAAGCAAATTCGATAATCACCTTCCCTGTAAAACTTCCATCTTATCTTGCGGGTTTTTTTCTTTTTTTTTTGCCATCTCCAGTTTCCAGTTTCTGCTCTAATTAAACAGTTGCCTGCTAGATTTAAGACCTGGCATGTGGTAAATGTCTTTCTTTTCATATGACTGTATATAATCACCTTCGTTCTCTTGGTGTCTTAGTTTCTAAATCCTCTCAAGTGACTGACTTATGCTTACATTTATCAGATGTACTCTTATCTGGTTCTTACCAATAGCTTTTTATATAGATTTATCCATGTGTAGTATTTGGTCAGATTTAAGTCCTGTTCTTTTTTCCCTGCTTCGGCAGGAGGGTTGGACTAGATGACCCACAGAGGTCCCTTCCAACCCCTACTATTCTGTGATTCTGTGATTCTGCCGAATACAGTGCACCAAGAAATTTCTTCAGTAGCGCATTTATTTTCACAATTAATATGTTTGTAATTCTTAACCTTTTTTACTACTGCATGATCTCAATTTCCAGCAGGCCTGGAAAGTTTTAGTTAAGTCTGTTAAATGTGCCATATTTGCGACACGAATACACACGTAAGAAGACACAAGATGGCTGATGGATCCTGAGGTGATGAAAGCCTAGAGTTTAAGCAGTTACAGCATTCAACGCTGGTCTCCAATCTACCCAGACTCTTGTCTTCTCCATCAGCACACCTCTAATTATAATTAACCTCTTAGTTCTTCAATATGTTTCCCAGCACTGTTCACAAATGCAAAATGTGTAATTGGCAGTTGGCAGAAACTCTCAGCGTGTGCAAGTGCCAGTTGGTAAAAAGAGGGGGGCAGAAAGCTTTGTCTCGGGGAGTAGGGCTTTTTCGGTAGCTCTCTTGATCTGTAACCATGCATGGTGCTGTGCAGCAGCACTGACAAAAGCATCGCTCTCAAACTTATGGGAATGGATTGTTAATAGGTTACAGTTTTTATACAGACTGACTCTTACTCAGCTACCTCCAGTGAATTAAGCTCTTTTAACCATGCTATGATACAATGCAAAATTTAGCTGGCAGCTCTGAGTGTGGTTTCGTTCCTTTAGTGAGATATGGTATACAAGCACTTGCCAGTTGTTGAGAAAGAAGCCTTGACTCAAAGTAAAATTTTCCTTCCTTTTCAAATTAATTCCAGTGGGTTTTTTAGTGGAGTTTTTTGTAGAATTGTATTTAATCTTCCAGCCTTTCAGGAACACAGTTTCTCCAAATAACACAGTTACACTTGGGCTGCAGATTCAATAGAATTTACTTAGGCATGACACGAAGTATGAATGGAATTTAACAACAGAATAGGTACTCTCTCTCAAGATTTAATTCAGTAGAACTATACCCAAAGTGACTAAACTTTAGGAATTTTCATGGGATTCACCTGATCTCCAGGACAAAATGGCAGGTAAGTGACAACATACGTTTGAAGACTGGTGTTGAATGGAAAAAAAACCCCAAAACACAATGTAAAGCAATATATCATAGAAAATTAGTTAAATTGTATATATAAAAAGAAAAATAAATTCAAAGGAATGCCGCCACCCACCCCCTCGCCCAAGAAAAGATGAAAGAAAAAGGTAATAGATTCTGCCAGAGCCTGTAAGATGCAGAGAAGGGGTTTGCTTTTGTTTGCTTTTTAACCTACAATTTTTACAGTATGAAATACAAGCCTTGGTGTAACAGTAGGAGTGAATTCCATTTCTGCCAGTGAGAGATGAGCATTAGCCACTTCTAAGGTTATTTAGGCCACTGCAAGAGCATTCCTGTCGGTCAAGAAATACAGAAGACAAAGAAGAAATGCAAGAAATTGTTTCACTGATGAGTATTTAGCATGGCATGGATTTTGTGTGGTGTCTACCAAGCGAAAAGCATTTGCAGGGATTTTTGCATTGCAAAAATCATCATTTTCTCTAGTCTAGCATGCAAAGCATCATCATTGCTGCCAGTAAACTGAAGAGGACAAAACAGTGGTTCTGCATAGCAGAACAAATCATATAGATATATCATGGAGAAGTCCGCAGGGAGAGAGTGGCTGAAGGAGCAGTACAAAAATACTATAATCAACTTGTAAAGAAAAAACAGCTTGAACTTGTCAGCAAAAAATATGGAGACATTACGTGAAATGATTCAAACAGGGAGGGAAAACAGATGGTGGGCAGGGAAAATAATTTAAAGAACAGCACTTTGTATGAAACAAAGAAAAGTGAGATGATCCTATCTTCTACGAAGAGATCAGAGAGATGAACTCTGTTGGGAATCATAGATATATTGAATGCCAGGTTGGAAGGGACCTTAAGGATCATCTGGTCCAACCTTTCCTGGCAAAAGCACGGTCTAGACAAGATGGCCCAGCACCCTGTCCAGCTGAATCTTAAGTGTCCATCGTTGAGGAATCCACCACTTCCCTGGGGACATTATTCCAATGGCTGATTGTTCTTATTGTGAAAAAACTTCCTCTCGTGTCCAGTCGGAATCTCCCCAGGAGTAACTTGCACCCATTACCCCTCATTTTTCTGTGTGACTCCTTCTAAAAAGGGAGTCTCCAGCTTCTTTGTAGCCACCCTTTAAATACTGGAACATGGTGATAAGGTCTCCCCTAAGCCTTCTTTTCTCAAGGCTGAACAAACCCAGTTCTCTCAGCCTTTCCCAGTCCTTTGATCATCTTTGTGGCTCTCCTCCAGACTGTCTCCAGCCAGAATGATTTCTAGCCCACAGTGAAGAGCTATATATTGCAGACTCAGTCGAAAAAAAGAATAGCTTCAAACCCAGAGGCTAGACTACAAGGCAGACCAGACCGAGTACCACATTGACAGGAAGTGTTAGCTTCAATTAAAGGTAACTGTGATCTCACAACTTATTTTAATTGCAGTCCAGGACTGTCAATTATCAGTGTCTGCGTGCATGCAGGCTACAAGACCTTGCTTTCAAATAAAACTGTTGACTAAATCAAAAAGAAGCTGAAAAGTGAAACAAGAAGTCCGTTCAACAAGAAGTGAAACAAGACACTGACGTGTCATGGCGTGACTCCCTACAGTTCAGCTTACAACAAACACAGTAACGAGCCCCTCTGACTTTTTATTTTAATCAGCAACTTCTTATTCCCAAATTTCTCTCATACCTGTTACGTCATGCCTGTCGTTGGATATCAATACATAAATGGCAACATCAATGCATACTGCTTATCTAATACTGGGTGTAATACATTATGTTTTACATAAGCGGTTTTCAGACACATTTAGAATATAGGTTTCTAAGAAAGAAAAACAATTCTTTTCTTCTTTGTAGTGCCATAATTTGATCAAATTTAAGTCATTCATAACATCACAGCATTAGAAAGGAAAAAAGATAGTGCAAGTCAAATAGGACTATCAACTGTAACTGGATAGCTTGCCCATATAGTAAAATAATGTGTCATGATTTACTCATGTGGGCTGGTGAAAGAATGACATGGATCTCCTCTGCTAAATTTTCCTTAGAGAAGAAAAAAACCCTCAATTCTTGTAATTTGCCAAGACCCATTGCACTTCTATTTGATGCAACGGCACTGTTTGTCCAAAAACCCTTTTTATTAGGATGGTGCCTATATTACAGGGAGACCGTACTTTCCTCCTTATATTGCCCCCCATTTGAATAAGGCTTTGAAGTTCTATTCAAGCTACAGAAAAAAAAATTATTCCTTTATTTAAATTCCTTAGCCTTGACATATCATGTTTTCCTCTAAAATTGTTATTTTACCTTACAGGAAAAATGCTCAAAATTTTCTTCTCTACTTAGTGGTCTAGAATACACTGGATATCTTTACTTAACACCAGTCCAGTCATTATAATCAGACAGACTCAGTTGAGACCAATATTAAAAGTGCTGAGTGTAGCAGTAAGCAGACTGTGGTTAATTTCATTGCTTTTAAAGTAATAAAAGCCAATGAAGGGCCCATGCCTGTCTAAAAAGATGGAAAAGACACATGGTGCCAAAGGAGACGGAATGTATTTCAGAACTAAAATAAAAATACTGAGACACTCTAAGATCCTTAGATTTATCGTAGCAATATCTCCCTCTGCAATTTAATATATAGTTTTACTCTGAGAAGTGAAATATATCCCACATTGCACAGCTCACTCAGGTTCAGATGATTTTAATTCCTCCAGGACCTTGTGTCTAATGTTTCTGACTCGCAAAGCTGCAAGTCTTCAGGGGCAGCTAGCCAGCAGAAAACACCAAGTACACAAATCTCAGTGGAATTTAGGCTGGCTGAATCCGGGATCTATTGTCTTGTCAACTTCCAAGATGAACGTGCTCAAATTGAAAGGATAATTACATTTTTCTGGGAAGTTCTGCCCTTCAAAATGAAAACCAGATGTTTTTGATAAATCACAAAAGAATTGAGAACATCTAAATTTCACCTTCTCTTTCCTTTGGCTTTGGGTCCACATTAGTAAAAACTTTATATACGTATAGGCCCTCCTGCACTTACTGGAGGAGTAAAAATCCACTGCTGCGTATGGCTTCTTCTTGAGTGGGCTGAGTATTTCTATCTTTCAAATCCACCCACTCATGGGACCAAATAATTTGGCACTTGATCTTGATAATATGATCCTCCTTTTCCTTCCTCATAGTCCCTGATCAGTAGTGAAACAGTTAATATGTTAATGTAAGTAACCACTGAGAACATTCATCTCAGACCTGCAGCAACTCAGATGTCCTAACAGATGTCATGCCTTTACTTCCATCCTGTTTGCAGTTCCAAAGTTTTCTTTGCGATTGTAAGAACTAGAGGCTACACAAATATGTGAAAACTTTGAAACCATAAACGGCATGGAACTAAACGAAGACATCTGCTTAGTTTTCAGAGAATCTGAGATGACAGCTCTGAAATTTGAGCTGCTCCAGCTGATCTTACAAATAAGACACTTTCTGCTAGCCACAGGCTGTGATACAGCTATATAATTAGACCTCAGTTTCACACAGAGAATACATTTTTCCTTGCGTAAGTTTTTGCAGTCAGCTATAAATAATAAGAACTTAATTTACATTTCTGCTGTTAATGTCCAGGACTACAAGCCAGTTTGATTGTTCCAATCTGTGCTGACTTCTTAGCTACAACAAGACTAAAAAACAGTCGGAAAGACTTGTCATTAAAATAAATCCACAACTCCACACACTTACCAGAAATGCATCTGATATTAGAATATACTTACATACACATATATAAATATATGTATTATATATGCACGAATGCATGCATTCGTACATATATAGAGAGCCTGATTTATACCAGACTGAGTGAACTAAGTTCTTTTTTGTGGTTATTATCATTCAAAACACCTGATCATCAAGCGGAAAGAAAATGTATGTAAAACAATCTATGCTGTCTCTTCCAAGTTTGTAAAAAATTTTGGGTATTTCATGTACAGAGTTTGATTCGGGATGTTTATGGTCTGAGAATCTGAAGCACAGATATTCATTAGTGTTAATGACTAATTTTATCTGTGATAAAATGATACATATGTATAGGTACCTCTTTCTGACTTACAGCTACTTAATAGTCCTGAGGACAATCTTTGCTTCTGGCAGTAAAGGTACCAAAATTCATAAAAAATGTGTCCAAAAAAATGATGAGCAACTTTTTTGACCGAAGAATTGCATCATAAAGAACTAAATATTACTGAGTTCAAGCATAAGGAAGATAACACGTTCCCCTCACTGAAATATCCTCAAGTGCTCACTTACAAGACCTGTGAACCTAAGACAGCAGGAAGCCATCTGCCTATATATTCAATCTGATACTCGAACTGAGAAGTATACAGAGCGTATTCTCAGTCAACTGTCTCCTATGCACAGTTGGCTTGCAAATGAAATAAATGTGATCAAATGGGTAGCATTAATAAGCAGTGAGAATGCAAACACATCTACTTTTTTAAAAACAAAAAATGCACATGACACAGGCAGTAAAAAAAACTCCTTTGCAAAAGTGCTCTTTTTTCTACTCCAGCTAATCAGTGCTAGTGCACCTGGATCCTGAATATTTATGACAGTGACATACATCTGGTAAACGTTCAGAAATAATTAGACTTTGCTGAAGCAAAGCTAATGAATTCCCCTGAAACTCTGTGGCAAAATAAACAGATGAAAGGTATTAATAAGCATTCTGGATTCCTTTTTTTTTTTAAAAAAAAAAAACAAAACAAAACCTCTAAATGTTTTCTTCCAGCACTGATTAATACTTTGTATAGCAATGTGTAGTCCAAGATTTTCTGTCCTTACCACTGCAATTTCCCCATTTGCAACACTGCAAAATCCACACATTAACAAACCATGCAGTTTCATTTTACCTTTGCCTGCACCTACAGCAGGATGGAGAATACCAGCTTTAATGGAGGAAAGCAAGAATAGGAACACTATATAATTAGATACAACACCAGAGGGAACATAAATATATATAATTTCATTTCATTATAAACAAGAAAAGCATGCAGACTAGATAAAATGTATTAATTCAAATAAATTAGAAACAATCCACTTATGCTCCACACTGACAATTACAAGACAAAAATTAATATACATGCATTTACAAGATTTTATTGCTCATGCTTGTTAAAATTCATGATTTAAAATAAACGTAGTTCATATGCAACCTTAATACATTATTAGAGAAATTGCATTGCATACCAACTCATCTATGGCAATTTCAATACAGTATAATTTTACAAAGCTTAAAAATACATGAAAAGATGGCATCAAAATAGACTTTTAATATTAACATGTGCAAAATCATAAAAGGCTTCCCTTCCAAATTTCCCCTTTGCTTGAAATTACTCTGATTTTATTAAGCTTTCATATCTAAATAAATAACATCTTCAACAAAAGAACTGCCAAAGTCAAAGATCTAGAATGGCTATAAATGTAAAAATCGAAAGTGACAGGGTTGAATAATATGCTTAAGAGTATTTAAATAGTATACAATGTCATCAGTTACCTGGGGGCCATAGATGACAGATTTATGTCTGCAGCTTTTTTGAAATTAGTGTTTGCCAGCTCTGTGAGAAAAGTTTAGACCTCACTGAAGCTGTTGCATGCTTCCCAAGAGAAATAATTTCCTCCAATTACAAAGCTCCACCATTTCAGTATTATTATCTTTGACCAGAGAAGGTCAATGAAGCAGAATAGGTGAATGAAGGAAGACCAATTACAATGTCAAGTTACATGAAACTTTGAAAACCAGAAAAGCTGAAATCTTAGATCTTGTACATTTATATCAAAAGGAAGGGCTTTACATCTCTTTTGGAGCTTCCACTACAGCAGAAAACCTTTGCACATCTTTTCTTAAAAACTACTTAAAATCCTGTATTAGTGTATAATACAGTTAAGAAAGCTCTGGAGAAAATTTTAGCAGGGGCTATTTCCTTAACTGAAGGAAGCAGCAGTAATATTTTTAATAAAATTTGTAGTGGGTTTTAAACTCAGTGGGTTTTCTTCATACATACCCATCTTACCTTCATCCATAATTGTTACTGCTTCCTCAGTTATCTGACTTCCTGATCCAACCGAAGTTTGTGCGTTAAAGTAAAACTTGTACCGTGTGCTGTAATTTAAATTTTTTAGTATCAAGCTGCTCTCGTTGGCAGGAATTCTTATCTCTACCAAGGGACCTAATTCATGTGTGTTGTTAACTGTTGTTACAAGAAAAAAAAAGAGTTAGTTAGGAAAATTGCCTACATTATCATTGTGTTAAAATGGGCTTTTTTCTTTGTATTTATTTCTTTTGTTTGTCTGCTGCATTGTTCATTTCAGGTTATTTGCATGATAATCTACAGTGTCAAAAGAAAGTCACCTTTGTGTAAAAAAGGATCTATGCGAGGGGCCAAAATTCAACAGGGAGATAGGAAACACCTACAAGTTTTTTAAGTTCAAGTTCCATTCTCACAAATATCTGAATCCAAGGCAACTGAGTCCACATCAAATCACCTGAACTTACACACATTTAAAGCACTGATCATTAAAAAAATATAAAACTCTAAACTAGCTGCTTCATAATAAATTCGTAAAAAAACACTGACATGACTTGTATCTAATGCCAAGGAACTATGGAAGTTGGTAAGTGAAAGAAAACAACCTTCCTTAACCTGTTCCATGCACACGAATCTCATAATTTCCAGTGACACTGCTGGCAAATTTCCAGGCAAATAAGTGGCATGGGGATCCTAAGGAAGTGATTTATACCTCTGATATGAGTGGCACATTTATGAATTTTTCATTTTAAAATTAAAATACCATGAAAATTGAAGAAGCAGACAACAATATAATTGGATGTATTTTGATCTACTTCTAATGATATTTTCTCTTCAGTTAGAATATAGGACTTGTAAGTGGTAGTATCTTGCTTCTAACTTGGCTGTCAATTATGTGTAGGACTTCACCTCCATTTTTCTGTGAAGCATGGTTTGAAGAAACAAAAATAATGGAAAAATGCTAACCTTGTACTTGAGCAAGTGAAGTTTTCCAAATAAAGTCATCTTTGCTGTCAAAATACATTAATCTTTCTCAAATTTGAAATCTACAGTGCAACGGTATCTTTTGTACATTATAAATTTAACATATTTCTTCATAAATGGATTGCTATTTGGTAGACATATTGTCTAAGTTGGAGTTACATACTCATAATTAACTTACTTGGCTGAAACTTCAGGATATATGATGTCAAAACACCATTTGGATGGGTAGGTGAACCCCACTCCAGAGTCAGAGAGTCCAACGTTGGGTTAGTAATCTTCAAAAAGGAGGGTGAGCTAGGAACTTTTAAGAAGAATATACAGTAAATACAAAGTAGGTTAACTTAAAACAGCTCATGAATTATTAATTCTTAAGAATATTACTGTATTGAGCCAGATTACAATTTTATGATGTCCAAGATGCAAATTCAGCAATTACACCCTTAGTGTTCTATTTCTGAATATATCACACTTAGTTTATTCTCTAGCTTTCTGATTTCATACCTCCTTCAGGGGTCTTAAATACTTTGTCTGGGCTTGCTGGTCCTTCTCCTTTACCATTAACAACTCTAACATTCAGCTTGTAAGAACTATAGGGCTCCAGCCCTGGCAACATTCCAAAAGTCTTGTTTCCCCTGAAAGTCAAGATCTTTTTTTCTACATGACGCCTACTCCTTCTGGACAGACTCTGTATTTTCCAGTAATAAACCTAAAGACAAAAAGAAATTTACAGTGAGTGTTTAGGTGTTCTGATTTTACAAACTCTAAGCTTTTCCACGAGTATCCATGAATTATAGGCAGAAATAAATGCAATTTTAATAAGTGAGACACAGCATAGACCTTTCCTGCTCCAGAAACAGACCTTGTCCACAGTCATGTCTACGCAACTGGGTGAAGATTATCACCTGCCAGTTCCACTAATGCTCAAAGCCAATTTGACACAAGTTCTGGTTTGGAACTGCATTAGTATGTCGTGGTTCTCATGTTATCAAGTCCATCTGAGAGGCAGGACTCATTCATACCATGCATTCTTGCAGTAAGGTGTCTACACAGCTTCCAAAGTACATTCCATTTTGCCATCTTGTCATCTCACACACCTGACCATGCTATTCACTGTGATGTAGAAGTCAAGTAGATATTTTTAAATGGGAAAGAGCCAAAAGATTTGTCTGGGTTGGAAAAACACAGAAGTTCTGAAAGGACTCTAAGGTTACAGCCATGGAATGTTCTCCATCTAAGGACAGAAAGACTATTCCTCCACTTATGTGACAATCAGATCAGATCACAAAGCTGATACTGCTGTCCATTTTGCTGATTGAGTTTTTAAGAAACTACAGATGAGCCTCAGAGATAATTACCTTGACTGCACTCTCTTTACTACACAGTCTCTTTACCATGACATCTGGAAAAATATTTACAGTTGCACCTACAAAGACTTATGTTACTCCTAGGACTGCCACCTTCAAATGCATCAGTGTTCATTTTTCACAGCATAATTTTCATGTATGTATGATCACACACTAAAACTGATGAAGCAGTGTAAATCATTAAAATTCTAGTTCCACTCAGGCCCACTGAAAAAATCTTCTCTAATTAAGGAAGCTAGGTTTTCACATATGAATTCAAAAAAGGGAACTTAGAAAGCCCAACTAAATAGCTTATAAAGCAATGTTACACTAACACCAGCTTTCTATAGCTAATATATCATTTCACTTTAATCACTGTTAAGTGCCACTATGTTTTACATGGCTTGAGTTAATGTTTTTCAACACCACCAGCTGTCATCCTGTAGCTCTCATCCTTCCAACTAATGTAAAAAGCCATTTACAAGCTAACAAAATACTGAAGTGTTGGTATTAGTATTGAAACTCAGCAGGTATAGTTCATGTTATTTTAAGAATTGTTAGCCAGTAACTTTTCACAAAGCAAATTATTATAGTTGGGTCATCACTTGTCACTAGCCAGGCTGAAAATTAAAAGACAGCTTTAATAAACTGGGTTTGACAAGCAGTGATTTGGAAGACGAATATGACAGTAAAAGAGACTGTAACACATTTTTCACATACTGTATTGAATAACCACTGAACTCATAAGAATAACAGGAAAAAACAGCAGCAGTAACAGTGAAAAGAATTCTTTTTAAAATTTCTTCTTAGCTTTGAAACGCTTTATAGTACTGCAGTGTATCAAGTAATAGCTAGATTAATACAAGAGTAAAATATGAGTGATGTGCTGTAGACTGCTGCTAGTTAGAAGTCTTCCTGCTTTGTTCATACATTTGTCTTTATAATGTGACTCTTTAGAGAAACACCCCTCTCTGTATTATGAAATGTGTCCCTAATGCAACACTGCATATCGGGCTACCATCTGAAATAATTTTATTAATTAGGAAAGCCTTAATTTGCAGTAGGATTTTGCTGATGTGTTTAAAAACAGATAGTCATGTGCTTTGTAAGCTATGTCAATAACTAAGATACTTAGAGCATACTTGGGACCCATGAGAAGTTTTCAGCTTGAATTCAGAGAAGGCTTTATAACAATAACAAACCACTAGGTCTTAGGACTTGTCACGCCTTGTCTAGTTATTAACCTATTTTAGCCTGATTTAGCTGTATCTGCAAAAATCAATTAAGAAACTTTTGCTGCATCTGCAAGTTATTCAAGGACATGCCATTGTCTTGTTTGTCCTAGCCATAACAGCAAAACTACTCAGTGGTCAGGTCTGTTGTCAGTCCTGTGGTTTTGAGCTTGTTTTATTTATGATTATTGACTAACTTGTTTTAGCTTCAGTTTTGCTTAGCTTTGTGTAATGCTGTGGTTCCCCTCCCCACAGAAAAAAAATCATACTGTGTACAGCCAAGGACTAACACACTAAACAGAAGCAATCACGGCATGACTAACGCCTTAGACCAATTGGAGAGGAAAGTGTGCAGCCCATTAGCAAATACAGGACAGAAAATAACCTCAGAGACTCCAAGTCTGAGAACAAAAAAATCTCCATCTAAACTTGGGATGATGACAACTCACTGTAACCATGCCTTTGACAGGTGAGAACTTCACACCAGGAGGAGGAGGTTGATGAGGCCTTCTACAGGCAGCTGCAAGCAGCCTCACAGTCACAGGCCCTGGTTCTCATGGCGGACTTCAACCACCCTGACATCAGCTGGGAAGACCATACAGCTAGGCAGGTGCAATCCAGGAGGTTCCTACAGAGCATCGATGATAACTTTCTGATGCAAGTGGTGGAGGAACCAACAAGGAAAGGCGCTCTGCTGGACCTCGTGTTAACAAACAAGGAGGAACTGGTGGAGGACGTGAAGGTTGGAGGTAGACTCGGCTGCAGTGACCATGAAATGGTTGAGTTCAGGATCCTGCGTGGAGGAAGCAGGGCGATAAGCAGGATCAAAACCCTGGACCTCAGGAGGGCTGACTTTGCCCTCTTCAAAGAGCTACTGGGAGGAATCCCGTGGGCCAGGGCTCTCGAAGGAAGGGGGGTCCATGAGTGCTGGTCGCTCTTTAAACAACACTTCTTCCATGCACAGGAGCAATGCATCCCCCTGAGAAAGAAATCTAGCAAAGGAGGCAGGAGACCTGCATGGTTAAACAAGGAGCTTCTAGCGGAGATCAGGCAGAAGAGAAAGGTCCATGGAATGTGGAAAGAGGGGCAGGCCACTTGGGAAGAGTACAGAAACGTGGTGAGAGCATGCAGGGATGCGACGAGGAAGGCCAAGGCTCACCTGGAATTGAAGCTGGCAAGGGATGTCAAAAACAACAAGAAGGGCTTCTTCAACTACATCAGCAGCAAAAGGAAGGCTAGGGACAATGTGGGGCCGCTGCTGAATGAGGCGGGTGTCGTGGTGACGGAGGATGCGGAGAAGGCAGAGCTAATGAATGCCTTCTTTGCTTCAGTCTTCAGTGCTAAGACTGGCCCTCAGGAATCCCAGGCCCCGGAGGTAAGAGAAGAAGCCTACAAAGAGGACGACTTTCCCTTGGTCGAGGAGGACTGTGTGAGGGATCGCTTAAGTGATCTGGATATCCACAAATCCATGGGCCCCGATGGAATGCACCCACGAGTGCTCAGAGAGCTGGCGGATGTCATTGCTGAGCCACTCTGCATCATCTTTGAGAGGTCCTGGAGGACAGGAGAGGTGCCCGAGGACTGGAGAAAGGCCAACGTCACTCCAATCTTCAAAAAGGGCAAGAAGGAGGACCCAGGGAACTACAGGCCGGTCAGCCTCACCTCCATCCCGGGAAAGGTGATGGAGCAGCTTATCCTGGAGGCCATCATGAAGCAAGTGGAAGAAAAGAAGGTTATCAGGAGTAGTCAGCACGGATTCACCAAGGGGAAATCATGCCTGACCAATCTGATAGCTTTCTACGATGACATGACTGGCTGGGTAGACGAAGGGAGAGCCGTGGATGTTGTCTACCTTGACTTCAGCAAGGCTTTCGACACGGTCTCCCATGATATCCTCCTAGGGAAGCTGAGGAAGTGTGGGCTGGATGAGTGGTCGGTGAAGTGGATAGAGAACTGGCTGAATGGCAGAACTCAGAGGGTTGTCATCAGCGGCGCTGAGTCTAGTTGGAGGCTGGTAACTAGTGGTGTCCCCCAGGGGTCAGTACTGGGCCCAGTCTTGTTTAACTTCTTCATCAACGACCTGGATGAAGAGTTAGAATGTACCCTCAGCAAGTTTGCTGATGACACAAAACTGGGAGGTGTGGTAGACACACCGGAAGGCTGTGCTGCCATTCAGCGTGACCTGGACAGGCTGGAAAGCTGGGCAGAGAGGAACCTTATGAGGTTCAACAAAGCCAAATGCAGGGTCCTGCACCTGGGGAGGAACAACCTCATGCACCAGTACAGGCTTAGGGTGGACCTGCTGCAGAGCAGCTCTGCGGAGAGGGACCTGGGCGTCCTGATGGACGACAGGTTAACCATGAGCCAGCAGTGTGCCCTGGCTGCCAAGAAAGCCAATGGGATCCTGGGGTGCATCAAGAAGACTGTGGCCAGCAGGACGAGGGAGGTTCTCCTTCCCCTCTACACTGCCCTGGTGAGGCCTCATCTAGAGTACTGTGTCCAGTTCTGGGCTCCCCAGTTCAAGAAAGATGAAGAGCTACTGGAGAGAGTCCAGCGGAGGGCTACAAGGATGATGAGGGGACTGGAGCATCTCCCCTACGAGGAGAGGCTGAGGGAACTGGGCTTGTTCAGGCTGAAGAAGAGAAGGCTGCGAGGGGACCTAATAAATGCTTATAAATATCTGAAGGGTGGGTGTCAGGAGGATGGGGCCAAGCTCTTTTCAGTGGTGCCCAGTGACAGGACAAGGGGCAATGGGCACAAACGGAGGCACAGGAAGTTCCGTCTGAACATGAGGAGGAACTTCTTCCCTCTGAGGGTGACGGAGCACTGGAACAGGCTGCCCAGGGAAGTGGTGGAGTCTCCTTCTCTGGAGATATTCAAGACCCGCCTGGACAAGGTCCTGTGCAGCTTGCTGTAGGTGACCCTGCTTCGGCAGGAGGGTTGGACTAGATGACCCACAGAGGTCCCTTCCAACCCCTACTATTATGTGATTCTGTGATTCTGTATAGGTAGACATTTTTGTCTACAGATTTTTTTGTATTATTGATGAGCTTTAACAGAAATTTGATGATTTGGTTTATAAGAATTAGCGTTGCTGTAACTGGATTAATAATAAGAATTAACTTCACTAAACTGTAACCCTAATCCTCACATAATGGACATTTTCTTTTGGTTGCCCATTTGTGTGTGAAATAGAGGGTGATATGAGAGACTCTCATGCAACAGACAAATAGCTAACAGACTAACAGGTCCTGTTTCTCAGACATGTTTATTATCTAGGGCAAAGCACCACACTAACTACAAATACTTACGCTACTTCATACAGAAATAGCTTAAGTCTGTCTGGTGGTATTTTGTGCCAGGCAAGTGAAACTCACATACCAGGAACACGCATTCATGTGGTAAAGCCAAGTAGGATGGGGCTTAGATCAACGTGGTCTAGTGGAAGGTGTCCCTGCCCATGGCAGGGGGGCTGGCACTAAATGATCTGTAAGGTCCCTTCCAATCCAACCCAATCTATGATTCTACGGTAACCAGCTGTAATGCACTGAAGTTTTATTTCAATGCTCTTGAATGCTAGTCCTCCATTTTATAGGTACGATGTACATTTATTCTCCTCCAAATATTCTTTACTCTTCATTTTACAAATATCTCTTTTTCCTCCTTTCATTTAAACAGAAGCAGTTTAAATTAGTCTTTCTTACGAAGTAACCTAGTTCCGGCCGTGTAACTAGTCTATTTTGTTAGAACATATTTATTAGCATACTTGCAGAGGAGCAAAGAAGTAATTTTTTTTTATTTTCCTCTATTGTTGCATACGAAGTCAGTATATCCTCTCATTCCCCTCTTCCTTCCAGAACTAGTCTACCATGCTTCTGCAGCTTTCACTCTTGAGTTTCTTCTGAGGAGCTTCTAGTGCAACCTCTGAAGCACCTTTTGCCATCAGATATCCCCTGTCCTCCAGGGACACCAATTCCCCCAGTTTCTAACCTTGAAGTCCTTCTGTCTCCCATTCTCTATTATAAATTGCAGTCTTTTGTCTCCAACACAGCCTTTTGAGTTACCATCAAAGCCAGCACATTATCTTACACTAGGCTTCCTTCAATTATATGTACACTCCAAATCTTCTGCCATTTCCTATCTCCTTAAACTGAGCTGTTAAATGTAGTTTTTTTCCTGGCCCCCCAAAAGACACAGCACCCAGCATAAGCTAGCAAGTGGCCAGTTACTCAGAATTAAAGATGTGATTAATCATATTGTGGCAGAACATAAGCAATCTTAGCATTAGACCTAGAAGAGACTCCTACAGAAACTATTTCCCCTCATCCTGTAAATATCCTTTTGGAATAAGATCTGTAAAACTATTTTCTTTTTTTAAATCTATACAATGAATGCAAACTTGACTGCAAACACTTCCCATCTTTCTTCAAGGACAATGTCACCGGAAGCTAGTGCTACAAGGCTGGAACATTGCTGAACTTTAAATTAATTGTATCAGTGCTGTTGCTCTTGTCAGCAAAACTTGTGATCTCACTGAAAAGCAAGAGGCCTCTTATATGTCAGTTACTTCAATCTGGATTCAGTCTCATATAGGAAGAGTGATCTATTTTAATAAACAAGGAACAGAAAGCTTTTGGCTGTACTTACTTTGTACCCTTGAAGGTGTCCTCGGACAGTTTTTACTGGAACTGGGTCCCAATGCACCTTTGCTAATGTGCTGTTAATGACATGAACCTGCACATTGCCTGGAGCAACCATTGGCACTGTGTGGAAAGGATGCAACAGCCACCCAGTTAGAATGAGACACCACATGAACACTGCATTCAAGCAGCAGGTTAAAGTGTTCCTATGTTAAAAAGCTGACCTCAGGATTAATAATACAGAGTATTATGCAGACCTATTATCTCCAAATTACTTCACTTCAACAAAAAAAAAAAAAAACAAACAAAACCAACCCTACTACCCTCCTTTTTCAGTATTTTACTATTTTAAATACCCATTTAGGTTACACATTTAATTGCTTTTAATTAGTACAATTGAGTCAAACTACAAAACTTACAGTCTTCCCCTGAATGTCCAATCACCTCTGATGGCTCTGGTGCATACCCCAGGTCATTTAAAGCTTGTACTTTTATTTCATAGGGAACAAAAGTTGGTGTGCCCGACACAATATATTTAGATACATTTGCAACTATAACAGATGTCCATTCATCATCAACATCTTTCTGACGCCAGCTGACTTTGTACTGAAGTCCTGGTCCATTAGACTGAAAACCTTTTAAAGACTGAAATGAAAAGAGTAAATGAAATTGTTTTAAAAATAATCTGAAGCCTCTGAAAAATCCGAAGTCACAAAGGAAATATACTGATTCTTCGTCAGAATTTTACTGAAAATTTACCACTGTGTTCTGTGACAGAGAAGCACTGTTGAAATTTCCAAGCTATGCAACTTAGCTTTTACAAGGCGTCAGTTCAGTTGCTTTTCATTCATTAGTAAAAATCACATTGAATGGTGATTCTGATTAATTCTCATGCAACCACAGATCTTGATTTCTGCACACATATTTTATTTTCAAATATTTCTTGAAAAGTGGAAGAGGAAAAAAGAAACTTAGACCAACTCCCTATAGACAGTGTTCCCTTGTCAGTGTTTCTTATCTGGGATGGGAAATTGGTTTTACATGGCTCTCCTTGAGCTCCTGTCACAATGGTAAGGGCATGATAAACAAAACTTTTCCACAAAAGTTTTTTAGTGGAAAAGTGCACAATAATTTAGTTTATCATAAAAGCTGAGGGCAGAATTAGGATTCACATTAGAATTTATTCTAAAAATAAGACTCTACTTGAGATAAAGCACAATTTACATATTTAAGTTCTCCTAATTGGGCAGCAAAACATCCTGTATTACCAAATTAATGGCTTATCTTGAGAAATCACTCAGGAAAAATACGGCACCTTAATTTTCTTTTTTTTCATAATGCATGCAACTTTTGCCTGAAAACGAAGACAGGGAAATCTCTAGATTTGACTCTTGGATTTTACTGAATTTCAAGAATGTAACAAGCAAGCAACGCAGTGGGTATTCTCATAGTGTGTTCACAGTTAGATCATTATTATTTCTCTAAAAAAATGCTACTCACATGCCTGAAAACAACCTGAAAACAAACAAATGAAACCTCAAAAAACCAAACCTACCTTCCATGTTATTACCAAATTATCAGGTTCTGAGCCTATCCCTTGTACGTTAGAAGGATTTTCATCAGGGTCTAAAAATAAAATATTTACATGTGAACAAGAATGACTGCTGTGTGCAAATTCAATGCCATTCACAGTGTAAATCAATCACCAGTAAGAGGGAATAGTTATTTACTTGCAGATTTTGTCAGGTACTGCTCAGATGGTTCACTTGGCTGACTTCTGCCAATCTCATTGACAGCTATCACACGGAATGAGTAGTTGACGTACGGAGACAACTTCAACTGTACCGTTGTCTGAGTTCCAGGAACTTCCGTCTGGTAATGCCATACTCCTGGTTCATGCAGCCCATCTTCATATTCAATCACAAAGTCTGTAAACAGAAATTGAATCCAACTTTATGTCAAAACTTGCAACACCCTCCTAGATCAGTGTAGGCATTTCTGAATAAGCTAATCAGAAAGGACTGATCCAATCAATGTTTTTAAAAATAATGGAAATTGAAATTTAAGCACATAAATCAGAACACAAATCTACAATATTGATCTCAAAAGTACTGACTTGGTAGAAATATAATAGAAACACTCTTATTTTTATTATTTGGTATTCTCACTAATGCAGCTACCTGTCAGGTAACATGTTATTACAAGAGCTCTCTCTCAGGTACTGGATTTTAATGTAACAGGAACCATTGAACTATCACAGCAAGAAAGCAGGACAAGATTGGAATTTTGATGTAGAAGTAATATTTGGCTGACACATATATTTGACTTAGTTGTATAAAGCTGACAGTAAGTAGTATCTGTACAATATTAAAACTCTTCTAAGTTTTCTATTTTCCCCAATGAGACTGGCTTAACGAAGAACTATTTAAAGTCAAGAACCAATACTTGAGGAAGGTTTCCGAGAGCACTTTTCAGTATCTTCAAATTAAGTCAGAGAATGTATGTTCAGAAGCTAAATTTCTTGAGAGATCTCCGTGTGATCATTATGATGATAACTGTTAAGACCCTACAGAGCAGATAACCTCAAGGATGAACAGGTTTGTAGAACTCCAAAAAGAAAATCATACTCATTATCAAAGACAGGTTTGTAGAACTCCAAAAAGAAAATCATACTCATTATCAAAGACAAAAGGACTTTTTTTTTCAGCTGTGAAAGAGCAAAAAAAGCTTCCTGCTCTTAAGTATGTGATATAAGTTTCGAGACGCTTAAGAGAAATTGTTAGGATACAGTAAATGAGAGAAGAATACATAGTCTGAGTATATTCTATGGAACATTAAGTTTAGATGTAAAAAATTTACATAAGCATCAAATGTTTGTGTGTTGTGTAACAAAAATTTTGCCCCATCTCATGTATAGGTGGGAACACGAAGCCAAAATATGACTCAGAATACATCCTGTTTGCATTACAAAGAAATTCTGAGGGGCATCTCTAAATTGCTTTTAGAAGAATATTTACAGTAACAATTAGAAATAATGCACAACAATTTGAGGAGCCAAGATGTTCAAGAAGTAAAATAGATAAGTAGTACTAAGCATAGCCTTCTGGACTTAAGGCTTGCAGATTTCATCCTGATCTGAGCAGTAAGATAGAGGGAGAATTGGCCCCAAATCACCACCTGAGTTACAGCTGGTGTTGTGTGCTCAGAGATAGAGGTCTTGGGGTAGGATGTTTTCTGGACAAAAGTCTTTGTTGAAAAGGTGAGAATACTACATGCTAAAAAAAAAAGTTTTCACTACTGCTTTTTGCTTCTCTGGTAACTAGCATTCTGCCTGCAACTCTAGTAAAACAATTTATAGGAGTCTTCAAAGAAAAAAAATCTAGGTGAGCTTTCAGAGACATTATAGCATGTCAGTTGTACCACTATTACTTGTGTAAAGGGATCACTCATAATCACAGAATCACAGAATCACAGAATAGTAGGGGTTGGAAGGGACCTCTGTGGGTCATCTAGTCCAACCCCCCTGCCGAAGCAGGGTCACCTACAGCAGGCTGCACAGGACCTTGTCCAGGCGGGTCTTGAATATCTCCAGAGAAGGAGACTCCACCACCTCCCTGGGCAGCCTGTTCCAGTGCTCCGTCACCCTCAGAGGGAAGAAGTTCTTCCTCATGTTCAGACGGAACTTCCTGTGCCTCCGTTTGTGCCCATTGCCCCTTGTCCTGTCACTGGGCACCACTGAAAAGAGCTTGGCCCCATCCTCCTGACACCCACCCTTCAGATATTTATAAGCATTTATTAGGTCCCCTCGCAGCCTTCTCTTCTTCAGCCTGAACAAGCCCAGCTCCCTCAGCCTCTCCTCGTAGAGGAGATGTTCCAGTCCCCTCATCATCCTCGTAGCCCTCCGCTGGACTCTCTCCAGTAGCTCTTCATCTTTCTTGAACTGGGGAGCCCAGAACTGGACACAGTACTCTAGATGAGGCCTCACCAGGGCAGTTTAGAGAGGAAGGAGAACCTCCCTCGTCCTGCTGGCCACAGTCTTCTTGATGCACCCCAGGATCCCATTGGCTTTCTTGGCAGCCAGGGCACACTGCTGGCTCATGGTTAACCTGTCGTCCATCAGGACGCCCAGGTCCCTCTCCGCAGAGCTGCTCTCCAGCAGGTCCACCCCAAGCCTGTACTGGTGCATGAGGTTGTTCCTCCCCAGGTGCAGGACCCTGCATTTGCCTTTGTTGAACCTCATAAGGTTCCTCTCTGCCCAGCTTTCCAGCCTGTCCAGGTCACGCTGAATGGCAGCACAGCCTTCCGGTGTGTCTACCACACCTCCCAGTTTTGTGTCATCAGCAAACTTGCTGAGGGTACATTCTAACTCTTCATCCAGGTCGTTGATGAAGAAGTTAAACAAGACTGGGCCCAGTACTGACCCCTGGGGGACACCACTAGTTACCAGCCTCCAACTAGACTCAGCGCCGCTGATGACAGCCCTCTGAGTTCTGCCATTCAGCCAGTTCTCTATCCACTTCACCAACCACTCATCCAGCCCACACTTCCTCAGCTTCCCTAGGAGGATATCATGGGAGACTGTGTCGAAAGCCTTGCTGAAGTCTAGGTAGACAACATCCACGGCTCTCCCTTCGTCTACCCAGCCAGTCATGTCATCGTAGAAAGCTATCAGATTGGTCAGGCATGATTTCCCCTTGGTGAATCCATGCTGACTACTCCTGATAACCTTCTTTTCTTCCACTTGCTTGATGATGAAGTGCTATCTTTGAGTCTTGATCTGCACTTTCAAGTGATAGCAGCAGCAGCAGCAATAACAGGCTTACTTATGAAGCAAATGCCTTATTTTGCAGGCTCTCAGAGGACCATGCAGCAATATAAATTGTATCATAGTTAAAACCAGCACTGTTTAATCAGAAGAGTTCAATTTCCAGTATCAGAGTGTATGCAATAACTTGCTTCTAGGAAAAATCTAACATGAGCCAACACCACCTAGTATCACGTCTTTTGAAACAGTGTAATCTCATTCCTATAGAAAGGCAAGATTTGTGCTTTCTGATATAGAAAAAAAAAAGAAAATACTGATACAAGAATACATGAATAAACCATTACTTAAATTCAATTAAATTATTTAGATTAAACTTCTGTATATTTTTAAAAGTATATTACTAGTTGATATGCTTTAGACAAGTCTGAAAGTGTAAAACTTCAGCAAAATCCCTTCGTGTTTCATTAAAATGCAATCAAAATCTTTGATGTGTTCTGAAATTTCTGAAGTTCTGTTTCTGCAAAACTTCCTTTCCAGATGTCTGACCCCTAAGGTTTGTGTTCAGTGTTGATACTGACCAGCATCAGAACCTGGAGAGCAACACTCAGTAAGTCAGCCTAACTCATTCATTCCAAATGTAGTGTAGATTTTTATTTTCCCTGTCTTATGGATATGCTTTATTCCTTCAACTGTCTGGACTAGAAAAAAAACCAGAAAAACTATCTTCCTTCTATTTTCATGAAGAGTAAGCTTCTGTATCAGTAATGATGGATAAACACTAAAGATATCGGTACTGATATTATTTCAGTTTCATGGGAATTACAAAAGAGTTACTGCAAGATGTTAGTAGCTCTCTCCTTCAGAAGCATATATGAGTCCCTTTTTTCTCAACTAATGAACAAGCCTACTCTCTACATATTCATAAGACTGGACCTTGTCAGACAGAGCTCACACCAGTATCAACTTCTATGCTAACTAGGACAGGTTTTTAAATCAAAAGCCCAGCTTTTTAGGGCAGTAAGTAAGTCTTTCTGCTTGGCTGTACAGTAGAGGTCATCCAGTCAATTTTTGTTCTGTAAATAAATGGCAACTGTAGCAAATGAAGCTACCATTCTTCCATGCTGCACACAAAATTTATCTCAGAACTCTTTGGAATCTGAGAACAGCTAACGTAACACTGTCAATGTAATGCAACAGATACAAACAAACCTACTTGTAATGGGGCTGTTATTTTCGTCGCCTGGTATCCATGAAAGTTCAATGCTTCTTTCTAGCTGACCCGTCAATTCCAAGTCAAAAGGTGGATTTGGCCGAGCTGTAAATCAAATGAACACGAAGTAAACAACCACGTCAGAATATGTAGACTCATCTTTGAAAAAATCCTTACATTCCAACCAAAAGAATTCCACAGCTATAGCAGGGCAGGCCTACTCGCTTACGTAAGCATGACTCAATGACCATTAGCATGCAACTGTCACAAAACAGAGATAGAATGGAGAACTGATGTATCTGGAAACTTCTATGCATTCACAAGAATCTATATTTGATTTTGTCTACGTCTGATTGCAGTATGGTATAAAAACGTAATGAGATGCACAGAATTATGAAATGCATGTTTAGTCTATCTTTGAATGATTATGGGTGGTTATCTATTATAACTAGAAATATTTAATAAAATATGGAAAATAAGCATTCACATAAAATTTCTAGAACGACTACAAATACTTTGCATGTAAATACAAAACAAGTAAGTTATTTGGTTTTTGCTGTAGTTCTAAAAAATCCTGAAATACCAAGCAAGCTGTTAATATACATCCTCATAATGCATAAAGATGTAATTGTCCATTCCAAATTGCTGAAAATAATTATTTTTTACACAAAAATCAAGACTAATGAGTGGGTTCTTCCAAGAATGCATAAGCATTTTCACTGAATGAGATAAGATTTACATAAAAATGCTTAAATCGCTCACACTTAAAAGTGTTTCAGACATATTGTATTGCATTTTTAAATCCAAATTCAGAAAAAATGCCACCTCATTAAATGCTGTACGCTGTCAAATTTAAGACTGCACCTGACAGATTTTTTTTTTAAATTTCAGCTTTTCATCAATCATAAACCAAACTGGTCAATATGGACCCATGCATTTTATGAGTGAAGCAAAATGAAGACAAACTATGAAATAAAGTACACCAGGCCTACAAAGCTGTCATCAAAAGCAATGTAAAAACCATCATTTGGTTGGTGCAAGTTCTTTGATAGTGAATTAACTTCCAATGAACAGGTGCCTTTTAGATCTTTCATTTTTTCATGTAACTAATTCGCATTACAGTGTTCTCTATGAGAAAAACAGTATCGCACTGTAACCAACCTTAATAAAAAATAATTTATCTCTGGAAATTATTTATTCCCTAAAATACAAAGCAGCCTACACTGTAGAATTCTTAAGTCCAGTACTCCAGTAATGAAGCAGTTGGTAAAATGGGATGACATCACACACACAGAGACACACAAAAACACAGGAAAAAGGGAAAAAAAAAAAAAGAAGATATGTTGCACTTTGCAAGAGGCAAATGAGAAATATATCTGGCAGATGACTGGCAGATGATGTAGAAAGAGAACTTCGTATTAGTTTACCGTAAATGATAGCTGGAGTTGGGGGAGCAGCTGAAAAGAACATTAATATAAAGGATTTAATCAGTTAGTAGCCAAAGAAACAGAATATTGTAGGTAAAGACTAAAATTATTAGAGACAAAGAAAACTTATTTAGAGTAAATGTTTGATTTTAAATAATACATCGATAATTTTTCACTGAGAAGTTATAAAAGTATTATTGAATATTTTATCCATTTTTTAATAAGGATAGATCAAGAAAATAAAGAAGTAATCTTGTAAAAACTTTAAGTAAGTACTAGATATTTGGCATATGTAATTTCTGGATAGGTGCAAGATCACAACACAATTTTAAAACACAAGCATACTTGACTCAGTTTGAACTCAGGTAAGAATCATTCAGGACATCTACTCAAAACTTTCTTACAAATTGGGAGAGGGGGCAAAGTAACGTATTTTACAACAATCTGCAATCACAGAAACCTAACAGAGGGAAGTAATTAAAAATGAAAATCCTTGAAAAGCCATACAACCAAGCATGCTCAGTCTTTCTGAATCATAATTTAGCTACAAAAGAGATTGCTGAGATAACATGTTTATGGTGAAATACTCTGCAGTATGTAAGCTACTGTGTTAGCTCAGATGTGATCCAAATTAAAACCTATACATCACAAAACTGAAAGTGTCCTGTAGCTACTGAACCCTTTTTTAAGTAGCTGATTTAAAGGCAAACTTTAGGGTAAGACCATATTTTTAAAAAAATGACACACATTTACAAATAGGTGACATTTCCTTTGTCATTTTCTAGAAACCAAAACAATGTTTGTACTGTTCATTTAAAATCTAACCCTATTTTCATACTTAACAGTGATTAAACACAGTTCTGCTATCATAAAGTTTGAGAGTATTCTTACCAACAACAGTAAGCACAGCACTTGCTGAAACACTGTCCAGAGTAGTATTAACTATGCAAGTGTATGTTCCATCGTCTTTATCAGTTACATTCATAATGGTCAAGTTGTCTTTACCAACTAGAAACCTGTAAATACAATAGATACAGCCACTGATTTTTCAATAACTGGTATTGTTATAAGAAACTTGCATAAGACATTATCAAATCCCGTATACTTGTGTATTTCAATAAATAACTAGACAGCAACATAAGCTATGGGTCCACGTCAGCCTTTTCTACATTGCTCTTGACCATTTTCCCACAGTAACTGTCTATCCTAATGTGCTTTTATTTCCAAATAAACTGAAACAACTTTTAATTATCTGTGATCTGGAGCAAAATCGTCTCCATTTATCCCTTTAGCTTCTTATCCCAATTATCTTCTCCTTACCATTGATATACAAGGTCAATGTTCACAACTAAAAATTTTTACATCTTATTTTATTTTGAATTCTATCTTAATATTTTCACCACGCTAGTCAAGTCCTTTAGTCACCAAATATGGGAAAGTGATGATATTTATCAGTCATCTTTGGAAAATGTCAATACGTCAGTATGTTCCTTTTAAAGATCAGGAAAATGAGCAGACAAAAAGAAACTAGAAAATTAAAAATAAAGGAAAATCATTCTGTCCATACCTTTCATCATCTGGCAGTTCATCATGGTCCTTTAACCATATAACTGCTGGTAATAAGGTAGAATCATGTTTTATTATACACTCAAATGAAACTTGGCCATATCTCTGAATCACTTTGTATTCTGGTTGTTTAATTATCACTGTTGGATCTGAAATTTAAAATGACTATTAGATATTTAGAAAGTGTGAAACTCTGTACTAATCTGTGATGAAAGAGTGGTCATTTCTTACCTTTAACTTCCAATTGCACTTCATTTTGTATCTTTCCTAATTCATTCCTTGCTACACATGTGTATGTACCAGTACTATCCTTCTGAGCCACCGGAATTTCCAAGGTTCCATTATCATGGAAAACGTATTCATTTCCATGCAAGGTGCTACCTTTCACTCCCTTAAACCTTTATATAAAAAGTAATATCATTACCCAACATCGTAGTTAAATTCTGTTGTATTTTATTATCAGAAAATGCAAACTTGGGACCGCCACATTAAAAAATACAGACAGAATCACATAATGAAATTTAAAATTCACTCTGGAGGGATAACTTAATGTTGTTATGTTAAGTATTTGTAATATTGTATTAGCATATTGTAATCAGCATATATTTAAAACCAGACTATTTTTAAATTGTAAATCCAGTAAAAATAGGTTTAAAGCTTTAAATGTTTGTTTCCATATATATAACCATTTCACACAACTGAAGCACAACTATAGCTTACCATTCAATTTCAGGCTTAGGTGAACCAAAATAAGCACAGTCTAGCAACGCAGGGCTATCTGCAATGACTTGATACAGTTTATTAGCAGGAGTTAGAATTCTTGGTGGCTCAGCTGAAAAGACAAAGATAACTGGATGTAGATGCAAACACAAAATACTAAGACATGAAGAATGGCCTAAAGAATTCTATGTTCACAACCTTCTCTGAAGTGATTTCTGGTGTCAGCCAAGGTCCAAATATGTTCTACTGCCAGCAGCCTGACGAAACGTTAATGTAAGAGAATTACCTCGTGAAAAACAAATGCTTCTTTCCTGTTTACAAGTAATGGGGACAGGCACCAAAGCCAATGATTTAATTTGGAAAATTTAAATCTGAATATACTTCAGGAAGAGAAACTCCTGGGAGCAGACGGAACTACATAATTCCAAACAAAGCTGCAGGCAGAAAGAAGCTAAGATGTATTATTGGTGAAACACCTACATGTTTTAAAGGAATCATGGAACCAAAGCGAGTTTTTTTCATTTAAAAGACAGCGTCTCTCAATCAAAAGATCTGCCAGTTCCTGCAGAAGAGTCTTTAGAGGCCATTCTGTCTGGGATTTTGTTACTAGCCTCGTTAAATTCAGTTAGAAGAATTAGAGAGGCCACAGTATCTCATAACTAAAATATTCTTCTTGGAAGGCCTTCAAGACAAATGCATTACCGTGTCTCCTTGCAACAGCAGTTCAGACACCATCTATTTAACTGATCCAAAACACCTGCAATCAATGAAAGTCTACTGAAATATACTAATATAAGGAATATTAATTCCTGCCTTATTTGTTATGCTTCCGTTTTCTTGATTTACATAAACAAACATAGAGATAAAATTTCTTCCAAGTTTTCTCCAGCTTTCACGACTACCCTTCTTACTTAAGAATAGTGAAAGTGAAATTCAGGAATATCCTACAAAACACAAGGTGTATACCCTTGCCTTTTACAGGGCTCAGGAAATACATCCATTTCCACTGAAGAGCTCAAGCAAGGTTTGAGCATGCAATCTGTGTAGTAGCAGGAGATAATCGAATATGCAACAAAACTGAAAAATATGAAATCTGTTTCTTACCCAGAACATTCACAAATGCGTTTGCTAGCAAGTATCCATATTCATTAGAAGCATTGCACTGATAGACAGAACTTGATCTTTCTTGCACATGTGAGAAAATAATGGTATCACCATCTACCCTTCTGCTGGGATCTTCTGGGGCAACTGTTGGTGTAAAGAAAAAAAATAATTGTTTTTCCTAAACTGCTGTTGGATATGTTCCATACTTCTGAAAAGAAGAAACCATTTGAAAGACCAATATGCCCTTTCTTCTACTTTCCTGAGTGACTGTTCACTCGTTGAGATGTGAAATTCAAAACGATTAAGGAAGTTCTTCCAATTCTACAGATATTTAACTCAGGATGGTAGAGTTCCTGTTTTCTGAGTGTTTTTTGTTGTTGTTTCTTTTTCAAAAAAGTGAAGCCGAGATCATATTTTGCATTACATTTTCATTACAGAAGAAAAATACTGATGTGACAAGATTCAGGCAAATACAGACGATATATAGAAAAACATGGAAGTATTTTCGAGTGTCACAAGAAAATTATGTTAGAATGGCATTGGAACTTTACAATCCTCTGGGACTTAAAGGTTTCAGCTTTTCAAATCAGTTTTTATACCATAAATAATTGTCAAAATCTAAAAATAGACTTACTTAGTTGAAAACTATCTCAGAGTAAAACATAAGCAATTCTTTCACACAAGATCAGTCTTCGCAAGAGCAGTGATAGCCATTCAGCAGGTGGCACTCTTTCCCTTTTTTAAGAATTATACAATGCTATTTCCTCAACGGTTCTGTAGTAGCCTGAGCTGTCAAACAGCTCTTGCATCCCAGAAAAATCGAGAATATAACTGAAAAAAAAATTCTGAGATATTGCTGAAGAGTAATAACAGTTATGACACAACTAGATGGAGTTAGAGAGGTATAACACTGCACTGCATAAAAATGCACAAACTATAGTTTAATATTTTAAGTAAATATTAAATCAAAACACATTGGTGTATTATTAATATTGAAACTTATTGGTGACATTATTTATATATTAATGTTAAAAATAAATGCATATATGCATAAATAAATGCATCATAAATCGTCACCTTAATATATTACTGGAACTTCAGAAAATATATTTGTGGAAGACATTTTCATATAAAATCATTTCTCATTTCTTTGGATTCATAGAAAAGATAAATTAACTAAATTAACATCAGTTTTTAAAGTGGCAAAGCCTTTTGATTCAGACAATATCTCAGTGCTTATCTGTAAAGAAAAAGGAGAAATTTCTCTTACATTTTCTTAAATCTACTGAAGCATCTATTACTGAATTCTCTTAAGAGAGAAGCATGAAAGAGGACAGATGGACCACAGTTCTGTGCTCCTGCTTAAGGGTGTTTCCATCTTGGGTGAACTCTAAGACCATTTTGCACGTAAAGTAATCACATCAATTTCCAAACAGATGCCTCAAGAACAGTTTTTGATTCCATTTTTAAATTTCATCTTCCATCACTCTGAGTTCAAATCAGTATCACAAATTCAAAAATTTCAGAAAGGAAGAAAAAGGTACTACTGGAATATTAAATGCCTATTCTCTGGGCTTCTGGATTGCTGGCACTTATTTCTCTCCTCTTTTGCTTTACTTCCTATTGTGTTCCATGTTCCCCATTGCTTCCTATTCTGTATAAATGCCATTTTCATTAAAAGATTCATGGGCTGAAAATAGACGGAGCAGGTGAGTAGCCCAGCAGGCAGGCCAGTCAGCTGTGAGAACTGGTCTGGTTTTGCATACAAATCACCGTTAAATGGAAAATACGTGCAACCACCCTCCCAGGAGGTAGGATATCAGCCCACAGCCGCTCCAATAATGGCTCCTTCCTGTCCTGGGCTCTGGGCCTCCCTCCACTCACGGCCTCTGAACCCTGCAGCATTTTCTGCACACAGACAGAGCTTTAATGGGTGCACAGACTTCTCCCGCACACCCACCCCCATCCATAATACCTCACAGGCCGTTGGTAGGGCCCCTTCAGAGAGATAGAAGCCATTAGTTTAACCCTCTATGACTGAAGAAGGAAACAAATCCTAAGATGATCTAACCATTCAATTACCACATTAAAAGCAGGGTATCATCTTCCCTTCCCACTGCAGTATTTAAGGAAAAGAAGAGGTATTCCTCTTCAGTTATCTAGAAGAAAGGATGTAGGTGCCTTTTCAGAGAAAAGGGTTTCAAGCTGTGGGTCTCAAGCGTAAAAAAAATAAATAAATATCCAAACCTGAGGAAAGCATCACGTGAGTCAGTCCTTCTTTTTGACTAGTGTAGTCACTTGCATGCTGAAGGGCACCGATTTTAGAAAGCTCCCTGCTGAGACTGCTGTCTGTTCAACAGTCTGTCTTCTGACACACCTCATCCTCCTACGCAGCACAAACAAAACCTGCACGTCTTTGCCCATGCACTACGCTGTGTTTTGCAGGGACACCTAAAAGTTGGATGCTGTATCATCCAGCTGCTTTAATGACCTTAAGCACACACTGCTGCACTCACGCATAGAATGGTTGAGGTTGGAAGGGACTTCTGGAGGTCATCTGGTCCAACCACCTGCTCAAGGGCGGCCACCTAGAGACAGTTGCCCAGGACGGTGTCCAGACAGAGAAAGGACCACTTCCCTTGATCTGCTGGCAATATTTTTTGTCTAATGCACCCCAGGATAACATAAGCCTCTTTACCATAAGGGCGCATTGCCAGCTCACGGTCAACCTGGTGTCCCCCAGGTTGCCAAATCGTCTTCTGCTAAGCTACTTTCCAGCTGGGTGGCCCCTAGCACGTACTGGTGCCTGAGGTTGTTCCTCCCCAGGTGCAAGACTTTGCATGACCCTCTGGTGTATCAGCCACTCCTCACAGCTTTGTGTCATCAGTAAACTTGCTGAGGGTACACACTGCTCCATCATCCGGATCATCAATGAAGATGTTAAACAGGACTGACCCCTGGGGTACACTGCTAGTTCCAACTAGACTTTGTGCCACTGACTACCACTCTCTGGGCCTGGCTGTTCAGCCATTTTTCTATCCACCTCACCGTCTGCCTATTCAGCCCCTACATCAACAGCTTATCTATGAGGATCTTATAGAAGACAGTGTCAAAGACCTTCCTGAAGACCAGGGAGACAATATCCACTACTCTTCCTTCATCTACCAGGCTAGTCATAGAAATTTATCAAGTTGGTCAAGCATGACTTCCCCTTGGTGAAGCCACACTAACAACTCCTGATGGTTTTCTTGTCCTTAACATGCCTGGAAATGGTTTCCAGTATTAGCTGCTCCATCACCTTCCCAGGGATCAAGATGAGGCTGACCAGTTTGTTGTTCCCTGGGTTCTCTTTCTTGCTCATCTTGAAGACAGGAGTAACATTTGCTTTCCTCTAGTCTTCAGGCACTTGTCGCTGTTACTGTGATTAATCAAAGATTATCAAGGGTGGCCTTGCAATGACATCTGTCAGCTCACTCTGCTCTTGTGGGTGCATCCTGTCAGGGTCCACACACTTATGTACATCCAGTTTGCTTAAGTATTCCCTGACCTTATTCTCTTCCACCAAGGGCACACCTTGTTCCATCCTTCCTCCCTGGTCTCTGCGACTGGGGATTCCTGAAGGCTGGTCTTGCTAGTAAAGACCAAGGCAAAGCAGGCATGCAGTACTTCAGCCCTTCCCATGTCCTTTTTTTTTTCTCCTTCTGGGGAAAGAGAGTGATGGCAGGGCCACTTAAGCACTGCTTGTTTGCCTTTACCAGGATTCTGGTCACATTACAGGACGGCTGCACAAAAAGGGGAAAATGCTTTTGACTGATCTGACAAATCTGCATCTGGAACTGAAAGGCAAAGTAGCAAAGAATTACATAATACTTAAAATGGGTTTGTACGATCAGGATAATGAGTGATGATTTGTTACAGGAATTCTGCTGCTGTAACAGACAGTTGAACATGTGCCCTGTAACAGCCAACATTTAGTCCAAATATCATTGAGTCTCAGCTTATGAACGTGCTATGTTCTTTCTGGACAACGATCCGATTGTCTGGTTTCACCTAATTTTCCCATCACTTTGTATAATAAGACAGCTTTTGACTCTGTACAGCATATTCCTGTACAGAGAAGGCATAGCCTCCACCAGATATTTTTGTCATAGTTAGTCATCAGCACCCTGAAAATCTTCTGTTCACCTGAGAGCATGCTTCCATCTGTTTAATAAACTTTAGACAGCCCAAGCAATTGCTTTTGTTAGCATGCTTAAATAACCACTATGGCACCATTATTTCATTTTTCCTGAAAAAAAAAGGCAGAATAAGATGTGCTTTTTGAACAGAAGCCGTTAGAACACACTATTATGCTTAAAACTGGAAGGAGAAAGTCCAGATTTTGTTGAGAAGTTTTACCATTTTCTGTTGATATATTTCATTTTCCTGATCAATTTTAATTGCTGGTCAATGTATATTTACACAAATTTAGGAAGCTAAACACAATGAAGAACAGAATAACTGTCAACTAATGATGCAGTAGATAATATAATGTTATCAGTCCAAACAAATGATACAAACTTAGCCTGATCTATAGAAAAGATATGTATTTTGGGCAGAAAATTATTAAGGCATGAAATTGCTCTACCAACTTTAAATTCTTTAGCTCAGATCTTTAGGCTTGGTGTAAAACTGGAAAAAAAAATCCATTGCTTGGAGTGGCGGGGCTTATTAACTTAAACATAAAAAGCAGGTTTTTTACTGTGAGGGTGGTCAGACCCTGAAAGAGGATGCCCAAGGAGGTAATGGAGTCTGTCCCTGGAGATTATCACAAGCTGTTGGGATACAGTCCTGACCAACCAGATGCAGATTACACCCTGCTTTGAGCAGGCAGGTTGGACTAGACGTTCCTTTCACCCTCAACTATGCTGTGATACTGTGGTTTTAAAACAACCTAACAATCAATGTAGATGATTGAAAATAATTCACTGGGAAGAAGATAAATACCTTTGATTGTGATTCTGTAATTTGCTATTATTGGCAAAAAAGCTAATAACGTGAAATTAATCATTCCTGAAATTAGAGTTCCTTATATTGTTACCACATTCTGAAATACAATGAAGTGAGTATGAGATCCAGTTGACATCAGAAGTTCTCAGTTCTGCTAACTTAGACTCCAGGTCCCAGAGGGCAATGAACTAGGATGGCTTTTGTTGCCTGAGGCATATGATGCAACCTAAGGTAGTATATATTTTTTTTCCACAAGTATGTTGTGGACTGCAATCCTCATTTGTAGGATATGCGAGTACTAACTGTGTCCATTCTATAGTGAAAATGCTGATGTCATCCTCATTGTACTAGAGATTCCCTCTGCCTGAAAATAAGCTGGAAAAGAAAGCAACAAAATGACTTCACTGCTTTTCCTGTATCAGTGAAAACACATACATCTTTGGCATGTGGAAGAGCTAATCTTACCTAGATCAGTAACATGTCACAGAAAAACACAGTGAAAACAGAGAATAATTTCTCTTTAGAAAAGAGCAGAAATATTCATTGCTATCTTCAGATGCCTGCATCTTTTTTAGCATATCAGAGTTACGAAACAAAAGTAATGTCCTTCTATACATTCACAGTCACTATATATGATTATTGGAAAACAAATGTACTAACGCAAAGTCTGTTGTTTACGTGCTATAGTGCTTAGTCACTCATTTCTTTAGAAAAGTTATTGTTTTGCATCAATAGCAGAATATTAGTTTCTTAGAGAAGCTGAGACAATTATTTGATTTACATCTTTATACTGAACATTTGTTGTTGTAGTTCTACTATTACTATAATTGTGTCCTTAAGTTTATGCAGAAATATTGGTGAATGTAAACAGAAGCCTGAGATCAGTACTGTCTCTTAAGCCATGATTTTCAACAACTCTAACTTCAGAGATAACTTTAAAGACCCCACTTATTTTGTGAAAAATATGAAGAAAGCAAAGACAGAAGGTTATGTAGTTTTCTCTGATATGAAGGTAGAAACATATGGTCCTTGTATAGTCATGCTCATGTATGCTTTTCAAGTTCTGATAGGATAACAGGATCACCTGTATTATAGTAACTTTTGCTAGAAGTATCCTATCATTCTTCCTGACCCACTTCTTCCTCCAAAAACTCATGTTCATGAGTAATTTATGAATATGGTAACCACTTCCAAAACTAGGAAAGTCTTTCTGTGGTGAAAACTAACTACAGTTGAATGAGTGAAATGGGACTTCTGAAGAATTATCTGTATAATTTTGGACATTTGTTTTCAGATAGGTTAACTACGACAACAGGAGAACGTGATAGAATCAGGACTTAATGTTATCAACCAACTAGCCAAGAAAACTGGGAGGAATATCCAGTGCGTAATCATCAAGGTGGCTTGATGAGAAAAGTCCCTTATGGATGGACCTCCTGGTTTTCTGTAATCATAAACCACATGGTCTATGAATGAGCATCCAGTTAATATCTTCCTGGCTGTAGCTGACTTGCCTCGTAACTTTTGAGATCCCAAATCAGGGACTATTATGCAAGACAGACCTCTTCTCAGATCTCTGATCATATTGCCTAAGTACCATATTATGTATTTAGAGGATGTTAAGTGACTAAAATCCTTTCTTCTTTGGGGGGAGGGGGGTGGATGTGGGGTGGCTTGGGAGCTATGCTTTCAGAGTTGAACAGAAAACTGGTAGTGAAATAGCAAGGGTGAGCAGTATAGTGCATCAGACACTTGAGAACCTATAGGGTCAAACCAAGACTGAACCTAAGCAAGAAAAAGAAGAAACTTATGTGATCCAGTTTTGCCTTACCCTACTCCTTACATTCAACTGACAAAGACTTAATTCTGGAAGAAATGGGACACGGAAGAAGTTGTCCTTTTCCTTTTCTTACCAATCTCACTCGCTCCTCGTCAGCAATATATTTCCCTGTGATCATCGAAATCCTTGTTTCCGAGTTTCTGATTCTGATAGCACTGTTACCTCCAAAGGGAGAGCAGGTTAGTACCTGCACTAGCCATGATTGTCCTTGGGCAGAATAAAAAAACCCTGATTATCAAATGTTTTCATATCTGCTGCAGTTCCTAGGCCAGACGCACAGTTCCAACACGACGACAGCAGAAGTGGTGGATAAATGCCTGCCCTGGCAGTCCTCTCCGAGACTGAACTCCTCAGGGCATCAGAGTCCAGCAGATTTCTCTCCACCCTCCCATGGCTGCGGTGAACAGCTTGTGTTTGCACTCACAGAGAACACGATGGACGACAAATCTCTGAGCCAGGGACCATTCACGAAGGAAATCTAGGGCTAACGTTTCCCTTTAAATTCAATGTGATTACTAATAGAGACTAACTAAAACCTAAGATTCAATGTGAAATGTGATATAAACAAGTGAAGAATAGGTTAAAAGAAGACTAACAGCGCCTTTCAGTGTACTACTTTGTATAAATCTAAGTGTGCGTATTTAATATTTAATAGCTCATCATGAACTATAAACCACTGAACCAATAAATTAGTCTTTTGTACAGTATTTGCAATGTCTTTCTGAAGTCCAATTACGAAAGTGCTTCCCCTTCCCAATTAATCTGGGTTGTTACTTTCTTAAATGTTGAGATACTTTATGCATGATTTCCCTTTTGTAAAACCATGCTGAATATCTAAGCAGTACAACACAACGGATTATGCAGCGGTATAAATAATGCAGACCTTGAGAGTTAATTGAAGCACAAGGCAAGACAGAGTCATGGCCTGAACTTTCAATTGCTACTTGCCAAAGTAATTCTAATTGACCTCAACGGGACTGTGCATGAGAGTTCAAATTACTCCTGTGAGTAAATGTTAGGAGGTTAGGTCCTTATCGCTCCAGCACGTCTGAAGCAGCTTATTTTTCAGACATGCTGGAATTTTTCTTTTAAGCACTACCATTGAAGAAAATTAATTAAAACATTTCAAAGAAACCGAAAATCTTCCTTTAAAAATATATTTTTACTCTGATTAATATAATCTGGAACAAAATTTACACCATTACAATTTTTCTTCATAGGTGCTTAAGACACACTAAATTTTTCTTTATTCTTCCCTTTTCCCTTTTGGTATATAATTTTCATCCTTTGACTGAGATAGGGGCGAATGGTTCTTTCTTCAGCATTTCTCCTTCCTTATCTGACTCTATTATGTAAAAACAAAACTGGAAGAATTAAGCATCTCCCAGTTGTGCTTTCCAATAGAAAATTACAGTACTGCAAACAGACTACTGGGCCACAGGAGGCACATTGTGGGATATATGATGACAGCAGGGCTTTGAAATTCAAATGTAGCTCTTTTTCTTTGAAATCCTGCCATGGGTGTAGCGCTCTCAGCACTGCCCTGAAGCTGAAACAGCTGCTTTAGTTTCCTTTTACAGTGATTTACTAATCATTCAGCTGGAAGAAGAGGGGCTCAATTCTATAATTTGGTAACAAGTGAACAAAAAGGCACACTGTACTTGGTAGACGAGCTTTTGATAACTCAGAGTAATACAAAATCACAAGAATCTTAAGAACTGCACTTTCTGTGACTGTGATGCTTCTCTTTCTCAGATGCCCTGACAGACTCAGTGTACTGGAGAATCCAGTAAACTTGCACTTAAATATTTAAGGTGGATAAAACTTCAGCTTTTCTTAGCAGTGAAAGTGACCTTTAACATAAGGCTGAGCTACCCAGTTATTTATTTCCGCAGCTGCTACTGAAAACTCTCTGTTTTTTAATGTTTTACTGCTATCTTGCAACAATGCAGAACACATCACTGCTTTTCTGGAACGTGTACTTGTCTGTCATTTGAACAGCATGTCCTACAGCTTTAATAATAAAGCAGTGCAAGGCAAAGGTGAATCTCACAGCCAGGTGAAAGAGATGTTACTAATTAGGAGGCCTGAAAAGAAGAGTTATGCCCTCAGGACAGCAGGATAAAAATCTCCTCAAAACAAACCAAAAAACGTTAATGGTAACTAAACAGTAAAGAAGATGAGGCCATCCAAAACACAGAAAGCAAAGAGCAGGACAGGTACCAAACTTCGTCTATAAGGCATGCATTATGATATATTTATGTACAATATCTACAATAAAAAAATATATTGATATTTTTCTGTTTTCCTGTAATAGCATTGTTTGATGAGGTGGTTAATGTCTGCTCACATAACTTATGGAAACTTCTCATTTTAAATCTCAGGCTAGAGATCTCAGCTTACATTTAATTAAGATTGCTGAAACAGGTTCTTTGCGAAATATTTCGATCTGTTTCAATATATACCCTTACTTTTCCCCCCAAAGTTGCACACTTTTCCCTCCAGTTCAGTTTAATCTCTCTTGTATCCCCAATATTTTGAATACATCTAATGAGGGTTCTCATTTACCTGTTGCTGTGACCTAGATTCTCACTGTAGAGAATCCTCCTCCATGTACCAAACTCCAGGACATTTTACTTCACTGACAGACTTTTAAACATCTCCTGTTACACCGTCATACTTTCAGCAGGTCAGCAGAGACCAGTATTTTAGAGCATATTATCCCTCATGAGTCAACAGGGTAGATTGTCTGTTTTTATACTATCATTTTGTGAAAGAGGAAGGATGAACGTAGAAGCACCAAGCGTGACTTTACGGTACAGGCTATGCCGAGAGCAAACCCAACTGACAACACCCTGCAGTGTCCTTCAGCAAGTTCTTCCTAAGCACATAGCAGCTATCTTGTGTCTGTCATACAGTGTTGCCAGTCATAACACTGCAATAATTGACTCAGTCACAAATTCAGGGCTGCTTTTCTTACCCATGCACACAGAAACAGCTGTTTCACTGCCTTAGGGGTTCCTTTTCTTTGACACCTACTTGGCACAAGCTGTTTGCCAGGCACTTGCTGACACATTCAGTCAGTTTTGCTGCTGCTGCTTTTTAGTGCTGAAGCCTGGTAGGCTCAAACATACTCTAAAAGCTGCAAATCCAGCAAAAGTGCTCTATACATCCACAGAGACGGAGCACTGGAACAGGCTGCCCAGGGAGGTTGTGGAGTCTCCTTCTCTGGAGATATTCAAGACCCGCCTGGACAAGGTCCTGTGCAGCCTGCTGTAGGTGACCCTGCTTCGGCGGGGGGGTTGGACTAGATGACCCACAGAGGTCCCTTCCAACCCCTACTATTCTGTGATTCTGTGATTCTGTGAGATGAGGACTTGACTCTTTATGCCACCTTTACAATTCCTACACAAAATCAGTGTTGCAGTGGGGTGGCAAAGGACAGATGTAGTAAATGCAACTGCCATGGCAACACAATGGTAAAAATCATACCCCAGCAATATCCCTGTCAAAGGAGATGGCATAGCTTTGTTACTGTGACCCCATCTCCACAAGGATACTACAAGCAGAACACTGGACAGGATAACCAGGAGTACATTCACAAATTTTAGTGCTCTTAAGCACATTGGAAGCACATTTTGTTGTTCCACTTTTATGAACCATGGTATTTTTATCACCCCATTTATAATTTAGTATTGTCTGTCATGCAAAAACTACTCAAATATACGGTCTTCATTTATATTTGAAAAAATACCCTGATATTCCTCATATTCTTTTACTCATCCTCCCATAAGGTAATTAAGAATCTTACTTGCTATGGGAACGCCATTTGCTAACCAGTTTATGTTCGGCTTTGGGTTGCCATTAGCTCTGCAGATCAATGTCCCATCTTCTCCAGGAGACAAGACCAAGTTTCTGGGTGCTGTTATCCAGTATGGGGCAGCTGGGGTTAGGAAGAGAAACACAGCAATCTTTTTCCAAAATTATGTACAGAAAATCATAAGGCACAGTCATGGTAACCACAAGATAATTCAAACCAGGTATGTATAGATACAGACTTACATTTACACTGTTCTTTAAAAACAAAAAGAAAGCGACACTCAATGATTAACTGGCAGATTATACTTTGGCTAAACTGAGCTATTGGCTACCTGCTGCATTAAAAAAGGGGTAGCTATTTACTTCAAAATTCTGAGATAAATAACAAGAGGTTCTTTGTTTCATTTAGGGATGTCTGCTTTGAATCTAATTTGCCTTTCCTAAAGAAAGCAAAATTTGTCTGAGTATGGCATCTGCAGAGACTAGAGTGGTCTTCTGATTAATTTCAGAGATCTCCTTGCTCACAGTAGTTAGGCTGTCAGAAATTAATTTAGGTTCGGTTACATGAAAAGATTTGAAGGCAAGGGTGAAATTCATAAATGGCAAAATCCTCTGTCTTGCTGAATTGAATGGGTGATTGCAGTGGGGCCAGATGTTTACCTGAGACAGCTAAAAACACACAGAGATCTAAATGGATTGAATGCTGTCCTTACCAAAAGATATTCATCTGTGTCTCCATCTCTTTTACAATAAATAACCACAAACAGCATATGTTATCACATCTTGCAATTAAATTTCAGATTATGGATTGATGGACAGATGCAAATAGAAAATTAAACTTCTGCTCTTAAAAGGAGTTTGAATGTGATCACAAAATGATGCTGGTCTACAATAAAATAAATGGCTATTTAGCATGCAAAGTAAGCACTACAGTTGATTATTTCAATGACTAATTAGCTGTCATTACAGGTTTTTTTGTTTCATGATATTCAAAACATACTTACAATTCCTATCTGGAAAAACATAGTGCAAGTGTTTTTAGAACTAGTAAGACACCATCTCATGTAAAAAACATGAGGAAGACAGAAAACCAGAAATGTGAATTAAGAGAGTAAAAGGAAGAAGAGTATAAGACCATGAGACAAATAGTAAAATAGAGAAGAGAAAGAATCTGGGCTATATGAATGGAGAGCAGAAAAGATGGAGAATATAAGAAAGAGATGAAGAGAGATGGGGAGGAAACCAAAGGAAAGAAGCAGTTTAATCGCAGCTAATCAAAGGATCTAAAATAATTGTAGCATTGGTACAAGCTAAGAAATTATTTTACTACTGTTACAGTACAGTCTCAATTTAGCCTGTTGCTTTATAAAATAATGTATTAAAAAAGAAAATGAGATTAGAGATAGTAAAGTCCTTCCAGTGGTAGAACTCAGTCGGTTTAATGAACATTTCCTCTGGGTTTTTCTTTACCATTACCTTTCATCCTTTTAGCTATATTTTATCCTAGAAATCTTACTTCAATCTTGTATTCTGGACATTGACAATATTACATTAAGGATTATTTTAGTATTACCTTTCACAGTCACTGAAATGACATGATGAGCAGAACCTAATGTATTTCTTGCTATACATTTGTAGTTTCCAGAGTCAGCTTCAGAAACATCTATAATCTTGAGAGTTTTCTTAAAGTTTTCAAAAAATGTTCTGTTGGCTGGCAGTTCCCCACCCTCTTTAATCCAGCGGATTACTGGTGTGGGTCTGGAGAACAAAAAGCACAGATCAAATTAAGGGACTATGGAAAAGGAAGACAAGAGTTCAATGCATTAATTTTTTGAACATATATTTTACAAATAATTATTTTAAGAGTCTTTACCCAGATTTTGAGGCATGTCCAGCAAATGTGCAAAATATGCCAGCATTTGTTTCTAGGAAATGACAAGCCTCAGTAACACTGTCAATGGCCATCTGTTCGTAGGATTAATAATTATAGAATACATTTGTCTGCTGATATAATCTAAAAACCCTGATGGTTAAGAAATGAATACATGTGTATTTCAAATCTTATTGCACTTATATTATTAAATTCATGCTCACGGTGCTTTAAAAGACAGTTTCTAGATAATGACAAGTTTATAATTGTCCTTCATTTGAGAAATATCCCAATGCTTTGTGAATATCATCAATTTTACAGCAGAGCTGTAAGGAGACAAATATTTACTATGAGAAATCAAGAAAAAAACATCAGTGCTGAGTCAAGTATAGCTACTTGTCACTGGACGAAGTCTAAATCTTGACTGTGTCCCATGTTGTCCAATGAAGCTGAAAGCTGTCCAAACACATGGAGATATACTTTTAATATTACAAGAAATTATAAGGTGTTGCTTACTGTGTAGAATGTCCTCTCTCAAATAGTAATGAATCAAGGCAAATATCCCCTTAGCAAGCTAATATCACATCTTTTATAACAGAGACACGTAGCAAAGTTGACTTTCAAACATAGTATCAGTAATTAGGATTAGTTGCTTTAAACAAAATCTTGAATATGGCCCTTTCACAGAATCATAGAATAACAGAATCATAGGTTGGAAAAGACCTCTAAGATCATCAAGTCCAACCATTCACCCAACACCATCATGCTTACTAAACCATATCCCAAAGTGCCACAGCTACAAGTTTTTTGAACACTTCCAGGCATGGGGACTCCACCACTCCCCTGATGCAACTTGAGGCCATGGCTCTCCTCCTATCACTAGTTACTTCAGAGAAGAGCCTCACTACAACCTCCTTTCAGGAAGTTGTTGAAAGCAATAACGTACCTCCTCAGCCTCCTCTCCTCTGGACTAAACAGTCCCAACTCCCTCAGCCACTCCTCGTAAGACTTGTTCTCTAGACCCCTCACCAGCCTCATTGCCCTTCTCTGGACATGCTCCAGCAACTCAATGTCCTTCTTGCAGTGAGGGGCCCAAAACTGAACACAGTACTCCAGGTGCAGACTCACCAGTGCCGAGTACAGGGGCACGATCATCTCCCTGCTCCTGCTGGCCACACTATTCCTGATACAAGCCAGGATGCCACTGGCCTTCTTGGCCACCCGCGCACACTGCTGGCTCATGTTCAGCTGGCTGTCAACCAACACCCCAAGGTCCTTTCTTGCCAGGCAGCTTTCCAGCCACTCCTCCCCAAGCCTGTAACGTTGTATGGGGTTGTTGTGACCCAGGTGCAGGACCCGGCACTTGGCCTTGTTGAACCTCATACAGTTGGCCTCGGCCCATCGATCCAGTCTGTCCAGATCTCTCTGCAGAGCCTTACTACCCTCAAGCAGATTGACACTCCCACCCAGCTTGGTGTCATCTGCAAACTTACTGAGGGAGCATTCAATCCCCTCATCCAGATCATTGATAAAGATGTTAAACAAGACCGAACCCAAAACAGAGTGCTGGGAGACACCACTCGTGACTGGCTGCCACCTGGATTTAACTCCATTCACTATTCAATCCACCACTTTGTGGACAAGTATGTAAGCTTCCCTCATTGAATTACTTTTTTAAAAAAGTACATGACATCTAAAGACACAAAGACATACAATGTATAATATTCTATTCTTTCCCTCCACTTCCATTCAGCCATTTTACTGGAGTTTGGATTGCTGAATACTTTTATTGCAGGGTTGTCAAACAGCATGTAAGTACGTTGCAGATGAAGATTACCCCAGCTATTGCTACTCCCACTCATAGGTGTGGTTTTGCTAGTGGTGCTGATGCGAAGACACCTGAGCAGACCACAGCTGAGACAGAAACACTGCACTGATGGTTGTACCAAGCTGTGTCAAGTTGTGCATGAGCGTGCCCTGTGGAGATTATGCAAGTGAATAAATCTGCACGATACTGTGCTGCATCATTTGCAATTATTGGCTTTCCTCATGGCTACATGAGAGCACTCTGAATTATATGCTTCTATGCACTGTAAACATGTTTACAGTTCCTGAAATAGGTACTAAAGATTTTCCACTTCTGCACTAACCAATCTATTCTCAGAGTTCTTCCTGAGAATGAAATTGATTTAAGATCAAACTAGTTCATGAGTTAAATTGCTCTTCAGTCATTTTCTACTTGCACAATAACCAGCAAAAGCAAACTTGCATTACACGAAGAAACAAGTACTAATTAAACTCAATTACAATGAGAAATTGGATGTAAGGAGCTGAAGGTATGGTATGTTCTAACAACTCCCACCTAGCTGATCTACTAAGTAATTATTAGCATATGTGAGCAGCTTTTTCAGATTAGACCAGCAGATTCTTATCTATTTTTATATAATTTGAGAGCCTGATTGTAAATTTAGGAAAAAAACAGAGGCTTGATTCCTGAGTGCAGTTCTGCAGATGTGTGTCCAAGGTTATCCTATGGCATTTCTTGCTTGTGTCCTTTAAAAAAACAATGGTACAACCTGAATCCTGTGCATAGGGTTTGGGGACATGAGAATGCAGAGGCTATAATATTTATGTTCATAGTCAGTTTTAAAATCTGCTGATGCCCAAGTAAATGGTGGAGTTCCTTAAAAGAGCTTTTTCCATTTTACATTTCTGTTTCTTTGAAATACCTAACCTTATACAGTGGTAACATTTTAAGCATCTCTGAAATGTTTCCCTCTGTTTCTGTATTTTTCTTTAGAAATCTGTCTAAAAAATTACTCACATTCCTGCTGCAATGCACTCCAACAAAAGCACATTTCCTCTGAGTTCCACTTTGGTACTTGTGCTACCTGTCGGTGTTAGCAGAACTGGCTGCCTCTGTGTAACTGGCTTTGCTGGAACAAGAGAAAAAATAATTAATTTCTAAATATTATTACAATACTGATCAAATGCATACATCCATTCTCGTATTTTGGACGGAGATTTTGCTCCATGTTGGCCATTTATTTGAAAATCGTTGTGTTGCACAACTACACAGCTCAACATATCAGATTTTTGACATACATAACACATCTCAACCTGTTAAATGCTATAATTTTGAACACATACGTGAAAAATATTATTATTAAAGATGGGAGCAATTGATACATAGTTCTTACATACGCAGCTATGCAGTCTGGTGGATGGATGCTGAGCCTTAATCCTAAGCAGCCCCTATTCACTTCAGCAGCGCTATTACAGGGAGTAAGAGGTCACTGATGTGAGTCATAGTGCACGACTGAAAGTTACCAAAATTTCTGGGCTTCCATCAAAATACATATAAAGCAAAGTTACTGTATTCAGAAATATAAGACAAGGGGATAAAAGGTACACTCCACTTTGCAATATGCTTTGTTTAATATTTTCTAGACAATGTGAGGCATCTTTTCAGAAGCTAAGCCTTGTATTCTCCTCTTACTATATATTTAACTTTAATTCAAGCTGGTGCCCAGTCTGGTAATAAAGAACCATTGATTAACCCACAAGAAATAACCACAGTAAACAGACAGCTATAAATATAAGACCCATATCTGACATTATACTCAGTTGGCTTTTGAAGTATTCTGGTATTTCATTTGCTTTCATGGAAGTCAGAATAAGAGTGCTTTCTCTAATAACAGTGCTTTCTGTAAATATGCTAATGTTCTTTTATAGCAATTTTAAAATATAGGATTAAATTGCTCTAACGTGCAGTAGCAGTCTGAATCATTACAGTAAATTATTGTATTTTTTAAAAATGTGAGCAGAAACATAATAAACTCTTGTTTATAAGGGTACAGGATTTACTGATAGATTAACATAAAGGGAACACAATTTTAATAAAGTATGTGCTAAGAGTTCCTTAAAAACTAGTATATGAACAACTTAAAGTTGGGAGAAAAGGGCGGTCTAGAGTGAGGAATGCAATTGATAGTCACAGGCAATAACTAATTTACCCAGCTTCGGCACTGATAAGGACTGCTGACTCCTTTTGCAAGACTACGAAAACTCAGAATTACCTCTGGTATTTCTGAGTTGCGAGCCAACTGCATGGTGTTTTCCTCACTAATTGCAGCTAACATATCATTCTGTGTTCAGATACATATTTCTTGTTTGTTCCTGAATGACAGCCTATTTTTATGCAGAGAATTAAAGTATTCTGTGCCCCTGTTTTATTTTAGATTCCTGTAAGATATGGTTTAATATGTACAAAGCCTCATTTGACAGGAGAAAGACAAAAGCAGAAGAAACATCACGCATTTTTTATCTACCTCACACAACATCAAGTGGAGAGTCTAGAATCTCAAGTGTTACCATATCAGTGTTGCTCCAAAGTCAGCCTCACTAAACACACATATGCCTGCTTGGGCATATTTATTTCACAACATACAAAAGATCATTCAAGACAATTTAATGTAAAGGTCAGCTTAAACACCAGACAAACAAAACTCATCTTTCCCCTACAAAGTTATTTATACACATAGTATTAAGGTGTTTAGATTTCACACTTATGAAATATGTTAAAAATGAATAGTACATTCAATAAACTATTAAGGTGATGTGCATCTGTTAAATGCTTAATTGTTGTTATTTATTACGCAGCATGTGATATTGTATAGTCCTAGTGATAATGAACATATCACACTACTGGTTAAATCAGAGGAAAAATATAAAAATATAAAAAAGCAACACAGTATAGAAGCAATCAAATAGACAATTTTTAAAATATGCCCAGTGTGAAAGGAATAATTTACTATAAGAGTTTGTATTTTTTATGAGCCATATGTAACATTGAAACATTAAACCTGTGAAAGGATCACACTGTGCAGTCCCTTTCTAAAGTATGTATTATCACCAGCACTAATAGATACCTTTATTAGAAACTGAAAAAGGAGCAAAAGGTTAAGCAGCCACGTAGGTGAAGTTAGTTAACTAAGTGCTACTGTGAAACAAAGAGTATCAGTGGGGACCAGTGTAACTCACCACCATAAATATCAGTGTCACTCAAATTAGCAGCTATAGTGTCATTCAATGAATCCACTGAAATAAACAGAATATCATGAAGAATGCATACAAGAGGGATAAACCAAAGTACTGGGAATCAAAAGGTGATGATATGGCCACGGTGAGTTAATCAAATGATTGATTAATTTGTTTTGATAGTTACAATAATCATAATAGCTTGATATTCTTGGACATGAAAACCATTTGAAAACTATTATTTTTTACACTGTATTTTTTCAATATTTTAGCTCTTACAAAATATTTTATCAAAAGACAAAGCCTGATAAAGGGAAAAAATGTCAGCTTTTAAAACGAATTATATGTCAGGAATATTGGAGATTACATTTTAAGTTTATGCAGTAATATAATTTCTTATTCAGAATTACAATGACAAAATTCCCTAGCATAACACTACTTAACTTCGGCAAACAACTTGAGAATTCTGGATAAATACTATGTAAGTATGTAATTAGGTAAGGCAATACCTACTTGAAAAGACTTTTACAGATATGGGTTGTTTCTGCTGTATAGTTTGCGTATGATTAAATCTTGCATAGCAGATATAGTCCTCCCGGGTATCTTCTGGTTGTACATTAGAAAAATAAAGGTCTCCATTTAGACCTTGGGAAACTCTTTCACTTTGAGGCAGCCTTTGGAAAGCTAAGGGAAAACAACAACATGTTTATCTCAATTATAATACACACTCTTATTATTGTTATCTGCAGACTCCATATTTGTTCAATTACATTGTTTTGAGGTTTCTAAATGTATCAACCTTTCTAAGTTTCCTCTAGAGCTCCTTTGTCTTACCATTCTTCCCTAGTGTGTTAATCTACAACTTACATTAAGATCTCCAGCTGCTTTTGTCTTCATGCTTTTGGGGCTGCACGTCTGCTTTTTCTTCATTCTACAGAAATGGAAATTCTTCAAATTTTAACTTAGAGAGAAACTCCACCATCTGTGGTCTTGGTAAGCAATGATCAACTATGTACAAAAACTGCAAAAATTAAACTAATTCTGCATAAGAAACTCACCATTATCCATCCAAAATATTATAGGTGGTGGTAAGCCAACGGGAGGTCTGCAGTGTAATACTAGGGAATCACCTTCTCGAACCTGATTTGGTTCTAGTCTTTCTTTTGTCCACAAAGGGGATCCTATAGAAAGTAATTTTAACACACATACAAACTACAGATTGACAAAAATTCCAGAATTTAAGAAGAAATGAACATGATATTCTACAAAAACAGAAGAACTAAACGCATCAGAATGTTAAGTCCTACCACATTTACTAAAGATTTAATTTTTGTTCTTTTCTATGTTTTATTGGGAGAAAAGTAGGTTTTGTTCAAAACATATTTTACAGCAACTATTTGCTGAAAGTATAATCAACTGACTCAAATTATTTTGACTACTCACTAAAGGTTCTGTAACAGTAGCTTGGAAACTTTTAACTATGATAACGCAAAAAAAAAAAAAAAAGTGATGCACTAAATTAGGAAAAAAGGTAGACCTTCCTGAAACAGTATTACAGACACGCAGTTTTCTTAAAACATCTGAGAACAGCATATTTTAAGCTGAGAAGCTTGAAAAACTGATCTGAGATAAAAATGACATAAAAAGCCGTAGAAACAGTCTATCATTAATAAAAACTTTTTAGCTTTATCTTCTTTCTGGTCCCAGTGTGTTTTATATTAAAGCTATTATAAAAACTACGGTATACATGCATCAGAAATAGAATAAAAAATGTCCTCATGAATGATGTGCATTAAGAATTTAAACATCGTATTTTAATTGTAGTGTCACATACACAATCCAATTTTAAACATGATAGGTCATCCAGATGCGCTAAAAAACCTCCAGAAATAATTTTGGTTATTAAATTTTCTATGGAATATTGGAGAAAACATGCAATATATTATTAAATCTGAATATAAGAAACTATATAATACCTCCTAACATGACCACTTTGATGATTAAATTTTCAAGACAGGAAAAAAAAAAACCAAAACGTTCACAAGAAAATAAGCAAACCAAAGTGTTTCACATTTTACGAAGATTAAGTGTAACTTACTAGAAGGTCTTACAACAATATTGTTGGAAATGGCTGCTCCTCGTTCGTTTCTTGCTGTACACTGGTATATTCCTTCATATGCTTCTGCCTTCCCACCATTCATAATATTTATGACAAGAGTCCCTGAATTTGGTTTCATTGTTACCTGTGCATCTTTATCTATATCAAAATGCGTTCCATTGCGTGTCCAGGAGAAACTAAAATAATAAAAACAAAAAGAAAAGTTTCTTCTTCAGTTGCCTTTTGTAGATCATGTGTAGAGAAAGAAGAAAAAAGTAATTTCCAATAACACAGGTATTTTTTCTTTAGCAGACAAGTAACACTTGTTCCCAAACTAAATTAACTAATAAAGTAATAGAGTACTTTTTAATCTAAGAAATATGGCAATACTTTAAGATAAAAGGCTTGGCTGAACTTATTAACAGGAGCCATTTCAAAGTCAATATATAAAAAAAAATTACATTAAAAGATTCTGAAGTTAATCGTATACGCAAAAGAACTGATCTTCTTTCTACTACAGATGACACAGTAACATCTGCGAGAACTGATATTGCTAAAGCTGCATTAGCATTTCCATTATAAAACCAATTGTTAAAGGGGTTTATAAACCTGACTTTAAAAACTTGCTCTGGGCTGAAATGTGTCATCTCAGGTCCCAGCAGGAGACCATTTCTTTTAATTGGTTTAGCCATTTTAAATTTATGCAAGTGAATTAAAGACCATATCGTGAGTTTGATTTCTTTTCACTACTCTAACGCAAGCAACCATGATTCTTTAAATTAAATTTGGCAGTCTGATAGCCCATAATTAATCTGATAAATTTATACTGGTGTTACACGAAGCAAGTGATGTTTTGAAAAGTAGTCGCTAAAAATGAAGACTATTAGAACTCATAAAAAGAAAAAGTTAAAAAGCAGAGATTCATGGTCTACAACCTACTACTGTAAACACCAGTCTCTTACTTCTGCTTTGTTAATGGCTAAAAGTATAGTTCTGGAGAGCTAGACCAATGACTGTGAAGTGCTGAGCACTTACAGGTTCAAACCTTGTGAACAGCAGTTTTCTTACTTGTTACATTTCAGCTTCATAAATGCAAACACTACATATACTTTCTGTTTAGAATGTTTCCTAAAAGTATAAACACATGCAGTATTAGAAAGTGACTCAAATTGTGTGCTGACCTTCTGCAGCAGGAGGGCACGACTGCACATGCTATTTGCACTCTGTGGTGAGGGAGTGCAGAAGAACTGGACCTGACCAGCAGCGCTGCACCACACTGCAGTGTTTTTGGGAGGACGAGTGTGCACAGTGAACCAATAGTGAACCTGTTTCTTACGACCTTGCGGGTGAGGCTGCAGAATGTGGGGTTCCTGTAATGCTCTGCTACCAACAACCCTGAAGGATACAGGGAACTGTAATGTAGCTTCAAAAGAGAGGAGACAAATGTGGTACAAAACTCTGAATTTGAGATACATGAAAGTCAGAATCCTTGCTGCTCAAGCTATACGTAGCAGCACGTCCATACACCTTTATGCCAGCTGTTCTCACCAATAAGAAGTTACCCTGTTTTAACGAAAAAATCACACCCTGGGATGAGAAATTTCATCTTCAACTTCAGAGCTTTGAAGCAGCACAAGTTCCAATATGCATTTGCAGGTCATCAAGACTGATGGACCAGACTAATTACTGAAATAAATAATTTGGATGTCATATATTTAAAAATAAGAAACACAAAGCACAAGCTTATAAAACTCATTGGAAAATTCTGCACTTAAATCCTGTCACTTCCTCTGCAGCAGAGGAACAAAGTGAGACAGGTTTGATGGCAAAGATGAGAGCCCCGGCATGTGACTCAGACATGTCAGTCTCACGGACAGTGCTCTTAGTCTCTCAGGTAAATCCAACCCAAAAAAGGCCTTCAAGAGAAACATTCGCAGAAGCAGTACAGTTCTCCCAAAGCGCACAATAATCATCTGATCCTCCAGGTCAAAAGCCACACCCTTGAGAATGGCATTGTGGCTGCTAAATTAAAATGCTGGTAAACACAGAAGCTTTACGGCACTCCGACCACTAACAGAACACTAGAAAGGGTGACAGTATCACAGACAGTCTCCATCTTCTCTATTCTGCTGCCCAGCTTGATAAGGATCACAGTCCCAAGGCAACCAGAAGGAATAACGTAGAAAAAACCCTTGTTATTCAGAAGTACATTTAATGAGCTCTGTGTGTGTCTGAATGAGCAACTATAGACTGACCTTGCTGAAGTTGTAGCATAACAGTACTGAGAACAGAAAGATGGACATCTCTATAGTCTTTGAAATAAGAAGCAGTTACTAGCAATGCCACAATGAATTACGGCTACTGCTATTTCCAGTGCAGGTACTCAGCATCTTGAAAAGAGTAGTTTTTAAATATTTCAAGATACTGAAACAGGGCTTTAAAAGCAAAGATGATCAGGAATCTGATCTATACACACGGTTACCACAGAGTTACCATTTCTGCCAAAATCAAAACTTAGGGCTATTAAATACACTTGGTAAATCAAGGCTACTGACCATTAAAACTGATACACATTACATAGCTTCCGACAAAATGCTTCTGTATTTCAAAATCAGCCTCATAAAACAGAATGATTTACAAAACATTCAATTTGAATTTATTAGAGTTACTCTAAATTTACTCAAAGTCCATTCTTCTTAGGCACTATGCCTAAATCTGGAATGTGATCCAGTTCATAGTATGGCATGCCTCTTAGTGCTCTCCATGAGCATTTACCTATCTGCTCCCGTAATAATCAAGTATTATTTTGTTGTTAGAGCTCTGAGGAGAAAAAAATACTACAGTTACTTGACAACTTCAATCTCAAGGATGAGAAGAATCAAATTTATACCACTACCTGGTAGCTGTTTAAATTACAAAGGTGGGAGCGCGTGCATGTTTTTGTGTGTGCAAACACACGCATGTGCAAGTACTGGATAGTTTACAAAAGTTACATCATTTTCTCCTAGTTTTCCCATGCAGTTAGGCCCACAAAAGCAGAACAAAATGCTACTAACCTAGGAGGTGGCTTTCCTTTTGCTTCACACTGTATTACAATATTCTCTCGAGGGTCAACAATGTAATCTTTTGGAGATTGCCGAGTTATCGTAGGAGGTTGCAACACTTCATTATGGAATACAAAAAACAGAGAGGAATTTAACAATATTTTCAAAGTTTCAGAAAGATATTTTTCTAAGCAGAGAAAGCAGAATTGCAACTAGCAACCCAATCATTGACAGAAGAGTGGGATTGAAGTGTCCTTTTTATTAGCAGTCTGAAGCCCCTCTACTCTTGTAAATCAGTGCAGCTATACTAACTTCCAACTGAGTTATGCGGATTTACAATGGATGAAGATCTTGGCCCAAATTTTAATGGATATCATTTCCATACATCAGATTTCAACAGATTTTCACAAAACTAAAGGACACATGAATTCTAAGTTCAACATATCCTGAATGAATAGTTGGGAGACATATACCCACACAAAATGGTTTACACCACACAGAAGGAAAAAAACCACATTGCTTTGTATTTCTGAACATTCTATGTATTTCCAAACTCTCTATGGGTGTGAACTTTTAATCTATTTACTGTGCTCAACACACTGAATTAATCTACAAAGCATGCTTTTAGGAGCTACTTTACAGGAGTAAAAAATGTGTTAGAAGTAAAAGACTGTAAAAAATGACAAAAATAGTAACCGTTTTCTAAATAGAGTAAACATGCATGAAAAGTCTAGCACTGATTCTCCTTAAAAAAACAAACAAAAATATAGTCATTCTTGTCAATTGCCCCAGGACAAACAAGCATTTAACATTTAGGATTTATCAAGTACTCTAGAATGAGTAGCACAAAACAGAATTTATTTACCTGACAAAGTAGTTGGTGCCTATATATTTAAAGTAATTTATAATGTTACCATTATCCATGCTCATTTTTGAAATTCAAAAATTCTGTTTTATGATATAAAGACAGTAAGGTGTCTTCCTTAACATTAATCATCTATTCATAGTTTAGTGTCATCTAAAGGAACTAGTTTAATAACATGCCTGTGAACATCCTCGTCTAAATGTTATAAATTGTCTGTCCAGCAATACACTTTGCTACTACTTTGGGGTCATTTCTAGCCACTTTAGAAAAATATTTCAATCATTAGAGTTAGCTGTGTTCTCATGCCTCACTCCAGCCAATTAAAATTGTAAAACTGATATTTTTCTTTTAAGTTTTCCGTACATTAAGTACTTTGCTGTACAGAAATAGGTAGCCATCCGTAAAGCCCTACCGACAAGGAATAGCCAGGGAAAAAAATGAGATCATGGAATGACAATGAAGATATAGCAGCTAAGCAGAACAGAACAGGCCGTGCAGGGCTGGGTTTTGCTCCTCTTCCTCACTGCAGAGAGGAGAGTGTTTCAAAGAGGAAGGCGACTTTTTTACATGATGATGACTTTTTGTGTACTTCTTTAGAGAGGCTCTTTGAAGACAGTCCTTTTCCATCTCAGAGGCAGCTCTTGGGGTCAGCACACATCAGATGCTGACTTCGGAAAAGCAAGCACGCTCTGAAAAGGGACATGACATGAACACTGCCCAACATACAGGATATTCTGTCTGATGCACATCAAAGGCCTGAAGTTTCCACTCCTGTGCTATGCACTGCACTTCACGCCTATTAAAATAACCATGACACTAGAGCTGAGTTAGGAGATCCCATAAAAGATTAGGTCTACTTTAATAACTGTATCCACTGTTTTTTAATTATATAAAAGTATCCTCAACTTGGGCATGTAAAATAGTATGTAACTACATATATTCCAATAAATTTATTTTTTAGCAAATACATTTACTCCTGAAAGTAGTAGTAAAACTTTGCTCATGCTGATATCGAGTAAGGATTTTAATGTTCAGGTAGCACACAATCAAAAAGCACACAATTAATTTGTTCAAAACATCAGAACACTGATTTATGTACAGTAGTATTTTCCAAACACTGCATGCACAAAACATCTAGCTATAGCAAACAAAATTATTAACAAAATGTCAGAATCACACATTTTTGGACTGAAAATTCAATTTGCAACACAATCTGTATTAATTTTCAGCAGCACACAGCCTAGTTTTCATGGACAGGAACTTACATTCTTCTAGAAGTTTTGCTTTTATTCCCCCATCAGAATCAGCAGTTGAATGGACAAATGAAGATTAAAGAGAAATTTTTGTTAGTTAAAAGAAAATTAGCATTTTTGAGAGGGAAGATAAGTATCTCTGACAAATACACTGGTTACCATTAAAAAGAAAACATTTAAAACATTTAGCACTGTAACCTACACAGCGATGCCTGAAATTCCAGTTACAATTTGCATTGTGTCAGGTATTGCTACATTTATCTCAAAGTTCATGGTATGAGAAACTTTTCTGAAGTGTTGACTTTTTAAGGGCAACCATTGTATGTGATTTTGGCCTTACAAGGAGACAAGCACTGATACTGAGGAGACAGAAAATCAGAATTAATGGAGTGCATTGCTCTCATGCTGCAGTCAAAATCAATCCACCCATATGATCATATGGAAGAACAAAGAGAATGCTTCAGGCTAAAATTACTCTTACAAAAACTGCACCTAATTCTACTCAACAGACATGCAATCCCTTTTTGTTTGAAAAATAACTAAACTACAAAAAATCATCTTAGTTGTCACATCTTTATTGCTTACTTCAAATATTTTGCATACATTTCTCCTCATTAATAATGTTTTGGAGCACGTCAAACTGCTTTCGGTCAGCTATGGTGTCAGTCATCCCTCTCCTACTTGGAGACACTGACGAGCGTAGGACCTGCTAACCTGGATAAAACTTAAAGGTTCAACTAATCAAGTATGTTCTCACCACCAGGTTTCTGTGGTGGATATGTAGGGAAGACCCACAGAAAATGTAACTCCTTCCCTTGTGGTGCTCTCCCAGAGCCCATTCTAACCATTGTTCATGAAAGCAACAACATCATTATAGATGTAATTTTCATTAATATGATTTTTGGCTAAAAATTCAAGTACGTGACTTTATCAGACCTAACAAAGTTATTAAATATTACATAGTAGGGAATGTGTTATTTGAGAGTTAACGTGATACATCTAAAAGCGCTACTCATTTTTGTCTTTTGATGCATTTCTGGTTAACCTAAAGTGCTGCTCTATACAAAAGATATTAGAGTGGTGCACAATTCACATTAGTTTCTAAACTACAAGATGGGTTTAAAACACTATTTCTAGCTTGCAAAAATAATTAGAGAGAAAAATTAAGTTTAGCGAATAAGACATTAATTCACCAAACATTTAAAGTTCTCTAAGACACAGTTTATTGCTCTAAAGGCATTCACATCACAAGTCTGATGTGATTCAGATGTATCGATCTTGTTACAGAAATACAGGTCATTGGTTTGAGAGGCTTCTAAATATGCATGGGGAAAAAATCACCAAAGCAGTTGCAATTTATGTCAATGATTATTAAAGGAAAACATACATTTATGGAAGGTAGGAAGGTATCAGAAACATGGGGGTAAAGAAATTCATGCAGATTAGAATCATAGACAAATTTACTGATGTATTAATCCACCAATCTAACACCAGCCCTAATGTTCTCATCTCTGACAATTAGTTTAACAAATGAATAGTCACTGTGAGGTGCAACATGGTTCACTGAGCTCTGAAAATGTGAGCATGCTTATCTTAAGAAGAAAATAACAACCTGAAGCATAAATAAATTCATAAAATTAGCTATTAGAGCTATAAAACCCAGCAGCTACCATTGCTTCCTTTTCAGCATTCAAGGTTCCCCACTAAAACAGTCTTCTGTAAGACAAGAATTTCAGATCTTGGGATTTCCCCTCTTCTAGATATTTCCTCACTGGTTAATGTTGGAGTTCCCTGCTCAGCACACATGCTTTTAACTTAAAGTTAGGTATTTAACTGTTTTAAGGCACTGCTTAGGAAATCTAAGAGCCTAACTTACTCTTCTGGATCGAAAAATAAGATGCTTCCAGGACCTGAATTTTAGGTATATGAATGTTTTACCAGATCTCATATCAGCTCCTGGAAACCTCTTATATGAAGATAAGGGTGATTTTTCACAGCAACTAGGAATTGTCCTTGGGTTTTCAGCAAATTGTCAATATGATCTTAATTTCACAAATACTTAGCATTTAACTGGGCTTCTCTGCCCTTCTCCATTTTCATCAGATAATGTGTTCAATAAAGGCACACTGAACTCCGAGTATTCATGAGAATCCTATGTTAACCCATTTCAAGTGAACCATGTAAGTAATTTTCTATGCAGTTTTTGAAAATCTTCAGTAAATTAATGTAAATATTTATAATTACAGGGTCCTGACTTCAGTGAGTAAACACACTCCATGTTTAGCTCCATGCTGGAGTTATCTACATCTTCCCATACAGAAATTATTTAGCTGTCTTCCATTATTCTGCACCTATGTAGCAGGTTAATACTTACAGTCAAGAGGTACGTCCAATGCAGAAATCATTTGGCACAGAAAGAGGACCAAGGAAGCTTTGCTTGCAGGTATGCTCCTTTTTTTCATCATGTTTTTAGGCTGTATAGAGTAAATCACACTTGAAGAATGAAGCTCAACTTCATCAGACTAGGTAGCTTGGAATAGTTACGCAAATATAGACAAAAAACCTGGTAAATAAAAATAAGAGAATAACAATACGTAGGTAGCATGTAGAGCTGAATGATCACATTTTAATAATATTGTGAAATACCAGCAGTCTACATATTATATCCAGGAATAACAGTTACACCTACCAACTAGTCCTCTAATGAATTCCAGGCAGAGATTCGGAAGTTCTCAGGACACCTAGATCATCACACTTTCCTAAGGAAGCTGGTGAACAACTCCTATAACCTTGTTGAATAGAAATACAAATGCCTCTCCTAAGAAGCATAAAGCATCAGTCCAGCTAGTTAAAAACCAGCATATACTAAAGATAATAGCTCTCTGAAGTAGATTTAGGAGATTAAAGCTCTGAATGCCTATCTAGTCTCTCCTTTCAAATACCCTGCACAATTCTTGGAAAGAGTTATTTTAGGCATCTACCCCAATGAAAACATGTCCGGCCACAAATTTGCTAAGTAAATTGTGGGATGGATCTTCCTGCAGCTTTGAGTTAGGTATCTTAGCTTCTCCCTGCTTCGGAACTCTTTCTGATAGACAGCTGTATGTATACTAAATACAGAAGATTTCATGGATTGCCATGCTGAAGTGCTAGCTTATGTACTGTATAGGAACCTAGGCTCCTACTCCTGGATTTCGGATTCTACTCAAAACACATAACATGCGCCAAGACTTTGTCATTTCTAGCCTGAACACCCAAAATCTACTTAACTGGCAGCACACTATCAAACTCTCTTCTCCTTTCTGTGTGAAGAGGTGGCAGAAATGAAACCTAAGGGAAATCTATTCTTTAAAATGTGCTGGGTTTCCACCCCTCAACCAAGCATGAGAGATAGTATTAACTACTGCAGAATGATTCTGGGTCCCTCCTTATTTTTACTGCACTCAGGACCAAGCTCTAACTCAGAGAATGCTGAAGGAGCAAAAACTAGCTGCCTGCAAGCCCCATCATCATCACCAGTGACCTACAAAGAGCTATAACAATACAGTCTTAGAAATCCACATGGTGCGTTCTTGGTAAATGGTCATCAGCTGAGAAAGTACTTCCCAGATGCCAGACTGATAAGAAAGTTCACAGTGATCAGCACTAATTTACCTTGAAGAGTGCACTTCCTCAGCTATGACTACAGATGTGAAACACAACGCTTTTAAGTCCACAAGGAATTAAAGTTGCAAAGAAGCAGCTGCCTTACAAATGTTAAATAAAGAGATATTTGCACTTTTTGAAGTTACTCAAACAGCCTATGCTAAGAATTTCCCTCAATCCTCAGGTTACAGAGGAAATGATGTCTCTTAATCACTACTGTAAATGGCTTTTCCCTTTGTCTAGTCTTCTGAGCAGAGACTGGAACTGGAAACCAGCACTGAGGTATAGAGGTCAACCTGTCCTCCTAACCTAGCACATCAAACTCCCTGATTCTTACTGTCACTATCTACAACACAAATGTTTGTTTCCAAATCAAAATATCCCAGCAAGTTAAAACTCCTAGAGCCGTACTGCTCTTTGGAGCTCTTGGGAACTGCTGACTGGGGCACCACATGAGACGGCAAATTGCTTATTCAAAGCTATCTACAGTACTGTACACCATAAACTACAAAACTCATCAGAAGAGGGAACACCTGAGTTCTAGCCTTTGCATGATTATTTATACAAACTGGAACTGCAGAAGCAGACAAGGTGGCTAGCCTAAATCCAAAACCACACCAGAAAGGGGTTAAGGCATACAGCAGGAACGCAGGGCAAGTACTCAGACTTTCCTAGAAAAATAAACTGACCTTTCCTACATTGTAAATGAGCACCTGAAAGTGCTGGGGAGTTAGCTGGGGAAGGGGAGAAGTGTGTTTTCCATCCCACTTTCGGCACATATAGTTTCCTATGCTCCCTCTGCAGTGAGTAAGGAGGAGAAAGGCCTTTCTCGAGAGTGCCTTAGAGCACACTCCAGCCTGGTTCCTGCCATGAAGTGCTCTCCAGAAGACCTGATTTTGTCCCATTGACTACAGCTGTCTGCTTTTCTCCAGCTAAACTAAGTTCTCACACACTGTTCTCCTGATCTCTATGTCATCTCCTATTACAGCATCACTGCAATTAACAGGGTGCCGTCTCTGTACAATGTGTCTGACCCAGGGTTTACAGGACCCTCTTTGAAGTATTCTACAAGTGAACCTTGACTTTTACTGTTTCTTCTCAAAGCAAAATTTCAGTTCTCCTTACAGAACTGAAAACCTGATTATCCACTTCATTGCCTTGTTCTTTCAACATGTAAAATGAGTATTGCAGTGATTTGAGAGTATTTTAAAATTAAATTGCATTCCCTTTGAACAAGTACAAATGAATATGCAAGCAGTGGTGAATCAGGCATGTGCAATTAAAATGATTGTGAAAGTAATACCCTTCAGAAAATGCCTCCCATTGTCTACCTCTGCTACCGCAACGTTCCAGTAGGATACCTATCGGGTCTACGGCTGGGTTGTTTGGATATAATACGGGAATTCAACAGGCAGCGAGAATTATAAAGCTGAGCTTGCACACTGACTTTGTCATTCCTCAGAGAGGCAATGTACCCAAGCGATCTGTAACACAACATATTTAACTGCAAATGATTTTAGGTTTGTCAGCACAACTGGGTGCTCTTGTTGAATATATTCAAGATTAAATCTGACATAATTTAGTATGAATACACTAGCTGCTGTGTAGAACTAAACATTGCTTTGACATAATATTAGCTGCTACAAAATAAGGCCAGGCCTCTAAGTGTGGATCAATGCAAAGGCTTCAATTTCAAAACTTGAAATATTTATACAGCAGATTGCCTTTTCCTCCAGATAATTTATTTAAGATCTCTTGTAGCTCAGACATTTTGTCCTACCCTTTTTGTAAAAAAATGCATATATTTTGACAGCTCATTCAAGAGTCTGTTCACTGATTTGTACAAAACAAGATTCTCTATACCTACATACCTCTTACGTACGTAACAAACTATCACTTGTTACACCTTGTGTACTTCTTGCTGAGATGCCTATTCTGAGTAAAAACATGGACTAAAGGTTGAAGCTACGGAATAGCAAACAGGAGTCAAAGTAAATACGAATGCATAAGCAAAGTATAATAATATTTACGCCAAAGTACAGTACCAGATTTCAAAGGGACAGAATATATGCATGAGAAAAGAACAAGGATCAAGTGAGACACATCCACCTTTTTTTTCACTTCTTTTTTTAAAAAATATATTGTTTCTTTTTACAGATGAGCTACAGAAAGACAGGACTGGAAGAATGAAAGCATCAGTGAGCCTGAGGCAGAATATCTGGCAGCAGCACAAAACACAGTTTGGTGCCAGTGATCTCCTCGCTGTGACTCACATGTCTGGACACTTTTGGCCATAAACAACAAAAACAGATACTTTGAAAACACTGAAGGAGCTAGGAAAACAGCATCCATATAGAAGGGATTTGTTGGGAGGCAGAATCCAAGACTCCTTTTCATACTTTAAACCAAATGGGACAGGGACCTTCCCCTTGATTTTTAAGAGCTTAAGACCAAATGAACCATAGAATAACAGAATCATTTACGTTGGAAAAGACCTTTAAGATCATTGAGTACAACTGTAAACGTAACACTACCAAGTCCACCACTAAACCACGTCCCTAAGCGCCATCTACACATTTTTTAAATACCTCTAGGGATGGTGACTTGACCACTGCCCTGGGCAGCCTGTTGCAGTGCTTAACAACCCTTTCGGTGAAGAAATATTTCTAGTACCCAATTTAAATGTAGCACAACTTGAGGCTGTTGCCTCTTGTCCTGTAGCTTGCTACTTGTGAGAAGAAACCACCTCATTGTGGCTTACATCCTTTCCCTCTGAAGGAAGTTCTCCATACTACCTATGCACTGGGCTATTCCCTGAACCATGTCCAGGCATCATCTGGGAGTATTCTGGTTGGCTCACTCCAAATTCTGCCAAGGAAAAGTGTTGACAAATAAACAGTATACATGATTGTGAAACGCACACAGCATGGCATATTTTACTATACTATACTAGTACTGAGTACTACTAATTCCTAACTGGGATATTAATACAGACACACACTTCACGGACATTTCAAAGTTTAATCAATTTAAGGCTCCAGTTTACAGAGGGAACACGCTTTTCCTCTAGCTATCTTTCACACAAGCACATGGCATCTTGAATTTCCTTTTAAGTGCAGCTACAATATTTCTTTAATAAGGTGCAAGAGGTGCAAAGCAGTGTATTTACCGAAATTCAGCCTAATGTAAATTTAAATAACGTATTTTCTAAACGTAATACTGCTCCCCAGAGTTTTTATGCATGAACTGATCATGCATTTCTACTCAGTTACAACATTTTAAGACTAAAAAGTCTCTATGAATGTTAACTGAAATTAAGGTCAATGTTAGAAATGTGAAAGGGTTATAAAACTGCAAGTAAGAACAACCGGAATATTTCATGCACATAGGAAAAAAAGCATTCTCTTCTATATAGTCATGATTAAATGAATAGGGAACAACTTAAACATTGCAAATGAGAGGAAAATTACTACTGAACAAAAAACTTCCTCTGCTTCATTTACCTAATACCTGTATTTTTTCTCACGGTAAAAGATAGATGTAATTAGAATATAGGAAAGGTAAACAGTTTTCCAGGAAATCTGTTTCAAAGCAACCTTATTTAAAGCTCCATAGAAACATTAAAAGCCATTTCAAATTAGGTAAATGGATTTAATGACTTGGATATAAAAACAGAGTGTTGATAAATACACACATTTCATTTTATATTTCTAACAGATAAAAAGCACAAAATGCTTGTTTTTGAAGATAACGGCAATGCCTTTATGACTTAATGACAAATCTTTATAGGGCTTATGTATTTTATGCAACTATGCTAACTATGCAAGTATCAATAACATGATTTAAAATATTTGTGAACAACTAGTTTCAATTTTCACACTTCTTTAGCTTATCTAGCATTTACAGTAATAGGTAACATTAAAAACTGATTAGAAACAATTATTTCATTTAAAATCTTTCAAACAGAAACAAGTAACAATGCATTTAGTGTTATCATAGCTAAGTGGCATGGACAGGGTACTAATAGAAACAATAATGCTATTTAGATATTGCCTTTAATCTAGTAATTTTTATGGAGGTAGTATGACTTCATAGACTAAACACTCATGTGCACGTCAACAGACCTGAGTCCTATTCGAAATTCTGCTCTTGAATAATCATGTAGTCAACTCAGCCCCTGCTGGTTTGCCTTCCTCATCCATCTCTTACCTATTGTCCAGGTAATTAAAATTACCTAAACAGTCATTTACCTAGATGTAAATTGTCTAAGGTATGCTCTTTTTACAGGTAGGTGGTCTTAATCTACTTACCACATGACACATAGCTCTGGTGTAGCTGATAACAGTGGTATGTAAAAAGAAATTATTTTTAAAGCTTTCCTAAATATACCAAATTAGAAGCATTTCTAATCCTCTAGAACTTTGGAAAACAACACCTTGCTTTCCACCAAACCATTCATTTGTCACAGTCCACTATAGATGTATCATTTAAAGTCATCAGGGAATACTAAATCATCTTCTCTGACCTCCTGTTTACGAAACCCACTGCTTTGTTTTTGGCGACATCATATGTGCTATGGGGACATCGATGTAAAGATGACTCAATCAAGAACAAACTACACAGACAGAACTAATTAAACAGAGAACTCCTCAGCACTAATTCAGATGCTGCAGGTATTTATTAGTGTTAGATGGTTATGTACTTTAGCCACTTTCAAGGTTTTTTGATGAGGGCAGACGGCAAAGCTGTGTGCCACGCTCTAAACGTTCTTAGCCGTTCTATACAGAGCGTAAAATCATCAGCCTGGTCACGCTCATGGCCTCCCCCTACACACAGCATTACTCTTTTGGCTCTGACGCCATACTTCAGCACTCACACTGGTTTCCTCCACTCCCACCACGCAGACAAAATTTCCAGTCTCTCTACTCTCATCCTCTATTTTCCACGCATGGCCTGCTAGCTTCCTTCTTCCTAGATGGATTATTTGCATCTTTCCATATTAAAAAATAAAAATTTGGATCACTCAGTTATCTCAATCTCTCTTAATGATTGCCTTGTCTTCAGGGTTATTGTTGTCCTACCAATCTTCAGAGCACCTTTAAATTTCAAAGTGCAAAATTACAGCTGATAAAGTCAGCAAAGAAAATGTTAAGTATCATTGGCCTTTACATTGCTCCTCATGAGAACACTATGGGTCCTTCAAGCTCCTTTATTGATAATCCTATATTAAGACCTGCTAGCTGGTCTGTTATTCATTCAGGTCTGGTCTGTTTCATTATATAGTTCAATCTTTGTTTCTATTAATCGGTTTCACATGGCAGTAAGTCAAATGCTTTTCAAAGTCTATTACACTGACAGCATCATCTTATCAAACTTGTAATTTTATCAAATATTAAAAGAATAAAATCAAGTTTTAGTCAATCATTTGTTTTACAAGCCCTACTTTCCATAAAAATATGTTGAGTAGAATTAATTTTACTCATGGCCTTTAATTCCCAATCAGCTGAATCCTCAATCAGCTTTTTCCATATGTTCACTGTGATTTATATCAGGCTATATTTACCCTGCTCAATCTGCTTGTCTACTTTGAATCTGGGCAGCACACCAGCTTTCTTCCAGTCTTAAGGATCGTATTAAAAATGAAAATCTGTGAACCAGAAATCTCCCCCCGCGGCTTCTCTAGAACTCACAGATAGACCCACTGCACCTAGACCTGCTGACTAAAAATATTTATCTTCAACACATGTTATTGAATATCTATTAACGGTTACTATGACTAAAAAAGATCTCCATCCTAACACGATGCTACATACTTTTTCCTCCTATTCATCACATTATTTGCAATAGTAAATCAACAGCAAGAGAAGATGATTGTGAAGTAGCTCACAAAACAGTGCTAATCTTGTTTCTGTTCTTAAGACTTGGTCCTATAAAAATAAACCAAATATTTGTCTGCTTGTCTCCTCCATGGCAATGGCAAACACATCTGCCACGAGAATAAGAAGCTCTTTCACACAAATATCAGTCCTGACTGTGCATCTGCACAGCCCCAGCACAGTGAGATCCAATTGCTTCTAGAGTAACTCCGGTATCAACTATGGAACTAGCAGTAAAACAGCTTCATTATCCACCCATTTCACATGGCTATGGAACTGCATGTGTACCAGATCACCGGACACCCACCCAGCTGATGCAGTCTTGCACAAGGTTGGCTCCTCTGGTCCATCCAGGACTGAGCTGGGTCCTACTCGGGCATGAATGCTCAGGGCCTGCCTGAGCACAGTCAATACCAGATCAATCCTTTAAGAGTGTTTTATTAGAGCAGGTGGGGGTATAAATGAAGATACGTCTGTTTGGGTATTCTGCAAGACATCCTCCCTCCAGCAGCCACTCGCCTATGGAATGGGAGACAGAAGGAGACCCCTGGGTTCCAGGTTAGCTTTGATCTTTTTTGCATTGATAAGGCATAGGCAATTTAGATCGTGTCTTGTTTACTTGTTTCTGGCTTTTTGTGGGTTTTTTTTTTGTTGCCTTGCAGACACCAATGTGGTGGACAGCAAATGGCGTTTATTGATGGGTAGCACAGTATTATATAGCTTAGGTTTACAGCGTCACTTCCGTCTGCTTACACCTATGGGCTAAACGCTACTGGTTATCAGGAGAGGAGGGGGGGGCCTACCTTTCCGTACAGCACGACATCTTCCGACCGCCAGGCCCTAACTATCCACATTTTTTTATTTTTTTTTTCTCTCTAAATATTTTTCCCTTTTTCTTTTGGAAGTCTTTAGTGTTGTTCTTCCCTGAACACTATAAAATTTTGTAGCTGCTAACTGCTGCTCATTGGTAAATCACTATAAGCACTGGAATACAGCTAAAAAAGCAAGGATATAGGTCTTAAAAATTCCACTCAGCAAAGTCTTATTTCAGCTGCCTGCTCTAGAAGTACATGTGCCACATGCTAAGAGCACCGAAAAATGCAAGGCAAAAAAAATAACTAAGCACTGAGTTCAGATGTCTAATTAACAGCTGCAGGTAAGCCTGTAAACTCAGTTACGAGCCAGAGACTTGAATCTTCTCTTGAGAGCAGCCACTTGGAGTTGATTTTTAAGACTGGAGAAGGGCTGATCTGTCTTTTCGCAGTCATCTTACATATTCCCTGAGGACCTGTTACTGGATTTGGCCCTTCTGAGGATTTAAACAGAGGAGCACTTACTTTCTAGATCCTGCTCAGATTACATTATAAGCTGCTTTGGCTGGGGCGATTACATACATGGCAGAGCGAAGCTGTGGATCACCCTCAAACAGGGAGGTAAGCCGAGTAAGCCTGGCCAGTTTAGGTGCCTCCAGAGTCAAATCGGGAGCTGAACAGCATTTTTGGATTGCACATTTAAACTCAGCCTTCCCAGTCTTGCTTGGGTTCTTTCTGGTGTCCTAAATTCTTGATTGGATCTAGTCTTTTTCACCATTTTTACCTCCTCACTTACAACAGAAGATGGAATGGAGCATAAAATTAATTGTTTAGTGCCATTTACTTCAGTAGTCCTTTAGAGTCATTACGGGCCGAGCAAACATGGTTCACCTGTTGTGCATGTACGCGTACTTTCCTGTCTTTCAAAGCCTTGGTTGAAGTGATTGAACTCAGTGCAACTTTGCAAATCTGCTGAAGACTCTGGGTTTACGCAGGAGGGAGAAAAAACAAAACTAGCACAGGTTTAGAGAGATATAGTTTGGCTTGAAGCACATCACTAAACATGGTGATCAAGGAGAGTAAAGAATTCAGCTCGGTTATTGAATTTCTCAGTCACTTAGAGATCATTCAGTGTGAGAGAAACTGCATTAAGAAAACACATTTTTACAGCACCTGGATGTTAAAAACAGATACCCACATGATGGTATCATTAGGATAACTCTTCAGGTTATGCTTTGACATTTTTAGAAGCATGCAAATGTTCTAGTCGCTCATTAAGTCCACTTTCAGATGATCTAATTCAGACTGAATTTCAACATGACAAAGGTTTTCAAGTAGCCCGTCTCTTTCCACCTGAAAGGTTTTGCAATAGAGCAAAAAAGTGCTTATGAGAAAATACCTATAATTGTCAGACTGCTATTACAGCCATACCATACTGTGCAAACAGAACCAGAAGGAAAACCGCAGAGTGGGCAGAAGTAAAATGCACAATCATCCTGAGTGAAGACTCCCAGTTCAATAACTACAGTTACTTCCTTGTAAATTTGCAAAAGGGATGCTCACCTGAAATGCTCCCTGAAATGTTAATTTCTTTACCCAGGAGACAGGATGAAAGGGATATTTTTTTCCTTTTTTTTTTCTTTTTGTTGTTTTAAACCCACCAGAATTCAAAGCAGGGGCTTCAGAGAGCTTGCTTAGGAGAAGGTAATGCGTTCTGTATTGTTCTGATTAATTACTTTTTTACATCCCTACAGCCAACCCCAAAAGCACTATCTGTCCAGAAGCATTCCTGCAATCCTGGAGATATTCTTGTGAAAAGCATACTGTGCAAAGCATACTGTGCAGAAGAGCAGAATCTGATTCAAAGACAGTGAAACTCCTCCCTTTGGGAAGTAGAGCAGAAACCACTAATATTAGCATGAAATGCCAGAATAGTTATGCTAGGGAGGAGGTCACTCAGAAGAGGGACAGTGCCAGAAACCGAGGACTAAGGCATTCTGTCAGATATAAAACCCTAACAAGTACACGAACAAAGGAGGGTAAACAGTGCTGAGGGAACAAACTGTACAAACTCCAGCTAGCTGCCTTGGGTAGATTTTTTTGGAGATGGGGGTTGGGGACTGGCCACCTATGTATAACATCTATTTAGAAGGAAAAATTTACCATGTTTGCTGGTGTAATTCTAATTAATTCTGAGAAGGAAAGAAACTGTGCCCATATTTAAAGGCATTAAGGTTGGAATTACATGTTAAAATTTTATATGCATAAAGTCAGATGTAGGGAAATTGAAAATATTCAACATAATATTAACACAAAAACAGAAAATTAATTTTCCAGCAGTGTTGAAAGCCACAATCTGGAAGATGACGGGGGAAAAAACAGACCCTGTAACAGCTTAGTGGTTTGCACACGAATATTTGCTACAGCTCTGCCTCCCTCTACAGTGAACTCACAGTGATGGATTATTTCAGCACAGATTTCACATTTAAACTAGGGCTACAAGAGCATTACAGATATTTTACAGGAAGAAACAAGGCAAAGGTGAAAAAACAATGTTGCAGTAATTAGGGAATATTTAAAAGCACTAAGGCCTGAAGGCTTCAGACATGCTGAGGATCCACTGCAAATCCATTGCAAGGCAAACTCCATAAAATCTGAAGTACACAACGAGATTTCAGCACAGACCACTGCACCTCTGTCACCACCCCGACATCTCACTCTTAAGTACAAATCATGGGTATCCTCCTCCTTATACAGCTTTCACTTTAATCAATTCTATTGCCAGCTGGACATAAAAGTGAGCGGTTTTAGTTCAGAGCAAGAAAAGTGCCTTGGATGAAACCACTGGAAGCAAAGATAACGTTTTGGATGAAACAGCATTTTACCTGTTAGTACTTCCCCCTGGAGTCTACTGTTACCCACAACTACCATTTCTTGCTATATTATCCTCTTATTTTAAACAAACTATGTGATTATAGCCAGTTTTACTGCCATTGACTGTTAACTTCACCTGTCTAAATACACAAATGGATAGACCCAATGTTATGCTATGGTAGTGGGACAACTTCAACTAACAGATACACCGTACTAAAGTTCATATTTTTAGGATTAATCCCTCATTCTTCTGGTGTTACTCAACCAAATCTGCCACCTGCTTCATCTGAACTTCGCTTGATTAAAACTCTTAAGATTTGTTCTATAATCTGTATTGCAGCTGATTCTGTTAAATCTCTGCTCCCCAGCCATTTCCTGCTATCTGCATTACCAAAGACCAAATAAAAAAGTAATTCAAAAATATAAATGAAGGGCTTATTTTTACACTCTTCACATTTATGTAAATGTGGAAAATTTCTCTGCTATTATGATATTAAAGGATTAATATGGATTTTTAATTGAATGTATTTTTATGTTACTGTGTCAAAAATAAAACCCTGCAGCTTAATTCTCACAATCAATCTTGCACTTCTAATAGAGTTTTAAAACACCATTATCAAAGTGAAACCTTCTAAATGAGATGTGCTAACCTACATTCCCATGCTGTTGCCCTTTCATTTGAAATACATTTTACATGTTAAGAATATTTTCAATTTTCCATTTAAAAGAATCACAGAAGGCACTTAACACGACTAAAATAACATAATTTTAGGTGCAGTTTAAGCAAGCAGCAATAGCATAAAGCCAATAACTAGAGCCTGAGTGAGATTTTTTATAAAAATCATTAATTCAAACCTTTAGGGTAAAAAAAGCTCATTTATTCATCAACAAGTTAATCCACTTTGTTCCCTTACTGGGAAATAGCTTCTCCTGAATTTTTTTGTATGTGTACACTATTCATTAATGAAACAAAAAACCTTACCCAGGACTTCATATCTGTTATGTAAGTAAACATTACACTTTGATGTAAAAATTTACATTGTTCGCAGATTCATTTGAATTTCACATTCACATTACCACCGAGGAGATAAAAGAAATTTCTTTCATACTGCCATGTTTACTACTGTTTTCTTTGGCTTGTTACAACTAATTTATCCTTTAAATCAAGATCTCAAATGCAAATAACACACACTGAAAAAATAGTAATTTTTTTTGCTGTTTAAATTAAGCTCAGTGCAGTTCTGCACATTTTCACCAATGGATGAGGAAAACCTTTTTTCCATACAATGTAATCTTTAAAATAGTCTGCTTTCTGATTATATGAATACTATTCTATGCACATATGATATCCTCCCACAAAATTAATACAACATACTGAATTATCTTCAAGGTAAAGGAAAAAATAGCATTGCAAGAGGAAAATGCATTACAAAATCCCAAAGTAACTACAAAAAACTTTCTGAAATTCTGCTGATAGTACTGCAAAAGCACTTTACTACATAACTTGTAATCCAGACTGTATGGTGGTACTAGCACACTGATAAGCATATTATTTTATTCACACTACAGAATGACTACGTTTAATCACTCAAAAATAAAAATAGATTATTAATGTAGATACATATATAATATTTGTATCACACAATATGGCATCTAAAGAAATGTCTGCTTTTTATGACAGTACATCTAGGCACAGAAACAAGGTAGCATGATCACCCCACAACTAAATTCTTATTCTCATGAAAAGACACTGGTTTATAATTATGCATCTATTTCATTTCCAAGCTACCTTTTTTTTCCTTAAGCCAGGTTATTTGCTAAATTTCCAGACATGCACAAAAAATGAAAAACAAATTTCTCTCCAATAATATATGTACACTCAACAGTAATTTCTCATGGCACAATAATTAGAAATTATTTCAGTAAATTCTGCCAGTTCTAATTTTGGCATAGTTGTAACATCTAATCTGTATTTTTCATGCAAATGCAGTATAAAATAAGAACATTTCAGAAGGAAAAACTTCCAAGAAACTGTAAAAAGGAAGGCAGGACTTTTAAAAAGTGAAAATAAATAATATTCCTAATTAGCTTTGGTTACTTCAAACCCTTGGCTATGCTTTATAGTTTTTATAAATTATCTTACTCTTTGAGGCAATTTTCAGTCAATCCAGTCATAGTTAGAATAATAGTGTATCAAGGCAGTTTGTCAGTCAGACCCCTTTCCTTTGCACATCTTGCAATATTGATCCTTCAAAGAAATACAAAGGACTGCTCACTCGACTCTCAAGCAACACCTGCAGGTGATACAACCATATTAGCATAACACTGTTCCAGATTTCAACACATAAAGAATGCAAAATTGTTATAAATCAACATTAAAGGCCAAAATGATTTTCTCAGCCATGCTAATTTGAATCGAGAGAGATGCTGTTGTCCAAGGATTTATAATTTTACATTAAATTGCCTTACTTCTTATACACCAGAGAAACCATAATATAACTAAGACAAGAAAGTACTCTTTCATCTTTAATATAAAATTAAATTTTGCTGGGTTTTCAATTTATCCAGAGACTTAGTACCCCTTAAAACTGCGTTTTGTTGTATTCATTTTAATCAAATGTTATTTTAATTGGGTCTGTAAGGACGTGTAGAAACTACTGCACCATTGGGAAGACACTAATTTTTGATCTCCTGTTCTTACATCTCTGAAACCAGCCTGGTTTTTAGTCTCACCTTTAACTTCCCTTCAGGCATTATTCCCTTGGGTTCCACAGCTTCAATTCCCAATTCAGAGCTGCTCAGAAGAACAATGCATCTCAAAGCAGTACTTCTGGAAAGCAAGACTTGTGGAAATGCGAATGTCCTACCAAATTTTCCATATGGTCTATGGGAAGAAATCGAAGCCTAAAGTAGGGCTCCTGGGAAACGCTTCACCAGGCACATGGACGGAGCAACAGCAGAAGGCAACTCTACCCAGCATGTAGTTTCATGATATTTATGAGGGTTGCCACTGTGTGCATTCACTACAAAATTAAGAGTGCCTCCTTACAAGAAGGAGCAAGAAATCAAGGCAGGACCTTAAACAACCAGTTGTGAATGTACTACATCTCTCCCTCTTCCACCTTGATCTCTCCTAAACATTCTTCCTTCTCGCAGACAGACAGATGCTGCACTTTCTTTCTTCCTAAAAGCTGCAAGCTAGCCGCACACCACCAGACTGGTGGCAGAGCTGTTCTCCATACTGCTGAGAGCGCAGCTATCTGGGAAGAAGGAGGGTGACAGGAAATAAAGTCCACTAAGGAAAAAATAAACCAATCAGACTGAATAAGAACAATCTACCTCATACTGAGGTAGAGGCTTCGAGATATGGCTTTTCTTACTATCAACAATAAATGACTAAATTAACAACAAAATACCCTCTCACAGAGGGCCGTGATAATAGCTGAGATTGGCTGATAATACCAGACAGCAAAATTAGGGCAGCCCTCTCAGCCCTGATTCCTTCCTTCCCTAGCAGGAACCTGACTCAAGCTTTTTCACTGCAAAGATCTGGTAGGTAGTTCACCACTTTCTAGCCCAAACTACTGGTTAAATTCATAACTATACTCTGCAATTAAGTTAGGTTCAATTTGTCCAGGCAACATTTAAACTGAAACTAATAGCTTCACTGCCCGGCAGAGCAAAATTTAAAGTAGCAAATCAACATTTAACGATACATGAAATGTTTTTTATATCAAGAGAGATATTAAAAGTCTCAAGGATGGGATTTCTTGGTTTTTTTAGATTTTGTGGAGTTTTTTGTGGGCTTTTGTCACTCAAGATCCTGAAGCAAACTTTCCACACTGTATTTGAGACTGAATTGGATCAAGTTCCTGAAGGAGGTTACGTCATGATGGTTGCCTGTGCAACAGTCACCAGACAACAATGACCAAGGAAACCCTTGCAAGCTTCCTCTTCCAGAAGGAAAAGCATGAAACAGGCGTCAACATACTTAGGACTTGTCAGTAGGGCACAGGAATACTTTTCTTACAACCCTGATCAACAGAAAAGGGAAAAAGTCTGTGTTTCCTTTAAGACTCACATCTTAAGGTGGTCTGTTTTTTTTCACATTTGAACCAAGAGTGGAACACAAAGGCAATCAACCTGTTTGCACCCCGTATAATTAATTTTAAAATGTTACAGGTATTCACGGTGCATCAGAGCGATCTCAGAATTCACACTCATGCCTCATTTCTAACTTCAGAATTCATTCTGTAACAGGAGCTTGTTCCTGTAAAAAGGAGTCACCTGGAAGCATCCTCCACGAAACCATAGAGGAGGTAAAGATGAAGTAACACCTTTTCTCACTCTTCTTTAATCTTGATAGTGGGTTCCCAGCATTAGGCTGGGTCCAACAAATTACGTGCATTTTGACATATCATGCTTGCTGCTGGGTAGTTACCAGGTAAGATAATAACTTTTTTGCTTAATTAAACCACATTCTTTTCTTCCACAACGGCTGACAATCTTAGCTATTTTTAACATCGCAAGATGTACTCACATCAGTATGTGCTGGGAAAAGTGTGATATACCTTTTCTTTAATATCAAAAACCAGAATTTCCAGACACAAAGCCAACATTTGGCAAGACTGTAATGCTCCGAACTTCACATATGTTTTCTCACATGTTTAATAAGAGAAAATTTACCGAAGTCACCACACTGGTTTAGCAGAGATATTGAATGTCATGGGGAAAACAGGAAGAGGAAGGAAAGACTCCATGATTTCAAAAGGACAGAAGGATACTTAAAATATTGTTTTAAACAAAATGGACCACTTGTAATGTATTTGGGTCAAGGCACCTGCACCAAACAAAGCACCCAAAGAAATCTGAGTTGAGAAAATGAATACAATTAAACCTGAACTAACTTGGCTGCTCAGTAAAAATGAAGTTAGCCATACAACTGCCTTTGCTACTATAAAAGCATTAAGGGCCAGGTTAGAAAAGCAGTTTCCTCTTTTTTGCCAGCAATCGCTGTAGTCTCTTGATCATCAAAGTACTTTATTAGAAGGTACATTTCAGTACTTAATCTTCCATATATCCTAAGCAACTGCAGGTATTGAAAAGGAGATTCATGGAGACGAGAACAATTATTTTTCTTCTTTGGTCTGCTGGGTAGAGTCACAGAATTATGCAGCTAACTAATTTACACAAATTAAAATAAAGCCTGGCCAAGGCAGGGGGGTGGGGGGTGGAATTAAGGCTATCCATTCACTGGCCATACTCCCTTTTTTTCAAGAGTGGCCCTTACAGTTCTCTCTAACACTGCCTTTCACTTGAGTGATAACGCTGGTACTTTATTTAGGGATGGATTTTCACTCTTGCTCTGATCTAATGACAAGTAGCTATCAAGAAGATACAGAAAGGTCCTGAGCTCTTCTTCTGTTCCTCACTGCAAGTTTCTGCTCTATCTCCTTGCATTTAAGAATTGTAGTATCCCCAATTAGTTCATTGACTCAAGGGAAAACAAGCCTATGCAAGAAAAGATTAGGTTCCGACATGACAGAGATTTCCCAAAAGGAACTACCTCTTTTGGATGACAGCCTGAAATTAAGCAAAAAGTGAAGCATCATGTGAAACTACACCCCCAGCCTAAGTCTTCATGTATCTGAGCTGGGTCAATGCCGTACTGAAGTATTCCCATCATTCTAAGTTGATTCATTTCCTCCCTGCTGAAGCACTGGTGAGGAATACTCTGCAAAGCCAACGAAAATTATTTCAGACCAGAGTCAAACATCTGAAAACATGTACTTGTGCACAGCTGGTTTTCTTCTAAAAATAATTTAAAAAAAAAATCAAAGAAGGATCCTAGTATCTATTACTTCATTTGACTCAATGAATCGGAAGTCAACAACATCCATCATCATTTTTCAAATCTCTGTGAAATCCATAAAGGTTAAAATACACATTATTCAAAGACAGCCTCCCAAACAGGCTTTCTCTTCATCTATGCTGCTATGAGAAAAAAATTTAACTTCTCAGAATTGCACTTACTGCATTTCCCCAGGAATTCTGTCCTGCTGCTGACACGGTCTTCAAGTTTCATTTATATTTAGTTATTTCATTCAGATTGCTCACTTACTCAGTATGACCATTCTTGCATGGCCTTCAGCTAGGACCCAGTTTCTTCACGTCCCCGTGATTCACACCCGTACTTTCGTTTTAAACTACTTTTCACTTTAGCATCCCATTTGCTGACTTTAACAGAATCTTATACCTTTCAATCATTTAATGCTTATAGTTACGGAAAAACAAGAGATGCATTTTATTTTGAGATAACTTGTTGGAATCCTTGTCTCATGTTCTGCAACTTTAAAATACACACAGAGCACAAAGAGTCTTTAACATTTTTTCATATGTTCAGGACAAGGTGTTGGATGAAACATGACACAGGGATAGACTGTAAGCAGCAGGCTACCAACAGATTAACTCAACAATGGGAAGGGATGCTAAACTTCTCCCTACGTATTAGACATTTAATTAGGTCCAGAATAGGCTTTGATGGCTTCAGATCATGTAAGTAACAATTCAGAATTTATCTACTTCATCTTAATCCTCATCTCGTCTTTGAATTCCTCTTGCCTTCTTTCATGAACAGCAATGGAGATGTGGCCTTAACATCCAAAGGCTTTGGGACTGTTCCCCCCTTTGCTTCATAAAGGGAAGCTCTTTGGACAGTTCTCATTTCCTCCTAGATTGTAACATTTTCAGGTTTAAGTACATTCAACTATAGGATGCAATAAGCAAACAATCCTGTAGTCCTACTACCACTAAAAATCCTGCACTAAAATTTCTACCTCAGAGAAAAATGATTCAAGGCATAACGGTCTGGCTAACAAGATCACTAACTGGAACTGAGTTCTACTTTATTTACATCTCTTCACACGCATAGAACTGCCACTAACCTCAGTGGAACTACTCCTGATGCACATGGGGAAGAAGAGAACAGAACTGGGTCTCTTGCCCTCATACGCTTTCTTGTGACATGTCTATCACAATAGCACAGCAGCCTGTAAAGCCCATAGAGCCTCTTCTTTCACGACTCAAGACACATTTCACAAGATGACAGATGCAGTCATAAATTTCACTGCACATTTCCATTAAAAAAACTGGCATTGGCATTTCATTCTTACTATCTTTACAATTCAAAACATGTCCTTGTATTTCTTCCTAATGAGTTGCAGCATTGTTCCTAGTGTAGTGTTAGATATGTGAATTTTTAATTCCGAAGTACTATATTCTGCAAACTCTGTAAGCCATGTAAAAAGGCATATCAAACATTTATTGAATTTCCCTGACTGAGTTTTATATCCACCAACCTTTTACACTAATTTATTCAAATAAATTTATTTAGTTTATTGGGAATAAAATAGTTCAAAAAAAGTGTAGGCAACTACCATACATCAACATACGGAGTCTCCTGCAAAATAGTTCTCATATAATACCATCCTTCACATATATTTACCAGGATGCATTTTATAGTGTAAATTCTATATTTGAAGGGTTTTATTTCTGAACATTGTAAAACTATTTGTATATGTAAGTTATATAATTAGCAACAGATGTGTGTGCAGCTATATACATACACATACAAACAATGTGTAGTCTGCCCTGTGACAAATTATAACCATACTTCTCAACTTTATTGGAACCTGTTGCTTTGGTGAGTACTCTCCTCTAAACAAGCACCCTGACCGCGCAGTTCCTGTCCTCACTTGCATCTCAAATACACGTCTGGCACAACAGAGCTTTTCCATTTGCACACCAGTTTGCAAATGATACAGAAATCATTAAATTATCTAAAAGTCAAAGCGGCTATTAAAAAGGAAACTGAAAAGTCATACTTAAGGTATTTGTGGAAAAGGAGTGCAGAAGACGACAGGTATTTGACAGAATATTGGTTAGGTTAATATAACACTTTGGAATGTGACACAGAGGGAGAATTAACCCAAGATTCTCCATCAAAACTCACCAAGCTGTATCAGAATTTTAGATCTATTTTCGCAAATGATCAGTTAAATTGTGTGCCATGTTAAAGAAAAGCTCATACGGGAATAAAAATTTGTGAGAGGTTCTGGCTACTAATTTCATTTCAACTGCTGGCATACTTTCAGGAAGGGAGAAAAAAGAAAAAAAGAAATTCTCCAAGCACTGTCAATACAGCAAAACAAGAGAAATGTCATTTTTGACATGAATGTTGGTCAAGAGGCATCTCAGTGTGTACGTTATTCCAAAAAGGAGATTTTTAAAATGCATTTCATTCATCTGTGAGAGTCTAATGTGACATTCTTTCAAAAATAAATCAGGTGCTGTTTTTGTGCTTAGAGCTTCATAGCCTTTTCAGGCAGCACCCTGACTGAGCAGCTCCCTGCCTCTACTCTGCCCAGGCCACACACCGACACTTTTTAGGCTGTGTTGAAGCTTCTCTCTCCCTTTCAGCATGCTTTGTCTTCAACGGATTTCATTCTTACCTGTTCTCTATGCTTTTCTGAGTGGAAAGATGTTTTCAAGTGGAAAGACATTTAGCTCTGTTAGCTTTGTCACTACAAACGGCAGTCGCTAAGTCTATCAGCATCAAGAAGTTTTATCTGATGGCAATAAATAACCATTTATTTTGTACTCTGAAGGTAGTCAGGTACTTTAAACACGAAAGAAGTACCAACTGTGTTTACTAACAATCGCAGAAGGATGTCGATAGGCACAAGAACCTCTGCAGGAAGTTTTCTACTAAACTAGTTGTAGTTTCAAAGATGCTCTACTAAAAAATTCATAATTAATTTACACACGATCTTATTGAATACAGAATGCAATGAAAAACACATTAACCTTTCTTGATGAAAGAAAGTATACTTTTCCAACAGAAGTGAATGCAATGCTGTGGTAGTGAGAGTAGGTAGTGCCTTTCCTTTTGCCACTTAGACTGAGATCAAGTGCTGCAGTAGGCAGAAACAAAAGGCACTTTTCTGCTGTTCCCAGAGAGCCTGTCCATCCTCCTTCCAGGTTGTCATGACTTCTTTAAAGGGATTACAAAACAAGGCAGGGATAAAAGCATTTTGTGAATAAGCCACAGATTCAATTATTATTGTATTTTACCAGGCACAATATTTAATTTCTTCTGTCATTTTTCCACTAGATTAGGTCAGTAATTTACTTACAAAACTCTAGTATAGATTTTAACATGAGAAGGATACATCCTCTTTCAAAACAACTTTTTCCTCTTTAATTCATGGCTGCTTTGGTGGCATTTCAAAAACTAATGAATATACTGACAGATGACTGGATGACAGGTTTCAAAGAAATGTTTTTGCTTTCTGTGGCTAAACATTTGACAGTTTTCTTGCAGAAATGTGTTTCCTGAATAACACTTTATAGAAATTCAACAAAAATGATTTATACTCCAAAGTGGTAAAAGCCAAAACCACATGAACTGCAACTATTTTAGAAACTAAGTGGCCATCAACATTTGTATATCCAGTCTTTGTTATTTAGTTCCAGCACTGTACGCTGTCATTATCTGTTCTATCAGCAGTATTAAAAGGCTTTACAAACTGCTGATACTCAGTGATTTACTCTTTAGTGAAGCCAGAGAGCTTTACAACATTACCAGACCACGTCACACATCAAAAGACACTTAGCTACTGCAAAAGAGGGCTTCTGATACCAGACAGATGACATTACTGAGCCATTACAGTACTCACATCCGCTAATTTTTAGAAGACCCATGAGAGTTCATGAATCCCAAAACAAAACCAAAAGTCTCTGTGGAATAAAATGAGATTAAGTATTTTTCAGCATGCATTATTTAACAATGTTTCTGCTTTGGGTCCTACAAATCCTATATAGACAAGTTATTTAATAAAAGCCTGAAAATGTTGATGCTCCATAGACGCTTTTCCAAATGTAATAGTTTTTTGTTATTTCACAAAGGACTTACATGGGTTGCAAAAAAAGGCATAACTGGAGCATCTTCATATTTCACAAACTTCAGGTTTCACCTTCCGCAAATACGGTATGCAATCCCTGGCGTTTAATTGGAAGTCTGAAATCACCTGCTACATTTTACTATTCTAATACTGATCCCAACTGAATGCAAAGTGATACTGTAAGCATTTTTTCCCTCTGATGATAGTGCCCACGCAGCCCAATCTAATATTTTACTGATCACGTTACAGAGTCAGTGAGATTTTAGCTCAGCTCTATTCAAAACAGAAGTTATTCTTCCTGTCTCTGCCTAATAAGTTTAGGGCTAAAATTTTCCATTCTCTAAACTTAGACTTATACATGCTAGACCAGGTTCCACAGATCCACCTGACAAAACCAGAGCCACTATCCTTAACTCTTCATCAACTTACTCTGGTTTCTGGTCCACCACTACAGGTCTGCGCCCAATTCAATTTCATCGCTAGCATACTACAGGTTCTGCAAGGTTATGGACAAATGTTGTCTTCCAGATGGCTCAATTAACAAAGGAATTACAAGATTTAAACAGGTAAAATATCAAATGAGTGATTTAGCTGGAAGGCAATACCCATCGGCAGGAAGAACGGCAGGCAGGCTGATAAGCAGTAAGATATTTTGCTGGCTCAGCTGTTTGAAGAACACCCGTCTGTCTACACACTAAATTGAGAAGCCACGATGTTAGAAAGCAACAGTTACATCAACACAGGATGATGTGCTCCTTCAGCCATCTCCTGTTGTGAATGAATGGTGAATAATTATGGTATCTTAAAAATCAATGGCTTCACAACTGCTGTTTCATGATAATATCCAAACAAGGGCCAGGTGTATTTGCTGTATGAAATGTCACACATCAAATGCCACAGAAAGCTTTTCATATCCTGTCATGGCCACTCTCCTTTCAAATAAATTTAGCTGACAAAAGCACAGACATCTTTGTGTGAATCTTCCTACCTATGTAGACTAGTACAGATGAAAAGAGCTTGACAAAACTCAACTAGGAAAGTAAATTGAATCATCTGAACCTTACCCCACCCATTATATTTCATTGCACTACAAATACAATCTCATCACAGGCAGACAATGATAATGAATTATATCCTCACATAGTAAGGTCAATAGGAATTCTGCTGCTGAGTTCAGTTAGACAGGATTGCAACCAAACACATTCCTCAAATCAAATAAGGTTATTATTTGGTTGAGTACAAGTACCAAAGGAGCTACACACCCTGCTACAAAGTGGGTGCCTCCTGGAAACAAAATGGAGGTTATGCTGAACCAATGTGATTTAAACTCAGGACAGGAGCACAGGGCAAGTAATCTGCTTTCCTGAGGAATGTGAGAAGAGACAAGGGTCCAACAGAGTGCCTGAGAGCACAGGTGCCATGCAGATCACATCTTACAAACTTCATGGGGAAACTATTGTCAGACACACAATGCATCACAGGCAGTTACTGTACTAAACAGACAAGTAAGGTCACTGCGTGAATAACAGAGATAAACGCTGACATCTGTCAAGATACAAAAGCACATATCAGACATTGCCCTTGCAGTCTGGTTGTGTCCTAAGCTTGTGTTCTGTGTAACTTTTCTCTCATACGCTCACTCCTCTACCACATGTCTTCTTCTTGAAGATTTTCTGCAGCCCTGAATGCAAGATCCACAGCCTACAGCACAGACGTCCACTGAACAACAGGTTTAGAAGAAGACTTGAAGCTTTGTAAGAAGCGGAGATGTTGTGCTGCAGCTGCAAGAAGAATCATGGGTGCAGAAACATTTGTTGTCACAGTCTGCAACTCAGTGTTTGTAGCCGTTGTTTATTCGTATTTTTCCAGCGAAGAAAATCTTGTTTTTGACTGGTCAGGTAATTCCTCGCTGGATGCTATGCAGCTATGGGATATTCAATAGCTCGACAATGAACAACCTACAAATATCAAATACTGTATGTGCAAGCCACAAGACCCTACTTGAATACCCTAGACCAAAACCAGAAACAACAGACAGAGGCTTCCCAGCACTGAACACCATAAGCACATTAGCACCTAGCTCCAGAGAAGAATTCACATGGCTGGTTTTGGCTACATTCCCTATTACACTGAACACAAAAGAGACAGATGTTTCTGCACAGTACTCAGAACAACTAGCAATTTCAGTGAGGAAATGTCTATCACAGCCAATGGAAACTACTGAAAAATGTGAAATTCTGTCTTTCTCCTGAGGGTTCAAAGGACTGCTATATTAGCATGGAACCAGAAATCCGAGCTGAAAACCTGCTGTGAAGTCATAGAATCACAGGATCATCGAATGGTTTGGGTGGGAAGGGACCTTAAACATCACCTAGTTCCAGGCCCCCTGCCATGGGCAGGGACACCTTTCACTACACCAGGTTGCTCAAAGCCCCATCCAACCTGGCCTTGAACATTTCCAGGGAGGGAGCATCCACAACTTCTCTGGGCAACCTGTTCCAGTGCCTCAGCATCCCCACAGTGAAGAATTTCTTTCTTCTATCTAATCTAAACTTACTCTCTTTCAGTTTAAAGCCATTACTCCTTGCCCTGTCACTCCATGCCCTTGTAGAAAGTCCCTCTCTTGCAGGCCCCCTTCAGGTACTGGAAGGCTGCAGTGAGGTCTCCCCACAGACTTCTCTTCTCCAGGCTGAACAGCCCCAACTCTCTCAGCCTGTCCTCATAGGAGAGGTGCTCCAGCCCTCGGATCATTTTTGTGACCCTCCTCTGGACCTGTTCCAACAGGTCTATGTCCTTCCTGTGCTGAGGACTCCAGAGCTGGATGTAGGACTCCAGGTGGGGACCAGGTGGGGTCTCACCAGAGCAAACAGAGGGGCAGAATCAGCTCCCTCAACCTGTGGCCATGCTGCTTTTGATGCAGCCCGGGATGCGGTTGGCCTTCTGGGCTGCAAGCGCAAACTGCCCGGTCATGCTGGGCTTCTTGTCAACCAACACATCCAACTCCTTTTCCTCAGGGCTCCTCTCAATCCATTCTCCGCTCAGCCTGTATTTGTGCTTGGGATTGCCTCTACCCACATGCAGGACCTTGCACTTTGCCTTGTTGAACTTCACGAGTTTCGCACAGGCCCACCTCTCCAGCTTGCCAAGGTCCCTCTGGAAGGCATCCCCTCCCTCATGAGACCATGCCATGAGTATGGAAGAAGAATGCAGCAACGCTCTGAAGACTAGTGTGGTAATGTAACTATGGAGTAGGAGGAAACCTGTATGCTAGGTGTTTTCACATTCAGGTCTAAGCTAGCAAAAGGCCAGGACTTTATATTTCTCCAGAAGCCAGGCCATTGTGCAGTCAAGAAAACATAACCAACTGCTTCTATGGAGTATACACAGCAGAGTAGTACTAGCAGTGCGCTATCTTCCAAAATCAAGGTATTTTCTTGTGTAGCGCTGCCCTCCAGTAGGAACCCAACACTTTAATACATTAATTGCTGTTCTGTGGAAGCTGTTTCTGATCCTTAAGAGTGCTTGGTGCCACTTGGTAAAGAGTAGACCCTGCTACAGTGTGTTTGTGAGAAGAATAAAACTAAGCATTCTCATTGGACCTTTAAGTAAAACAGTTACATCAATGAAAAATATCTTTACTCCGTTTGATACGGCACAATAAACATTCAGAGGTTTAAGGAAGCATCTTTGTGGCTCGTCCTCTTTTAAGTACTAAAGTAAAGCTCTTCGTATTAAAATGCAATTACTTAAATCCTCTCCAACTTCAGCATTCCTCCCAGCTCCTCTAAAAATACAGCTTTAAATTAATAAATGGATCTAATTTCAGCTTCAAACTGCATTATCTAAATGTTGCAGTAATGCTCAGAAAACACAAGGATGGTGATGACTGTCTCAGTACAACACATTTGTTTGTGGTAAGCCTTTAATAAGACTGTTTGAATAGAATGTATCATCCAAACACCCCTCCCAGTTTTATTTCTGTCCTGGTTTCGGCTGGGATAGAGTTAATTTTCCTCCCAGTAGCTGTTGCGTTTTGGATTTAGTATGAGAAAATGTTGATAACACCGATATTTTTAGTTGTCACTAAGAAATCAAGGACTTCTTCTAGTCTCCCAGTTGTTCTTCAGCTAACAAGCAGGTGTGCAGGAGCTGGGAGGGAACGCAGCCAGCCCATGCTGGCCAGTGGAAATATTCCATACCATAGAAAGCATGCTCAGGTTATGATTGGGGGTTGGCTGGGAAACAGGAATTCTTTTTCCAGGAGCTTAAACTTTCCTGTGAGTTTGGTCTTTTTTTCAGGAGTTCCACAAAATCTGTGAGTTCCACGATCGCTGCTCAGGGACTGGTTGTGAATCGGTCATCAGGCAGTGAGAAAAAGTGTATTGTGTATAGCTTGTTCTGCATATTCTTCATTATTATTAGCAACAGTATTTCCTTTGCTGTTTTATTCAACTGTCTTTATCTCAACCCATGACTTTCTCCTTTTGTCCCTTCTCCTCCCGATCCCATGGAGGGGGGAAGGGAGGGGTGAGCGAGCGGCTGTCTGGTGGTTACTTGACAGCTGCCGGGTTAAACCATGACAACTTCCTACTTATCAGTACTCCTGTAACTTCATGCAGGTTACAGGCATGATTTTTGTGATAGCAGTATGAAGAATCAAGCTCTCAAAACCCTTTTCATAACTTATTTTGGGATACCAGTGAACAAGCATCAAACACCTTGAAAGGACTGCTCTAGTTTTAAATAGAACAGGTGTGGATCCAGATTCCTTACAGTTTAGGCATTAGTTACTAATCACTTTTCTGCATCAGTGCCAAAAAAACGAGTGAAACAAAATACCCCATCACCTTTTCTACACTTGTGTTAACTTTCAACTGACTAAACAAGTACATATCTGTAGTGAGCAATTTGATTTTACAAAAGCTTCAGCTTAAAATGTTTACTTCTAAAGTAAGTTAAAAACTGATAGCAGCCTACATGTGAAAATGTTGAGAATCACAATTGTATTTCACACCAGATACTGTTCTGGGGGAACTGTGTAAGGAAAGAAACAAGATTCAATTGTTAACCTAGAAAAATAACTCTTTTATGGTTCCCATTAAACCCCACAACCACTTTAAACATCTGCAGGCTGCAGGAATATTTTGTGTCTTTACAGCATTTTATATCAACTAATTGAATTAATGAATATTTCACTAACCAAGGATCTGAAGTGGTGCATCTAAAACACTTTTACTTTTCCACATTCTTCAACCATCTCACTGTTCTGCAAAAGATCCCAAAGGCCCAAAAAGAAGAAAGTACTGTCTTTACTCTTTCAACAGCAAATGGCGTGCTAGCTGAATCAATGAGACATGGAGAAGTATAGTAAAAAAAAAATGTTAAAATACACTATGAGAAACTTAATCCACTTACTTTGCATGAACTGAAGTTGTCTGATTCTCCAGGGCTCTGCAAACAGTCCAAGGCAACTAATACTGTACTTTCCACATGTGACTACTTTGGAAGAATGGCTGCTGTATGTCATTCCATATCACCATTCAAGATACAGCTCTGTGTTATGAGTTTTACAACTGCCTGAAACACATGAACAGGTGGAAGCATGCTACCCTTCTGCAGTCTGCTGTTCTAGATGTGAGGGAGTTTTGAAACCTTCAAAACCTGTGTGCTCTGAGAGCTAGCATTTCACGTAGAAGACTAGAGAAACTTGTCTGAACAAAATTAAACTAGTGGGAAAATATGCCAGTCGGTGCTAGGTTATTTAAAAAATACCTACAGCGTTTAAATCTTCCTTGCAACGTTTTTCTCTTTTCTCTGTCTGGAAAACATCCATTCCTGCCAGCAAAACAGCCATTTTCCTTTGAAGTTGTTCCTGAGAATTTAATTGCCCAGTAAAAATTGCCAACAAAACTTTCAAGTTGTAGACCAGCCCTGAAAGACTCCAGAGGGAACCGCCTGTAATGCTTAATTCATCTTTCCACAGTCAGTGACAAGGGCAGAGTTGCTCTAAAGGCCTCCAGCCATAAAAATCAATATTTGACTGGACAAAGTTCACTGAGCTAAATACAGCCATATACAGGAGGCAGCAGTTCTCACCAAGCACAGTCTGAAGTTACATTAAAGCAATGCTTCTGAGAACTGGGGTATTTATTCAGATAATTAGTGGATCTAGCTACATAGCACTACAACTCAAATTTGAAAATGTTTCATGTTTGAAAATATGTTTCTTAGACAATTTAAACTTCTACAGTTATTTAGCCTCTCTTCCACAGTACTTTCATTCTTGGCAGGTCCTCCAAATTGACTACTTACCATATATTTCAAGTTGGCAACGTTCAAATAACGCACAACGTAAGAAATACAGTAGAAAGGAGCATTAAGTTACTAAAATATTTTTTTTAGTAACTGAAACAATTTGAGATTCTCAGTTTCAAACCTTCTCAAAGTAAATAATTTTCCATAATAAAGGGACTCAAAATTCTTGCAAGACAGGAAATACGAAGATTAAAACAGAGTAATTTATTTTTAAGAAAATGCCAAATAACTGTAGTAAAATTCCTAAAAGTGCTGATATCATTATGCAATACTGTCAACTATGTAGCTCATGCAGTTCTGGAAAACCTGTTATCAGCCAGGAAAACGTACATTGAGGTAACACTGAATTGCAGTAACGCCTAGTGTGGTATGAATAATTTTTTATTATTTGTTGTTTGGAAAACAACTGTCTTAGAAAAAAAATATTTACACTAGAACATAAGCTGTTAATCACTCATGACATTTTATTATTAATATTTTAGTGAATACTTTAAAAATTGTCAATTCAGAAAAATCAAGATTTGTAAACACTGGATACTCAGGCCTGCTAAGGGTGTTAGAATACATTATCACAAACGGCGCTAATCTTAACAGCGCTATTTCACTTTTAATTAAAGATAAGCTTTTCGGATTTTCACACAACTTAATTTTTACTGCTTTCCCCACCTCACGGAGAAGTTTCTCCCAGCCAGTGCTTTGTAACTTTTCCATCTACTTAAGCAGGTCCTAGCAGCTAGAAAAGCACAGAAAAAATAGAGCAGCCAATGAGCAACAGACATTAAAAGATTTCTAAAGAGTTTAAATTATTGAGGAGAAACAAATGAAATGAAAAATATTTTGGAAGCTGCAATGTGTGTAGCTCTGTATTTCCCAGATCTTTGCATTTAAATTCTTTATAATTTTTTAAAGTACTGAAATACATGTATGCTAGTAGGATAAAGAAGGAGAACAGAGATCAAGAAGGGGTATCTTAAGTCACCACCTTCAAAAAACAGTGTAATTTACCTTAAAAGTTATGACAATATTCAAAGTTGCATTTCCCCCCTCCAGAAAAAAAAAAACCACCAAAACTGGATTTGATTGTATTGTATCTTATGTTCTCAGAAATCTTGTAGTTTCAAGATTACATCTCTCTCTGTCTTTCACACACATGCACAGTAAAATGTGTGCTGTTCACAGCAAAGAGATTTAATAAACCCCAAATTCTTGCAAAATCTTGCAAGAAAAACCTTTGGCATCTATCCCTCCTTTGCAGGCATAAAGTACATTAAGAAAAAGTTCTGTGTTAGACTTGTCTTGAATGGAAAGCAGAACCATATACGCTGAACACATTACCACTTCTTGTTAATCTGAAGCCTGCAGGTCTACATACTACACTAGAACTCCTACATAATACTGCATGGGTCAGAAATGAAAGATTACATATATCATTTTGTATCTCATTTCTTGAAAGATTATAGATATAATTTCTTGAGATACAAAATGAGATTCCTAAAAGTATTTAATTAAAAAAAAAAACAAAACAAAAAAAAAAAAAAACCACAAACTAGCACCCATATATTAGAAACAAATCTGTGGTCTGCTGCTAGACTTATTTTTAATCTTAATCTTAATCTTTAACTGATAAGCACCTCTGACTAGTTTCCTTTCCTACGTATCCTCAGTCAGATTCTTGCATGGAGTAGCAAGAAATAGAAAGCCCCAAGAATGTCTTGCGTCAGGCTTCAAAGGAGAGGAAAAACAACTATCTACTGCAAATAACACAGACATTTGAGAGACTGTACAAGGGAAGAGAGGAAGGAATACTTGTTAGTAAAAAATGAAATTAAAACCAGGAAATCAGGAAGGAAAAAATCAGCTTTCTAACAGAAGGAGCGACCAAGGAAAGGGTCAGGATTACTGGTTACAGGATACAAATACAGAACAATGCCTGAACAGTTCCTACACCTGCCTACAGCAAAAAGCTGAACGTCAGTTATCTGTCCAACCTTCCATCCACAGACAGTATCTGCGCTGCTGGGACTAAATTTCTCATTTTGTTTTGCAAATCATATTTCAGAAAGTAGACTAAGTTGTGAGAACCCTAGTGAAGTGAAAATGTTACGCTGAAGTTTGATCTGACCTGCTTGCAGGGGCACATATGATACAGCCAGTGGAGAAGTTAGAGTACAGCAACAGCGCTCCCTTTGATCACAAAAAGGAGCAAGAGGTCCTAACGCTGCTTCTCCTCTGTCTCGGCTGAGCCTCTTAACCACCAACAGGCCAGACTCCTCACTGCTGAAGAAAAGAGCCACATGGGCAACTGTCCTACTGAGGCTCAGAAGACATAAGCAATTCAGACCCTAGTGAATGGACTGGTATTTTTTCCTAGAGATACTACAACAAAATATTGTTCAGGATTTGAAGACTGCAGCAAAGTCATGGTTAAAGCCAGCAAAGTCATGGTTAAAGCTCCTTCAACGGAGCAATTACTATTATTTTCAGCAGTAAATGACCTTCTATCTATTCCGTGCCTTTCCCTGGTGTTACTATATGCTTCTGATATAGGGAAACTAACTGACATAGATATTTCCATGTAGAAAAAGAGAAGAGGGAAGTTAGTTACAACCCACTACCTGCCTTCATTCTTCCTGTCTTAAGCACAGATCCACATTTGTTAGCCCATTGCATCCCCAGCTTCTTAGAAATAAATCCATATATTTCGGATACCTCTCCATGTACGACCAATTTGTAAAACCGATAACATGAACATTTTGTTTCAGAGATGAACGTGTAGCTCAATCAATAACACACAAATTACTCTGGTGTCTTCAAGCTTTTAGAATATGATTTCCTTGAAATAAGTAGTACAAAATTAAAATGAAGCGTTACACTGTATCAGTCACTTAAATACTCATATGCATTTAGACAAAATACACTCCTGTTGCAATACACTAGAAAAATATTCAGATAATTAAGGGATATCTATACTCTTCTGCAAAAGGACACTGGCTTTCAACAAAGCATTTGCTTTATTCTGTCAGGTTTGTAAAAAGAGTCTATGGTAACCTTTACTGTTTCATTACTTCTCCCTTATCCCCCCCTCCATGTTTCTTTATAAAATAAAGATATGCACAAGCTGGTGTTCATGTCTTAACTAAGTGAAAACTAGATAGAATCTAGTAGTTGTTCTGTAATTAAAGCAGTGTCAGCTATAGGGAGTATTGTCAACCACTGGGAAACCTTCAACTAAAAAAAGAAAATAGCATTTGTGTTAAAGAGAGTGCCTTATCCTGGCTTTTGTTTCTATTTTTGTCTAGTGACATACTCGTAACAGAAGACATTTGATTGTACCCATTTAAAAGTATGTAACTGACTTCACCAACATTTGAAATGGTTTAAATCACTCCTCTTACTGATCTAGCAGAAGAATAATTCTCAAGTTTCCAGCATATAAATTTTGAGTGGTGAAGTGTTCCCAAGTTCAGGAAGGCTTTCTTACTACTAGGCCTGGCCCAGGGATTCTAGAAGAACATCTGGTATGTGGTTTTCTTTCCCAGTTTGTACACTCAACAGTATAAACACTCTTAAATAAAACTCTTGAACTACAAGTGCTCCTAAAAGACAGCTTTGAAAGACAGAAAAGGTGCAGTCATGCATCTCTGAAAAGCACAGCTTTGAGAACACTTGGGCATACTAAGATCACTCGGGCATGCACAAACCGAGACACAGGAGGTTCCCTCAGAACATCAGGCAGCACTTTTTTTACTGTGAGGGTGACTGAGCACTGGCACAGGTTGCCCAGGGAGGCTGTGGAGTCTTCATCATTGGAGATACTCAAAAGCTGTCTGGGCATGGTCCTGGTCAAGTAGCTCCAGGTGGCCCTGCCTGAGCAGGGGGGTTGGACAAGACGATCTCCAGAGCTACCTTCCAACCTCAACCCTTCTTTTAGCTTATTTTAAGTTTCAATATCAAGAAACAATAGTAACAAAATATTTTTTCTAAAGCTGTCCACTTTATACTACCAACATACATATAAAAATGGACAACAATAGTGAGAACACATTCAACAGCATTTTCAAAGGAGACTTGATTAAAAGAATTGGAAAAAAGAGAACAGCTGAAAGAAGCAGTGAAATTCACAGGTTGAAGTTCCACAAACAAAGGTTTCTGCAGCAGCTCACCAACCTCCTGTTCCCCCTCTTTTCTACTTACTAACTGCCTTCCCTGCTCCTTGTTAGCACTTGTGCCCCAACTCTTTTTTGTGCTTGCACACATTTGAGTGGACACACAGGTAGGCAGATGAATTAAAGATAAATTAAACAAGAATTAAAATTGCCTATCAAAAATTGTGTTCTTCTTTAATTAGATAAATTCGCACTGGTTAAACAACTATGCTGTTAATTTAACTGAGGTATCCAAGCACCTAAAATGAGGTAGAATAAATCCATGTCTTAATATTTGTGGTTGCTGTCTTCTATGTTTCACAGTCAGTTGGGATATTAGTGAATGCATAAGCAGCAAGGAACAAAAATACGGCACTCAAATGTGTTCCCAAGATCTTCCACCATTGCTTCTCTTGCAGAAAGTTGAAAGCTCAGAAAGCTTTCAAAGATACGGGGTGGGGGTGTGTGTGAACCAGAACAAAGACTGGTTTAATGTTTCTTTTCCTTTTTTTCTTTACCTCCCCTCCTCTTTTAACATTATGTTAAAAAAAAATTATAAAATATTCATTTGTGGCATCATTGGTTGTATTCATGACTACTCCAGAAACCGACTCAAATTTGCAATACTGCATGTAGCATAAATGTGATACTCCTAAGTCATCACCACAACTTCTTGTGAAAAGACCCTATGCGTCACTAACTGAAAACGGAGAAACATATATTTCCTTACATACTGTCCTTTTTAGTATATTGAAAAAACACATTGCAAGAGAGCTAAAAAAGGAACATCTGAAAAAAGAGGTACATTTAATTTAACCAATTTACATATGAGGAAATCAGAGATTGTAAAGTGAGGAGAAAAGCTGGGCAAAATCTAATATTTTATACGAACACTACAATTGTCTTAGAAACGGTACACATACTACATTTGGGCAGGCTTTAGCAGAACTAGAGTGGCTGTGATCCTTAAATAAGTAACAACTATTTGTGTTTAAAACTGTTTAGCTATAAATGAAGGTATGAAACACATCAGTTTATTATCACTAAATAAACGCTTTGGGAGATATTTTTAACATAAATGAATTCATGCTTTTCCACAGAAGAAACTAGCAGTATTCCCTTTCTACAGCCTTCTATTTTCCAGTCCATTAAAAATGTCTCTGATTTCTAGATGGAATTTCTGTCCCTTAAAAATACTTACATTTACATTCCTGAATACGAAACCCTTTTCATCCTCTGTTTGCTAATGTTAAGAAACTATACATTACTGAAATATGCTTCTCTTTTACAGATTATTTCTCCTGTCAAGTTTCCTAAATTTAACTAGATGACATGCCAGTCTTGTTAGAATTAGGACATTTTTCACAATCACAGTTTTACAAGGAAGAATGTAAATTTGAAAAATTCTGCTTCTGTTACTCTTATTATTATAAATAATTCCTCTAATACCTACCAATTAAAAGTCTCCTTTCTTCAGTCTGTTTATCTTATAGCAAACAGCTGTAAGACACTGCGTCAAACCTTTTTTTGGTCTTTATTTTTCACCTCTGTCAGAAGGTCTTTTTATTAGTAAAGACAGCAAGGTAGAAACCTAAATAGTTACTATATAAACAATGTTGACAATAGCTGTGTTGCTGACTTCACACCACTTAGAATACTTTCAAACTTGACAATGTTTAAACGACTACTCTTCACACTTTTAAATATACACCATTAAAAAACCATTATTTTAGAAACACACATGCAAGTCCGCCAAAGCAAAACTGACAATATTGTTTTAAACAGAGCTTGAACTGGGGAGACACTGATTTCATGGACCAACCCTGCCAGCAGCACCAGCTAGGACTGAGACATTCTGAGCAGAACAGACCAGCTAATGGCTGGCTCGGTGAATGACAGGAGAGCAGCAGACATTGTTTATCTTGACTTTTGCAAGGCTTTTGACACAACCTCCCATAAAATCCCCATAGACAAACTGATGAAGTACAGACTAGACAAATGGACAGTGAGATGGGCTGAAATCTGGCTGAACTGCCAGGCTCTAAGGGTTGTGATCAGCATAAAGTCCAGATGGAGGAAAGTCACTGCTGGTGTACCCCAGGCATCAGTACTGGGGCCAGTACCGTTTAACGACTTCATTAATGACCTGGATGATGGGACAGAGTGCACCCTCAGCAAGTTTGATGATGACATAAACTGGGAGGAGAGGCTGATACACCAGCTGGTTGCACTGGCATTCAGAAGGATGTCAAAAAGCTGAGTAATAAGCCAACAGGAATTTCATGAAGTTCATCAAAAGGAAACACAAAGTCCTGCACCCGGGGAGGAATAACTCCAGGCACCAGTATAGGATGGGGGATGACCAGCTAGAAAGCATCTCTGCAGAAAAGCACCTGGGGGTCCTGGTGGACTCCAAGTAGACCATGAGCCAGCGATATGCCCTTGCAGCAAGGAAGGCCAATAGCATCTTGGGCTGCATTAGGAAAAACGTTGCCCGCAGGTCAAGGGACATGATCCTTCCCCTCTACTCAGTACTGCTGAGACACGTCTGGAGTGCTCATGGGCTCCCCAGTACAAGCAAAACATAAGTATCCTAGCGTGAATCCAGTGAAAGACCGCAAAGACGATTAAGGGATTGGAGCATCTGACACACGCGGTGAGACTGTAAGAGCAGGGAGAAGAGAAGGCTCAGGGAGATCTTATCAACGTGTATAAATACCTGATGGGGGTAGGGGTAAACAACACTTCTCAATGGTGTCCCGGGACAGGGCAAGAGGCAATGGGCACAAATTAAAACAGATGAAATTCTATCTGAACAAAAAAAAAGCACTTTTCTACCGTAAGGGTGGTCAAGCACTTGAATGAGTTGTCCAAACTCAGCCCTAGCTGACCCTGCTTTGAGCAGGAGGGATGTTGGCCTAAAATGATCAGATGCCCTTTCCAACCCCAGGTATTCTATTGTTCTTTGAGGAAGAGACAAAAGAAAAGCAACTACGTCTGAGTAATATAGACTACAGGCTTAATGTCAGCCGTTTTCTCTGCACAGACCAAGCCTTCAACAAGATAAAACAGTTTCCCTGCACCGCAGTTGCCTATATCTGACTGCATTCTATGAAGGCAAGTTGTTTATTAGACTTAGGAAAAGGCTCACGGTGCTGATACAAGAAAACAAGTTCTTTTCCTCTCCTACACATTTCCTGATGCCCAAGCCTCTATGTCTAACCAGTACGGGAACTACCTAACATAGAGATTAAGACAATGTATTTGTTTTCACCAGTCAAATAAATCACTTTATTGTCTAATACAATGTCCATTTGTGTGAGCAAACATCCATCACTTTAATGGATTTCTTTGCCTTCCCTCCAGTCAGTATTCGAGCAGTAAAGCTAGTTTAACCAAAACAGGCTAATGGAAAATGATCCTTCTCCTTTCGTAATGCCTGTTCTCTCATATCAACTTATCTACACTTCTGTTTTACAACTGTATGAAAAATGAGAGGAACTGAGAGAACATCACAGAGAAAAGCTTGAACATCTCACTCATGAGGAGCAGGCACCTGTGCACTGACCCAATTAGACATTCAAACACTTGTCACTTTGGAGCTGGTTGGTTGTCACTCATCCAAGTAGCCCCAGGGGACCTATTGTATGGTGGCATTCCCTGACAGGAGAACTGTAGCTATGAAGGCAATGAGGGCACAGTGACAGGGTGCCAGGATCCTGGTGAGTGAGAGCAGCCAGCAGCAAAGCCAATGAACCTCAGAGCTTCCTTAACTTGGTCACCATCCAAAAAGTCTTTCAGTCTTCAATGGTTATCTTTTTTTTAAAGCAGCCTAGTTTAGGAACCTTACAGTAACAGTCCCCTTTATCCAAAGCTACATTTAACTCTTGAGTGACTAACACAAGGACCATTTCAGAAGAGATCCCTGAAAGATTACAAAAAAAAAAAAAAATCTTTGGGGGAAGAGGATGAACTGAATGTTACTTCTAGTAATATCACCAGCATATAGTTCAGAAGCCAAAACGTTTCAGCACCCATCTCTTCCCATCTCTGTTTTAAACATATTGTTGATGCTGTCAGATGCTCTGTCTGCTTGAATTCATAAATGAGGGATAAAACACTGTGCAGCTATCCACGCCTACGCACTAAAAAAGATAGAAAAGGTCTGTTCTAGTAGACAGTATACAATACTGTATTCAAGACCCCCAAATCAGATTTTGCATTAAAAAAAAATCAGATATTAAAACACAGATGACTATTCAGCAGCTATTATTATCTCTGCTCCTATGCTCAAAGATTTATGCAGTCAAATACAAGAGCAGGGAGGGGTTGGAGGAGGACTGAAAAAAGAAAAATCAAAGCTTACTTCAAAACTTCCAAAATGAGCATTTTAACCTTAGGATCTAAACCAAGAGAGTGAAGAATTCAGAATGTCCCCATCACCAAATATGTGATCTACATTAGAAGTAAAATCTTCTAGTTTTTTTGGGACAAAAATATCTTTAGTTCCTTCTAAATCCATTTTTCTACACTCATTTTTTTACTAGTTGACTTGTCCCCCTGTTCTCTCCAGTAAGGAACATGAGACATGATTAAGCCTACCTTCAATTATGTGAAGCTACAAAATACTTTTAGCTGCTTTTCTAGTTAACATATTTGATATGAGCCCTTCACTTAAAAGCTGAGCTGACGTTTTAAAAATTATATCACAAGCTGTTAACCCAAACAAACATGGAAATGCAGGTAAACGCAGAAAACATTACATGACTACCCTGATAGTACTTAATTGAAAGTCAATAGGAAGATACAAATTTAACAGATAGAAACTTAATTCCAGCAGCTTTTTTTTCCCCCAGTTAGTATGGGAAATTAAATTTTAGAGGTAAAAAAATTATCTTACCTTTGCACAGTTTCAGAGCAAGATGGTCTATCACTTTACTTCTCCTTCTTTCTCATCCCCTGTATGCCAGGTCTTTAAGTTACTGCCTTGCCTGAAAAAATAATACAACCTTAAATATTTATAGGGGCCAATAATTACATTCACTGCTAAACTAAAATAAATACGTCAGCTATGTCTTGATATAGCTGCAATGCTAAATCCAGTTAAGTGGAATGGTATTTTAAGTGGAACTAATCTATATACGTCAGGCTGAAGAAAAAATAAGAAGTATTAGGAACAAAAGAAGCTCCCTAGGTTGCAAAATCATGTTTTGCCTTTACCTCTCCAAAATAATACAGCTGGTCACATCAGATCAGACCGGACCACTCACGTAGTTATCCAGGTTTGCTGTATCATCAGTGAAAAACAGTCAGTGCTTCGCAAAGCTTGAACAAGCCAACAGAAAAGCCCAACCACACCTTTCTAATGTTCAGTAACCTAACTTAACACCCACTGAGTACACCTCCTCAGGAACAAACACTTCAGTGCTCTTTGGGATACAGATGCCCAAACTTCTGAAAAGACATCTGCTGGAAGAGGTCACAGCAGCTGACAGCAAGCCTCTACTGCAGGAAAAGCTTTTGGTCACAGCACTTGCCAAGAAAGAGAGAGAGCTGGGCTTATAGTCTATTTGTAAATTGTTTGATCTCCCACTTTCTAGGACAATATCCTCAATTCTAGTTGAGGGATGGGACAGACAACCCCCCCAAATTGACAGCACAATACAAATAAACAGAAAACAGCAATAGAGGCTTTGCTTTTAATTCAGCTGCTACCTTTTCCATTTATTCACAAGAACTATGCACCCAGTTCCTCTCTTACTCTTTGTTACTTGAACCCCCCATTTTAAATAGATTTGAGGTTTTGCTGAGAAGGAAGTTGCTTATTTTTTCATGGTAATGCATATGTGGAGTTGAACTTTCAAGGGAGCAAGGTTCAAGTAGGATCATGAACTTTGAAAGTGAGCTTCAAAAAATCTCTAACTGAGGATTCCCCTTACAGTCTTTTAATTTTACAACAGATGTTGCTCATCTGCAAACTCAAATATGCTTGCCACTATATGTAGTCCTTGTTTCAGTGAACTGATGATGAAGTGAAGCTAACAGGCAAGATTAGCTTCACTGCAGCACCTGTTCTTTTATACACTGTACATAAAAGTATACTTTTAACCTGTAAAAAAGTAATTAAAGTTCATCGTTTACTCGTAATTGCAGATTACCACTATTTCATAAGGTAAAACAGGAGAGACTGCAAAATATCAACTTAGAGCAGTGGTACAGTAAGATCAGTTTAACTTCCCATCAAATTGATAACACAATCGTACAAGCTCTTTCAGTATACTTTTAAAAGCCTTTTTATTGTTCAATTCGTCTGCCAGCTGCCAAAACCCTAACTGTTGACCAGAACCGTCTGGTAGCTGTTTCTTCCAGTAACAAACAGCACTTCTCATAACTTGCTCTTTATCATACTCTTTCAAATCAACTTGTTGCTCTTACATAACAAAGCACTGGAAAGAATACATTATCTTTGCAACTTTGGGAGTTTGGCATATATAATTTATTTCACTGGGGTGAAATTCACTTACATAATTCACTTCACTGCCTTCATCTTTATGCAGTTACTCAAACTCCTTCCTACCCTCCACCTCTACATTCAGCTGGAACAGCTGCCTGCAAACCAACAGGACCTTGATGAGCCAGAGTCAACACAGAACTTAAGTTCAGAACTGCTACATGCATGCAGCTCTAGATTGATCAAAACACTCGAGTATGACAATGATCGCACATATTCTATCACAGAAGGGTAATGGTTACATCTACCCTGCCGTTCACACCGCCTCCGGGCTGCTTCGGTCCACCAACTCGTTGTCTCCAAGACAAAACCAGAGTATGCTTTAGGCAATGTGGCAGCCCAAGGGACCCTTCCAAGGGGCAGTACGGGTAAGACTGCACAAGTTTTGGTTCTCCACTCTAGACAGTCCTGCAGTTCTCCCATGCAAGGCACTGCATCCTCAGCTGCACACTCCACCTGCCTCCACACAACACGCCAGAGCACACGCCACAGACTCGCAGTATTACGCTGCAAAATCATCACTTTGATGGGCTGCAATACAGTTCTGGCTATTTTGGATACTGTGAACTAAAAACACTAACTAGCAGCCTATTAGGGCTGCAGAAACATCACAGTACTCAGATGAAATTCACATTAAGTTAGGTGAGTATGATCACTCTATTTTATAAAAAACTAATTTTGTAGAACATTAAAATGTAGAGGCAAGGCAGCCCTTGCCTACCTTGATGACAGGAATTTGTCCCTGTGTTGCTGTTACTACCAGTAAAGAACAGCTGTAACCTCAGGGGCTATGTCTAAAAGTTAGGCTTGATCTTACACCCAGAGAGGACTTGTGTAAGATGTCACATACAGCAGAAAACCATAGCTCTGTTGACACTGCAGGCAAACTTTCCCAGACTTCTAATACTCATTAAAAGCAGGGGAAAAAAACTCTCACTTGGTTCCCCTTACTCTTTTGAAGTAAACACGGTTATGTAATAATATACATGGTTTGGGACATACTACAATGAATTACAATTTTCAGTGTTTTATTGGGAGAAAAGAAACTGTAGTACAGTCAAACTGTTTTCAGTTGCTGGGTAATAAATGGTCAGAATACAAATCTCTTCGGATGCCTGGACTACACACATGCTGTTCCAAAACCAAATATTTGCTATAGTTCTTCTTGACATCTGTGGCTTTAACCTATTTAAAGTCCATGATCAGATTCTTTTACTGTCACATTACGTATTTTTTCTGACAGTCTCTCAGGAGGGAGCTTAACAAAACCTCAAAATTCCAAGGAAATCATATCCATGCAGAGTTCTGTAAATTGTGCACAGAAGAGCACCTGAACATCCAAAAATCAACTCAGAGGGAATAAAGACGTAAAGAAGCAATCTCAGGGTTTTTTCAAATGATGTTAAATGTGAATTTTTATTCACAATGCTAAGTGCATGAAGAGGATCCTTTGAAGGGCTTGGTGGCATGGTTTTATAGAAGTCAACAGGTAAACTCCTATATATTTCACTCTAGCCAGGAAACCCTCATGTCCAAAGATGTAAATTAATAACCAGATGTCTGGTTTCCAAGGTGAGAGGAGTATTTGTACCCTTACAGGAAAATCACAAGTGAGTGGGATAGCATGAATTAAAAATAAATAAATAAATAAAGAAGGAAGAAAAAAAAAATCAAGGGGGGCAGCAAAAAAGATGGTTTAAAGAAATCTATAGATTAGATGAAACATGATTTTAAATGTATTAGATGTATTTGAGGTCACGTAATTTTCCATTTTCTGTGTATGAGTTTGGCTGCTAGCATGTTGTGGAAAAGTAAAGCATACTTTTTACTTTTCTGCACCTGATATTATGCTTACTGTGTCCTTATTAATTTAAAAATTTGTGAAAACTAAAATTTACATAGTATTGTTGCTTTACAAATTTTTTTATTAATAGTGTTGATAGACTTCAGAGAAGTAAAATTTTGAATGAAAAACACATAAATTCTAATACATAACTATGTAAAAAATTCAAAATACAAAAAATCTGGTTTTATTTTATAATTGGATTGGCCAAATGATTTTATATAAAATGTATTCAGAATATTCATTAAAAGGTCGAGACACTTTAATGTTCTTAATGTAACCCTAAAAAGCAATAGAATGAGACAATATGCAGCTTTCTCCTAAAATTAATAATGTATCTATATACACATACATATATAATTCAGTTTCCTTTTACTTTACTATACTTAAGAAAGATATTTAATACAAAAAATTTTCAGAGGACCTGGAAAAATACTTGCTTTGTGACATATAGAATTTATTTAGTATATTTAAACGCAGTTTTGTGCAATCCAGTACTGCAGGGCTCCATTATTCACCCTCACATCATTTCTTCTTTCAGAAAGGAGTGATGAGGAGCCCTCAGAAAAGGAGAAATTACCCTGTTGGCTGATGAGGGCAGTGATCCATCTTTCTGTTATATCTGTCTTACTTCTGGTAGTGCTCAATCCCAGATGATTCTCAAAAAGTAATAATGCAAAAAAATACCCTGAAAATACACCAAAAATAACTGTTCAGCTGTTCATCTCTCATACACACATCCTCATGAAGACACTTCCTAAGACAAGTAGTCCAGCCTAGATTACACTAACATCTGTAAGAACAATGCCTTAGTTTTACACATATTATAATAATCAAAACAGAATATAAATTTCATTTGATCTTTAACATGTTGTAAAGTCATGCCCTTCCTCCATGGATACAAATTATTGATTTCAATTCCTAGACTACTAACCAAAGTCAAATATTTCAGTAAATTACATAGAATAGGTTTATTCTCCTCCTCAGAGATATAAACTCTGTTTCCTCATGTACGTTCATTCCAGTAAATCAAACTAATACTAAGGTACACAAATGTCAACTATATAAGTGATTGAGGAGAATCAGAAAAGCGAAATAGGCCGTTACCTTGTTCATACAGCTATACAGTCCTCTTAGTCCTGTTCCCTTTTTGGGGTTGGGTTTTTTTTTCCCCTTTCCTTTTGTTAGTGAGAGGTAAGAATTTGTACCATACCTTCATGTTCTAACCTTGACAGAACTCTGCTGATAAGCCCTGCTGTTGCTGGACTGTGCAGAAGCACGTACAAGGGGAGCCGCTTCCAGCAGCCCGTTGCTTTGTCCTCGGCCCTCCCAAGCTTCTGTGTGATCAGCACAGGCTTTGTAGCCATACAATGGGGGTTAAACAGTTCCCTGTATTTATTTAAAAGCACAGCTAAATCTGCTTAGCTGCATGAACCTTTTAGTAAAGTCATGCTCACTCTATTAGGATATTTTACCATTTCTTTGTTTAAGAGTAACTGACTTCCATCACCAAAAAGAAGAAAAATGTATAGTTCCTTCCCATTATACACAGTGCATAAACAACGCAACCAGTAAAATCAACCAAGATTTTTATCCAGATCTTATCTTACCAACAATTTCCGCCTAAGCAGCAACCTGTGACTTGCTTCTTAACGTAGAGCTCTAATTTCATTTTTCCTTTATATTCATTCTACTAGATGACTTGCCACTGGGGCAATCCTCTGGTCTCCATCAACAGTGTCCAAGAGGCAGATCATTGCAAAAGCTACTATTTGTGCTGAGTAGTGAAATTTCAGTACAAGAAAGAAAATTTAAATGTACCGAGAAATAAATGAAAAAATTTTAGATGAGTTGAATGCGCTTGTCCACAGTATGAAAGCCACCGATTTCACACACAGGACATGAACCTCTGGACCACCTTTGCTTTCCAGGAAACTACCTTGAAGCAACACTGGTACAGAACAGTAGCTTTTTTCAACTCCTGTAGAAAGAAACCCTATTCAAAACTTTTCACTTCCGCCACAAACCCAGATTTTAATTTTTTTTTTTTAAGTCCAGTTAAAACATTTCTAACTTTAGGAAGTTTGCATCTTTTCATAGGTAGCAGTAAGAATTTCATCAGCATTTGTTAGCACCAGCATTAGTTCAGAACAGTAACCTCGTCTGCTCCTTTGAAACCTATTCTGTTCTGAAGGCTTATTAGAACAATGCTTTTCTTCACAAAAGCACAATCTCTACTTAAGGATCTACTTCAGAGCAGATTGCCAGTGAGGTTCAATAATGACTGCAGCCGCCTGACCTCTTAAAGTTGCCGAAATAGAACCAGAGTATTTTAACTAAGCTCCCACTTCACATATGGACCACGCTTCCAGAGCTGCAAAGGACTTAGCTGAGAAGGCTAAAAATCTTAAGGAAAAAAAAAAAAAAAAAGAAGTTACAATTACAGGCAATTTATTTTTGATGTGAAGACTTATCACCAAATAATAAAGTGTTGATTAGGCAAAACCTCTACCATTAAAAGTTATCACTCTTTAATTACACATTTACAACCATATATGCTAATGACAACAGTTGGCATGAAACTGTAAATAAGAAGCTACTTACCATACCACAAACATGGCACATTATTAACCTGTTATTTGTATTTATTAACATTTAATTCTCGTAAAATCTCAATTCTCAAAATCGCTATTTTCATAGTTTCACTCATTCCTCCCCAAACAAAGTCCCAGATGAAAAAGGCAATTTAGCCAACAAAACAGCTTAACTATTTGCTGCACTGTGCCTTAAACAGCATACTGTATCAAGAAATTAGCTAAAATATAACTGATTGAACAGGTTTTTTTTTTTGTTTAACTGGGTTTAAGCAGAAATTGTTTTCTGAATTTTTGAGCTGAATGACAGAGGTGCAGGGCTCATTTTGTCATCTGATTGACCAAGCCTAATCAGAATTATTTCTGCACACTGCTTCACTGCAGCTGTAAATCCATTAAACACTAAATGCTCCAGAGGCCCGTTCCCCTTCAGCTTCCCACTGTGTCTCCTACTTTTCAGCCCATAGCTACACAGTGGGCTACTCAAAACATTCAAAAAACAGAGGTGCTATACTTAATGGACAGCTCAAAACCCATAGCAAAACCTGTCACTTGACCATCAGGACAGCAGCTATCATAATAAAACGCTCTGTGATGGAGATTTAAAAAGAAGCCTTTGAACTGGTTCTCTTACCTCCCAATAGATTTTTATTAGGAAAAGGTTTTCAGTCACAGCAGCTATTTTTTCTTCAACAGAAATCATCATATCTGCCTCTGCAAATGTTCACTGAAATATGTACATTTCTCTGTGACCATAATAATACCTGTGGCATCTTGTTTTACATTTTATTATCATTTTAGCCTCAGGAAGCCTTTAAACTAATACACTCATTAGGAATGTCTTACTGCACAATTTACATATTAACAAAACTACTTTTTAACCTGTTGAACTGTTTAAGCTGAAAATAACGGTGATGTGCACATGTAGCACACAATTACCTTACTTTGAGATCTGCTTGTTAGAAAAGATGAAAAACAGATTCTGAAAAATATCTGTGATGATACTGATTATTCGTCCATCTCTTTTTTCAGAGATTTTTGGCTTTCTTTTCCAAATGTCCTCAACTCTTTCCAGACATATGATAATACTCAGGGAAAGCCACAAATCATTTATGCTTTCTAAGGTCAAAGTCATACTCCCATCAAAATTCAGCTAGCGTAATACTCAGCTGAGATCTTCAAGCAGCTCAATAGCTAACCTCGTTGTAGAGTTTAACCCCAGAGGCTGGCCTCAGACTATGGGAGGTCAGACAGGGCAAACAGGTATGGGGTCTGTAACTCTAAAAAGACAGGATGGTTGACAGTTACCCAGAGATGGGGCACAGGAAGACATAAAACAAAGATAAAAAGATGCTGTGCAGTTAGGGCAGTGTAGTGAAGAAGACAGAAGGTTCACTATCATAGTACTATAATAAAATGGGCTGGTTGTTTCACCTCTTATTTTGGACACAATGTTTTAAAAGCTTTTGTATACCTAAGAATTACAACCGAAGTCACACAAATATTCTTTTTAGAGTAAAGACTTACGTATTGAGAGGTATGTTTGGGTATATCATTACCTTCATTAAGTCTTCTGACATGTCGACCTGACTTAGGACAGTATTTCATTTTGATGATAACAAAAAGACTGTTTATTATTATTACTACTACTGGTACTGTTTCTTTGTGTGAAAAGCAAGAGGGAAAATATTTCCATTTCCCACATGGGAATTTAGGGAATGCATAGTACTGATTTAGCTTTGTTCCTTGCATGTATTTTGATAGAGTCATCTATCACAATTTTTTACGCTTTTGCATAGGCAAACTGAATTTTTTCTTTTTCATTTTACAGATTCAATTTCCTTTATTTCACCAGTAAAGTTTTCTTAGATCATCATTTTGCGTGCAGAAGCGAGATCCATATAGTTTCCAGTTTCTTTATGAAAAATGCCTTTAGTATTAAGGCGTTTGAAAAGACTTTAAAGTGCAGATGACATTCAGAAACACAGCCTCACAGGCACATCAAGAGATACACGGTGACTATTCACTGTCACCTGTGTATCCTCCTCCCAAAAAGTCATTCCAAATATTTGGGCTGGGAGCTGAAATTTAAAAAGTAGGTAGTAAGTTAAGTGCTATTAAGAAGTGAAAAATGTGAAGATCAGGATCCTCTGAAGATTCTGAAATTTATTTCTTTACTTTAAAACATCATCATAACCACTTCTACTGGTTTCAGCTGTTAACACTGAAATATCATGAACTTACTCGAATTAAACCCATTGCTGTTGCTTCCTCAGTAATAATTTGTTCCTTTTCGTTTTCCCTACAAACTTACATAAGGACGTTCTATACCAGAGCATAGCCAGTTACTCCTTACTACAATCATTAACAGTTTCTGGCAGGCAAAGCAGGTTAAGTAATTTTAATCCAGACCTGAATAACGTACTAATTTTGTTCCAAAATCACTGTAGCATGTATGTCCTGATTATCATTCTTAGACTGCTCTACCTCCTTTCTACATTTTCTTGATGTTCATTGGACCAGCCAGAGCTGGCTATCTGCCAGCTACAGAAAAATCACTTCTCAAACACTTTGGGGATGCAGACTCACACTGGTTCGATTTCTCTGAATCTCTTACAGAGAGAGACTTTGTTCCCACACATAAGGCATACAAGCTGTTTATCACACAGTAGTTGTCAAGGAGAGGGAGGTTTCCTGGAATTGACTCTAGCATGGCAGACTGAGAAGAGTCCTCTTCAAATAACTCAAGGTTGATTCACTTTATTATTCTACCAGCTACAGCACATACAGCTTAGTATTGCCACAGATTCAAGAACATGGGCTCTTTCTGCTTTCGTGTTGCTTTTTGATGAGGATGTTCCGTAATAAGATTCACAGCATTAACTTTAATTATACTTAGATTTTCTCTAGTACTGTGCTCTATCCTTTTTCATAAAGGAACAAATGCTTTGCCCTTCCTCCTTGTGCGCAAGGAGTGCCCTTGACTGCTGCATGCCTAAAGCAGTTTAAAATGCATGGGGCAAAGAGACGCAGTGTAAGTGTACAAATGTACACTTCCTAAACTCGGGATGGGAAGATTTATCAGCAGCTAGAAAACCAATTGCAGCTTCAGGAACAAAAAACAGATTTGCTGATGCTGCACTGCCCGTAGATAACTAGGGAAAAAGTTACCGAAACTAAAAACCTCCTAAATGCATTTAGTGCATAGTTTACATAAATTTACATCAACTACACAGAAAGAGATTGAACAGAATCAAGCCTGAGGGAGAAAGGGAAGAGGATAAAAGGAAGATGACAGCTACAAAAGGAGGTTAGAATCTTGATTCTGCTATAAAACCAAAACCAACCAAACAGGAAAACAAAACCAAAAAAACCCAACCATCCAAACAAGCAAACAAAAAAACCCCAGAAACACAGAATCCAGATTCTGGCATATGCAGTTTTTAATCCATGCTCAAGGGGAGGAAAAGAAAAATACAGCGAGTCGTCTTTGTTTGCAGAAATCTTTTTGGGATGCTTCAGCTCTCCAGGTGTTTTACTTTTCTTGGTAAGGCATGTGCTGTTTCAACTTCTGCCTGCGACAGATACACTATACCTGAGGGTTCACTATCCAGAGAGGATCTGCCTGGATTCCACTCCTTATGTTCCTCTGTCCAACCTCATCTGCCACCACACCCAGAAGCACCCAAATTCATAATTGTCTTAAACATTACTTGAATGCTTTATAGCTACCTACCATTTTCTGTAAGAGACTGAAAGAATTTAGCAGCTCTCTGCTTGAATCATGGGAGCATCTTGACTGATAACATGAAACTAAGTTATCCACCTGAAACTCCTAAAGGGCTGTTTTCAGCAGGTACACACAGAGCACATCTAGCATGCAGAAGGACCAGGCTCCCCAAAGCACTGGCAAAGCTGTGATTTTCTTTAAAATGACAGCCAGAGAAAGTGCCATAAGGCAGCGCTTTCTCCTTTTCACAGAGCAGGACTGGCTGTGGCTCATCCCAGCATCTCGCCCTCAGTGGCACAGCTTCTGCAGAGAGACAGAGAAGATGGTCTCTTCCCCCCTGCAGATTACATCTGAGGAACATATTCAAGTTAAAAAAAATACTCTTTTCTGCCCCTTTGTCCTTGCTGTCCCAAGATCCTAAAACATGGTGAACAGGGATTTTCCTCAGATATAAAAGATGTGGGGTTGAATCTACTTTGAAAAGGGGTATATTTTATCTCAAGTCTCTCCTGCAGCAAGTGTGGCAATGTCATGGCTGTTTGTTGGAAAAGGCACAAATCTGTAATAAGTTTGAAACTTATCGGGAGAATTAAGAGCTTCATTCAAAAAATCAGCACCAACCAGTAAAGCAGGGTCTGAACAGAAAAAGGGATGCAGATACCTCCTGGTTCTGTCTTGGTTTTCCTGCGGCCCAGCTCTTCACATCTACATGCTGCTGTCCCCAGAGTAGGGCCCTCAGTGTATCACCTGCATTAGCAACTGGGGCAGTACAAAGTGGCAAAGGGAGGTGTTACAAACTGAGAAGCTATAGATGACACTCCTGTGCACACATGCACACCCAGACTGGGCAGAGTTGCTGTGATGTAGAAAGCCCTCGTTGTGCTATTTTGATTTATTTGCCCATTCTTCAAGGGAAAAGTTGCACATTGTACATAAACGCAATTCCGGGCGTGATCCTCCCTGAACTTTCACTTCAAACCTGTTTTCTATTTCTGAGGCTAAACCAGGAACATCTATGCTCATCACATACAAAACAGCCTTCAGGTTTAAGTTCTTACAGCATTGCAAGTTTTCCAATACGGCAGAGCCCTTTCATACAGTATTATTAAAACTTTAAGATCTCAATTTTAAGAAGTCTTTTTGTCAATCATCTGATAGGTAAATTAATTTTGATGACTACTGATATGGCATGAATTTCGACTCTTGGCCTAGAGATAAAGCAAAAATCAAAAGCTTTAAACCATTGGTTCCTGCAGTCTAGTCAGAACTGCATTTGATTTTAAACACATTTCAGTAATTCGGTATTACTTATGGAAAGAGGACAATTGATGTTTTTATTTGTAATTATACTCCCAATTTCAAAGTATTGTCTCTCAATGTGCCATTCACATCCATACAAAGAGTACACGTTATTAATATTTTCTAAGTTGCCAAATGTAGTGCAGCAACCACCTCCTCTGAACTTGTGTGGCATGAATAGACCAGTATTTCTTTTTCAGGATAGCCACTGAAAGAGTGTTAAGCAGTGGCCACACAAGCATAATGGCTTCTTCACCTTTGCAACAACAGAACGTGGAACTATTTGTATTTTCTTTAAAGGCAGTAAAACTATATGGCAATAGAGGTGAAGTGAACAATAAAAATCACACACTAAATAGATAGTTTCAGCAAGAAAATACAGTATGCAAATACTAGCAGTGGAGGAAAAAAAACAGTAGGATGTATAACGTATACAAAAAGACCAAAAAGGAGGATATGATTCATGCAGAGATAAAGTCATTATTAAAATCTTTTAATATGGATTTTTTTATTGAAGTAGTTAGCATCAGATTTGTTACTGCCAAATTCCCACACATCCAAACTCACAGCACTCAGGTTTTGATTTGCATGCATTGCATGATTTCATGTTCTGTACACTAAGAGATGAAATATTTACACACATACAAAAATGGGATTTATCACTGCTTAAAAACCCTAGAGAAGTTGTGCCCTTTATAGTTTTTTTCCCTTACTTCACACACTTGTCAAATGACTTCCTATGGGCTTTAAAAAAAAAAAAAAAAAAAAATCAAAAAAAGCCTAGAAGCCTCTATAAGACCCCGACCTTTGCAGAAGCCTGCTCTGCTGGTACCAAACAGCCCAATTAGCAGCAGATGCACAACTGTTCTTTCCTAGCAGCCCAAGAAGAAAGGTGTTTGGAATCATTTCTGCACCTAGGAAGCTGGATTTGCCAACCATAGAGTTATTTATTATTTTCCTTCTGTACAGCAAATCTGGTTTGGATCAGCCTCTCCTAGAACTGCTGCAGAGACAGAGTTGGAGCAGCTGGAAAAACGGCACAGCTGTGTGACACCAACAGGTACAGCTTGTTGGATTAACTCCTGAGACCAGGCAGTCCCTCTGCAATAACACAGTCTCCTCCCTTCATTAGAAGCGTATGACACGCGTCCAAAGGTATTATTTTGGAGACTCAAATTATTTTATTTTCCAGTTGGAGAAGGAATATAATTTACATATAATTTCTATATTTAAATATAATCCACTTTATGCGCTTTTTGCTTACCAAATTGTATGCCATATATAGAATTGTAAAACAGCTACCTGTTTTACAAACTCAGTGGAGATTTCCATCCCTGGGAAGGGTTTTACTTGCACAAGAGCCTGCAATGCTGGATTCCAAATGGCTATGGCCAGGAAATCAACGCATTTCCAGCAGGTGGCTGAGCTAACAGCAGTGTGCTGTGTTCCCCTCCAAAAGTGCAGATCACACATGCACATAACAAATGCAGCCTCAAGGCTCAAAGTTCGATGAGATTACAACATATATAGTAATCAAATGCGATCTTAGAAAGTGATGGGTTTGCCTTGGAGGGACTTCTAAGGACATGACTAAAACCAATGCTGTTTTATTCCATGTATTAGTATTAGTCACTATTTTGACACACAATGAAAGTCACTACATAGAAGGCATCTTTAAATATCCCGTTAAAGCTTTAACATCCACTCATCACATGGTACCCTAACAGACTTCTCCATCTGCACCGAACACCTCTCCATGTTAATAAAGCCCCCAGTTCCAATGAGTTACACTTGCCCTTCTTCCCAACAACCTTCACATCTTTCTCTAACTTCATTATCTACTGGAAAAGTCAGTCTTGAAAATTTAATCACAGCTATTTATTTCATTTACACTGTTATGGTCTGTGGTTATCAATAGATACAATGCATCCTTCTTGAAAGCATACTCTGATAGACAGAGATGTTACTTCATTATCAGACCAGGAATATTTTGGTTCAGGAGCTGTGACGGGCGAAATGACAAGTTATGACAATCCCAAGGCTTACTGGAATTCTGCAAAACAAGTTCGGAAACTAGCTTAGCAAATATAGCCTATTAGAAATAATGAATTAGCCTCAAAAAACTGAAAACTTTTCCTTTTGATCTTAAATAATACATTATTCAAGCAGACTTGGTAAATAAGCGTTTAGTAGTTCTTTTCTGCAAATACAGAAACAAAGATCTGTTGTCACTCTGCTAAACTTTAGGTTTTTTTGCTTGAAAATATAGTTAAACCTAAAACTAATCAGTTTAAATATTAATTATTTTAGCTACTATTTTTCTTTACTGTAAAGTTTATTATGAAAAGCATAAAAGTAATAAATACCTGAAGGATGATTATGTAAAAGCAAAGACTGGGGACTTGAAGACATACTATGGCAATTCAGTAAATAAAATGAAAAGTTTATTTCATTCCAATGTTTCTGTGGAACCATTTTCTAAGTGCAAATCATATTTTTTTTTTCCTGCTGTTGCCACAGTGTTGTAGTCTGTCTAGGATAATCCATCAGCACAGACAGTGTTGGTATGTGTGCGCAGTTCTCCATTATCAGAAAAGTAATAATATTCAGGCAAAGACTGAATTGCAGCAAATTGTAAAACTGTAGCAAACAATTTAAAAAACATGCCTTTACTCTCAAAATCCTGCAAACAGTACGGGATTAAATGAACACTATTGACAAAGTCAAATCCTGCATGGGAACTGGCATTCAAACAAGTTAAAGGAAGAAAAAAAATAGCCACTGCAGGTTGGACTTGTTCAGCCTGGAGAAGAGAAGGCTGCGGGGAGACCTGATTGCAGCCTTTCAGTACTTAAAGGGAGCCTATAGGAAAGATGGGGACAATCTTTTTAGTAGAGACAACAGTGACAGGATGAGGGGTAATGGTTTTAAACTAAAACAGGGTAGGTTTAGGCTGAATATAAGGAAGAAATTCTTTACAATGAGGGTGGTGAAACACTAGAACGGGTTGCCCGGAGAGGTAGTGGAGGCCCCATCCCTGGAAACATTCAAGACCAGGTTGGACAGGGTTCTGATCAACCTGATCTAGTTAGTGGTGTCCCTGCTCGCTGCGGGGGGGTTGGACTAGATGACCTCTAGGGGTCCCTTCCGACACAAAACTTTCCATGATTCTATCATTTATAGGCATATATCGATTGATGTTGACACTGAGTGCTACCAACTCACTTTAAAGTACTCAGATAGCTTTAACTTGCTGTGTGTTTTAAAAGCTGTGGAGTTATTAATGTTTAATGTTATTTCGACTTTAAACATTGACAAGATGTCTATTTTATCAAAATAAAAAACCCATTAAAGAACATCCAAACTTTTCCGAGATAAAGGTTCAAGTTTAAACCACACAGTGCAAAACTTTCAGCTTCCAGTTCCTGAGGACATTTGAAGAATTGTGGCTTCACGACAGTTACGCAACTACCAACTCAATGAAGATATCTGCATTAGAAAAAAGCGCAAGTCAAAAATCAAAACATATTTTGTAAAAAGAGTCTTGAGAAAATAATGATGGCTTTTGATAATTTTAGAATGTCATTTTGGTTTTATGTTTAAACTGAACAAGAACTAACGCACTGAAACCTCACATTGAGGGTAGCTCTAGAACAGCTCACACTATCCTGCCCACCTTACAAAGGCCTGACCTCCTCAATGTAACCAGCAGTATTATACTGAACTTGGATTAATTAGGTGACATCAAATAGTAGAGTAACAGTACGTCAGCTGAAAAAAGTGTATGTTTGCTCTACCCTCCTGTGTTAATATGGAAGTTAATAAAATTCAGATGTACACATGTAAAGTGAAGTCCAAGTACGTCCATTTATTTGGAAAAGGAAAATTTAAGAAAATCTTTTTAATACAGGTTTAAATAGATCACTATTTTACAGAGTCTTCTACAAGCTTTAACAGCACCACTTCACATGGCACAGTCAAATGGCAGCTCTTATTTTACACAACTTATTGAGAGCTGAAATGACTTAGGGCTACATAACAGCAGCAGATGATATATTCTAGTATGACAATTATACAAGCTTCAAAAGACAAAAAACTTAGGCAATGACAAGATCACAGTAACAGATACGAGTCCTTCACTCTGTTCTGCATGGTCCTGCCAGGCTTATCTGGTTCTGCTTTCCTTCTGCCTCTCACTCTGCAGCTACTAGGACTCCGCACCCCCTCCCTAGCCCAATTACTCTGACCCTTGTTCCCAATCCACTGTTCAAACCAGGCAGTTATTTATAAATATCAACAGTGGCCATGGCCAGAATCTCCATGTATCAGCCACGTGCCTTTTCCAGCAAACACTGCAACGTACCTGTGCTAGGAGTGCTTTCTGCTCAACACATCCGACAGCCTAAATCAGCCTCCCATTCAAACAAACTCTGTTGCATTCACTAAAATCACTGCAGAAAATGTCCTTCCCCTTTTTATATATCAGAGGCAAGCATCTAGATTTATGCAGCTACTTCAGGCATGTGGGTATTGAAACACTGGAAAAAGAGCTAGACTTACTGATAACAACCCAGTCTGCAGTACTGTCTGTGTAAAATGACAGTAAGATATTTTCATTTTACACCAAGTATGTATATTGATAACACCAGTCAAAGCTACAGGGCATCAAATTACTTTTCACCACCTGTTAAGAAGGTGAGCAATCCACAGAAATCACCTGGCATCTCTCATAAGCAGCGAAACTTAAAGACAATGAAGAAAACAAACCCCATATTTCTTCCCTTACAACGGCTAGGGATTGCATTTGCCTCAAGAGGAGGGATGAGGAACATTAACAAAACCAAACTTCCACTAGATATGATTCTGATCTTGGCTGCAAGGTTGGAAAACCCAAGGTGGTTTCGTGAGCTGGCAGGTGATTAAAGTTGCCAAGCCCTGCACTCTCCCAAAGGGCAGCGGGAACAGGGGTTTTGTGTGCTGCAAACCCCCACCAACTAGTAGGAATAGAGCTGACAAAGCACCCGCCAGTGCCACAATGATGGCGCTGTCACCAAGCCTGGAAGCTGGGGGTTCAACGATGCTGCAAACACTAACTCCAGGAGATGGGAGTGAGAAAGAGACCCATAAGACTATCAGTAGGTATCTGAAAATATAAGAGTCGAGTCATCTGTGCTAGAAGCGATAGAGAATTCAGTTCCAGGGAACGGGGGAGTTTCTGCAAAGTGTTTCTCCAGAAGATTTTGATATTTAACACTCTGAGAGTGCCTGTGGGTTCCTTCTATGTGCACTTCCCTCACCATCCAATTCCAAATGCATTTCATAAACAGCATATGTCAGGATGAACTGTTATCTTTAAGCTGATCTCTACACCCATATCAATAATTACATTAAATTTTCCAGCAGCAATTTCATCCCTGCCCTTTACATAAGCACATGATTTATTACCTCAACTTCAGCATGCCTTATCATGTAATGATTATAATACATGTGCATTATGAGACCAAAGCTCTATCACACTTGCAAATTCATTCTAATGTTTCTGTTGAGTGCTTGATTTTTAAGGTTTTCCGATTTCTTTCAACAAAACCTTCATACCAGATTTTCACTTAAATATTTGGAGATAGACATTCTATCAGATGACATCATTATAAATAATGACACAGCTCAAAAGCAGAGTTGGGAATTTTACATCTGTTACAAGTGACCTAAACACTGACCTTATCTCTGCACAAGTGATCTAAAGAGAAGAAACATCAAAAAGTGAGTTTCTCTTTGCACCAGTGGAAAAGATAACTTATGCTTTTGCAGTGGATTGCACAGCAGTGGATAGTCCCAGAATTTTGCAGTCAACCTTTGAAGCTATGTAATGGATACTGTTCAGAAGCACATTTCAGCCTAGATGAACTTTTTGTACATCTGTCTCCCATCTCTTCTCATACTGCTACTCCTCAACCTTGCCTCATGCTCTCTGCTCACCAAGCTTCAGCTTCTCCAGTTCCTTAGGGTTTCTCCTATTATCTCCTCTCTTCCCAGCTCTAACTCTAATTTACTCCACTCATTCTTTTGCCCTCCAAATCCATGTGCATAAACAAGCTTCCAGTCCTTTCAGGCAATCCTTTTCTCCACAGGCCTCATCTCTTTGCCAAATCGTTTACATCGAACACATGCATACAGCTCACAAAAAAGGTATGTGCAGGACCTTAAGCACTGAGCTGCTTGACCATCCGTACTGTTTGCTCCCTTTGGCTCGCTTTTTAAAATATTACCTCACTTGGGGCTGTTGGCAATGGACAGCATTCATAAGTCAGCACTACTTTTATTTCATTCAACAGTGCTCCAACACCATCCTCGGCAGCTCCTGTCACACATATGCTCTTATGTTCCACAGGACACACAGCATACATAACCAAGCCCATACTATCACAGAATGGTAGGGGTTGGAAGGGACCTCTGTGGGTCATCTAGTTCAACCCTCCTGCTAAAGCAGGGTCACCTACAGTAGGCTGCACAGGACCTTGTCCAGGCAGGTCTTGAATATCTCCAGAGAAGGAGACTCCACAACCTCCCTGGGTAACCTGTTCCAGTGCTCCGTCACCCTCAGAGGGAAGAAGTTCTTCCTCATGTTCAGACGGAACTTCCTATGCTTCAGTTTGTGCCCATTGCCCCTTGTGCTGTCACTGGGCACCACTGAAAAGAGCTTGGCCCCATCCTCCTGACACCCACCCTTCAGATATTTGTAGGCATTTATAAGGTCCCCTCGCAGCCTTCTCTTCTTCAGGCTGAACAAGCCCAGCTCCCTCAGCCTCTCCTCGTAGGGGAGATGTTCCAGTCCCCTCACCATCCTCGTAGCCCTCCGCTGGACTCTCTCCAGTAGCTCTTCATCTTTCTTGAACTGGGGAGCCCAGAACGGGACAGAGTACTCCAGATGAGGCCTCACTAGGGCAGTGTAGAGGGGAAGGAGAACCTCCCTCAACCTGCTGGCCACACTCCTCCTAATGCACCCCAGGATCCCATTGGCTTTCTTGGCAGCCAGGGCACACTGCTGGCTCATGGTTAACCTGTTGTTCACGAGGACACCCAGGTCCCTCTCCACAGAGCTGCTCTCCAGCAGGTCCATCCCAAGCCTGTACTGATGCATAGGGTTGTTCCTCCCCAGGTGCAGAACCCTGCATTTGCCTTTGTTGAACCTCATCAGGTTCCTCTCTGCCCAACTTTCCAGCCTGTCCAGGTCACGCTGAATGGCAGCACAGCCTTCTGGTGTATCTACAACACCTCCCAGTTTGGTGTCATCAGCAAACTTGCTGAGGGTACATTCTAACTCTTCATCCAGGTCGTTGATGAAGAAGTTAAACAAGACTGGGCCCAGTACTGACAGCTGGGGGACACCACTAGTTACCAGCCTCCAACTAGACTCAGCGCTGCTGATGACAACCCTCTGAGTTCTGCCATTCAGCCAGTTCTCTATCCACTTCGCCGACCACTCATCCAGCCCACACTTCCTCAGCTTCCCTACGAGGATATTATGGGAGACTGTGTCGAAAGCCTTGCTGAAGTCCAGGTAGACAACATCCACGGCTCTCCCTTCGTCTACCCAGCCAGTCATGTCATCGTAGAAAGCTATCAGATTGGTCAGGCATGATTTCCCCTTGATGAATCCATGCTGACTACTCCTGATAACCTTCTTTTCCTCCACTTGCTTGTTGATGACCTCCAGGATAAGCTGCTCCATCACCTTTCCTGGGATGGAGGTGAGGCTGACCAGCCTGTAGTTCCCTGGGTCTTCCTTCTTGCCCTTTTTGAAGATTGGAGTGACAATGGCCTTTCTCCAGTCCTTGGGCACCTCTCCTGTTCTCCAGGACCTCTCAAAGATGATGGAGAGTGGCTCAGCAATGACATCCGCCAGCTCCCTCAGCACCCGTGGGTGCTATCAGACAAAAGAACGTCTTGCTAAGTTGCAGCAGTCCTCACATCACACCAGGCACTTTGAACTGAACCTTCCAAAGCTGTCAACTGATTTAAGGTACAGGATTACCACGCAGAATTTTGAGGAGACCCAGCACTGAATGCCACCCAGTGTGGAAGTGGCCAGGCTACAAGAGGATGCAGCCCTTTGCAGTGCTGAGTCAGCCGCTTTACCCTTGATTGCCTACCAAGCAAGGGTCCCCTTCTTGCCTTGCAATTCCCAGTCCCAGTTTCATCAGCTCCACAACTCCTCAGACTCTGGGCCCTTCCATTCAGCCTCTTGCCAACTCTCCTTGCTCTTCCACATTACCAGCCATTCATTGGTCTCAATTACTGACAAGCAACATTATTAACTGAAGGGAAAACTTCCTTAGCCCTCTAAACCACCAGTTCTTCTGCCACAACTGGCCAGCCTTCAACAGCTTATAACTCTAATTATAAAGGCCTTCTCAGACACCTGTAGGTATGATCTGGGATACACTCAGTGCAGATACAGTATGTGTTACAGCTTATGCGTTGCTACTGAAAATGGACAAGCTGAAATTTGTTGAAGGTTCCTTGACTCAGCCACTAATAGGCAAATGTTCCCAGATATGGCAAAATACCCATCTGACAGAAAGGCAAAGGTGTCTAAATAAAGCAAGCTGTCTTTTTTTTTTAGTAACTTCTGCTCTGTCATCATCTTCAGAAATGACTGAATTACTTAGGCTGAAGTTTTTCAAACAAATTTAGCTTGCAACAAATACTAGTGTCATACAACTTTAAAATCAGATAGCACTAACAATCCCTCCTTTAATAATAAAGGATGAGACATGATCAAAAGTTACAAGTTATATTTATTTCAAGCAATTTGATATCACTGTGCCTGCATGAATTAAAATAACTCAAAATAGGAACGAACACATAACAAAATCTAATCTCCAGGTTTGAACAGAGCTGTAATTTTAGCTCAGCATTGTGTAAGTTTCTTCAGGTGTAATTTTCTTCAAAGTGTTGAAGTACTACAGTATGAAGGTTGTTCTCAACTTTTAAAAGACAATAAAGGAAAGGCTGCATACAGAACTGTTGCAGCACAAAGCTTGCTCAGACGGCTCAGCAGCATCTGCTCTGCTCAGAGCAAGTAATACTTGACTGTCAGCTCAGTGTTCCCACGTTCTTAGGAGTCTGCTTTGGATTCAGAACTGCAGCAAACATAAGCATCAAGCAGCAGATTATCCTTTACTATGTACATACATGTCATCCACTAAAACGACCAAGGAAGCAGCTGGGATCCTTAGAGCCTGAACTCAGAAGACACTAACCGCACCCCATGATCCGGGCAGCTTGCACCGCAACGCGCAGACCCTCACAAGTAGCCCAGTGCCAAGGAGCAACCCTGAGCAGCTACAGCAGATCTCCTTTCCTGTCTGTAACACAACAGTGCCGGTAAGAAGAGCTTTGAATTCAAAAGCAGCACACTGGAAGTAAAATTAGCTCAAAGCGCTGGATCGTGACTTGGCATCTAATCGCTGCACCATCCTGCATGATTCACCAAATAGAGAACTCCCGAGCAGCTGACCTTAACAAAAGCAAACCTCCACCATATACCCACAGTATGATATTTCCAAGGGTAAGGAACTCTGCAATATACACTGTTCAGCACAACCATACAAGTCAGACTTGTGTGCACATGCTGTATGCGCTCATTTTGCATTAAATGAAATAGATCAATAATGCGAAGCAGAAGTATGCAATTCTTTGCGTTATGCAACAAGCCTTTCAAAAAAGGCACAGTTTAAGCATGGTGGGTGAAGATTTGTATTTCAAATAAATGTTGCTAAATTTCCCCTTCACTCACCCCCACCTCAATCAGGTTTTGATTACATTTTTGAGAGAAATCTGCATAAACTTTTTAACCCAACTGGAGCAGTTTATAGTTAGAGACACTAAAACCAGTAGGAAATTCCCAGTGTGGAGGCTAAGAACCTACTCCAAACAAAGATGCATCTCAATCTAAACAAGAACTATTTTTCCATTTTAAAACATTAACTACCTAAAAGAGAACATTAAGTGACCAGGTACTTTAAGACTGATGCCTCAGGTTTCCTATAGAGCATATGGAAGGTTTTTCACAGTAACAGGCCAAAAACCTAAAATTAAAAAAAGCGTTGAGTGCAAGAACAAGACACACTGACTGCTGATTCAAGTTGTCTCGTTTAGATGTGTGTTTTAAAAATCACATGTCCAGTCCTGCACAGACCCTCCCATTTTCTTGGTTTGTTTTGCTTTCTAATCCTTCTGCCAGCTTGCTTTCTCTGCAGAGTCACTTTTCCGTACCTGATCATGGACCACACTCACCAACTCCTTGTATAAAAGGGTTGCATTCAAACCAAGTGATTGTGGGAAGAAGGTCTTCCAGGGATTTCACGAGGACAGTTTCCTCCATTGGTCACCTGCAGATTGCACACCAGGTCTGAGATTACATGACGGAGTTTGAGTAATTCATGCAAACTGAATTGCTGCATGCGCATATATATTACGCATAATGCATTCTTATAATTAATTGTTTAATCAATGTAATAAGCACACAGGATTAAAATACTCTTAATGTTAACCCTTTTAAAAGGCCTGCATATACACCATTTTCACCAAGTATAGAGTTGAGTTTTATGAGGTTTTTTTCTATATCTCAGATACCACTGACATGCTAAACTTGTAAATACACAAACAATATATTAAAGTAAGCATTTGATCATATTTATTTCTGAAATTACTGGCAACAATTGCCTTTTTCCACTCTGTGAAGAGGTATTATGAAGGCTTCTAGTGCATTAAAAAAATTTAGTGAACTCTTTTTGATTAGTTTATGGCAATGAAAGTCACACTGTTGACAGCTCAAAATAATAAAGAAAAGGCCCTTCAAAATTAATGGCATTAAAAGAATAAAGCATATATGTCTCAAACACAATCATTAGACAGATATTCTGAGGAAGTCTCTTGAAATATTTATTAAATACTGAAATCAGTCAAGGTTTTGGAAGTTGTTATGGCCTATTTAAAAACTACTGTTAGGCAAATATTTGCACTGAATTACTCATCATCCTATCCAGTTTCACAAATTATCTGCTGACGTAGAGATATTTCCTTTAAGAATTTTAAGTAATTGGAAACTGCAAAATTATTTATTTATTGACATTGAAACAACCAAACTGAAAAGCAATATGGAAACATGGAGAACAGACAACAGTCATCTGCTTTCCTTTAGAATCTGCCCTTCTAGAACGGTAACGAAATACTGTATTTTACATGATGCTCATCTGAGAGAAAGCTTCTTAGTCAAGTATTAGTGGTACAGGAAGATGGCCTCTGAGTAAAGAAAAGTCATAATAATATTCTCTATTACATCACTTCTTGCATTTTTCACTTTTCTGTATTATCATTTTCTAGTGACATCTGAAGAATATTGGTACCGTCCAGTGTAAATTGATCCTAAGAAAAATTTGAAAAAACCAAAATATTTTCTCCAATAAAAACTCTACAGGTATTCTGTGTAAAAACTCTACAGGTATTCTGTGTAAAAACTCTACAGGTATTCTGTGTAAAAACTCTACAGGTATTCTGTGTAAAAACTCTACAGGTATTCTGTGTAAAAACTCTACAGGTATTCTGTGTAAAAACTCTACAGGTATTCTGTGTAAAAACTCTACAGGTATTCTGTGTAAAAACTCTACAGGTATTCTGTGTAAAAACTCTACAGGTATTCTGTGTAAAAAAGAAATTGAGTATGCTTCTCCTTACACCTTGACTGAATTCTTCATTTCACATCGCTCAAAAAATAATTTGTGGGTCCAGTGCTAGAAGGCAACATAACTTCAAAGCTCCTTGAGAGGTCATCTGGGAAATTGACTTAAGTTTGTCAAACAACATCTGACAATTGACTAGATAACACTGATTGCTAGAAAGCATAAACTGAGTTACAATCTTGTTGCAGGCAGAAAGAATATAATTGAAGATACACAGCTAATGAGGAAAAAGAGACCTTCCAAAGCAAGACATGGTAGCAGAGCATATACAGATCATGTCAAATTTAACAGCTATTAAATCAGTAGAAAATGATGTCAGGAAAACATAGAATTTTTAATACATCACATCCTCACAAATAATGATTAACCGGGAATCTTTATCTGAACTGGAGGTTATTGTCATCATTCTCCTCCACATTAAAAAATGCTGAAACCAGCACTCCGATGCCACGGGTGCTTTTCTTCCCTGCCTCAGAGCAGGTGGGTGGGGGTGGGGGGGAAATTACAGCATTTCACATGACATCACTTAGCAAAGTACAGCAAGAAAAAAAAAATATACTTAGGCTCCAACAGTGATGCAAGCCTACTGAAATCCTGCCAGTTAAAAATATCAACCTTTATGTTCAGGTCTCACTAAGACAGACACTAAAGATGTTCCCAAGCCTGTATTTATGCCTTGCATCATCTGTCTGGCGATACACAAAAGTCTTCCCAAGGTCTTTACTGGTAGGGCCAGGAAGTTAAATGAGGCAACACACTTACAAAGAGAAGGGGAAGTAGAGAGAAACTCAAGAACTGTCTCAAGCTGGTTTTAATACTTTAAATGAAACATACAATAACAACTATTTTGCATATTCTCACAACAGTGTTTGTACTTGCAGAAAATGTTTTTCTGCATTCTGAAATTAAACTTAGGAAAGCCTGACTTGAAATCATCAAATTTCAGTACTCTATGAATCACTCCATATGCACCCTTGCTCTTTACAGCCCACTCACTGCCATAGTACACTGACGTGCCATCCTTAGGATTACAAAGGACGCTCCAACAAAGAGGGATCACCCACTGCTTTCTATAAATCATCTTGAACCTCATAGATTATTTTAACCAAGGCAGTTCAGATACATGTGCATATTGGCCTGTCTTGCACAGAGAAGAGGAAGAATCTGAAATGATAACAATATTATGCCCTAGAATTCAATAGACGACAATAATGACAACTTACTGTAATAGGCTGAAAACGACAGTTATTTAGCTTTCGCTAACAAGTAGCATGCAAAATGCAGCAGAGAAAGAGAGATATTTTTTAGTCAGTCATGATTATTTGCTGAAGAAATTAGGATGCCTATCAAGCACACTAATCATGGCCCAAAATGCTGAGGTCATATAGAAGCACAACGAGGTATTGCTCTTGATTTAGGAGAGACTAAGTAGGAGGGAAACAGGAAAGCAAGTCGTAAGAATCCCTGCTGAGCCTGACATCCAAATTCTGCTCTCCTTGTCTTTCTGTATTCCAATAAATGTGACATGAAAGTTTTAAATTACTATAAGGCAAAAAAGCCCACCCTGAAACCTCACACCTTTTTCTCTAATTTAAAAGTCTTCCACTGTTCAATCTTCAACCACATATGCACATTTTTAAGTTCTCTACCCCATGTTCCAACCGCTTTTCGCCATATAAAGCAAAGCTTTTCTTCTTGAAGCTTTTAGTTTCTTAGACCTGGTAGCTTGAAGAGAAAAAAAAAATACATTGCAACTACTGCTCTTAAAGCTAAGTAGAACGGGTAAATCTAGACAAACTCCTCCTTTAGTTTGAACTCCAAAAAGCAAATGGGTTTTCTCTCTCTCTCCCTAATTCATCTAGGCAAACATTTAACCAGGACTTCTGACTTGACTGAAATTTAAAACCCTAAATTCCGAGTAGCAGTCCAGAGAAAAAGCTTCTGTCCTAAGTATCAGGTAACAAATTCCCTAAGACGGGAAGGGTCTTCCTACTTCACGTATCTAGTAAGGTTATCATTTTAGTTTGACTTGGCATGGGACAATGGGATGGCAGATAGTCATTTGGGATCCAAACATGGTAGAGACTGCAATTATCTTATTAACATGGTGTATATTAACCCCACCACATTCCTGGTTCAACACCCACTCCTCCCTGACAGAGCATAACCCATCCTGTCCCCACACCAAGGGCACCGGTCTAGACCACAGGAAGCCACTACTCTTTGAGAGTACTTTCAATTCCTCTTGCTGTAGCTGGGTCACTGCACGCTCTAGCACGCAAAAATTCATTAGTGCAGAAAATGTCAGATACACCTCCCTAGGGCATTCAGCAGCTCCAGAAGTGTCATTTATTCCTACCTAGGACATGGAGCTGGGCTAAGATATTTGCCTTGGAGGACAGACCACACAGTTTAGCCCCCGAGTCATTACTCTCCTGCTAACAGGAGAGACACAAAAACATCCCAGGGTTCACAACCTGGAAGCCTCACCACTCCTATCCTTGCCACCCTCACTGGAGAAATTTCTTTCTCTCATAAGCAGAGACACACTTTTGACACACTTTTTTTCTGTTTTCTTATTTCTTCTCCCTCATCCCCATTCATTACAAGCTATCTGTACTCACTTCTGTTCCTAACATTAAAACGGAGGCAACGTTCAGCCGAAGATGGTCTCAGATGACTGCTTTATCTCTGACTGTGTGTCTCTGTAGACAGCATGGCATAGCATAGCTACTCCTGAAGCACCTCGGGTGCTGGAAACCTCCATCTCCAAGGCAGGCGTTGACTCCCATGGCAACAACAGAGATAAGCTGGCCTCTTCTGAGGTCTGTGCTGCTGCTCCCTGTACTGAAGGCAGTGCGGTATAGGTGTGCCCAGCATCATTACAGCCATGTCAAACAGCTTTGTATGAAAATTTGTGTATAAACAGCCTTTCAGACACCCCGTGAGGAACAGCACACCTACTCAGGTTCTATGTGCTGGCCTTGGGCTAGTAAATCCTGCCAGGCCTGGGAGGCCGTGAGCAGTTGGACTAGGTCTCTGAACCTCATGCAGAGATCTCAGGCTGCTTACTGGGAAGAATTTAGACACACCCAGCACCCTCAACTCCAAGAGAGCCTGTTGCCTTGCACATTTAATGCATGAATGCATAAGGCTGGCTTGGATCTCACACTGAACCCAAGCCAAACTCCTCCTGGCACCCGCTGAGGATTGCGGAGCAGGAACATCCCATTGGGAGCCAGCAGGAGCCAGCTCCAGTCCAAGCAGGGCCAGTGCCGAGCCCTGAGCACCGCCGCAGCCTCTCTGACCTAGCTCATCTGGTCTTCCACCTCAGACAGGCATTTCAGTCTCTCCACTGTCCAGGCTAAGGGAGAGTGATTGCACAGGCACACAGCAGCAGTGAGAGTAGATTAAAATCAATAGCACAGAGGCTGGCACGATCAGAAGTGAGCGTCTGTGAGGAGCCGGAGCATGCCGTTATCAGAGCCACGGGCTCTTCTGGGGGCACAGAGGGGGAGGCAGGGCAGAACAAATCACAAGATCTGTGCCAATTATTCCGCTAATTGAAGTATTGTTTTCAGTACCTTGGACCTAGAGTAAAAAGTCTTTGGTGGCTGGAGGACTTTACAGTAACTGGGACAGATTTCAAAACACACAAGTGCTTACATGCATGTGGTCAGCTAGTTGGGCACGTACAGACAAAGAAAACACTTGTTCACTCTAAAAGTGGTTTGCTATGATCTTACAAACAAAAAATGCCACAGTGTGAAAGGTTTTCAAGGCAGTGGCAAACCGGTCATTACAGGGTGGTAAGATTTTACCATACAAGAACAGATAATTTAGTTTTACATTGTAAATGACAGAGAGCAGGTTTTCCCAGTAAAATACCAGGAGCAGTAGAACTATTTCCCAGCGATTAGCATCTTCCTAGATAAAGGCTTTTACTTTTTTTTTCCTAGATTAATGATTAGTTAAACAAAAAGCTTAAAAATAACCATTTCTTTGAAATACAGTATTAAAAGAGCAAAATTGAATCTCACTAAAATTAAGTCTAATTTAATAAGCCACAAAAGCTTATAGCAATATGCTTATAAGTCACTTAATTACTTTCTTACTCCTAAATCATTGTCCGTACGAAACATCAAGCCAAATCAATATTGATAGAGTATATACTGATAATCAAATGTTTTCAGTACCATTCTGAAAGAAATTTTCTGGTGAAGTAAATAGTGTGTAAATTCCCACTCAGTGCTGGTAACTGTATGAAATCTAACACACTCATCCATAAATCTAAGAGCAAGTTCTCAGAGTTTCAGAATACAGTGGATCACAGGTGGGTATAGATCTTAGTGTAATTGTCGATTCTCTATTCCAGCCACACTGCCTTTTTTTGTAGATTAATAATATTTTATCCTCAAAAGCAAATAAAACTCAAATTACCAACTTAACATTAAATCCATCTCAAAGAAGAGTTTAACAATAGACATGTTCTTGCCATTTCAGTCACGACTGTCAACTCTGTGGAAGCGGGAATATTGTAACAAACATTAAGATTGGTAATGGACTAAGTATGAATAGACATGTCTTTACATGCGACCACCTGGGAACATACACAAAGATCTTGGTGCTGGTGAGTATGTGCATAGGGAGAGAGCAAGTAACTGGAATCTGAGAGAATTATTGAGAATTAATAAAATCAGGTTAAAATAAGTATCACCTTCCCCTTCTGTGAGGTCTGCCAAGCTTTGCTGAATTTCCATGTAAAAGTTTCTGTGCATTCAGACCTCTGTTTTCCAAACCAAGAATAAGGCCTCTAACTGCCTTCAGAGACATGCACTTAGTTCTTACTGCAGTCAAAAGAACAAATGCAAAAGTACAAATGAAAAACGTACCTTTCCAAAAAGAAATTACAAATAAACTAGGAGAAATTAGCAACAAGGCAGAGAAGAGACAAAGCCGCTACTCGAAATTCAGAAGCTCTCAATAATATTGCCAAAGCGCTTTTAAAAGAAAACCCTAAATAATCAATAAAAAGAAAAGCAAATATCTGGATAAGAGATTAGAGGTAAAGCCCCCTCCTCCCAAAAAAGAACCTAAAACCAGTCAGCTAATTTTCACACTGGGAAAGGTCAGAGAGCCCATGCCAGATCTCCCAGAAAGAAGGATGCTTGGACATCACCCGAAACAAGGAGGATGAGATAGATGCAGGATGAGACACAGGGCAAAGGATACTGCTCAGAGCCACAGGGGCAAAGCCCAACAGTGGAGAACTGCAGGCCACCTGCAAGACCAACCATGTGGGTGATATGACAGCAAACGAAATGCAGCACAGGAAGACCACAGTAATGCACACTGGGACGTATCCCAGGAACAGATTCGGTAACAAGTTCCAGGGGCACTGTTACCAAAAAGATAACTTTGGCGGTGTAACAGTTAGCTCTTCAACAACGTCAGTTCAACCTCCAAGCAATCAAAAAAAGCCAGCCAGAAGTTTGGAATTGGTAGGAATTAGAAGGGAGGACAGGGAAGTATTTCATTACCTGACATCCCTATATCCTACATTGTTCCCACCTGCCCAGCTCAGAACAAGGCAACTGTTCAAACTGGTTTAGAAGTGATCAGCAGGAATGATTATGACCACTAAAAAGAAAACAGACATTTGCACTTAATCTTCAGGCCATCAAAACGGTGGCTAGAGTGGTAGGGACTAGAAGAGGTAAGGTAATAGATGGCATAAAATGTTTGCCAAAGAATTGACTTTGTAATATTGTTTTTAGTACAGGATATAGTGAACACTAAATGGAAGTTATGCACTAGACTTAGACACAAAATCTGCAACAAAGTCTACAAACTATGACTGACTCAAAGTGTAGGTAAGCCAGGACACAGGATACTGTGAGCAGAAGTCTGCGTGGGTTCATAAAGTAATAAGAGAAGTGAAGAAAGGTATTTAAAGATATTAAAAAAACCCCAACATTCAACCAAATGAAACCAACTCCAATTCAGAAAGCTACCAAGATAAAAACTGCTAGAGTGTACTATATATTCTCGCTTGCTCTCACTTATGTTCTTCTCGGACATCCACTGTCAGACCCTGGACGCTGTGGTAGTCAGACTTTCGGTCTGATTCAGTATTCTAGCTCTTACCCTATCAACGGAAATAGGACTAAATTATGAGTGTAAGTATCTGCACCAGCGCAGAAAACCTTTGGCAGAGCGGCTTTCCACCATGTTCTTCACAAGTACACTGAAAATAATCAGTACTAACTAGGCACTACCATAAAAACACTTGATGTAAAAAGCTCACTTTAACTAAAAATTAATAGTCCAGTCAATAGAAATCAATGAAGACAGGTACATATCTCACCAGGAAAGGAATGGAGAAGGGTTTGTTTGCTGGCTAGCCTCATGGCGTTAACCGTTACATCTACACAAGAATAGCAGATAATGTTCTCCCACTGGAGTCTGGGTGGCTCATTGTCCGTCTTGGACTCACACGAGCTCTGCTGCCCTATGCCACAGGCCAAGTCCCATCTGAACAGATCAAGCAGAGGGAATAGGCCCCCGTGCAGTCACAGAACAAGTGAGGACTTGAGGAGTTTTTATTCTAGCTGACTTCTTTCACAGTAGGCCCAAGGACTGCTCACAGATGGCAAATTAGGGCTTTGATAAAATATATCTTGTCTGACCTAAATTTGTGATGTAACACAAGGTATAGGTGAGAATCCATGGAGCGTAGGAAAGTGGTAAAGCAAAAGGGCCACAAGCCTGTTTTCTGGGGCAGAACGAAAAGAAATGTCATTTCCTCATGCCTGAAGTTGTACATCTCCATGCAAGGAAGCCTCAGTTCCCCTCTGTTCACAGATACTTCCTAGAGAGAGTTCCGCACTCATCCCTATTTATGCATTTATGATATTTTAGGAGCTGACTGGTATGATAAATTCACCCCTTTCGATGAACATATAAGCCCATTCCAGTCAATCAACACAAAAATTTACTATGCAAGATCAACCTTGAAGATAAACTGCAGATTCAACATTATTTCTAACTGCACCAAATGCATCTCAGTTCAGACAATGAGCAAAACACACCATCTGACTTTAAAAAAAACTGAAAAAAATCTGGCTCTAAGTGACATAAATCAACTACAAAAATTAAGATCTTTAACTCTTCCAAAGCATAAGATTTTTTTAAAAATCTGGTTTTTTTTAAGAAACCATGATTTAGTTGGAACAGATAATTGCTCTCAAATACAAATAAAATGTAAATTATAATGCTCAAGTAACACCTAGGGGTAATGTGAATTTAATAGTTCATCTTCTAATCAAGTTTGTCATATAAGTTTTGTTGCATTTCATTTTAATCTTATTTTAATGATATTTGCAATACAGCCCAGTAAGACTGAAATAGGTTACTGGGCTGAGATGAACTGCCTCAGGGAAAGTGGGAAAAAAGATCCGAGACAGACTCCTCTTCAGCAGTGCATCACGCTGCCTTCATATGTCAGCTCCATTCTCTAACAGCATGTTTGTGATCACAGAGATGGTGCCACAACAGCCTGTTACACATTTAATGAATCCAGCCCAGGATAAAAATATGGGAGGACTTGCCCTTGTGTTTTAATTGCATATTTCTTTGATAAGAAAAAGATTGAGGGAAAACCTCTCACGCATGAGGCTATTGCCCTAGAGACAGTGTGGAATCTTTACATTTCCTTTCAAAGTACATAAACATGAGCCTAAGAGCAACAGTGCAGCAGGGAGTGAAAGATGTCATAGGAGCAACACTAGGCAATTTCAAAGCAAATGAATATACAAATGTATATTAAACAGATCACTCTTCATCCACAGTAACTCATATTTTCCTCCCAGCATCACTGTAAGACAACTTTGTACAAATCACAGAATCACAGAAGGGTTGGAAGGGACCTCTGTGGGTCATCTAGTCCAACCCTCCTGCCGAAGCAGGGTCACCTACAGCAGGCTGTAGAGCACCTTGTCCAGGCGGGTCTGGAATATCTCCAGAGAAGGAGACTCCACCACCTCCCTGGGCAGCCTGTTCCAGTGCTCTGTCACCCTCAGAGGGAAGAAATTCTTCCTCATGTTCAGACGGAACTTCCTCTGCTTCAGTTTGTGCCCATTGCCCCTTGTGCTGTCACTGGGCACCACTGAAAAGAGCTTGGCCCCATCCTCCTGACACCCACCCTTCAGATATTTGTAGGCATTTATAAGGTCCCCTCGCAGCCTTCTCTTCTTCAGGCTGAACAAGCCCAGCTCCCTCAGCGTCTCCTCGTAGGGGAGATGCTCCAGTCCCCTCACCATCCTTGTAGCCCTCCGCTGGACTCTCTCCAGCAAGCTCTTCATCTTTCTTGAACTGGGGAGCCCAGAACTGGACACAGTACTCTAGATGAGGCCTCACTAGGGCAGTGTAGAGGGGAAGGAGAACCTCCCTCGACCTGCTGGCCACACTCCTCCTAATGCACCACAGGATCCCATTGGCTTTCTTGGCAGCCAGGGCACACTGCTGGCTCATGGTTAACCTGTCGTCCACCAGGACACCCAGGTCCCTCTCCACAGAGCTGCTCTCCAGCAGGTCCACCCCAAGCCTGTACTGATGCATAGGGTTGTTCCTCCCCATGTGCAGGACCCTGCATTTGCCTTTGTTGAACCTCATCAGGTTCCTCTCTGACCAACTTTCCAGCCTATCCAGGTCATGCTGAATGGCAGCACAGCCTTCTGGTGTATCTACCACACCTCCCAGTTTGGTGTCATCAGCAACCTCTTGTTGATATTAATTAGACTAAACATCAGACAACACAGCAATAATAGGCATGTTTGCTGTATTTATAAGGGGACGACTGACTAATGTAGAAGTTGTCCCACCACTAAATAATGCAATGAAAAGATATTACTGGTGCTAGCTTCCTAAAAATGGAAAAAGGCGCTGAACAAATGGATCTGTTACAGACACAAGAGATGAGCTAGCAACCCAACCTCTGTCAGACAACAGGGACTCGGGAGGGCCAAGTTCACACCAGGGATTTTAAGCACAGGTTCAAGTCTTTGACTTAATAGGGACATTAACATTTTAGGAGCAGCTGAGGGTGCCCAGCTTGACCTCAGACTGGAACCAGGTTCTCCAGGGTAGTTTTGCCCACTGGTTTCTTTTTAAGCTCTTCTCCATCACCTGTCCCTGACCCAGCTAGAGAACTGAACTCACGTGCACCCAGCTCCACAAAGTAATTGGGGGTTTGGGGGTCCATGAGAAATCTGGCTGGATCACCACGGCCACCATTTCCTCTGCAATTGACCATGGGAGCTCAGATGTCAAGCGTGTCTAGAGCACTAACACCCTCAGCAAAAATATTGGCGGCCCTGGTTAGTATGGAAATTACAGTAACAGAGAGTTGAGAACAAGCTGGGCATCTGTCGATAAGATTAGATTAATTGAGATACAGTATTATATAAAGCCTTAGAGCAATCAAGCAAGGAGAAAAACCAAAAGCTGTATCTACCTAAAGTCTTTTCAGACAAAATATGCTATCCAAAGCAATATCCAATCTCTTAGCCTTATACACTATTTCCAACACCATTTCTCAGCAACATGAACACTCTCTGCAAAACCTGCCTAACCCCAGCACCCATACTTGCCCAGCCTTTTTCCAGAGGATGCTGACATGGTCATTTTAATTCAAGCTTCAGGCAATATTCAAGCATCTTTTCATGTCATTCAGATGTCTAAATGCACTAAATCAACCACTTCATATTCCACTGGACACCTCTTCTTAAATACAAGCTACCCTTCACCTTTCTAAGCTTAACTCCAGATACAGCAAAACTGAAACTCCCTCTACCTACTACACTTTGATTAGGCTATGATTTTGTTTCTCCTGATACATTCTGATATACATTCGTTGGTAATAACAAAGGAAAGAATTGAAACTGCCATTTGATTCTGTCTTTCTATAGAGAAAGCATTTGCACATTCAAGAGTCCACTCAAATGAGGAGGAATATAACATACTGTTACGCATAACACGCTCTGTTCCCAAAGTCGATGTTCAACCCCATGATCACTTACATGAAAGTCTAATTATCATATAAATATATTGAAAAAAGTTACAGTACAAAGGTATTTTCATGTTCTCATTTTAAATGTTGTACTTAAGACAACCCAATTCTCTCCATGTGGTTTTCCTCTTATTTTTCCCATAGTTTTCAAGTCTGCAGTCTGTTTCTTCTCTCCATACAGCTGAAAACATTTTTAGTTCTCTGCTTCTTCCACACAACTCTTTGAAAGAAATCTTTTGTTATCTTGCTGTTACCAGTCACTTACCATCCCTTGAGAGCTCTGAGGTTTCATTTTCCGCTCGCCTCCAACTGTCTGTTCTTTCTTAGTGTCCTGCCCAGTGAAACCCTTGCACTTACACTAACTAATGAAAGGAGGGGAGAAAAAAAGAGCAGAGATGCCTATTTGCAATTTAGTGGGAACTTGAGTCATGAGAGAAAAATCACAAACCCAAAAGACTACATTATAGCAAAGAATTACTGCCAGTCTAACTCAGCACACAACCAACACACTGCAAAACCAGAAGAGCCTCTACACATGGAACTATTTAAAAAGAAGTCTGAATCAGTCAGCTTTCTCAACATGACTACACAGAAAGACAACGCTGTCAGGCTGCCCTGACGTTACAGCTATTTTGATACAAGAAAAGGTTGGAAATGCATTTAAAAGGCAAGCGTGCTCATTGAGAGCACTGAGTCAAACCATCCTCTCCCTGGCAGGAGGCTCTGCCCTGCAGTCTGAGCTGCCACTTTCCCCACCTCCCCCACCTCCCCAGCCCCGTTTTGGGACCTAGTAGCTGCTCACACATCCAAAACAATACACCATCACTCCCCAGACAGCTTGTCATTTTGCAAGTTTGACACATTTTAGTTTTTCTAATTTTATGATGCAAAGGTAAGTAACATCTGATAAAAGAACAAGTACAGAGTGATTTCATCTTCAACTATCAGCATATATTAAATCAAAAAATTGAAGAGGAACAAGTGCCTGTACACAAAAATTATAGAAAAGTATGACTACCATTAAATGATTACTTCTCTGGGGGAGAGAAGTCACATGCTTTTGATTCATGCATTTATGCCATAAGTAATTAAAATAACAATTGTATGCCAGTCCAAGTATGCATTTCTAAGTTATAACAAGGTTGTTTTAAAACATGAATCAGCATTAAAGATGCTTTGCTATCAAAGAAGATCAAAAAATCAGCTATCAGACTTTCAATTACTTTACTAAAAAATATTTTTAAAATCCTAACACATAATATAGCATGAGACTTTGAAAAAAGGCATTGATTCATACACAGCTACAAATTTCCTCCCAACTATTTCCAACAAGCTACTACATAGAACAGATCCCATCCATGTCATTCCTTACACACTCCCTCTTCCAAGTTTCAGTAGCTTAGAGTTATTGGTGTCTAACTGCTTTAGTCCACGTTTTAGGATGCCAAAGCAAGTTAAGACGACAGCAACCAGGAGACAGAGCAAGTATCCAACAGCAGTTATTGCTACTGAACACTGGTTGCTAAACGCAGACTAGGCATTAAGTAACAGAGAGGAAAAAGTACAAGGTTGGAGCCTTAATTATCAATTCTGCTTATTATGAAAGGTGTAGCTTTAGAATTCTAATTAGGTAATCATGTCATACAGGGAAGGGAGGCTATCCTGAGTCCTGCATGGATCCATGCTCAAGCTTATACTATTCAATGTATTCAGAAATGGCCTGGAAAAGGAGCAAACTCCGAGCCTCCGAGTGCTCCCAAATCATTCTGACTGTAAAGGTGAGGACTGATCACAAGTAACTGAAGAAGGGCCTTGCAGTGTGAAGTTAACAGACAATAAAATAGCATAAGAAAGTCAAACAAAAAATTAGATACACAACGAATTCTGAATTCATTGTTAAAAAAAATAAGAAGAATGAAATACTGGGTTTATAACTAGTGTTTCTAAGAAGAGTCAGTGCAACCCTCATCCCTGCGTGAAACCAAACCAAGTATTGGGAAAGAAACAGAGAAATTTAACATGATTTTTTATGTATACTGTATATACATATCTGGTATTTACAGTATAATTCCATTATACAGTTGCATCTACATTTGGTGTATAATTTTTGCCCTCCCTCAAAAACCTCTTTTCTCCCTCAAATCCCAGAAAAAAAACTACAGTCATACCAGAAAATATTTTTTAAAACAATCTTCCAGTCTTGTTTTTTCTCTCATGTATAGAAATTGTTATTTCTCCAATTAGAAATAACACAGTAAAATCTTTATAGATGACTTTCACAGATAGAGTTCTGCAAAACTGGCTTTAGGATACAGATACTTTTTCACTAAGACTCACCAAAAAACATGATGAACTAACAGAGGCCAGCTTCTGTTTTCTCAAAATTGTTATGGAAGAGATCATATTAAAGACACCACTTGCTGCTGAAAAAAGTAAAAAGATTTTCTGCTAAATATTCCCTCTCTTGGATTATATTTACCACTTCTATTATGCAGAGATACTAGTTTTTCCTCCCATCTCTGACAAAGGGACTGGAGTAAGCAGTGATCTGCAAATTAATTTATAATAGCTTGTTACTATTAACAAACTCTGACATAAAAACAGCTAAACATGCTTGTGCAGAGACTTCCTAAATGCAAGAGACACCAACATCAGCTAGACATACACTTACCATTTCAGACTGACCGTAGCAGTAACTCTACCAATCATGGAGATGAAAGGATATGCAGTCTGTCAGAAAAGTGAACAAAGACCTGTGGCTACAGGAGAAAATCTCTCTGCTCACTGTGCTAGGATGCTTCATTTGCACTATTTGAAGCAAAACAGCTCTTGTCAGGAGGTTTTTGACCAACCATTCTCTTTCATTTCACAGTGGAATTAAGTGATATCATCTATAGTCAATTGTTTCAATTCTTAGAATAGGCTGAGTAAGCTTAAACGTAGGCTGGGCCACACTGGTTTAATACAGCTTTGGAAAACAGAAGGCTAAATCATCACCATACTCGCAACCACAGTGTAAAATAAACCTGTGACCTTTTGGTCAGAGCACCATGTCAGCCTCTTTAAGGAAAGACTGCATCCAGAAGATGAAATTCAGCATCAGGACCTAACCTTTCTAGAGCTGCCACACCAGTGGTTCTACCCTCCCCAGGTGGACAGGCACCATTCTGTTCTCGGAGGAAAAAACATCTTTGATTTAAGCACTGGTGTGAGATGGATGTAGTAAAGAACATGCTAAGACATTTGCTGTATTTAGCTCAGCTCTACTAACTCACTGCTAAACAACTCATCACCAATTTCTGGCTCATTTGTACCAATGAAAAGAGCTGTCACCCACCTCAAGCTTCACAGAGGCACCATTTCTCTCCCTCGTTTAAAGAAGCTTATGGAGTAAAGACATGGTGGAAGCTAACAGGTGTCACTCTGCAGTTATATCTATTACACATCTATATGTCTACCCCCTCTCTGCATCAGTCCAAAGAAGAGGAAATAATTTCTGACTCCAGGAGGTCAAACCTCCCCCCTGCATTCACACTAGGTATGCCTGCAGCACACGTGCTCTGCAGATCACTCAGCCGGACCAAAAGGTAGCACAGAAGATTACGAGGGGTCATACAGAAGAACAAGACCGAAGCCAACACCTACAGCTCAGTAAGTGTGCAGGCAAGAGAGAAAGGGGCAGTTTCTTCCAGCACCACTGTCACCCTAGGAAGCGATCACCCCTGTTCTTCTACTGTGCCAGCACAGTGCTGTTTCACACCCATTCACCTTTGAGCGAATGTACACATTTCAGGGTACATACTGGAAAAGCCAAGCACCAGCAACGGTACTCAAGGGCTATGTCATCTCAGATCCTTAGTTTCATAAGGTGTTTTGCACTTGGAGGCAAGAAGGGGAGAGACGTGCTTAGTTTGAGAGAAGGAAGCACTCACGAAAAGTTTTGGACTATGTGATGTCAATAGACTGTTTGTTCTGAGAACCAGACAGTCACATTCATTCATCAAGATTTCTTAAAAAAAGTTATATGAATGACACAAGTGAAAAATGTTTAAAAATTAATTCTAAAGATAAATTCATTTACTAATAAATGACAAATTTGACAATGGATGAAAGCACTCAAAACCAAGACACGTCAAGCTTTATGTGCAAATACTAAATATAACTCTATGTGCCAACTACTGCAGTTTTCACTACAAGAGCTAACAAAACCTCTTTATCCAAAAAGACTTTTCATTTGTAGCCCACGTCACAGAAAAAATGTATGCATATACATGATTAATGGAAAAATTTTAGAGTTCTAGTTAGTTCATTAAGCAAGAGGTTACACACCCACGAGAATATCGGCTTTTTATATCAAACTATAGAATGGATTAATTCAGAATCAAGGTAAGTGGTAGTTTTAGCTAGCCTTATAGCAAGGCCTAAAATAACACTGGACATTACAAACTACATTTCCTGATTTAAAAGAGTGATGTTGAACTTCTGTTTTACTTCAACGGCGGTAAAAAAAATAATTCTAAACGAATGAATGTACAAGAGCAAGATTCATAGACCTCACTCTGAAAATGAAAATTCAAAGGAAGTATCACAGAAGAGTTTAGCTTAGCGTTCTAAACATGAGTCAGTGTCAGACATACCTTTTGTAGAAAAGCAGAAATCAGCTTTCATAAAATGAAAGTGGCAAATTTGACTGCCTCTGACCCTATTATCATTTTTTATATCTGTATTTAAAAAAACCCTAGATTTTAAATAATTCCCTGCAACTCAAGGCCAGGGTAGATACCTAAGTTTTGTGTGTGAAATGAAGTGGTAAACATTTCAGTGTCCACAAGCATTCAACATGTATCATTTCACCTTTTACAAACTGAGGAGGTTCAACACAGAAAACATTTCATAATGGTCTGCATAAACCATTTCAGAAAGATTTTCTTTTTTTTCCCTTCCTCCTGCCCATTCAGAGCCAGTTGAGGATGCAGTGGGGAAAAGGGGAAGAACCAGAGAAGAAGTTGCATTGTAAGTATTTCCTCCACTTCACTTTCTCCAATGAATTACTTATCACTGGAGGCAACTTAACAAAGTTTAACAAGTGCACTGGTATTAATCCAGCAAAGAGGAGAAGACAGCATCCATATCACAGAGCTCTGTTACCATCCTCTCCCACTTTCAGTTTATTTCATAATATTTTATAAAGCCTGCTTAAGCGTCTTCTACAGGCCTAAATCATGCAGGTTAAGAACAGCGAACAGCTCGGTCTTATCAGGAACTTACGGTCCATAAGTCTAGTACAGGAAACAAGAACAGACATGGAGTTCGGTTAGTCTTTATCATCGGATGCATGTTTCAGCCATTTCAAAACTGTCACTTGAAACAAAATTTCAAGCACTTATTTTAATAGCATGTGTCACATAACCTAATAGGAGAATTTTATTTGCTCGAATACCTTTAAAAGAGTGCATGGAAAAGGTCTGGGGTTAGCATGAGAGCACAGGGGCGGTAAGGAAAACAAAACACCCAAAACAGTTACTTTTTGTTTAAGAGGACTTAGTTACTGAAATATGTTCAGCCACCACTGAATAATCCTGTTTCAATGTGAACACCCACACTTCATTTTCACCTAAAAGAAACGACTGCATCACTACTGCCTGGAGCAAGCTGCCAAATGACTTTATAGAGATTTCATTCTCCCCTTCCAAACACTGTCCCTCTTCTGTTTCAGCACTTCAGAAGGCAGACCATGAGCACAACAAGAAAGTATTACACCCACTAGTTGCATATATTGAAGAGCAGAGATGTGAAAGCCATGCAAATCACAGGTATGTCATTGATCAGGCTGTCATTTAAAAGCCAAGTGCACAATATCTCTAGGACTAATTCCTGCCTGCTTGAAATCAAGTGGTACAGGGAGAGCTGAGCTTAGCAGGAAGCCATGGGCTTTCTCAGCTGCTTCCTTGGTATTTGAGGAACATCAAACTTCATATCCCATTGTATTTTTATCTTTTATTTTTGAACATAAATTGTATGTCATCACTTAAAAGGAGCTTTTCTTAAGGTGCCTTCAAGCCAATTTTTACCAGAAATTATCACCATAAAAAAATCCTGAAAGTCAGCATCCCACTTCTCAGGTGTCTCAGAAATAATGATCACCCCCGTGCAGAACACATCAGTATCCATCTGAATGCTACCTAGAAATGGCAGATTTAGAGGACAAATTCCTGTAGTATTCTCAAAGGATAGGCTCCGGTTATCTCCATAACATTCAAACTCCTTATGGCCTGTAGCATTTGGGCGCTGTATTTTGGTACTCATAGAACAGAGCTCCACAGAAATGAAAACTAAGCCGATGGGAAAACTATCTAGTTGTAATAAGAGATGTGAACACAAGTCACAGAATGCAAGAAAACCTTTATTCCTTAAAATAGAAGGAAGAAGCTATCTACACGCAAGCTATAGGTTGGGGGTTTTCTTGCTTGCATATTTATGTGCAATACTAACATTTCACAGTGCCTAAATCCCTTCCCCCCCCCCCCCCCCCTTAAGTTTCTACTTTTTCTTTCTTGACCTGTATAAATGCACCTTGTAATGCAGGAAACACTGCCAAATGTTTCCTTGGGAAAAAAAACAGGGCAATAAAGGTCTGGAAGAAATCCGGTGCTCAAATTAGAAGATGACAACACGTTTGAATGAAACTGGGCACAACCCACAGTGAAATACAAAAATTGAAATTAGTTTGGGGGGACAGAAGAGCATGCTTCCAGTTAAGTCTGTTACTAGGGAACCTTGGCTGCTGAGTACATCAAACATTTTAGCTTTCCAACAGGAAACATTACCTTTCTAAGAGACTTTCTTTCTCATGTCTGTCTAATAGGGAGTGGCACATTTCAGGCATTCAGAGCATAAAGCAATGACAACAATGCAGAGTCACGTGAAGCTGTTCTGTGCCAGCTGTGTAAGCTTCCTGAAATTTCATTCACTAAAAGGTCAAGAACTTGTGGTACTGTACATATGAGGCCTTTTAGAAATTATTGGAGTTCAACTGCCTGTAAGATTTTCCTTCTGGTTCAGTACAAAACTAACATTTCACCGATTTGCTTGGCAATGTGACATGTCGTCCACATATGTTCTGCCATGCAGGATATGCAATTTGGTCTTTTGTGTTGCTTTTGGAACCAACTGGTGTACTGCCTTAGGAAAAAAGTTATAGGGGTTACGATGGACAACAGCAATTTCTGATTTTACCTACACAAATCAGATTGTTTTTAATCATCCTAAACAAAGAAGCTATCCACCTTGAAAGCTATTAAAAAATAATCACAATTCAGATTGCAAGTTTATAATTTTAAATTGAAAAAAATTAAGTCATCTAACCTGAAAATATCAAGGATTTGGAAAATCGTATTCTTCTGAGCCTAATCCTAACGTGCTTGGTTATAAACAAACATACACAGCCCAGGAAAATGTAGCCTCTGGCTTAAAAACAATCCTGTATTAAAGCCATAGGTAATCTGTTTTACATAATGTTATTTGCATTTTGTAATCTTTTTAAAAATACTTGTGACATCAAATCAATGTCTTCTATTCACAAATGCAACATCCAAACCAGGAGTTGCACTCACGTAGCAGAACTGCTTTTGGGCTTTTATTTTAATAAGTAGTCCTTTTGTAGCGTTTGTGGTATATACAAATAGCACAGTGGCATGAACTGAAGTTTAGTCTTTTAGTACAAATATATATTAAATTAGAGAACTATCACCACTTGCCCTAGGAAATTAAACTAGAGCCTGATGTTCCAGACTGGTGAATTATTGACATCCATGAAGGATGGGATGATAGCATAAATTTTAATATTAACTTCCCACCCTAAAGTTGTAATCTGCTTTATTAATGACAAAACTTTATGTTAACTCACCTTATCCCACTTAAATTCTGAACAGCAATTCACTTTGTCGAATTAGATAGTCCGAGGATGTAGGCAGATACTCAAATACATAAGCCCCAATTCAGCCTTAAAATTTCCAGGAGAGTTGACTTCATTCATCACCTTACACACAGAAGCACATATTCTGGGTAGATAAACACTTACCTCCTGTGTAATACTCTACAGCTCTCTAAATAGATGTGGTCAAGCACCTGAAGTCTGCAAGAGTTCTCTAGGAGAACTGGAGGAGTTAGATGTGATGAGGATCACAACTACTTCTGAAAAGCAGAAACGGTGATACTGCTGCCCACTTTGTCCTCAGCTAGGCAGTCAGAGCACATACCTAAGCATGGGAGATCCAACTTCAAGCCTCATGTGAGAAGAGCTGGTTGAGCAGGGCTGATGATGATTTATCACAGAATGCAGGCTCATCAGAGCGTGTGACCTGGCATACCAGCTCTCCCAGCCATTCCCTGCTGCACGGGGGCTCAGAGCAGATGGAAACTTTCACGTAGCATACCCTGGGTCCTGGCAGTTAGGATATAGAGAACAGAAGTGACTGAGACCCCATGAGGGCCAGCAAAAAATAAGAACCAAGATCTCCCAGTTCTTCTGTGCCCTGATCACTTGAAAGAGAGTGTTATTCCTTCCAATACTTCGAAAATGTCCATCTACAGAAGAACTACAGACAGACTTGTTCTGAAATGGGGAAAGGACACCTGGCAGAATTAGAGAGTAGTTAAGGTTGGAAGGGACTTCTGGAAGTCACCTGGTTTAAACACTTGCCTCCCACCCTGTTCAGCACAGGAACAAACTCAAAGTTAGATACAATATCCTAATGATTCCTTAATGCTTTTCATGAAAGATAGACAAGTGCTCCATTGGACTGGTCTTCAGAGTGTTCTTATTTCTCATCATGAGTCAAAACCCTAAGAACAAAGTTGTATTAGACAGGCTGGCTTGCTACCCTATATCAAATAGTTCAAATTCAGGTACAGGTGAGTTTAAGTTAGGAGAACAGGATTTCACTGTGAGTATGCACAAATACACACAGAGACCTACGTTTACAGATGTGTTCAATTATTACAATAACATTTCTCAGAAAGTTATCTTAGAGAGTCCAGTAGGTTTCCAAGCCCTTAGCTGATTTGCTTTTAAGTCTGATGTTCTCTTTAAATTTGCAAATACAAGTGCTGTGTGTCCTACCAGGTCTGGCATTCACTTAGCATAATAGCAAATATCCATAAGCCCAAGGCCTCATCTCTGACAGCAGCTAAAAGCAGATGCCTGAGGGAGAAGCACACATTTGTGGCAATACCCTCCCAGCCTTCATCAACTGAAAGCTGAGGCTTGCTGCAATTACTTGTTGCTCAACTCTACTGCTATACTGTCTTGACAAAGTACTAACATTTTTACACCATTGCTGTCCTCACAATAAAGACCTCCAATTTCAGAAACTACAGTACACTATTTAAAACATTACATGCTGTTACTTACATGGCTGTGAAGTTGGCAATGAACATCAGTATGGAAACTACACTTTAGACATACTGTGCTTCCACAAAAAAGGCAAAATACCACAAAATTTTTCCAGAAGCTTTTTCAAGTGTGTATCAGTTCCTTTATCTTGATTTTACTACCAAGTTATGGTCTAAAACAATACAATCTCTATTGTGTCAAGGTCTACAGAATTTATAATTCTGGAGAAAAGACAAAAGTCCTAGGTATCAGGACTCTGTCTGTACACATACCCAGCACACTTATTCACCAGCTTCCAGCATGGTCCAGGAATTGTTCAGCTGAAATACCTCAAATCAGCCCCCTGTGCCCCCGCACAGCATGGTGACCGACTGAACTCCCACCTGCCTTTACAACAAGGCAGCTGGTAAACAGCACCTCTCCATCTGGGAATTGCGGATGGTGTCCGAAGTTTCCCCAAGCAGCTCCTGCTGTGCACAGGCCAACTGACAGGAGCTGCTTGTACGCTTAAATGTACGAATAGCATCCCAGGTTGGGAATCTGACATTCCCAGGGACTCCCCGAGGCAGTCGAAGCTGTTCCTGGTTACCCAGCAGTCTCCTGTATCTATACGCAAGACAGTAAGGAAATGTTTTGCACAGAGCTTAATGTAACCAAGAGAAACAGACAGCGCATAAACAGCAGAAAATATTTTTGTGGAGTCTTATCAAATTCAGCTGAAGAGACTTCTATGACCATCTGGTAAAAGGACCCTGTCTGAGAGATTAGACTCCCCAGATGAGCATTACTCAATGCAACAGAAACCAGTCAATTACTTTTCCCATCCACCCTTTAAACAAACAGCTGTCTGACTGTGCAGCAATATCGGGAAAGTTATTTGGAGACAAGGGATTACATTGTCTTTTTCAAGGAAAACACTAAGGTCACTTCCCAACATTTGCCATCACATTAAGCCTACTTTGTCTGCATCTGTGTTGCTTCCTTAATGGTTTCCAGATTAAAGTTTTTGGCATAATACCTAGAAATATTTGTTTTATCTAAGTGGGACTGAACTAAATGATGGAAATTGATCAAAAGCCCAATTCAAGCTTCAGATTATTCCTAGAGGCATTACTCCCATTTAAATAGATGGCAGACCCAAAAAAAGCCCTAAAGCCTGAGACATTTTCATGTAATCTTAAAAGTAACGACATCAGATGGAAAAATACAACCCCACACATTTCTCACACGTTTTTCTCAAATACTTGAAGTAAATTCACTGTATCACCAATGTTCCTGCAAGTACTTTAAAATGCTACCCAGACAGGATTAGAACAGTGTTTCCCGAGTGAAGGCTCCAATCTACCACTTACAAGTTCTCAGATCAATCTAAGCGCAATCAGCTTCACAACTCTGGCTTCTCAAAAAACCCAACCACAACACCCAAGTTTCCTTTTATTTTTCTTTCTTTATATACACCGTTAAATGATTCCAACAGTTTTCTTCAGATAAGACCTTTATACCATGACTGTCCTGAATTGATAGTGACGGGTGGCAGTATGTTTTACACATAGTTACACCTTAGGACCAGCTGGGAACTGGTCCTGATGTGCAATACAGTCATCATCTCATAAGGTTATCATTCCCAACTCCCTTTCCTCCCTCCCCAACCTTAAACAGCACAGTTAATTTTCAATTATCCAAGGCAGTAAAAAGGTCAGATAACGAAGGAAAAACACATGGGGATAATACATGTGTACATGTATTAAGTTACAGAAGAACACTCAGCAGCGTAACTGACGCCAAAGAGGTCAGTTATACTGTTGACTATGAACGGACACAATCTCTTGACTAACACTGACAGCACTGCATAAAAGCAACTCTCCTACTCTCTGACCTAAGCTTGCCCACAGGAAGCCAATTTGGGCACTTCTACATTTATAGTACAGTTACTACATAACCTGAAAAATAAATACAAATAAATTAACCTTAGCAGAAACCACAGCTTGGAGAATAAACAGAAATACATATAATGGAAATCTTTTTATCTGAAGCTACTATATGATGATACTTCTAATGATTCCAAATTGCCAGTGTAACACTAAAACCACTATCAATTCTCAGGACAGTTGGCTGGATGTGTAAGGGAAGCTCCACTCCTATCCCACCCCCTGCTTCAAAATGTAATCAAATAAAGTCTCAAAATTCATCACCTTTCTGTCATCAAGTTTTGTATTTTTTAATCTAATTAATAATTTGATTACAACAGAATATTATCCGTTCACGCTGAAGATCAAGTCCGTGAGGATCATCTGGCCATGCTGGTACTCCAAACTCTGTAATAGTGCCATGTCCCTCAGCCATCTGCAGGATACTATATTTTATTTACTATATAGTTGTTAGCCTTCCAGTACTGAAGCACTATTCAGAATTAAACTAGCTGGGTATAAATCCAAAGTTTTCCTTTCCACATCCCCAGTAAGATTAATGTCCTCAAAATTCAGCTTCATTAATAGCAAAGAAAACGTTTGACGAGTGAGGTACACTGCATGAAATGCTTCTGAAAGTAGGATACTTCGACTAAACATGCCCTTTCACACGCTGTTTTTAAACTGTGGTACTGAACAGTAAAACAATAATATTTTTCTGACTGATGTGAATATATTTAGTAGAGCAAGCTTTATTATCTTTTAAAAATGTAAATGTTAAACTGTACTGCATAGTACCCATTAATTATGTCTAGCAGCTGTAATCATAAATTACAATCTCATTAGGACTGGTAGTGTATGGACAGATAGCCACAGCCTCAGAGAACACACAGAAATCTGCAAAATAATTTTACATGAAAAGTCAGAAGTCATTATACAACAAAGGTATGAACACACTTCAAAGTCTGACTAACTATATCTAAGTATGTAAGCCTTCTTAAAAGGAACCTTTAAGTTTTGTTTTACAGTTCTGTGCCTACTATTACACAATTGCACTCAAAGTAAGATTTACATACTACTTGCCTGTGCCTGAATAGCAGGTATTTAAAAGTCTATCATAGGATGGTAGAAACAGCAATGAAGGGATAAAGAAGACAAGGGAACTAAAAAATGTTGCTCTTCTGGGTCCTACTTACAGACTTGCAAGTCTTTGAGGATTAGTGTTCAGAAATCAAATTACATTACAAAGGCCGAGTTACATTTTGTATTCTATCAGAAAAGCGATGGGTTGTTTTTTCCAGCAATACTTAGTGCTAAAAAATATCAACAGCTCTATTTTTGATAGGTAATATTTAATGTTGAATAGGAATATATTTCAAAATACATAAAATGTTTTAAAATCCAAGTCATATTTCAAAGCAATGCCAACACAGTATCAGTTTAGTTCCTTTTTTGTTAATTATAAAACTAAATTAATATTGAAACTGGGGGAAATAAATCTAATAAAATAATTCATTATGAAAAGCAAATTCATAATACCACTATCTGAATTATATTTTTGAAAAATATCAAGTATCAGTCAAAGCAGTGCATTAGCTCATCATAGTGAATTATAAATTATTTCCCACAAACAAAGATAAAACTTCCCACTAACAAAAGGAAATATTCAACTATTTTTATAGATGTGCTTTCAGAAACAGGTGTCTCACTCCATTCTTTACCATCCAGAATAAGTCAGGCACTCTACTTTAGGGATCAGCATTATTCTGCACCTTCAGAAAAATATGTGCTTGTACCAACTTGCAATTTCATTTCAGCATTCTGTCACAATTCAGATCTTCATATACATACATATATATATATATATATTCTAGTGTGTAATAATCACTGGAGCCTAGATCAAGGCACCATTAGCTAAAGGTCCGTTTTCCAGTTGAGAGCAGCAAGACAAGGAACAAATGTGCAGTCTTTATGAGAAGAATCTTACAACTGATTCCTTTTTGCACTATTTATTTTTTACTTAATTCTTTGCCAATTCAGACAATACTTCATAGTTATGAGCATCATTCACTGAAATGATAGCTTGAGGTTTTGCTCCAGTAAACAAGAAATCATAGCTCTATTCTGTTAGTAGCTATTTGCATGTAATTAAATAGACATCTTTTCTTTGCTCTGTCTCCCCTCACTTTATCATCACAGTTTCTTCTGGCTTCAGCACCTTCTTACGCTTATCTCTTTCATTCCAATTAATATGTCTCTATTAGCAGTCAAACCAGGAAGCTACGTATTAGTTTGTAACGTGAACTTTGCCATCTATAGTAATAAAATAATGGTGTTTATTTACTTTAGCTTGCTGTGTGAAACTGCTTTGTAAAGAGTATGGTTAGTAATGGTCGGTGTATCTTTCAGTATCATCTCAGTTAAACTAAGAGGGGGAAACCCACAGAAATCTAACTCTTTTAGGACAGCTTTACCTCAGAAGAGAAAAGAAAACACACATAAGTGTCTATCTAACATTATGAACATAAAGGTTAATCTTCCTGTTAACACTGACTTTTGCATTAGCCCTTGCACCCATTTAACTTCCAACAGATTACAGCTACTGCACGTGTTCTCAGCAATAGCATCTGTCACAGTATTCAAGCAACAGCAGTCAGTCTCTGCAGAGAGTTGTCAAGTCTCATAATTTTAACAGAATTTTTCAAAAACCCAGATGTAAAAATCAACTGATTATTAACAGCAATTCAGCTGTTAACACTTTCAGATATTTCTAGGCTTCTAGACAGAGAGGGGAAAAAAACCAAAAGCTAGGACACACTAGCCAAGTGAACTATGAAGATACAATCTTAATAAATCATTAATTCCTATTATACTTTTGAGTGTCTGATGCTGTCAGTTCTGCTAGAACATTTCCCTGGATGTGATAAGAAACCTACTCCCATATTTCAATGCTGATGGGGTAAGAAGCTTGTGAAGAAGTACATAAAACTTTAGAATTAACTTGGAGAAATTCCTCCACAAAGTTTTGAGGATGATATCTGCAAACCATCTTACACAGGACTTCTCCAGAAATCCTGATGTTAGGGGAACTGTGCCTGCTGGAAACAACAGTGGAGAAACTGAAAATCTCAGGCAGCATTTAAGGCCATTTTGACTACGCTTCACTCCAGCACAACCCCCCGAGAGCAACCAAAGCTCTTAAGACTTGCCTTTAAAGAATACTGTGACTTTGAAACAATGGGATAAAGACTTTGCTTTCCTTACAAAAACTGTCTAGGTTTTAGAGGAAAATAATTGAAAGAAAAGACACTACTGCTGTAACTTGAGCTGGTGCATTAAGCAATAAAAGCCAACACATGACAAGCTTCAATTAAGCACCTACCTTCCTAGCAAGAAAGCTAAATAAAAATTACTGAATATCATCTTTCACTAACAACTACAGTACAGGATTCCTGAAAAAGGCTACTTAATTGAAGTATTTAATTTTAGGCCCATAACATTAAGTATTTTCCATGATACTCTGAAGAGCAAAATTACACGCTTTAAAGGACATAAATGTTATTAATAATAAAAAGGAAAAGAAGAATATGCAAATGCTCAGGGATCTTTGTGAAAACATGAACTTTAATACAGACAATTAAATTAATCTTTAACTACAAGAGAGAAACTATTAAGAAAGTGCATTTTCCATTTTCAAATGAAGATGGACATGGTCATGGAAAATATGCTTGAATTAAAATCACTGGACTCAATAAACAGGTAAATGGGTTAAGCTTAACAACTCATTATTTACATGATCTGATGAACTGTTCTGACTTCCATTTTAGGAATACAAAACCACAGGCGAATTCCACGCAGAAGTATTTACTTTCCTCTTAAACATGAAGTAGTATTATATTTTGTCAGTGTATAAAATTTCATGCATCTATATTGTGTTACGTCTTCAGTCATTATCTCATTTTATTTTTACAGGCAGAGGCATCTCCTTTCCAAGCATCTTGGTTTAGAGTCATTAAACAATGTTTCTGCCCTCTGGTGGTCACACTCACCTTTATATGTTCCCACATTTTTATCTTTAAAGTAAAAATGCACTTTATACAACTATCACCTACAAGGTCTAACAGATAATTTAGCTTTTAGTCACCCTGGGCTGGCTTGCTTTCCAGTTATGTAATTGCTTGTATTTCAACTTTATCATGCACAAATAGCACATACGTAATTGAAGATGTTCCTTGTTTCGTCCATACAGAATCATAGAAATGTTTTGGGTTGGAAGGGACCTTTAAAGGCCATCTAGTCCAACCCCCCTGCAATGAGCTGGGACATCTTCAACTAGACCAGGCTGCTCCAAGCCCCGTCCAACCTGACCTTGAATGGTTCCAGAGATGGGGCATCTACAGCCTCTCTGGGCAACCTGTTCCAGTGTTTCACCACCCTCATTGGAAAAAATTTCTTCCTTATATCCAGTCTAAATCTACCCTCTTTTAGTTTAAAGTCATTACCCCTTGTCCTATCGCTACAGGCCCTGCTAAAAAGTTTGTCCCCATCTTTCTTATAAGCCCCCTTCAAGTACTGAAAGGCCACAATAAGATCTCCCCACAGACTTCTCTTCTCCAGGCTGAACAGCCTCACCTCTCTCAGTCTGTCCTCGTAGAAGAGGTGTTCCAGCCCTCTGACCATTTTTGTGGCCCTCTTCTGGACCCACTCCAACAGGTCTACACCTTTCCTATGCTGAGGGCTCCAGAGGTGGATGCAGGACTCCAGGCGGGGTCTCACCAGAGCAGAGCAGAGGGGCAGAATCCCCTCCCTCGACCTGCTGGCCACGCTTCTTTTGATGGCAGTCCAGCATACGGTTGGCCTTCTGGGCTGTGAGCACATAGTGCCAGGTCATGTCCAGCTTTTCATCCACCAGTACCCCCAAGTCCTTCTCAGCAGGGCTCTCTCAATCCCTTCATCCCCCAGCCTGTATTGATGGGTTGCCCCAACCCTGGTGCAGGACCCTGCACTTGGCCTTGTTGAACCTCATAAGGTTCGCACAGGCTCACTTCTCGAGCTTGTCCAGGTCCTTCTGGATGGCATCCCATCCCTCAGGCGTGCCGGCCGGACCACTCAACTTGGTGTCATCTGTAAACTTGCTGAGGGCACACTTGATCCAACTGTCTATGTCACTGATGAAGATATTGAACAGCACTGATCCCAATACAGGCCCCTGAAGGACACCACTTGTCACTGGTCTACTTATGGACATTGAGCCGTTGACCACTACCATCTGGATGAGACCATCCAACCAATTGCTCATCCACCGAACAGTCCACCCATCAAATCCGTATCTCTCGAATTTAGAGAGAAGGATGTTGTGGAGGACTGTGTCAAAGGCCTTACAGAAGTCCAGCTGTCTCAGATCACCCCCTGTCCTCCATGTGCCTTAGCAGAGCTTCTCAGAGGATCTGTTCCATGGTCTTCCCAGGCACAGAGGTGAGGCTGACAGGTTAGTAGTTCCCAGGGTCCTCCTTTCTCCCCTTTTTAAAAATGGGTGCAATGTTGCTCTTTTTCCAGTCACCAGGGACTTCACCTGACTGACATGACTTTTCAAATATCATGGAGAGAGGCTTGGCAACTACATCAGCCAATTCTCTGAGGACTCCAGGATGCATCTCATCAGGTCCCATAGAGTTATGTATGTTCAGTTTCCTCAGGTGGTCACGGATCTGGTCTTCTCTTACAGTGGGAGGAACTTTGTTCCCTCAGCCCACAGTATCTCGAATCAAATTTATACACCAATTCTTAAAGCACTTAAAACTTGCAAAAACTCCGCAGAATAACACCTGAAGTTTCCATTTGTATAATATGTTTGTATTGTTCAGGAGAAGATGTTACACCTTGTAATACATTGAAGAAGGTCCATAAATACATTAAATGCTTCTGAGGGAAAAGATGGATATTTAAAAGACTATTTGCACATTAAAGGTGAAGAGCTGTACTATATAGGAACTCCTCTGACTTTGTACATCATGGAAGATTGTTATGGGCAAAAACATTCAACAAGGACAGACCAGGGTCTGTAGTCCAGTTACTAGCACTGCTCCTCTGACAGCCACTAGTTAGCTCATGTGACAGCAGAGCAGTCATGCAGCTTCCTTACTGACTTTGAATTATATATCCAGGAAAAAGTTAGAGAAAACTGCTTCCCAGCTCTAAGCCTTCATCATCAGAGAAGCAGCAAGTGGAATCCTCTCTCCCTCATTACTTGATGTTTTAAAGACACAATTGATGTAAAAACCACACAGACAAACTTCAGGAGGATTCAAAATACACTTGGTACATAGAACACTGACACTAGATTTGTTGGTTGTTCTAGATGTCTAACCAAAAACCAGTTCATGAGTAGACAAAAGCAAGCCATACTATACATCAGGTAGGTACAGCTCCAATATGAAGGGTGGGTTCCTTCATACCCCTAGAGATGCCCCAAACACCATTGCAGTATTACTTGGGCTGGGTTGCAGTAATAGTGTTAATAGCTCTCATCTGCACCTATGTCCTAATCAAACTTATGCCTAGGGAAGAATAATGGCACCTGCAACTGAAAGAAGAGCTCAGAAGACTGGATTCTCTGCAACAGCCTCATGAACATATGCTCTCCCTTCCACCTTCATTGCCAAGATACTCTCTATCTTTGGGCATCTCTGAACTTCACTATAAATAATAAATAAATATGGTGATAAATGGAAGTATGGAATCATATACCTGGTGAAAAGACCGTATCCTGTCCAACATCTCCAGTCGCATGGGCTCTTGTCTTCATGACTTACAGACTTGATCACTGCAATACTGAAACCATTTCCTCATACTCTAGAGAAAGAAACAACTTCCTCAAAATGTGACAGGACCCTGCAACACATCATGATGCCAACTCAGGCTTTTAGTATTACTCAGAACTCCATTCACGAAGTGGAAGATCGGTTGCTGTTATGTCCTGAACTGATTTAACAACAACAACAAAACCTAATCACACTGGAACCATTAAATTTCTCATAACTGAAAACACTCACCACCCATGGAGGACAGAACTCTTCACAGCAACTGGACCCAGAACACAAAACTTGCTGCTCCGACTGAAGAATGACTAAAGGCCTCAGTTAATCCAACACTGCATGCAAAAACTCCATTCTGTTCTTTTTCAGTGCAGAGCTCCCCTGTTGTAAACTTACTCAAGTCCTGTACAATTTTGAAAGGACAAGCTCCAGTAAGAAATAGCTAGTCAGAACAGATTCAAAAACAGGAAAATGGCTAGTAGCATAGCCTGTAACATTTTATCTCACCCAAGGCGAGAACCAGATTTTGACTGTGGCCATGTAACAATGGCAACAAAATTACCAAATTCAGCTGAGCTGACAACAAAAAAATACCTTCCATTTTCAAGAAAAGAGCAGCAGCTCTAGGGGATTAAACCTCCTATTGTATATTTAGTTTGTTCAGACACCACAGCACTAGTCTACAGGTGGGGGGGCTTAGTGGAGGGCCCCGCCAATTCCAGCTCACTCAAAGCAGCAGTAATCAAGTCACTTAACCTGTTTATCCCACCCAAAGAACAGCCATGGCCAAGCTTACCTCTTCCCCAAATCACTTGAAAATTGTAACAAGGAAGGGACATCAAGCACCACCTGCATTTTGATTCCCCTAGAGATGAGAACAGCACTTTTTAATCCTTCTAAACACTGGAGAAGTAATGAAGAGGACAGTCTATCCTGCTACAAAGGGTAATTTGTGGTGTACAAGCCTACTGATGAACAAGAAAAGCCCTTTAAATGACAGGGAATATGCCATGAAGATAATTGGGGTATGTAATGTTTTCCTTCAAATTGCTTGATTTGATAATTCCTAGGAAAGAAAAAAAACATCAAAAAACTATCCTTCACCAACAGTAAGACAAATTCTTGTTTGTCTTCTTTGGCTCTCCTTCAAGTAACTCATTTCCCTGTTTTTGACATGCTCGTCAAAATTCTTCCCTCCCTCAGGACTGATTGCACTTCCCACTTCATACCGAGGAGCTATCCCCTGCTTCATCCCACACACTTTTATACACGAGTTGTACGTACTTTCCCTCTCAATCCATTCTACTCGGAGCTCCCACGACTGTTGCTTTCCTCTTTAAGATTTCCAGGGAATTTTATTGCCAAACCCTCCACTTCTACCACTTCTTTCTAATGCAAAAGTCAAAAACACATTTTGTTCTTCATCCTTCTCATACAGTGGTCCTCTTCATGGATTTTTTTTTTTTTTTTTTTTTATAATTCATTATCTTAACCATCTTTCTTTGAATTTTGAATTTTGTTCGTTTATACTACCCTGCCCATGCCACAATATTCAGCAGGAAGACCTCCCTTGGCCAGTGCCTACACACTGGTTAGTTAAGTTCATGGTATTGCTCTCCACCAGCAGAACTGCTCCCTGACTCCAGGTCTTCTACAACAGTTGGCTTTTGCACCAACGGATTATATGCAATGCCTTTGCATACACAGACACACAGAGCCCTACAGTGTTGTAACATTATAAAGGCAACTCCTTTACACCAACCCTCAGAATCAAGTTGGACAAACGCAGCAACACCGAAAACACAGAAAAAGGGAAGTTAGAAGCGAGAGGCACAGTTCAGAAGGACAAAGAAAATCTGTACTCGTGTGTAAACACTGGCAGCTCCTCACTTAGGTGACAGCCTAAAGGAAAGTGGTATGTTAATATTTCGGGTGATTACCCGCAGAAGCCTAATTAGTGGCCAATACTAACTCCTATGCCAAGAAGTTATGGATCAACTTTTGTTTTCCTCAAACAAGCTGTTAAACAGTAACAATTACATACTTTAAGCCAGAGGAAATTAAAAGTTCATATATACCTAACAGTGCAGACAAGGTATTAGGACAACTGTATTCCCACTGGGATGCATCCAAAGTCAGCAGTCTTCCAGGAGTATTTACAGAACTTAAGAGAGACTACATATGTACTGGTTCTGTCTGATCTAATTGACAATTTAGACAGCTAGTTCCTTTCTAATCTGGCTGTTTTTTAAAGTTATCACGTCCTCATAAGTTGAACTGGTCTTTTTATCCTCACTTGGCTATTTTTGTGCATCTGAGATGCTCTGCATGAAATGCTGCTTTTTATATAAAGTTTAGTTCCTTAAAGTAGAATGGAGGTACTGTGAGCTCTTACAGAAACATTTTATAATTCAAGCTGTTCTGCTTCCATACTAAAAAGTTAACAAGGGGAAAGCTGTAATCACATTATGAATTGAGCCATTTCAAAACCAAAACAGTGTAGGAAAACAGTGTATTCACAAAATGAATACTAAGATACATTTATCCTGATTCACACAGCAAAACAAAAAAAATTGAAAGCTTCTTAACAACAGTTAATAGAAGATCCAGATGAACATTTCTGTACTTATTCAACATTTACTAGAAGGGAGAAGCTAAAGAGCAATCCAGAGGAGTATTTGCAATGCAATTAGGCTAGACAAGTGAGTCTGAATGTATGCCAGCTGCAGGGGCCTGCCCTTAATTCACACAATCAAATGTCTAGTGTGTCACACAGTGTCTAGCATCAGTATCTCCAGTATTAAAAGTCTCATCAGATATGTACTTGTTTACTGAGCATCTTAATCGAGGTCTGAACACATATCTAGCTGTACCTTCTAGCAGCCTATATGCCAGTCCACCACCATCTGTAGTTAAAGCTTCCACAGACAGGAGAAAAATCAATTCAAACAAATGTGTTCAGCACTCAAACTAAGCTATCATTCACATTTCAATATAAGACTTGAATTCCTTTTCAGTGTTCTTCAACTTTGACCCAGCTCTACCCCCTCCTTCACTGAAAAGGGCAAAGACAACAGCCCAGCAAGTGGGACAGGCAAAACAGACCTCCTTTGTTCACTTTTTCCCTTTCAGTTTTCTATTGAGGTAAATAACTGAAAGCTCAACCAGCCTACAGTAACTCAGAAGAAAGCAATATCACTAGCTTGCAACTATCCTTTCCTAGTTAACAACCAATGGGACAAAACTTATGGTCCATCACGTTAATCTTCTTATCAGAGATTAACTCTTCACAGATTCCCTTAATATTATATTTACAAGACAATATTCATAAATGCATAAGTTACAATATCTTTAATACTAAACTGAATAGGCAATACACACACTTACCAATTTAAAATGCAAGAAATTATCACTGTAGAGAAAGTATAACCGAATTTTTTGAATACTACCAGCCCACTCAGGAAGGCAAAATCAAATTCATTGGATATTGCCCAGTAGACAACCTCCTACGTTATTCCCTCAGCTTACATTACCGAGATGTACTTTCTCTGTATGACTTCCCATTTTACCAACTCTGTTCATAAAACATAACAAAATCAACACATCCAGTGAAAACTGAATAGCATAGTTTTACTGTGCTATTCCGATATAATGGCAGGTAAGTAATCCCAATTCAAGGTGATGTGGGACAACTGAATACGACCACAGACTACAAACAACTCAACAGCCGCAGGCAAAACAGATTTAATTTTTAGGCTGATTGAGCTATTTGAGCTGTGCAATAATCTACTAACAAAACCCCAAACCCTTAGTGTGTTCAGTATGTTCTATGTTCAGATACCATGGAAAGTTATTTCCCTACAGCAGGAAGAGTGAGCAGACTAGCATTACCTTTTCCAGACTTCAAATCAGAATCCTCAAACCAATAAAATCTGTCAGAGAGACACTTCATCAACCCTAAGAAACTCTAACTTGGTTACCAAAGCCACATTTTCTTATTACAACCCTTTTTATGAAACAAGCTGTGGTATATGTGATATTACACTTTCTGCAAGAAGATAAGGAATGATAATTAAGTCTCAGATGCCGGTGCTGTCATTCACCTTGAACTTTATTACTTTTGAACATCTTCACTGCGGCCAATAAGACTAATTGCAGAAATGAGATATCAATATGAGTATGATTAATTGTGGATATATTCTGCAAGTTGTGAAGGGGGTTTTAGCTCCACCACTAGCAGCAGCTGGTACACGCTACCCCATCATCTGATGTGGTCGCACAGCTGTACAGTTTTCCTTTGCTGCATCGCCTTTGCACAATCCAGAATGTAAATTCATACAGTGGATCCTGAGTTCTGTCAGCATCAAGCAGCTTTCTGGTTTTGCTTCTTTACATTCAGTATTCTCAGAATATAGTACTTTCTCAATTCTGTATTGACGTAGCCTGAGAGCTAATTTTAGACACCCAAGAGAAATCCACAGCACTTTGAAATTCAAAGAAGTAACTTTCACACACATCGGTACCAAACTCTTTAGCAACTCCGGTCACTTGCTTTGCAATTTCTATTCAAAAGTAAGGACAGCCATCAACTAAACAAATGCCTGAGGTATATTCGCACAAATGGTAATACAAGAGTAGACCAATATTAGAAATATGCTACACCTGCAAGTCAGTTTTCTGAATTCTAGGTTCTTTGAGCTAGTACGTAACACCATAGTATCCTTCCCTTTCCAGATGATATCCTTTGCCAAAGAATACCAGCAAGATGCATCTCTTGGCATATACACTGGTCTCTAACTCAAAATGAAGTTCAGATGCCTCCTGATGTTGTACAGTGACCTATTTTACGCACAGCCCCATATAATTGCTATCCATAAATTATCACATCGATTATGTTAAATTATGGAAGAAATTGAAATGATTAATAGCATGTGTGTTAGATGCAATGAAGTTTTCAGGTTTCATCTACCTTTTCCATAATATACTTAATTAAGAATCAAAACATATTTTAATACTCAGAAACAGAGAAAGAAACACTCAAAGACAGTGAACACTAGAAAAAAGAAACCCAGGTGGTTTCTTGACTCAGCAGCAGGTTGTTTTGAATAAAGAGTGAAAAGCTTTATGGACAAAAGAACGTCTTATCATGATATATAAGTCCCACTGTAGGTTACTTAAGACATTTTCCATTGTTTTATCTAACTATACAGACAGCTAAGAAATCGTAGTCCTTTCAACAGCGCACTTGTCCATATGGAACAGCCTTATTGACTGGGCTGAAGCACACTATGATCTTAAATATTTAAACAGCTTGTCATTATTAATCAGGTACTGTTTACACTTCGACTCCGAAGCCTTCATGTAAACACATTTCAGACTTCAAAACTAAGACATCTGCGCTGAGCAGCTCAGCAGCAGCCGAAGATTTAGTTAATTATTACTTTTTTAAGCGAAGAGCAAGCGCGTTTGCTGCTCAGGCTTATTTTTCTGCATCAATCGCCATCAAGAGAGAGGAAGCAAAGCACGGGCACACAGGAGCAGTTCAGCCACGTTTTAGCTGTTTTATACCTTAATGAACGCGGCGTTGCTATTCCCCGCAAAGAAGCAGAGCGCGGAAGGGGGGGGGGGGGGGGGAGGAGAAAAAAAAAGGGGGGGGGGGGGGGGGGAAGAAAAAAAGCCGATAAATCAACGTGTAAAAGCCGAAAGCCGGATCCCGGCACTTCAGCACAGACAGCTCCTTCCCCCTCACACGCCGCCCGCCCCCGCCGGGCCCTCGCCCCCGGCGGCCAGCGCACGAAATGGCGACCTACCCGCTGAGGGATGTGGGCGCGTCGCAGCCGCGGAGCCTCTCCGCCCGGCCCCCGCCGGGCGGAGAGGCTCCGCGGCTGCGACACGCCGGGACCGGCCCGCCCGCCGCCGGGAGGTCCCCACCGGCCACCGCAACAAAGCCCCCGCCGCAGCGGGACCGGGCGGGCTCGGCAGGTGCCTCCTCACAGACGTCTGCGTAGGGTCTCCCCGCCCCGGGGCACCTGCGCCGCGCCCCCGCTCGCCCGTTCCCTCAGAGCAGCCCCGGCGCTGCCGGTACCGAGCGGGTGGCTCCTCACCTCCCCGTCGGGGCGGCGGGCACCTCCCGCGGCGCGGTGAGAGGGGCGGCCGGGCCCGGTACTCACGGAAAGCTGCGGCCCCTCCGCCCGGGGAAAGAGAGTCGAGGGAGACCCGCGGCCGCGCTGGTCCTCCCGCCCCCTCGGCAGCCCGGCGAGAAGAGCCGAGGCAGGCGCGCTCCCGAGCCTATCACCTCCCCGGCGCTCCCGCCCCCGTCGTACCGCGGGGCGCGCTCCCGCGGGGGGGGGCCGGGGAAGGCGCGCGTCTGCGCCAGCCGCTGCGGGGCGCGCGCGGCGAGGCGGGGCGGCGGCGGCGGCGGCGGCGGCGGGGGTCCCTCGCACCTGAAGTGACGCGGGGCGGCGGCCGGCGGGGCGGCGGCCTCCATCTTGGGCATCGCCGGGGAAAGGGAGCGAGCCCCAGACCTCCGCCGCCTGGGCTCGGCTGCCGACCGCTCTCCCTCCTTCCCCCCCTCCCTCCCTCTGCCGCCCGGGTAAAGACCAGAGTAAGATCATCATCGTGCTCTGCGAGCGGACCTGCCCGCGGTCCGGGTCTCGGCCTCCTCAGCCCCCCGCCCCGGCTAACGGCCGCCCCTTGTGGGGCGTCTGGAAGATAACCGGCCCGGCCCGCGGCCCGGCGGGAGCCTCCTGAGCGCCGGGGTCGGGCAACGGCGGGCCGCTCCCCTGCCCTCCTCCGGCCGGGCAAAGCCTAACGCTGGCCGGGGCACCCCCGGCCGGCCCACCCCCCCCCCCCCCCCCCCAGCCCCTCAGCGGTGCGGGCCCTGGCAAAGGCGGCGTTTTAAATAGACGCATTATTTTAGCCCGGCAGTGCCCCTCTAAATAGATGGTTTCAGCTAGTTCCCAAACTGGAGACAAGGATATTATTTTACACTCGAGAATAGCCCTATTGAACTCGGTAGCGCAGCTCACATGTGTGTAGTTAAACACGGGTGTTGGCAGGATCGGAGCCGATGATTTCAGCCGTTGTGGGTACAACAATACAGTAAATTAAACTGACTTCGCAAAGACAGAGGCTCGCATTGCCGGCTTCTTCTGGGGGGCGGCAGAATCCTCCGCGGCATGCCGGTTGTCCCGGGGACTGCCGCAAACAGCTGAGCCAGCGGCCTGCCCACAGCTTGTACCAGCGCGTTCTTCGCCAGTCAGAGCAAAATTCAGTTAGGTTGAATTTCCAGTTCACAAGTTCAGGAAGTCAGACGCTTGGATGTGATCACTCAACCAGAAGCTCTGGATGAGACTGTTTGGAGGAGAGTCTCGGGTGAGGATTATTCCAAAAAAACCTTTCTGCTGAACACGCCTCTCCATCAAGAAGCGCTCACAGTGCTCACCTTTGCGTTCGCATCTTGCAGTTTGTTTAGTGCACAATGTCAGAAAGCATTTTAATATCATTTTGAGGCTTCTATGGGCTATGCTCAATATTGTTCAAAATTAATCCAAGTCTACGTTTACCATGTAGTAAATGTGATTATCTGCTGCTGCTGCACTTCCTTTTGGATCAGCCATTTTAAGAATAGCCTTTTGTGCATTGCAAGGTGGCAACTTTTATAGTGGTTAATTCTGTATTATACATTTCACAAAACAGTTCTCAAGGTGAACTCTACGGTGATAACTTAATAGCGCAAAAAGCAATGCCCCAGATGAGTAAAAAGCCCTTACCCTGCATTTCTGCAGAAACCCCATTACGGCTCTGGCAAGTTAAATCTGAAGAGCTGACCTACTGAAAAACAACACTCTCGATGAATAACAGATTCTATAAATGATATCGCACATGTATATAAATATCCAAGGGTTAAACAATAAGTCAGAGACTACTGCTTCAGACTTGGGAGATATTCAAGCTCCTATCAATCTGAGGCCAGGATATTATTGTTTGAGACCGCAATGTGCAAAGAGGATTAGATGGATGTGAAGAAAATCCTTTTTCAAAGAGAGGGAAGTAAGTGCTTGAATTTACTGTGTACCCTTAAATGTTCTTCACTTTTGTTTGTTTGTTTACTTTTGTTTTTTGCCGTACAACTTCCATGTTCCCAACTAATTTAATCTTAAATACAAAACCACTACAGTCTAAGTAAACATTCAGCAATGTGTAAACAGGGGCCTTAAAACGTTAATATATCGCCTGACTTTGCTTCCATGACACTGTGTTCCATCAGGAGATAATATAGCTAATTCTGGCTTTGAGAAAATACGGGTATAAAATGCTGAGAGAAGGAGGATTTCTCAGACAGCTCTCTTTCTGCATCCTTGCAAGATTCCCAGGGGAACATGGTGAGCCAGACCTTCAGGAGGTGGACTGAAGAACTGTAGCACACTTCAGGGGAAAGGCTTGAGCTGAAAGTTTAACTTTCTTAAAATGTGGGAGCAAAGATCGGGTTAGTACTTGGATGGCAAATGTGCCAAGTTTTATAAGCATAAACCAGTGGGTTGTGGCAAACCACATGGTGCAAGTTAGACCACAGAAACCAAATAAATAAAGAGATTTCACTATTGCAGGGAGGGTGCAATAAACAACTCTATAGTGATGTATGATTGGGCTGAAATGTTGCAGCTGGTATGATTATACCCTTATGATTCCCCTCGGAATTTAAACTCCATATTTTTTATATTACTGAGATAAACAAGTACACACATTCAGTAGCACAAAGCAGAACTTTCCAAATGGTGGCATACATATAATTATCAGTAAACAAGTGAATTCAGGGGTTTATACAGCCTGTTACAGAGCTAGGAGCTACTTCTGCTGGTGATGGCATCCATTATTGTGGACGAATGCCATCCATACTGGCAGTAGGATGGTGGCACAAAGCAAAAAGAAACAGGTGGGCTTGTTGGCACAACAAACAACAGCCATTACGATAAGCAGAAGTTGTGTGACTGAAGAGTTCTCTGCTGCCTTGCATCTTTTCTGTAGTCATCATACTACTTTTTGTATCTCCTCACTTTGCCTGCTATAATTATGTCCATGAATGGGTGGTTGCAAACGTAGTGGTTTAGTCTTCACATTGCTTTAATATCAACCTTGACTCACGTAGCTATCTACATCCTTCTTCTGTATCAATCTGTTAGGGTTTTTTGTACTGTTTGTCTAGGGAAGCAGTATCAGGTACACGACACATGCATTTAATTGATACACAAAATTGATACACATGATCACAGTATTGTTACACAGGAAAAACTATCAAAAACTTGTCTGTGATGGCTATCAGTGGCGTTCTGAACATCTGCAAAGTGTTTTTAGGAAGAGGTTGCCAAATAAAATATTCATAGGGCTGATGCCTTGGAAGAGGCTAATGTTCACTGAAAAGAATTCTTTGACATTTTGTTATTAGACCAGAAGTTTGTAAGCAATATGGAGAGACATCTTGGGTTGTTCATCTCACCTAACTTTAGATGTCTACTATGTGAACGTCTGCGTCTGAGCTAGTCACCAGCTCCACCGAGTATAAAGGGAAGCAGAAATAGGCACATTTAGTGTATGATTCATCTAACCTATTTTAGACGTCTACGTTAGGATAAGCTGAATTGCATCCTAGAAATGCCTGTTTCTCTCCATTGACTGTAACAGGACCAGCGGGTGTCTCACTCAGCTGTAGATGCCTACATTGTAAGAGTCTACATTTACTCAGCTGAATACCACCCATGTGATTTTGATGTGAGTTATCCCACTGTCCCACTGTTCCACTTGTTTTCAGTTCTTACAGTGGTGAATGGAGCATGGTATAGCACACACGGTACTTCGCACACAGTAAAATGGTGAGGAGTACTACACTGAATATATTGGAAGTCAATAAAATTTAGACTAATCATATTCAGTAGATTGTGGGCCCTCCCAATCAAAAACTGAACAACTTTTGAGATCAAATTTATTTATGGGCATTGCAAATTTTTTTTGGAGGATCTTCTGATACCATAATATTAAAGTAAACATGCTTACTGCTGGACTAATCCTTTTTGGAAGCTAGTGTTTATTTACTACAGCAGCATAAAATGTGAATATTTCTAAGCAGAAAACAGACAAAAGACAAGATCAAAAGCTTAAGTAATAATGTCTCATGTTAAAAGCTGCACTGCGTGGTATATGGTAACAGAATCAGCTTTCACAGAGGACCAGGCAAAGGATGTGTTTTCATGTAAAATATGTTGAGAACTAGGCTAGCAAGGGAATCGTACAGGAAAGACTGCACAGAAGCCTTCTGATGAGCTGTCAAGAATTGAAAAATAATTAAAGGCTTCAGAACTATTTTCTCAAAAGACAATTTGTGCCTACAGTTAGGTACTGCCATGCCTGATACATAAGCTGTCACCTAGTCTTCCCTTACAAGAAATTAGAGTTCTTCTAGCAACTATGAAGGCTAGCAGGCTAAGCAAAGAGCAAGTTAGTGACTGACACACAGAAATGCTGTGTTTATAATCCTGCCTTTTTAGAACTTTAGATATTCCAGGCTGCTGGGAGACACTGCCAGAGATTCACAGGACTGAAACTTCCTTCAGGAATTAGATGGTTGTATGAAAAATGGAAGGAGAGGCTCCTGTTCTTCAAGGAGCAGATGGAGAGAAGGAGCTGTCAGTGCTATCAACCTGTCTCATCTTCCACTAGCTTGATCATTAGAGTGCTGGGAAAGGAAGTAGGAGGTCTGGGTTCATCTGTTTCCTTTGTTTAATGAACTTTAACTTCTCAGGGCAGAAACCTTGCAACAGCATCTAGGAGAATCTGAAGATGAAGACAGCGTTTTCAACCCACCCGACTGATGCTCTTCCACCTCGTGCAGGATATCTAAACACTGAGAGAAAGTAAGATTACACACATAAAACACATCTTACACACAGAAACTCTGTAATTTATATATTTGCCTATGCATGAGGAAACTTGAGTTCTAACCCTATGTCTGCACATATTTCACTGGTTTTTTTGTGTCTATTTTTTTATTAGATTTGTAACTGGCCTCCATTCTCCCCAGTAGCTAGACTATCTAGACTAATGATTAGAGTGTTCTCTCTTGTGCCTATGGGTATTTAATAACTCCATGCAAAATGAAATGCCTTTGGAAGGAGCAGTGACAGCACCATTTTATTTTGGAATACTCCATTTCTTAGCTGCTAGTTAGCAAAGGCTGAAAAAGGAGTTAAACATATGCCTCACACACCCTAGACAATTCTAATCACAGGAAGATATTACCATCAGCTTGGTTTTGTGTCAAGTTTAACCAATCAGATGGATGTGCTCTGAGAATGCTTAAGAGATCAAGTTTTTCAGGTGGAAGAGATAGGTGAACTTCTTAAAACATCCACAGATATCAAAGTATGCAGACCACTGTGCTTTTGGCTATGCTCAGAACGTGGTCTCAAGGAACATAAAAGGCTGCTGGAACTTGTCAGAAACTTGAGAGAGAAGGGATTATATAAAATATGTATTTAATGTGATCCATGGCATATTACAGAAACTACATCTATTTTTGGCAGCTCTATTCAACATGGTGTAATGGCTCAAGTCAATGGAAATTTGATACTGATTTCAACAGGACAATGTTTTATCTGCTATATGAATTAAGGAAGGAACTCCTTCACGCACAGTGGATTAAATTGTCTGCAAACACCAAACACGTTCTCTGTTCTTGATTAGAGTTTACTCTTTTCCATTAGAAGAGATCGGCTGAGACAGTTAAAAATCTCTTACAAGCATAAATCATGGTTCAAGGTTCTTGAAAAACTGCTCCACAAAGATCAAAAGTCTACAGACACCAGACAGTTTATCCAAGGGACTTTTAAAGTGTTGAATACTAAGCAGCTCCATTTTCAAATACAGGAGCTTAAAGTCAAGCTTGACCTTGTGATTTAACCTCTTGCATCTTTCAGCTAAGTGTCTCACAGGTTAAGAGAGTCTGTCTTCAGTGCGACGTTTTCCATTATGGAAATGAGCTAGAAAGCAACTCCAAGATTCTGAAAGATGCCAAATAATAGCTATTAGAGCTATAACTCTTGCTTTAGTGAAACTTCATTCCAATCCACCAAATGTTCATGCACTTGTTCATTGTGCATACACATAATGTGAATGAACTTAATGATTCATACACAGAAAAATTAAGCGTGTACTGAATTCTCTTCAGATGACAGAGAAACGTAGCCAAGTTGGTAGAAGAGTAAGGTCTGCTTCCTTTCCCAACACTTGAATATGAATTTTGATCACATGTAGTAAGGCTTAGAATGAAGGAAAGGCTTTGCCTGGGAAACTGAGAAGAAGGAGAGGAAAACTTTGGTGAAAAATGACATCAATTAAGTCCTTTTGAAGTTATCCTTTAGTCTTGAACCAGAAAAATGCCCAAAGGGCTTTTCTATTCTGCTTACTTAAGATGCACCTTGTTCTCTAAGTCTGTTGGACCTTTGAGCAACGTGGTCTAGGGGAAGGTGTCCCTGCCCATGGCAGGGGACTTGGAACTAGATGATCTTTAAGGTCCCTTCCAACCCAAAACATTCTATGATTCTACGATTCTATGATTCTAAGGTTGAGATCAGTTTAAAATTACAAACATACCATTGCCCTAATGGCTTATGTTTGGATTTCTTGAAGCAGTTTAAGTGAGAAATTCTCTGGAGAAATTGACTGGCTTTACTAGGTTCCCAGAGGAGACACATCCGTTCATGCTCCTTGTAGCTTTCTGAAGCAGATGACTGAACAATTAGCCTTATTTTATTCTGCATAACCAAACATATTTCCAAGATTGTCTTGTATTGGTCATCATAGCAGGATAATTATGTATTTTTGAAGGTCCAGAAAACTAGAATTACTTGAAGTGAAACATTTTGCACTTGGTTTTATTTATGTTAGTACAAAAGACAAAAAAAACCCCCAATTTCTGACCCTGAAAATGTGCAATTCACACAGGCAAAACACCCATGATAGGAGGAAAAACAACACCTGCGCAGCCCACCACCTCGATAACAATGCATACTGTAATGCGGTATGTGAGTATTCTCAGCTTTAATTGACAGTGAGGTTAGTTAATAATTCATAGGGTCTGTCATAGTCCAAGCACCAAATGGTGTTTAGAAGATGTGATTGATGATCACCGCAATAGCTAATCACTAGCCATGGGGGAAGCCTGGAAGGGGAGCTGAGATCCCCTGGGAACATTCTAGTTGTGATGACCTCTACGTATGAATTGGGAATTTAGAAGAGTTCAGGAAATTTGCCCTAACTGAATGAAATACTTTGAAGGACTCAGAAAAAAAATTACTGAAAATGTTTAATGTGAAACACAACAAATGAATTAAAAACAATGCATTTGTGCAGCGCACGAAATGTAATATACAGATATTTAAGAAAACAAAAGAATTTTAAAATGATACAATGCTGAGAAGTTCCAAATGCTGACAGGTGACTTGGAAATATTTTTCCCCATGCTTTTGAGATGAAATTGAGGTGCAGCAAATTTGCAAAGGTCCTGTTGCATGTGCAGGTGGGAGCTTCAGCGTAAACAGAAGGAATACCTTTCTTTTATCCCCTCATTCCTAACAGAAAATTGCACTGATACATAAACAGCAAGCAGATCTATTTAGTTTTACCATTCTGTGTCTAGCAGATGAGCTTCTGCCTGCATTTTTGTATTTTGTTTGATCATTTTCAATTTGTGGTATACCAGCATAGCACTTCTCAGTAAAGAAACTGAATGCTGCTTCTGCTTGATATCCCCTAACTCCCTGCCCTTTGCTGCATAGTCCCTGAGCTTTGTTATTTTTCCATTCTTTTGTGGAAAGAGCATATAATTTTCCTTTCATGAAGTGAAGTGACACAATTTCTGAAAAGAATACTGGAAATGAGTCTTCTCTGTCTCACTATGCTTTGCTGGAAGAGCTAGTATCACATACAGCAATTATTGTGAAGTTTGGCTATCTTCCATCTGTGTGCTGTATCTCACTAAAATAAATGAAAAGCCTTAGTTAATGATGTATGATACCAGGTGTTCACACTTTCCTCTCAGTGACGTAGTGAGCCTTTTTCCAGTCTGCGTTTAAGATTCTCAGTCTTTCACTCCATAACTACCCTTGCTCCTTCCAAAGTGCTCGGGCAGGGGTCACATTTAAAGAATAATCACTCACCTCCTCCAGTGCTGGAACCCACTTCCCTGCTTGCTGTGATGCTGACTGCTACAAGACTCCAGCACTTTCCTCAGTTCAGGAGTTCCCTTGAATATTTTTGAAAACTTGCAGAAGCAAATTAATTTAGTTACCAGCTGTATGCCCTCAAATCAGATGGGTGAAGTGACAGAGCACAGACCGTGCGATATTTTGTCACCAACAGTGGTGCAGAGAAGTTTTCCTGGTTTACTCAAACTGATTAATACCAACTGAATTTTTAATTTCTTTAATAATAAAGGCAGAGTGCAAGCAAGCCTAAAAAGGTAAGCACTCAGTTTTTGTTGTAAGTCCCAACTGGTGACAAGCAATGTGGTCCATAGGCTGGTGCTAGTCCTCACAGGGGTAGCTGGTGGACTCTGATGCACACAGCTGGAGGCAAGGTGGGTCAAACAGTCTTGGGAGAGGCCGTGGAAACTTCTGGATCATAGAATCATAGCATGGTTTGGGTTGGAAAGGACCTTAAAGATCATCTAGTTCCAAGTCCCCTGCCCATGGGCAAGGACACCTTCCACTAGACCATGTTGCTCAAAGCCCCATCCAACCTGGCCTTGAACACTTCCATGAAGGGGACATCCACAGCTTCTCCAAGCAACCTGTTCCAGTGCCAGTGTGGATCTATGGGACTGATTTCCTGACTATTTAATCTACCATGGTGCCTAAATTGGAGCCAGGAGAATGCCTCTGCTCCTTACAGGGAACTTTTAACTGGGCGTGGATACATCCAGGTCTTTTCTGTATGTGTGCATGCACCTGTTCACTATTTTCCACTACCACAGATCACAGAAATAGCTTTAAGTCTGAGGTCCTTCACATGTTGAAATACACTAAATAACCATTTTATTTAGCACATTCAATAGGAATTTGCATATTTGATATATGAATACCTGTAATCAATGCACAAATGAAGTTGTGGCTTACTGTTTCAGTCTGTGCCTTGAAGCCAAATAGATTCTTCTGTCATCTAGATTTCTCTTCAAAAATGTGGTATACGTATTACCTTTGACATCAAACTTCAGTTTTTCTGCTAACCTCCACTTACATTCTGAAGTTATTTTTTGTTGTAGCGATATGGGGAGGAGCCTTCTACCATACCCAAAATCAATCCCTTGGAACCATCTATGATCTTCTGTTATTTTAGCTATGTAATAATGATTTTCTCATTACTCCAGTCCTTTGATGTTCTGAGAAATGTTTGTGCTCCACTTAAAATTTTAGAAATGCTGTAACACTGACATTTTTGAGCAGGAAAGACAAGGATATTGCTTTTTTTGATGTAACACTTTTATCATCCTTTGTTCTGTGGCACAAATTCAAGAAGTAAAATGATGAGAGCTATCTTAGGCAAGTACACTGTTGTCCAGAAATAAACAGAGAAATAGATAAGCAGAAAGACTGTTCTATAAGCCATTTAACAATTGTTTATAATGGCAGCAGTAGTTTTCAAAATAAGGCATGTGATCATTAAAGACAGTACTTTAAAACATAGCAATAGAGGTACAGGGGCATCAGAAGTCAACCAGGCATAGATAAGTCCACAGGGCAAAGCTAAAGAAAATAAGAGTTTTTCAGAATGCGGAACAATCACGTAGAAAAAATTGTTTTTTTCTGGGAAAGAGGAAGGGAAGATCTTGAAGCAGTACTCAAGTAGGAACTCATACAGACTGCTTTCCCATCTTTTGTCCCTAGGGAAATAAACCTAGACCTTGATTCACAACAGCTGTTGTTCTAGACCTTGAAAGAAAGATGAGAATAAGGCAAGATGACTTGTCTGAGCAAAACTATGACATCCTAGACATCTTCGCAGAGATGTGGAAGAGCAGATGCAGCTGAGTGCACAGCTGACTACTTGCCACCATCTACTGTGACATCTTGTTTTAGTAACGATAGAGACATGCGTAGAGATTAGAGATACGCAGCTCTGATACATACACCTGAGTAAAGTCTCAAACATGTAAGATACAAACATTGAGCCTTCTGCGATCTAATTTGTTGACCTTCACAGTAGGTGACTGCAGACAAGAGGCTAACACTAAAATGCAGACTAGCTGTAGCAGGTATTGTTTAATTCAAGCTAAATGAAGGCTGCAGTGCTATATCTCTATAAAGCTATTTGAGCATGTCTGCATCAGATTAGAAAATCAACTGCATTCAATCATTTTCTAATCTACTGTTGTGGAGAAGGGGTTTATGAGATGCAATGGGTTTGTTTTTACAAGTACAGTCTGACAGGGTGACTTACCTTCTGAAAAAGCTCTTTATTCTCGTTTCTTTTCAGGTAACTAGGGAAGAAAACCTGTCCAGGAGCTGTCATGATAAAAAAAGTACATAATTCTGAGCACCTAATTAGAAGTTCTGTTTTCTACTTTGTACCGGCTTTAGGTCTGCTGTGTGCAGTTTCAGATTCTTCCGTTGTCTTTCCTTAGCATGTCTCTGGCAGCACGTGTAATGCTTTGGGGCTCTGGAGAAAGGCCCGGCTGATGTCCAGGGGCCATGTTCCTCAAGCAACAAGACTCTTACACTACCGTTCAGATCACCTCTCTGCGTGGTCTGTAGTGATTGGAGACCGCCAGCACGTATTCCATGCCACCTCCATGGTCTGTGCTTTTGCCCACATAGATAGCACATCTCTTCAAAAGCGTGGCAGCACAGGCACATATTGGGACCAATTATGTTTTTCCACCACCAAAAGGAGAATGCCCTCTTACTCGGTAGAAACCTTGACAATTGGAATAGCAGCCTGCCTATCCCCATGTCACCCCATGACGACAACCAAAAGTCATGCAAGTGGCTTGTAGGGTTGGCAGAGCAGCCCCCATGCTTATCCTTTGGCTTGCTCAGGGAACATGCTTCCTTCCTCACACCCCTGAAAACGTGCTCGTAACACCCCTCAGCCCAGCACTGAATCTGGCTTGGGAGCTTTGTTGTCTCATTGTACAGTAGATTTCTCCAGGACAGAAGGTCGGCATGGGAGTCTTCTTTCGAGGAACTGTTCTGAGCAGAAAGGAGAAGGCTTGGCACCAGCTGCCTGCTAAGAATAACTCTCTGCCCATTTCACAAACATCCCTGTATGTCAGCTGGGCACTTGATACCAGGTGTGTCAGGGATGCTCTTGATAGAAAAGGTTACCAGAACAAGGCACCTACTGTCAGCTCGAGTTTATTTGTTCTGGAGATTCCACACCTTTGAAGTGCTTTTGCAATGGGGAACTTACCATGGGGACCTTCTGCAGCCCAACCTCTTGACACTGCCCGTCTTTCACAAGGCCTTTAGGGTTTGGCAGTCTAAGCCCAGCTGGAAATCAGACATTTCAAAATATTTTGGGGACCTGAGAATTAGTCCTTTCCAGTGTTTCTAGTGACTTTGAGCTGACTGTGGGCTATTGTGACCATGGATTATTGTTTTCTGAGGCCTGGCTGCGAGAGCTTCATCTTTACAAGTAGCTATTGTGAGGGAGGAAAGCAAAGGCATTGTGTCCTGGACAGTAATAATGATCTAAATCTTCTTCCTCATTATCTCCAGAAGGAAAGAGAAGTATCTTTCTCTGTGTGGTTTCATTCTGTAAAGGCCTGACTGGTCAGAGTGACTACTAATACAAAGTGTCTCCAGCCTTGTTTAACTTCTTCATCAACGACCTGGATGAAGAGTTAGAATGCACCCTCAGCGTTTGCGGATGACACCAAACTGGGAGGTGTGGTAGATACACCAGAAGGCTGCGCTGCCATTCAGCATGACCTGGATAGGCTGGAAAGTTGGTCAGAGAGGAACCTGATGAGGTTCAACAAAGGCAAATGCAGGGTCCTGCACCTGGGGAGGAACAACCCCATGCATCAGTACAGGCTCGGGATGGACCTGCTGGAGAGCAGCTCTGTGGAGAGGGACCTGGGTGTCCTGGTGGACGACAGGTTAACCATGAGCCAGCAGTGTGCCCTGGCTGCCAAGAAGGCCAATGGGATCCTAGGGTGCATTAAGAAGAGTGTGGCCAGCAGGTCGAGGGAGGTTCTCCTTCCCCTATACACTGCCCTAGTGAGGCCTCATCTGGAGTACTGTGTCCAGTTCTGGGCTCCCCACTTCAAGAAAGATGAGGAGCTACTGGAGAGAGTCCAGCGGAGGGCTACAAGGATGGACTGGAGTATCTCTCCTATGAGGAGAGGCTGAGGGAGCTGGGCTTGTTCAGCCTGAAGAAGAGAAGGCTGCGAGGGGACCTAATATATACTTACAAATATCTGAAGGGTGGGTGTCAGGAGGATGGGGCCAAGCTCTTTTCAGTAGTGCCCAGTGACAGGACAAGGGGCAGTGGGCACAAACTGAGGCACAGGAAGTTCCACCTGAACATGAGGAAGAACTTCTTCCCTCTAAGGCTGACGGAGCACTGGAACAGGCTGCCCAGGGAGGTTGTGGAGTCTCCTTCTCTGGAGATATTCAAGACCCGCCGAGACAAGGTCCTCTACAGCCTGCTGTAGGTGACCCTGCTTCGGCAGGAGGGTTGGACTAGATGACCCACAGAGGTCCCTTCCAACCCCTACCGTTCTGTGATTCTGTGATTTTGTGATTTACTATCGCTAATATACACAACCATTTAGATATATATGAACCCACACAATAAACAGCTGTCCAGAGCACACTTGCTTCCTGAAAATCTCATCTAAGCTTTCCTTACTGTTCTGTAGCACTTCCCAAGGATTTATGACATATCTGGTGCAAAGTACTTAAAACTCAGTCTGCTATAGAGATATTATTGCTTTTCCTGCACTATTCATACACAGATTTGTGTAAGTATTGTTCAGACCTGCTTGGTGATGGTTTTAAATCTAATATGTTGCAAGAAATAAACCAGCTAGAATGGACACAATGCTCACGTTTTGAAGTTATCACATGCTCATGTCTTAGCAGACTCTATAAACTAATGCTTCCATTTCAGATTGAGTAGTGCCAATGGTTTTGTCCTTTGACTCCACATTTTATGCAGCACCTGAGGTATCTGCTTTTTCTTTTAGGAGGACAGAAATATTCCCTATTTGGCTTTTAAACTCTCCACCATTTCTGCTTTTTTCTTTACAATATAGGTCTTGTTGTTTCATTGTTAGAAGCGTTCCATGACTGCCTGACTTGCCTGCTGGAAAATATATTCAAATGAGGTGTACAAAAGGACAGGAACATATTTCTGATTTCTACAGAGCGGACAGTGAGGAAGCATGGCACAGCAGCTTTGCTGAAGTTATGTCCCAAAGTGGACACAGATCAGGTCTTTAAGATATTACTTCGGGGGGTTTGCTATCAAAATTTTGAGGCATTCTGGAAGACTGTTTCCCTGTGATATTATTGTGATGATTATTATCTTATTCAATTGTAAAATAATGGTGTGAGCACAAAAAGCTGTTCTTTTTCCAGTTCACAAGGTTTTGAAAACAAAAAAAAGCTTTTAAATGCTAAAATTGTAAGTTTGTTGAACTCGGCATTGCACTTTAATGGTATTAGTAATCTGTCCAGGTTATCTCTGTGGTTTTACATGAAAATGCTACATTACAGCTTCTTCCTGCAAGGTAAAGGTTTCAAAATGCTACTGTGTATTTTTTATGCTATTGCAACTATATGGTGAAATAGTTGTTGATGATATTGTTATGAGAAATCGCTAAGTTAAATGAAATTGTAAATGAAAAGCAAAATTGCATTGCTACTGAAGATTAAACATGCATTACCAGGGATATAAACACTGGAGTTTTTCAGTTCTAGTTTAATTTTTATATTATGCTGAAAATTGCGAATGGTTCCCCCCTACTGAATCTGCCAATTTTATTAATATAAACAATAGAATTGTCCTTGTTAAATCTTGAAGAAAGAACAATTAAAAAAAACATTGTTCTTGTTATATAAGTAGCTGCAAACAGTGAGGCCATCAGCGAAGCATTGGCCCAGGTGGCACACTGGGATGAACTGGTACGTACCAGGAGCACACGTGACTGCAGGTATGGGAATGAAGAGGCCAGGAGTGAGGAGGCCGGGCAGTGAACAGAGAAATCAGGGGGCAGCAGCCCCTCGGGGTCGCACCTCAGTGACGTGTGGCTGGAGCACTCATCTTGTGCCTACAGAGTCTGAGGAAGAGGCATTTGGCATGCTTATTTTTCTTTGCAAATGCATATGATTACACTAAGGATATACCTTGCTTCTACCACCAAACTGTCCCTGAAATGGAACAATTCTGCAAGGTCTGAAAATTTGACTCACTTTTCAGGCAACAGTGCCAAAAAAAAAAAAAGTGGTTTTGTCTTCTTGCTGTACGTAGTTGAGTGTAAAAGATTACGGGTTTCTATCACAGCTGTGCCTGGGAGTGCAGTCCTTAAGCAGAAAGAGGAAGCCTTAACACAGACTCTCCTGCAACAGATTATGTTTGTATTTAATACTGGTCATTTTGAGAAGAGTCTTTTAATGGAAGAAAATCAGCACTATTTGTTGACCCAGCAGCATATAAGTATCTTAATCTCTGATCAAAAATTAATGGTGCCAATGAGTAGTAAGCACACACTAGATGTTTCCTTCACCTGTTGTGTCTTCTATGTCTGTTGTGTCTTGTGTCTTCAGCCTCTGTCAGCTCCCTTTACCAGCTAGGCAAGGAAAGCAAAATAAATGAAATGCTCTGTAAGCGATGGATCAAAGACAAGACATAATCCTTATCTATTAGGTCTAATATGAAGGAGCTATTGGAAGTTCCCATAAGCCTATGGATTCTGTTGTATCTAAGGGGTTAATGAGTTCTTACCTGCCACATAGGTTGGAAGGGATTCAGTTGGCCATGGAGACTGGTAGCCATTCATGAGCTTAGTTTCTAAAACTTCCACTAAATCAGTTTCTTTTGCACTGTTAATGCTCTGTATAGCTATTCTGCAATCTTGCTCCTTGGGGCTTTAGCACCTTTTTACTTTCTGGTTAAATTTATTTCTGGTCAGTTTGAGCACCTTTGGTTTTATGCAAGTGTTATCCCTTAGGTTACTATCTTTTCTGTCTTGAAGTGTTTTTAAGTAGCAGCATGTGCCTTCCTTCCAGCCCTTGTTTTGTTAGACAAAACAAACTATGCTCTTTTAATCTTCGCTTTGGCAGCCCTTCTTTGCATCTGTTTTAGTCTGAATATCTCTTTCTCTAATAGCAGTGACCAAAACTATAATTATATTCAACTGCTGCTGCCTGAGCCTTGTGCAATAGAATCAGTATCTTCGTATCTCTGACAGAAAATATCCCAAAATCAGTGATCACACTTCAACATTTAAAAGTTTTATTTCCTTTCCTTTGGTAATGAAACCTCCTTCAGCTAAGATCTCCTTCTGCCTAGATAATTAGAAACTAAGAGATGACCTAGAGGCTTTTTCTGTTTCTGACTTTGCGTAAAGGGACATTATTTTATGTCTATATCTTTTCATTTCCCGGTCTGGACTCTTTCTTCCTGCCTTTCAAAATCAGAGTGAGGACATTATGTCAATTTTGCAAAAATACAACATTATCACTTTCTAAACTCAAGCATGAACTCACTGGTTTTCTTTGCGGGATGCAAACCTGGCACATTTTCAAGTGGGAACACTCATCTGGGCAGACAAACTTTGTTGTCTTCTCTGAATACATGAGTAACCTGGAATGCTTATCTACCATCTTCTTGGGATTGTGTTCTAGTTTCAAAATTCATGTTGATATCTCTTTTTTTTTCCTCAGGTTTGTTCACATTTTCCTGGCCAAGGAATTCTCTGTTGCATTGATACACAGTTATTTTTGTAGCTGTGACTGCTGACTCTATTTCAGTTTAACTGGATAACCGCACAGCATTCCCAAGGGTACTTCCTCAAAGCAGGATTCCTTTAACGTGATGTTCTGCATTAGGGTGTTCCTTCTCCCATTGTTAACTCTGCATTTTTATTCCTCAGAGGTACTTTTTTCATTCTAGCCTATTTTCTTCTCATATCCACGCTGCACTGAAATCCTATCATTCAATATATCCATGGTCCCTCCTAAACTCACCTGTGAAAAGAAATATGTTCTTCAGTCAATCCAAATAGTTAGTTAAAACATGCTAGTATTTGACCCAACACTAATCCTTCTGCTCTCTGTCAATAACCCCCCTTAATTTAAAACTCTTTTTCCTTATTTAGGCAGTCCTGATTCCTCTACATTTCTCCTTACTCAATTTTTTTCTATTGAAGTATCATGTGGGATTCCACATCTAATTGCTCAATAAACTTCCTGAAAATAGTTTTACTTTATATACAGTGCTGTAGGAAAACATCCACGATAGTCAGGATTCCTTGCAAACTGCTAATATTTTTTTGAAGTAACTAAAACCTAATTACAGTTAGAGTGATGAAACTGTTGCACTTGCACATTTTAAAGTGGTTTAGAGGGGAGAGAAAACCTCTAATTAGTGCCTGATAGACAGAGCAGCACTTGCAACACTGAGGATCAAAGAGTTTAGTTTGAAAGGATTCAACACATGAATCTTTTGAATTCACACATACGGTGGCCTAAAACAGTCTGAATTAATTACTCTATAGCTCAGCTCAGTTCCATCTGTACTTCTAAAAGCTGCACCTAAGAAAAGGGTGAATGAAGACAAGATAGTGTCTTCTAGCAAAAAGTGTAATCACAAAACCACATCTTACCCTAACTGAAATAAACTCCCACCCTAACTGAAATAAACTCCCTCCCTCTCCTCAAGACAACCATAGGTAAAAAGTTAGCAATATATTTAAACCGAATCAGAATCTTTTCATAGAATGAACCTGATTTAAATACAGCCTTTTCTTCTTGCTCTCTGTATGTAGCCGTGACCTCATTGGTCTAAGGGCTATGATATTTTTACCCTCTCTAGGCTCAAGACTGAACCGGTGTTTCATGAGAGATTTACCTAGTGGTGGTGCTATCACATAATTTTACATGCATGTGCTCTCTCATATATATTAATATTTATGCAACTCAGAACCAGACTTCCTTTAGTATAAACCAAAGATTAAAATCAAGCTTCAGAGAGGTCCAACATGAAGCCCATGCACTTCTCATGTCCTAGTTTGTGGGCTGAAGCTACACATAGGGGGATTCTGCAGAGAAAGCAACCAGCTGCAAGTACCGATTCGTAAGTGCCCTTTTGAAGGCAAAACAGTACTTGCCTTTCACTCCCGTGAGCTGATTGAACGCATTTATGTAAATCCACGTGAGAGAGTCCAGCAGAGGACTACAAAGATGGTGAGGGGATTGGAGAATCTCTCCTATGAAGAAAGGCTGAGGGAGCTGGGCTTGTTCAGCCTGAAGAAGAGAAGGCTGAGAGGGGACCTTATAAATGCCTATAAATATCTTAAGGGTGGGTGTCAGGAGGATGGGGCCAAACTCTTTTCAGTGGTGCCCAGCGACAGGACAAGGGGCAACTGGCACAAACTGCAGCCTAAAAAGTTCCAGCTGAACACGAGGAAGAACTTCTTCACTCTGAGGGTGATGGAGCCCTGGAACAGGCTGCCCAGAGGGGTTGCGGAGTCTCCTTCTCTGAAGATATTCAAAACCTCCCTGGACAAGGTCCTGTGCAGCCTGCTCTGGGTGAACCTGCTTTGGCAGGGGGGTTGGACTAGATGATCGCCAGCAGTCCCTTGCAATCCCTACCACTCTGTGAGTCTGTGAGACAACGTAGATTGCTTAGCAAGTATATTACAACTTCTTAAATATGAGATCTCATCAGTCAGCCAAATTGCTGCACTCATCTGCCTAGAATATGTTCAATGTAGTCTTCTGCAAGGCAGATTAGAAAAACCAAGGCTCTGTACAAAATGACTGTTTTTTTTAAACAGAGCTGTAGTGGAAGCTTTGTAGGCAGCTCATAAAGAAATTGAAAAACCCTGATATTTAAATAAAGCTTATTTGAGATATTCTTTGCTCATTTAAAAGACAGGTAGCATTCCTGGTTTACATTCTCTAATCAACTCCTAGTATAATGTTAAATTTATTCAGGAGTAGAGAGTACTCTGAGAACTTACCAGCGAAGAAGAATTCTTGCGTTACAGCAAACCCAAACGACCTTCCACCTGCAGAGCCTAGCTCGGTGTACCCACTTTTTACCCCACTGTCTGAACATTAGTAACTCACAGGTTTTATTCGTATAAAAATTAAATGGAAATGTTATCACTTCTGCAGGTAAGCGTTTTCTTAAATAAATACTTGTCCCAAAAAGCTATGACTGGAAACTTACGAATTCAGAATAACTGATAGCCTTATTGATGATGCCATGACTTTGCTCTCTGCCAGGGGAAGAAGTCGTGTATTATTTATGTTGTTACATGAGACTATCCTATACTGTCTATTTTGATTTAGGACGCTGGCAACACAGTTTAACACTATACAAGGTGCCTTGATCAGAATAATGCTGACATCAGGGATGCGACGAGGAAGGCCAAGGCTCACCTGGAATTGAAGCTGGCAAGGGATGTCAAAAACAACAAGAAGGGCTTCTTCAACTACATCAGCAGCAAAAGGAAGGCTAGGGACAACGTGGGGCCGCTGCTGAATGAGGCGGGTGTCCTGGTGACGGAGGATGCGGAGAAGGCAGAGCTAATGAATGCCTTCTTTGCTTCAGTCTTCAGTGCTAAGACTGGCCCTCAGGAATCCCAGGCCCCGGAGGTAAGAGAAGAAGCCTACAGAGAGGACGACTTTCCCTTGGTCGAGGAGGACTGTGTGAGGGATCGCTTAAGCGATCTGGATGTCCACAAATCCATGGGCCCCGACGGAATGCACCCACGAGTGCTGAGGGAGCTGGCGGATGTCATTGCTGAGCCACTCTCCATCATCTTTGAGAGGTCCTGGAGGACTGGAGAGGTGCCCGAGGACTGGAGAAAGGCCAGTGTCACTCCAATCTTCAAAAAGGGCAAGAAGGAGGACCCAGGGAACTACAGGCCGGTCAGCCTCACCTCCATCCCGGGAAAGGTGATGGAGCAGCTTATCCTGGAGGCCATCATCAAGCAAGTGGAAGAAAAGAAGGTTATCAGGAGTAGTCAGCATGGATTCACCAAGGGGAAATCATGCCTGACCAATCTGATAGCTTTCTATGATGACATGACTGGCTGGGTAGACGAAGGGAGAGCTGTGGATGTTATCTACCTTGACTTCAGCAAGGCTTTCGACACAGTCTCCCATGATATCCTCCTGGGGAAGCTGAGGAAGTGTGGGCTGGATGAGTGGTCGGTGAAGTGGATAGAGAACTGGCTGAATGGCAGAACTCAGAGGGTTGTCATCAGGGGCGCTGAGTCTAGTTGGAGGCTGGTGACAAGTGGTGTCCCTCAGGGGTCAGTACTGGGCCCAGTCTTGTTTAACTTCTTCATCAACGACCTGGATGAAGAGTTAGAATGTACCCTCAGCAAGTTTGCTGACGACACCAAACTGGGAGGTGTGGTAGATACACCGGAAGGCTGTGCTGCCATTCAGCGTGACCTGGATAGGCTGGAGAGCTGGGCAGAGAGGAACCTGATGAGGTTCAACAAGGGCAAGTGCAGGGTCCTGCACCTGGGGAGGAACAACCTCATGCACCAGTACAGGCTTGGGGTGGACCTGCTGGAGAGCAGCTCTGCGGAGAGGGACCTGGGTGTCCTGGTGGACGACAGGTTAACTATGAGCCAGCAGTGTGCCCTGGCTGCCAAGAAGGCCAATGGGATCCTGGGGTGCATCAAGAAGAGTGTGGCCAGCAGGACAAGGGAGGTTCTCCTTCCCCTCTACACTACCCTGGTGAGGCCTCATCTGGAGTACTGTGTCCAGTTCTGGGCTCCCCAGTTCAAGAAGGATGAAGAGCTACTGGAGAGAGTCCAGCGGAGGGCTACAAGGATGGTGAGGGGACTGGAGCATCTCCACTACGAGGAGAGGTTGAGGGAACTGGGCTTGTTCAGCCTGAAGAAGAGAAGGCTGCGAGGGGACCTTATAAATGCCTACAAATATCTGAAGGGTGGGTGTCAGGAGGATGGGGCCAAGCTCTTTTCAGTGGTGCCCAGTGACAGGACAAGGGGTAATGGGCACAAACTGAGACACAGGAAGTTCCGTCTGAACATGAGGAGGAACTTCTTCTCTCTGAGGGTGACGGAGCACTGGAACAGGCTGCCCAGGGAGGTTGTGGAGTCTCCTTCTCTGGAGATATTCAAGACCCGACTGGACAAGGTCCTGTGCAGCCTGCTGTAGGTGACCCTGCTTCGGCGGGGGGGTTGGACTAGATGACCCACAGAGGTCCCTTCCAACCCCTACTATTCTGTGATTCTGTGATTCTGTGATTTCTTTTTTATATGCTTAAAACTATCTCACACCAATGGGAAAGGCTTGATCTCTTGTTATTCTTTTAGTCATTTCTTAGTAAGCGGAATGAAGAAGAGAAGTTGTATAAAGCAGAGCTGCATCAAGATCATAAAACTTTCCTTTTAGTATTTGTATTGCCCTATTCAAGGAACTACTTGTGGTGTTCATAATAATAAATAAAATAAATAAGTAAAGGGTGGTAGTGATGGTGAAATGAACAACATATTCTTTCACTTCTTATCTTTAAATTGCTGTAGCTTTTCAACTTTCCTTTCTCTCTCTCCTCTTTTCCCTTCCTCACGTACTGAATGACACAGGCTTCTCTAGTCCTTACGCACCTGGAATTTGTTTGCATTGGGAACAATTTAAAAAATGTGAAGGCTTCAGTTTATGCACTAGTGACACCTACTAGCTTCACTGGCAAAAACAAGCCAGAGAACTGATGGAGAACCAGAAAAGTATGAATATCCAAGTAAAATGACACAGGTAAAAATTAAAAATACTTCAGATTAAAAACAACCCAGCCCAAATCAAATGTTCTCTTGCAGAGTCACAGAATACTATGTAGCAACTCCTAAGACAACGAAGAATCTCAGCTGTCTTCCTCAAAGTTCCTTTCCTAAAGGCAGTCTAATAACATTTTCAATATTTTAAGATGGGAAGTACAGAAGGTGACTATCAAAGGAAATGTTATTTGTAGTACATAATACAACAGCATGTGATTAGTCCCAAAAGGCAAAGTGAAAAATGCACTGGGTTTTGGCAAAACTGGACATTTTATCTACCGCATAAAACATACATTTTATCTAGTAAATATTTTCGTGTACTGTAGCTGTCTAATATTAGAGGCAAAAATTCACCCAGAAACCCCTAAAGAAATCTTATTAATGGATGCATGCCCAACATGTGACAGCAGCTGTAACTCAAATTTCGCTGCAGTCATACTGTTTCAAAGAACCCGCATGTACCTTCCTGTTGTTGAAAATGTTGTTTCATTGAAGTACTACATCGTCAGAGCTTACTACACCACCCGTCTTGACATAAGCAGAAAGCTGCAAGGAATGAGCAGTAAGATCATATTAAGCTCTAAACGTTAACTTCACAACTCTAAGGTAATTTAAATATGATGCATATATAAAAGTTAGAAGACAAAAGGAAATTTATTATTTCATGTATCCACTGCTCATTTTCTTCTTGACTAGAGACACCTGAAGCTTGGCATCCAAAACTGCAGCTTCTAAAGTAAGCTTCTCACTCATGTGAACTATTCCAAGATTTTATTTCCTTTATCCCGTGACAGGAATAGCTGCTCAAGCGAAGTTTTGGGGCTTGTGACTATTTTCAAATAATGAATGAACCAATCTGAAGTTATCCTGATAACAACAATAAGCAGCAAGTCCTAAAAATATAAGTTGATTTTGATAATTTAATATGCCATTTATAGTCATCCAAACATCTGTACTGTTATGTACAAAACCCACTGAAAATAAAAAAAGAATTTAAATGTTATCTTTCAAATGTAAAAGTGCAATTAACAGAGGCAAAGTTTTTGTAAGAACGGTACATTTCTATTGAATTCGCTGGCTACACAGAGCCTCACATGTATGTTGCCTACACTGAAGTGAAAGAGGATTTTACTTTTTGTTACTTATGAATAAGCCTGGTAGTTGACAAAGTTTTACTGCCACCATAATTATGGTACATACATCCAAAAAATGCATAGCGCAATTGTTTTCATAATTTTCAGTTTTACCAACTTTAAGAAACTTAAGTAGAGCAACAGTAAGATCCATAAAGTTCAAAAAATAATTAACACCATAAAATCTTGTATCAAGTTAAGTGTGCACAGAACAGCTATCCTCAATCACATTCTCCAGAATTCCAAAGATCTTTCCAAAGCTGTCATTTACCCCCAGTAAACATTCTTCCTTTACAGTACTGAATGGATTTTCTGGAACAAGATTTACATTTATGATCTTTCATGCATTACATATTCACAATTTGGAAAGAAATGGAAGGCCTTCATACATGTCAGCCTTTAATCTTATCCAGTCCTGAAATCTCTGCAAAGTCGTTTTTTCTTGTGTTAATATTTTTGCAGCTTTTCTCAGTTTTTCTTCATTTCGTTCTAAGTAACGAATTCCGTCTGTCTGCAGCTGACTGAGTTTCTCTTTACGACTTTCATCCAGAGGTATGTCTTCATTCATAAGAGGGTTAAATCTGAAGTAAGTGTCTGGAGGTAACAGTGCATCCAGCATGGTGTGAACTTCTGCATGGAAAATGAATGAAGGAAACAGTTACATTTACATGAGAGAGACAAGTAGTGCTAACAGCCTCTGAACAACAAGTGCTCTGGAGTGGCGCAGTAAGTGTAACTATGTGCTGCTTTGCCGAGTAAACGGTTTTCCACCATTGCCTGATCAAAATCCCTTTCTCATTAGAATGTTTGCAGATGACCCAGTGGCTCCATTTACTCTAGAAAAGCTTCATCTTTTATTCCAAGACAACTTCACTGGTATGACAATTAAGAAGGCTTTGCAGCTATCCAGATTTCTAATGACACCTATGTCATCAACCTCATATTAACAGTTGAGAACTCATAAACTAGAAGAGCTTAGCAACACCACAGTGAAGATGAAGATTCATAAAGATAAGGCTAAGAAACGCATTCATATTATCTCCAGAAAACCCGTAACACTTCTACTAAAACACCAACTAAACCTAATGAGTTAAGGAGAGACGCATTTCAAGTAGTTTCAGTGGGACGGGTAGAGAGGAGAAGGGGAAAGACGAAAGGTTGCAGATTGCTCTCTGAATCGGAACTATAATTCTAAGAAATATTAAAAACTGAAAACAGTCACAAAACAAAAGATCTTGAGACACCAACCTTCTGTATCAGTTGCACTGCTGATAACATTTGTGAGTTTGGCTTTCAAACTGGTGTATGTGACATTGGTCTTTCCCTCGCTTTCGTAGCGACCAGTGCCCAGCGACACTAGGCACTGCAGTGGAACGTTTGGCCAAAGACACTTGCACTCGTGAACTGCCAGTGCAGAAGGATTATTTAGAAGCAGACCTCCATCCTGCAAATTAAAAATAAATACAAATGTTAGTACTACACAAAACATGGTCATAAAAGAAACTGCAACTATGAACTAAACTAGCATAGCACTAATATACAAAACCAATTAAATCAAACAAGCAATTATTTCCATCTTTTGTGCAGCTGTTCTGTTTGTGCTATGAAGCAGCTGCATGGCAAGGCTTATGGTCACCCAGAGCACATCCTGGGTCTGTGGTCAGTTCTGCTGTTGTGAGTATTGTACGGAAAAGGCAGGCTGAAACAGCAGCATTCACTGGGATACCTGTAGAAGTTCTGACTTCATCTTCCGAAGACCTTTTACGCAAGACAGATACACATATTGACAAATTCTTAAACAATCAACAGGTCTGCATCTCAAAACGTTTACTGCTGGTATTACAAGGATATATATAACAAAATCCAAATCACTACCTGCAGATCTAAAATTAAGAAAAAAAAAAAAAAAAAATCACAAGAGCTAAGCTTGGCCAAAGCTACTTTCTAAGCAGCCATTGCACAGAATGCTGTAGCCTGGGTTTAAGATTTGGAAAATCACAGACTCATTTAGGTTGGAAGGGACCTTTTGAGTTCATTGGTCTAAACCCCTGCTCAAGCAAGGGTCAGCTAGGGCATGTTGCCCAAGGCCATGTGCAGCTGGCTTTTGAGCATCTCCACAAATGGAGGCTCCAAAACCTCTCCGGGCAACCTGTTCCAGAGTTTCACCACCCTCACAGCAAAAACTTTTCTTGTGTTCAGATGGAATTTCGTAGGTTTTTATTTGTGCCATTGTCTTTTGTCCTATCAGTGGGCACTACTGGGAAAAGTACAGCTCCCTCATCTTCATTCCCTCCCATCCTTTATTCACACACATTGATAAGATCCCCCTTGACCCTGCTCTTCTCTAGGCTGAAGTCCCAGCTCTCTGCCTCTCCTCATTTGACAGATGCTCCAATCCCTTAATCATCTTTGTGGCCCTGCTCCAGACTCACTCCCGTGTGCTCATGTCTCTTATACTGGGGAACTGGACACAGTACTCCAGATGTGTCCTCAGCAGCGCAAAGAGGAAGGATCACCACCCTTGGCCTGCTGGCAGCACTGTTCATAATGCAGCCCAGGATGCTGTTGGCCTTTTTTGCCACAAGGGTGCATTGCTGGCTCATGTTCAGCTTGTCCACCAGGACCCCAAGGTCCTTCTCCGCCAAGCTGCTTTACAATCAGTCAGTCCCCAGTGTGGGTTGGTGCATGAGATTATTCCTCCCCAGATGCAGAATTCTGCCTTTCCCCTTGTTGACCTTCAGGAGAATTCTCCAGCCTGTTGAGGTCCCTCTAAATGGTGACCCAACCATCTGGTATACCAGCCATTCCTCCCAGGTTTGTACCATCCACAAACTTCCTGCAGGTGCACTCTGTCCCATCATCCAGGTCATTAATGAAGCTGTTGAATAGTACTGGCCCAAGTATTGACCCCTTGGGTTTACTTCTAGTGACTTGCTTCCAACTGGACTTAGTGACACTGATCCCAACCCTCTGGGCCTGGTCATTCACCTCACTGTCTACTTATCTAACCCACGCTTTGTCAGCTTGACTATGATGTTATGGGAGATAAATGTCAAAGGCTTTACTAAGGTTGAAAACAACATCCACTGCTTTCCCCTTGTCCACCAAGCTAGTCACCTCATTGCAGAAGGCCACCAGGTTGGTCAGTCATGAGTTCCCTTTTGTAAATGTATGCTGGTTACTCATCATCACCTTCCTGTCCTTCATGACTTTTCCAATCCTTTCCAGGAGGATTTCCTCCCATCACCTCCTGAGGAACTGGGCTGAGGCCAACTAGCCTGTAGTTCCCCAGAGGTTTCTTGCCCTTTGTGAAAACAGGAATGATATTTGCTCTCCTAACCTCTACCAATCAACATCATCATTTGAAGATAATCAGAAGTCACCTTGCAATGGCATCAGCCAGCTCCATAGTACTCATGGGTGCAACCCATCATGCCCCATGAATTTATGTACGTCCAGTTTATTTAACTGCTCCCTAACCTGGTTATCCTCCACCAGCTCCTTGCACTAGACTTTCCCTCTAGCTTCAGGGACCTGGGACTCCTGAAAGACGTTTTTCCTGGTAAAGACCAAGACAAAGGCAGCATTAAGTATCTTGGCCTTTTCCATGTCATTTGTCACCAGCTCCCCTGTCCATTCAGTAGCAGGCCCGCGTATTCTCTAGTGTTCCTTTTGCTGTTTATGCACTTACAGAATCCTTTGTTGTTGCCCTTTACATTCCTCTCCAGATTTAACTCCAGACGGGCTTTTGCTTTCTTAACCCCATCTCTCCAAGACTGGACAGGAGCTCTATACTCCTGCTGGGTGACCTGCCCCTGCTTCCACGTTTTATACACTTCCTTTCTATGCCTGAGTTCAGTTAGGACCTCCTTGCTCATCCATATCTGCCACCTTTGTTTGATGTCCTATTTGTTGGGATGGGCCTTTCCTGAGCTTGGAGGAAGTGGTCACTGAGTATCAGTCAGCTGTCCTGGACCCCTCCTCTCTTCAAGGCCGTAGCCCATGGGATTCTCACAAGCAAAGCTCTGAAGAGGATGAAGTCTGCTCTCCTGAAATCCAGGGCTGTAGTCCTGCTTTTTTCCCCGCTCCCTTCTTTTAGGATCTTGAACTCCATCATCTCATGGCCACTGTAGCCAAGGCTTTCTTTAACTTTTGTGTCCCTGGTCCAGTTCTTTATTCTTCATAAGCATCAGGTCCAGCAAAGCACCTTTCCTTGTTGGCTCCTCCAGCAACTGTGCCAGGAAGTTGTCATCAATGCACCTGAACAATCTCCAACATTGCTTGAGCTATTCTGTATTGTCCTTTCACCAGGTACCAGGATGATTCAAGTTCCCCCTGAGTACCAGGTCCTGGGAACGTGAGGCTTCTTCAAGTTGTCTGAAGATCAGAATTCAGCGCAAGACTAACAGCAACAAAGGCTACTCTTATAAGTCTGGAAGCGAGGAGACACATCTTTTGCTAGCAGCACATCAAAAGCGTAGGTGATGAGGCTGGGATAAAATACTTTTGGACTAGTAAGAATCAGTAAGACTGACAGTAAGTCTAAGAAGCATCCAGACAAGGAGATTTTGATCCAGCAAATCTCAAAAACTATGTTTAGGACTTCTTGAAAGTAAAATGATCTTCAACTAAGAAACAGATTACTTTGGACTTTGAATTCAATAGGACTTTGTATATTGGGAATGCCATAAAGAAAACCCCAAACAGTTATAAAGGCAAAACTTAAGCTGAAGACAATATCAATAACAGAGACGAAGATCTTTATAGCCATTCAAAATCTATACAAAGAAACATGTAAAATACAGAAGAAACAGAATATTGACTACAATAAGCACTACGGAAAAGCTCCCTATATCCTAAAGGTCCCTGTACTCCCTATATCCCACACCTGACTATAACATTACAAGAACAATAAAAAAAGCGCAACCGCACTCAGGAATAGCTTAGAATAAAAAAAATGTTTTGGAGTCAATAAACATTTTAGAGACTCCTTTTAACTACAGCTGTGCTAGATAAATAACTAAAAACAGGATTACTGAGCTGAATTTTTTGATTTTTTTTTTTTAATTAAGCTTTCATTTGAACCTACAAAAAGCTCTTTGAACTCCCTTTGGATACTGTCCACTTTGCTCAAAACACTGCTAAAATAGATGGTCTCTTCAGTGCCTATTATCCTTTGCTTATGTTTAAAATAGCTTCTACACAGAAAACTAAATACAAGGATGTTTTTGTCCTTGATATAATACCCCATGAATCTTTATCTAAAATCTTATAGTTATCTTTCTGGTGCTTACTTTTTTCTTTAAATCCTAGATTAAAAACACACTTACTAAATAATTTCCACTGATCTTGTCAATATAATTTAACTAAACATGATTGCTTCACCATGGGAAAACTAGTGTTATCAAAAATTAGGGGGTGTATAATACTAGAATACTACAATATTTTTGTAATACTGACAAAATATCAAAGAAAGGTAAAGTACACATACCTACACACATCAAATGTATATTGTGATGATAACTAACAGCTTTGTACAATGATTTTCGTATTTAAATGTTCTCTAATTCAGGTTTATTGAAATGACAGTAAATATCCATTCCTAATAATTTTCAGTGTAGACACTTTTAACATTACTTTTAGCAGTTACATAGATAATGCCATTTTTGGAAAGTTAGAAGTAGAACTTAACAAGGAAGGCAACCGATTTTTTTCTTCCCCTCCAAACAGACTATGGTTGATAATGACCACATCCCAATCAATACTGTGCTTCAAATTAGCCTACTCTGTTAAACAAAGATGTTACCATATTGCTCTTTTGCTTAAAATGATCAACTACTGAAGCAGTAATTAACATTTTTAGTTAAATCTGACTAGTAAAGACTCAATGAAGGAAATACTGCAATAATTTATTTAACTCTGCATTTCCAGAAACCTTAACAGCTAACTACATCAAAGGTTGAAATTATTGTGGAAAAATATTTCTCAAGTTTTAAAATTCATTGCAATCATTTCACTTGTATGTCAATTCTAAGACAACTATAAACAACAAAGAATTTTCCAGTTTTAAGATTAAAAAATAGAAACTAACCTTCCTGATTTTGAATAATTCCTCTATCTTCATAAAACTGGACAAAAATTTTGTCCTTCCCAAGAAATATGTTAAACTAGCAATACAGAAATATGAAAGCCAGATCTAAATTTTTAAAAAAGTAATTTTAAGAAATCATGACATAACCTTCTTCATGCTTGTCCTTGAGACACAGGAGTACAATGCCAAGTGATTGACCCTGCAGTTTTGTACATAAGATACACTGAAATCACAAGAATCCTCACCGATCCTTGCTCTGAATTCCTATGTATTTAGTCTGTCCATTTGCCTTGGAGAACTGCTACACTTGGTATCTTAATTTTTTTTCCTGATTCTGTTGAAGTTATTCTATAGTTATACAATATTACAAAAACTAATTTAAATTATTTATAACTTACCAATTAAAATTAAGCGCTCAGCTTTTAAAAGATGTTAATAAAAATACATTATCCAAAATGCAATATAACCAAAAGACTGACTGAATGCTAGTAGTATGGAATATCTTGGTGGCTAATACAGTAGCTTCTTCTTCCATACTGGCTTCTATGAGCTTTCTTGCCACTTTAAAGTTTCATGCCGTTAAACTGGAAGTAAACAAGGCCAATGTATCTGATGTATGGGTACAGACATGCCTGTTGGCCAAAACCCGAATTCTTGCTTATCTCTGCTTTCAGAAGGAAGTCATTCATTTTATTACTCCATACAGTTTCAAATGTTCTATTTTCTTGGTGCAATCTCTTGTCTTTGATCCACCTATCAATCCTTATTTTTCAGTTAGTATGACGCTAGAGTTAGGATCTTCCCAGCATGCTTCTGCAAGAGGGAAGAATGACAAACCAAAAACAGTAATCCACAAGCAAAAAGTTTAACCTAAACAATTACATTTATTGATTCATGGACTGAAAGACATTAATGGCTGGGGAACAAATAAAAGCAGGCACTAGTAAAACAGTCTGTAGAAATACAGCAAAGTGGATAGTTGTGGTGTGCTATGGGGAAAAAATATGACAATTGCTGAAAAGGTTAGAGAGAGTAGGTACTAGCAACAAGCTGCACTGTTCCACTCTGTGGAATGCTGTGGGGAAGTTTCAGGTGTCTAACTTTCCACGAATAAAATTGTATTTACACAACAATGCATTTTAAATGACCGCAAATACAGTGATCAACAAATGCCAACATTAGCAATGCATGCAAAATGCATTGACAGAATACAGTTTTCAAACTGTATGAATATTGTTGCATTCTTTGTGCCTACTATCTATTTTATAGAATATATTCTCAGAATATAATTTATAATTGAAAAGCATATATATCATGGACCCATACTAGCATAGCACAATTCTGATCTCCTAAAGCCTTCATAAAAACAAAATCATGCAAAAAAAAAAAAAGGATCTTTATACCGAATACAATGGTGTAAAAATCTTGTTGATACAAAGTGATACATTAAATTATACTGTAATGGTGTAAAAATCTTGTTATATAAAGTGATATATTAAATTATACTATAAGCTTCAGATGCAATTCAAATTCTACAAAGCAATGCTGACTCTATGCACGGTCCTAAACCTTTTCCGTTCCTAACAAATTTATGAGCTCCTTTTTGACAGACTGGAGTGTCTTCAGATGCCCCCACTTTCATCTATATTATTTGATATATTGCTACAGTATGGTACTGTCTGTGTGTGCACAGAAAAAGAGAGACAATATAAGCAGTATATTAGATGAACTACTAGGTTATCAACATACACTTGGGCTAAAAGCAAAACCAGTAGGTCAGGTGAAGTGATTATCCCCTTTTATTCAGGACTCATGAGGTCACACTGGGAATACTGTACAGCTTTGGATGCGCAGTTACAAAGCACTGACAAACTGGAATACGTACAGTAAAGAACCACTAAAATGGGTTGGGGGCTGAAGCTCATAACGTATGAGAAGAGATGCAGGGAAACCGATTTGTTTAACCTGGACAAAGAGAAAGCCAAGGAGGAATCTAATCACAGTCTTCCATTACCTACAGGGGGAGAAGACACAGCCAGACTCTTTCAAAAAGTGCAAAGGAAGAGCCAGAGAAGCTGTTGGATCTCCATCCTTGAGTATTTTCAACACTCAACCGGGTAAGGCCTTGAGCGACCTGACCTAACTTTGAGGTTTATCCTGCTTTGAACAGGAGGCTGGAACAGGTGACCCCTGAGGCCATGTCTGCCTCCAATTTTCCTAAGGTTCTACTCTAAAGAAATACCACCGATTCATATGTTTTTATATATTCAGTTATTTTTGCTGTAAAATGAAATTACATTTTAAAAGTCATTCTTATTAGAAATTGAACTTTGTCAGTCCAGTCTAAGTCTTGTGAAAAATGCAAACATGCATTTTCCATATGCAACTCATACTTTGGAATGTGTAACTGAAAGGATAACTTACAGGAACTATTCAAATGACTAAACTGCTGACCAACATCCACAAAAACGTGCAATTGTCCCGAGTTCTGACTCAAGACTCAGTGCTGAGCAGTCAGAGCAGAGCCCTCGTTCTCTCTGTTCTGCCCTTCTCAGATTGTCTGGCCTCACCTACACTGCACCATCTCTTCTCATTTACCTAGTTCTCAGTCCATTTGCAAATTCTCTTTTTCATTTCCCAGACATACATGAGTCAACTCTTCCCTGTCGCATTCTTCTGTGCTGCTCCAGTCAGTGCACTGGAAAGTACTAAATGTTTCTTCATATGCTGAACTGAGCGAAACCACCCCACTCTTGAGTCAACTTAATTTGCTGGCAGTACACCGAACACAGAGTGCCACAGCAGGAATCTTAATGCAAGTAAGTGCTGAAAAGGGTGTATAGCTTTCCTAATGTCATTGTGCAGGTAAACAGTAGGGAAGAAGGCTTTTAAAAAAATTCTGATAAAAATGATGGAAGTTATCAAATAAATTAATCTTAAAATGGAGTTCAACGCATATAAACCCAAGCTTGTGATAGTAAAGCAGTGAACTCAGGGACTGGGACATTACTTTCAGTCTTTTGCCAAAGGCTTTCCAAGTGGTAAACACTCAATTGTTCTGTTTTGTTTAATATTTATCAGCTAATTCCCAAGTGAACTCAATGAATTTTTTTTTATACAGTTTTTTCAAAAAAATTCCCCATGTAACTGTAACTATATTTTTAGGACTTGCTGGTCGTTAGGCAGAAGTCTCAAGCTGTAGCTACTACTTTCTGTAAGTTTTTTGATAGTTGCAAAACAGTCGGAGAAGACTCCCCCTCATGCTTTGACTACCAAATCGTAAATTATTTAAAGAGGGAAAAGTGCACCTTTTGTAGGCGTACGATCCAATGAAAACTTTCTGGTGAAGATATCCTGCTTGCCCAGTTGTAGGCATGAAGAAAGGCCTGGTTAAACATTATGGAACAGATGGGGGCAAATTCAACTATCAGAAGGAAAACACATCCGGAAGTCTCACAGAAATGCTGCAGACCACTTGGGAGCGGGGTAGCACAGGACCTTCTGAAAATCTTGTCCCATTTAAACAATTATGGTGAACGTGCATAAAGTCACACTCACATATTTAAGTCAGTACTTTGGAAACAGTTATTTAAAATTATGATATTAAAATAAAAAAATCAGTTTGACCCATACTTTACGATGGGCAGCTGTTTCTAACAAGTTCAGAATACTCTGTATCTTCATAGGCTATAACTGCTGTTCCTAATTTTGTTAGGCTCAAGTTGTGCCCTCTAACTGTTCCGTGTAACATCCTGCGTGCTGCACAGTTTCACTTAAATGATACTAAACTCTGTGAAGAAAATAAGCTAGTACTGGATGAAGGATATCTAACTTAAGACAGCCAAGTCTGATATTTAGAAGCTGAGTTGTTAGCTCCATAGTAACCACTTCACCTCATTGCCTATGCAGACATGCTTCGCATTTTAGTTCACTTTTACAGACTTGCTCTGTTGTTTACTTTCCTTGTCTTTGTGAAAAAGTGGAGACAGAACTAGTACAAAGCTATCACAGACTAGGACAAGACAGGCTAAGATTCTGAATGGACTTTTGAAAAGTATTTTATAAACTCTACGTTTAAAATCAACATAAATACAATAAATATTCAGACTAAAGATTAGGCTTATTGCTTCAAATGAGGAGTTTGAAGAGTTGCTGCACTGTAACAACGAGTTACTTCTCAGAAAAATTAGAATAACTACTCTAAAAACATTTACTCTAGTTTCCATAAGCAAAATGGGTATGCCTTGCGAAATCATTCTGTAAAATCAGCCTAATACATTTACATAGGCAGTAGCAAATGTCCTCAGAATAGAAGACAGGAATGAGAAACAGGAGGGTTCTTATACTGCCTGTAAGATCTATGCATACAGATAACTTCCAAGGTTCACATCCCGACCTAGTCCTCTCATGGCACTGGGCACCTAGGGCCATTATCAGAGTGGTAGTATACTCACATATAAGGCTTCAAGGCTTGCTCAGCCAAGCATCGTCAGGCTAACAAATTTCAGTTTCACAAAGTATATATTAAAAAAAGGAATCTATACATTAAGAATTAACTGTACAAGAAACTAGCCCCTACAGTGTTCAGCACAAATATACTTTGCTCAATACAAAGGTTACATGATTATCGTGTTCTGTTAAATACATACAAAAATGTTTGAAATACACATTAATTATGGCTCTCCTCTTGTGAGTAATCAGTCAGACTGCTCTCAGTACTACTGAGGACGAAACTACTGAAGAGGAGCTCCCAGCAAGTATGGGAAATCTTTATGTCCCTGCACAAACTATTCTGACTCCGTAAAACATATAATGTTTTATAAACATGAAACAGTACAGAAGTAGAATTGTTTCCTCCTTGTCTTGGTGACAAGCAATGGATGGTGGTGCCAATATTTCTAACAAATCTTTGCCTAAAATGTACAGTGCCCTAGAACAATTTGTTTCAGCTTTATTCTAATGGTGAGTCTGATCCACTTGGCTGCATCAGAGATAAGTGAGAAAAGATTTTTTAATAAATTAAATATTTTTCCATAAAGCATACAATGACCTACAATTATGTCTTTATACAAATATTTCATGCAATTTATTTAGAAAGATTCAGCCTTCCTTCATAATCATGCTAACAGGGATGCTATTGGGTCAACTACATACAATTTATAATGCATTCTGCACTATGCTGATTCACAACAAAAGGCCTTAATTGGTGACAGACATTAATCCAATCCTCCTATACACCAAACTTCTAACATTTTCAGAATGAACTGATTCCGTTTCTTAAGGAGAGGCAGGGATGCTCCTTTAAATTCCTGAAACAAACATCTTGTGCTCATTACTTTGTAAGGCTATCTCAAAATTACAATTTATCTTCAGACACTAGAAAAACAAACACTCTAGAACTGTGACAAGTAACGGCTCAAGTGTGCACTGAAAAAGGGATTCCCCTTGAACTGGGTCATGGAAAAATTCATCAGACAATGTTTGTACAGAAAATGAAAATTAAATGTATTTGTATTTATATTGTTGAATGACACTAATATTAAAATTTCCATTACTGCTGCCTGACAGTTTAAAAGAAATCAGAAGGTATGAGCTACATTTGTACTTCTACTACATCAGCTGCAAAAAGAGATGCTTCTTCATAACCAGAACACATTACATAAAGTAAAAAAAAACCCCAAATCTAATAATGATTCAAAGTTTACTGAAAATTTTCCTTTTCAGTACAAGTGTTTTCCTACACAGTATTTATCTTCTTTTTCCCCTAAAAATTAGCAACACCATAATACACTGTTTGCATAGCCACAAATGTCATGCCAAATGCTTCTGAGAGCTATCAATACTATTGCTATTATAAGCCGCCGTGGTTTAACTCATCATCCGGCAACTAGAACCACGCAGCTGCTCACTCACTCCTCCCCTTCCCCCAAGTGGGATAGGGAGGAGAACGAAAAAAAAGTAAAACTCATGGGTTGAGATAAAGACAGTTTAGGAAGACAACAAAGGAAATACTAATACTACTAATAATAATGAAGAATATGCAAAACAAGCTATATACAACACAATTTTTCTCACCACCCAATAACCAGTTGTGCAGCCAGTCCCTGAGCAGCGATCACGGCACCTGTGGGTTTTGCGAAGCTCATGAATTTCGCGGATTTAGCCAAACCCACGAATTTTGCAAAACTCAAACTCACTGAAAAAGACTGTACTCATGGAAAAGTTTGAACTCGCAGAAAAAGAGATGATATAGTTAAAACTTCTGGAAAAAAAGAGTTCCTACCCCCCCCTCCCCAGTCCAATCCCCATTCATAACCTGAGCATGATGTCTATGGTATGGAATATTTCCACTGGCCAGCTTGGGCTGGCTGCCTGGCTAGCTCATTGGCTCAATACAGGAGACTGGAGAAAGTCCTTGATTTCACAGCAACAACTAAAACCATCAGTGTTCTCAACATTCTTCTCCTTCTGATCCAAAACACAGCAGGTACTGGGAGGAAAACAACTCTGTCCCAGTCAAAACCAGGACAGACGTAACCTACATTATCCTACATTAGCCATGCTTGCTCTTGACAGTTCTTTAGAATGAATGGTCAGCTGAGGTAGACTGCTAGATGATTATCTTAAATTAACAACTCATCCCAGCAAGTCATTAATTCACAGAAAATGACCAGCTGCTCTGAAGACATTACTGAATTCATGGTTTTATGTCAGATACAGAAAATGTAGTCTTACGCAGTACTGATGAAGATTTGCTAAATATTAGCAGACGTCATAAAAGAAAGAATTATTTGGCAATAAAATATATTGTCAGATATATAATTAAAAGCATATGCTGTGCAGCACAGATTTAATGAAATGAATTCTGCAATGAACAACAGGACATATCACCAAAATAGTCTACTGCGGTTCCCAAATGATGAATTGCCTGTAATACTACAAGCAAGGATCATAGTGTGTAACCTAAGAAAAAAAAAAAACAAAAACGGCCTGTGGTTGAATCTACACTGGCCTCAAACACAGGCCTGAACTCAGGTTCTTCATATGATGTTTGTGAAACACAGGCAAGATTCAAGAGCAGTTAAAAAAACCCCCAAACATACAAACCCCCCCCCCCCCCCCCCCCCCAAACACCAATCCATGGATCTGAATAAAATCCTTCCGGATTCAGATTATGCTAGGGTGTTCAAGTCCAAAAGATTTGTCCTTTCTGACATTAACTTAAGAAGCATATAAAAACTCTACTTGCTATGACAGGGTGCATCAGACTAAGGAGAAAGCTCTAGTTGTTACACAAAAGAATCCCATTAACATAAAAACTCCACAAGTGACCCAGAGATATCCTGCTCCTTGTGAAAGCTCACCATGTCAGATTTTAAAAACTTCAGAATTCTTTAAATTTCATTTCCCAAGCCAATAATGGAAATATTAAGACTCAATACATTTTTACATCAGTAACCCTATTAATGTCATTGGTATTACTAATTGATATTAGTTTTGCTAACAGATTAGTCTTTTAGCTGCCAGTTTATTAAGTAATAGTAAAATGTCAGGAAATTCAAAATGCTTCAGGAAAAACACAGGAAAGTATGAAGACTAGTAGTGATCCGTAGGAATCCAGGTGACTCATATTATTGGATGTATCATTGATAAACATTACTCAAAACCTGCTGGTCATTCCTCTGTTTAAAACTGTACAAGAATCAGAATGTTGTTAGCCATCTCTACAGACAACTTCTTAAACTAAATGTATTACAGACTCCACAATTTCTTTTTACCTTTCATTTTATAATTTCAAACTGAAATTGGGTTTCCCATAAAAAACATTTATAAAAGTATGCAAGCTACTTAAATTTCTTAACACTATTTTATTATTTGTTGACTCAAACATTAGAATTCATTTCATTGCAACTGAAACAAAGCAGGTTTCTAACTTAAGGATTTGATCTTAAAATGGACAAAATTTAAGAAATGAACTGATTTTTTGGAGATAATTGATGTGAAGGGTCCAGTACTGGATATGAACTACCTAGTACTTCTATCCACAGTTGGGGGCAGGGGAAGGGGGAGAAAGAACTGAAGGAAAAGTTCTGCATTTTCATGAGTCCTCTAAATTAAGAAGTACATGCCTAGATGACAAAATACAACACGGGTTTATCAAAGGCTAGTAGAAATTGAAACAAGATTTTTTACATTAAGAAAATCTGGATTTACAAAGCACCTTACATACCAGACCACTGGAAACGATGAAGACTACAGTGGAGAAAGAACTGGCTGATCAGATGGGACCACAGTCTATACTGAACGGGGAACTCTTTGGCTGGGGCTGTTTTCTATCACAGCTACTCAACAGCTGGTTTGGGGCTCATCATCTTTGTTGTTATTTTCTCAAAAGCATGCAACTGCTAATTGTATCTGTTAATATAAAGTTAGAAGCTTTGCAAATACAAAAGCCTTACTGTAAATGCAGAACGACTCTAGGGAAACCCAAAGGAGATGACACATAGCTAAGCAAGGTGCTCATAAACACAACGGTACGCTCTTCAGAACTAAGTTGGAATCAGACCAACCATGAGAAAGATCTGAGTAGAGCACTATCACAGAATTATTTAAACCACCTAAAAATGAGGTAAGTAGCTGTTGAAAAGGCAACTGTCATTCTAAGCTGTACCTTCCCCTGAAAACGGAAATATATGACAATTAAGACATCATCTAGAATACAGTGTTCCAGCCTGATCAAATTAACTCCTCTAGATTTTGCTTCTAATTTAGAAATGCTAATTTTGAATCTGCCAGATCATTCAACTTCACCCAGTACATCTTGGGTCATGCCAAAACACACTGAATAGTCCGGTTTCAAGAAAGATTACTCAAACTGCAGCAGGTGCAATGAAGGACCATTAGGATGATCAAGAGAACACAGAATCTATTTTGCAAGATTGAGACAGACTGGCATATTTAGACTACCAAAATAAAAAAGGATATAAGTGTTTTCTATATACACATGAGAAGGGTAAATACTACAAGAAGAAAAGTTCATTAAACTAGAGAACAGTACTGGCACAAGGAGAATGTGTGTCCATTAGCTAGGAACAGACTTAAGAGTGAAAATGAGAAATTTTCTGGCCATGAGAAAAATGAAGAAATATCTTCTTGAAATAACCTTCTACAAGTGTAGCAACAGCACAGACAGCTCTACATGTTTATGAACTACAGTTTATGATGCAGTTGGCAACCATGACAGGACTGGATCTGATCTGAAGGAAACTGTTTCGTTCTATATTCCCCAATTTTTTTTCCCCTAAGGAAATGCCAGCTGAAATAATTCTAAATTCTGTTGACAAAAAACTAAACTATATCTACTACTAAACACAGCAGTGTAAATATACCCGCACTAAAAGAAACACTGCAAGGTAAAGAATCTTTTAAGAGACTGCCAACTGATTTGGGATTTGCAAAATTAACACTACAGATTAATCCTTGTATTGGAAAAGAAGCTCAGTGCAGGAAATAGGGCTTAGACACATTCCCAGTGTCTAATGGGAATGCACTGGGTATTGAACTAACTGACTTCAGGCACATTCTGCATACATGGTGAAAATTATTCCTACTGCAGTACTAAGACCTGTATCCACAACACGAAGAGGGCAGTTTCCTAAACTACAATACAGAAGGCAAATGAGAGGCTGGATGGTCGCTGACAAAGCATGGAAGATTGTTTGCATTGAGCACCGGATGGCTATATCTCATAAATAAGCCTTCCTTAGGAAAGAGGGGTAAAAGTATATCAATAGTCCCACTACATGCTTAGTATTTTATTTGCAATGAATATGGCAAGTTTATTTAATACGGAAATATGGTCCCTTTCAAGTCAGTATAAGACAGATATATATCCTGGGAAGATAAAAATTGCAAGCTATCAAGAACTGACAGTAAATTGTTCTTTTTGGTCTAAGAAATGGTGGCTGGTAACATCAGAACTTGAGAGCAGCAACCTAGATTGTTTGTACAAAGCTTACTGAATTAACTCGATTCTTCATTTTTCACTGTGTCTCCTCCAATTTTACAACATTTGTTTTATAGCAAATATTAGCTAGTAAACAGTGTTGTTGAAGATATATGGACTCAGAAGTCCACGCAAAAAAAATAGTTAAATGAAATGCAGCTCATTTGAGAGTGACGTTTGTGGGTTTTTTTAAATAAGCACTCTGAAAACTACATTAGCAAAGCATCACACTGAATCATTGGAGATAAAAATTATAATGCTTCCCAAGTAAAATAATAATAAACAAATTATAAACAATTATATACAAATTTTATAGTATTATCTATATTTATAAAGTTATATATAGACAATAAACAAAATATACTCTCAATTTCATTTCACTAACCAAATCTTCCAATAACACCTCACTTCAGTCCCTGAAGGGAATCTTGCAAGCAGTCTGCTCTGCAAAACATGCCTGGTGCAGTAATCACAGCAATTTCAAAGGCTGGTAAACCGCACCATGCGCATCCACCTTAAAAGCAGCTAACCAAACCTCTAGAATCTGTAAGAGAAAAAGAAATGCACATATCCGTGTAGCTAACACACTCCAGTAAACTCCCTCTTCCTCAAACAGACATTGCCTGGAAGGCTGAAGGAAAATGTGTATGGCAACAAGCAGACAGAGAAACAAAGAAATACTTGTTTCTATCATTGTGAGAACAAGATACACCTACTAAACCGCAGTCTGTGTAAGCTCTGGTGCATACTGATCACCATGGCATATCCTAAGAATGAAAAGAACTTCAATGTGACCTATATTCTATGTCTTCTTAGAGCCTGGGAAGCACCCTTGAATCTAATTTTAAAAGCCACCATGTAAAACCAATTAAGGTAGGATCCACTAAGCAAATCACTTTTGAAGGCCTCTCCTGTCACAAGCTACAAAGATGAAATGGCTTTACAGATTCGCTGCCTAATAAAAGGAAAAGTTTGAGAAATATGAAGAAACTGTGTATTATTTTTTTTAATGAAGGCAAGACTTGACATTTTAGTTACATCATATTGTTGTACTATATGTATTTTTTATTTCAAGGTTGTATTCTCACCATACATCCTGATACACCTGTATTATTAAAGCTCCACTAACAGATTAGCTGCCAATTTAACCGCTTTACTGTCTGATCATGCTCAAAGAAAATGATTTGAACACTACTGTAAGTCAACACCAGCATTTTAAAAAATGGAATCATAATGCAGCAATGAAATAAAGTGAAGCTACTGGGAACAGGGTGGTCAAGTAATTTGTATTAAATTGAGCATATTTTATTTTGAGAAAAATCTGTGTCTTTGTTAAACTCGCTACCACCATCCACACACACACAATCCCTGCTGCCCTTTTAATTAATCCTGTGGGACAAAGTTAGTTTTTACTGTAAAACCCAGTAAACGAAGTGTGCATGATGATTTTGTCAAATTTTAAATTGCTCTTTTAATTAAATTGTAATTTCTTTGGCATACTGTAGTGTCTCCTGAACTGACATTACTGAATACTCCAAATGCTTCTCACACTACAGGGGGGAAAAAAAAAAAAAAAAAAGAGGAATAGATATAAGAAACAACACCCCTCCGTGGGAAGTAGGAAAAAAAAATATCACTGGTTGTAACAGGACTAGGGAGAGGTTAAGAGCTCTCAGTGCTTCATAAATAGATTTTAAAATAAAGAAGCTGACATGTGGCAATATAGCTTGTATATTGTAACATCATGACTTGGTCTCTCTTGACTTGCACGGTTCTTGGAGAAGCATGTTACAGGGATTAAATCCCTTTGAATGTTAATGTGTTCCTCTTTTGAACCACAAAGAATATTAATCCTCCTCCACTCATCTACCAACAGCTGCACTGTTTTTTTCCTACTTGACAGAGTGGAACCAGATAGCATGGCATGATTGACCTGAATGTAAATATTGCTATTTGGTTTTGAACTGCTCACTTTTTGCAGAAAATTAACAATACTGGCATCAGCTTATCCGAATCAGTGTTCGGGCACCTAGAAACCTCTTTCTAAACAATTACATGACAAGAATAGTAAAAATAATTTATTTCCTTATTAAAAAAATTAACAGACTTTGCAATCCCCTTGAACATTTACCGTGACAAGTACAGGAAGTCAGACTGGAATGTTCCCAGTAAAAGAGCATGCATATGTCTACACAAATACACATGCATATATAAATATATAGATTATGGAAAAGTGAGTGTTAAAGCAAACAGCTACAGTTCAGTGCAGGCATGATTCCAGTTTATACATCTAGAGTCATATATAAAATCTTTACAAATCAATCACTCTCAACTACTTCATACAGTTTGTGAAAGGACTCCAATTTCAAGAAAAGCTAATAATATTAAGATAAGAATATACAGGCTGACCACAAAACAAATCCACTAGATTTCCATTATCAAAATAAGTATTTCCACACATTTGAAGAGTCCCAAGTCAGATCAACTGCCAGAGTGCTTTTCATTCAGATTTAGATGTACAACTGACTGATAAGCTAATACTAAATCTGGTCTCTGTATATAGTCCTTTAGAGTCCCAAACTTCAAAGCCAAGAAACAAATCTCATTATATTTACTATGCTGAATTTTCACAGACATTTTACAATCATTTTCACATTTCAGTTGTCTCTATTCTTAGAATTATTTGGAAGTATCAACACTGCAGAAGCAAATCACACATACATTAATAAGAAACTAGCATAGTTTATGTTTGGAGATTATGCTGATTAATTAATGCAAGTTTCCAACCCATTAAAACAATCCTCAGAAGATGATCATCCTTCTGACACTGCACTACACTACTGATGCCTTTGGCATAAATTATTATTTACAATTAATGCATGCTGTGCCGATGCATTTTTCAAAAGCCATGGTCTTATTGAGATGTCTAACAATGTTACGCTTCATTTATTTCTGTAGTTCAAAAGCAGCCCAACCTGTTACAGAGTGTACAGGCTAAAAGTGCTAAGACAGAAAAGAGCAAGTATTTCTATACAGACTACAAGTGTTAGTAACACACGTGATCTGGCTGAGGAACTTCTCATGACAACTGCAGTGCACTTCTAGAATAAAGACATTTAACAAAAATCTACTATCTCATATTTAGGAAATGAGCTATAACTAACAGTTATTAACATATTTAAAAAATAATCACAAAGCTATTTTAAACAGGAGTATGACCACATTTAAGATTCTATTTTAAAACCTATTTATGCATAAGTATTTTTTTTTCCAATTCACCTTGGATACTTCAATAGAGATAAAACTCTTGATGACCCTTCTGTTTTACACTGAGGTGCCATTACAACCAACAACATAAGGGTAACAGTTTGCTACACGCATGGGGCTCCTACCCCAGGGTTAAAACTGGGTAATTCAAGGTAGCTTGAGTGTGCAGTGGTGGATTTATAATCTGAGATAGAAATCGGCACAAGGACAGTTAGGGAGCATTTGCCATGTAGCACCTTGCTAGCTGGCTGTCCATAAAAAGCCAAGCACAGCCTGCACAAACAGGTAATTGTGGAAATAGAGATGTGGTAAGAAAAAGTGTAATCTAGGGAAAGAAAAGCATCAAAGACATGAAAAATGAGAATCTTTGGATTCTAAAAAATTTAAAAATCAAAAAGTGTTTAAATATCAAGCCTGGGTAGAAAAGAGATTTTCAGATGATATGAAAGTTTAAGTCAGAAAATTTTGCATCTAGTTCTAGTACAATAAACAGTTTTAGTACCTAAAACATATTTAGTTCTTTATGGTTTACAAAGACGACCCACATCCTAAGCCCTTGCTTTCTAGTAATTAAAATACATCAAATAGAAAAGAATGGTGGGTTCATGAAATACCGTTGGTAAGTTTGTATGGAAGGGCTTTGTCCAAAGACTCTGAGTAAGGAAAAATGAACTAGACTTTATTCTAGCTCTGTGTATCCGAGAATACTGGATCTGATCTCTATTAACACTAATCATACATTCTGAAGTCTGGTAAATTGGACTTAAAATTGAATACAGATGAAATTAATATGAACCTTACGGTACTTCACACAAGTCTGGCAATTCACAATGATGTTAAGACAAGTACTTCTCTAAACACTGCATAGAAGTTAAAAATCATGTTGTTTATTTAGCTATTCTTCATACTGAAGCACATACAAATTTTGATGTGCTCTCAATTCAAGGAAAGAGGGGGTGGAAAGGTGAGAGAGGAAGAAAAGTGCTTCACATAACTGACCCATTCAAGCAGTTAAGGAGCAGCTTGGAACGGCTCCAAAGGCTAAAGCAGCTCCTTTTCCAGTTCTGCCTGGCCAGATGGAAGATGAACACGTTTCAGGATTTCAAGCAGCGCTTAGGCTTGGAATATCTGATGTGTTACCCCATTTTTAGCTTTAAATAAACTCAAAACCTTATGTGCTTATTTCATGCAGTCTTTCATTAAAATGTTTTGGTGATAACAATATGTACCATACAGGAGAGGCTAGGGAGTGAGAGGAGAAGGGAAAAAAAAAAAACAAACCCCAAAAAACGACCCTGAACAAAAAGGGGAAACGGAATAACATGAAAGAACTCTCAGAATCTGGCTGATGTAGTAGTGCCATCCTGCCCTCCCTGGGAACCCTTCACCTCTCAGCTTATGTAGAGCTTTTATACAGCTGAATAAGATTACTCCATCTCTCTGTAAACGTTAATTCAAAATACAGAAGTATTTTGGGGTTTTTTCAGATCAAATTCTAGCTGTTTCTCTGTATCTATGCTTCTGTCTATTATCTGAGTCTAATTAATTTTTCACTATTTCATCTTATACTCCTTATTTATCTGTTAGTATTTAAACCTCACTATTACTTATGCACAGTACAATGCTAATGAGATTACACAGACTTTTAATGGACACCATGAGAAATTCTGTCTGTGATCCAGATAAATCTTATTACTCAAAATATGCTATTATTGCTTTCTATTAGTTAAGGCTAATGCCATCGTATCAATTAATATGATGGAAATGTAACAGACATTTTCTTTAAATTGAAGTGATAGAATCCTATGCTGCCTTTGCTGAAGATCTCTGGTTCAGCCACCCTTTGTAGTTTTTTCTGCCACAGATCGGCACCAGATCTTTTTAAAAATAAATACTAATAGTTTTAAATTAGTATGTATGGTAAAAAGGATTCTTTTAAAACTCAGAGAACTGCAGAACAATAAAGGGGCACTGGAGGACAAGAATACAATGGTGAAAAAAATGAAGAAATTTGCCATGCTTTTTACTAATCAGGGTCACCAACAGAAGCTATAATATAATAAAATAGCATACTCTGTTGATAGGAGATATTGCTTTATCCTCAAGGGAATCTCTATTGCAGTTGTCCTCTGAGTTTAGTCTTACTGCCATGGCATCTCCTGTTTTTTTACTAGCTCAGAACCAGGGTACAGCTTAGTAAGCTATCAATGGAAAGAATTAAAAGTAGATTGTAATCTGAAATTCTGCAATAATGAAAGGAATATTCAAATGCATAATGATTTTTTTCCACACTTTACAGTATTGTTAAAATTTAAGTCACGCCATCTGTTTAATGAAATAATGCTCAATGAAATACCAGTTGTAAGCAGGAAGTCACAGGCAATTTACAACTCATATAAGGTTTCCTTCCAGGCAGAGAAGAAAGGAATAGCAGAAGAGCTTAAGTTCGTGCTGAGAAGACTAAGATTTTTAAGCCTACACCCTTTCTAGCTCTACAAAGGCTATATAAGCTAAAAATTTCCTTTCTTACCCCTATCCATCCTAGATTTCCTTTCTGCCACCAACTTACTTGCTTAGTTCTGATTCAGAAATTCAGACAACTTTTTTCTCAGGTATAATATTGGAAAATGTTTACTAAAGGAGAAGATTTCAACTTACCTGATGAAGATCGTTGCCCAAAACATATTCCTGAAAGTAACCTGGTGCAGCAGACGATGCTCTAATGGCCTGCCACAGTTTATACTGACAGCCTCCAATATAATGAGACTTAACACCAGGAAAGTGATTGTAGTTTCTAAAAACAAATGCTTTCAGTGGTGTTCCTCTGTTTACAATGGTGCTCACTGCAGCTACCTAGTGAGTTAGGAGGAGCAAAAATAGTTATACATGATAACAACAACAATAATAAGATATTAACAGCTTCCCATAATTCTTAATTCAATTTATACATTAAATGAGTCTCTGGAATCCTATTCAGTTCATTACTTATTTACTTTTTTATAACATCTACCTAAATTTTAAAAAGTGAAAGTAAAAAACCTAAACCAAAACAAAAAAACCCACCAAACTCCCTAAAGAAAATGCTATTTTTAACCTGAAATTAATTGTTTCCCCTGGCTATTCTGTTTTTACCAATATCTATCCATTGATATTTAAACAGAAAACTGGTGTCATCTATATGATTTTAAAACGTTTTGCCTTTATGAACAGTAGATCATTCTCAAAAGTCTGTAACTAGCAATGCAACAATATCATTAAATACAAATGTTAGAAACGTCAATCAATTTCTTTCTCCAAGAAAATAACAACTTAATATTGCAACCTGAATTAAAGGATTGCAAGAACCTCTCACAAAGACAAAAACAAATGAATCCAACATAAATCTTTCAAGGTTTTTTGTAAGGACACTGAAATGTCAGTAACAAAAATCACATATGTAAATCTAAATGAAAAGCCAAAACAGTATTTCCATAAAACAAAACATATGACTGTAAAAAAATTACCTCTTACAGATATAATCACATGAGGTGAGAGTACATATAGTTATGAGTGAGTGTTACAATATGTAGGACCTTTTAGTGATGATGCACCCAGACTGTCTGGCACTGTCAGAACAATACTCTTTAGCAGCCAAGTGGGTGTTCAATTCTGTTTTGTTTACTATTTTACAGAGTAGGGTGTTTTTGTGAAACTTTACTCAACACCACTAGCAGCTGATGCTGCGATATCACTGTATTCATTTCCATTCTTCAGCTACTTAAATACTTCAATTCACAGTCAGTCAATCCTTACAGAAAAGAAAACAAAAGAAGTATGACGTCTACATGACACTGCAGAAGCAAAATATATGCACGATTCATACTCCATCACTTGACGGAGGAAAAGGTTCCTGTCTTTGTCAAAAGCATGGTGTGGTCCTAAGCCGTGGTAAAAACAGCCAAAAAAAAAAAACCCACCCCAAACACCCCACCACACTTTGGAAAATTTAATAGAAAACTTATCAAACCAATCCTTGAATTTATTTTTGGCAATATCCATCTACAGTTCCACTTCGTGCTGCAGTTTAAGTTGTAAAGTGCTGACCACCTTCTGGAAAAATCCATCTCACCATGAATTTAACAGCAACAGAGCACACCATGGCATGTTTTATTTTGATTTTGATGTGCCTTGTAAAGAGTGCCACCACTACAAAGCTATTACGGGGAATAGCTAGTTTCAACTCTATTTATATTCACATTTTATTACTGAAGAACATGGAAGGAAGCCAAAGATCCCAGTTCAAAGATAACTTTCAAGTCAACGTAGGATAGCTTCTCTCTTAGAAAGCAACATACCACTCCAGCCTTTTCATGTCCTTGTTTTAGACATGGACTAGGAATGCAGTCAGTCAAGCACATGTTTCTATGTTTAGAAAAATGTGAGTATCTTCCATTTAACAGTAAAGCATTGAATATAGTGCTATGACACCAAAACACCTGTTAATTACAGATTGTTCTGAAATATGTGCTATTATATTTCTCTTCTTTCTTCACACCCTATCCTTCACCAAAAATAAAATACCCATGCTTTCTCATCTTTCACTCTCGTGCTGCTGCTGTACAGAACACCCCTCCAATTAACTGGAGGCCTTTATATCACACAGGAAGAGTAGAGATCTTGGGGACTACGAAGGTGACTGGAGAAAACATGGTATTCCAGATAAAGTGAGGAGAAAGCCTATTCTCTCACTACACAATAACACAGATCACAACTGAGATGACAGGATATCCAGATACTCGAATTCTCTTACATGAAAAAAAACAAACCTTGCACAACTTCAAGTAATTGACCTAGTATTTCTCTGCTTATAAGCCTTTTAATATCTCCGAGACACATCCTGACTTAAAGCATTTCAAAAAAAAAAAAAAAAAAAAAAAAAAAAAAAAAAAAAAAAAGAGAGAGAGAAACTGCTGCAGAAGTTTAAGAATCTAGTGAAATTTTATCCTTTACAAGCATGGGTTATCTCATACGGAAGCTTGGAGAGCATATCAATACACATGCTATTTATCCAGTATTCTTCTAGGGATAGTACTCTTACTCAGAAGTCTTAAAGTACTTGTGGAGAACACAACTAGTATTTACCTTAGAAAACTGTACTTACCTTCGGACATTTGGAATTTCTTGCAGTTTCAATCATAAGATTTGAGCCCATTTTTTCTCTGCAAATAAGTGTAAAAAATTGAAAACGCTTCATCAGTTTAGCATGAACAAAAGATATATTTTTATCATGCTCACTTCCGAGAACTTTGCATTTAAAAATAAGCAATGCTTGTCTTTCACTTTAATAATTGTATTTCTATGGTTGACTCCAATGCACCAATATTTTAAACCTTCTAGGCTATTGAAAATAAGTCTGAGTAGAGGTCTTGATTCAGTTATTCACTTCACCACATACTTAACCATAAATCAGCAGGATTACTCAACTACTTTGTGAGATGAAAACGAAGTACTTTACAACATTTAAGAATCAAAAAAGCAACACCTTTATCAAGTGGTTTACAGCAATGAAAATTACTCTCCTGAACTAAGACAGACATCATTCTACCTGATTTAGAAGCAAGTTAGAACATCTACATGTAATGTTCCACGACAACAATGCATTGAACATCCATTTTTCAGGTTGAATTTTCATATGCATACATTTTTACGAATCTGACAGTGAAATGGCATGAATGGTCAGCACTGTAATTTATCATCACATCAGCTTAGGGTCAGTATTCTAATGGCTAACTAGAAGGTAGCCCTTCTGCACAGTGCTGGAGAATGAAGGATATCAGCATACTAGCCAATAATCTCATATCAGCATCTATTTCAACTTCAATTTGCTTATAGTAAAGGTAAAAAACTCTGCAGAGTGGGTGCTCATCCATATTGATTCCAAACAGGCTTTTATTTAAATCAGCAAGTTTTCTTCCTTCTCATAAACACAGCCCACATGAACACAGGTGACGCATCTACCTTATTCTGCAAAGATGGTTTTTAGTACTGCCACACTTTAAGTAAGGTGATTCCATGTGGTAGTGTTAAGAGATCCATCTGTAGCTCATATTACCGTGGCAGCAGGTACTAGTGCTTCCATTGTTAAAAACAACATCTTTATCAATCTAGTCCAGTCAGAAGATCAAAGAAGCTTTAAATGCTACAGTAGCAGTAGTCCTCTATGTAGATAGTAAACTGTATTTGGATGTAGAACAATTTACTGCTCCACTAGTGGATATCTGTGCTTGAAGGATGGCTGTGTACATGTCCTTGAGAGGGAGGAAGGAAGGGAGAAAGCTTCTAGTCCTATGATGGAAGACTGCTGCTGACAATTCTTAAATCAATAGTCTATTTTAGTTCATTTTTTCCAATAAATGCATTAATTCCAGTCTCACAGCCACCATCTAGAAGGGGAGGAGTGCCATCTGCACTCACTAATTGACTGCAGAAGGAGATGAAAGCACACAGAACCATGAAGTGGGAATATACAGAAATACAAGACGAGACTGACAGCGGTGAGATATTAAAGGCATCTACTGACTTGTATCACTTTAATCTCCTTTCTCCTAAATATCTGTATTAGATACTTTTTCTTAAACCTTGAATGCAAAGATAAAAAGCTGCATAAGCAATATCCACTGCTTAATTACAGGAATCAAACTGAGTAATTATTTTCTGACTTCTTGTTTCTTACAAAGGCCAGGAACTGATGCTTCAGAGTAGGTACAAGAAATCCCTTAAACTACTTTGCAACTTTAGACATTAAGGTCTAAAGAGAAGAGTTTAATATCACCTCCAAATTTATTTTAGTTTTGTTGCCAGTATTAATACTGTAATTGCGTATTATACAAATGTCTTTGTCAAGCCTCACTGTTCAATTGTTTTCTTTACCGAAATCACAACACAATTAATTCCACTGTTTACTCACATACTCCATTAAAACAGAAAGTCTCCTAATTTTAACTTTACTGATTATTCTCTTGTTCTTGAAGGAAAGATAAGTATGGTAATTCTTAAGATATTTTACTATCTCAAATTACTGCTTTTATTGTTAAAGAAGCAAACAAGTCCTAATCCCTTTGTGTCAGTTGTCTTTAGGTCACTGGCTACTTTTCAACAATCTTGCAACAGAAACATTCTCTAAAATGGGGTAACTGGGACTGTAAATAGTATTTTAAATGAAACTGTATTACAGATTAATATAACAACATTATAATATTTTCTGTACTTTCAATCCCAACCACCACACACCACATCGTCTTGTTTGACCACAAGCCTACAGGTGTTTCATTAAACTCTCCATGACAACACCCAAATCACTTTTGATATTAAAGTTAGTTTAAATCCTGTAAGCATTTTACATTTGTCCACTCATGGGTTATTACGTTACACACAATTTCATTTGCCAGCCTATTTTTCCATTTATCTGCTTGCTTTGTGTCTGCCTGTGACCTACGCTCTCTAAACATGACCTACATAAATAACAAGTCTCCTTTAGGAATGTTGCTCTTTCATTGCTTCCACTGAGTCCCTAATATCGCAACACTTGTTTCAATAATGCTATGAAGAACACATTGCCAACCATATGCTTAAAGAAACATTCTAATGGGCTACAGCCACGGTGCAACCAAATAGTCTGGAGAAAGAGCATTCAATTCGAAAGGCAAAATTGTAACTTTTATCCCCTTTAAATGACAACAACGAAAGTACCAGGAAACTATGACATCTTTACCAAACCTACAGGAGAGACTTCCATTGCATGTTCCGTAAGGATACAGAACATCTCACTGATAAAGCTGCAAAATCTGTTAAGTGCGTCTGGAGCGACTAACTGGTACAGAATGTGTTGCTTGTCTAGTCACTAGAGAGCAGTCTCAATTCATACTTTAATTTGCGTAACAAATACTGGTTTGAATGATTATTACTTGTAACCCCAAACACATGCACTATCCATTTTCCTATCAACAGAGAACATGTAACTTTTACCCTACCTTCTATACAGTGCCTGATTGCTTCTCAAGATTACAAATTCCCAGTATGGGATTTTAGTTAGCTTGCGAAAACCGCTAGCTGCACAACAAATTTCTCCAGTAGTTTCTCAAGACAGTATGAAAGAAAAAGATTGTATATGCAAACAACAGCCAAAAGAAAACAGAAAGCTTCGAACTATAAGCCAGGTTGTTCTTAAAAATGCAATTCAATATAGCATTGCACAGACTGATGTACGGTAAGTATAATTTTCTGCACAAAGTAGTAAAAGTAGCTGGCTAAAACCAGTCCTCAAATTGCAATTCAAGGAATACTTTAGAAGGGTTTAAATAAATGTATACATAAGACATAAAATCAAAGCCCTACAGCACTCAGAATAAAAAGTTCACTTGGTTGACTATTGTCATTTTCTGAAATGCAATTTATAACATGCCTCACGAATTCACACATTAGCTTAATTAGTTTCAGCAAGAATACTTTCTGACAGAAAATAATACCATCAACATTCTAGTAGGGCTAAATGTATGCCTACATATTGTAAATGGATCCTCTCAGCAAGGCTGACAATTTCAACAACAAAAAGCTACCCAGCACAAGTAAGGCTTTTAAATTTAAAACAACACATGAAGCAGTTTTCCCATGCAATGACTGAAAGTCAGACCTGACCTCCTTATTGGCATAGAGAGATGCTATGCAACCTTTCAATTCTGTTCTCGGTTCCAGGCTTCCACACCACAAGGAACTCTGCAGTAATCTCTAGAGTTTCGATAAAATGTTGCGTAGGCATAGCATCTCCCTTCAGCATTGCTGAATTAGGTCAACAAAAAATAATTTGTTGATCAGTAAATAATTTTTAGTTTAATGTCTGGATAGTATAGTAGCTGCCTGGCTTCTGTCCATTGCACAGGAGTTGAGTGCTTTACCTCTCTCACATGTTACATGTGGCTGCAAAGAATAACAGCATTTTAATTAAAGGCATATAAAATACTTTCACATGAGGTAGTTTTGATTTTCACAACATTTCTTTTAGTTGGGCAAGGGAGAAAAAGAGGGGCGGCAGAGAAAAATCTCTTATTTAAAAAAAGAGGTTAATTTGATAAACACATTTATTCCTAAAAATATGCGTGCTTGGAAGCCTCTCTCTCCAGTTCAGCAAAAAAGTGAGATGCTTAAAACTGAGGCAGCACAGGTATTCCCATTACAATACCTAGAAAAAACTCTTTCAATCCCATAACACACATTAATCATGCTCCCAAAGGAACTTGTCATTACTTTTCCAAAGAAACATTTCACCATTTTACATTTGCTCTCAGAGAAGGTTGTTTCAGTTCTTTCAGTAGCAGGGTCAGCTTACACTGCTTGGGAAACTATGACATAAGTTTGCTAAAAATTATAAACAATGGAACTACCAATACAAATACAGATTAATGGGCAAAATCCCTCAATATAGCAGCTAAGATTAAAAATCTCTACACTACAGCAGATTATTTCATGCCTCACCATGTGTCCTATAAGAAAAAAGGCACAGCAGGTGGCTAGTAAAAATTCTAGCAGATCTATAACGAGTCAGATCAAGCAGAGCTGGCAAGCATACAGGAATATAATCAGAAATCAGTGCGCTAAAGCTTACTTTATTCCCCAGAAACAGAAATCACCACATGAAAGGCTTTAAATGTTTCGGTAAATAGGAAAACAGCTATTTCAAAAGAATGAGAGTGTATGCTAATCCTTTCTAGTTGTTTTAAGAGTTTGTTTATCAGTGAAACAATAATAAAACCAAAGGTTCTCAGACATTATACAAATTATTTTTCACCTGTTTTTTACTTACTTGAGCATTTTCTCCCATATATCACTGTCATAAAAGGCATGGCTCCAACCCATTTTGACTGTTCCAACAATGACATTCTGCTTAAAAACATCTGATCCTAACTTGTGATACAGTTCTTCACAATCATCCAGAGGGATATGGAACAACCCCAACATAAAAGCTAATATAGCTCCTGAAAAAGAGATATTGTGAAATGTAAAACATAACCTGGAACAAGAGCATAAAGATGGATTACTATTTAATGCAGTTCATAGGTTAGCAGAATATCTGTCTTGAAAAGTGAAGATCAATTGACATTTATAACACTAAATTCCTGTTCAGAGATCACAAACTATGTTTTAAAAGAACATATGCAGGATAGGAAGAGTCTACTTTCAAAAACAGAACTACGAGAAGTTGAAAAATGGCATTATTTCATTTTGCAGAATCAATTCCTGCAAGCAAGTATATGGCAGAAAGCAAATTAAATCCACTGCTTTATTTGGAAAGAGAAATGAATAAGAGAAATCAATGCTGTAGTACTAAAAATATATTTGGAGCATTACTTGCTATCTGACAAACTCTGAGTCAGTAAAGAAAAATTCTAGAAAAAATCTGTAAAAATAAGGGAGTTTTGACTAATATACAACACATTTGGTTGCAGTCATTTGTAAACAGTCATTCATACACACTGCCATCTAGCGTGTGTCAAAAAAAAAAAAAATCACCTACCCTTGTAGGAACAAAACAGTATCCAAAAAGCATGGTTGCAGAATACCATTAAAAAGACTGGAAAAATACATTAAATACATCACTACAAGTCTTAAATATATTAAACTGAAAGGGACATATACAACCTTTAAATCTAATCGTGCAATACTGTGAGAACATGTAATTAACCACTAGGAATAGTTAAGACACACGTTTTTCCAATTTGGAAATGAATGCAATAGGTTTGAATAAAACTAATTTAAAAGGGACTAAACTCTTGAAACAGAGCAAGAATAAAACATTTATGCAGAAAGAACCACATGAAGAAAGTTACACATGGCTTTAAAGGAAACATGACTTTCAAGTTTCTTTTGCTCTCACAAACCCCACCAGCACGACAGCTGAGTACCAATGGATTGATGCTCTCAATTTTTTAAAATGTAGCACACACACTTAATATAACCTGGGCCTATTCAACACATCCAAGTTCCATCAAGAGAAACTTACTCAACCGCCAAATCACCAAATGCCTGTATTCAACACAGACTAAACACCTAACAGCAGAGCAACACCATTTTCCCGAGTCATGCACATCCTCTGCTACCTTCTTTTCCTCTTAACTCTCCAGCATCAATTCTACAGTATCCATGTATTTGCTATTCTGGTGAACAGTTTCAAAGTCAAATAGCCAAATTCATACAAAATGCAAACTCCTTTTCACTTCACCTCCTGAGAAATAGCACCAAAACCTGCAGTCTGCATCAGCACACAAGTGGCAGCAGATACTATCAGAGTCAATGTACACATTACAGGGCTTTGCTGAAATCTGCTTGATGGTAACAAGACACTCACAGGAGAGTAAGGACAAAATCAAAGATATAGTGCAGGCTCTATCAGATGGTCCAGTGAAAACACTTTTGGATGCTTCCATCACATCCTGCTCCACATCACAGACTCCTGCACTCCAACCACCATTTCAGTCTTGGTGGTCAACACTTGCAGGGGAAAAAAACACCTGAATGAAACCTGGGAGGCTAAGGAGCATATCTTGAAGAATTCAGGGATACAGCTAAGATGACACAAGATAGGCAAGAATATAACCCTGAAAGATGAAAGTTTTCCTTCCTTATTCAGTATTAGTAAGACTTCAGATGAAGTGCTATACCTGGACCTGAATGACATTCGTCAAAAAAGATGTGGACCAGATGGAAAAAAAGAAAAACACACAAAAAAGTCCCCCACCCCCCAAATCACAGGTCAAGGCAATCGGTCTGTAAGAAAAGCCTAAGTAAACAGGCTATGACAAAAGCCTTTAAATGCACAGAAGGCTGCTGCTAAGAAAAAAGAAAGAATCCATGTTCCTGTGGACAAGAGGAAGCAAATTTGAACTGCAGCAGGAAGATCCACATTAGACATTTGGATTGTCTTCTCCAAAAGTAAAGACAGTGGAGCACTACCACAGAATTTCTGAAGGGTCTGATGTGATTCAAAAATCTTTGAAAATTGTCAATATTGAAACACACACAGCTGATCCTTCCCTTGGGAAATGAGATAACCTCCTAAGGACACTTTCAGCTCTATAATACCACGACTTGACTTATGAATAAGTTCTCCTGAAAAAAATACTTCTTCCATCAGAAAGGTTTTCAAAATGCATTTCAAAACTGGAAAAAAATTATGGGCAAAAAAAAAAAGTTATCAATACAGAGATGCCAGATTTGTTTAAGGAGGCTCCTCATCTGCAAATCACTGGTGGCTGGCAGAATACATAGCAGCACTAGCCCTATGCTGTTCTTAACAACTTGGGAGGAATATTTTGGGAGAACATCCTTATGAAGTCCTTATGCAAACTTCACGTGCATCCAAAACGGATGATCAGAGAGACCAGTACAATTCAGATGTCTTTGTGGAAAAATGGACTGGTAAACAATACGCTTAGAGAACCTTTGATCACAGAAGGTCAATGATCGAATCCCTTGTATGAGTCATTTGAATGCCACTAATTATTAGCTCAATATAGAAATCTAGAAAAAAAATGTAATTTTAGAAGCCTTGGAGCAGGCCAGCACATTTGAAAATGTGGTAGTATGCAATTTACCTGATCATATACTCTTGATGTTATAAACTGCTCCCTGTGACTGAATTGTAATTGCATCACTATTGAGAATATCTTTGATATGCTGGGAGACCGCATGAGCGGTGAAAAGAACATACAAGCCACATCCACAGCATACCTGCAGATAAGTTGTCCTCAGTGGGTTAAGTGCTCTGTGCATCTATGAAGGCATGTCATACTCCAGACAACAGTGATAATCACCCCCACTTACAGAATTCCTAGCAGCTCAGTTCATGGGGCTATGGCACATCTTCCGCTCAACTGCCTTGTTTTCACGTTCAGATTTTTGCACAGAACAGGCACAAACTCAGTACAAAATTTACATTAACTTAGTTCACCCTTAAAAAAAGCTCAGTGGCCATCACTGCATTGTATGTGCTTGCAGATTTTCTGGTGCTTCCATGCCCAGATATCGTGCTCAGCAATAGGTAAGAGACCTATGCATGCAGGTCCCATTACAGTGACCTTTCCCTGTGACTGCCTGTGTTTATATCCTATGACAACCAGTGAAACGAAGTACAGGGAAGCTAACTACAAAGACAGACTCTGTGATGCTGAATTCACAGTAAACTGATTATTTCTAAACCTCCAAGGCAGCTAAACGATATTAGGAGATATGAAAAGCACAGGGGGAAAAAAAGAAAAAAAAAAAAAAAAAAAAAGAGAACTGCAATGCACAAATGGCATCCTTTCTATCATTTAATACATCACTCTTGTAAACCTCAATTCATCCAGCTGCAAGCTTCTGGAAATCCTGTTGGCATATGGACCATCAACACAAACTGAAATGGCAAAGTGCACTGCTAGCACATGCTGACAGGTATGTACAACCTCTCCCAGCCATGTCTTGTCACCTATTATTGCAAGCTGGGCTACCGCAGACAAAAGCTTGATAGTGTAAACCAAGCTTAAAAGAACATGTTAAGTACTAGCTAGCAGTTACAAAACCCAAAATCTGATGAAGAATTAAGAACAAACTTAGTTCTAATCAGAGCAGTGGGATCGAATTAAGAACACAATGCCTCTCTATCAAAGATAAACTGTCTTTATCATGACTGAAGAAGACATTAGAGAAGTATTTTGTAGTGAAACTGACTTCCAAAGAATCAACCACTTACTGCTAAATTAACTAACAAAGGATTTTTTCCCAAAGACTATTAAAAATGTAAAGCAGAGTACTATATTGTGCCTACAAACAAATTCTGTCTAGTGGACACAAACATTCTCCTCTTCTCTACTGTTTTGGGCCTATTAAGCAAATCTCTGGCAACACGAACATCATATCTACTTGTGGTGGTCTGCACTTAATGTTATTTCTGAATTCAACTGTATAGAAAATAACTATAGTGCAAAGAAAATTAAGAATGCAGGTTTCTAAAGGAAATTGAGATGCTGAACTACAGTATAACTCCCATGTTAGAAATCAGGACAATGCTGCTACTGATCTAGCATCATTTCTGAAATAAGTGGCTGTCTTTCAAAAAAGAAACATATGCTTCAGAGTTTCCTATTTCCTAGGGAGGAGCAACTTATCATTGAGTCATGAGAGTAATTAAGGCTGGGAGGGACCTCTGGAGGTCATCTAGTCTAACCTCCTGTTCAAACAGGCTCAACTAGAACAGGTTATTCAGGACTTACTCAGCCAGAGTTTTGAGTATTTCCAGGGATGGAGATTCCACAGCCTGTGCAGGCAACTCCTTCCAGTGACTGGCCATCCTTGCAAGGAAAACGTGATTCCTTTATACTGAATTGGAACTTCCCATATTCCAACTTGTCTCTTGGCTTTTTTTTCTATCACTGTGCACCCTCGAGAAGAGTCTAGCTCCAGCTTCTCTGTATTTTCACGTTAGTTGAAACAGTAATGAGGCCTCCCCTAAACCTTCTTAAGGCTGAATAAACCCAGTTCTTGCACTCTCTCCCTACATGTCATGACCTCTAGTCCCCTGAGCATCTACCTGGTCCTCTGCCAGACTCACTCAGTATGTGCAAGAACGTACCCAACAGATAAAGGGTTTACTGAGGAGCCAAAAACTAGACACACAGTGGCCAGAGACCCTTAATCTCTTGGGTATATTCTTATGCATACAAGCCAGCACATGGCCAGCTGTCTTTACTACAAGGGTACACTGATGACTCATGTTCAACTTGTTTCAAGATGACCAAGGCTTTTTCTGCAAAGCAGGTTTCTAGCCAGTCAGCCCACCTAAAAAGGGCCTTGTACTTGGCTTTATTGAACCTCGGGTGGTTCCTGTCAAGCCATCTCTCCAGCCTGTACAGGCCAATCTGAACAGCAGGCATCACTGCCCTGACCACTTCCTCTAATTCAGATCATCCAAGATCTTGCTACAGGCACTCTCTGTCCTGCTGTGCAGGTTATTAATAAAGACAGGAAACACTATTGGCCCAGTATCAGTCCCTGAGGGACGTTACCTTAGCTGTCTGTAAAGCCCCATAAACTTCTAAGATACCTGTATCTGTGTGCAAAATGAAGGTTTCATATTCATTGAAAAAATGATAAATTAGTCTGAAGTTACAAGTGTATCATGAATCACCCAAAGTTCTTATTCAAAAGAAAAATGAAAGACTTTAGAAATCACATCTGTACTATCCCATCTTACACTCCAGGTCGGAAACCAGCAAGTTCTGCAAAATCTACATTTATTCTTAGATGTACTTTCACTACATTGATAGCAAAATTCCAACTTGTGGCTTAACAATTACCTGTGCTTACACCACAAATGTAGTCAAAAAGTTGATGAATCGGCTTTCCAGTTAGCTCTTCTAGTTTCCGCAGAGTCTGAAGCGCAACTAAACCCCTGAAACACAAAAATCCCCTTCACATACAATGGTAGTTTTATCTTACATGGCTCTAATTAAGCCCACCTTTGCTTAAGTATAACTAATTGTAACTGAATAACTACAGCAGTAAGAATCCTGAATATTTCAGGGAATGAAAGAGTAGCAGAACAATATTAAGATGGAATTATGAATACTAAATATAAATTACATTTTCAGGCATACCAAAAATTGTACTCAACAGCTACAGCCATCATGTTTTGTAGCCTTACTGTTTTACAGTAAAGACTCAGGGATGATCATCTTCTGCAGATGTAGACTCAGATTTTAGCTGCATCCATACCACACAGCACTTAAAGCTTGGTCTTAATAGGGCTATATAATACCCCGTGGGGCACAGTATTTTTCTCTCTGTGTTTTTTTTTTGCCTCAGCTCAATGTATCTGAAATAGCGGGAGAGATGCATTCCAAACCATCAGACTTGTGCTTCTACAGCATGAAACAGCATCTGGCATGCAGAGGTGCTAACTCTGCTGGGCTAGAGCTAGAGAACGGTGTATGGCAAAAGGAGAGCCAAACCAAGCGCCACCTTGCCAACACATTCTGCTGAGAATGGCACCTCCTGCATGGTGCCTCCAGATCTATCCTGGCTTGTGCTGAAGAGCAGTAGTCAAACCAGTCCAAAACTATAACCAGCTGAACATCGCCAACTAAGGGCCACAATAGCCAGCAGTCAGTACTCAGGCTCACTCTCTGGACTTCTCTCATTTAGCATCATAGATGTAGATACTCCTTCCTAAAGATCAGGTGTCTTAAAACGTCACTCCCCTAGAAATCTGACAGAAAAATTAACACACTTTATACATATAGGCATCGTGCTGCTATCTGTGAAGCATTCTTCTTTCCACTTTGTAAAATTTTTATTGGTTACCCAAACTTTTGGAAATGTAAATACTGAAGTCGTGACATGCACTTACTCCTTACTGACGACAACCGATTTTGATGCAAGTAAAGAAATACTATTGGGAAACAAACAGTTCGTGAAACTGTATTTCTGCAATGACTTCATAACTCACTTTCTACCAATACAGACTTGTGAATCAGTAAATATTTGCCAACAATATTTCTTCAAGTATGCCTGAAAACACAGCTTTTAGTAAACATCAGACTTCAAATTTAACAAGCAGACTTCTGCTACTACTCCTTACATGTGGTAGGTGCATAAATTCATGCATAACTAGAGCACACGTAAATAAGGACATGTGGCGCGTAAGTTAAGAAACAGAAAAAAAGCATTAGTTGTAGAAAAAAACATACATCAACAGCACGGACAGAACAGCTTTCAACACCAAACTATTCATTGTTTCATAAGAGCAGTCCTGCTAGGGCAGGTCACACTCCAGAAAAGTACAACACAACACAATCGTAAGAATATAAACTACTTCAAGTGCTTCACACCAATTTTGTATTTCTGAGGTTAGACTTGCGAGCAGACTAACTCAAATAACAATTTAATTTACTCCCAAAAGGAGAAAGAGCCAATGCAAGCACCTAAGCGTGTAATCAACTTTAAACGGGTAATTTCAGTGTCACAGGACTACTAATGCATGGAAATTTAAGAACAAATGCATAGAAATATAATACCCACCACCTGGATAGTCAAACGTAATAGAACTGTAAATCATAAACTGCATCTTTGGGCACAAACTTACCAAAGAGAAACTGAAATTTTATTTCCAGTTGCAGTATGAAAAAGGCTACAAGTATATAAAACAGAGGTTTTACCTTGTTCCTCCTCCATCAATAGCAAGGACTCGAACTCCCCAGCCTTTCACAGGGTCTGTATATCCAATTATAGCTAAAGTCTCTCTAACAGCAGCCTGAAGACTTTCATCATTTGCCTGTCTCAGTCGCAGTAGGCACGGGATTAATTTTTCCTTTTGATAAGTACAAAGATATTTCATTCTAACTATATGTTTACATCAAAAGAATCCATACTTAAATTTAATAGTTTGGCATTTAAGTATAAAAGTAATATACTACTTAAACTCAGAAGAAAATGTATTTAAACGTGTATTTACTCATCTTTCTTTCTAACAAGGGAAAGAAAGGACTCTATTATGTAGTACAGACCTCACTGCTAAAGTAACTGCCTATAAGAATTAAACAATCGAGGTGAAACATAAATCTTTTGAATAACTAGAAGAGCTACATTTATCAGCAATCTAGTTTTATTGATGTTCATGTCACATTGGTCAAATAGAAACTCAAGTACGGAGCATACCATGTACAGCTAAGAGCCCAGATTCTGCTGCGTATGTACCACATTATTTCAAAACAGGAAATGCCTTCAAAATACACTAACATTAAAACAAAATAAAAATTAAAATTCCTCACACTGAAAACTTTCAAAATTTGCAATTATTATCATAAAGATCTAGAGTATTATCATCAAAATGGGAGTAGCGAATGTACTCTTTCACAATACAGTAACTCACACCTACTCATGTGGGTGCCCGACCTATGTCCTGCCTGGATGATTCATCTGGCCTGCACTCCATTCCAAAAACTCTCTTTTCCAGCAATTCTACAATCTATGTCACACATTCGTCACATCTTGTGGAAAAAGGCAGGGGACTAACAAATGCTGTGATTTGGCTAGTACCGCTACAATAGTTTACCACCCACCTCCTGTACCCTCACTGCAGGAAAGAGAATGAGCTGGACCAGATTACGTGAACTTATTTGATGCTTATACTCCACTCTTGCCATCTCTCTTTGAAGGAAGCATGCGAACAAGCATAAAAACTGTTGTGCATACGGAGATCAACTGTACCGTACATTCCCATCCGGTCAATTGCGAAAGAGCACAGAGTGTACCACCTTTGTCTACCACTAGAATAAGCTATACTGTCTATCCACACAACAACGCTGTATGCTTCTAAAATGAAACACTGCAATCATAAGAGCCTTTGGCTAAACTACTGATAGTTTGCAGACGAATCTGCTTGAACCAGCTAAAAAAAAAAAGCTATAAAGAGATACTCACATTGTAATCTTTACAAATAGAAAATATGACTAGTCCACAAAAGCACAGAAGAAAGTTTTATGTTATTCTACGTCAATCGTCTGTCAGATATTAATTTTTTTCCTAGGCATAAAGACTGCACCTTAATAGCAACTCTTCTGCTCTCTGGAAATTCTAGAAGATGATATGTCAGTTCTTCAACTCTGCTGATACAGACTCTTGGATTAGAGGATCTTCGTAGCGCTTGAACTAAAGCTCGAGTCCTGTTATCAATACTCACTCTTGCAATAATCTAAAAAAAGATAAAGTTATACAAATAACATAAAATTACTCTCAGAAATGTGTCAAGTTTGTCAAGACTAATTCCAAACTGTTATTTCAAGATTTCTCAGAAGTAATGGACAGCATGTTGTACTAGAGATCTGCTACAGGTTCCAAGAAAGCATTGCTTAAACGTAAACAGGCGACCTTTTGTTTCTTTGTTTACTAGAAAAATAAATAAATAATGCTTCCAGCAACCATAAACCAAACAAACATGTGTCTGCACGTACTCAGACGTATTTTCAGGGCAACTCGGAAATCATAGTATTTGGACCATGAAGGAGTGCAAGACTGCTATAGCTACAACAAAAAAAGTGCAACTAAATCAATCTCTGTTTATGTACTCTCTCTATACATACATATAAACTAAACACACATATACACTACACACATGTACTATATACACTTTAGATCTAAAAATTTACATATACATAGACCTACTTATATAAAAAGTATATACACATTTTTATATGTATACACATGTTTATATATTTCTTTGTAAGTACATCTATGTATATGTGAGTTTACATATAACTTATACCATGTATACGTTTACATAGTTTGTATGTGTACATACATAATAAGTACATATACATTTATGTATGTGTACATACATATGTATATACATACATATGTAACTACATACATAGATATATAATCATTTATTTAAGTATATATGCATGTAACTGTATATGTAAGTTTAAATGCAGGTATATACACATATATGTGTATATCTACACTTGTATAAAATACACATAGAAATATTAGGTAGAGAAATAACACTGAACAAAGACTTGCCTTTTCTCTCTGAAGAGACAGATGCTTTTCCCGCTCTTCTGCGGCCTTAGCCTCTTTTGCCTTGTCCTCCTCATCCTTCTCAGGCACTTCTTGTTCCAGCTGTTTACTCTTTTCTTGTGAAACAGCTTTCGTATCAGATCTTAACTTGGGAACCAATCCACTGATGTAACTGTCTACAAAAGCTTGTACGCTGTTACTGGGATATGAAAGAAAGTTTGCAATACTTTTTTTGGTGGAAACTGGAAGGGCAGTACTTGTCTTTTCAGCACCCAGACTCTCTGCTTCAGGAGCTAAAGTAGCTGCTGAATTCACTGTCTTTTCTTCACTCCTTATGGTATTTTCTGACAAATTAAGCTTATTCCTCTCTTCACTTTTAGAGTCCTGCAATAAGGCATTCCTTTTTTTCTCTTGATCCATGACAGAATTATTGTTAAAGTACCAGTTAATGTGATCCGCTACAAAGTTGTAAGTCTCTCCAAAATTTGTAGAAAAGTAGCTTATATGAAAAAGGTGGGGTTTAGTACACACTGAATCTTCTGGATTATCTTGATTAGTGCCACTTGAGCTCACTAACATAGACTCCAGGTTTACATTTGCACAAGTAGATTTCTTTGCAGCTGGGCCTCTGTTGCAATCCTCCTGATTTCTGGCATGTGTGACTTGTTTATCATTTTCTAGATTTGCATTGATGCTACTTGCATCTGCATTACTTTTATTTGCTTTTCCCAGAGTATCCGAGTGTGACTTCAACCGAGCTATCCGTGAAACCAGTTCACTGTGAGTGCCAGACACTGCCTTTGAAACCGATTCTATAGTATTCTTAATTCGTGACATGCGACTGTTCACTTTTGCAAGTCCTTTGGAAGAAGAAGTTAAAAGTTTAGAAACTCCGTAGCACAAAAAGTCATGGCTATAAATGTATTTGTTATACCAAAATGTTCTGCTTCTGGCCCATTTACACCGAGGCTCGCTTGTATGAAAAACTCTCGGGTGAATGGCATGATTTATCCTCCAGCAGACTTTAGGTCTATACAAACACAGGTATTTGTCTCTTTGCTTCCACCAAAGACTTTTTGGGTTAAGCACAAAGAACAAATATGCGTCTAAATATAAATGAACTGTCATTACTTATAAATAATTACACCTTTTCTATGTTGCTTGACTACTTCATTCCAGAAAGTACATTTCAATAAATAAGTCTCGTATCACGGTGTTATCTGAAAGAGAAAAAAAAAACAACAATGGAAACCCCAAACCAGTAACAAGTTAAACTAAAATCACAGAGTTGCTTAAAGCAGATGCAGCTTATTGATTTGAGTGTCTTCATTGAAAAAATAAAACAGTCTCATGGGGATATCTACTGCTCAGGACATTTGGTAGTTCGATCCCAACATTTTAATTTCAACACGTTATTTCTTAAAGGCCTGTTTAACTCCCTCTTGAGCAATATGCAACACTTGTCAAAAAGCATTTAGTGATGTATATAAAATTGCTTACCGGTCTTTCCCATAAAAAGGAATTTGTATCTTTTTAGCAAATTATCTTGTGCAGAGATCAAAGCTCAAATGGGACTGCCATTATAGTACCATCCCTTCACAGAATTCCTCCCAGGGGACACCAATTATTCGAGCAAAGCTTCAGCACAAAGCCACAAGTTCAGCAAAACCTTCTGGTCCCGCGATTTCAGGACAGCGCACAGCCCTCACTCCACAGAGACGGACGTTTCTGGGGAGGATCGGAACTTTCCGCGCTACACGAGACGACCCGCAGGAGCAAACCCACCACCTGCAGGGGGGTACCTGCTCCCCCGTGGGCCTCCCCCGGGGCCTGCCCCGCCACGCTCTGCCCCACGGCAAGCTCCACCGCCCGCGACGAGCGCCGGGGAGGCCGCGCAGCCCCCAGCCCAGGGCGTCCCGACTCACAGCTCCCTCACGCCCGCCGGTCGTCCCGCCGGATCACCGCCACCGGGGTTGCGCGGGATGCGCGGTGCTATGTAGGGGCAGGGCCGCGTCCCGCCCCAGGAGGGGCGGCGGGTTCTAGCTCTGCCTTGCGCCATTTCGCGGAAACGGTTCCGAGCGCAGCCGCGTAAACAAGCGGCGAGGCCCGGCCCGCCTCCCCCCGCCCACGCTGCCTCACGCACGCGGGCCCCGCGTGCCCGGCACGCGCTCGACCCCCCCCGCCCCGCCCCCTTAACGCCCCCCCCCCCCCGGGACGGCCCGGCCCGGCGGCGGGTACCTGCTGGGCAACGGCTGCCGCCTCCTCCCGCTGCCCCGGAGCAGGGCGGCCCGCGTGCCGCCACCCCACCCCACGGAGGCGGAGCAGGCAGGCGGACGGCGGTACGGGCGGCTGGGCCGCGCCACTGCGCCTGCGCCGCGCCCCGCACGCCGGAAACAGCTGAGACCGGCGGCACCTCACCGGGCGGGGAGCGAGGGGCGGGTGTGACGCGGCTGGTGGCACGGCGGCCCGAGGGGCGGGGCTGGGCGGGGCGAGGTCACGGCCGTGGCTGCTGCGCCTGCGCAACGGGCGGTGGCTGGGGAGGGGGCAGCCAGGGCGGGCCGGGCCACGGAGGAGGAGGGAGGATCTACCCGGGGGGGTGGGGTAAAACACTGTTTTTATGGAGTTGCTTAAGCTTGGGGTGACGGTGGCAAAGGACGGCGGATGCGCTGTGTACCTCGGTAGGGTGGCGAACGCCTTGCCTTGGGCATTAGGAAGGTAACGTTTTGCCTGTGGTTTCAGGTCCCAGTCGGCTGCTTGCGTTCTTTCTCACAAAGGTAAAATTCATTTTCTTACCTTGTATTTTCTTCTCTAAAGGAAAATTTGTATTCACGGCATGTTGTAATTATTATCATATATTTTTAATAGATTGAACAGATAGAACTTTCTACATCTCCCACTGCAAGACATTCTTCATCTCTTGGATATTTTATGAATTTGAACTGCATAATCTGTAGTTCCTTTTCTGACTCCTGTCAGTATGGTGGGTTGACCCTGGCTGGATGCCAGGTGCCCACCAAGCTGCTCTGTTGGTTCTCTTCCATCAACAGGACAGGGGAGAGAAATATTGATGAAAAGCTCGTGGATTCAGATAAGGACAGGGACATCTCTTACCAAGTACCATCTTGAGCAAAACAGACGTGACTTAAAGAAATTAAATTATTGCCAGTTGATAACAGAGAAGGATAATGAGAAATAAAATCTTAAAACAACTTACTCCCACCCTTCCTTTCTTCCCAGGCTCAACTTGAATCCCAATTTTCTCCACCTCCTCCCCCTGAGCGGTGCAGGGGGATGGGGAGTGGGGGTTACGGTCAGTTCATAAAACATTATCTCTGCCCCTCCTTCCTCCTCAGGAGGAGGACTCCTCACACTCTGCCTCTGCTCCAGTGTGGGGTCCCTCTCACAGGAGACAGTCCTGCACAAACTTCTCCAGCATGAGTCCTTCCCACGGGCTGCCACTCTTCACAAACAGCTCCAGCGTGGGTCCCTCCCACGGGGTGCAGTCCTTCAGGAACAGGCTGCTGTAGCGTGGGTCCCCACTGAGGTCACAAGCCCTGCCAGCAAACCTGTTCCGATCTGGTCTTCTCTTTCCATGGGTCCGCAGGTCCTGGCAGGAGCTTGCTCCAGCACGGGTTCCCCACAGGGTCACAGCCTCCTTTGGGCACATCCACCTGTTCTGGTGTAGGGTTCTCCAGAGGCTGCGGATGGATATCTGCTCCACTGTGGACCTCCATGGGCTACAGAGGCACGGCCTGCCTCACCATGGTCTTCTCTATGGGCTGCAGGGGAATCTCTGCTCTGGCGCCTGGAGCACCTTCTGCCCCTCCTTCTTCACTGACCTTGGTGTCTGCAGAGTTGTTTCTCTCACATCATCTCGCTCCTCTGTCCCAGCTGCTGTTGCACAGCAATTTTTATCTTTTCTTAAATATGTTGACAGGGACACTCCCAACGTTGCTGATGGGCTCAGCTTTGGCCAGAGGTGGGACCGTCTTGGAGCTGGCTGGAACTGTCTCCTTTCAACACAGGGGCAGCTTTGGGTGTCTTGTCACGGAAGCCACTGCTATCTCCCCCCTACTACCAAAACCTTGTTGCATAAACCAAATGCAATGACATTTTTGCACACTTAAAATAGTATCAAGGCAAGACTTAAAGGCAGTATTCCGGTATCACTTCCTCAGTGAAGTACTCGGTGGCCACAAAGAGCTCATGAGTCACATATTATCTAGGGTCCTTTTGGCACAGCACAGTGGTGGTTCACATCCAGGTGCTCATCTGTTCCCTTCTAAACACTTTCAGAGTTGCTGCTTTTTGGATTACAGTGGCCTGTTCTTCAGGTAAGGTCTGCCTGCCTTGTCTGCAGATGACTGCATATCTGGTTGTATTACCTAGTGATGGTTTACTCCTGGCAGCTGTTTTTAAGACTTGGCTGCTATTCTTTAATTCATCATGGGATTTCATTATCAATGGTTAAACTCATTTTTAAACCACATGGCTCAAACAATAGTGGTGTCTGCCCTGAATGCCAGATGTAGCTGAGCAGGGAGGTTTTGCTGCTCGTTGTTGTATGACTTTCTTCAGGTAAAGGCCACTTACTATTATGAGAGCAACATAGTGCTGATAGGCTTTATACTGTGGTAGCAGTGTTAGCTTAAGCAGCTTCCCCAGCTGTGTCTGCCCTTGTGCAAGCCCCAGGACTCTCCTTTGCTTGCCAATGTGGTGAACTGAATTGGATCTCCTAAAATGGCTTAAGAACCAGTGGCCCATCTGAAAGCCACAATCTGAGCTGGCTTTAAACAGGCTAACTTGCATTCTTATGACAACAAAGGGTTAGGCAGAACAAGTCCTACAACTTCAGTAAGAAGGAAGTTTGGTTACATGAAGCTTCTCTGACTGGCAAATGAGGTGTTGGAGGTAGGTGGCAGCGGATCCCTTTTATCTGCATGTAGCTCCTTGCTCGAGAGTCACACCTTCTCCCGTAATCTCGTCGTAAAATTCTCTGCTGTGCCTGCTCAGACATTCGTCCCATGGCTGGGATACGTACAATGGTATGTCGTTTCATACCTCTGATAAGGAAAAGGTTCAAGGATTTTACATTTCAGGTCTAATCGCAAACCCACGTGTTCTTGCCACACAGCTCTCCCCGAGGATGAACAAGCCGCTCTGATCTGACATGTTCAGAGGCCCATCATTCATCAGCTTCTCCAAACAACCACACAATTCTCCGAAAGAACTCAAAAACACTGGAATGAAAAAAGATAAATTTCTGTATTCCCAGGCACAAATTCCACATCCACACCTTCCTCATACATTTTGGCAATTTGGTCTTCTCTTTATTGCTGTCATGACATTAAGAAGAAATGATCTCAAATTTGTGTTAAGGCATCCCATTTGACTAAATACCTACTTCTTATAGAAGAGAGATGAATCCACCTGCGGTATTCAGGGGGTGGCTAGCTCCAATTACAGTAGCTTTCACCTAGTGTGGAAATGATCCTGTTATCACATTTTGAGATACATTTTAATAGGATGTACATTAACAGTTTTAAAAATACTTTCATTTCAATACTTTCCATGGGAAGTCTCCAGCAAGAATTCGTTGTGATTATTGATGGTTTTTTTTCTGATCTGTATTAGGTTACATACCCAGCACTCAAGCTCTGTCAGCGTGGTCCCTTAAAACATGACAGTTTCCAGTTTAGGTTAATACTGAAAGTAGTTTGATTTTAATGGGTGCTATCCTTGTAACTTAATTAAAAAAATCAAAGGCTTTCAAAACATTTGCTCGACATACATGTTCATACATGTTTTTGTAGGTAAGATGCAAACTTTTGTAAATCAAATTACAGCTCCAAAATTGTGGTGAATCTGCCTACTTTAATGAAAGAGAGTTCTTTGGTGTACATGATTTTTGTCACGTTATAGCCAAAGTATTGTGATGTCCATACTACAAGTGAGTTAACTATGTTTATTTATATATATGCTATATTTTAAATGTCATTCATTATTTCTAACATCCCCATTTGTATGTTTGTCTTGGGCTGCTACTTGGGGAGAAAGTCATAATGCATTATGAGGTACTTTGCTAAAAACGGGATATTTACCAGAAGTACTTGTTCCAAAATTTGCCTTTCTAGGTTTCTCTTTCCCAATCTGTGAAATATGGAAGTTTTCAATTTTTTTACAGCCTCCTTTACTATAAAAGGTGGCGCAAACACACTGAAATTAATTAATTCTGGAACTCTTTACAAAATTAAATCTTACTCTTTATTGTTCCATGACTTCAGCTTAGATGAATTAAACTTGAATAGAACAGCTTCTAGGGGTGAGATATTAATTCTGAGAAAGTATTTTTGCATATACTTTCACTTTAGATTTGATATAAAGGAGTTATAAATATGTATAACATTTCAGTATATATAGGCAGGGTTGGTTTTTTTTTTGCTTGCCATATTGATTATGCGTGGTATCCTGGAAACAGAGCACTGTCACCTAAAAGACTCAAACAAATTAAAAATACCCCAAGTATTTGCAAGCACTGTGACAAATTAACATAGGTTGATAGGGTAGTATTCTGTTAATGATGGTGCCTGGGATAATTACTTAAATCTAACATCTTCAATTAAGCCTTAGGGAAAATGCAGTTTTCTATTTTCATCAGCGTAGGATGACATAGGCAGAAGCTGTGTACCACTCCCAAGTAGGTTAAGCTTTGTAAACGCGGAACACAGCTATTCTGCTTCTTAACACTAGATGGCAGACAAAAGTGGGAAAACATTTCCTTGTTTTCAGCGACAATACTGAAATATTAGCTTAAAACTTGAATGAGCATTCACTGAAGTTCTCAAAATAATACGAATGAAGACCATTGGACACAGACGCAAATGATGTGATTATGATAGCGTGCATATTTCCTGCAGCCTTTTGGCTGCGGTTATTGGAACAAATACTGCAAATAATCAAATGGAACATTTCTACGTTATTTTCGTATTACTTTTTTATCTCCATTATTTCCCTTTAATATTTTGCTCTCGTCAAAAAGAACTAAAAATTCTTGAAGCCTTAGAAAGGCTTAAACAACTCAAACAGAGGAGAAACTTTCAGAGAAAACCGTCCTTGCCAGGTAGTAACATGGTTGTGAAATTGCCTTCCGTAAATCCAAAAAGCAGGTGATAGAAGACTTACATTGCAACTGCTTTGTATCTTTGTCTTAGATCAGTCAGCTAAAGTAATTAGGCTGGTTTGCTCCTTATTGTCACTGAATCTTAGAAAATATTATGGAAGTAGCACGTTTGCTAAGGAGGCAACTTATTTTCATAGAATATTATAAATTGTTGTATAAATATTACGTAACCAGTTCACCTAGCAGCCAGTGAATATTTGCGTTGTTACCTCATTCCCTTCCCAGATTTTCCAAAACAAGTGTACAGGAGGGTCAGAATCCCCAAGGGTACATCCACACTGAATGACACATCAAAATGTGAGTTCATTGAGCTGCAGCACCACACTAACGTGGCTGCTTGCAGGATTTGAGCTGCTGTCTGCACCGTGGATGAAGGCACTTGCTCTCTGTGCATGCACAAGGTGCTGTTAGTTAACAAGACAGTCTGGAATTGCTTTACAAAAACTTGCTTTGCGTTGCCTGTTATGCATAGATGTGTAGTGCATTTATGGGGCTAATAACCAGCACAGACTTCATTGCTGTTCAGCCGCAATGTGCATATACAATACTAGAGCCGTAAGAGATCCCGCCAAATCACACATCTTTCCCTCTCTGTGCTGTTACTGTGGCTGCACAGACTCCACGTCAGCCTGGCTCTCTTTGGTGCCGCATTGGGCAGTGTGGGCAGCTGTATGAACTGTGATCAGAAAGCCTCGAGTTATTCCCATGGTGTCTTTCCTGTTGGGGTTGTTCGAGATGAGAAAAGTAAGTGTACTGGAACAGAAGGGTATATGTAAAAGTAAATATGACTTTTCTTCCTCATGGTTAGGTAGTCATCGACAGGGATGGCCATAGTTTCTGGTCTTGGTTCCTCAGATTATTATGCAATAACTTTTGGTATAAAAGGTATATATAGGACCGAACACCAGACTGTGGCCTTCCTCTTCCTGTGGGAGTGCTTTAGCCACAAGGAGACAGAACTACATCCTTTTTTTCCAGGGTTTCGTCTTCCATTCTTTTGTGCATGGTCAGCTAGTTTCAACAAGAGGAGAAAGCATTTTCCATTCTGCTTTGCCAATTAGTTGGTGAACAGGAACTTCTCTCAGGGAAACAGAAATGTGTATTTAAACCTTCTCAGGCTGAGCCTGTTTTCTTTCATCACCTAGGCAAGTTTTCCATTGAAAATAGGGTTATACTGGATGTTGTCAATGACCTTCTTCCTGTTCTTCTTCCTGCTTATTACTGCTGTTCCTCCTCTCCCTGCCCAGGGACCTCCATTTTCTCACTCCATTTGAAAGAACTGGGCAAGTCCCAGCCTGTTCCTTGAAGGGATGGTTGTAAGGCACCTTCATAGGTGCAGGCTCTGCATTTTGAATGGGTAAAGGTACTCGGCTCTAGTTTGGAGTTGACTCCTATGCCCCCCTTTGTTCATTTTTCTACTTTGCAAAGTCTAAGTAGTTTCCTGCTTCCCACACAATGTAAAGGAGCTTGGATCCCTAAATCAGGGTTCTGGATTCTGCTCGGGGAGTTGGTGCCTGAAGCCTTTTACACAGCTGGCTGTGATTTTCTGTGAGCCTCCACAGCTCATAATCAATGGGCTTCGGCCTTGATCAGCACTTTTGTGCATTCTAGAAATCTAGCTGCTAAAACCAAGTGTGTACTAATCAAATAATTGCATAGTAATTGTGAATAATGCAGTTGATAACTTAGCATTTGCAATTCAGACTCATGCTAGAGGTCATATTATAATTCCTTTTCAGCCCCCTGTGATTACTTGAACAGTTATTCTGTTGTCGTTCAGCACTCGAGAGCTGACAGATGTGAATTTCGTTACCGCAGCGTCTGGTTGAGAGTATGATTGTGCAAGTGCCAAAGTGCTTGGTATGAATGGAAGGAGGTCAAAACGCACAGTCTCTTTAGGTCCACTGGAATTAATTCACTGTCCTCGTTGTTTACAATTGCTTATTCAGTATTGTCAGAGAAACTGAGTCATTGCTATTTACTTTGTCTTTTAATTAAAACATTGAAATATGTCTGACCTTTGCACCAGACCAGGATTCCATCTTAGCATTTTTCCCTTTATTAAAAAACTCTGTTTGTAACTTATCATCTGTGGAAAAAGTACTATGTCGTTTTTCTTCAAAAACAGTCCATCATAGTTCCTTCTCCTGAAGTAACACATTATTTCTCCATTTTTGTTTGCTCTGACCAGCCTTGGTGACGCTCCTTATCTGTCAGTTGTTTTCCACAGCCTCAGTGGCAGGTGAGCTGGCAGGCCATTTAGTGCCCTAGTAGAGAACCCAGACTGTCTGGAATGCTGCAAATAAAAAAGACATTTTTTGGCGCTAGCCTATGTAGCTGATTTATAATGATTTATTTCTATCTCAACTTAAACTAGCCCCATGAATGTTGTGGAAGTACCAGTAAAAGCTCAGTATTGTACAGGTACACACTATTTATTAAAGCTGCACAACATTTAGCAACAGCAATGGGGAAAAGGCATTATTTAGAGAATGATTTACAATCTGTGGAAGATAATTCAATTATCAAAAACATGAATTATGCAAACTAGTTCCAGGCTTTGGGCCGAGTGGAACTCTCAACCGCTACTATCAGTAACATCCCTGAAATCAGAAACATGCCCAAAAAATGAGGTCAGTGCTGTTGAATAATAAAGCTTTTGCTGAAGCAGGTTAAAACGTTATTCTTTCAGACATAATCTCCTTAGGGATTAAAAAGAGGTGCGTAGTAATGTACGTAGTTAGTGGTAGTATTTTACGATGAGTACCTGGGGCATGCCTAGTTACAAGTCACAGGGGGCCCATAGCTGTTGTTTTTTCTCTGGCTTTAGTGCCTGTGGCTAATTCCCACTGAAGGATGCACTTAATTTAGGAGAGTCTTGTTCCAAAATATTGCATAACAGTAATTGTAGCAGTTTGATGTGTTGCAGTGCTGTTTTAAGGATATAAAGCTAGATTTGTTGTTAAGAAGCTTTTAATCTTACTGAAGTAATTTCCCCTTCTTTTAAATACACGGTTAACCTGCTCATCTTGGAAGTGAACATAGTTTCACAGAAAGTGGTAGGCATCCAGGTCGTGTGTGTGAAGCTTTTGCACACACATAGACGCACATACAAACACACACAAAACATAGGCATGTGCACAACTGAGAGCTAGATCTGCTTTGAAGGGTTTAAATTCCACTTTCGGTATATAAACAGGGTTATCAGGAGAGAACATTGTCCCATGTTCATGACTGTTAATTTGAGAACTTAAGGGTAATTTGTAGTGTGTCTTGACTGGAAATTGATGAGATTTTGGGTTGTTCTGACATCATTGTCTAATAGTCTTTTGGCTTCCCTAGAAGTTCTCCTTCCTGCCCAAATGGGTTTTTGTCCAAATCGAAGCTTAACTCTTTCTGAGGAATGGAGTGGTTGACGCTAGTCATCATTTTGTGTCTTTGCTTGTCATGACAACAGCATTAGTAGCTGCCCACATTGCATGATTGTATATGTGCTATCTGCAATATATTTTTCTCTGTCTTTTGTTGGCACATTGGCTTTAGCTGTTGCATTTGAAGCTGCTTTAGTTCCATAGACCCTCTCTAGTAACTTTCTAACTCCATAGGGTTGGAGTGAATCATGAAGCCTGGTTCAAAGTTATATGTTAATATAACTATTGAATTAGTGGAGGGATTTTTTTCTTTAAGAAACCAGAACTGTAGGAAATTGTACCAGTATGGCAGCAAAAAGTTGTACATAATTTTAGTCCAGTAAAGATGCCTTACAGTGAAGTATTTTATCCACCACATTCTGGAAATAAGCGATATTTGAATACTGAAGAATATGAACCTGCCTTGCTGCAAGTGCATCCATGCTACAGGCTAAATCATTGAACAGTGCTCATGTGTAACTTTCGCTGATCTCCTGTATGAAAGAATCCATTTGCTAACCATTTTACTACTTCCAGAAGGAGTTCTTGTTACATTTCATGCTACTGGTATGTATTTACATTCCTTAATACATCTCCTTGGATGTATTCTCTATCACCAGGGCAACTTGAAATCAATACTATGTTAACTCTTTTTATCTACCCTAGAATATGTTGCTAGTAAATTTATATAAAAATATATTAAGAAGTAAATGTTTCTTCCATCTTCCTGATAACTGAAACTTTTATTGCACACTCTAGTCCTTTCCACCCTGTAAGGTCTATGGTATCTGGTTTTTAGATTTTAATGTTTGAAAAGAAATAGAAACACATCAGCACTAAAGAAATAATTTTTGATTTCTCTAAAATTCTCTAGAGACATAGCCAACCATGCGAAAATTTGCTTTTCTTAATTAATTGATTTTCATGACTTGACAAGTGCAGTAGCAATAATCTACTAGTTCTTCAGATCTACAGAGTCTCACAGAGAAAAGGGCAGACCTGGGCTTCTTAAATCAAACCTAGACAGTGGTATTTTCCACTTGATCTTTTCTTCAATAGGAACTTTTTAGAACTTGTTTATGTATTCCGAAGTAAGAGAGTTCAAACCTGTTATCTTCACAAGTTGTATTTAATAAGTAATGTCTGTCAGGAGATGAAACAGTTGCTGGTTTTTAGAAGTTGGTGGAGTGGTTTTAAAATGAAAATGCACGTATTTCTGCTTCAGCATATATTCCTTGCTTGGGTTAGCTAAAAACATCTGCAATGCTCTGTAATTCATGCAGTTTTTGGAAGACAAAGATTGTTTAGTGTGACAAAGATTTGGTTAAGGAGTAGTCTAATACCAGCCTATAAGTACTTTAAGGGCAGCTACGGAGTTGACGGAACAAAATTCTTCAGTGGTGGCATGTGATCTAATAGGGGACAATGGCCACTGTGGGAGGTTCCGAAGGACATTAGGAAGTAATTCTTCACCAAGAGCACTGGAACAGGCTTCCCAGAGAGGTGGAATTTTTATACTTGAAGGATTTCAAGACGTGGCTCAACAAAGCTGCGTCTGACCTGATCTAGTAATGGTGATAGTTCCACTTCAATCGGCAGTTACGCTCTGGAGGAAGATCTCAAGATGTCCCTTCCAACCAGTATTTCTATGATTCTGTGATTCTATGATTAAGATACTCAGGCTAGTATAGTCAGTATTGTTACCACAGGAGAAATTGTGGCTGAGGTTTGCCTAAATCCAAGCTTCGAAAATATCTCTTTGAACAACCAAGTGACTTGAAATGATTACCCAGCTACAGGTACAGAAAAAATGCTTAGCTGATTTACATCTTGTATAGCCTCAGTAAATTCACATGGATTATTTGACAGGACCACAGATTTACAGTATCAAATGCCAGAGGAAGGATGAAGGAATTGTTATTTGGATGGTGTTGGAATTTTGCAAATCATGACAATAATAGCAAACTAGGCAATATCTCATCTTCCAAGATATATTTAAAAATAATACACTGAGGAAACTGCATGGAAAGACTTTATAAAATTAAATTGTTGTACAATCCTAACACAACGATAGGGTAAAACCCATGCTAAATGAGTCTTGGGCCAGCTCAGTATACCCTAGGGCAACTCAGTACTCAGTACCTGCATTTGGGCACTGAACTGAAGCCTTGATTTCCTTTGCATGTGATGGAATTTGGGACACAGGGCTCACACATAATCTGTAGGAAGAGGAAAGCGGTTATTCCCCTCTACTCAGCACGCGTTATACCACGTCTGTAGCACTAGCTTCGGTTGTGGAGCCCCTGCACAGGAAAGGTGTGATGAGCTTGAGTCAGCTCAGTGTAGGGCAGTGAAGATGATCGAAGGGCTGGAAGATGTAAGTTGGTGGGGGAGGCTGAGTGAGCTAGGCTTGTGCTGTGCACCAGGGTGTGGTGAAATAGCTGTTTTCATAAGATAGGGTAAACCCAGGAATATAGATAGTGTGGAAATCTTAGGTCCCTTCCAATTCTGGGAACATTGCTTCTGTGCAGCATCAGACAGATATCAGATGGATCTGCCCCCAGCACACTGCACAGATGCCATCTGTGGAGGGGTTCTTCCTTCCTCCCATGCTGTGGAAATGAAAATAATTAAGCATTTGCAACCAATTACCCAGGGAGGTTTTGGGGTCTAAGCTCTTTGAGGTTTTAAAGACCTGACTGGGCAAACTCTAAGTAAACTGGCCTGAATTCCGTGTTGTGCCTGCCTCGAGCAGCTGTGTGATTCTGTGTTTCTAAGCAAATGCCTAAGTTTAAGTCTTAATCCATGAGATGAACCCTTCCTACCAGCTAACCAATAAACATTAGATGAAAGCCCACGCTGAGAATTTCAGTGGAAGTTAATTAAAATGTGCCTTCCCACACTACTGAAAGTAAGTAGTTTAGGAAAAGAATTTAACTTGGACAGATATGATTTGGAATAACGCTAAGCTGGGCAAAAGGAGTTACGCTGTTGGACTAAAAGAACAGCTAAGACTACTTAAACATTTTCATCTATTATCCTGTTTTTCTTTTCTCAGTGAATTATATGCCCAGAGTGGATTCAATTTCAATATTATCCTGAATGTCTGCTAGTGTGGATGAAAAAGTTGGAAAGGGCACAATTACAAAGTTACGAAACTATTAACATATATTGAACTGATTATACGCAAGATAGAGTCTTACATCACTAGGAAAACTTGTACAAAGAGGGCCGCCTCCCTATTTATAAACATGGCAAAGGCTACTTGTTGCAGAGTGTGCTTGCCCTTTAACCTGTGTCCACATGCTGGGTCTGACATCAGTTATAGCATGTCTGCTGCCCAGACAGCGTGTGCTGTGTACGTGTGTGTGCCTGGGAAGAGCTGCCTGTTCCCAGGGATCTTGTTGAACTAGTCTAGATGTATGTGATAAAACACATTTTCCTGAAATATATGTCTAGCCATACATTATGCATTGTGAAAATCATACAAATATATGCTTCAGGTACTATATTCTGGTTAGTCTTCCAATAGTATCCCAGATGTGACTTGTGTTGCATATTCTGGTGTTTTTACATATAATTCCTTGTTCGTCTTTCAGATCGTGAAATGTAAATTTATCTTCCATGCCTGACCCTGAGCTTAGTTTTCTGTTCAGCATGTTCCTGTTTCAACCCACTTAGTCCTAGCTCTGCCTAGATGTAGATGGCTACCCAGTATCTTGCTAGAAGACTAAAGATCCCACCTGGCTTTTTGTTAGCTCATGGAGTGAGGATGGTCAAAGTAAATTATTTTGGAGCACAAACCTGAAATTTTGTCCCCATCTGAAGGCAGAACTGGAGATCAGCCAGCCTTCTCTGCACTGCAGTGTTTGCCATCAGCAGAATTGCCAGGGCTTCTTGATCTGTGGCCAATTCAGTTATTCTTCTGGAAGTTGCCTGGTGAAGGCAAAACCATTTGTTCCCTTATGGTCTTGCTGTGCTGTTTCCCACTAATGGGGATAGATTCTGAACTGAGGGGAAAGCTAGAAGGAAACAACCTCAGGAATCCAAGTTTTCCATAAACACACTTACATTTAGGAAAAAAATTATCAGATATATTAGATTAAGTTGTTATGATTCATACTCTTTGCAACATGGTCATAAAGAAGAGTCATTGTAGACTCAGGCAGCTGCAGCAGTGTTCAGCCAAATCTGGATTATGGATACTTATAGCTACTGTTGGTGGCAAAGTTTCCGGAGGTTGTTCATCTTGTCTGTTGTCTGTTCTCAGAGTCTTGCCCTTGCTTGACATATTCACGTCAGTCGCATGGTGGAATGGAAGGAGGAAAGAGGGAAAGAAAAGAGATCACACTGTTTTTATAAGCCCTTGTAGTCTCTCTCAGCATCCTGTTTATGAATTTTGCCCTTCCCCTGTCTGGTGATACATGAAAACATGAAAAGAGGTGGTAGTCTGTTTGTGAGATTCCTCAGCTGGTTTTATAACATAGTCATGATCACAGCAGTTAATCAGTGTAGACGCAGTATTATGTACTATACATGCAGCATGGACATACTTTTAACCATATCAGTTTCATCTTCAGAAAGACTTCAAATTACCGGTCTCCCCACTGTAACTAAAAGGATATGAATGCTCTAGCTTCAGAGAAGGTTGCATACAAATACATGTTATCTTTCATATTTAATTAATTCATTTTATTAAATCCATCATTTGTGATTGAAAACAGACTGAAGGAAAAAAATAAAATTAAATTAAAATTTCTCTTCATATCTACCACAAACAATATCCAAAAGTGATACTGGAAGATCAAAGAACAGTGAAATTCTTGTGGTCATGATACTACTTCACAAAAATAAAAAGGATTAGGTACGGAAAAATGACCTCCCAGCCTTTAGCTCTAGAGTAGAATAGAGACCCTTTGAAATTGTTTCATTGTAGAGACCTTTTCCTTGGTTGAATTTCCCACTGGATTTTCACTTATTTTTCTGTTCAATTCTCAGTAGACTCACAGTCCCATTAAAAGTCATGTATTTCACATGTGTTATTTTTCATTTTGCTGAGAAAAAAACTTTAAGTCTTGACCCTGTCTTGAAATAAAAAAACTATTTTTAGGGCAGTTAAAGTATTTTTGGGTTTTTTTTTCTGAATCAGGTGACTGCAAGAAAGAGAAGAGAAGAGAAAAAAAAAGCTATGGAAAAATGCATTTCTTTGTCTCATGCTGCGTTTAGAATGTGATCGTGCCCCAGGAGCCGGGAGAGTTGCAGTTATGATGCGCCTGAGCTCAGGGGTCCAACTTTCCGTCTACGTATAAACATTCCTCCCGCTTCAGTCAAAGCCTGCACTTCTGGTTTGCATAAAAAAACATTTGCAAGAACTCTCCCGAGTAAGATCACGTAAGTATGATTTTGGCCACGGCTATTTACAAGTTCAGGCTTTGACTGAAGTGAGTAATTGAATTACGCTGAGCCTCTGAAGTTTGCCTTTTATTTATATATTTCCCCCAATTGTGTTGCTCGGTCTGCCATTGGCTGCGGTCCCGGCAGCCTACCCGAGGGCTCTGCAGTTACATAAGGCTGTGTCTGCTGGGAGCCTATATAAAGCCTTTTTGCACGCCAGCAAGAGACAGAATTTTATCAAGATCCAGGTCCCACTGCTTTAGTTCACGCAAGCAAGAGGAGATTTGCTTGAAGATATACGGAAACCTGAACCCAGGCTGGTTTGTTTACTAGCCAGTACTTCACAGCTGTCAACCCGAGTCGCAAGTAGCAGCTACTGTAAGTAGCTTCTGTGCACTATGAAGAATTTTTCATTTCCTGTGCAGGATAACACACATCAGACTGAGAGTCCTTCTCCTCACAGATTTCTGAGCTTGACAAATCATTCAGATCCTGTTGGAAGACCAGAAAGAGATGAGCAATTAGCTCAAGTAGAGATTGCTGTACTGGGGGTCATATTTCTGACAGCGTCTGTGGGCAATTTTATTCTTATACTGGTGCTGTGGCGAAGAAGAAAGAAGCTCTCTAGGATGTATGTATTTATGCTTCACCTCAGCATCGCTGACTTAGTGGTAGCCTTTTTTCAAGTGCTGCCTCAACTCGTATGGGATATTACAGATGTTTTCATAGGGCCAGATTTCTTGTGCAGAATTATCAAGTATCTGCAATTGCTGGGCATGTTTGCCTCTACTTACATGATAGTGGTCATGACAGTGGACAGATATCAAGCGGTTTGCTACCCTATGGTCACTTTCCAAAAGAAGAGAGCTCTTTGGAACATCCCCATTTGCACCAGCTGGTCTATATCACTGATTCTTAGCCTACCGCAGGTATTTATCTTTTCTAAGACTGAAATATCTCCAGATATCTTTGAATGCTGGGGTGAATTTATTCAGCCATGGGGCCCAAGGGCATATGTGACTTGGATTTTTGTAGTTATATTCTTCATTCCCTCAGCCATCCTGATCACATGCCAGGTTAAGATTTGCAAAATAATCAAAAGAAATATATATGTGAAAAAACAGAATGAATATGAAGTAACAAATCAGAAGCAAGTCCTGCCATCCCGAGCCAGCAGTGTTAACTGTATTTCAAAAGCTATGATCAAGACTGTAAAAATGACGGTGGTGACAGTTGTTGCGTATGTTCTCTGTTGGTCACCTTTCTTCATTGCACAGCTGTGGTCTGTGTGGTTCCCCAGTGTTGTGACCGAAGGTAAGATACTCTCCATCCTCATTCATAACTTTGTAGCAGGCTAGCACATTGCTATATTGCTTTATATTTACACTTTGCTTTTGTGTAAAAGTTATGTGTGATCATTTGAGTGTGATTAAAAAGAAAATCCTGGATTGGTTATCTGCTATGTTTAATTAGGTACGGAGAACATCATGTGTTCTGTGATCAAAGCATCATAGAAGTGTGTATTTTGTGTGTGTGCGTATGTTTTGAGTGATTAATGTTTTAAAGATTAATAACAGCACAGAAAAGTATCATCTGCTCCAGCAAGGGTTGAGACTTTTAGAGGTTTGGATATTATAGCAGCAGTATTTTGTGTTCTTGAGCTGAAAAGGAGTAATTAACTATTCAAAGTAAAGATTTCTTATTTACTGAATAGAATACCGATGTTAGAAGACATCTGATTTTTTTTTGGAATGTTGAAATCATATTGATGAAATCTCTGTAGTACACTATGAAACAATTAAAAGTTGTGAAGCAGCTGTTTATAAAGCAAAAAAAGCAAGTCCGAGAGAGATATCAAAGAACACCATGTCGTAAACAAGATTAATCCTGTCAGACTTATGCTGTTGCCTCTTTATGAAAGGCAGACTCTGTATGTGACTATTCTAAACTCAAAGATACAAACCAAAGGAGAAAAAAAAAGAATAGCTCTGTCTGATGAAAAAAAACCCTTCTGATGTTTGTTTTAGTAATTCTTTCTGTCAGTGTAAATTTGAGTCTTACTGTACCTATATTTATATCAGTATCTGTATCTGTATTTATCCATATCTGTATAGCAGGTTAGCAATAGCTTTTAAATTTAATGCAGCTACACCTAAAAAGAGCTATATGGAACTATTTAACTCTGAAATGCATACAGTGCCGTACCTTCAACAATTACAGATTGCATGGAATAAATGGGAATTTCCTACTATTAGATTAACTTTATTATATGAGCAGGTACACCAGAAAGCAGCAGACTATGAAAATGTTACTTATTTGTGTAAGTGCTTTATTTACTCTGTTATTCCTTTAACTATTTCATTCTAGGTTCAGCATTCACCATTATCATGCTCCTTGGCAATTTAAATAGTTGCACCAACCCATGGATTTACATGTATTTTTGTGGCCACATTCCATATTGCACGAATAAGCAGCTGGAGAATACCTCGGCTCAAGAGGAATCAGTGATCACGGGCAGCATTCATCTCGCAGACAGAGACCCTGAGGAAAACAGTACTTCTGCATAAATGTTGAGTGCTTTTTGTTATTTTGTTACATTTGATATGTTCACAAGCTATATTGATATTTTACACTGTCCCTTGTTTTGTGGGCAAGGAAGCTGGAAAATTGTCTTTTGTTGTATGAATATATTTCTTTGCCGTTCTGTAGCTTATACAGGAAGTTTCTGTGTTGTGCAAGCCTGACTCGGTACTTCCATCACCACTGTGTTATGAGAATGAATTCATGTAAAGACTGACAAAGATACGTAAAAGTATCTTAGTTTTTTTGTGTCCTAAGGTACTTTCTGTTCTGTGATTCTGGATTTCTAAGTAGTAAAATTTTGCAACTGAATGGTTCAACAAATTGAGACATAATTGGAAGGGGATCTGACATAAGTAGACTTGAATATGTTTTCAAATTGAATCAGGAATTGTTCATCATTCTGGTGTGATTGGGGGACAGTCTGGCAAATCTTGAGAAGGCAGCAGAAAGTCAGAAAAATCCTTTGCCAGCTATTATTAACACACGGTTTAAACTAACTCCTTATTCATAAAATGCCAAGCAGCTTAGTATAATTTGTAAAGAAAGAATTCAGTGTCCTTGTGACACTGAACACCTACTTCAGTTTCAGATGCCATCGTGGATCACATGAGGTCAGCAGCATAGTAGCGGTCCAGGCTTGTGGCTTCACACCATGGGATTTGAGCTTCTGTGCATTCCTTGATGTGCAAGCAGTTAACTGACACCACACACAACCCCCTCCAGCCCTACACACACACGTACATACTTTAAATGAAAATGGGCTCTAGGACTTATTGACAGAGTGTGCCGAGAACCCCTTCAGTTTCAAATTAAATTATTTCTTCTTCGTGGTAAAAATAAATCTGCATATCTTTATCTCCAAATGCTATTTGCTTGCTGGTTTGTGGATGTTTTGTGCAGGTAGCTATTTATTCCCCTTTCAGTGTCTGCAGTCTAATCAGAGGAGTGTGTAAAGAATATCAGCAAGGCCCTTTCAGGGGAGAATAGAGCTGCATTCACAAAAAAACTTGGTGATGCTTGCATATCATCTGCCTACATTCTACTATGTTTCATCAGTGCTATTCACATTTAATTTTGATGGGTGCTAGCAATCTCAAGTTTCAATGAAAAAGCTAGAAGAGTGGGGTTTTTTAATAGTCTTGAAGTTGTACTCAAGGAAATACTGATTTAAACTAAATACCGATTGAATTATGAGAAATGCTGCTGTACAGTGAGTAGGTACGCTTCAGGTTAATGTGCACTGATATGACTGAATATTGTATCATTTCTATTTTCTGTATAGTTAGACCAGATAGGGATACAAAAAAAATATTGCTCTTCTTTATGTTGGGAAAAGCTAGTGTCCCAGTTCAGCTGACAAGAACAGGTCTCCAGCAAGTAGGAAGAGGAAGAAGGTGGATGAAGGTAGTACCAGAACCAGACACGAATGGGAAGAGTCTGTATGAATTCTCTTATTATAATTGCAATTGATACTTTTTTTGTTGGTTTTTTTTTCCCTCTCTTTAATTAATGCTTGTTAATTCTACCCCACAACATGTCCCCAGTTAGAGCAATTCTGTAACTCAAATGACAGTGTCCTTACCTGGGGTATGAACATCTAAGATACAATCCATATTGTTGATAGGATATTTTTTATTCAGCCACTGACTTTCTAAGACTTTCATTCAAATTAGCTCTCGGTTGCATTCTCCGTTATGACTTAATCCAAGCGTTAATGATGGGGATTTTGTTTTTCTACTTCCTTTAATTGCAGTTAGTTACATTGTAAAATATGTAGTGTTGAAGGGAACTGTAAATAGAAATGCTTCAGGGAATTACCTGTGTCAATGTGCCGCTGGATTTGCAGCAAAATACATTGAAAGCCTCAAAAGGTATACATTTGGAAGGAAAACAGGCATTTTAATTGCCTGCAAATAGTCATCTAGATCCAGAACTGACAGAAGTCATGGTACTGCTCAGAGACTGCAGTGGAGCCATGCCATTTTACACCCCCTGATCTGGCCTCTGATATTTAAGAAGTGTAACTTCTAGTACTTGCATTTCTGCATTGTTCATGTGTTTGTTACTGGCTCTATAACTAGTTTGGTAGAGCTTGATTTCTCAAATAACAGTAGCTCAATGTGTTCTATAAAAGTCTGAGAGCAATATTAACTGTCCATATTTCAGATATTTTGGTCATGTAATGAATGAAATGCCAGAACTTCTTAAGTTCAATAATGAATGCTCAGTCTGTCATGCTCAAAACAATGATATTTTCATCTCTCAAGTGCTTTCTTTCTGTTTTTTTAATTTTCTTTCCCCTGAGATCAGCCCTGCTGTTAAGAAGAAAAATAAAGGTTACTGTACTATGGTGTCAAACTACAGACTATGGATACTTTTAGTTTCAGTCTGTCAGGAGGTATTTGAATGGCAGGTATTCCTGCTTTTTTTCCTAGCAAAAAGTGAATTGGGCTGCATTTTCCAGATGTAAGTCATTATCCCGCATGGCCAGCCCTGCTTGCCCCATAGGCAGCAACAACTCCTGACAAACACACTCAATTGGGAGATTGGTTCTGGCCCACAATTTTCTGTCAAAACTCATTTTTGAGAGGTGGAAAATTAATTTTGATAACTCTTTTTTTTTTTTTTTTTTTTCCTAATAAAGTGTCCTGTAGAGGACTTTTCTTGTTTCTTAAAGACATTTAAAAATGTAATGAAATTTTGCTCTTTGTATATCTGGGCATCGGTTTTCTTGGAAGTTGTAGTTTGAACAACTTGTGCCCTTGTTTTCCTCTATATTTTGATTTTTCAGCTGGACTATGTCTATTCCAATTCACTGTCACATAGATTTCTAATAGGCATGGCAGTGTCTCATTAAGAGGGATGACTGTGAGACATCACTGTAGTCTGGCCAAGGGGTTTAATCCATATGGGAGAATCAGAAACTCGAATGTGCAAGGCCCTGGAGGCACTGTGGAAGCACGTACAAATGAAAAAATCCAATTATCAGATGAAAGCCTTCCTCATCAATTCCTAGGTTTTGTTTTCTCACACAAATAATTTCTGGGCAGAAAAATACATAGCGTACAAGTTCATACTCCTGAAGTGAATGGCTATATTGTTGGTACTGTCACTGCAGTATAGTTTCTGGTTATCAAGTTTGGGGTTTTTTTGACTTTCCAGGGTTTTGTTACTACTTGGGAAAGGCACAGTTCACTAAAATGAGTTAGGTTCTTTCTTAAAAATTATTGGATTGTGTTTTGCAGTACAGATAAGAATTAAAGACAATGTAGATTTATTACAGAAAAAAACCCCAAACCACACTAGTAGAATGACAGGAAAATCCCAACATGTATTTTGCATTCTTTACAGTATATTTCAATAATTCTGGTATTCTACAGAACTGCTGCTGTATTTTCATAGCCAGTAGCAGCTCAGATACTTGAAAATGGTGAATACTGAAGCCAGACGTGTCGGGTGACAGTCTCTAGAATCTTTCAATGAAATGATGCTGAAAAATTTTACAGAAGGTGCCAAACTCATGTCCTGCCAATTTCACTGTGGTCACTTAGCTCTGGCAATGGTAACTGGTAAACTGCTCCTGTCTCAGCATTGTTGGGGCAGGACTGGCAGTGTGATGTGGAGACCAAGTTGTCAGAGTTTATTATGTGAGGCAGACATGGCATGCAGACATGGCTGTATTGTCTGGTTCCCAAACATATGGCCAGGATAAAAGTATCCTCAAGAGCTTGCGAATGTTAGTTATTCTTGGCTGAAGAGTATCATGAGCACACAAAGGCAAAGCAAGATGATCCAGCTACTCAGTTCTTTCAGTCAAATACAGTTTTGGTTGGATTCCTCAGAGAAAAAAATGGGAGTGGGGGGTTGGGAAGGGGAAGCAAGCCATTTTCTGTCTTCAAAAGGTAGGGATTTGGCCCGGAATGCCCTGGTATCTACCAGAAACATCCATGATTATGAAACAGATGGTTTACACATACAGCTAAACAAGTTTGCAAAGGAAAATAGTTCAAATGGGAATTGTATTATAGAATCATAGAATCATTAAGGTTGGAAAAGACCTCTAAGGTCATCAAGTCCAACCGTCAATGCAACACCACCATGCCTGCTAAACCATGTCCTGAAGTGCCATATCCACATGTTTTTTGAACACCTCCAGGGATGGTGACTCAACCAGACTAGACCCTTCACGAGCCTCTTTGCTCTTCACTGGACATGCTCCAGCACCTCAATGTCCTTCTTGTAGTGAGGGGCCCAAAACTGAACGCAGTACTCGAAGTGCAGCCTCACCAGTACCGAGTACAGGGGCACAATCTCTTCCTTCCTCCTGCTGGCCACACTATTCCTGATACAAGCCAGGATGCCAGGGTAATTACAGTAAGGCAGTCACAAATTATTTACTATTATGTTAGCTGATCCATGTAGATTTGAACTGAAATCCCACTGTTAGAAAAGCAGAAATAAAACCTGATGTAATTTATGCTACCACATCAAAACTCCAACTGCTGTCCCAGACCCCACCTCTTCAGTTCTATATGTGCCAATCCCAGACCGGTCTGTGCTCACATGGGCCAAGGTGGAGCCTTATGATCTGCAACACAGTTCCCAATCTCTACCCACCTTAATCTCTTGCAGAGGTAGGTTGTCTTCACTTTGCGTCTCTGAAACGAAAGGGTAGAAGCTGTGTCTTTTTCTTGGGCTTATGTGATCCTCCTGCTGTTGCCACTTGAGGACTTTCTGAGGGTCATCTCATTAAGAAGGCAAATTCTGGGCGTATTTACAAGCCCTCTGTAAAATTTCCATTACATGGCACTTCACTTTTATAGGAACGAACGAAGGAAGAGGCTTTGAGTGAAACTAAGTAGGTTGTACACACACCCTCTTGCTTCCTTTTTTTCAACACATCAGACTAAAGCATATGCTTTCCACCAGTAGGTCATAGCAACTAATGTAACGAACCTATTCTATCATCCATCTCCATAGTGAACTTTGGAGGTAATGAAACTAACCAAAGGATTCTTGAATTTCCATCCAAACATTGCCCTAGAGATGCAGTGCAAACATGTTCCAGTGCTATTGTATTCATCAAATGTTTTTTTTATTATGACTAACACTCTGAAAGAACTTCGGAATTGCAGATTTATGTTTCTTGCATCCATTTCAGTATACTTACCAAAAATAGTTAAAATTGTATATTGCCCTATTTTTAGCAATAAATCTCCTGATTTCTGAGTTAACAACATGGGAATCAGTATGACCATGTGGAGGAAACATTTCAATACCGTCTGGGAAGGAAGTTTGAAAAAATGACAAGCAAAAGCATATGACCTTGAAGATCTATGGAAATTATGGCTGCAGAGTTGGACACAACTAGAGACAGACATCACTTTACATCCCAGTAACCATGTTTCGAGAAAATTGATGCAGTAACAGATATAACAACCAGATACAAGGAAGACTTGATATTATTGTCAACATCGTCATCATCATCATTATTTAAATGAAATCAGCATATAACCTACAGCAAATTTTAAAAGAAAACATAGACTTGACATCGTGCAACATATGTAGAACAGTTCTGAAGCTGAAAAAATATAAAAGGCATGATTTCAATCATAAATGAAACTTTTATCTCTGATGTTGCTATTTTGTTTAGCTAAAAAGATATAGATATGTTCTTTGGTTCCAAGATTATTGTTCTGTGCATTCAATTCCATGAAGCTACTTAAAGATGAATTTTGGCACAAAACATTAAAATTTTACTTCATATTTATACATTTAGTTGTGTATATATTAAACCAAAATTTTTGCTTTAAGATACTCATCTTGTATTCCTCAGCTTATTCTTGAGACAAGTTATTATCTATAACACCACCTTTGAAAAGATACTAGGAATAAATTATCTGCTAGCTATCACAGTGTTTTGGAAATGTTTGCCCGTGTGTCTAAATGTGTTAATAGATGTCTGGCCTCAAATGATTTAGTGCTGAGTGGCTCCAGCGTTTGACTTACTGATGGGAAAAATTATACTTTATCACAGAGAATATAAGCCTTCTGGCAGCACAGTTATGATGTGAACACACTGCTTATTGATACATTGAATACAAATTCCGGTCTGCTGGCAATGTAATTCATGTTCTTGATCCTCTATTGACAAGACTGATGCAGTCTCATGTTCTGACATGGTATGTGTTCAGCTGTAACTATCTGTTCATAAAATATATGTTAGCAAAACCCCAGGAAAGAAATCCTTATTTTCTTTTTGACACCTGGGTATCTTGGAGTTTAATGCAATTGCTGTGAAAGAGGAGCTTAAAAACTCCACTGTAGCATTTGAGTTTGATTTGTGCTTCTGTTCACACAGAGGAGTAATACTGAATTGTATGACGCTTACACGTAGACTGTATTAAAGGAATGATATGATGGAAAGTCAAACACTTGGAGCTCCAGAAGTGCCTGAATGTCAGTATGCATGTACTTAATACACTGGTTAATCACATGGAGCTGCTGTAAGGCTGCTCTGCCACTGCTCCTGCAGAGCTTGGATCGACCATGCTCAACTCTACAGAGTCTTCAGGAAATTTCCATGCCAAAGTCTTCCTGATGAGGATATGGGAGATCAAATAGGGGTAAGATGTCATATAAAAGCCCCCTCAGAGTGCACTAAGTGCACATGCACTAAGGGTGTGTACATATTGTGTTTGTTTGGATTGCTAACAGTGATGACAACAGATGATCAGAACAGGACCACATGTGTTATTAACAAGGCTGTCTGCTTGTGGACGTGTGCACACGAACAGGCAATGTCATCAAGAAGTATCTCTGGTGATGTCCATATTGGAGGCACTAGCACAGGCATATTCTTAGCTACTTCTTGTGCTTTTTTTGTGATGAAACACTGCACTGATTATCCAACTGGGCATGAACAAAACAAAGTGAGTGATGACTGTACAGGCAAATCCTGCTGGGGTGCCACTGGCTGTTTCAGGAACCTAGAGGGCAGAAGTGCTCTGCCCAAGACTCTCCCCACCTCCATCTATTCATTATTCCATGGGGCTAAAAGGAGGAGATGACATATGGTTGCATCTCTGCAATGTAATAAATGTATGGACTTAGAAACATCTTTATCTTTTGATTCCTTTTCTCCACAATGTCACCGTAGCCTGATAGTTTTGGCAGAAACTCCCTAATGATTCTGCAAGAGAAGGAGGTTACCCTATGATAGAGGTTTTGTTCTGCTGAGAAAGAGACAGTTAAGATCATCTTACTTGCAGGTTAACCAGGGACTGTCTCTAGGTGCCAAAATGTTGAATTTTGTTTTTAATTCACTGGGGACACTCTGAGAAATACATTTTCAGTCACTGAAATGGAGGAACCAGACTGACTGAATACCTGATTTCTGTATTAGTTCAGTATGTTCAGGTTTTCCTTTAATAAAGATTCTTTTCTATAAATCAAAAAAGATGAGAGGAATATCATAAATGTAAAATTAGAGTAATCCTATTGAATTTTATGCTGTGTTGAGGCTGTAAGATAGAATTGATTCATTGATAGAAGACAAAGAGTTAACTTGAGACTTTGATAAAAAGAAATACAGTAATTTATGCACATTATCTGTCAAATATCTGGAGGCATAGAAGGACTATCCTTAGAATTCTATCCAATACTGTTGTATAAATCAATTTCTAAGGTCAGTCCATCATTTTGTAATAAAAAAATCTACGTGAGAAATAGATGTGTTTATTTGTTCAAATTTAATCTTGTGATTTGATACAAACTACATAAATTGTAATACTCTGTTTTTTTCTCTATATTACTTTCCAAAGCTGAAATATTTTCTCTGCCTTCAGGTTAAGAAATCAACAAATTACAAGTTTATACATGCATTTGTGTCCTGGGGGGAAATGTAGAGTTGATTCAGACAACCGCACTTGATTCAGGACTCAACTGCATTCAAGTTGTTCATCAGCCTCCTGCATCTGTAACAGAAAGAAATTGTGCAAACAGTATTATATTTCCTTGAAATGTCAACATTTCTGTTAACACTGATCATTATGAAAATGTGAGTATGCTCTGTAGCTAGAAAATGTCACAATACCCATAACCTTCAAAGTTAATATTTTAGCATTGTATAGTTTAACATTGTTATCAAATGATGATTTATCTGGTAATAACGAGAATGGTAAAATAGGAATGGAAATACTTCTTCAAATCCACTCTGAAAATTCCTTTAAGCTCTCTTTCTTTAAATTCTGCTCTTCACAGAATGCTTCAGAACTCCAAAAATTAATGTTAGTTTTATTAATTCAAGCTATTTCAACATGTCTCACCCCTCTGGTGCCAAAGGTAAGGCAAATGATTTAGATGAGTGTTCATTAGCAGCACAAACTTCTACACTTTATTGTGGTCCCCAAGGCATGCTGCACACTCAGAATGTGAATGAAAGTGATTAATGCATCACATGTGACAGACAAGATAAACCAGAAATCTGTCTTGGTTCAAAAAAAAGTCTTAACTGAACCAAGGTTCGAAACCTAGCACATACACGCCTTCAGACATACAAACAAATTCTGCGTTTAACGTGAAGGCATGTTGGAGGAGAAAGTACTTAAAAAACTTCTCGATGTCCTAGGCTATTTAGAACTAGACCACTTACTGCAAGACTCAAAATCCAGTAAAGTGCAAATGCGATTATTGCCCAATCCTACAACATCCCTATCAACAAGTTTATCGCATCTCTCTGGTTTAAAGCGAGGTTTGGCAAAGGGCTGCATCATGTGAAAACTCGTGGTTTCCTTTGTGGTCTGTGGAGAAAATGAAGCTATTTCTCCCTGTGTAGGCTTTAAAACAATATTATCAGACACCTTAATGTGTCACATACAGAACTGTGAAGTATTTCCATGCTATGCAATGTTAACGCAATGGTCGTGAGTGCTGCTGGTTGCTTGGTTGCTGTGTAATTCAGTGGCACGATTGCCACCTGTCTCGCTACCAAGCCAATACATTTAAGGAGGCATAGACTGTAGAAAACAGGCAGTTAGTAAGCAAGCTTCCTGCAGCACATACGCTATGGAAGAGCAGATTGCAACAGAGAGATGAAAATACAGGTTTGAGCATCAGTGAATAATGCCAATCACAGAATCACAGACTCAAAGAATGTTAGGGGTTGGTATGACGCAATTACAGAAACATTTGTGCTAATTTTTTCCTACCTGCTGAGAATATCTACAGACTATGTAATAACTAATAAAGTTTGCAATTTGTTCCTGGGCAGATCAACCGTCCAAATGTTCAGCTGCTTATATGACTCTTTTTTTTTAGTGTCTGCAGTTTGAAGTTGATTACTGCTTGAACAATCTGACACCTCTTTCTTCCCAAGCCTTGTTTTTTTCCTGAAGTTTGAGAGTGTTCTGTTCGAAATTAAATTTTCAATGACTGAATCATAATCTCAAAGCCAATGAGAATCTAGTGGGTGACAACAACCCACCACTTTTTGGGGCTCCAAATCTTAGGTCTGGTTGAAGACATCAGGATTCAAGATAACACACGGGTCTGGAAGAACCCTTGTAAACTGTCCTTGGGGGCTGCCCTGGTCCCCGGCATGCTCTGCATGATATCTGGATGAAGGGTGATATACATCTTATTCCTATGCAAGGGACAAGAGGCCATATAAATGGATTTCTTGTCCTACTGTTTTGTTTGTCAGACAGGGAGAGAATATTATATAAATCAGTTATTGTCTTCATTATCCCCTTATCATCTATGCTTGAAAAAGACCTTTGAAACAGTCTTTTAGAGATTATTATACTGAGTGCTATATAAACAGATAGATAGAAAATATTCCTTCCATAAAATATTGACCACGTTATTGAAGACAAAAGGCAACGTTATCAGGCAACCAAAGATAGAAATTGTGAATCTTTTTCAGTCAGACAGTAATCTGAAAGTATGAATATTTTCCTAACATAGTTTGTTTTATTTTCACTCTATACGTCAGCTGTCGAACATGGAGGCTTCCAGCCTGTCCCGTCCTTCAGCAGTCTCAGCCCAGATGCCAAAAAATGACTCCCAAAGAGCAGCGCTGCACAGGGAATTCACACTAGCAAGCAAATGAGAGTGCATCTCTTTCTGCCTTCCTCAGCTATCCATGGTACAAATACTACTGTGAAGGTTTCCTACAGCTTGAAGTCACAATGTGTATGTTAGATACCCATAGCTGTGTGGTTAGAGGCCAAGATATGTGCAATCGTAGCAAAAAGTAGCCTTTGAGGTGTAAGCCTCTAAAAGAACAGCTTGTTTATTGAAGAACAGAGATTAATTACGGGTATAATTTTAAATACAAATGAGTTATGCTATATTCTCATTCTTAGAGCTGCTCGTGTTTGTCCTCTGAATATGGAAATAAAGGGACTGAAATGGGTAAGAAAAGAAAGAAATGAGACAAGGGGATGGGTTGGGGGGGCTGGGAGAGTGAGAGCCTTAAAAGTTTGTTTGAAATAAAAACAGGAATACAGTGATCATGGAGAATAAAAAGAAATGGTACCAAGGTTACAGTGACTGCACTTCCTCAGAAGTTCGGCTTACCTTAACAGCTTCAGATATGAGCTTTCTTGTAAATCTCATTATTTTTGTATATGTCTATTTGGAAAACATGTTGGTGGCTTATTCTGAGAAATTTGTCATATAGCAACAACATTAATTCTTTTATAAAGTGTTCTTAAATGGGAACTACATCAAGTTTTAAGTGTGAAGCTTGTAAGGTAATCTCAGTTCTAATTTTAATATTCTAACAAGCCAGCCTACATCAAAGAAACTGGGTGTTAAATAAAAGTGCCGATATATAATTCCTATTTTCATTAAGCATGCTATACTTGTCTTATTCAATCTCAATTAAATGAACAGAGGCTTGTCAATCTAATAAAGAATCTAATTACATGTTGAGGGCTTGCCTCTCATCTTTGTTTGAAGAAAGTGAACTGTGAAAAGTAGTTTTATCCCTGAATTTGATTATGAAAGTGCTCGATTGCTTTTGGTAGCAACGCGGTAGATTGCTGGTGACATTTGCCCCAGTTCAACCGCCAAGGAGAGCTGCAAGCAGGAAGAAGAACTAGTGCTGGAAATCAGAAGCCAACTCAGGCACTAGGCACTGTGGAGGCAGAGACGCTGGGGCATGGCTGCAGACGGAGTCAGGACAATGGGTCCAAACAAGACCCGCAGCAGGACTGAATGTTTGCTGTGGATTTGTGGTCAAGTGAACGATTACTGGAGGAAAATGGACAGGCTTGAGTAAGTGTTCATGGGGCCAGAGCAGCTGTCTTCCATTCTTCATACTGAGTTATTCCTTAGGTTTGAGAGAAGGATTGCTTTTAACTTTGTTTTGTCATTGCGAGAGAAATGTGTATAAAGCATTTCAATTTTTTATCACTTGTAGCTATCACAATAAGGGAATTTGTGGGAGTTCCTGGAAGTCCCTCATTTGACACTGTAGGGGAAGGTGAACGTGGGCAAGGACTTTGGTTGTTGGTTTTGTCTGAGAGAATTAAATCCATCAGAGAATTTGATTCGAGTGAAAGGTTTCAGCTAAATAAGTGTAAGAAAAAAAATAGCAAAATGTCAGAATGATCAATTTTTCATTTAAAAATTAGCAATTTATCAAAAAGTAAACAGGGATTCATCTGCAAAATGAAACAAGATGATTTGTTTTTAATTTCTGCTTCAGTAAATTAGAAGAATCTCTCCATTTTGAATTGATCTTGATTTAAAATTGTTGTCAATGTCCTAGCTTAAAAAAACATGCATTATATAAACAGCTATGCCTCTGGGAGAATAGTTGGCCCAATGTGCTACCAAATACAAAAGGACTGTGTATGCCACAGATTTTGGAAGACTGCTCTGAGATAACTGTCTGGGTAGTCACTGCTCAGCCCTCATACCATCTCTTGACATGACCATGGAGATGAGTGGGGACTCAGCAAATATAGATAGCATTATAACCCCCTATAACCATATGTCTGTGCCAGTTTTGTGCCTCCTTTATGGTATTACAGCCAACTGAGCTGCTGAAGTATATTTCTGATAGATACAGTGTTCTTCTGAATAACTATTAAAACCTACATTAATTGAAAAAGAGTTACGGGTTAAAACTTCTTGGACTCAGATGCAAATGAATGGGGAGTAATAACCACGCAATATGATTGTTGAATCATAGATCTCTCTTTGAATAATAATATAAAAAACCTCCATGTATAAATAATGCCTCTATGTTTAGAAATTTGTCATACCAAGTGGCGTACCAGCAATATGAACCGAGACTACCGGAAATTTTTAGCACATGGTTACATCGCAGTATAAAGGAGAAAATGACCTGATATTCTTCCCACAGGAAATGTCTACAACAGGAGAAGGCATAGTTAATTGAAAAGGCACCTCACTGAGACATAAGTCCTACATTGCAGCATGAAATAATTTCCTCCAGAAATTTGTTCAAGTATTGCATTTGATGCTGTTCCTTTGTGAAGAACATAGCTTATATTAGGATTGCCTTAAATGAAAAAGGTCTAGATATTGTCTCATAGAATCATACAATTATTTAGGTTAGAAAGGACCTCTGGAGGAGATGGGGTCCAATCCCCTGCTCAAAACACTTCTAATTACTTCAGGTTGCTCAGGGGCTGGTCCAGCAGAGAATGCTGCAAGATTATAAATGTCATCAATTCTGTTTTTGGCTGAAGGCCCTGTGGAACTAGGCAGGACCTACTGATGGAGAATTTAAGGAAGCTCATTTATTCTATTTTTCACAGGCAATTGTCTCAGACCATAATACTAGTACATCGTATTTCGCAAGCATACTTGAGTTATGCCAGTATACAAATAGATAAGAAGTTGGCTCCTGCTCTGGATTTTGTCATGGCTTAGTCTTTGCATTTGCATCTGAACTAGAGTTATGTGATGTGTTTTTGGAATACTGCAAAGTTCTGGCAATGTAGTGGGAAACCTTTTATGGATCCTTCAGACATATTGATACTAGTTTTTTTGGTTTTCTCAGATTGTAATTTATGATATTTCTATTTATTTCTAATTTTTGACAGCAAGGATTTTAACAAGATGAGAGGATTGGTCTGTATACATTCTCAAAGCTAGTTCATCATTAGTGCTGACCTGCCACTAGTGCACTGCTAGGACAGAGGTTTAGTGAATAAAGTGAAAACCATCACTCAACTCTCTGGAGTCACCCTTTGTGTCTGTTTGTCTGAACCTGGCCCACACAAGTTCTTGCTGCCTTGCTCATGGTATGTATTTTGGAAGCCAGCATCTAATTTAGGCCATAGCTCTACTCAAACATGGGAGTGCTAGATTTTGGTTTCACCCTTTGATTCAGGTATGAGCCCAGCCACATCTGAATGTGGCAATGGGAGGAGGACACCGTACTCTCCTTACCCTTCCCGCCTCCACACTGGTGTCCTTGTGTCTCCAAATAAGAGAAGTGACCCTGCTGCCGTCGAGCACTTACTCAGCATGGATAGCTGGAGAATCTGGCCGGTGAGGGTGCACCAGCCCTGCGGCAGAGGTGGCATAGGAGCCTCAGCTGGGAGGTTTCATATGTGGTTGAAGGGAGGACAGAGGGCAGGTCAGAGCAGGAGCCTATTTTTAAAGGTAGGTGATCATCTCCAGAGAAATCACTCTTCTATTAACTATTCCTACAGCCTACGCAGCTTAGCTGACTAATCTAGTGATCTAAAGCTACCCTGGATTGCTGCTCCACACATACAGAGTGATAGAATTCTTTGAAAAGGGGTCTCAAAAATGTCCAAAATGACAAAATAGGTAAGGGATTAGCAGGCATGGCACCTTGAGGGGTCTGCATAAGCCTCAGGTGGGAAAAATTAATACCATGGGTGATAAAACTGAGCTTTGGACAGCAGGACTTCTTGTTTGGATAAGACTAGATGTTCAGTGAGAAAGGTCATGACAGGGTAGATAGACAGAACATTTTCTTTACTGTGGGGAAGACAGCATAAGAAGCTGAACCATTTATCGCTAATTGTCTGACAAGTAGGCTAGATTTTTACAAATGGAGTAAGATGGCTAACATCCTTGTGACAACCAAGTGACAGACTATTTCTTGTCCTTGTTTCTTTGAGATAGATTTGTGAACAACGGATTTGTGATAAATATTTTAAACCTTTATTTCATTCAAACATTAAATATTAATGGGGTTCGTGATTTATATGTGAAAAACTTGCCATCTTAAACCATTTCCTTTTTCTAGTACTTTGAGGAAATGAAAGGAAGATTATAACTTTATGGACTCTTTAGATAAAAAATACTCAGGAAACTTTTAGATCTTCTTATTTTGACAGTGATGTGCCAACAATAATTTCAAACTACCTCTCCATTTATTTGTGGTATTTCTACTGTACCTGCTACATAAAACATCAAAGGCTGATTACAAGGAAGTCTGTTAATCAAACAGCTTTCTGACGTATTTGAAATAAACAGCTCAACGAACTTGACAACTGACCTTTGCACATATCTTACCAACAGGCAAGCAGAAACCAGTGGGTTTCTTTTGTGTATATTGCTTGAGGAAGCTGCTGGAATTGTCTCTGCAGCCACAGCTGCTACCTCTATCTGCTCAGAGTTGTGTGTCTTGGGATCCATGTGATGAAGGGTTCAGACAGCCACCCTGGGGATGATCCCGGTATCCCAGCGTTTGAACTAAGGTTGTGGAGCACTGCTTTGCCTGCATCTGGGGCTCAGTTTCCACGGGGAACATGAGTTATCTTCCTACAGATTTTACTGGCATCTTCACAGAAGTTTCCCTGAGTCTGATTACGAGGCTGTCATGTGCTCATCGAATATGATCTGGCAGCTCAGGCGCTGTGTCAGCAGCACTTGCAGGGGTGCCTGCACAGCCCACCCTTGGCAGAACGGCCTGAACAGCAACTGGTGTCCTATGGGAGTGTGAGTGTATCTGGACTGTGCGAATAAGATACCCCAAACCATATGAAAGGGTGTCTGCCCAACTGACAATGCCAAAGCGGAGGCTAAATGTTGGCAGGATTAAACAGGAACCAGGGAATTATGAAGACACCTTTGAGACAAAGGAGTCAGCTTGAGAAGCAGTGTAAGCATGAAAATTCACAACAGTGGGGAGAGACCTTGGAGTGGGAATGGAGCAGTAGTGTAAATCTCATTTGACACTGTCAGAAGCTGCCTCACCAGCATCATGAGCTCTGCCTCTGCCTGATGGCATGTCCTCCCTTTTGGACATGATGAGCAGCCTGCATCCATCAGCTGGAGTGACTGTGTGGGGTGCACCAAGCAAGGACCCACTCCCGGGGCATGCTTAGATTACCTTACGTGATGATCTCTCACCAGCTTTGAATTAGGAGCTGCAGCGAGCAGCATGGGATGTGGAGCACCCACATCTGCAACAGGAGGGAAGTGCAAGTGGGGGAACTCTTACTCTCAGGAAAGTCTGGTGCTTCTAACCTACACGAGTGAGGGCATGTGGGATGTGTGTGCACCCAAGTGTGATTGGGTGCCGGTGTGTATCAAAGGGAGTAGAACTTTTTAGTATTAGTCATGGAGGAGTGTTTAGAAATGTGTAGGTATATGTTAACATTTTTTAAGTGTTTGGTATTGTGGTATATCTGTTGTATTGCTGGCATTGATTTTGAGTGGTATTGATCCTGAGCTTACTGACTGGCAATTAATTATGAGTAGCTTTGATCTTGATTTTATTTAAAAACATCTTTTCCCCATGACAAGTATCTGTCAAGACATAGCACGGCTACTGTATAGTAGTTGAGCAGAATTCAGAGGTGATGTGATTTCAGCAGAGATCCTCCTGAGAGTTGAGGGTGTCTGCTTTCAGCTAATGCTGTATTAATGATGCCTCCTTGGTGAGGTTGGGAAGGGAAGACTATGAGACGGCTGCCTGCAGGGCTGCAGTATACAGCTTGAGGGCCTCCCCCTCGGTCAGCTCATGCTTCTTTAGGAGAATGAGGTGGCCCTGCTTCTTGTTTTCCTTTGTTGCTTCTACCTACAGTTTCTTCAAATTATTAACTTAAAGTCAACATAGTTACAATCAGCTTCTCCTGTCTGTCTTTGGTTTTGACTGCCTTTTATAATATTCTGGTCTTCCTTCTAATTCTCTTTCTGAATCTTATCTCCTAAGCCCAAGACACCTCCAGAAAGCTCTTCTGTCTTTCAGGTCTCTTTTCTTAGTCTGTCTCCTTCCTCTCTCCATTCAGTTAACCTACAGCACACACCAGGAAGATGCTTACTTCATATCAGTGCCAATGTTACATGAAAACTTTGCGGGTATTTGTGTGGACACAGATGTGGGTCATATTCCAAGCAGAAATGTCTTTTGTGGATCGAAAGCTTGACTGAGAAAAAAGGGTGAAGCTGGGTGATTGGACAGACAAAACAGGTGGCAAACTTTCTAGTGATTTCAAGTCTATTACATGTATGTCTACTTTGAGTCTACTATACATGCATGTATGTGTGGGGGACAGTCTGGCTGTCTGGGGACAGCTTTGGCATCCAGTATTTCTGGGGTGGCAAGAGAAGAGGCTGGAGTGGCAAAGGCTGTGGCTAATGGGAGACTGCGTAGTCTGGAGTCTGCCTATGCCTGCAATTTGGACAATGGCAATAACCTGCAAAGAGAGAATTTCCTAGGGACCATTGGCATGGAAAATAGTGTGGAAAATCTGCCCATGGTGTCCTGCAAATCTAAAACAGCTGACCATGACACTTAGAAAATGCAGTCAGTAGAGCAAGCTGAGCGGTTTACAGGGTCCATGTCTGGGTAAGTATGTAAGGATAAACTGTTTAGCCTGTATATTACCCAAGACATTTACACACTGTCCTGTAAGTGGATTATGTGATATTCTACAGAGCAGTACAAATAAATCCAACTCAAAGATATGCTGAGTTGGCTCCTTGTTAAAAGCTAGAGAGTGCACAAACATACACAGACACAGGCATATAAGCATACGCTACTTTAAATGCTTATAAAAAAGAAGATACGTTAAATTCCAGGGAGACTTTTGGGAATCCGTTCAGTGTAGGATTTACAGAGCTTTTTCATGTCTTTGAATATTCAACTTCTATTAAAATGTATGGGAACTGAGCATCCACATCCTTTAGGAAGTAAAATAAATATAAAATTAATCACTTCATGCCTTAGTTTTCCTTTGGTGGATGGGGAATAATTTTTTGTTCTTTCACTTCTCATCTCTCACAGCTATTTTGAAGCTAGGGTTGTCTCTGTAGGTAGGTACAACATCTAGCACAGTGAGGTCCTGATCTCAGACAGCTTAAGCAGGACAGTAAGGTAAATAATGAACAAAACCACTTAATCTTTGAAGTCAAAACCATTTTAAAGGCATGAATCTGTGCATAAATGTGCTCCTCCTGATGCAGAGTTATTGCACATGGCCAGGATTTTCTTAGAGTATGGTTGTCAAGTTAATCTAACAAGTTGCTGCTGCTGAGAAGAGCAGTTCCTTTCCGTAGCCACTCACTATCGTACATCCCCAGCCTCTCCCTCGTGCTGACACTGTATCTCATGAGAACTGGGTCAGGAAAACAAATTAAGAAAACCGGTCCATGATCTTTCACTCATTGCTAGCTGTCTGTATCCTTCCCTCTAACTTGAGATTCTGATTAATCTCACCATTCTAGGAAAGCAGGAGTAGCTTTAGCACTGCTCTAGAAAAGCAGCAGTAGTGGTGGGAGGCTGGAGAAAAGGCAGTCTGAACATGACTTTAGTCAACAAGCTGACACTTCTGAAAAAAAATGCAATGCAGCTAATGCCTCAGTAAAGGAAAAACTGTGACTACTCTAGTGATCATTCAGCTAGCATTCAGACTAAAAACTAGAGACTAAAAACCTAATCTATCAAATAATTAATCCAGGCTGCTGTATTATATGCTCAACACTCATTTTACATCTAGTAGCTGTCTAGAGCTGCCCATTAAGAAGACTGCACTAAGGTTCCTTGAAGGTATGGTCTGTGCCTTTTTGAATAAAACACTTCAGTGTCAGGTAGAATGACTTCCATGTGAATTTGCTCTAGAATTGTCCTGGAGCTAAGGCTAGACTGACCAGCCTATGGTTCCCCAAATCCTTTCTTACCTTTTCTGAAGATAAGTATACCATTTGACTTTTTATAGTCATCAGTCTGGTTGTTATCTAGCTCAGTTAGGAATTTATTATTTAGCCAAGCTGGCCTTGTTGTACTTACATATCATGGAGATTGTCCTTGGAGATCAGCCAAGTCTCTTGGGCACATTTGCCTGTGAGAACAGCCTCCCAGGAGGACCGATTTAACAATTCCTTGAACAAGCTTAACTCCACTTTCCTAAAATCCAGGGTATTTAGTCATAGTTTTCAGAATAATTTAGGTTAAAAAGGACCTCCGGAGTTCACCTGGTCCACTCCCACACCCAGAGTAGGTCCAACCTACCTTGGGTGGCTCAGGACCAAGGACAGAGGTTCCACACTGTTCCTGGGCCATCTCTTCCAGTGTTGGGCTACCTCCGGTGTTAAAACAATTTCTATCTGCCTACTCAGAATTTGCCTTGTTTTAACTTGTGAACCTTGCCTCTCATCCTGTCACTGAGCACCTTCGAGTAGAGTCTGGCTTCATCTTCTCTGTACCCTCGCACTAACTACTCTGCTACTTAGCTATCTCACTTCCCTCAGGGTCCACATTGCAGTCACTGAAGCCAAAGCTGCCCTCGATTGTTGCATTCCCAACCAGTTCTTCTTTGTTTTTGAGTAGAAGATCCAGCAGAGTACCTCCTATGGACAGCACATGTGAAAAAATCCTCCTCAAAGCATACTGTGAATATCTCTGTTGCATGGGTGATGAGTGGCTGAGAAAGTTCATTTATTTATTTAACTGGAAATTGAATGACTGAAGGTTGACTTAGTTCCTAGCTTGGCCAACACAATAAACACCCCAAAAGTACACTATTTATTAGCCTCTGTCACTGGCGTGAACAACATAGATATAATACATTTGTCAGAATTTAACAGCAATGTGCAGCTCCAGTAAAACCTGAAAATGTTTCCTGTCTCATAAGTATTGACATGAAGAATACTAAAGTCTATTTGTGTAAAGTATTGAGCATCCTTATTAGAAAGATCTCATTAGAAGCCATTGACAGTACAAGTAAGATACCACGTGAATAGATCTTTCTTACATCATGACAGTTGGTCTCAAAAAGGGCAGAAAAGCCTACTTGTATAATCACAGTTCTGCAGTCAATCATTTAAAGCAATAACAAGAATTATATTACTGAGTATCATTGTTATTATTAGATTGTCCTGCAGAGTTTAATGTCACAATGAAAACCACCTACTGATGATTTTAAAAGTGTTTAAGTGCTGGTTAATTAGGATACAGGAACTCAAATTAAATGCAAGGCTTCAGGTCTTCATGTAACATGTGAATATGCATCATTGTAGACTTATCTTGCTTTCTCACCATTCCTTGATGAGACCATGTATGAGACTTATCTCTCATTAGAAGTTCTGCAGGAAAGCAGTGCATTCAGATACAGCTCTCTGGCAGTCTTTCAATACTTACATCTATTTTTAATCGTTTCCCAACTAGAACACAGTGGGAAACACAGGATAAAATATATTTGGATATATTTAGTCAAGAGATTTACAACTGTTAAGAAACTCCAAATAGTACACAATGTGACCATGTGTTCCTCAGTAATACAGGCTACTATGGGCACTTCTGATCTGCATTCAGCTCTTTACATTGGCTTGCCACAGCTGAGCTCAGGGTTTCAGTTCTTATATTATTTCTTTTGAAAGTCTAAGTCCAGATAATCTGAAATACCATCAAAAGCTTGAGGGTAAAAACTTCTTTCCCTCTTTTTATGCTATGGCATAAAAAGGAATGTGTTGTGTGTTTTATAGGTACAAATTTCTGTGTGAGGATAAATACTCTGCAGAATCAAGTGAAGTGCAGCTCAAACCAGGCTCTGAAAATCAGTATCTATTTCTAGGCTTGTTTTCTTTGTGCTTCAGCTGAACCTCTGTGAAGTAGAGCTCATAACACCCACAATCTCAGCAGGATGCTGTGAAAATGAACTTATCTGTATGCAATGCTCCGATACTGGAAAGACAAGTAGTACAGAGGAAGTTCATGAGGAATTCCCATGTTCAATGCAAAGTTTGATTGACATGCAACACTTAAAACATTAAGGTGATCATCAACCAATAAGAGAAAGTTTTTAAACTCTGTCTATGTACTGAATGACACAAAGATCTCAGAAAAAATAGCAACAATCAGGCATTAAATTTAATCTCTATTATAGGCACAACGAAGATACAGGCTCCTACATTGTCTACCAATGTATGTGACATGGTGTACATTATGATTATCCAGATTAGTCTATGATTGATGCTAGGCCATTTATCCATTTGATTTTGAAGCCCTAACATTCTTGTAGTCTAGTGTTCATGTATCTGTGTATATTTGTATAGTGGAATAAAATTTAGATCATTGTACGTAAGTGACTATATGCAGATGGGATGTTCTTTTGCATTTTTGCAGCTTGCCTCGAGATTATCCTCATCGTTAATGAATCCTTGGCCAAATGTTGCTTAGTATTTGAAGGGCAATATTCACAGCCTGATGGTTTTCTGCATCTAGTAATGTTTATATTTTATCTATTTTTTAATCTTTTCTATTATCAGCTATGGATCTTTCATTTATGTTTAGTTAAATTATTACTGCTGTAGCGAAGATTTTCATAGGATATTTCCATCTCACTAGATTAAAAAATTGCAAAATCATGAGTACTGCGGTATTATTGTAGTCTTTTATGGAGATATTCTTTCTGGTCAAATATGACCAATTCCAAGCCACCGAGACTGGAGTGTCCATTCTCACACAAAACAGAGAAATTTGTCAGTAAAGTATTCACCCATGCTGACAGGACACACGTATCTGAATTTATGTGCTTGTATTTGAAAATGTTCTCCATGGATGAGAGAAATTAAATGAATGAAACTGGAACTTCAGTTCTGTAACAAAGGGGTCAAATGCCTCTCTGGTGGTATTTCATCCTGAAAAGACGTATAAATCTTTTCACATTCCTGCTTGTCAAGAATGGAGGAGCATTTTCTCGGTTTTCTGACACTGCATCTGCGAATGTCTGTTACTTTGCTTCTGTCACTGTGCCGCTAATGCAATTATTTATCCATCTGGGTGCCAGTACAGTGGATACCATTGCTGGAAAGCTTGAAAATGTAGAGTGGTATTATATTTTCTTTTCCAAGTATTTCAGATGTACCATTTGCAAGGAAACAAATCAAACCCATCTCTCTAAAACTACTGCAATTACAATCCACATCTCCTACCATTTGTTTGTGTGGAGGTAGAAGCTTAATTATACTGGTATCTCTTACTTGCACATTTGTTCTGGATCTGCTTCTGTTTATTTTCATGATACATAAGGCATGGTGTCCCAGAAACAAATTAAACCGTGTTCTGCCCAGAACAGTTATTGTAGCCAGACAGGAAAATTATTTTTGCTTGAAATCTCTCTGAAGGAAAGACCATGTCACAGCAACTCATAATTGAAGCAGTTCTTGTAACATTCATCCATTTAATTTGGCTTCTGCTTGACCCTAGGTCTGAATACAACGTGGTTTAAGGAGAGCCCTTCCTCTCAGACATGAGTTTTGATAGCGTTTATCACTGCTGAAGGGGAATGCAAAATTTTCTCTGACCTCCTTGGCAGTATTCTCCCTTTCTGGACACGGGTGTAGAAGGCTGAGGTCTGTGTCTGGAGAGGGAATACACTGAGGGCGAAACACGGCTGCAGAGCAAAGTGAGAACTGTGATCCTTTGACAGAAACATGGTTGCCTGAAGCAGACAGTATGAGCACGGTGTATGGAAATTTGTAAGGCAGGAAAAATGTCAGGCTATACAAAAGCACATTTTTATGTCGATGTTCTTAGCTTGTTTCCAAGGTGAAAAGCCGATGTATGACTTGTAGCTTGTTATTATTATGACATGTTTAATGGAAATGAAAGTTTTGTAAAGGACAAGTGGTAGCCTTTTACACAGAACTGAATTTCTTATGAATAAAAGGGCACCTGAGACTCAAGTGCAGTAACGCATTAGCATGGACGTACACTGCTATTAGCAGTGAGAGGAAGTGACCCCTTCTTCAGCTCTGGTGTTAGGTGCTTTTCGTTGTTGCTCTTCTACAGCCTTTCACACAGCAAAAGCCTATAGGCACTTTCAGTTTATAAAACTTCCACGTATAAAATTTACTGCATGGAGCAATTTGAAGAGGAGAATATTCCCTCTGCTGCTTATCTTGTGGGAATCTCATCTGAGCACTCTGCAACGTGGTCTGTAACAAGAAGCAGTTCTGTAGGAAAGATGGAAAATATTTTTACATTTTTTTTTACCGCCAGAGTAATTTTTCTTTTGAAAGCTTTGTCTGTGGACTCGTTTTGACTGTGTTTTAGCTGAACTTCTTGATATATTTTTCAGGACTTGACTAAAGCTTTGCAGTACTGTTTTCCCAAGTCACCAAAATCTGTCAGATCTCAGTGCAATAGTTTATTTAAAAAATATCTTCTCTCTCTCAGTGTAACAATACTGGACCCGTGGAGGATCATATATTACAAGAGCTTCAGTAAATTGATAAATTTTGCTTTCATATACAGACTTATCATTCTTACAACCCTAACTTATTTTATTGCTAGTCTGATTTTTTCCAAAGATTCCCTTCATCCTCTGGCAGCTGCTGCTGAGATTCTTCATAAATATTAATGATTGCTTCTCGTAGACACTATTTAATCTGCATCACTCCACAGATGTATGCCAGTCAGTTCATTTATTATTGCCTTTTGCTTGTGTTTTTTTTTTACTATCAGAGAAGATAAGACTTGGTTCAGATCTGTTTTCTGCCTTCATATTTGTAGCCCAGGGCTGTGTTCATGCTATTAGGTGAGACTTTCTCACAGAAGAAATTGAAAAGCAATCACTTCTCTGCTAATCCTGTTCTGCTTGGAAGATGGTCAGTATCACAGTGTTGTTGTACAGTGCCCGTCATGCCTCTGTATCTCAGCCTTACTGATGTGAGCTCTCCCTGAGATGCCATGGCACTGTTTCTCCAGAGTCACTGTGGCAGTATTTTCCCCATGTGTTATTCTGGTGCCTTCAGTCTCATGACTTTGTGCCTGCAAACCTCTATATTTTTGTCAGGGTGGGTTCTCATGGCAGGTGACTACCACCAGCCTGAGAATTGCACCCTTTTCCCCCTTTTTCCTTCACCTCTTGTTTTGCAGATTTTAGTTTATAGCAGAGAAAAAGCAAGCACAGAACACAGCAAAGTAAATAGCAGTCATTTAAATATGGGATAAATATTATCCATTAGTACATGTGCACAGGAACTTAACAGCCAATGAATATGCAGCACTTACATTTAATTAGTGTATTCCAAATCAATGCTAACAGCATCATAAACTGGAACAAGTATCAGGGCCTCTGAGTGAATCACAATGGAAAATACTGAGTGGAAAAGCATGATGGAAATCATCCTTCTCGACATCGTCAGTGTTGCTATCTGCTGCACTGGAGAGGGCATCCAGACGAGGACTCTGTTGCTGCTCTTCCTGGCTGGCTACGGCAGACAACTTCCCTCCCTCTCCCTCTCCCCATCCTCTACCTTTATCCATCCTTTTCCCCCCCTCTCTCTCTCTTACTTTTGTCTGAAAAGTAACTTTCACTGTTAGAATTTGTGGTGCCATCAGCTGTATATGACCCTAATAAATCTTTGTGCGTATGAAACTGTCTTGACATCATTTGTGCAGTAGTGCCATTCAATGATAAGGAGCTCCTTCTTTGTGGATCTACACAGTTTTAAAGCCCAATCTGATGTGCTCTATGACAGTAAAGGCATGATCACTTTGGAAACAGTTGCAGGATTTGAAAATATTACATCTTTCTCCCAAACTCCATCTGTTTATTACTGAGAGCTACTGGGGACAATGAGTGTCTGGCAGTGCTACTTACCACATGGCGTAAGGGGTGCCGTTCACACGCTCCAGGTGATGTGACAAGGCTATGTGGCTATTGAGCTTCACCTGCACCCTTTGCAGCAGCTTCTGGCTCCAGGAATAGCCCCTTTCAGCTGGAATGTATTTCCCAACTAACACAAGACTTTATTAGAGACACTGTCAACATACCTAATCTATTCCAGTGGTGTTAAGTCACTGCTGAAGATGATTCAAACTGAATGTGCACATTTCGGTGAGCATGCATTAAAGTGGATGCACCCTCCATCCCAGTGGCCTCCTGTAGGGGCTGTAATCTCTAGTCCAAGGACAGAAATTAGTATCTGGGGACATCTGCTTCTTAGACTGCTGTGATTAAATGTAATCACGGGCACAAACTGAAGCAGAGGAAATTCCAGCTCAACATGAGGAAGAACTTCTTCACTCTGAAGGTGATGGAGCCCTGGAACAGGCTCCCCAGGGAGGCTGTGGATTCTCCTTCTCTGGAGATATTCAAGACCTGCATGGACTTGGTCCTGTGCAGCCTGCTCTAGGTGACCCTGCTTCAGCAGGGGGGTTGGACCAGATGACCCACAGAGGTCCTTTCCAACCCCTAATGTTCTGTTCTGTGATTTAATTGAATGAGCTGCTGTGATCCCACCTATGAATTCTTACAAGTTAGTTGTGGTAGTTGCTACATGTGAGATGCTGGATCCTCCAGAGTGTATTGCAAAGTCCACTACTACCAGGGCTTTTGCACAGTCCTGAAAATACTAATTTATTTAGGGAAGCAGTCCAGAAAACCCAAGCATTGATCCAGGAACTGATTCCAGCATGATAATACTTGTAATAACTTGTACACATTGCACTTTGTCTTCTTGATGTGACTCCAAGAACAGAGAGCCTTTGTCTTCTTTGTAGCTGCTCTTTAAGTACAGGAATGATGTGATGAAGTTCCCCAGAGCTTTCTCTTCTGCAGGGGAAAGAGACCTAACTCCTTCAATCTTTCCTCATAGGGCAGGTTCTCCAGCCCTTTGATCATCATTGTGGCCCTCCTTTGGACCCTCTCCAGTCTGTCCGCATCTTTTTTGAATTGTGGGGATCAGAACTGGACACAGTGCTCCAGGTGCAGACAGACAGACGCTGACTAGAGTGGGATGATAACAACTCTGTCTCTGCTAGAAGTTTTTTTAGAGCTACTGAAGTTCTTATTACTGCATTAATTATTTTATCAGTTGTCCTGGAAGAGAATTTTGACAGGAGGACATTGGAGAATACATAGAAGAAACACAAATTCTCATTTCTTTCTAGTGCTCTCATTTCTGCCACCTTTGGTAATCACTTATCTTGTAGGAGGGTTCTGCTTTTGTAGTAAAATATAGGCAGGTTTCTAGCTTAGGTATCTGTATAAAGGGCAATTAGTTAACAAACAGAAGGGTCTTTGCTTAGTTAGGGATTATGCTGCTTTCTGCCTGGGAAGCACAGCTGTGGGGGAGCGTAAGTGCTGAGAAGCCGATGAGATCTGTACTGTCCTGAGAGTGAACAGGTCACTGCTTCAAGTTTTTTATATCTTTTTTCCTGGAAAGAGCTGTCTTTTCTGAGTAGAAACCCCAATTAATCCTGAACCCCTTCTGGCGTAGAATCCATCTAGCCCCTATTAAAAAGGAAAAAAAAAACCCCAGTAAGTCACATCAAAAGATCGTTCACCTCTTCAAATCTTCCAATACATTGGTTTCTCTTGTGGGGTTTTTTTGTATGAGCTGTATGAGTTCTCTCTTCATTCTGTCATTTTCCAGGGTAGGGCAGACAGTCTGCCGAGAGCTAGGCAGTGCCATTTTCTTGGTAGTTTGCTTTTTTAATTTGATGTTTATTTTTTTTTAATAGGGACTCAGTTTAACATTTTTAATGTGTTCTCAGGCTGTGGTGTCATTCTCATTTTTGAAATGTCATATAATTTCATTGTGACATTTTAAAAATGCTGCTTATTGTTAACTTCAGAGCAAGAATTTTATTTAACATTGACCTAATTTTGGAGGCCTTACTGATCAGAGCATGTGAACTATTTGTGTCTATCATGGAAATAACTTTTGGTTGGCCAGACCTGAAAGCAGGATAGGGTCTTCCAAGTTTTATGAAAGTCAGTAGCTTGACAGAGGAGGGAGATCCTTCTGGTGACCTGATGGATAGGCTGTAGAGAATCTATGCCTGAGATCACCGTTAAGATACAAATTTGTAGGGCACTAGACTTCATTGATACCACCACTTGTGTAGTTTTGGCTTTATTTTCTGATCTTTCCCTCTTCTGATTTAGCAGCTAGACTAAAATACCCATTATTGGCTCATTATCTATTATTCACAGTGACAGTGTTAGAAATCCATCACCATCCTGCATGTGCCTGGGCTTTGTGCAAGTATCTTTTTGAAGTAGGCTGTTGCGGTGTTCCTCGTTGTGACAGGGAAAATCTGCTCTTTTACTTATACAGGACTGTAGGACCCCGTCCACTATCCACTTCCATCATCAAAGACTCGGTTCTCCAGCCCATAACAGCCAAGGCCTTGACTTTGTAAGTGATTAAGCGTATGCTCACTTTTACTCATTGGTGCTTAAGTGGAGCAATCTGGACAAGTGGGAACATATGGCTTCATGTAAGTTTTCAGTATAGTCCCATGCTGATCTCCCTCAATAATCCCTCAGATCTCTTCTATGATGTTTCTTTCCATCAGGAAGTGAAGAAACCAGATACAGAATTCTGAACGTATGGAAGTCTCCCCTTTTACAATATTTTAGAGACTTGCATCTCAGTCTGAAACAGGAACAGTAGCTGCCTTTATCCTGTTCATTGAAAATAACTGTCTTTTTGTAGTCTGAAAAAGGCCTAGTACCTAATTTTGCGGTTGTTGGCTATGTTTTTTCTATCTATCTAGTCAGGCAACACCCATGAACTGCATTTCATAAAAGCAGTGATGAATTAAAGAGCAGTGAGGGAGATCTAGGTTGGGTATTGGGGAAATACCTTCTAGTGGGGACATTTAGGCATGTGATTAGGTTGCCTAGGGAGGTCAAAGAATCTCCATCACTAGAAACTTTCAGACTCTTGTTTGACAAATGTCTGCCAGGAGTTATTTAGTTGATCCTGCCTTATATAGACAGATAAGTAATGTGGCCTTTAAAGTAATTTCCAGCTCTATTTCTTATGATTGCCGAGAAAGGAACAGCATATATGCATTAGGAAACAGGAGCACTGATGCCTTACAGAACACAGATTCTGTAACAGTCTTAACAGTAGGGCTGTCTATCACAGAATAAAACATTAATCTTCCCGAAGCCTCAAGGTGCTCTGCAATAGTGGTGTGTGCTTTAGAATACAGAGGCAGTATCGTCATTAGATACAGAAGTTAAATGTATTTTTAGACATATAAAAGGACATGTTGTTAGTAGCCTAGCAACAGGCTTGTCATCTGACATTCTAGTGCATTTAGAGACACACAGATGTGCTTGAATGAATACTGTAAAGATAGAATAAGTAAAAATAAATTGGAAGCTCTCCTGCTTACTCATCACCATCAGCATCAGCAGCATTAATTGCAAAAAGTTTCTATAGAGTGTGTTCTTCTTTTCATGTCAGCTAGGGAGCCTTGCTGATTTCCAACAGTGTACTCTGATGCAGTGGCACAATGTCTTTAATGAGGATACTGTGGAGTAACTGAAGTTCTGATAAATGAGATCCTGAAGCTAAAGCCCAAAAGGTTTAATTTAGTCACTTTATTGAGTAGCTGGGGTTTCCCAAGCAGTCAGCACAAAGCAAATAATATTTTTTTTCATTTTTAAAAATCTGATTGCTGATGTTCAAAGAAAGAGGAAAAAAAAAAAGAAGGAAGGAAGGAAGGGAAGGAAAGAGAAGGAAAGAAAGAAAGAAAGAAAGAAAGAAAGAAAGAAAGAAAGAAAGAAAGAAAGAAAGAAAGAAAGAAAGAAAGAAAGAAAGAAAGAAAGAAAGAGAAAGAAAGAAAGAAAGAAAGAAAGAAAGAAAGAAAGAAAGAAAGAAAGAAAGAAAAGAAAGAAAAGAAAGAAAAGAAAAAGGCACCCTGACACAGAATTTTGGCATGACTAAGCCATTTTATTGTTCATACACAAGGACATACAGTGGGATTCAGATCATTCTCAGATAGCTGTGTCCAGTTTGCAATAAATAAGAGCAGGAACAAGAATAAGCTTGTTTTGCTGTGGAAGACTAGAACAGTGACTCTTAACAAAGTTTTGTAGCAGGTCTGAGGATGGGGTGTATAATTTTTGCATCGTCCTTTGTGGAAAATAAATCATATTTTGAAGAAGTGAATGTTAGGGGTGGATGAAGGGGAAGAACGTAGCCTTTTGAGTTTGGAGGATTTCTAAAGGATTTTAAAAGACTGTATCTAGAGGAGCTGGACCAAGAAACAGTTGACCACTTCCTTCTTTGCCTCTTATTCTAACATACAACTAAGGAAAGTATAAGAACATTGTTTAAGATATCTGTGACAAATGCAAGATAACTTTCCCTGAGATGAATTAAACCAAAACACAGACAATCATCAGATTAATGACCTTTCTACCTAGAGAGAGGAGGGGGATACAGATGCTGAACAGAAGGCAAGTTATTGCTCCCTTTGGTCACTGTGCAGTGTATGTCCATCCATGACTTGTTGCTTTTACAAAGCAGGTTTAAAGAAGGATGCCAGGAGGCATGACTGGTAGGGAGCCATTGCGGTGTGCTTCAAAGGGGATTGCACCTTTAAGCACTGAGGAAAATGCTGCTTTAGGTTTTACACCCATCTCATTCAACAACAGATCAACACATAGCTTGACTACAGTGTTAGCTGGAAGTTTTGATAGCAACATTTGATTCTCTAGTGACACTTGGTAATCCCAAGTTGGCAAAACTCTCCTTACAGCTTTAGTCTTGAAACTAAAAATACTGAAATTAGTGCTGGAACCCTTTCAAATCAGGGCAGAATTTATGCATTCTGCATTTATCTCTCCCTTGCTTGGGATAGCTGTCAGAGCCAATTTGATTGCTGTCCTGAATGGACTGGGATCACAGACGCTGATCTTAAAAAGCCAGTAGCCTGTCCCAGGCATAGGAGGTGGTTTAAAACAACATAGAAAATTAGAAATTTGTCCTTCATTTACTATACCACCAGACTAATCCTCACACTGAAGGGATAGTTAGTGCAGGGCACCAAGGTAATCTTTTGCTGCTTCAGTAAAAGTGAGTAAAAGTGAGTCTGTGAAGGAGTTACTAATAGTGCATCTGTGTGCGATCAGTGAAGCTGTAAAGTGTTTTCATAGGGCTGAGGTGCACACCTCAGTGGCAAAGGCAGGACCTCAGAATCTTGTTGTGGCCTTCCACACTGGCCCGTTGAGCAGAGGGGGAGCGGTAGTTTCGCAAGAATAGGCAGCATAGACTTTCCAATGACACACATCAACTTTATAATGCGTGTGCAGAGACTAGTAGAAATGAACTAAAATAGTCTCCCTTTTAACTCCTGGTGCCATTTCAAATGTGACACATTTTATTTCTGAGGTATATCTTCCTTCCATCATGCAGAACTAAAAACTAATCTCTGACCATGACATATATTTAATTAGAAGAGTAATCCTGCTTGTCATCACTAGCATATTCTTTTATTAGTTTATAGCTTGTTTACAGGAAATTTAGCTCACATATTTCTCCTTTGCTGAGAAATCCCATGTGCCATCTTTGCAGAAATATTGAATTAGAAGAGATGCAGTGGTATGACGATATTTTTACAAGACAGATGATATACAAAGATGTAAATGCAGTCTTTCCCATTGGAATAATCTGGTTAGATTCATTAGGGACTTGCAGACTGAAGTGAATGTGTATACTCAGCAGCACTCCTTGGGAGCCATTTTCTTGTATTTCAGAAGTGGGTGACATCTGCCCCATCACCCTGCGGGTAAGTGCAACTATGCATCTGGGCACTCTTTGATTGGCAAAACATGTAGTGAGAGACAAGTTTGGATTCGGGAACCAGCTCAAGCTAACTCTAGAAATGCAGTGGAGATCCTGCCCTGTGCTGAAGTGTACTGTAGGAACAACAGCTCATTTGAACTCATCTGTTCCTCTTGTTGCTCAGGTTGGATGAAAAGATGTGACTTCATCCACAGGTACCAAAGGATTTGAACTGCACAACGTACATAATTCTGTTTTCACATTTGCTTCAACTCTTTGTAAACTTTGGTGCCATTCTGACAACTACTGTCTCATAGTTAGGTCTTTTAGTATCCATTAGATGACAATTGCTCTGATCTAAAAAGGTTTTTGTCATCTAGACCAGATGGTATAATTCATTTCTGTTGTGAATGCTTTTTAATGTGGACAGTATAAAGTAGAGACATGACAAAGATGCAGAAGGATGGCTAGAAGAAATCATATATTATTAAATGGTTCCAGGAAGATCAAATATGTCATTTCTGTACTTTATATCACTTTATACTTTATAGAGATTACTGCAATTTCATTGTCTAGTTGTTTTTTATGGCTTTATAAATTCACTAGAGTTAGTGAGCTGAATATACAAAAAGAGGATTCATTTAACAAGTGGAGCTAGGCAGTAAGAGCAAGATCCATCAAGGGACCTTGCAGACCTTGCCATGAGTTGAGTAGTTGGAAGAAGCCTAGACCCTGGAGCACTAGTGTGAGGTCTCTACATGCCCAGTAGACTGCAAAGAGTAAGTGTCAAGGCCCACACAAGCCAACAAGTGAATACTCAAAAAAGATGTAGACCTAAATGTCTTCTGTTCTGTGATTTTGTCTCCAAAGCTGAGTCTTCTGTTGGATACGGTTCTCTTCTTTTTTTTTTTTTTTCCTTTTTTTTTGTCTTTTTTTTCCCCTCCAGAGAACGGAACAGAGCTAATATTTAGTTTGTTTCCTTTTCAAATGTGCCAAAGGCTGGCTTATTTGCTGGGCCATTAGTAGTGTCTGGTTCTGAAATTATAGTCTTATGGTGAGAATACATGTCCAGGAAAGGGGACGCTTAGGTTCAGTTTTCTGCTCAGATTGTGAGGCTTCAAACTAAAAAATCACACAGTACTGAAGAGTGATCCTTTGCACAGTAGAGTCCATTTATTCCTGCTGGGAGTTCTACTGAATTTACTCAAAATTCTCCTGCAGTGTTCACTAATGTAAGTAGCAGGTCCACAACTTTTCTAACATGTACAAGTATGGGCATACTGATATTATTTGAACAGGGAAATAAGACAGTAGAAATGTTGCTAGTTACTAGTACTATTACCAGCATTAGGTTTGTACAGGGAAAGAACTGTGAGTCGTTCCACTGAAAGATACAAGAATTTTTCACTGAAGAAAAACATAAGGAATTACTCTGCAACTTAATGAGCAATTAACCTATTCATCTTGTCTTCTAACTCTACTTTAGGGCAAGTGGAATGAAACACAGCTCAGGGCTAACTATGGGCTGATTCAGATTTACTCTGTGCTGTGTTGCCAACACCTCAACTGCTGCTGGAGAACTGTTCTTTAACACACATCCTGAATCTTGCTCTCTCTGGTCCCCTGCCTTACATCTTTAGTGAAATACTGGGTTAACAGAAGTATTGACGACCCCCACCTCCCACCCCAGCCTACTCTATGGCATCATACAATGCTACGTGTGTCAAACTACTTGGATCAAGGGGAGTTAGTGTTTAGTTTCTCCTGTCTGATTGGATGAAGAATGGCTAAAGCATCACTGGCTTCTCAGGCATTTTTAATGTCATTTTTAAAAAAATGCAGCTTGAAACCCTATTTAAATGTCTTCAGTATACTATAAAGTTTCATTTTTGCAGAAGGCTTACTTGTTCTGGCCTTCCACTCAGGGAATTACCTTGGTTTTATTCCTGCTATATCATATGCCTGACACTCCTGATCGGTTCGGTGACCACTAAGAGCCAAAGATTGAACAGAAGTATAGTTCATCTAAAGTCCTTAACTCACGTGAACACCTTCTACAAGAGCTGTTTAGAGGTACAGCTCTCCATTGACGTTATAGTTAATTCACTTTCAGTATTTATTTGAAGGTGCCATTTCTCCACTTAATTGTAATTGGTTTAGCCAAGACAACTTGGGACAACATTTCCAAGTGAGACCAATTTGGTCTAGTGATAATGAACTCTCCGTAGCTGCTGCTAAATCTTTAGAAAGAATACCATTTAACCATATTCTAGCCCAAATTGTTGTCTGGCACAATGTTAATAATTTAAAGAGAATGCAGTCAAGAGCAGTTTTATTAAATTTAGTTTCATATTTGTTCAGATGTCTAAGAATTTCTTCTGTTGGGTAGACAGTACATTTAGTAGAACAGACAGGACACTTGCAAAGGTCTCAGTTTAGTGAGAATTTGCTGAAAACCTCCATCTACAAAATGCACTAAAACTCCTCTCTGGTTAAGCAATAGCTTCCATAGTTCCTTTCTGGCTAGGCTTCTGGTTTTGTCTAGCACCTGTTCAAAACTATAGTGAAAGGGTTGTCTGTGACTTAATGCAAACAAAAGATTAGGACTACTCAATCTAGAGGCATTTTTCCTATCACCTGTAAGGAGACAGATGCTTCAGGGATCCTGGGAAAGTCTGGCTAAGAAGATAAATACACAGGCCTCCTGTCCGGCCAGATTCTAGCATTCACTTCTTCCTCATATCCTCATGACTGAGACCTTCAAAGCCAGGGTCGACGTGGTTTCACAGCTGCTTGCACACCCCATAACCATGTTCCAAAGGTCTGATAAAATTGAAAGTCATACAGAATTTTCTTCATAAATAATGAAGAGCCAAACGTCGGCTTTGATGTTTCCTTCTGCCCCACTTTGCAAGGCTGAGGAGAGTGCTAGTTCCACTTACGACTTACGGCTGGCTACAAAAAAGCATACTGTGGTACAAGGCTGAAAGGGGCTGCTTTAGATATTTTTTGCTACTGGTTTACTTCACTGTTTGTAGAGATGTAGCAGTCATAATGCTGCCAGTTTAAAATGTGAACAGAATCACAGGTTCTTCTAAAGTAATGATGCATGACTTTAAGCCAAAATATATATTGGAGGGTGGAGTTGTTTGGCTTTCTTTCAAATATTTAGTGCATGTTTTAGTCATTTTGTGATGATTTTTTCTAAAATATGAAAACTAGAAACTTACCTGAGCCTCTCATGCGATATTTTAAATACAGCAGCCTGGGTTTTAATAGGTTATTTTCTGCTAGACTTTCAAGAAAGTTGCAGACTGGAAATAACATTTTTGGAGAGGTTTTTCTCTGTGTGTATGCTGAAAGAAGGATAAAAAAAGAAGAATGCCAAAGGGCAGTTAGAATGTCACACTTCATATGTGGAAGTGTGGAGCGGGTCTCTGAAAATCCAGAAATGTGAATTTCAAGGTCAATTATCCTAACAGTCCTCCTCAGCTTCCTCAGCTCCTCACCTCCTCCTCAAATCCTGCCATCTTTAATCTGTTTCAAAAGCAGTGTGCTCCTTGGAAGTATACTGACACATTGAGGAATAAGATATTTCTGACAAAAATGTTTTTTTTTTGCGCAAGTGAAATCAACAGCCCTGCCTGCTCCCCAGTGAGTGAGTGGTTTGATGCCTGGAACTCACGCCTATAATTATAATTCTTTTGTTTGTTTGCCTTGGCTATCGGATGGAAATGTCTTTTTGTCTCCCAAAGAATATTTGAGGGGAAAAACCAGCATCCATATATATGTCACTTCTGTTATTTTTATGAAGAGGCTTAAGGGAAGGGATTTTCTAAAGAAGCTTAATAACCACCATAGAAGCCCTACAGGCACACTGCCAAATAAGAAGAGCAAACTAATGATTTCAACAGAAATAATCTATAACAAAGGAAGAAAACACAGCTGATAGATGTATGTCTAAGCAGAGTGGAAAGAACTGAAGCAGAAGAATATGAGAGCTGGAAATACATTTCTTCGAAAGCACAATGGATCTTGTTTAGTTAAACAACTATTGTAGCTTATTAAACCAAGCAATTATTTTTACATTCTCTCCCTTGTTTGGCAAATATAGCTCTCAGGATAGATATCCAAACAGGAGAAATGGAGCATTCATGGTAAGCAGTAACAGCTGGTAAGCTAATCAACTGAGTCCATGTTTCTGATAAAGATGTCCCTACATAGGCATTAGCTATCTATAAATACATATGACTGGAAACCAAGTTTATCTGGCTGGGAGAGGTAGCAAGTAAAAATTAGACGTGGTATTTCTAATCTATTGGTTCCAACTAGGAAAAATATCCAAAGTAGCTTTAAAGTAGTAGCCTGCAGCTGGGAAGGGATCCTTGTCACATTAAAGCCAGTGGAAGATATCAGAAAGACGATTTTGCTTTTGCTCTTGGGAGCTTCAAGCAACACGACACTGCTGTGTCAACCATTAAGAAGGTGAATTATGCACTTTTTTTCCTTAAATCTAGGTCCCTCTGCTGGCTTGTGTTACTATTCCCGCTTTCTAGAACACAGTTCCCCATGAGCCATGGGTCAATGACATTCTTGTGCATATTAATCATCAGCGGTACTCAGGAAGGAGACAGGTGACTTGGTTCTATTGCACTTGTGTTCATTGGGTCACAAAAGAAAGGTGAAGAAACAATTTATGTGCAAAAATTATTTCTGTCTTGTTACTTAAAGCTTGATCCAAATCTTACTAAAGCCAATGGAAGTACTGCTGACTGGAGGACTTAGATGCAAGTATATATTGCATAACTAAGATTGACTTGGAAGAGAATAT